>NC_045431.1:93026987-94338237 GCF_902635505.1 Sarcophilus harrisii
GAATGAGCTACCCATCTGTCATCAGGGTAACCAATTGTGCATGATAAGCAATTAAAGCCATTTCTCCTTGACCGTTGCTCGTAGCATGAGTTAGTCAATGATATTAGATAAAAGGGAAGAGAATGACTTTTGCTTTACAATGAGGCCTTCAGAATAAAGGTTGCTAACCATGCAAATATTTAAATATATCTATTTGTCATCTGGGTAAGTAGATAGCACAGCAATAAAATGCCAAGTCTGAACCTAGGAAGACTCATTTTCCTGAGTTCAAACTTATCCTCAGACTCTTAATAGCTGTGTGGTCCTGTTTGCCTCCATTTTCTCATCTGCAAAATGAGCTAGTGAAAGAAATGACAAACCACTCCAGTATCTTTGTCAAGAAAATCCCAAATGAAGTCACCAAGAATTGGACAACTCTGAACAACCAAATTTTTTTTTTTTTTAATGGGGAGAAATTTAATTTTTTTTTTTATTTAATAGCCTTTTATTTACAGGATATATACATGGGTAACTTTACAGCATTAACAATTGCCAAACCTCTTGTTCCAATTTTTCACCTCTTACCCCCCCCCCTCCCTAAATGGCAGGATGACCAGTAGATGTTAAATATATTAAAATATAACTTAGATACACAATAAGTATACATGACCAAAACATTATTTTGCTGTACAAAAAGAATCAGACTCTGAATTATTGTACAATTAGCTTGTGAAGGAAATCAAAAATGCAGGTGTGCATAAATATAGGGATTGGGAATTCAATGTAATGGTTTTTAGTCATCTCCCAGAGTTCTTTTTCTGGGTATAGCTAGTTCAGTTCATTACTGCTCCATTAGAAATGATTTGGTTGATCTCGTTGCTGAGGATGGCCTGATCCATCAGAACTGGTCATCATATAGTATTGTTGTTGAAGTATATAATGATCTACTGGTCCTGCTCATTTCACTCAGCATCAGTTCGTGTAAGTCTCTCCAGGCCTTTCTGAAATCATCCTGTTGGTCATTTCTTACAGAACAGTAATATTCCATAATTTTCATATACCACAATTTATTCAGCCATTCTCCATCTGATGGACATCCATTCAGTTTCCAGTTTCTAGCCACTACAAAAGGGCTGCCACAAACATTCGTGCACATACAGGTCCCTTTCCTTCTTTATAACTCTTTGGGATATAATCCCAGTAGTAACACTGCTGGATCAAAGGGTATGCACAGTTTGATAACTTTTGAGCATAGTTCCAAACTACTTCCAAAATGGTTGGATTCGTTCACAACTCCACCAACAATGAATCAATGTCCCAGTTTTCCCACATCCCTCCAACAATCATCATTATTTTTCCTGTCATCTTAGCCAATCTGACAGGTGTGTAGTGGTATCTTAGAGTTGTCTTAATTTGCATTTCTCTGATTAATAATGACTTGGAGCATCTTTTCATATGACTAGAAATAGTTTCAATTTCTTCATCTGAGAATTGTCTTGAACAACCAAATTAATTATCTTTTACCACTGAAGTCCCACAAAGATGCTTCATTATGGTGAGTGGGGAGATGTCCCTTTGTCAGTGAAAAATAACCTCTGGTAAGGTCTACCAAAATGAAATTTAATCTAATAATGATAGCTAGCATTTATACCTTTAAGGTTTGTAAAGCCCCGTGCATATGTTATCTCATTTGATCTGCACAATAACCCCAGGTGCTGTATTTTCCTAATTTTAGGGTTAAAGAAACTGAGTCACAAAGATGGCGAGTAATTTGTCCAGAGTCATACAACTTGTGAGTGTCTGAAACATTATTTGAAAGCAGGTCTTCCTGACGCCAACTCTATGCTACCTAGTTGAGTGTGTAGTATGTGCATGATGATAGACAATATATTTCTTGTCTAAGAATTAACCTAACTGAGCTCAGAGAAGTTCACCTTCAGGTTAGTTGTAGAGTGATGACTTTTTCATCAACAACAAATCTCAAAGATAATCTAGCTACTAAAAATAAGAAGTTATTATCTGTTCTGGTGGGAGCACTTACATCTATTAAATTATACATCCTTAAAGTATTCACACCTTAATGAGTGTTGATTAAGAGCTACAAACAAGAGAGATAAAACATACATATAATGGTTTGAAAAGTAGGTCCTTCCAGGAGATCATTATATACTTCAACAACAATACTAGATGATGACCATTTCTGATGGATCAGGCCATCCTCAGCAACAAGATCAACCAAATCATTTCTAATGGAGCAGTAATGAACTGAACCAGCTATACCCAGAAAAAGAACTCTGGGAGATGACTAAAAACCATTACATTGAATTCCCAATCCCTATATTTATGCACACCTGCATTTTTGATTTCCTTCACAAGCTAATTGTACAATAATTCAGAGTCTGATTCTTTTTGTACAGCAAAATAATGTTTTGGTCATGTATACTTATTGTGTATCTAAGTTATATTTTAATATATTTAACATCTACTGGTCATCCTGCCATTTAGGGAGGGGTGGGGGGTAAGAGGTGAAAAATTGGAACAAGAGGTTTGGCAATTGTTAATGCTGTAAAGTTACCCATGTATATATCCTGTAAATAAAAGGCTATTAAATAAAAAAAAAAAAGAATTACAAAAAAAAAAAAAAAGAAAAGAAAAGTAGGTCCTTGAGTTTAACTCAAACACATGAAATAAATTAAAATACAAAATATCTCTAAGTTTTCAACCCCATTCTGCTTCTGCCATGCCAGAGGAAAAAAATAGTAGGGAAAGAGGACAGACAGTAGGAATTATAATTTCTACACTTTCTATTAATCTGTAACTTGGCTATCAGTTTCCTAAAGGTAAGATCCTTATCCAACTACCAATAAAGTGACATACTACTAGAAGAAACAAAGCATATTAGGCTTGACTATTCTAATAAACCAAAGAAATAGAAGGATGACTCAAAGGGACTTCTTTGAGAAATAAAAATAAGAGTTCTTAGAGTTGGTCCAAAACAAGAAACATCATTTTATGGGTCATTTGGATATCTCCTATTTCTAAGAAGTGCTTTCCAAAAAAAAAATTAAAATAATCTTGTGCTAAGAATGAAGAGATAGAGAAATTCTATGAAAAGCTTTATAGGATCACCCTAACTAGTAAATCAACATTTGCTTTAATCCTTGGTGATTTCAATACAAAAGTATAAATAAACAAGCATGCTGAAAATTATGTTGGAAATTGTGAATCAGAAACAATAACAAAAAAAGAGGACAAAAGGTCTGTAATATCCACAGAAACCTTTTGTTTCTGCCTATTGTTTTATTAATATTTTCTTAAAGAAAATAATTAGATGATCATATAAATCTAATAATATCACAAAAAATGAAATTGATTATGTCTTAATGATTGAAAATGGCTAATTACTGGTGCTGGGAATCATTCCTGAATAAATTGTCTCTATAGAGTTACACTGCTAACTTTCTAGAACAAAAACTGAACTTAGTACAAAGTTAGAAGAAAGAATATTTAAGACATGGCATGAAAACAAAACTCCAAACTGAACTATTTAAAGAAGTTATTAATACCCAAAAATGGGATGTGGACAAAAGAAATGACATTAACACTGATTATACTAATTTCATACAGAAGTTTCACTACTACAAATCTATATGACATAACAAGGAAACCAAAAGAATCTTTTAAAAAAAAAAAAGGAAACTAAGCAAGAAAAATACTACTTGCCAAGTAAAAATATATGGAAACAAAAGGCAATATAGACTTAGAATATAAACTCATTTGTAAATCTTGCAGCAATCGATTATGGAAGATTATCAGCAGTATCACCTCATAAAACAGAAGAAAGCAATACAGAATAAAAACCAGCTTAAAGAAAACCTAGAAAGTGACCCAACTCAGAGGACAATTAAAAATGAAACTGGAAGAACAACAAACAAACTAAAGATGGAAAATATCTACAAAAAAATTTATAACAAACAATCTTCAGCATCATCAAGGACAATAGAACCATAACACTTAGCTTTTGCTTTCACAGTTGTTTTTTTTTTAACTACCAGAGTTCAGAGATTATAAAGGAAGTAGAAATTGCATTTAAAGAGAACAAAAGTGGGTAAAACAGCTGAGCTAAACCAAGATTATGGAGAAGAGGTCCATGTTGATAGTCACTGAGAATCTGAGGTCATTTAATTCTTTATTTTTTGTTAGAAGAGAAATCCTTTATTTTTAAATTTTCTTATTTTTAATTTTACTTTATTTTTCAATTAATCAGCATTTGGTTGCTCTCCCACTCCCCCAATTTAAAAGAAAAATAAAACCCTCGTAAGTAACACGAATAACCAAGCTAAACAAATTCCCATATTATCCACATGCAAAAATATGTCTCCTTCCATGAATGTGGTTCATTTTGAACCACTAGTGGTTCTATCTTGAATCTACCACTTCTCTGTAGGAAGTTGATAGCTGTATTCCTCATCAGTCGTCTAGAATCATATAGGAAAGGGAAATAGCAAAGATATGAGGGAGGGAGGGCAAAACCCTCAGACCTTATTATTTTTTTTAAAAAAGATAGCTAAGAAAACATCAGTATTTGCCAAGCTTTAAGCCTGCTGATTTCATTTATAAAAAAAAAAAAATCCATTTTGATCTTCTTATTTTTATTTTTTTTATTGAAGTCTTTTATTTTCAAAACATATGCAAGGATAATTTTTCATCATTGACCCTTAAAAAACCTTGTGTTCCCATTATAAAAATTTTTTTAGGGAAAATAATATACACATGCCCTAAATGACATTCTTAATGAGGATGTTATGAAAAAAGCAGTCTTTCACAAGCAGTATTCCACAACAGAACACATTTTTACTATCTCACAATTGATTACAAGATGTAATGAGTGTGAGATCCTACTGTACTTATTATTTGCTAGTAATTTTTTAAAAGCTTTTAATGCAGTACACAAAATGTACCTTCAAGAATCTCTGTGAACAAGATATCTCTTGAGTAATTTCTCCAAATAATACAAAATTCCTTGAAAGATAAAGCAGAGATAACCTTGTTTGACAACCCTCTGGTCATTAATATCAGACAAGACATAAAACAGGAAGGTGTTTGCTTGCCAAAAGGGTTTGTCACTGTTATGGAAGATGGCCAGAATATAGACCAAGATGAAGAGGGCTTCACTGTACGTGGTGAGCTCCTCCAGATGTTCCTTGTTGCTGATGACAATGTACTGGTTGCAGAAAGCCCCCCATACTGCAGAGCCTCCTGGAAGAGATACTCATCCGTTGCTTAGATTGAAGCTTAGAAAAAACAAATGAAAAAACTATTCCTCTTGACTAGTCAATAGTTCTTAATTTGGGGTACATGAACTTGTATCCAATATGTATATGTATACACATATACACAAATATATATGCGTACAATTAGCTATACTTTACTATAATTGATTTCTTTTGTAGTCTTATATTTTTTATTTTATGCATTTAGAGTTATTATTCTGAGAAAGGTTTATCAGACTGTCCAAGAGAGTCAATTACACAAAAATGTTTAAAAATTACTCTAAACCATGACATGCGACTAGATGAACAACCTGTGAATTTTATTTATCAATATCTGCATTTAAGAAAGACATCAGAAACAGACAATGAATTGGACCCCAAATTGAGCAGGAAGAAAAAAGTAGCCTGGGTTTATTTTAGGAGATTGCCAAGTCCTTTAAGTGACTTCAAATTATTAGTCCATTTTTGTTTTGTTTTAATACCAATATTCTACCCATTTTGCTATATGGCTACAAAATATGGAGAACCACAGCTGCAACATATTATGAATCAAGAATCAGGAAAGGAAATAAGACTAAAGCATGTCAGAAAAGAAATTATGAACAAAAATACTGTATGCCAAATATTTATAGTAATACTTTTAAGGTAGGAAAAAAAATTAGAAACAAAATAATATGCCCATTAACTGGGGAATAGGTAAATAAATTGAGATACATGAATGTAATGAGATACTACTGTGTTATAAGAAATAACAAACATAATAATTGCAGAGAAACATAAGGAGAAAAAATACATGAGCTGCTACAAAGTAAAGTAAGCAAAGTCAGGAAAACAATAAGCACAATGACTATAATGATATATATTGAAAAAACAATAACTACAAACCAATCAGAAATTATTGGACTTCTCTCACACACGATTAATGTGGATATGTGTTTAATAAGATTGTACTTGTATAACCTATATCAGACTGCTTGCCATCTTGGGAAGGAAGGAATAAAAAAATCAAAATCTTATAAAAGTAAATGTCAAAAACTAAATTTTTTTTTAAAATATTGTAATAGTGAACCATACTCCAGATAATGAAACCATCATATGATGAAACCTTACTTATGATGAAACAGGTTACCCAGAAAAGTGATGGACTCAGAGTATAGATTCAAACATACTTTTTATGGGCATGGCTAATACAAAAATTTATTTTACTTGATTATAAATATGTAAAATAGAGCTTTTAGTTTTCTTTCTTTCTCAAGAAAGATGGGAGGGGAAGTGAAAGGAAGAGAAAACAGATCTTTGGGGAAAAAAATTAAAATTTTAAAATGATTTTAGCAAAACTGTAAATAAAAGTTATCTCTAAACAATAGATATTAGAAGATACCTCTTCCTACTCTTTTACAAGAAATAGAAGATCCCTAAATATAGAACATTATATATATCAGATTTCCTTGATGTATTGATAGGATTTACTCATTTTTTAAATCTTTTTCCTCTTTTCATATTATATATATATATATGAAAGTTTAAGGAATGTAAAAACAAAAGATAAAAGTAAAAATCTATTTTAGAAAAAAATGTCAGCAAAGAAATATATGAAAAAATAGTATTGACTGGTCATTTAGGGAGAGAAAAGGATAATAAGAGGACAACTCATGCAGTCCATTGTCATCCTCATGACATCAAAAGAAAAAAGGAAGATCTCCTACATACTGATTGAATTCCAGTTGGTGAGTTTATGGGGAAACTTGAGAAAGGACTTACATCTGAATGTTAGCTCTGTCACTTTCATTGGACAAGTCACTCACTTTGTTGTTGTTCAGTCATTTCAGTCATGTCAGACTTTTCATGACCCCATTTTGGGGTTTTCCTGGCAAAGATACTGTAGTGCTTTGCAGTTTCCAGATCATTTTATAGTTGAAGAACCCAAGTCAACAAGGGTTAAGTGATTTGGCCAGGGTTACATGGATAATAAATGTTTGAGGCCAGATTTGAACTCAAGAAGATCCAACTTCCTAACTCTAAATTCAGTACTCTATCCACCTAAACAAAATTCAGACCATCTACTCACAGAAAATAGCCAAACCAAATCTTACAACAGTGCTCATAACTGAGAAGTAGGGTAGCTAGCAAACTTCCATAATTTTATAAACCTGTCATTTACTATTTGTTAAAAGAAAAGAAAGTTATAAACTTTGTAACCCCCACATATACCAAAAAATTTAAGAGCTATATTTTTTTGTAATAGCCAAGACCTGGAGACAGCTTTGACACCCATCAACTGGGGAATAGCTCAACAAATTGTGATTATATAATGAATATTACTAGGTACTAAGAAACAATCAATACAAAATATGCAAGAAAAATGCCATCCTATGCATGTAAGGCAAAAATCTGCCAGAAACAAATTTACTAATTAAATTATTCTAAGCATCTCTGCTCACATAGAGAGAAAATTCAAAGGGGCAAGAAATCCTTCATGCCTTTGAAAATCTCTTTACCTATGCGATTTTCAAGTTAGAATTTGTAGTATTCCAAAGCAAAGATAGATTCCATAATCAAGATCAAAAAGGGCAAAATCTAAAGTATAGTTTTGATTTACCAAACAGAAAAACAGTCCCTTAATTTTTGTCACACTCTAGAAAATCATTTTCTTAAAATCATTCAATCTCTTTTTTTTAACTATTCCCTCTAAGGATCAAAGGAGATCTTAAGAGACACTTCTCTTGATTGAATTAATCAAAGACTTGTTGCTTCTCTCACTTTGATCTATACCCTAATTACAGAGAAGAATTCTTCCTGGACTTTTGAAAATGGTTTAGCCCCACAGAATATTGTTTTGGAATTGATTTTTTTAAAAAAGACTAATGAGAGTTTTTCATACAGTTTAGACCATTTAGACCAATTATGGAGAAGTTACATAGTATGGATATAATACCTTATCACCCCATTCTTTCTCTTGAGTAGTTTGCAATTTGCAGTCATTATGGCAAATCTTTCATATAAAGCATCTCCTACAGCAAATAACTAGACTCCAGCGACCCCACCAGTGTTCTTCCCATCAAAAATCAGCTAAGATACCACCATTAATTCTAAATCAGAAAAATTTGCTAATCAAAAAAGCAAAAGAAAATTAATTTTCTAATAACTTTTCATCTGTAAACTTAGGAATATTCTGTCACCAATGTACATAGTAATCATAGGAGGAAAAACCATAGTATGAAGACATTCGAGGAAGGAATATGCATGCCAGGGGCAACTCATAAATCTAGAATGAAAGCTTTGATGTTGCTGCCCCTTCTCCCTTCAAGAATCGTCTATACAATAGTGGGCCTCTCTGAGGCTTTCTGCTTTCCTGATTGGTGAGATCACTTCTCTCTCTTTTTAAAACTATATATCAAGACCTCTTTTTCCTGACAATAATAATAACAATGATGATAATAAAAGGTAACATTTATATATCAACTTAAGGCTTGTAAAGCACTGTTCCTGTTGTTTCATTTGTTTTTCACAACAACCCTTTGCCTCCTTGAGATAAAAACCTAATCATGGGTTTGCTAAGTTAAAGCATGAGCTATAAAAAAATAATATTTTAATATTCAAAATATAAATATCAAGATCCCCAGTGCCAACTGAGTTCTTGAATGTATCCATGAATATTCTTCTAGTCAACAGTTTTCACTGCCAAAAAAAAACCCTTAGAATGTAGAAAGTGTAGGTCTGTTCTTCATCAGTCATCTTCCCTTTACAATCTTATCCTAACAACCCTCAAGAGATGTGCAAACAGAGAGATGGATAGGGAGCTACCCTTCCTTAACCCTGTAAGACACACAGTATTTAGCCAAGGAAACCAATCAAAGTCGTTTTGAAGGTTTGGCCCTTTCAACTCAAATCCTACAGAAGCTCAGGCCACACAAAATGCATATAAGTGGCCAGACTATGTACTGGAGAACTTTGTGGATAAAAACATTTAGTATTCACAGGAAATAGTAAAACACTGGGAAGGGGCCAAAGTCTTACAGCTAATTGGAGAGCACCCATTTGTCTAGAAATCGATAGGAGTTAAGCACTTATTTCAAAGAAGGATCTGTTTGTCATGGTTTTTAAATGATTCAACTAGTTTTGTTCTAAATTATGATGAGGTACTGTGTTTGCAGCTATCTAAATTAAGAATAGGTTATTCAATATTTTAATTCATGTACTGTGAAACATTGGATAGAGACTTGAGTTCTAATTTGGATGCTGACCTACTGACCACGTGATCTTTGGTGAACGACTAGTGGTGATTCAAATAAAAATTCTACATGAAGTTGTAAGACAGGGAATTATATCAGGAGAAGGAGTTTTTTCCCTGGGAATTTCCTATGCCAGTAAAAACACAGTTCCAACCCCCTCTACCCCACCTCACCCCCAAAAAAGAGATCCTAAATTTTCCTCTCTCCCTCACAGAATTCTTAGCTTTCTTCAAAACACAGTTCAGCTGCTATCTCTTACATAGGGCCGTTACTGATTCCCCCATTATCAGGATTCTCCCTCTTGAAATTGCATTGCTTATACTGCATATATAAATATTATTAATTCATATAAATAATATTGGTTTTATATATATACAAGGTTCTTTTAGGTGTGGTCCCATTATTGATTTTGTGAAATTTTATTGGTTTGGGCTTTTTTTTAATTAATACCTTCTCTCTGACATTACTGCTAAGTTATATTACATATATGTGTGTATGTACATATTAGATAACAAACTCCTTGAAGGCAGAGAATTTTTGTTTTTCTTTGCATCCCCAGTTCTAAGCACAATGACCAACATCTTGTTCAGTGATGTCCAGTTCTGTGACGCCTTTGGAGTTTTCTTGGTAAAGATACTGGAACAGTCTTTTTCCAGCTCGTTTTACAGATGTAAAAATTGAGGCAAACAGGGTAAATGATTTGACCAGAGAGACACAGCTAATGTCTGAGGCTGCATTTGAACTCAGGAAGATGAAGTTTCCTGATGCCATATTCAGCATTTAATAGATGCTCATTGACTTGATTTGATTTATCCATTTGCTTACTTATTTGCTCTATGTGATATATATTTGCTTTGTTGAATTCACCGGATGGATACATGGCAAATTTTGTCCCAACTTCTCAAAAAAAAATTACATATATTCTTAGGATTTATTATTCTGTACTGTTGAATCCTCCAAGAGAATGTAAACTCCTTGAGGGCAGAAACTATTTTGTTTTTTTATGCTGGGCACATTAGCAAATCTTTGTTATTGTATTTGTTGAATTTTAGTAATCCAAGATAGCAAATATATTCTGTGTTCTCCTCTAAACTATACAAAAATCAAATTTAATTAAACTTTTGGAGACAGACACAGTTTGTTGAAACCACATTCTGATTTGAAGGTAAACAGGAAGTTGCTGAGATATTTTAGCCTTCATTTAACTTTAATGTTAAATCATGTGATTGGTTATTTAGGATAGGAAGGCACAGAACTTTTTTTCTATTTTTTTATTGATCAGTTACAATCTAATTTTTCTTTCCATTATCCTTTTTTGGATAGTTTCTTCAACCTTCATAGCCTTGAAAAGGAACATCAGAAGAAAAAGGAGCAAAGTTTCAGAGAGATCTAAAGAATTCCAAGAACAGCTCCATCTGATCTTATTCGACTTGCTCGACTCTCCTCCCCATCTTACCCTACCCCCTC
The DNA here is from genome assembly GCF_902635505.1 of Sarcophilus harrisii. Lineage (NCBI taxonomy): Eukaryota > Metazoa > Chordata > Mammalia > Dasyuromorphia > Dasyuridae > Sarcophilus > Sarcophilus harrisii. Next base: position 93,037,939 of record NC_045431.1, read on the forward strand.
TACTGACAGAAACCTTCTTGGACTAGAGACAGGGCAGGAGCTCACTAGAAGGTGTAGAGTTCAAAGGTTTGTCACCTTTTAATTTTTACTTCTGAAGATAAGATTTTTTTTTTAAAAATGAAACTCTCATCTACAAAGGGGACTTCATTTATATATTAAACAATTTCTGGGTCTCACATGATGAGGCTGTCACTGGTACAGCATTTTCAGATTTTGAAATCTATTCCAGAAGATTGTTACTGTCATCCCTCACACATGATCTTGAAACTGTGTGATGTTTCTTTAGTGTTACTTAATTACCATAACTAATCTTAACACATAATTAAATTTGCAAACCAAATAAACAAGTGAAGATTCATTTGAAATTCCATAACAATCATTTCCTTTACTCAGTTTTCCCTTTTTCTTGCACTTTGATCTTTTTTCAATTTTTTCTATCAAATGATATTTAAATAATTCTCTCCTCCTCCTCCTCTCTCCCTCTCTCTCTCCATCCCTCCCTCCTTCTTTTATTCTGTCCCCCCTCCTTCTCTCCCTGCCTTTCCCAACTTATCATATTCTTCCAAAAAGGACAAAGGGTCAATTACATAGAAGTCATCCTTCAGGAGTTTCCATCTTGATATCTAGCAGAGTGTCTGAAATTAGTAGACATTGGTGATGTTACGACTCCACAGAAAATTCGATAATTACATCCATATGTGCTAGCTATGAGCAATTTTAAAAGAAATACACTTGAAGTGTGTGGTTTTTGTTCCAATCAATCCTGAAAGAAGGCAGAAGCAAAAACACACCTGCAATTACTCATCTAGCTGTTTGTTGGCAACTTAAACAGCATCAGAGTCCTTGTTTAGAGACCTCTTTACAGATTTTTGTGTGTGTGTTGAAGAGTAATTGGGTGTCTTAATGTTATTTGCAGAAAGAATAAAGTACCTAAATTTGAAAAATCTTTAAGCTAAAAGATACAGCAAAATCATATTTCACTTGAGTTAATATAAAACATGGTCAGAAAATGGTATGTGTTGGTCATTTGAAGTTTCTAAGCACATATAGAAAATTTAAAAGCAAAATTGTTATTGTTCAGATTGTAGCAAAGTCCATTTTCCAGTGTTTCTGTTTTACAGATAGCTAAGTGGTATCATGGGAAATGTTCTCCAAAATTCATAGGATTCTGTTTCTTCCACCTTCTCCACAGTGTTACTGACATCTAGCTAACGAGAAACCAAGAATCATCATTGAGTAGAGAAACTGAGGAATCACTAGGAAGTTATAGTAATATATAAAAAAAAGAGTATCAAAAAAGCATTTATTTTTAGAAAAAAATAAATGTAATATCACCTAAGAAATAAAATAAAATTCTGAACTGATATTGGTTTTGCTGTGTGTGTATGTATATAAAACACACACTAATATATATGCAAATAATTTACAAGTTTTAGCTGCAGGCTAATATCTAGGATTTTTGCAGACAGGAAGAAATAAAGAGAGACAGAGACAGAGAGGGGAGGGAGAGGGAAGGGAAGAGGGAGGGAGGGAGAGAGATAGATAGGAATTGATATTCACAAAGGAAACTCTAAACCATAATTTAAACAAGCACAATTTGACAATAAACTTAAAATAGAATTTATTAACTTATAATTATTACGACAATCTGCTTGGAATAATATTGAAACTTCATCAGAACACATACACATAAAACAATTTATAGGATTGATTGTATCATTACATTTCACCTCAATTTTGCACTGTCCAAACAATTTCTTATATATATCTGCTTGTAAAAGTGGGTCAGATTTGGACCTCTTCTTTTTTTTTTTTCTTTTTCTTTCTTTTTAAACAAAGCAACTTATTAGTGAATTCATGTGGTTTAACCTAATGTTTCTTGTTGGCAGTTGTCACCTGTCCAGTAATTCTGTCCAGGTCTCTCTATCCTAAGGTGTCAGCTTCCAGCCCCATTCTTGTCCTCCATGCTCTCGAAGTGCTGAAGTGACCCCCATTGTGCTGGCTCCTGTTATAGAGCCTGATTATGGATCCCACACCTGCATCACCTCAGAGGTATAGGTGACAGACAATGGAGGCAGACTGGATGGAGAACCACTATTCATTACAGGGCTATATCCCTGGAGTCTCTGTAAGTTTACAGGGAAGTCCTCTTAAATAGTTCCTATAAGTAATACTCCCACTGTGTGCTCACATTTATGTAGTTTTTCATTTAAAAAAACCATTTATTAAGCACCTACTATGTGGCAGGAACAACACTAAGTTTACAATGGCTTAAGATTGGAAAACATTTTACATACATTTTTTTCATTTAGATTCATTTTGTCATTTAATCCTCATAACCTTTCAAGGTAGATGCTTATTGTCCCCATTTTACAAATGAGAAAAAAGATTCAGAAAAATTAAATACAGAGAGTTTCATAGGCAGTAAATGTCTGAGGGAGGATTTGAATCTGACTCCAAATCCAGAGCAGGTCCATTATACCAGGCTAACTCAGTTTATATTTTACATGCACCCACAAACAGTAGTATATAGAGTAATAACATCATCACTTATACTCTCATTTTAAATTCACAAGCAAGTACAACTAGGAGGCAGACTCTTGTGTGGGAGAAAAGAAGGAAATAAACTATTAAGAAATAAAACTTTAATTTGAAAAATAACATGAATTGCTTTAATTCCCACACAGAATAATAACTCCCAGATTGGCCTCCCATTAAATATATAAACCTATTATTGGTGGTCAGTTTGGAATCTTCATGGTCTTTTCAATGACTTATAATAATATGTAAGACAGTTCATACTATGTTAACTTGTAAAATAGGTCCAAAGGCCAAAAATAGAGATCATTTAGCAATTAACAAAAAATATTTCCATGCCCAAATTTCTGGGAATACAATGGTAACAACATAAAACCAGAGAATAAAATTCCCTTTATAGCCAACTCAAAATGAATAACATAGGAATTCCCTTGCATTGAAATTTATGATAGAAAAAGAAAAGTGAGATAACTTGGAGTTACAGAGAAAACTTTGCAAATTGTTCTTGGCCCATATATTCTGAGTGAAGGCCAGAAAAAAATGTCACTACAATGAGCAATAAAATAGAAGTTCCAGGGATAGGGCTTCTTAGACTAGAGAAAAGGACTCTGCAATTTGATGATGCTTTATATGATTGTGCTAGGATGCAAGATTACTGAGGAGAGGAGAGGTGAAAGAATTCTGTGTAAATTGTCTACAAAATCTACAGGCAACCACCAGACAAATGATTCAGTGCCCTCTAGAGCAGCCAGACAGTCCATCCACAAGTATTTCTTGCCTACTATGCTATGCACAGAAAACTCAAAAGAAAAGGAAATGAAGCAGTCCCTATCTTCTAGGAGTTGTATATGGAGGGGGGGAGGGAAAAAGAAAGAGAAGGAAGGGAGAAAAAAAGGGAAGGAAGTATGGAGGGAAGAAGGAAGGGAGAAAAGAAGGGAAGAAGGGATGGAGAGAAGAAGGAAGGGAGGGAGGAAAGGAGGAAGGAAGGAAGAAAGGGAGGGAGGGAAGAAGGGAGGAAGAAAGGGAGGAAGGAAGGAAGGGAAGGAGGAAGGAAGGAAGGAAGGAAGGAAGGAAGGAAGGAAGGAAGGAAGGAAGGAAGGAAGGAAGGATTTTTTACGGACCTACTATATACCAGATATTATTTTAAGTGCTTTACAAATGTCATCTTATTTGATCCTACAACAATTCTGGGACATAAAAGCCATTAGATATTATTAGTCCCTTGGTGAGGAAACTGAAGCAGACACAGATTAAGTGACTTGCCCAGAGTCACACAACTAGCTATATCTGCAGCTGGATTTGAATTCAGGTCTTCCCGACTCCAATCATCTCAGTTGACTTTTGATAGGGGAAACCATATGTCTTGATGATTTCAATGAGGTGAAAAATGAGGATGGGGAGAAAATATGAGAAAGTTTGTAAGAGAAAGGACCAAGACTTATAGACTGAACAGAAGCCTCCACCAAGTGCTACTGTAATGTCTCATCATGGCAGAAAGATGACTCTCAGTTAGCCAAGGTCATATCAACAGGGTATAAGTTCCCATCAGGTTCTATCATGCTGGAAAGTATTTCAGTTGACCTAGAAATACCAATACTGGGCCCCAAAGAGACTGAAGAAAAAGGAAAAAAAGACTAAGAAGGGATACCCCTAAATTGGGGAATAATTGAATTAACTATGTAAAACAATGTAATGGAATATTATTACACTTTAAGAAATGATAAACAAGTTTATTTCAGAGCAATCTGACACTTGTATAAATTGATGTAGAGTGAAATGAGCATAACAAAGAAAATAATTTATACAATAATGACATTATGAAGCAACAAGAGCAACAGAAAGACTTAAGAATTCTGATCAATGCAAAGACTAGTCACAATTCCAGAAGACTGATGGTGATCTATGTCACCCATTCCCTGATAGAGAAGTAATGGACTCAAAATACAGAATGAAATCTATCTTTGGACATAGCCAATGTGGAAATTTTTTTTTTTTGCTTAGCTATAGATATTATTGCAAGTGTTCTGTTTTCTTTTTTTTTTTTCAAAAAAAATACAGAGAGGATAAGAAATAAAACTGTTGATTTTATTTGTTTATTTATCATTATATAATTGTATTTTATCATTAATTATATAATTGTTATTGTTAATTGTTAATTGCTTGTTAATTGAAAAAAAAGAATTTTTTTTCTAAACTTTGAATAAGTCTGTTGTTATTTTTGTTTGTTTGTTTTGAAAACCAGCTTTGCTAATCACAAAGAGACAAATCACTCTTGTTTTGGCCAACAGCGACCTATGAACAAAATCAAATAAATATTCCAAGTGTAGAGAATAGTCATTAAAACCTTTGTGGCACTACTCCATTTGTGTCCAACTCTTTGTGATATCATTTGGGGTTTTCTTGGAAAGCATACTGGAATGGGAAACTGAGGCAAACAGGGTAAAGTGACTGTTCCAGAATCACACAGCTAATAAGTAATCTAAGGCCATCTTTGAACTCAGGAAGATGAGTTATTCTAGCTCTAGGTCCAGCACTCTGTCCACTGTGGTAGCTAGCTGCTTGAGGTATTATTACTACAAGTATCATTAGTCTTTTTTTCAGATATGGAAAAGAAGGTTCAAATAAATTAAATGATTTACCCATGGTCACAGATAAGTATACAATATGGGATTTGAACCCAAGCATTCCTAACTCCAAATCCAAACCCTATCCACTATCCTGATTTAGACACTTATGATCCATGAGACTCTAGTTATTTAATCTTATTTATTTAATCTTGCTAAACCTCACTTTGCTCATATATAAAAATAGTGACGATAATAATAGCAACCCTAATTAACATAAGGTTTTTGTGAAATTATATATGTAAATGAAATAATATATGTAAATTACTTTGTAAAATTTAAAACACTAACTCTTACTGTCATTTTTATTATACCACAATTCCTATATGAATAACAGAAAACTTCCCAAATGTAAGGCATCAGTTGTAGTCACATACTAACTTGGCACGGGACCAGAACAGGAACTGACACTTAACTTCTCTGGTCTGGATCCACATAACCCCTATTGAATAGAAAGTCAAACATATGAATGTACATTCAAGATGCCATAAATAATCCCTTTAAAAATTCCAACATTGCGATGACAGAGTTTATTAGAGGACTGAATGTGTTTAACTCTTCCAAAAAATCATAATTGATACTTAAGAAGGAATTAAGATTTGTTATAAAAATGCCTGGGACTGGATTTTATTCAAAAAAATCACAGAAGAAGGAGAAAGGGAAAGAGGAGTCTGTGGAGGAGTTCTGAATAGAAGGCGCCCAAAGGATTCCCACTAACTATTTTCAACAACAGGAAATTGACTAAATAGGGTCTGTTTTTCAATGTGAATTAAAAAATAGATATCTATTTGTGGCTCCTAACCAAGGGAAAAATCATCTATATATTTTTTAATGTAGTGGGCCCCAAAAAAGTGACTTTTTCAATGTGCAGCTGGCTGATCAATTTAACAATATAATATAGGAAAGAATCATTACAATTACATATGCAGTCTGAATGCAACATGTGTTACACAACTTCCATTAATTTTGTATGTTAGATATTTAAGAATCTAGAATATTCATAGTTATAGCATTCAACAGATTTCCAGACATATGAGGGTTTAGAAAGATGTCCACAGTCTCCAAAATGTGCCTTTTGGGGAGTTATGGTCTCCTAAACAAATATATTTTTTGGCATTGGTTTGGGTTGATATAGCACTTATAATAAGTTATACATTGCCAGCCAGCACATGTGCCCAAGAAGATCCTGGGAAAAATCTGAATGAGGTTTCTGCTGAATAAATGTTTTACCCACATGTAGTATTCCATCTGTAAACCCTGGCATCTAAAATGCTTTTAATTCACCTTTTCCTATAATCATGGAAAATTCCATTTTGGAGATAGAAATGGTAAATGTCGAAAGGACTGTGGGAAGATAGGCACATTCACAGTCTGTTGATGGATCTAAAAACTAGTTCAGCTTCTGAAACATCATGTGAAATTATTTTTGAAAATTTATTAAATTGTTCCTATCCTTTGACCCAATAAATCAGTACTGCACATAAAATCCTAGATTGTCAAAAGAATCTTCTCCCACTCTCTTTCTTTGCTGTAGCCTTAGAGAAAGAGATGACCCTTCTTAACACCAACCCCTACCCTTTTTTTGTTTGTTTTAATTTGGGGGGGGTCATACATGCACATTCATTTTTTATGTATTTCCATAGGAGTCTTGTTGGGAGATAAAAATCAAGTAAAAAAAGGGAGGAAATTATGAGAAATAAAAAAAAAAAAAGAAAGAAAGAAAAAAAAAAGGGTGAAAATAGTGTGCATTGATCCACATTCAGTCTCCATGGGTCTCTCTCTGGAGGTAGATGGTATTTTCCATCCAAAATTAATTGGAATTGTTTTGGGTCACTGAATTGTTGAGGAGAACCAAGTTTATCAGAGTTGTTCATCACACAATCTTGTTGCTGTATATGATGTTCTCCTGGTTCAGCTTGCTTCACTCAGTATCAGTTCATGTAAATCTTTCCAGGCTTTTCTAAAATCAGCCTGTTCATCATTTTTTATAAAACAATAATATTCCATTATTTTCATATACCATAACTTATTCAACTATTCCCCAAATGATAGACATCTACTCATTTTTCAATTCTTTGCCACCACTAAAAGAGCCACTACAAACATTTTTGCACATGTGCAACCCCTCCACTTTTATCTTAGACCCCATCCCCTCCCACCTCAGCTCTGGTTCCATCATTCAGTAGTTTAACACATTTTAGTAAGTACCAACTCTGGGAATGGCACACTACTGTGGCTCGCCATTCCTTTCAGAATAAAATTCACTCTTTAATCTGACAAAATTCCTCCAATTTAGTTTTCCAGCTTAATCTCGTGTTATTCCTCAGAGAAATGATTACTTTTGAATATATTAATAACTCATTATCAGTTAGATCCAAGCTTTTTATTTCCTCATTCAAAGACCAATAGGTCAGTCAGCCAGTCCTCTGAAAGGATGGTTGTCAGAGGAGATTGCCCTAACCCTCTGGGTACAAGCTCCTTGATTTTGGTCCAGACTACAGTCAACTAGAAGACCTTACTTTTGTTTGAAATGTAAATAGAATCTAATTTAGGTGAATCCTTGCTCTGAGGAAATAAACCACTTGTCCTTGTACCCCTTCATTGGAGTTTAGGGTGGTCCAGCTTAGGAAGGAGAAAACCAACCAAAGTGTTCTGGATGGAGATGGATTCCCCTATCTAGATTGCTGGAGGAAGCTGAATCTATGAACAATCCTGTTCTCAGCAAGAGGAACTAAAGATTTTTTAGCCCATCTCCTCATTAATTGTTCACCAATAAAGGTTGATTGTCCCCATCAAGGACACTTTATCAAAGGTATTTAAAGAATTCAACATCTCCATGATTTTGTCTTTGATTACCAAGAGAACCACTGATTATCAATTTATTGATTATTAATTAGCCCACTTAGCAAACATTAATTACCCAAAAACTTTGTCTCTTGGGTTTTTCATTTAGCGTAATATTCTCTGCTCCAGTTAAAATAACTACACTGTCAGACTCTTCTTGCCTTTTTTCCTTCCTCCATATGTGGACCTGGATCCTATCACAATGGACCCCCATGGTATCCTTCATCCCCCAAGTGTGAAGCATAATCAATAATCTGTGGCTGGGATAGAGTGCTGGGCCTGGAATCAGAAGACTCGAGTTTCAAATGTGGCCTGAGACACTTAGCAGCTGTGGATACTAGGCAAGTCACGTAACCACTCCCTCAGTTTCCTCAATCAAAAACTGAGTATAATAGCACCTGCCTCCTAGGGCTGTTGTGAAGATCAGTTTAGATAATACTTGTAAAATACTTAACAGAGTACTTAACATATAATAAGCATGAAATAAATGCTTGTTCCCTTCCCTCCCCCTACCTGTACAGGCTTACTGAATATTACTTTCCTTCATGCACTCTGCATTCCAACCAAAATGACTTACTTCCTGTTTCCTACAACTTTTCATCTTCTGTCACCATGACTTTACCCAGATAGTTCCCCACAAGTGGAATGTACTTCATCCTCGCTTCTGCCTCATATAATCCCTTGATTCAATTTAAGTGCCACTTCCTACACAGAGCCTTTCCTGATTTCCCCAATTGATAGAGACCCCAAAGATTTTAGATCTACCTTGTAAATATTTTGTGTTTCCTTTTCTGTGTTAATATTGTCTTACCCCCAATGAAAAGTGAGGCAGGAATTATTTCCTTTTTGTCTTTATATTCCCAGGGCCTAGCACAGAGTTAATACTCATTGCATTATTTCAGTTAAGAAAGGGAAAGCCCTGCAAACACAAAAATATTTATAGCAGCCCTCTTTGTGATAGCAAACAAGATAACGAAGTAGGAGGAAGAAAAGAAGGAGGAGAAGGAGGAGGAGAAGAAAGAGGAGGAGGAGGAAAAGCAGGAGGAGGAGGAGGAGGAGGAGGAGGAGGAGGAGGAGGAGGAGGAGGAGGAGGAGGAGGAGGAGGAGGAGGAGGAGGAGGAGGAGGAGGAGGAGGAAGAGGAGGAGAAGGAGAAGGAAGAGGAGAAGGAGAAAAAAAAGGAGAAAAAAGATCGTTGCTCATTGATTAGGAAGTAACAATAAATTATGGGATATTAATACACTATTATTGAACTGTAAGAAATGATGAATATGAAAAATTCAGAGAAACCTGGGAAAATGTGTATGAACTAACACAGAATGAAGTAAACAGAACCAGAACAATCTAAACAAGGTCACAGTAAAGTAATGAAAACAACACTGAAAGAAAAAAAGCACCAGAAGTGTCAGAATACTGATAAATGTAATGACCAGCCTTGGCTTTACTGATAATGAAGCAAGTTTCCCTCTTCTCCATGAAGAAGTAGCTGCAAAGTGAATCAGGGAGGGAAAAACAAGGGACAGAGGCCAGAGAAAAGAGACAGAGATAGAGTCAGAGAGACAGAGAAAGGGAAGGAGAAAGAGACAGAGAAAAGAAGATAGAGACAAAAAAAAAAAAAACAGAGAGACAGAGATAGACAGGGAAAAGAGAACAAAAGATGAAGACAGAAACAGAGAAAGAGACAGGAAGAAAGGGAGAGAGAGAGGAAAAAAGATAGGGAAATAGAGAGAGAAAGGGGGGGAGAGACAGAGAGAGAGGGAAGGAGGGAGGGAGGGAGGGAGAAAGAGGGGGGAGGAGAGGGAGAGAAAGGGGGAGAAAAGGGAGAAGAGGGAGAGAAAGGAGGGAGGGAGGGGGGAAAAGGGAGGAAGCAAGAGACAGGCAGGCAAGCAGACAGGCAGACAAAAAAGAGAAAGAAAGATGGAGAAAGTCAGATAGAAAGACAGGCGTGGAGAAAGAGGGAAAATGGAGGGAAAAAAGAGATGGAGCTAGAGAAACAGAGAATCAGAGAAAGACAAACAGGAACAAAGAAAAAAATAAATTTAGAGAGAGACAAAGATGGAAACTAGAGAAATAGACATAGTCAGGGAAAGAGAGTCAAACAGAAGAGAGAGAATAAGAGGATGGGGGAGAGAGAGAGAAGAGAGAGACAGGCAGACAGGCAGCAAGACAGACTGATAACAGAGAGAATGAGAAAGCCAGAGGCAGAGACAGAAAGACAGAGAGAACAAGCAGAATCACACTTTTTAAGGTCCACTAAATGAACTACTCTTGGATTAGCAGCCAGTATCTCCTCTCCAGGATTTCATTATATCATGGGATTAGGTACCAAGGGGTCACCCACTATTTGCTGTGTCATCACAAAGCAACAAGGCATTCAACACATGTGTTCGTTCCCCCCCCACACACACCATGAAGTTGCTCTCCCACTTCACTGGTAAATCCATTAAAAATACACAGCATAGCTCAGGAATCCCACTTTGTCCAGGTCAGTGCCTCCTTCTGGGTATTCCACTTCTCCTAGCAGTTGCATGCTTTATCTCGGCCCTTAAAACCTATGAGACAAAAAAAAAAAAAAAAAAAAAAAATTATACCTCCAAATCTCTATTCCCAAATAGAAAGCTACCTGGTTTATTAAAATCTATATCCCCAATACTTAGCACAGTTTCTGGCAAATGGCATAAATATTCTAGTTAGTTAGTTATTTTACTTTAATTTTTGTATTCCTGGCACCTAGGATTGTCCCTAACACATAAGGGTGCTTAGTAAATGTTTTTCAGCATTTGACTGAATTCCAAGGACATTTCCCAAGTACCACTAAAAACTTCTCTTCTAGAACATCCTGATTTTATTTTCTATTTTTCTATACCTGCAATATTCTAAAATTGTCCTTTCTCTGAAGTTTCAATCCAAAATAAACTTCACCAGCTTTTGTCCCCCCTTCTCTAATTCCAAAGCCCGCCCAGTTTTATTCAACTCATTTTCCCACATTCTTTGTCTTTACTGACTTTTCTTTTCCTAGTAGCATAATTATCTCATCTTTAAGTCAGTTACTAGTTCATTACATAGAATCCACTAAACCCCCACATATATTACACATATATATCTCTATAAAAAAGGGGGACAATCATCATGACATACCTTTAATGGGGGACTACTTAACAGAAGTTAGCTATTCATCACAAGGATTGAAATATTCATGAAAGTTAAAGCTACAGGGCCTATATATGTCTGCCTAGTGCAAGTACCATTAAGAAAAATAAAGTTTTCCAAGTGGGAGAAAGGGTAGTCCCACTGTCCCCAGTCCTGATCAAATCACATCTGAAGTCCTGAGTTTAGTGCCAAATTTGAGAAAGGACTTTGGTAATCTGGTGCACTTTGAGAAAAGGGTGATGAGGATTCAAGCAGACTGAAAAATCAAATCATATCAAGAGCATATAAAATAATTAGTGAAGACTTAAGGGAGACAAGGTAGTAGTTTTCAAGTATTTTGAAGGATTATCATGTGAAAGGACTAAAACTTGTTATGCTTGGTCCCAGAAGGCCAAAATGAGACCAAGATTTAAGTTCAAGGTAGTCAAATTTAGCCTTCATATAAGAAAAAATTAACAATTATAAATATCTAGACAAGGGGATGGGCTGCCTTTGGGGCAGAGAATTCCTTGTCACTGAAAAATGTCAAGAAGAGATTTGATGATCCATTTGTTGAGGATGTTACAGATGAGAGATATTTGTGTAGTACTCTCCAAGAAATTCAGATCACTTAAGAACAAACTCCTATTAATCATTTGGACACAAAATATTATCTAATGAAATGGTAGAGATTTTTAAGGGTTTTTGTTTTTTTTTTGTTTTTTTCAGTTGGTACATTGGATAGAGTGCTGGGCCTGGAATGAAGAATTCTTGAGTTCAAATCTGGTTTTGTGACCTGAGGCAAGATACTTAACCATTTTTGCCTCAATTGCCTCATCTATAAAGTGACTTGGAGAAGGAAATGGCAAACTACTCTAATATATTTAGAAACTCTAAATGAAGTAATGTAGGAACAAACACAACTGAACAACTTTTGTCATGAATCTCTTTGGCCATCTGGAGAAGTCAGGGAACCTTTTGTCAGGAAAAAATGATTTTAAATTCATAGAGTTATAATTTTTCCTCCATTCAGGTTTCTTGGCCCTCTGAAAGCTATCCATGAACTTTTGGGGGATTCTATGTACCCCAGAAGAAAAGCCCCTAAAATAGTCAGTCCTTTTTAAGAAAATTAGTCTCCCCTCTCCATATCAACAAATGCCATTAACAATCAAAGAAGTCCCAAGAGGAAATGGAAATGGAAACTTCAGGACAGACTGGTCAAGGAATCCCTTGTGCTTGCTCCCTCTGGGACTTTTGCTCCCTCAGTTACTCTGATGTCTGTGTACCTACTCTATGGACCTGTCTCAGATCCCAGTCTACAATAGAGCTAGATTGTTATGACTCTTGTGCGCTGGTTGGCTCAGTGCTCTTGATCACTTGACAAAAGTAGCTAGCTTTGCCAAACTGTCTATTCCTAATAGATGCCAGGCTTCCTGGATGGTCTTCCTCTGTTTGTTTGTCTCCCTCAGGCCCATAATGGGATAGGAAAGTCAGTCTCTCCCTATAAGCCTGTCCCAACTATATGGTTTGAGGAAAAGTTGGAGTATGTGATCTCTGGTTTACATTCCAATTTTTTTTTTAAGATGAATTCATGTCCAAGGCAATCCCAATAGACTTTGGATAGAAAATGCCATCTGCATCCAGAAAAAGAACTATGGACATTGAATATAAATCAACACATGCTATGTTCACTTTTTTTCTGTTTTTTTTTTCTCTCCTATGTTTTTTTCCCTTATGTTCTGATTCTTCTCTTCCAACATGATTCATACAGCAATGTGCATTAAAAATAAATACTTTTTTTTTTTTTTTTAATGAGGTGATTCGGGTCAATTCCAATAGATGTGTGATGGAGAGAGTCATCTGCATCCAGAAAGAAGACTATGGGGACTGAATGTGGATCACAACATAGTATTTTCATTTTTCTTTTTTCTTTTTCATATTTTTTCTTTTTGATCTGATTTTTTTCTTCTGCAGAAATTGTGGAAATATGTATAGAAGAACTTCACATGTTTAACATAGATTGGATTTGCTGACTAGGAGAGAGTCCTAAGGGAGGGAGAAAAAAACACAAGGTTTTGCAAGGGTGAATGTTGAAAACTACCTTTACATATATTGTGAAAATAAAAAGCTATTATTTTAAAAAATATAATATAAGAAACTTTTCTGAAAACTGGACATGAGGTCAAAAGTAGAGTCACGTCTTACCCATAAAGAGACTGGAGACTGGTCACTTTTTGTATACTCTTAGATTCTCCTCATTTCCCATCAGGCTGGATTTTCCCAGAAAAGTCTTCATTCTGGAAGATCACTTCAGTCTTGGAATTTACACCTCAGAAGTACCCGTCTGCTAGAAGAACCCTGATTGGAAGATGAAGGGCTCTTCCCAGAATTTGTATTTAAGTAGGACAGCCATCTCCTCCCTCCTGACCAGTCTACATTTCTTTGGATTTTTTCCCCACATTCTTAAGCTAGGTACCTTCCCTCCCCAGTCAATTCCTCTTTTTAGCTTCCTTTTACATACTGTCTTCCCCATTCAAATACAAGTTCCTTGAGGATAGGGACCATCATGGTTTTTGCTTATATTTGCTTAGCATCTGCTTGATGTATAATAAGCACTTAAAGAAAGCTGGTTGACTATCTAACATGTTTTGATTGAAATAATATTCTTTGTAGTACAATATTACTGTGCTACAAGGAATGCCATATATGGCGAACACAAAGAAGCATAGAAAGATTTACATTAAGTCAAGCAAAATGAAATAAACACAGCCCCCCCCAAATATATATATATAATATGTTAAACCAATGACAACAACAAAGTTAATAGAAAGAAAAATCATCTAAAAACAAGTGAAAATATAGCAAAGTTACAAAAAACATATTTTTTCCCACAAAGAAAATAATCCCTCTCTTTTCCTTTGCAAAGATGTTGGGGGCAGGGATCCACATTGTATAAAGTGTCATATTTTTAAAATGTATTCATTGTGGTGATTTTTTTCTTCTCTTCCTTTTTTCTTCAAAATATGTTTTTCGGGTGCTCTAAATCACTATTGATCAAAGAAATGCAAATTAAGACAACTCTGAGATACCACTACACACCTCTCAAATTGGCTAAGATGACAGGAAAAGATAATGACAAACGTTGGAGGGGATGCGGGAAAACTGGGACACTGATACATTGTTGGTGGAACTGATCCAGCCATTCTGGAGAGTAATTTGGAACTATGCTCAAAAAGTTATCAAACTGTGCATACCCTTTGGTCCAGCAGTGTTACTACTAGGCTTATACCCCAAAGAGATACTAAAGAAGGGAAAGGGACCTGTATGTGCCAAAATGTTTGTGGCAGCCCTGTTTATAGTGGCTAGAAACTGGAAACTGAGTGGATGCCCATCAATTGGAGAATGGCTAGATATGTTATGGAATATTATTGTTCTGTAAGAAATGACCAGCAGGAGGATTTCAGAGAGACCTGGAGAGACTTAAATGAACTGATGCTGAGTGAAATGAGCAGGGCCAGGAGATCATTATATTCGGCAACAATGTTTTTATGTGTTGATCAGTTCTGATGAACGTGGCTCTCTTCAGCATTGAGATGATTCAAATCAATTCCACTTGTTCAGTGATGAAGAGAGCCATGTACACCCAGAGAGAGGATTATGGGAAATGAGTGTGGCCCACAAGATAACAATTTCATTCTTTCTTTGTTCTTTTGCATTTTGTTTTCTTATTCATTTTCTTTCCTTTTTGATCTGATCTTTTTTGTGCAGCCAAATAATTGTACAAATATGTTTACATATGTTGGATACATATATATATATATTTTAACATGTATTACATATATTGGATTACTTGCCATCTAGGGGAGGGGATGGGGAGAAAGAGAGTAAAATTAGGAACACAAGGCTATGTAAGGATCAATGTTGAAAAATTATCCATACATATGTTTTGAAAATAAAAAGCTTTAATTAAAAAATGTGTTTTTCTTATAATAAGGAGTGGAGAGAGGGGAAAATCTAGGCAATGGAAAAATAAAAATATCAATAAAAATCTATTTTTAAAATAGCAAATATGACCAAAAAATAAAAGTAGTGATTCTTTTTTTTTAAATGGAAATAAAGACCAAGCCAATGTTTGTTTTTTTTTTTAAAGAAAGAATATTCTTATTTGCCAGCACCCTAAAACAGGTTTGCTTTTTCAATTTTTTTAATTAAATTTAATATCTATTGTGAGTTTGCTGAACAGTATATTACATATGGCAACAGAAGTTTCAGGTTCTAATTGATGGCATCCCTTGCCATTCATGGAGCAATACTGTGTCATAAATCCAATGGTATCCAATGAATTTTATGCAGCTGTGTTTTTAAATTGATCATGTAGAAACTATAATTTCTTTAAGGTTTTCCTGTTGGAATAGGACCAAGGGATCCTTTCCCCGGAAATTTTTTCTGAGAAATATATTAAAACAACAGATTTTAAATATATACAGTAATGATTTGGAAACTACAAACTAGATAGTTGTTACAAGAGGTTTCTTTTCTTTCCTCTCCCCCCCCATCTTGGGAGTAAAATTTTTAAGAGAACTTCAAGCTAGAAAAGAAGTATGATCTCAGGACACCTAAACCTAGAGAAGTATCAGGTGGGAAAAGGTAGAGAAGATGAAGAAAATTATTGCAGCACAAGGGCAGGTACAGTGAGTGATTCTAGCCAATCTTGTTTCTTTAAATTTAACACAGGAAATTACCATGCCCAAAAGCTTAGCAGCTGTTAATGGGCCATACCTAAACACTGAGGGGAAAAGGGACTGAAAGATGACATTTCTTGGGCCAAAGAAACCAATGGGTCTTTGTGGGCTTGTGGGTTAGATCCTAAAAGGGCTGGTAGAGCTGAACAACTCACTAGGTAATCCTTATTAAGTGGTAAATACATGCTGTCTCAAATGCTATAATTCATTTAAGTAGTGAATTACCCTGTGGGGGAAGGGAGAAGATGGAAAATGAGGCCTGAGAAGGAAATAAGGACAAATTCTAAGCTATTTGGGGAAAATCTTTCAAGTAAAAAGTCTAGAAACATTCATAAATTTTCAAGATGCCATAAACATACAGAAGTTCTTATTGTGGGAACTTACTGTGTTATGTGTGATATGTCTACAATGTCATATGTTTCGGGTTTTAATGAAACTACTGTTAATTACTTAGACTATGAACTGATTTTTACCTTTAGGATAACTTTATAAATTGATTTTTAAGCCTAAAGAACAACAGGGTCACTACTAACCACCTAAACTTGAGAAACTTAAATAAAGCAAAAAGTTTTCGTAAGCAAGACCATCTTACCACACAACGTTCCTCTTCACATAAGTCTACACTCTGGAAAACTGAGCTGTTCACCATTCTCCAAATTCCTAGCACTTTATTCCACATCTGTGTCTTTTGTTTTCACAATCCACTAGCTTGGAATAGATCCATAGGGTCACAGGAGTAGTACTAACAGGAACTTCAGAGACCACCTGGTCCCATCCCCTTATTTTGCAGATGGAGAAAGTGAGAACAAGAAAGTTTAAGTCACCTGTCCAAGCTCCCACAGTTAGTGTCTGAGGTGGGATTTTCTGACATCAGAGCCAGTGCTCTTTCTTCGTTTCCATCCAATCTCTCAAAAAAGCAGAGATTTCTCTCTCTTTCTAAAATTCAATCTCTATTTGATGAAATCCTCAGGTAAGATGATTCCTCCTTTATAAAACCTTCTCCTTGACCTACCAAAACAAAACAATAGTCCAAATTCTGGTCATAGAATGTTGTTTTCACTTCTCTTATGGACTTAGATTTTAATTTGTAATATAATTAGCTACGTATCTATCTTATTTCCCCCACTAGATTGCAAGCTTCTTCTAACAAATAGGCTAACATTTGTAAAGTTGCAAAGCAGTCTTTAAATGTTGGTTGGTGGTGGTGGTGGTAGTAGATATTATAGTTGTTGTTAGCAGGGATGTAATGCATTTTGATATCCCCCAAGCAGCTAAATTCCCTGATTTGCACCTTATAGGCACTTAATGTTTGCATTATCCAACTAATTAGGTTCAATTGATTCATTCATATAGCTCTAATAATGAACCTAGAGTAAATTTTTTTTTTAATTTACTTATGAACTACGCATGATCAGAGTTAATCTTTCTATAGGTAGGTTGTCATTCATTCTGGTTGACTTCCAAAGTATATTGTTTTCCTCAAATGGCAAATCACAAGCAGCACACCTATAGTTATTAAGGACTACCTATATAGTGTATAAAAGAATCACCAATTTTTAAACATGAAGATGAAAATCCTGAGTCATCAGGAGATGGAACTTGCCCATGTTTCCTTTTTCATTTCTAATTTCTGTTCCGAGCTCCCTCTCACATGTCAATGTAGAACAGAGCATTCATCGTGTTCCCCTGGTTTTGGCTTTTTCCCCCAGCAGTGAAAGGTTTTTATTATTATTATTTATTTTTTAAATTGAATATGTTTAGAGCCACTTTCTACAATTTAGTTTTCCAAAAGGAAAGCCTCAGTATTTCCAAGAGTAATTTCAGCCTGTTCTGAACCCAAAGAACACTTCTTGATACAAAAGGCACACCAGATTTTGTAGTTTACAAATTCCCTCTGAATAGCCTCTACTTTGCAGCTAGTTTGGGGAACAGAAAGCATTTCAGCAGCCAGCCCTGCCACAAAGCACTAGGGGTTCTTGAGTAAGGGCTGCAGAATTCTTTCTGAGAGGGACAAAAGAGAGACTTCCTGTCATTCCCATTACTTTCTGCATGTGGGACCAATATGGGCAATGCAAAGTTTAAACAGTTGCAAATGGAGAAGGGGAGGGGGCAGTATCATGCCTTTCTCTATTTCTCTATTTCTAGGTTGAATTGAAAGGGAAGTCTTAGCATTCTCCTTTCAGAAAGCTAGTAGACCCCAGTGAAGTGCTTGTTTACTGGATGCTTCATTTCACCATTATTTGCTTATGGAAAATAAAGGGGAGTGACAGGAAAAGAGAGGGGGGGGCTGCTGGAGGGGGCTGGGGGAAGAGGGAGGCACTGACCACAGTGCAGCACCAGTAACCTTGTCTTATGTGATCATTAACCTTGCTGGAAGGCGCAGCTGGCAGCTCACTCTGAGGTTTGTCATTAGAATTGTGAGCTGAGCCACACAGATACTGCAGGAGTATTTAAAGGATTGTTTGGTTTTCTGGGAGCGCTCTGGCTATCTTTCTGTGTGGAAGCAAAATGAGATTTCAGCTGCTCTTTTTTCTATTCCTTTTTTTCACGATGGGTATACTCCTTATCAATGGACAAAGGCCAGGTAGGACTTTTCTGTTACCGTATTTGAATTGCATCTGAGTGTGTTATGTGTGATATGTCTGCAAGCAGATATGCATATATGTGTACAGTATGTGTGTGTGAGGTAGGATGTGTGTATATACCTTTGTCTTGTGGAGATAGTTGATGGTGACTCCAGGAAATGTTGATGAATTCCAAAGCCTTCTCTGCTCTCTGGTTAATTACTTTGATAGACTGTTAAAGTGATAGCTAAAGACAAATATAAAGATAAATGGATACATAAGTTTTGCATCAGTGAGTTCAAAA
Organism: Sarcophilus harrisii; assembly: GCF_902635505.1. NCBI lineage: Eukaryota > Metazoa > Chordata > Mammalia > Dasyuromorphia > Dasyuridae > Sarcophilus > Sarcophilus harrisii. The sequence continues at coordinate 93,056,682 of NC_045431.1, forward strand.
CATTATACTCTTGAGATGTTGCAAATATTTTTTTTTGCAGTCCTGACCATCCAGAAAATTGGCGTGCTCATTAAAGCGCTACATAAAATCTTCTATGTACAGCCAAATGGTGGAATACCAAACAGTTCATTTAAGCATCTTTGCTGAAGACTGGGATCTGCTAAGCTTAACTGGGTTTTATACCTTAATAGAATCACTGTGTAGCAGAAAGCAACGGAACTTTCTTAAGGGCAGTAGATATTCTATTTCTAGAAATTAAGCTGAGTTGATTCTCTCAAAATAATTTTTTTAAAGCAAAGAGAGAGAGAGCAATGTTCTAGTGAAGCTTTTATGAATGTAAAACAAAAAAATCCTAAGTATGACATACATATTTTTTGGTGCATAGTATTTCTTTGCTTTAAGTATTTTCTTTAGCATTTATCTCATTTATGGTGCCACATTATCAAGGTTTTTAATAAAATTGGTATTTGATAAAGCCAGGAAACTACTCCAATTCTATAAAGGTTTCTTTCCTTAGTATCTAATATAACATCAGATACAGTGGTAGGCTATGGGGATACCAAGGCAGAAACAAATTTATCAATGGTCCCTGCCCTCAGAGAGCTTATATTCCAAAGAAAATCAAAAGCACATTCTAATATTCTTTTACACCCATGGTTCCAAAAAAAAAAAAAAAATTGGTAGTCATCGTTATTTTTCTGAGCCATGGGATTCAAACTAAAAAGTTCAATTAATGAGATATGGTAAGTTACCTTTCAGGAGATACTTCATTTTATTTTTTTAATTAAAGCTTTTTATTTTTAAAATACACATATGCATAATGTTCAACATTCACTCAGGACCTATTTTAAAAGTGGGCAATGGATATAATTATCTGAAAAGATTAAGTGTAAGAGAATAGGTCTATAAGAGTACATACCACTAGTCTTATTAGAGCAGAGAAAAGGCTATCCAGGGAATGAGCGGTGTTAATCACATGTTCTTGACTGCCTCCAGTTCAGACTATCTTTTTTGTTGTTGACCAGAAATTCACTCTGAAATTCAGAGAATAAATCGCAACCAGGATCCATAGGGTATGCCCTCTGACACTCACAAGAAAAATGTACTTTTCCAAATGAGCCCTGCTCCATTGTTTATAGCTTTCAGTGCTACCATACACCAAAGTCTGTGGAGTGAAGTTTACTTTGGTCAAGGTTCTTGTAAAATATTGGTGATTAATTCACTGGACAAAAAGTGAAAGGGCAACTTCTGTTTAAATAAGCAGTAAAGAAGATGACAGCTCTGGCTAAATTGAGCTTGAAAATGAACTCCTTGATTTATTCTGATTACCTTGTTTATATTTTAGTAATGCACGTGTATTTTCCATCCTGATGCCCCTTATCATGTGAATTATCGCCCAGCACGCTACAGATGGGCACCGGATTGCCTGGTCCCAAAAAATTTCATTGTATGCTCCGGCAACACGGCATGTGATTTTCTTGGGGAGGAGTGAAAAAATGTTTTTGCTTTTTTCTAATTGCAGGTAATCTGGCTTTGAGGAGAAAACTGCATAGACACAGCTGTCTACAGAGGAGATGCATACCCCTCCATTCCCGGGTGCCCTTCCCCTGAGGTATTTCTGATAGTCCAAAAAAAAAAAAAAAAAAAAATGGCTTTCTTAAAATTTCAGCAGCGTTCATTCATCTCTGGGTTGGACCTGATAATAAAATCAGGCGCCAGGAGAATGCAATTATGAATGTGCCTCTAAACATGTGTTTTGAAATGCTGCGTGGGTAGCTGAGCATGTTCCCCAGAATAAGCACATTCCAAGTTAGACTTACACGGTCTTTTTTTAAAAAGCACTTGGAGATGCATTTTCTTAACCAAACCACAGCCGTAATTTGTTTGGTCTTGATTCCTGGTCATTTCTTTTTGCCTGCAGACAGGGTCTGAAAAGGAACAAACCCTATTTGTTCATCTAAGCTCCAAGGCGGTATTCCCAGCCTCATCTATGTGGCTGGTGCTGATTACCCGGCTTTCTAGGAGAAATTGGAGTGGGGGGCGGGGAATGGGAAATGGGGGAGCACTTGCTGCTGCCCTAATTTGCCTTTTGCAGCTTCAGATCCTAAATTAGCTTTCCCTTAATTTCCCACCCACCAAAATGCTAATCTTTTCACTCAGGAAACTGCCTTCCCGATCACCAAGAATTCAGTCTGAATCTATTAACTTTTAAAAGGTGCTAAAGTAGGAATGTTTCGCATAAAAATATTCCTGTTGCTTTGCAACTGCCTTGATTTTAAAGTCTACATTCCTTTTAAAAGACTTTTTTTTTTTAAGTCTTTCAAGATGGCTCTGGAGCTCACTCAGTTGAGCTGTGTGCATATGCAAACACTAATTAACTAGTCCTGTTAGCCTGTATGTAGCTTTTATGGCTTTCAATGCAATGCCCATTGTTTGCTAAATGTTTTTCCTCTCAGGTTAAAGCCCTTTGGTAAGAAGTCAGAAGAAGGAACTTACTTAAAAGGTATAGTGATAGGTAACTATAAGACAAGGATAAAACCCAGAAAGAAACCTGTTTTTCTCTGAGTTCTGCTTGATAGGAGAAACTTGCTATAACTGGTTTCTTAGAAATAGTGACTATAACTCACAATGAGATGTTTTGCATTAAAAACAACAAGCAGAGTATATATCTTGTTATACACTGTGTCTGGAGAAACCTCTGCTTCAGATTTCCCAGCATTTTGCTATAAATAACAATGAGCATTGCTTGTATCAAACAATAGCAAGAAGATTCCTGCATATTAGTAAAGTGAGGGAGACACCCTTGCATAATGAAACACAAAGCATCCCTTATCCACAAGTCATCCTGGTTTTCTCCATTAACTGCTAGCCATAAAAAAAAAAAAAAAAGCCAAGATTGCAGGTAAACAAGGTGCTAAATTGGAATAAGAAAGTCTAAAAAGTTAAGGAAAATTCTGATTTAAACTGAACATTGGCAAAAAAGAATGACAGATACTATTTGTTCCCCTTCTTTTGGTATCCCTATCACCTCACAGGTTCCTGAGACATTGTAGAACTCAATTATTGCTTTTTGAATCTAAATGAACTGAATTGAAATTTACATCAACCTGCAGTAATCCTTAACTTTGGGACTAATTCTGTCAATTCTACCTTAAATTCTCTCGGTGACTAGGTCAGCAGACACACTTGCTGGAAGCTTTGCACCTAGTTTTTTGTTTTTTTGGGGTTTTTTTTGGGGGGGGAGGCTTTTAAAGAAAAAGCTGCGCACTCATACAAAATGTTAATGTATTTCCCAAGATTATTCTATCAATAATTTTTTAAAATTAGTTTAGAAATAGACACTAAAACTAGACTATTGTCTGTGATTTCTTTAATAAAGAGACCTCCCAAGTGAAGAAGCTCCATTTACCCATGAAGGTCAGCACCTTCTCTAAATTTATAAGTTAAGACGTTGCAACTTGCCCAGGCTTATACAATTAGGAGTTTGGGGTTGCTTTTTTTTTTTTTTTTTTTTTGAGGGTGGGGGGAGGCAGGGCCTTCCCAGCTTTGAGCCAGCTTACTTATCCACCCTACTGCCTCTCATTAAAATTAGTTAAGAATAATTATGCATCACATTGTATCATTCTGTAAGAGGCTTGTCACATTTGATCTTCACAACAAACCTGTGGGCAAGTTTTAGCCCCATTTTAAAGATGAGAAAATTAAGGCTTAATAAAAATGACTTTCCTAGAATTACACAGTAAAAATGGAAGGACCAAGACTCAAATTGAGTCTTCTAACTTAGTGTTCATATGGCCTCTACCAGTATTATAACTTCCCCTTATCTCATGTCCTTATTAGGCTTTTTTTATGGGCACTAACAAAGCAAAGGGAAGTTGGGCTATAAGGCCTGGGGGCCCTTTCTAAGCCCTTTCATCCCTCCTAGGCCCTGGCCTGGCATTCTTTCACCTCCATGTTTCCTGCATGCTTTAAGCACAAATTGAATGTGAGGGGTTGGCTCCTTTTAGACCATCTAGGACCTTGGAACAGGACAGATAAACTGAATAAAATGTAGTTTACATTGGGAGCTTTTCAGATTAGCCCCTTGGTGATGAATTCTTTGGTCCACTTATTAGTGATGCATGTTGACCCCACTGTTACTTAGACAAATTGCCTAGTCCTTCCCATTGAGCTGGTTTCCTTAGAAGAGCTACCCTGAATACAACCCATCCGATCGACTCGTTATTTTGGCATTAGGTGGACAAAGCCTTAAAGTCCTAAGTGATAGATTTGATGTAAGAATGGAGAACAAGATGATGCTTGTCAGTGATAAACCAAAAAATCCTCCATTAGGGATTTGTGCAAGGGAGATAAGAAGCAGCCAAAGGTAGCCTGAAATTTTCAACTTTTCTCCATTCTTCTTCTAGTAGTAAAATCTAATTTGCTGTTTTTACATTCTGGGCATCGCAGATGAACCTCCTTATCCATTGAGGAATGCAACTATGTTTTAATTTTGATCATAAGAACTCTTTAGACGTGGATTTTAGAACTAATTTCTGGAACCAAGTATAATCATCTCTTATTTCCTAATTCAATTCAATAAGCATTGTCTAAGTACCCACTTTTCAAGGCTTACAGGGTTCCTTGATGGGGCTTGAGAATCTAATAGGAAAAAAAATAACATTTGTGTTTTTATTTTTTTTTTTTTAAGACTAATGGGGGAGTTAAGATATGTATGTATTCAAACAGAATATGAAATGTTAAAAGGAAAGAATACTTTTAAATTAAATAAATAATAAGTAAAATAAATAAAGCAAGAATGGGGGATGGGAGTGCTATGGTCAGGTGGGGAGACTTTTAATAAACAAGGGATGGCAAATGACTCAAGCCTTAAATAAATCCTTGATGAATTTCAACAAGCCATGTGTTATCATCACAATTAGAGAAATCTCTCAAGATTTGTAGACTAAGAGAAAGGTAGTGAGCAAATATTTTGCTGTTTAAATAACTTATAGAGGCTCAATAGGTGGAATATTTGGAAGGTTTCCAGAAAGGACCATTACCAGTTGCTGCTGGAAAATGCAATTGCCAAAGCCTTGATGCCTTAAACATAAATTGAGTTGTTGGTTCAGCTAGAGTTAGACCCAATTAAGCTTGGCAGACTTGAGAAAATGGCAGCCACATTCTCTGGGCTCCTAGTGAAAGACATGATATGAGTATATCTCTATGGTTTTCAAGTATAAGAACTGGCAAGCCACTGAGAAAGCCAGGTTGCGTCTGTCTGCCCCTTTTCAAGGTGTTTTTTCTGTGCCATTGTGACACTGAGTAGTGTTTGTTGATGAAGAGTTTTCGAGCAAGTGGTTTCTGATTTTTTTTAAGGGAAAAAAACACCAGAATTTATTAAATACAGAAATAATATTGTCAGTTCTGTGCATAAGTAAAATCACTCGGTAGCTGTATGAATGATGGAACAAAATGAGGAGGCAGAAAGATGGGTTAGGAGCCTGTTGGAGATGAGGATCTGAACTGAAGTAGTGAGTAGACAAAAGAAGCAGGACGTGAACAATATCATAGAGAGGAAAATGGCAAGATTTGGCCACTAAATAGATTTGTGGAATAAAGGACAATAAGAAGATGAAGATAAACCAAGATTACAAAGCTGGGAAATTATCACTTTTGATAGAAACAATAAAGTTTTGATGGAAATAAAAAAAGTTTGACAGAGTGGTTGTGAAGGAAGGTGAGTGCAAAGTTAATTCAGTTTGGGATATATTGAGTTTAAGAACTCTACCAAATATCCAGTTTGTAATATCCAATAAACAATTTATGATGTAGAATTGAAGCTCAAGGGAGGGATTGGGATGTATAGAAAGAGAAGAGTGTCCAAAACAGAATCTTGGGGAATATCTATCAATAGGAGTTTTGATATAGATTATGGACCAGCAAAGGAGAATTCTAGCAGAAGGAAGAACAAGGAGAGAGTAGTTTCATTAAAAACTCAGGGAATAGAGATTGAATGTAAATCACCAGATATTATGTTCACTTTTTTTCCTTTTTCTGTTTTTTTTTTACTCATAGTTTTTCTCTTTTGTTCTGATTTTTCTCTCCCAACATGATTCATGAGGAAATGTGTTTTTTTAAAAATGAATGTACATGTATAACCAGAAAAAAAAACAAAACAAAACCCAGGGAGGGGAATATTTCCAAGGAGAGAGAGTAGTGAATAATATCAAATACTGAGATCAAGTAGGATATGACCTAAGAAAAGATTACTGCTAAATTCTCAGTAACTTTGGAGAAAAGTTTCAGTGAGTGATAAGGTCAGAAACTATATTGCAATCAAAAGATAATGAAGGTCTATCTGAACTAAAATCAAGGTGGTGAGAATGGATGATGGTGAAAACTCAGGGGTAAAATAGATTAAATTTGGCAATTGATTTTGTGAGGGATAGAAAGAGGGAAGGAAAAAGAAGACAGTCAAAGATGACTCTGAGATTTCCAACTTGTAAATTGAGAGAAAGTTGGAGCCAGCAATAGAAATGGAGAACTTAATTGTAGGGGGGGAAAAAAGGCAGGTTATAAGGGAGAGATAATGAGTTCAGTTTAAGAGATTTTGAGTTTAAGGTGATAGTGGGATATGGGTGAAAATGTTCAGTAAGTAGTTGGAAATGTGAGATTCAGAGAAGGGGTTATAGTAGGAGATAGAAAATGTCCCACAAAGAAGTAAATATTGAAGACATAAGAATAAATAAAAAAGAGAATAAAGAAATTAAGACAAAGGGACTGATAACTGGTCCATAAGGAAAACTTCAATATTGGATAAAGGAAGAAAGAGAAAAGAGTCTATATCTGAAAGATGCAAGCAAAGATGCAACCAGTAGAGTACATCATGATTCAGGGCTGGTGTCCTGAAATGGTCTCAGGGTGGAGAAATCAGGGAAAGTGTCATACTGCAAAGAAAAGAGAGGGAGAAAAAGCCTATGGGTCATTGGTGAATTTGGAATGAACTAGTTCTATAAAGTAAAAGATGCCAGATTACAAAAGACTATGGAGATACAAAAGTATATACAGTGAATACAGTAGATCACTAATTTACAAACTATTTAATCTCCTTTAAAGATCTCTTTACACAGTTAAAAATTGAGGATCCCAAATAGTATTTGTTTATGTAGCTTATATCTCTAATAATAAACCCATGTTCATTTAAATAATACCTTTTTATGAAAAATAACTATTTTCCAAAAGTAATTTAAGGAGAAGAATAGCATAGTTTTCCATATTTTTGCAAATCTCTTTAATGTCTGATGGGTGAAAACTGGATTCTCTTATTTGCATTCAATCTGTTTTGATGTTATTTTAGTACATAAAGAAGTTCCAGAGAAAGGAGTATTTTAATAACCTTTATAGATAATTGTGGATGTTTTTCTTTGATCTTAGACCAAGAATTGACAAGTAATAATTTTTAAAATATTTGCTGCAATGTGCAATCTGAAATGATATCAATGAACTTTCCACTCTGTTACATAAAATTCATTGATCTTTCTTGTACTTTGAAGAGATCTTATAACAGCATTCATTGGTCTGGGCGGAGAAAGAGGGAACTGGTTAAATTAATTATGAAAATATTCCAAAGATTGACATTTATTAGATTTTTAAAAAAATCTTATTTCTTAATATCACTATCAATCTCATCAGAAAAGCCTTTAAATATTGGGAAGTTACCAAATTCACAATGACAGATACAATTTTCCAAAACGGAATTTTTTTTTATGATTGCTGACAAATACTAACAGTTGTTTTCCTTAAAGTGGCAACCACAAGATTCAAAATAAGTTATTTTAACACTTTTAATATTTTGGCACCAATTATGTTTGTTGCCAAACGTTCACATAAAAGATCTTCTTCAGTGATTAGTTGGGGATAATACTGGACACAATATACCTACAAGCAGAACATTAAGTCAAGCCCTGTCTAGAGAAAAGGCAAAAGTACAATTCTTCAGATGAGATATTAACTCAGTCTTCATGTTTGGAATTAAATCTTTAATTAACAAGCCATATTGTCCAGAAAACTCCACTATGTACTCATAAGAAAATAAGAGTGAAAAAGATAAAAGAATTATTATGAAATAGTTTTGAACTCACTGACCCCTTGACAGGGTCTTAAGGACCCCCAGGAACCTGCTGACCATACTTTGAAAACCACTGGTGTAGACTATGGGAATTTTATACAATATGAAGAAACAATCCCTGGCTTCTGGGTATGTTCAAGTTCTGATATTTAGTATTTTTGTGACTTTGGGCAAGTTACTTAGTATGCCTGGACCTTAGTTTCAAGGTAGAACTAGATGTATTCCAATGTCTATTCTACCTTTAGATCTACAATCCTGAAAATTTCTAAATTAATTGAAACGTAAATGAGGATGGGGGTAGGAATGGTAAAAGAAGTGAGGAAGCAAGAACTAGATATCTATTTATATATGTATATGTGTATGTCCTTTGGATCCACCAGTATCTCTACTGAGTCTGTATCCCAAAGAGATCATAAAAAAGGAGGGGAAGCCACAAAAATGTTTTTCAGCCTTTTTTGTAGGGGCTAGAAACTGGAAACTGAGTGGGTGCCCAAAAGTTGGAGAATGGCTGTGAATAAGTTATGGTATATGAATGTTATGAAATAAAATTGTTCTGTAAGAAATGACCAGCAGGATGATTTCAGGGAGGACAGGAGGGACTTACATAAATTGATGCTGAGTGAAATGAGCAGAACCAGGAGATCATTATACACAGCAAAAACAAGACTAAATTATGATCAGTTCTGATGGACATGGCTCTTTTCAGCAATGAGGTGATTCAGGCCAGTTCCAGTAGTTTTATAAAGGAGAGAGCCATCTGCACCCAGAGAGGACTATGGGGACTGAATGTAGATCACCACATAGTATTTTCACCCATGTTGTTATTGTTCTTTGCTTGCTTGTTTTCTCTTTCTCTTTTTTCCCCCCTTTTTGATCTGATTTTCTTATGTTGAATGATAAATGTGGAAATATATTTAAAAGAATTGCATATGCTTAACCTATACAGGATTACTTTCTGTTGAGAGGGGAGGGGAGGAAGAAGGGAGAAAAATTTGGAACACAAGGTTTTGCAAGAATGAATGTTGAAAACTATGCATGTGTTTTGAAAAATAAAAAGTTTTTTTTTAAGTATATGTGCATATATGTATGTGTATCACATATGCATATGTACATTATACTTACACACTTATGCATATATATTTATTTATTTCAAAGTTAACTGGGGGGAAGGAGGGAGGGAAGGATTTAACAAAGATAAGCATTTCTTAATCTAGAATTTGTTAGCCCAGAGATAATCTATATCTTCCCCAATGTGACAGCAAAATTGTTTGTAATTCATCTAGCTTAACATCACATTATTAGTGTGATAAGTATGCACTTAAAATGTTCCATTCCTCCCCCTAACAGACCCCCCAAGAATATTCAGTGACAGGTCAAAAACTATTTTCAGAACTCTTCTTTCTTGAAAAACATGTTAATTTCTCATTTAAAAAAAAAAAGTTAACCTTATTTTAAACATCATTTATGAACCTACCTTTTCACAGACACTTGAAACATCTGCATTCTTTTATGCTTCTTTGGAAAACAAATCTGCAATAACTCTACTCTTAACTCTTTATTCTTTTCCCCACAATGACTTCTGTTTGTTATCTTCTCCCCACTTGCACTAGACTTTATCCCCACACTTACAGTGAATTACTTCAACTCAGTTTCTCATCTAATGGAATTTCCTCAACTGCCTTCCTGCATTCCTCCTTGCATCATTTTTACTTCTTTTTTTTTTTAACCTCTCTAGTCCAAGAAAAAGCATCCTTACTCTTCCCTTCCTACTAATTCCTCAGCCTCTACCTTTGCTCACACACTTGCAGGATCTTTCCAAAGACTCCTTATCTACATGCTCAGGGTCACCCTAATCCTAAAATAGCCTTGTTCTGGCCTTGGGTTTATCCAGCCATTATCCCACCATTTTTTCTCATTTTTGCAGCTAAATTCCTTAGGGGAAAATATCTATACTGAATGCCTCTACTATTTCACTATCTGTTCTATTCTTGATCTTTTCTAAACCGGGCTTCTCTCCTCACCTCTCTATTAAAACTCCATTCTCAGGGATTACCAATAATCTGCTCATTGCTTAAAACCAGTAGTCTTTTATCAATCTCATTTTTTTTAACCTCTCTGCAGCACTCCTCTCACTTTAAGACAAAGCTTTTTATTTTTTTTTAATTTATTTTTTTTTATTATTTTAGTAACTTTTTATTAACAGAATCCATGCCAGGGTAATTTTTTTTTTTTTTTTACATTATCCCTTGCACTCACTTCTGTTCCGATTTTTCCCTCCTACCCTCCATCCCCTCCCCTAGATGGCAAGCAGTCCTATATATGTTGAATATAAGACAAAGCTTTTTAATCTGTGGGTTGTGACCCCATATGGTGTCTTGCATTTGACTATGGGAATCATGAAATTAAGACTTATCGGTAAATGTTTTGATTTGTATACCTATTTTATATATCTACATAGAAAATTTCTCAGGCAAAAAGGAATCACAAGTAGAAAAAGTTTAAGCCCTGGTTTAAGAGACTCAAGACTTGCCTGATTCTCTTCTTACCTCTAATTCCCCTTCACTGACACTTTTTCTAATGCCTGATCTCTTCCAAACTCCTTAAGACTTTTAAGATAGAGAGTAGTTTTCTTTCTCCTAAAGCTAATATTCCTAAGGTTTTGTCCTTGATCCTCTATTCTTTGTATAATTCTTTGCTGACAATTTCATTCACTCCCATGACTTTAACTCTAAGTTATCTTCTCTTGAATGTAGAACATCTCTTACATAGATTATCTAAAACTCAGCAGTTCCAAAGTTCAGTAATTAATCTTTTCCCCATACCTGTTCTTTCCCCTTATGATGTGTGTGTGTTTTGTCAGTGGTCCTAGTACTCATCCAGTCTACTACATTTGAAACCTTGATATTTGCTTCTTCTCTCTCCTTCATGCCTCATATATTGCTCATATCTTTTTATTTATTTTAAATTTAATTTTAAATTAATAACCTTTTTTCTCCCTCTCATTTCCCCATCCCTCAGGTGGAGGGAATGTTTTTGTTATCAACAAAAAACAAACAAACAAACAAAAAACCTTATAAAAATATACATAGTCAAGTAAACCAACTTCTCACTTTGGCTATCTCCAAAAATGTATGTCTTATTCTGCATCTTTAAGCAATGATCTCTTGCATGTCTCCTTCTGCATCTTAAGCAATTATCTGAGACATGCAAGAGATCATGTCTCATTCTGCATCTTTTTTTTTTTTTTTTTTTTTTTTTTTTGGCCTTTTTTACAGGAATATTAAAGGGTAACTTTACAGCATTAACAATTGCAAACCTCTTGTTAATTTTTCCCTTTTTACCCCCACCCCCCCTAAATGGCAGGATGACCAGTAGATGTTAAATTTTAAAATATAACTTGTCACAATAAACTACATGATCAAAACATTATTTTGCTGTACAAAAAGAATCAGACTCTGAATTGCCCTTAGCTTGTGAAGGAAATCAAAATGCATTATAAATTAGGGATTAGGAATTCAATTGGTTTTAGTCATCTCCCAGGTTCTTTTTTGGGTATGCTAGTTCAGTTCATTACTGCTCCATTGAAATGATTTGGTTGATCTCGTTCTGAGGATGGCCCTGATCCATAGAACTGGTCATCCGAATTGTTTTGTTGAAGTTTAATCTCCTGGTCCTGCTCTTTCCCATCAGTTCTGTAAGTCTCTCAGGCCCAAATCATCCTGTTGGTCATTTCTTGAACAGTAATACCATAATTTTTCATATACCACAATTTATTCAGCCATTCTCCCTGTGGACATCCATTAGTTTCAGTTTTCCCACTACAAAGGGCTGCCCAAAACATTCGTGCACATACAGGTCCCTTTCCTTCTTTAAGATCTTTTGGATTAATCCCAGTAGTAACACTTGGATAAAGGGGTATGCACAGTTTGATAACTTTTTGACATAGTTCCAAACTACTCCAAAATGGTTGGATTCTTCCCCTCCACAACAATGAATCAATGTCCCCAGTTTTCCCACATCCCCTCCAACAATCATCATTATTTTTTCCTGTCATCTTAGCCAATCACGGGGTGTGGTATCTTAGAGTTGTCTTAATTTGCATTTCTCTGATTAATAATGACTTGGGTCTTTTCATATGACTGAAATGTTTAATTTCTTCATCAGGGTTTCTTTCATTCCTTTGACCATTTTTCAATTGGAGTAAACGATTTTATAAATTGGTTAATTCTCTATATATTTTAAAATGGGCCTTTATCAGAACCTTTACTTAAAATTTTTCCCAGTTTTGCTTCCCTTCTAATTTTCTGCTTGTTTTGTTTGTACAAAAAACTTTTCAGTTTGGATAATCAAAAATTTTCTATTTTGTGATCGTAATGATCTAGTTTCTTTGGTCATAAGACCCCCCTTCCCAAGGTCTGGGGGTAAACTTTCCTTGTTCCTCTAATTTATTTAATTTCATTCTTTATCCTGGTCATGAACCCCATTTTGACCTTATCTTGGTTACGGGTTAAGTATGGATCAATCCTGTTTCTCCCATATTGTTTCCAATTTTTCCCAACAATTTTATCAAACATAGGGTTTTCTTTCCAAAGCTGGGATTTGGGTTTTCAAGACTAGGTTGCTATATTTGTTGACTGTTTTATCCTTGAACCTAATCTATTCCCGATCAACTAATCTTTCCTTAGCCAATACCAAATGGTTTTGGTAACTGCTGCTCTATAATATAATTTTAGATCTAGCACAGCTAAGCCACCATCATTTGATTTTTTTTTCATTAATTCCCTTGAAATTCTTGACCTTTTGTTTTTCCATATGAACTTTGTTGTTATTCATTCTGCATCTTTTAAGCAATGCTCTTGAGTCTCATTTCACTTAAACAATGATTCTTGTGTCTTTTCCATCTTTTAAGCAATGATCTCTTGCATGTCTCATTCTGCATCTTTTAAGCAATGATCTCTTGCATGTCTCAATCTGCATCTTTTAAGCAATGATCTCTTGTACGTCTCAATCTGCATCTTTTAAACAATGATCTTTTGTATGTCTTATTCTGCATCTTAAGCAATGGTCTCTTGTATGTCTCGTTCTGCATCTTTTAAGCAATGATCTCTTGTATGTCTCAATCTGCATCTTTTAAACAATGATCTCTTGCATGTCTCAATCTGCATCTTTTAAGCAATGGTCTCTTGTACGTCTCATTCTGTATCTTAAGCAATGGTCTCTTTCTGCATCTTTTAAGCAACGATCTCTTGTATGTTTCATTCAGCATCTTTAAGCAATTATTTCCCTAGCAGGAGATGGATAGCAAGTTTCATCCCCAGCCCTCTGGAATCCTGCAATCAGTCATTGCACTGATAAGAGTGCTTAAGTCTTTCAAAGACTAACAGCAAGCACCTAACCCACAGGATTGATGTGAGGATCAAATGAGATACTTGTTAAGCTATTAACTGAGTGTCTGGCACATAGTAGGAGCTTCACAAATGTTTATTCCCTTCTTCCTTCCCCTCTGCCTTATTGTATAAATTGTTCTCCTCACCTCTCATACCCAGGCTAATACAAACTCTGCCAATTCCATCAAGGCTTTCATCTGTCCCTTCTTACCTTTCCACAGATTCCACCAGGCTTTCTTTACCAGCCCCCCAGATGTTTGCCTAAGTCTGCCATCTCCTTCTGGCGTCATTGCAATCCATTCATCATATCAACAACACAAAGTTAAACTAAGCTTAGGCTCAAGTCCTCGTGCTCACAAAATCTTTACTGGTTCCCTAATGGCTGTTGGGGAACATTCAGACTCCTATGCCTGAAATGTAAGACTTTCCACATGCAGTTGTCATTTTGCCCTTCCAATATTAACTCACTTTTAGTCAAACTGTATTGTTTTATGAATGTACCTATTGTTTTCCCAGTTTCAGGTCTTTTCCTCATATCATTCCCAGGAGCTAGAATGTCCTAGTTTCCCCTCCTTCAACTAAGTTGTTACCTAGCCATTAAATCCTGGCTTTTTCCTGTAGAAAATCTTCTCTGATCCTGCGTATTGATAATGACTATTCCAAGGACTTTATTCTATCTCTACTATACCTGTCATATATTCTAGGGCATTATCTTATATAGCCCAATGGACTACAAGCTTCATCCTTTATCCATGAATTATCTAAACTGTGTATCTTCCCTCAGTGACTAACACTGAGCCTTCAAGGTAAGAGCTTAAGAGACATTTGAATTTGTTTGTAGAGGTTCTTTTGACTATGTACAGACATTTTATGGCCTCAGTCCTGTCTCAATAGTGGATTATCAGATTTAGAACTGAAAGAAACATTAGAGAGTATCATGTAATCAAAGGATTTCAAGCTGAAAGGGAGCTTAAAAGCCCCTAATTTTTAAAAATAAGGGACAGAGAATTGAAGAGATTTGTCTGGGATTATCCAGCTATTAAGTGTCTGAGGAAGGAATTGAACACTCCCCAGTCCAGAGCTCTATTCACTGTCATGTCATTCTTCATTCTAAAGGTAAAGAAACTAAGTCCTAAAGAGATTTAGTTATTCATCCAAGATGATGAAGAGGGGAAAAGTGCAGGTGCTATTTTGAATCCCTGCCCTTTTACTTCAAATCTATGCCATTATAACTTAATACTTATCAAGTATTCTGTTAATAAGTTAATGAGATTTAAGGCTAAATTCCTCAAAGAATAATGATGGGATTTGTTGGATTGTTTTTTTTGTTTTTGTGGGGTTTTTTGATATATTACTCCCATCCTATAATTTCATTAGAAAGCTGCAATACTCCAAAAGCTCTGTGGTATTCATAATAAAGTTACTCTGTCAATGCTGATTACAAATTCTTTACCTACCTTAATGGTCAGCCATGAGTTGATGAACCCCCCCCCCCAAAAAAAAGAAACAAACAAACAAAAAAAAAACCCAAAAACCTGATAGGTATCCTTTTAGTGATACAGTTCTCCAAATTTAGTCAAATTTCTTTGTAGAGATGTTTGAATTTTTAGTTAAATCTCTTTCTAGATTTGTAAGAATAGCCAAAGTTTCAAGTTCTCAAAACACATAATTTTCATGTCACATCTGGGCCATAAAGAAATCACAAATTGGGATCCATCCTAACTAATATTGATGAACAATAGGATATTTAAAAGCTTCTTAAATTTTTTTGCTACTTAAAAAGCAACCAAAGTGAGTATGGATCTTTTCAAAAACTGTTTCCTTTTTGGGTTTGACATTTGTATATTAAGCAAAAAATGTGAAAAATCTATTGCTTAAAACAGGAATGTCAAACACTGGCTAACACTTATCAAGAACTATATTCACATGTAATTGGGAAATATTTAACAAAATAAAAATACAATAAAAGATAGATAATGCTAATTTGTGATTATCTTAGTGACTATGTCTTATCTACAGTCTAATAGTCTCCACTTCTATTTGAGTTTGATACCATTCATTTAAAGCATATCCCCAAAGAAGAGATATGAAAAAGCAATTTCTTCTACTCCCCAGAAGTCAGAAGAGGTCTGTTTTTCATTTTCTTTTTTTTTTTAATGTATTCATCAGTTTGACTGATTGCTTTTTCTCTTCCCTCTTTTTTCTTTTAAATATATCATGTATTCTACTACATAACTCTCTGACAGGGGCAGGGGGAAATGGGGAAATTTTAGGTTATATGAAAACAAAAATATCAATGTTTAAAAATGATTAATACATTAAATATTAGTTTAAAAAATTAAGTGCCTTTTTTGGAAAATCATATTGTAATTATCTAGTCATATGCTATATATTTGTGGTTTATTCCTTGCCACTCAGCAAACTTCTGGGCTCTTTCCCCTACATGTGTTTGAGCTTGAGGAATACAATTTTTTGGGGGGGAGGTTGTTTTTTTTTTTTTTGAGGAATACAATTTTAATATTACTCTCAATATATTTAAGGAATCTGACACTAAAGAAATCATAACATTATTTTTAATTCATTCATTCAATTTGTATTTTATGTTAGTTACCAGGAGAAATACAAAGATACATAAGACATAGTAGCTACCCCCAGGGAGCTTGTCCTTTCAATGAGGGGCCACAATAAGAACTTATTGCCCATAGAATTTATTTAATCTAAGTATAACTGTTATTGTATTTATAGTGTTAAATTGAATTCTGGTACCTGGAAATGGGCTGTTATATAGTAATCAGAAGGAAAAGGAAGGAAAAAAGAAATCAAGAGCTAAGTCTCATTAGTAGAAGGCAATCTCTTAGCAAAAAGCAAATATAGATAGAAATATATACTTGTGATATTCTCCTCTCTTTTTGTATTATCACCTTTCCCAATAAACTCCTGATGCATTAATTAATGCACCCCCAACCTAGGCCTTCATTACTTCCAAAGTGCTTCGTGCTCCCAAATTTCCTAATCACTACCACATACCACCTCTTTTCTTGTCTCAAACACACACATACAAATTCAGAACTTCCTTTCCTTCAATACACTGAATCTCAGGTGTCAAGAGGGAAATAATCCTAGTGGACTAATTCATACTAATGTGTAAATGAATAACTAATATGTACTTGGTATTCATTTTATGATAACTTTTAGAGATTATTCAGTGCTTTGAGAAAAATATTTTTGGATTGGCAAGATATTATTTGGTAGGTCAGATCAGCCTGGTCCTCCTCCCAGGGTCAGTTCTTTTTAACTTGTTTCTGCTGTTCATAGATCCTTCAATTTGCTCAGCTTCTGAAGTCATAGATTGATTATATAAACTCTCTAGTGTTGTTTTGTTTCGGTTTGGTTTGGTTTTGGTTGGGGGTTGGTTGGTTTTTGCTAAGGAAGAAGAGCAAGAGAAGGTAGTCATCAGAAAGGGAGGAGTGATGTGGGAGAAGAGATGTAAGGTGTATGTTATATTTGGAATACAATCTACCACCTATCTCCCATAATTATTGGGAAGAAAGAAGTTTGTAAGACAGAAAGCACCATCCAAATGTAAATTGTTGGTATTTTATTCCTGATTAAAAAAAAAAATTAAACACTTTCTCCCTGTCTGCTGGTTCCTTCCCTAGTGTTTACAAACATTCCTATGTTTTATAAACCATTCAAGCTATCATTCTATCTCTTTAAGACCTACAATAGATGGTCTTCCCTTCCTTTCCTCTCACTAAGCCCTTTCAATTTGGCTTGTGATCTCATCATTCCACCAAAATTTCTCACTCCAAAGTAATTTATGATCTCCTAAATGCCAAATCAAATGGTATTTTCTTGATCCTCACTCTTTAACATTGGAACTGACATGAATCATTTTATTGTTGAAGAGAGCCACATGCATCAGAATTGATCATCATATAGTCTTGCTGTTGCTGTATATCATGATCTCCTGGTTCTGCTCATTTCACTTAGTATCAGTTCATGCAAGTCTCTCCAGGCCTTTCTGAAATCATCCTGCTGGTCGGAAAACAACTCATTCTGTTATTTATTTCTGCTTTATGGGTGAGTTCATCTCATTCATATTTAAAGTTATAATTACTAGTTTAATTACTAGTTATGTATTTTCCCCTCCATCTTATTTTTCCTCACTGTTTATTCTTCTCTCTTTTTTTTAACCCCATCCATCCTCAGAAATCTACCATCCTAATCAACTCAACCCCAAGCCTTCAATCTATATATAGTCTTTTGAACTACCCTTGTAATCTTAATAATCTTAAGTTACAAATACCTTTTCCTCATATAGGTAAACAATTTAATCTTATTAAGTCCTTTATAATTAATCTGTCATGTTTACCTCTGTTTATCCTAATTCTTCCAAGTCATATTTTCTTTTCAGTTCTGGCCCTTACTTCAAGAGTACCTAAAAGTTTTTTTTAGTTAAATAGACTTTTTTTTCCACTCAGCTTTGCTGGATAGGTGATTCTTGGTTGCAAACCAAGCTCCTTTGCTCTTTAGAATATTATATTCCCCACTCTTTAGTCTTTTAATGTAGAACCTGCTAAATCTTGTGCTATCATAACTATCACTCCATAATATTTAACTTGTTTCTTCATAGTTGCTTGTAATCTTTCCTTCTTGACCTGGGAGTTTTGAAACTTACCTATAATATTTCTAAAAATTTTCATTTGAGGATCTTTTTCAGGAAGATGGGTGAACTTTTCCATTTTCTATTTTACCCTTTACTTCTAGAACTTCGAGGCAATTTTCCTTGATAATTTTTTTTTTTTTTTATCTTGATTCTGATTATGGAGTCTGACAATTTTTATATTCTCAATTTGTTTTCCAGGTCACTTTTTTTTAGGAGATATTTCACATTCTTTCCCATTTTTTCATTCTTTTGATTTTGTTTTATTATTTCTTCATATCTTATAAAGTCATTTACTTCCCTTTGTCCAATTTTAATTTTTAAGGAATTATTTTCTTTGGTTAAGTTTTTGGATCTCTTTTTAGTTGACTTTTTGTAATTTTCTTGCTTTTTTGCATTACCTTCATTTCTTTTCCAATTTTTCTTCAACCTCTTTTATTTGAATTTTGAAGCCCTTTTTAAGATTCTCCAAGAACTTTTTTTTTTTTTTTTGAGCCTGTGACCATTTTATTTATTTATTTATTTGAAGCTTTATGAGAAGCTGTTTTCTCTTCCCAGTTCAAATTCTGATCTTTTGTATTACCACAGTAGCTATTCATGGTAAGGTTCTTTGTTTGTTTATTTTACTGATACTGTTTTTGGCTGTTAAGTTTATGTTAGAGTCAAGTTCTGTGTCTGGGAGAGATGTAAGTAAATGTCTCAGACTTCAAGTTTTTCAGTCTGTTGTTTTCTGAGCTCTAGTTGGGAGCCTTTGATCTCTTGGTTCTTCTAATGTTCTACAATTTAAGGTCAGATGTGGTCCCTGCTCCTCCTACTCATGCTTTGGTTGGTAAGTGACTGGGCCACAAATCAAGTACCGGCAGAAGGCCCTGAACTTTTCTGATCACCATTTGGGTGACTGCTCCCAGCAGCCTACAGAATGCCCCCCAGGGTTTGCTGTTTTCCCTCAGTCCCTTCACTAAAGTCAAGCTAGATCATCACTCCCCAAGGTCAGATTTTTTCCCTAATATCCTCCCACATTGTTGTCTTGATCTGGATAAGGGCTTTACCGGGACTTTTGCTTATTTCTACCACTGTAAAATTTACTTTGAGGCATTTTAAAATTATTTATGGAGGAATCCAGGAGAACGATGTAGTTCCCTGCCTTATCCCACCATCTTTTGACAATTTCCTCTCCAACCCCACTCTTTAAAAAAGTCTCAGGAGACTCTTATCATTCTTTCTAATTCTGCCCTATTCCTTTGTTTTTCAATCAAATTCCTAGAAAAAAAAAAGCTATATTCATTCACTTTATTTCCTTTTTTCACTTTTCAACTGAAACTCTGCCTGCCAAAGCTCATTACTGCATTGAAACTGCGCTCTCCAAAGTTGACAATGACTGATTAGTTACCAAATCTAACTTCTCTTTTTTCATCCTTCCTCTTAATCTCTCTGCAGCATCTGACCCTGTCTCTAGGTTTCCATAACAGTGGTTCTCCTCCTGTGTATCCCTTCTCAGTCTCTTGAGTCATATCCCTTTTGCGGATGTGTCCTAAGGTTCTGTTCTTGTCCCTCTTCTTTCTCTAATCCTTCTATTTCATCATTTTCCATGAGTATCAATACTTCTCTGTAGAAGCTCCCAGAGGTATATATCCAGTCCCAGTATCTCTCAAACCAAACTTCCTACTGGACACTTCAAACTAAATGTTCTACAGGCATTTCAAATTCAATATGTCCAAAAGAGAAATCATTATCTCCAAAACTTATACCCTATTCTTCACCTAAGCTCACAATCACATTTGATCCCTGACTCCTCATTCTCCCATTCTGTTACCAAATCTCCCTGCTTTTACCTTTACACTTCCTGTAAGTTCCCATTTTTCTTAGTCCCAGCCTCATTCAGATCCTCACCAGCTCTCTCCAGGATTATTGCAATATGTTCCTAATTTGTCTCCCTGCTTCATTTTTCTCCACTGCATCATCCACTCATTGCCAAAGAAATTTACTTTTAGTACAGGACTATTCATGTGATTCCTTTATTCAATAATCTTCAGTGACTCCATGTATATACTAGGATTAAATGTATAGACTTGGATTAAATGTACTTTTTTTTTTTCATTTCGCATTTAAAATTCTCTGTACCTACTTTTCCAACTTTCTACATATTGCTCCCCTTCACATATTCCAGCCCTGGTCTTCTTAATGTTCTTCATATGCAACTTATTTTCTCATACCCAGAATATATTTCATCCTTTGCTCTTAGACTTTCTAGCCCTCCTTCAAAATTTAGCTAAATACCACTTTCTACATGAAGTCTTCTCCTTGCAAATTACTGTGTATCTTTTTATCTGTTCTTATATTGGTTATCTCCCCCAAGAGAACATAAGCTGCTTTTTGTTGTTGTTGTTAAATACGTGCAGTTCTTTTAAGATATTTCCATATTTGTCATGTTGTGCAAAAAAAAAATTAGACCCAAAAGGGGGGGAAAAAGCATAAGAAATTTAAAAGAAACAAAAAAGGTGAAAATACTATGCTTCGGTCCACTTTCAGTCTCAGTGGATGCAGACAGTACTTTCCATCCCAAATGTATTGGGAATTTCCTTAAATCACTGAGTTATTGAAAAGAGTTAAGTCCTTCACAGTTGACCATCCCATAATCTAGTTGTTACTGTGTACAAGAAAACATAAACTTCTTGAGGACAGTAACTATTTCACTTTTGCCTTTGTAGCTTCGATACCTGGGGCATAGTAGGGTACTTATAAAATGTTGATTGATAGTAACTACAGACTTATCTATTCCTGATTTGTCTTTGGAATTCAATTCCTGTCTAATGATTTCTATCCTATCCTTACCAGTCCAAAGGTCATTCTTTTTGGAGAAACAAAATAAAAGTTGAGTAAACAGCTTTCTCACCATTTTATTTATCATCTCATCTTCCTTAAGCAGCAGTCTTGTCCTTTCTTTGATCCTCCTCTTGCCCTCAGCACAGATTAAAAACAAAACACTTTTGTTTTTAGAATGAATGAATCACCAACCTAAATTCATTTGGGGATTTAAGGTAACACAAATTTTGTAGGATCATGAGACAGTTTTGGAATAATTATCCATTATTTTCCTTTTGTTTCCATTTTCTCTTCAAGTCTTTTTAATAATTAAAATTATTTTAATATAGTTAATAAGTAATTATATAAATATAATATAGATTTAAATAATTTAATAATAATAAATTAGTTGATAAACCTCGTGTGGCTATGTACTCTCTTTGGGCAACTTCAGTCACTGGAATTATCTACGCTTGTATTGTCAGAATTTCGTTTCTGAGTTTCTTGTCCCTCTTGGACCAAATTCACCAATAGATTATTAAGCTATTGTATCTAGTTTATCCCTTCTGCAGATCTTTTGAAATATTCCTTCCCAAAATATAAGATAACGGGTTAAAGTTCACCTTCTCTCTCCTTTTCTATGTGTATCATGGAGTATTCACTGGCCCCCAAGATACCCATTGTTTCTGTAACCTATTCTGGAGAACCCATTCCCTTTGTCACTTCACTTCCTCCACCTTTTGACAGAGGAAATGGAGCGGAAAAAAAAGTCAAGAAATTATGAACTGCTCTGCTTTTGATAGAAAGAATATGCAAAAGCTGTCCAGATTGTTGAAGCCATCCATTATTCTATGTCATCCCTCCAATATAAGCTTTGGGATCTCTTCCTAAACTCTTAATCTGCTTCTGCCTTTTTTTCACCCACTGCTCCAATAAAGGCAATGTGGTACAGTACATTGGAGTGTTCCATCTAATTGCCTCCGAGGCAATATAGTACATTACATGAGAATGTCTGGGGATCTCAAGTCAAATCCCAATTCAATTATTTTCTAGCCTCAGGTTCCTCATCTATAAAATGAGGGGCTTGGGCTAGGTGATCGTTTGACATCCATTCCAGTTCTTATCTTTGTTTACCTTCAAATTCCATAGCCAATCATTTCCAGATTCACGTCCATCCCTTTCTTTTTACTCATACAAGTAACTCTTAATTCAGGCTCTCAAAATTTCTTGCCTAGACAGCGCAACAGTGTCTTAATTGTAAGACCCTTCCTTCTGCAATTCATCTACCAAAGCTACTAAAGTAGTTATGATGTATAAAAACTTTGAGACACTAGTTGCTGGGTAATTCATTTTATTAATCATACTAGCATATAATTAATAAAAAGGGATCAGTGACACTCTTAGATGCCAAAGACCCCTCATTCAACACTTTTTTCCTTAACTTAATCAACTTATTTCCTTAAAAGAATGGGTATTCCTGAAGATGGCAATAAACTCTGATTAGTTAACAATAATGAGAAGAAATATTATAATGAAAGGTGGGCTTATTCTAATGAGGGGACTGGGGAGGGGATTTTATTTCCTTGGGCAATCTAGACAAAGGATCTATCCCCTACACAGAATTCACCTTAGATTATATTCCTTGTAACATTTTCTAGTTGGGTGGAGCAATAATTGCACCTAGATAAGATAGATAAGACATTTTGGGAAATGTCAGGGATCTCCCCAATAATTTATTATTTAATAATATTTCATCATACTTCTGAAGCACAGATCTAATCAGGTCATTCCCCTGATTATGAAACTCCAGTGGCTCCCTTTTGTTTCTAGGAAAATATTAATAATAAATATTAAACTTAAAAGTATGTGAAACAAAACTCTTGATACAAATTTGGGTTCTTTTTTGGTATTTTTTTCCATTTACTCCTTGAAAAACTTCTGGAATAGATGTTGTTTTTTGAGTCATTTGAATATTCAGTATGTCTGACTCAAAATGACAAAAAGCTATATGGGATTTTTTTTTTTTTTTGACAGGGATACTTTTCCTTCTCTAGTATGTTCCCATTTTTCACAGATGGGGGGCTGAGACAAAAAGGGTTAAGTGACTTGCCCAGAGTCATACAACTAGAAAATGTCCAAGGTCAAATTTGAACTCAGGAAATCTACCAGACTGCAAATCCGACTCTTGATCCGCTGTGCCACCTAGTGGTCTATCAATGTATGGACATCTTTTTTTTTTCCACCAATATAAATTTTGCAGACCTTAATCTACACTATTACATTTGATTATTTTTTTAATTAAAGATTTGTATTTTCAAAACATTCATAGATAAATTTCAACATTCACCCTTGCAAAATCTTGTGTGCCCAAATTTTTTCCCTCCCTTCTGTCCACCCCCTCCCCAGATGGCTAGTAATCCAATATATGTTAAATATGTGCAATTCTTCTATACATATTTCCACATTTATCATGCTACACAAGAAAAATGAGATCAAAAAAGAAAAAATGAGAAAGAAAACAAAAACTGCATTTGATTATTACAAAGATTCTCCATATATTGGCCCCATTTCAAAGATTTAATTTTTTAAACACCCTGAGTCTGAGGGGTCAATTAATGTGGAGTTTGAGTCCAGGTCTCTCCTGATTCCAAATCTAGCAGTCTTTTTCATCATATCACAATGCTTCTAGCCTTTTTATGTTCTCCTCTAGGATGAGGTCAACTTTCACTTTGTGCATACATAAGTGCTGCTTAATGCTGAAAAAAACAGCAGCAGAGCACACTTTCTGCAGGTTACTAAAAAATTTGCTTTTTCTCTACTCTTCCTTAAAACCAGGCTCTCAATCCTTCGTCTTCTTCTTAATTAGATCTCTCAGCTGATTGCTGGAACCTCTTTCACTAGGGTGTCTTGAGTAAGGCTTAATTTATTTAGGGTCAGTTTTCATCCTTTTCCCCAGAAAGATTGAGGCTGACTTTTTCATCTGCCTTGAACTGGTGGTTATCATAATCTGGTCATGTTCTAATGAAAACAAAAACATTCACAAGTAGAAATCAAATGTTCTAATTAGGTTCAACTGCCTTGCTTACAGCTGAGTTCCAGATAGTCCCTTGTATTTCCATGACTATTTGGCTCTCTAATATGTACTTTTCTATATATTTTATGTAGAGATATAGATATATTACTTATACATGTATGTGCATATACATATATCTGCACATTACACACAAATTTATAAAAACATGGATGTGTTACATAGAGTATACATGGAGCATACTATACACAAACTTATAAAAACATATTGATATGTTATATAGAGTATGGATAAATTATACTATACACAAATATATGTATATATTATATGGACATAGATGGAGCAAATGCAGTGGTTCCATGGATTTTCCTTGACATTTCCAGCCTAACATCTTGTTAAGAACTAAGCGTCAGGTACTGTATTAAGTGCTGGGGACAAGGGGGAAGTGGGGAGAGAACCCTGCCCTCAAAGAGCTTACAATTGGGAAAAGTAAATTGAAAAGGTTCGAGAGAGGGAAGGGGACATGGTTGTAGGGACATGGAGGAGAAGTAGCAGAGTAGTGTAGGCAGGTTAGAAAAGGGAGGTTTCAAAACTGAGCTCTCTTTAAATGGAGGTTTTGGAATTCATAGCCCCATCCTCCAATCAGAGAGGCAGAAGGTATCATATAGAGTGTGTGTGTGTTTTATATATATAGAGAGACAGACAGACAGACAGACAGAGAGTGCTAGGTTGATTCATGGTAACAAAAAGTCACAGAAGTCATTTTGGATAGATTCTTATATTAATGTTAAAATGAGAATTTATTCAATAATTCTTAGAATTGCCAGTTCCCAATAAATATCTCTCATTCTCTGTTACAAAATCACATATTTATTTAGCTTTAGCTCTCCAAGAAACATATAGATTGGACAGAAGGTAGAGCACTGCTCTGGGAACCAAAAAGACTAAGTTCAAATCCAGCCTCAGACATTTATAATTTGTGTGACCCTGGGCAAGTCACTTAGCCCTATTTGCCTCAGTTTCCTCATCTATAAAATGATCTGGAAAAGGACATGGCAAACCACTCCGGTAACTTTGACAAGAAGGCCCCAAATGGGTCACCAGTAGACAAAGATAACTGAAAATGACTGAGTAACAATCACAAAAGTTTCCCCAAATTCCTACTGATGACTGCTAAAGAATATTCTGGGAATACTGACTTTTCAATGGATCTGAGAAGCTTCAGTCTCCTTTACAATAACTCTCCATTACTCAAATCACAAATCAGAAGGAACAAATGCTTTATCGATTTTTGATTGAGCAGATATGGTTATCATAAACATACTAGTGACCCCCATTTTAATTCAATAAACTTAGGTCTTTCTATAAAACAAGACCATATCTTAAAGTGATATAAGATCCCTTCATCGCCTCAAAAAGAAACTTCTAAAATACATTCCTAGATTATGTCATTTATTCTAATGTCATCCTTCTACAAGCCTTCTTGCATTGGGAGACTTAGAATCATTAAATCTATCACTAGTCATTTTAAAAATCTGCGTTTCCTAATACATTACCCAAAAGCTTTCCCAGATGCTCCCTCTAGTGGTAAATGAGGAAAGCTTGGAACACTGAGAATCACTTGAACTACAAAAACCCCACTAATCATCATAAGTCAACCACCTAATGATTTGTATGATCTTGTAGCATTTAGACCTAGAAGGGACCCTTAAAGATTTCTTAAAATTTTTAATTATTTTATCAAGGATCCTTTCTCAGAATGTTTTGAAATACATAAAATATACAGGATCATCAAGAAAACCAAAGGCCAGTGAATATTAAGATGTAATTTTTTTATCTCATTCAAATTCATTACAACTCCCCCTCCAAATCCACCTACAGATCTCCAGGCTAATAAGCCCTTGATTTAGTCCCCATCTTTTGTTTTATATACAAGGAATCTCTTTGGTCATGAATTGATCATGAATCTGGAACCCTCAGGAGTACGAAACTAATAACAAATATTAATAAAGCCTCTCACACTCTGCAAAGCATTTCACATATATTTTATTTGAGCCTCACAACATCATTATGAGAGATAGGTGCAGTTCTCATCATTTTCTCATCATTTTTCAAGTAAGGAAACTGATAGATAATTTGCTCAGGGTCCCATAGCTAGTAAATATCTAGTCCTTTATTCACGAGTAACAAGGTAATTCACACTTATACAACTGTCAATCAATCGCAGTTTTAAAGGTGCAGGAGATTTTATATTTTATTTTTTTATTTAATAGCCTTTTATTTACAGGTTATATGCATGGGTAACTTTACAGCATTAACAATTGCCAAAACTCTTGTTCCAGTTTTTCACCTCTTACCCCCCACCCCCTCCCCCAGATGGCAGGATGACCAGTAGATGTTAAATATATTAAAATATAAATTAGATATACAATAAGTATACATGACCAAACCGTTATTTTGCTGTACAAAAAGAATCAGACTCTGAAATATTGTACAATTAGCTTGTGAAGGAAATCAAAAATGCAGGTGGGCAAAAATATAGGGATTGGGAATTCTATGTAATGGTTCATAGTCATCTCCCAGAGTTTTTTCTCTGGGCGTAGCTGGTTCAGTTCATTACTGCTCCATTGGAAATGATTTGGTTGATCTCCTTGCTGAGGATGGCCAGGTCCATCAGAACTGGTCATCATATAGTATTGTTGTTTAAGTATATAATGATCTCCTGGTCGGTGCAGGAGATTTTAAAGGTTATCTACTCCAGACTTTGTTTTACACTTGAGGTAGTAATAAAATAAGATCCAAACCCAGTTCCTGTAACTTCAAATCCAGCACGGCTTCCTTTGTATTACAGCTAGCAAGTAAGTGAGGAGGGATCCTTGGATTTTGCATCAGAAGGAGTTGAGTTCAAATCTTCCTGTGTTTATTAGCTGTATGACTGGAGGCAAGTGACAACCACTGTGTGCTTCAGTTTCCTCATCAGTTAAATAAGATGTTTTAGGTGGTGCAGGAGATAGAGCACTAGCCCTGAAGTCAGGAGGACCTGAGTTCAAATTTAACCTCAGACACTTAACACTTATTAGCTGTGTGACCTTGGGCAAGTCACTTAATCCCAAGGCTTCTGGCTCCTCTGTCCAGAGACACATTCCACAGAAAAGAAATGCAGGAGAAAGGAAGTTAAGCAACACATCAACTAATTCTGATAGAATATGTGATTTTTAAAAATGTAATTTAGTTTTTCAATTAATAGCCATTTTTTTTTCTTTCCTAACTCTCTATGGGGGGGAGAAAGAAAAATTAAAATCTTTATAGCCCATTTGCATAGTAAAGCAAAATAAATTCCTTTATTGATCATGTCCAAAAATATGTTACACTCTGCACCCCGAGTCCAATTCCTCTCTAGTAGGTGGGTAGAATAATGATCCCTTCTGTTTTATCTCCTTCATTTCAGTAAGTCTTCCCCTTCTACCTGACCCAGAGAGTCAACCATCTTTTTTTTAAAGGAAAAAAGATGAGTAGGAGGAAAGGGTCAAGATAAAAACTCTTCAATGAAAAGAAATTGAGGCACGAAATTCCATGCATCATTTTTATTGATAAGACTAAAAATTACGAGTAAGAGGACAGTGGCCCCTCAGTGAACAAAGACATACTTTAAAATCAGAGCAACTTTTCCTGTAGTTTGATGATTATATAAGATTCAGTAACAAAAACTAAACTAAGATTGTGATTAGTTCATAATTATCTTGACTAACAAAACTGGGGAAAGGATGTTCAGAATCCATAGTAGCAAGGAAAACACAGCCTTGAACATCTTCTGGAAGGTTCCTAGCCAGATATCCTCCCTTCATCAGAGAGATCCACTGCTAGAATAAACATTTCCAGAACAGGTTGAATTATCCTCCATCCATCTTCTTTATCTCCCTCAAGACACAGATCTAGTCTCAATTGTATACACAGTCTCCCAATAAAGCCTCCTACATACTTTTCTACCAAGGCTTATACAAAATAAATCTACATCTAAGTCCTAGGATTTAGTTATAGTGATTACTAAAACTTTTCACTATTAATCAATCAGTAATCAATAATCAATTAATCCCCATCTCTATAAAGTATGAAAAGAGAGAATTTTCTCATCTGTTCTTTGGTGCTACCTTGAATCTTGCAATTACATAATACTCAGTTTAGTTAATTTTTTTTCCTTCTATTCACATGTTGTAATTGCATATATAAACATTGCATATATTTTCCTGGTTCTGCTCACTTTACTCTGCATCAATACAAGTCTTCCCATGTACCTATGAATGTCTGATAATCATTGTTTCCTATTGCTTTCCACATTAATTTGTTTCCACATTAATATTCCATTACATTTATGTACCACAATCTGTTTAGCCATTTCCCAATTAATGAGCATCAATTTAGTTTCCAATTCTTTGCTACCACCAAAAAAAAGTTATTATGAACATTTCCTTCTACCTCTGCCCTCTCAAATCAACTTAAAATATATCTTATAGATACCTAGTTATATTTTGTCCCCCCATTAGAATAGCATTTGTAAAAAAGCCAAGTCTCAGATTTCATTTTTCTTTGGAATATCCATCATTCTTTCTCTATATCTATCTCACTGCCTCCCACATGAACATGGAGACAGAAATGATGGCAAGAAGGAAGGTATACAGCAACTTGCATTTGAAAATTGTGTATCTCCTCTTTCCTCCTGCCGCTGTGGCTTTGAGGTGACCCACTCAGGAAATCTAGCTGCATCCAGCCTGCACCAAACAAGATCCCACAAGCAAGCAGAATTCTGGCTTTTCCAAAAGAGGGAAAGATCTGCCTCTCTTAAACCAGTGTCCAGCATCCCTGTCAATAGTAGGACATACATATAATATTATGCAGGAAAAGACCATTCAACAACTGGGACAGAACCATAACTTCCTAGAAATTCAGTTCTACAAAAGATGCTTTAAGTGATGACTGAGGTTGCTACTCTAAATAGCTGTGTAATAATGGCCCAACGAAGGAAGAAAGGACCAACAAAGATTTTAATCTAGTAATCTGTCTTTGTATTATTTTTATTAGGGGAAGGAAATTTAAGAGGCAGGGGTAGGGAAATAGAATAGGAAAAGATAAAAGTCTTCCCTAATTGTAAAAGGCTACAGCACCCATGGGGCAATTAAGTGGCAAATGGATAAAGCACTGAGCATGGAATCAGGAAGACTCCTCTGTCTGAGTTCCAGTCTCAGAATATTTATTAGTTATATGACACTGGACAAGTCATATAATCCCTATTTGCCTCAATTCCCCATCTGTTAAAAAAAGGGGTGGGGGGGTGGGAGAGTGGACATAGTGAAGAAAGAAATGGCAGCCTTTTTCCTTTCCCAGTTTTATACTTGCTAGCTGCAAGATCCTGGACAAGTCACTTAACCTTATTTGCCTTAGTTTCCAAAAAAGAAAAAAAAAAAAAAAGGAAAAGGAAAAGAACATGGCAAATCATTCCAGTTTCTTTGCAAAGAAAACTGGGTTACAAAGAGTCAAGACATGAGTGAACAACAAAAACAAACCATACTCCAAGTACCTTGCTTAATATGAATTATTAGAACTGGAAGGTGCTTTAAAACACCTAATTCAAACACTTTATTTTACAGACACTTTGATTAATGCAATCTGAGACAACACAATACTTTATAAAAACTCCCTGGAGCTGTGAGAATATGGAGAAGTCATTTAACTTTTCTGGGTCTCAGCTTGATCAATTAATTACATAAAGGAAATTGAACTAGATGGTCTCCAAGCTTCCTTTCAATTCTTCATCCATGATTCTAGTAAAAGTTAATAAATTCCTATTAATGGGACATTAATGTGCCAATATTTAATCCCACAGGCAAATAATTGTTCTCACTAATACTAATTTCTAATAAATATATTTGAAAAGACTAAGATTAAACCATTTAGAATATTACTATGCTAGGAATCAGAAGACCTAACTCCTACTCTAGGTACTGACACTGGGAATATTACTTAATTTTTCTGATCTTTAGTTTCTTCATTTGCAAAAGAGGAATAATGCTACCTACTCCAACTGTTTCATAGAAGGTAAAAATCAATTAAAAAAAAAAAAAAGCAGTACCTACAGAGTACATTGAAAATTATAATTATAAAAAAGAAAATTATAATTATATACAAATGGATGCATCATTATTATCAAAGCAAATATTATTAAAAATTGCTAATTATTGGTGAGAAATTTTTGGTTATACCATTTAATTGGTCTAAATAACTTAAATGTCAGTATTAAACAGATTATTGAATTAATAATATAGCTCTTACCAAGAATAGCTTTTTTCTGTAAATGATTTTAAAAAGTGCTTTCTTCTTTTGAACTAATTCTAAATTGAGAAATCCTTTGGGAATTTTATCAAAAAGGTAGAAAAATTCATCTTTTATTCAAGAAAAAAAAAGATAAAGACTAAATTAATTCCATAAGTTATTACTGAGTTTTTTATAGACGTGGCTGAAATTGTCTATTTCGTTTGCCCTATAATAAGAACAATCACAATTAAAACTGGAAAGCTGTAATGCTCTGTGACAAAAGCTTTACATAAATTTACATAAATTATACCATAGATAGAGCCTTGGGCTTACAGTCAGGTAGAGTGAGATTCAAATCTTTTTTTCAAGCACTTATTAGTTGTGGAACTCACAGCAAATCACTTCACTTCTCTCAGTCTCAGTTTTTTCATCTGTAAAAGGTAATAGTTGGACTTGGATAATCAAAGTCATCTTATAGTATCATCCCTCTTATGGTTTTATAATTACTTATACTGAGTTTTAAGATATGCAAAGCATTTGACATGTTATCTTACTTGAACTCCTCTGTGAGGTGGGTAATTCTATTAACTCCATTTTATAGATGAGTAAACTGAGAGTCCTAAGGATACAGAGCTAGTGACTGAAGCACAATTTGAACTCAGTTCTTCATGATGCTAAATCTGGTCCTCCATTAGTCAATCAGTCAACAAGCTTTTAAGAACTTCAGAGGCCCTTACTCAATACCAATGGATACAAATAAAAGTAGAAAGAAATATAGACTATCCTCAAAGAACTTACAGTATAAATGGGGAGAGATTATATATAAAAGGAAACTGAAAAGGTGGGGAGTCGAGATTCTAGGAAAAATCAGGCAGCTAAGAAAACAGCTAAATGGAGCAGTAAGTACAATGTTAGTTAGACCTATAGTCATGAAGATTCATCTTCCTAAGTTCAAATCCAGACTCAGACACTAGCTGTGCAACTCTGGACAAGTCACTTAATGATGTTTGCCTCAGTTTCCTCATCTGTAAAATAAGCTGGAGAAGTAAATAGCAAGCTACTACAGTATCTCTGCCAAGAAAACCCCAAATGAGGTCATAAAAAGTCAGATATAACTGAAAAATTACTCCATAGCAACATATATAAAGAAGTTTTTTTTTTTTTTTTTTTTAACAAAACTAAAAATCTTATTCATATATTTATAACTGGAAGGAACTTTAGAGGTCATATAATACAATTCTTCCATTTAAAGACAAGGAAAATTAAACCCAGAGATGTTAAGTCATTTTCTATAATTTATTGCATTTTTCTGGCTAATGAACTGAACAATGATTTGATTCCATTAAATCAATTCTACTCTTGTCTTTCAGAATTGGCTAAGATACCAGAGCTGGGTATATCATAAGTAACTGCATTTTTTTAAAATGTAGGTAAAAATAAAATATGTAAAATCATAAGGGAAGCCAATTATATAAAAGTAAAATTATCAGAATATTTAAAAACCAAGCTCAGAAACCAGGTAGCAAAGGAAACGAATACTCTTTTGGTTAATTTTTCAACACTGACCGTTGCAGCCTTTTCCCTTCCTTCCCTCCACCCCCTTCCCTAGTTAGCAGGCAGATTCATACATGTTAAAATATGTCGTAAATACAATATATGCATACATATTTATACAGTTCTCTTGTTGCACAAGAAAAATCGGATTTCGAAATGTAAAAATAACCTGGGAAGAAAAACAAAAATGCAAGCAAACACCAATAGAAAGAGTGCAAATGCTATGTTGTAGTCTACACTCATTTGCCAGTGTTCTTTCACTGGCTATAGCTGGTTCTGTTCATCACTGATCAATTGGAACTGAATTGGATCCTCTCATTGCCAAAGATAGCCAGGGAAGGAATACTCGTAGAAGATTAGTGTCCAGAGAGGAAGTAGGGCCACTGGGGAGGATGTGAAAGATAGAAGAAACACTCAGATTTCTGGCAAGGCCAACAAAAAAAAAGCTAAAGAGGGTTAAAAGTATGGCTGGTTTATACTTAAAATAATAAGCCAGGGAGCACAGTCACTCACCATGAAGAAAAGGCTAAAAGTTTCTAAGACCTGAACCAACAACTCTCATGTATCCTTATCAAATTTTAGTATCCCAGCTAAAAACCTTAGGCATGTTTTTAGTCAAGACTAGCTTTATGAGTAATGACGATGATAATTATAATTATAATAATAGGACAGTGCTTCAAAGTTCTTAAAAACACTTTTACGTTTACCATCCCTTTTGATCCTCACAACAATCCTGTGAGAAAGGCAGAGTAAGTATTATTTTCATTTCCAAGAAGAGAAAAAGGACTATCAGAGAAGTACCAATAGTTACATAGCTAACTGTCAAAGCTACTCTGGAACCAGAATCCATCCTTTTTGACTCTCTCCTACTCCATTCTCTGCTATCCCAGAGACTGTAGAACCTGAAAGTTTTCAGAATCTTTGAGCTAATCTTCCCAAGAAGGAACAGGCTGTCAACAAGTTTTTCCTTCTCCATTCTCCATTTCTTCCCAATTCAGCTTCTCGCCAGATTCATCATTCTTGTCCAGGAATCTTTTCAACCTTTCAGTTGCTCACAGAGGCGAGTTCAAATTCTTTAACCTGTTCTTCCAGGGCCTCCAGGATGTCCACGCCAATTATCTTTCAAGTCTTATTTTTAGGGACTTTTGGTACTTACCTTCCAAACTGCATAATTCTCTACCCACCTCCTTCCTTCTCCCTCTTCAATTAATGAATTCTTATTTATTATTTTTTGGAATTCGTATTCTTTGGAGTTTGCATAACACCAATTACTGGCCATTATCACCAGCTCTCAGTCCTCATCGCTGCCTCCAGATTTTCCTGATACCTCAGTACCATCTTCTACATACAAGAAATCTTTCCCATTTCTCTTTAAACCTAGTGTCCTCCCTCTGAGATTAATCCCAATTTGTCCTTTACAAAGTTGTTTGCATATTGTTTCTATTATTAGACTGAGTTTTTAGACTGATTTCTCCCTTATTTGCATCCTCAGCAGTTCCCCATGAAGTCTTCAGTACCTCCAGTCACTAACTTCTCTTCACTACTTTATATCCTCTCTCCCACCCAAACTTCATATTTCTTTATTTGTACTTCTGTGATTGAGGTATTTATTGTACATTGTTTCAATGTGCATATTATAAACTATAGTTTAGGTGCTGTGACATCTGGAACCATGATTTATTTTAATTTCATATCCCCTTTCTTAGATATTTAATAAATGCAGAGTTCTGGCACATAGTAAGCATTATATAAATGTTGACTATCATTGTTATTATCATCATCAAATGTCAGGTCCTATACAAGCAGGTTCCTGCTGAATTGGTCTTAAAGACCAATGACATCACAAGGGCAATGTCTTGACTTGTGAGTGAATTGGATTTAAATGAGGCAGAGCTGTGCAAAATTATCAGCCTCACTCTCTCTTCTGGTGGAAGACAAAAGTCAAGAGGACCATCGATGACCCAGGATGCAGTGTCCTCAGTCTTTCTAAATTAAGGATTTTCCCAGGTCTCTTCCCTGGGACCACTCCAGGTTATTAGATCAAAAGCCCTGGGCTCAAATCCTGGCTCTGCCACTGGTTTTTAGTGTGATCATGGGCAAATCACTTAACTTTTCTGAGAGCGTTTTCTCAATTGTTAAAAAAAAAAAAGGGGGGGGTGCAGAATGAGAGGGGCACAGGGAGACTTGATGGCCTTGGAAGTCCCTTTTTGATTTACTTTGTCTTTTCTTCACCTAGCCACTGTATTAGTTCATGCCCTTTTTAATTTAGGCCTGTAACATTACTAATAGTCTCATAATCAGTCTACTTGCTTTAAATTTTTCCCCTTCTCCAACCTCTCCTCCAACAGATACAGAACTTCTCTGAATACAAAATCTACTTGACATTCAGAGTCTTCAAAATATTGCTAGCACATCACTTTCCATATTAATTTATTCCATACATTCTGTGTTTCTGTCAAGGTAGTAAAACAAAGTCCTTGGAACTCCACATATACAGGCTAGCCTCCATTCCTGGGACCACATGCCCTTCTACTGGTTTCAAGGTTCAGACTCCAACTTGAAGGCTCAGAGTCTCGGGAAGATGTCTTGTGTGGGCTGTAGTTGTACCATTTCCTTTGACTACCCAGGAGGTTGTAAATTCTTCAGGTAGGGATTAGGGAGGTTTGTATTTATTTAAATATGTATAGGCAAATAAATGGAGCTGTACTCTCCTAGAACTGGCTCTTCCTTCCAGCAATGGAGATAACTCATTCATCTCTGCTTATCCTGTGCAAATCTTGTCCTTCCATGTCCTCCCAATGAATTTAGCAAGTCCAGGACTGGAGACCTTCCCCACTTTATGCAGACATTCCGAGGCTCCCTACCATTAGAGCAATGTGACTCTCCAGGTATGGATGCTTAATTGCTGAAGTGAATTGATAAGGGTTTGGGCAGGAGACTCAGGACTTCAAAAAAAAAAAATCAGTCATTCCCAAAGGCTTATATTTCATGGCTGGTACACTTATCTAACAGATGGCCTTCTAACTGTGATGGAAAATGGGCTTCTTGACTTGGGAGAGGAGTCAGGAAGGTGGTAAAGAGCAGTGATGGAGATTAGGAGAAGGGTTTTTTAGGGGAAAGTACTACACGACAGACTGCTTCCAAGGTGGTGCTCCATGTCACACTCTGCTCCCCAAACTCCAGTGACTCCTGAGTTATCTAGGACCTTAGGACCCATCAAATCCAAACCCTTCCATTTTAAAGAAAAGGAAACTGAGACCAGGAGAATTTAAATGAATTCAGGTTACACAGGTAGTAAATGGCAGAGCTGGAATTCAAATCCAAGTACTAAACTTTAATTTGAGAGATGTTTTCAGTCTACTATATTGATTAAATACAAACTTTCCTGGTTGGCAATTAAAACCTTTCTCTTCCGGCTCCTATCTACTTTTCCCATATCCTAACACTTTATTCCTCTCTATTACACTCTGTTTTTTTGATTGTTTTGTTCTATCCAAATTAACTGGCTGCTATTCACACAGGAGAATCTATGTCTAGTCTGAGTCCCTTTGCCCTTGCTGATCTCTAGTCTAAAATGCCCACTTTCCTCACATCTGTTTCTTAGAAGCCCAAATAAACTTTTTTTTTTTTTTTTTTTGCTGAGGCAGTTGGAATTAAGTGAGTTGCCCTGGGTCACACAGCTGGAAAGTGTTATGTATTAGGAGGCTGAATTTGAAAACTTCAGAGCTGGTTCTCTATCCACTGTGCCTTCAAGTTGCGCCCTAACAAGCATTCTTCAAAAATCTCAGCTGAATATATTAGATCTTTCCTGATTTCCTTTCCCCCATAATTTTGTATTTTGTATTGATTTACTTGGGATGTATAGGATGTTTGGGGAGGACCAGGCCCTCTGACGTGAGGGCTTGCAGAGAAAGGGATGCTCATCTACCAATAGTGTTCACCTGGCACTCAATTTTCATTTGTAGCTCCAAGAAGCTATAGGATGTACAATGACCAGTTTGAAAAACGATGGGCTAAACTAGTTTGAGGGTAACCAACAGCTGTCAAACCTGTCAGTGAGTTAGGGGGACATCTATCCCAAACATGTGAAGACTTTCACTGATTTAAGTATTTATGATTTGAGTATAAGAACAATTTGTTCCAGTAAAGATGGTTCCAGCAGGTGGTGCTGGGAAGTGCTTAGAGCTTGGTCAGCCGTCTAAGAAGTCAGGGTCATCCACAGCATCCCCATCATCCTGTCACTGAACTTTGATGACTCTGGAAGAGAAAGGAGGGCTGACGACTTTTCTGCTTCTCTTAAATCCAGTTTACTTGCAAGTCATTGGAGATGGAGGACAAAACCATCTGGGTGCCTATTTTTTCTCAGATGAAATGTATTTCAGCTTCTTATCTTTGTGTTTAAAATGATATTTGGCACATGGCAGCTTTTTAATAAATGTTTGTTGTTCTTGGTAGTAGCTGTACCCATCTCATAAATGATTTTTTCCCTATCAACTGAAAACTGAAAAATATTCATTCCTAAAGGAGTTTGTGAAAGTCTTCTCTGAATAGTCTGCTCTCCACTCTTGGAATGCTTTACCTACTTAATTGAGATAGATGGAATGGAGGCTCCACCACTGGTTATCTATTTGCCTAATTGAAATCAAACATGATAAACAAACTGAAGACTCATTACAAGGATATTTGCTTTCACTGCAAATACTCCACCTCATTAGGACAATAAGGAACCCAGATACTAACTGAGGTTGCTCAAACAAACTTTAGTAATCTGGTCCTCTAATTAAAAGGAAAACAATATTGGTATCAGCATTTTGATATGTAGTAAGGGTAGAGAAATATAATGGAAAGTTAACAATTGAGCCTTAGGCAAATAATTAATTTGTTTAGTCTTAAACCCATATGTTTTTTTCACAGTCTGTGGATTCAACATATCACCAAAAAGAGTCACAATTACTAATGTAATCAATATAAAGACAAAAAACAAACTCTAGAATTGCATCTGAGACTTCTTCAAAACTGCTTTTCAGCATATATTCTTGGGGGGAAGAGGACGAGTGTGTTCTTATTTCTATGGCAAAAATATATTTGAAGGTTAAAACTGTTTCTAGTTTAGGCTGTCTAGGTATGTGGGCTAACTTCTCTTATGTCACTTTAATATGTCTGCTCTCAGTTTCTCCTTGTCATTTGTCATCCATTGTAAAATGAATGAGATGATGTCTTTGGAAGTGATTTCCAACCATTGTTATTATAATTTTTAACATTAACATAAAACATTCCCAAGATTCTCATATAATACTGTTGTTGTATCTCTTGAGGAAAAAATAAAACCAAAAAGTGATTATAAATTGGGAAGTGCTTTAAATGATTTTATCCAGAATTATCTATATAGGTTGGGGGAAGGAGGAAAGAGAGATGGGGAAAAGGAAAAGTAAGCCATTTATGTGCCTTGGAAAGGAAAAGATCAAAATGACAATGATTGACCTACAGATTTTTTGTAATAGCTGCATTACTCATTATCTCCAGAATTCTTCAGCTAGTATGTTGGAAAACACCATTCTAAGAATGATTTCAGTTAATATCATTAAAATGGACTGCATAAAGTGACTTCAAAAAAACTTGAACTCCGTCTCTGTTTTTACAGTTTAGATTTATTTTTTTAAAGAATATATGGAAATTGGCAAACTAGATAATACATCTAATTATGTGTTTCTCTTCCTTTTGTCTCAAAGAAGCCATTTCTAGTATACCTGAACTACCAGGAAATGAGGAAGAGGGAATGAAGCAAAGAGACCTACTCAAGAAAACCTCATTCTTACAACATTGGGATCTGTGTAGAGTCCTCCTACAGAAAGGAATCATCTGAAATCATCCAAGGACGATTATTTGTGAGCATCATGGGGGTCTGCAGTATCTGGTTTTACTTCCAGGGAAAAAACAAGGATTCAAAAGACTGTCTCTTAATGAACTGCCAATATATCAAGCCAGTCAATTTATGTTTCTGCAAATTAGGATGTTTATAAGTTTAAAAGAGGAAAAAAAAAACTTTTCATAAATTGTAGTGGTGTTATTAGAGTGGAAAATCCTAGATTTCTGTGTGAATTTATGCATCCAAACCAAACAAGCTATAAGAATTTTAAACTATTGTTTCTAACTCCAGGAATACTAACTATAGTTTTGAAATTTAAAAATTACTTAAGCTATATTTGTTTGATCACAGGGGGAAAAAAACAAAACTCCAGTATAGATCTTTCAGCTGTTTTTTTACAATCAAATTTTACCAACCTGACTGTAGAAATAAAATAGAAAACACTGAATCCAATGGCAGTGTCCAGACAACTCTTAAAAGCAGGAAATTATTTCATAGTTGACATTTTAAACAAATGAGTCTTGATGTTTTAGTCAATATTGGTCACTTAAAAATTTCAAAAGCATATTATAATATATAAATTGAAAAATATAAAATCCTTCTAATGAAGATTATTTTAAAGGAAAAAGTTGTTCATTTCTGAAATGTTTTAGCATCAAGAAATTCTGAGAAATAAAGATCTAAATTTCTGAAGCATGATTCCTAGTAGATTTCTGCTTGACAGATATAAATTATAAAGAGTAATTCTTAAGACAATAGTTATCTTGAAAGTGCCATCCAGCTCTGTTTGTTTCCCAGGTTGCCCATTTAAGAAAACTTATTTAAAATACAATTACACTAGTCTGTTCTTAAATAGACTAATTTATGTATCATTTAAAAAAAAACAAAAAACTTTTTCTCTTTGTACTTTAATTTCCTGGTGATGCATCAATCGTTTCAGAAGCACATTCCCCTCAAAAGAAAGGATGGTGATATAAAATGAATAATCAAAATTCCTATTTTTCAGGGAATTTAAAATCCCATAGGGGAAGGTCAAAAACAAATATCCAGTTACAATGAAAGCACAATGAAATAAATGCTGTACAATAGAATAAATATGAAAAATTACTGGTGAAGTAAGATGGTTCAGTTCTGGGAGGGGAAGAAAAAGAGGAGAATAGAAGAAAAGAAAATATATCATCTTTGGAAATTTTGAGTTCATTATATATTTGTATTGGGATTAAATGATTTTCATTATCTGACTAGAAATTAGCTTCAAGAATTCATAAACAATTTCCATATTGAAAATAGAGGGCTTGAACTCCTG
The DNA here is from genome assembly GCF_902635505.1 of Sarcophilus harrisii. Classification (NCBI taxonomy): domain Eukaryota; kingdom Metazoa; phylum Chordata; class Mammalia; order Dasyuromorphia; family Dasyuridae; genus Sarcophilus; species Sarcophilus harrisii. The sequence goes on from NC_045431.1 coordinate 93,095,710, forward strand.
GTTTTACACTGTAATCCTTGGTAGAATAAGGAAGACACTAGGAATCTCCAAATGTTTTTAATAAAAAAAGAAAAACATTTAAGACTCACACATAGGAGGATTTTACATTGGAAACTTTATGGAACCACTTTGGAATACTGTTCAAATTGTCTTATTAGGTACAAAGATTTTAAATAAGGCAGAGTAAAATAAAAAACATAAGCCAAAGGATTTTAAGAAATAATGTTCCTTTGAAAATTAGGCTATCGAAATAAAAATTCTAGATTTTTCAATGAATTTTAGGTCCTTACTAAAAATGCATCTAAATAACTACATGTTTCTATCTTATATTTATGATTATATAATATGTATTTGTCTGTATATTTTGTAAAAAGAAAAAACCTTATGCACTTCAAATATATCTCATTTAATAACATTTTTAAATGTTCTATTTTATTTTTTCATTAGACTCTATTAATAGAAAAAATCAAAATCTGTTTCTAAGTTACCTGATATATGGAAAATTAAAAAAAAAAACATGCTTCTTTTGTTTTTCATGTTTTTGTGAAGCTTAAATAAAATAAAACCCATTTGCTACAAGTCCTCTTTTTCCCTACTCTATTTCAAAATCCCTTGACATGCCATACATTTCCTTTCCCCCAATTTCTTTTATTTGCTTTAATTACTTTAAAGTAATTCACATTACTTTATGAATCATCTTGGGAGAGAAAAATCAGAACAAAAGGGGAAAAACCATGGAGAGAAAAAAAAAAACAAACAGAAAAAAGAAGTGAACATAACATGTATTGATTTACATTCAATTTCTGTAATTCTTTTTCTGGTTGCAGATGGTGTTTCTATGTAAAGATTTTGGGGATTTATACCAGGAATACAGAGCTGGTTCGATATCAGGAAAACTCTTGCCATACATAGTTAACTATATTAATAACAAAACTAACAAAAATCATATGATAATCTCAGATTTGTAACAGGCTTTTGATAAGCTACAGCATCCATTCCTGAAAAACACTAGAGAGCATTTTCCTTAAAATAATTATCAGTATCTATCTAAAGCCCTCCCTCCCTCCACCCCCTCCCCCAAATGGCAAGCAGTCCTATACATGTTTTTTTTTTTTTTTTTTTTTTTTATTTAATAGCCTTTTATTTACAGGATTTATACATGGGTAACTTTACAGCATTAACAATTGCCAAACCTCTTGTTCCAATTTTTCACCTCTTACCCCCCCCCCTCCCCTAGATGTCAGGATGACCAGTAGATGTTAAATATATTAAAATATAACTTAGATACACAATAAGTATACATGACCAAAACATTATTTTGCTGTACAAAAAGAATCAGACTCTGAATTATTGTACAATTAGCTTGTGAAGTCCTATACATGTTAAATATGTCACAATATATCCTAGATACAATATATGTATGCATAACCGAACAGTTTTCTTGTTGCACAGGGAGAATTGGATTCAGAAGGTTAAAAATAACCCAGGAAGAAAAACAAAAATGCAAACAGTTTACGTTCATTTCCCAGTGTTCTTTCTTTGGGTGTAGCTGCTTCTGTCCATCATTGATCAATTGAAACTGAGTTAGATCTTCTCTTTGTCAAAGAAATCCACTTCCATCAGAATACATTCTCATACAGTATCGTTGTTGAAATATTTAATGATCTCCTGGTTCTGCTCATTTCACTCAGCATCAGTTCATGCAAGTCTTGCCAATCCTCTCTATATTCATCCTGCTGGTCATTTCTTACAGAACAATAATATTCCATAATATTCATATACAATTTACTCAACCATTCTCTAATTGATGGGCATCCATTTATTTTCCAGTTTCTGGCCACTACAAACAGGGCTGGCACAAACATTTTGGCACACACAGGTCCCTTTCCCTTCTTTAGTATCTCTTTGGGGTATAAGCCCAGGAGAAACACTGCTGGATCAAAGGGTATGCAGAGTTTGATAACTTTTGGGGCATAGTTCCAGATTGCTCTCCAGAATGGTTGTGATCCTATCCTTTTGTGTCTCTTCTGGTTGTTTGAAAATTAGAAAGGGGAGATGGTTGTGGGCACAATATTTCCCTATCTATTGTCTCAGAAATGTGTCTAAGTCCTTCCAAGATTAAAAAATCCTTCAGGAGTTTTCTCATTCTCTGGAGCTATCTTCTTTCACTTTTCCTCCTATTCACAGTTTATTTCCTTTAAAAAAAAATAAATGCAAGATGACTTGTGAGGGATGGCAAGATACTGGTAGCTAGCAAATGCAATGGATAAAATTTGGGTTCTGAATTCAGATTCATTCAGCCTCAAACACTTACCAGCTATATAATCCTAGTCTGTTTTGGTTTCTTCATCTGTAAAATGAGCTGAAGAAAATGGTCAAACATTCCAGTATCTGTCAAGAAAACCCCAAATGGGATCAGGAAGAGTAGGACAAGAGTGAGCAATATAAAGGGGAGAAATATCAGTAGGAAGGGATTAGGAAAATCTTAATTTAACTGACTTTCAGAAAAGCTAGAGATTCTAAGAAGCAGAGGAGAGAAGGGTGTTTGGGGATCAGCTTTGTACATAGGCTTGGAGGTAGACACTGGAATATCATTCATGGAGAAAAGCAAGGCTGTTTGTTTGGCTGGGCCATAGAGTGCATAAAGTGCAGTAAATCATGGGAAGCATGGGAAAGGCAGGCTGAAGCACATAATCCCCGAGTAAGGACCTTTCTCTCTAAATATGTAGACAAAGGAAAAAAGGAATAGCAAAACAATCTAGCACTCAAACTTTAATATGGAAATAACCCCTCTTTAAATACAAAATTGGAAGGGATTTCTGGGTCCCCCTTCCTTGCTGCCCCTTGAAACTTCCATAATTATCCCTATATTTATGCACACCTGCATTTTTGATTTCCTTCACAAGCTAATTGTACAATAATTCAGAGTCTGATTCTTTTTGTACAGCAAAATAACGTTTTGGTCATGTATACTTATTGTGTATCTAAGTTATATTTTAATATATTTAACATCTACTGGTCATCCTGCCATTTGGGGGAGGGGGTGGGGGGGGTAAGAGGTGAAAAATTGGAACAAGAGGTTTGGCAATTGTTAATGTTGTAAAGTTACCCATGTATATATCCTGTAAATAAAAGGCTATTAAATAAAAAAAAAATAAAATAAAAAATAAAAAAATAAAAAAAAAAAAGAAACTTCCATAATTAATAAATTTCCCTTGATTTTTTAGCCTTCTTCCTTTCATGTCCTTCCATCCTCAGGCATTCACAAAATAAGTATTTTCTTTAGATCCCCCCTAAATTCCAAATTATTTTTTCCACATGCAATTTTTCCACCATCTCTTGATTCTTCAAATATTTGCAGATATATATAGCTATCATATCTTCAAGTCTCCCTCAGACACTTACTAGTTGTGTGACTGTGGACAAGAAACTTTACTCTGTTTGCCTCAGTTTCCACATCTGTAAAATGAGATGGAGAAGAAAATTGCAAACCACTCCAGTTTCTTTGCTAAGAAAACACTAATGGAATCACAAAAAGTCAAAAAAAAAAGAAAAAAACTGAACAACAACATAGTATTGAGGTGGGAGAGAATAAGAGTAGGTGGGAAGTTCAATGACTTTGTATTTATTTTCTTTTCACTGAATTTCCTATTAAAAGTTCTTTTTGAGAAAGTCCAGCCTTGTCCCCATTAAGTCAAATGGAAATCAAGTTTTCCACACAACAGGAATACATGGGGACAGGGGAGAGGGAGTCCAGGAGTAGGTTTCCCGGTGGAAAACCAGGATGGTAGAGAAGACACTAAGCAGTCCTCGATTTGTACTCTGGGAAGAGTTGATGGCTTGAGACAATCAAGGATTGAAAACCCAGGAGCAAAGAAATAGATTATTGTATATATTGAGTTAAATTCCAAAAACACTTATTAAATTGTCATTAAATTGTCTAGCTTGGGACTGAGAAGAGTCCTATGTCAAGACTACTTTACATGACCTTAAGCAAAACTCACAGGGGGTATTAATATGTCTTTGTTCCCCTTCCTTCCATTTTCCCATTCCTCAAAGTTAGGGTTCTCCTTCTCCCCAGGATATCCTTACTTCCCTTCTCCCCTTGAGGAGAGAGCACTATCTTAAACTTTGCCCCTGAAAGTGAAGCTAGCTTTTTCTTTAAAAATTTTGAAGCCATCCTGACGATTGTTGACCCAGGCTGTAGACACCACTTTTGGGTTGGCTTGGTACAAAGCTGCCAGGAGTAGCTTGGAGGAATTCTCTGAAGCTTGTCTAGGGGATCAAGATGGGCAACCCGGGCCAGGGAAAGTTATTCAGTTATCAGGTATTCTCAGTGCCAATCCTTAGTGAATTTCTTCCAGCCCAAGCTAAATAAATGTCCTTTTGTTAATTGTTCAGTGACCAAGGAGTGGCTCATTTTGTTCCAATATGAAATCTAAATTATCAGGTGACTGGCCTAAGGCAGGCCCAATGGAGAACAACAGATCTAGTTTCTCTTCAGTTTTTAGTAGCAAAATTCCTCAAAAAGGCCATCTACATTACACTCACTCACTCTCTTCTCCCCTTATAATCTAGCTCCCATCTTCACCATTCCACAGAAATTGCTCTCTCCAAAGTTATTAATTGTCACCAGATCTAATCATGGCCTTTTCTCAATCCCATTCTCTTGGATGCTGGTAGTCTTTTGACACTGTTGATTACTTTCTCCTTAATAATCTCCTCTTGCTAGGTTTCCTAGACACTACTTTTTCCTGAAGCTGGATCCTTCTCCAGATTATACCTTTTAACCATAGTTGTCACTCAAGAGTTATTACCTGTGTCCTCTTTTCTCCCTCTACCCTACTTCACTTACTGACTTTCATTCCCCAGCATTTACCATCTCTACACTAAATGATTCTTAAATCTACCTCTCCTGCCCCAATCTCTCAACTCTCAATCTTTAATCTCACATCAGCCTTTCAGAAATCTCAAACTGGATGTCTAATAGACATTAAACTCAGTATATACAAAATGGAACATCCTTTTTCCGTCTAAACCTTCTGTCCCTTAGCTTCTTTATCACTCCAAGTCCTCAGCTTTGTAAGGAAGATAAGGAGTCATTCCTAACTTCCCATCTCTCACCCCTAATCCCCCATATACAAGCTATTGTTCAGGCTAGATCATTTTACCTTTCCAATCTCTCTCAATTTAGCTTCCTACTGTTATGCCACAGTTCCTTTTATTGTCCTGACTTGGTTTACCTAAATTGTCCTGCCTCAGTTTCCTGAATTGTTCTGCCTCAGTTTATAATTGTTCTGCTCAATCTTATGAAACCTCCCCTCCCTCTTAATCAGAATATTTGATAAAGATAAAAGATCTTATATTTTATAATATCAAGATGCCTCCCCTCCATCTCCAGAGGCTCACCCCACCCTGTCAGAGTCCCATTCCCACTCTCAGCACCCTGCCTCAGTCTACCCCCTGAGTCTGAGCCATGTGTATATAGATCATTGAGAACTCACCTTGTTGCTGGATTTTTGGAGTCGATAGTCTCATTCAGCCCTGGGACCAAACCATGGATCCATTTAGTCCTGCAGTCCCTACCCAAAAGACCTAAAAAGGCAAATCCTTATCCCTTTTAAATTGAAATATTGATTATGGACTGCTAGGTGGGTCAATGAATGGATAGGGCGTTGGATTAGAAATCAGGATGATTTATCTTCTTGTCCAAATCCAACTTCAGACACTTAACTAGCTGTGTGACCTTGGGCAAGTCATGAAACCCTGTTTGCCTCAGTTTTTTTGTGAAATGAGCTAAAAAAGGATATGGAAAACCAACCCAGTATCTTTGCCAAGAAAAGTCCAAATGGAAAGAGAGATATGACTGAACCAAAAAAAAAAAAAAAATTCCAAATCAAAGCTTATCGCCTGGTAAGGTTATCAGAAAGAACTATCAAGCACACTTAATATGTTTATTTTACAGTCATTTGAAACCAAAATCTCCTAGAGGAATTTATGTTCTCCACCAAGGAATTTGTGTGGCAGTCAATGTGGCTCCCCTCACAATCCCTGGGTCTCTTTTGAATTAAGCCTTTTCCTGCTCCAACTCCCTATGGCCTCCAAAGACTATCATTATCTACATTTTACAATTAAAGAAACTGAGGCTGATAGAGATCAAGTGGATTGTGAAGCTAGTAAGTAAATTTCTCCCTTTTAAATAAATTATTAAATACTCTCTAATCTCTATTTTGCCTCAGTATCTCTGGCATTACACTACTCAATAAACTTCAGTGACATTATCATTTCCAGGAGTTACTGTTTCAGTCTTCTACTTTACTCCCTAATACTTCCATGTGGCACAGGCCTCCTGGCTGTCCCAGTCTCAGAACAAAATGCTCCATCTTTCAACTTAGGGCATTTTCTTAGGGTGTCTCCTGTGCCTGGAAGACTCTCCTATATTGGGACCTTTATTTTTCTGTTTGTTTTTTGTTTTTTATTAAAGTTTTTTATTTTCAAAACATATGCATGGATAATTCTTCAACATTCACTCTTGCAAAACTTTGTGTTCCAATTTCCCCCTTTCCCCCACTCCCTCCCTTAGATGGCAAATAGTCCAATATATGTTAAACCCAATATATGCATACATATTTGTACAATTATCTTGCTGCATAAGAAAAAAATCAAATAAAAAAAAACCAAGAAAGAAAATAAAATGCAAGCAAATAACAACAAAAAGAGTGAAAATGCTTTTATGAATGTTGGGACCTTTAATCCCAAATAAATCCTGTCTGCTACAGCAAGCTTCCTCTAACACTTTTTTTTTGTGGATGTTGTCATACCTCCATTAGATTGTAAGCAAATCATTTGATAAAGTGCTCCTGTGTGAAGGAGATGAACAAATCTGTATTCTGTAAATTTTAGAGAAACATCTGCTTGCCAAATAAAGTGACTTCTGATTTTGAGGAGGCCCTGAATGGTGGGTGTGGTGTGCAGAGAGAAACTGAAGAACTGATAAAAATGATTCCCTGGGGCAGCCAGAACAAGGCTCTGATAATCAAGCTCAATTTAGTTCCCTGATCCCACCCCCAGGAGGTAATCCAGTCACAAATCCAAATTACATCAAGTTCCAGAGGTTAAATTCTTCCTCCTTCTGGTTGGGGGATCATTTGGCGACAAACCCCGCATCATAGATCAGCAATGAAAATACCGATTATTATTTTTATGCAGAATTATGTTTTCTCAAATCTCAGCATTAACCTCTCCCAATCTTTGGTCTCACATGGCCAGCTGCTTACTAGACATCTCCAACTGGATGCTCCTTAGTCATCTTGAATTCAACAATCTAAAGCTGAGCTTCTAGTCAAGGGTACCACCATCTTCCTAGTCAGCCATTCTCAGAATCTAGAAGTCATCCTCTACTCTCACCACCCAAATCATTACAATGGGCAGACGTTATTCAAAATCTTCTTGAAACACTTACTAGCTTCACAATCCACTTGATCTCTATCAGCCTCAGTTTCTTTAATTGTAAAATGTAGATAATGATAGTCTTTGGAGGCCATAGGGAGTTGGAGCAGGAAAAGGCTTAATTCAAAAGAGACCCAGGGATTGTGAGGGGAGCCACATTGACTGGCACACAAATTCCTCGGTGGAGAACATAAATTCCTCTAGGAGATTTTGGTTTCAAATGACTGTAAAATAAACATATTAAGTGTGCTTGATAGTTCTTTCTGATAACCTTACCAGGCGATAAGCTTTGATTTGGAATTTTTTTTTTTTTTTTTTTTTTTTTTTTTGGTTCAGTCATATCTCTCTTTCCATTTGGACTTTTCTTGGCAAAGATACTGGGTTGGTTTTCCATATCCTTTTTTAGCTCATTTCACAAAAAAACTGAGGCAAACAGGGTTACATGACTTGCCCAAGGTCACACAGCTAGTTAAGTGTCTGAAGTTGGATTTGGACAAGAAGATAAATCATCCTGATTTCTAATCCAACGCCCTATCCATTCATTGACCCACCTAGCAGTCCATAATCAATATTTCAATTTAAAAGGGATAAGGATTTGCCTTTTTAGGTCTTCTGGGTAGGGAAGACTTTAATCCATTTAATTATAATCTGAATTGGCCGCCCCCCACCCCTTTTTAAACAGGAAAACAAAAGACCAAATACTTTTGTAGATTCCCACTCCCAAGCCTTAGGTGTCTCTCCTCCCCTCCCATTCTTGGTCACATCTAGGGTTCTTGTTTTGTTTTGGTAATGTAAGTCTTTTGTCCCTCATCCAATTGTCAAAGATCCTGCAAATCCACTTTATCTGCAAAAGGTAGATCTGGAAACTAACAAAGCTTCTGAACTAAGGTTCACTTCACCTTCCACTAGCATTAAGTAGGTGTTAGACCTTGAGCTCAATCTGCAGTCCCTGGCTGGCCCTGAAGGAACTTGCATTCTAATCCAAGGGAAAGTCCATCAATCCTTTTTACACACATCCTAAATGGCTAAACTTTGCCTAAAATATGACCCAGAGATTTCACTGCTTGATCCAAAAAAAATCACTGCCAAAAATAAAGACCCTGTACACACAAAAATATTTTATAATATCACTTTTGAGGATAGCAGGTATTCAGAATGAGAAATAGTTCTTAACTTCTGGTACATGAATACTATTGTACTCTATAATGAAGCATGGAAAGACATGCTGTATATAAACTGCTGCAAAGTGACGAAAACAAGATGCATGTAAGAAAGTCTATGGAAAGACTAAAAATACCAAACAACTAGAAGGGAAAGTGACAAAAAAAATTTGGCTCCAAAGAAGGGATCTAAGAAGACACTTTGAGGTTGGCGGTCCAAAGGAGTAGAAAAGAGAATTCAGATTTTTTAAAAGACTTATTAAAAATAAATAAATTAGGGGCAGCTAGATGGATAGAGGACCAGCCCTGAAGTCAGGAGGACCAGAATTCAAATGTAGCCTCAGACACTTAACATTTCCTAGTAGTGTGATCCTGGGCAAGTCACTTAACCCCAATTGCCTCCGCATAAATAAATAAACTGAATTTTTTAAAAAGAGGGATGTAGTATCTCAGATAACCTGTGAATAATTTAATCAATCAATCAACTAGCCTAGAGCTAAATTCTTAGGGATAAAAATTGAAAAGCATGAAACTACTGGGAAGAAATTCATATTCTAATGGCATATGAGCATGTACAGAATAAATAAGTAGCACATCTAGCATAAATCAATAGTAAATACAAGTTCTTTCAAGAAGTCACTAATAGGTGGGGGAGGTGGTCAAGAAAGACTTAGTGCAGCTGTTTTTTTAAAGATGGAGAATGATTCTATGCAGCGGTGAGAAAAAGGCAATCCCAGCTCGGAGAAAGAGGATGGAAAAATAGGAGAAATCCAGATTGTAAAGGGCTGTATAAATCCAAAGAACCAAGAGAACCAAAGGCATTTACCAACCAGACTGATGAGGTCAGATAAGCAAAACCATCATAGCTATTGTGTGGAGATAGATTGGGTTGCAGAATTAAATTTAAAAGAGAGGAATTAGCAGGATCCCACAATCGTTTGGAGCAACATTTATTTGGGCTTAAAAGGGTGGTCACTGAGTAAGTAAAGAATTAAATGCAATACCCTTTGATCCAGCAGTGTTACTACTGGGATTATATCCCAAAGAGATCTTAAAGAAGGGAAAGGGACCTGTATGTGCACGAATGTTTGTGGCAGCCCTTTTTGTAGTGGCTAGAAACTGGAAACTGAATGGATGTCCATCAGTTGGAGAATGGCTGAATAAATTGTGGTATATGAAAATTATGGAATATTACTGTTCTGTAAGAAATGACCAACAGGATGCTTTCAGAAAGGCCTGGAGAGACTTACACGAACTGATGCTGAGTGAAATGAGCAGGACCAGGAGATCATTATATACTTCAACAACAATACTATGATGACCAGTTCTGATGGATCAGGCCATCCTCAGCAACGAGATCAACCAAATCATTTCTAATGGAGCAGTAATGAACTGAACTAGCTATACCCAGAAAAAGAACTCTGGGAGATGACTAAAAACCATTACATTGAATTCCCAATCCCTATATTTATGCACACCTGCATTTTTGATTTCCTTCACAAGCTAATTGTACAATAATTCAGAGTCTGATTCTTTTTGTACAGCAAAATAATGTTTTGGTCATGTATACTTATTGTGTATCTAAGTTATATTTTAATATATTTAACATCTACTGGTCATCCTGCCATTTAGGGGAGGGGGTGGGGGGGGTAAGAGGTGAAAAATTAGAACAAGAGGTTTGGCAATTGTTAATGCTGTAAAGTTACCCATGTATATATCCTGTAAATAAAAGGCTATTAAATAAAAATAAATAAATAAATAAAAACTCTTTATACATTAAAAAAAAAAAAAAAAAAGAATTAAATGCAAGAGATTTGTAAAAGTACAACTAGCTCTATTTGACTCTGCTTGGATATGGGAAGTGGGGAGCTAAGAAGAAAGTCAGGATCACTAACCCGGGAGAATGGCAGCTTTTAATAGAAATAGAGAAGTCTGGAAGATGGCTGAGTTTGAGGGTTTTTAAGAGAAGAGGTGAGAAAGATTTCAGGCCTGGAGGGCAACCCTAATAAAGCAGAGGCAAGAGATAGAATGCCTTGGAAATTGCAGGTGGGCATGAGTAGGTGTAAAGTACAATAAATCTGAATAACCAGAGTGTGAGAAAATTTTTAGCCCAAAGAAAATAGGAAGTCACATTATTATTATTATTTTTGAGCAGAAAATGGCATGGTCAGGTTTTCAGGACTATCGATATGGAAGGTATACGGGGAAAAAGGAGAGCCATAACCAGAAAGGCAATATCACAACATTTCTGGTAAAAGGAAGATGAGAAAGACTTTTAAGTCCAGGTTTTTATATGTACTCCTATTCAATCTCTGTCTCTTTCTCTGCTTTTCTCTTCATCGCCTCTCTGTTTCTGTCTATTCATCTCTTACTCTTTCTCTCTGCTGCTCTCTTATTTGTTTTCTCACTTTCCCTTCTCCCCACCACTTCCATCCCAATAGAATTTTTTCAACCCTATCTATTACTGTCTCTTGATCTTGAGTTTTGATCTCTCATTCCAGCCTAGAGGCTTTACACATTTTAATTCTATTATCTACCTTTTTAGTCATCCATCACAGCTTTAATCATGTGCAAATTTGATAACTACATTCAATTTAAAAGGATTAGTTTAGAAACAAAAAATCCAATCACCTGTAGAACCCATTTATCAATAATAATATTTGATTATTTCAATTGTCTTGTGTCTGGGTGCTATTCCTTTATTATTATCAGCCTCTTAATATAAATTAGCCAAGCTGTCTTATCTTATAACAATGCCTCATCTAAAACTGGTGGCTCTTGAGGAAAAATTAAGGATAAAATTTAGGAATGTTTCACAGAAAATCAATATACCAAGTAGAATTTTGTATCTAACAGAAAAAACAAACAAACAAATCAATTCCACGTTGATTTGAAAGTTTTAGAGCCTTTAAAAAAAATAACAAGTTAACATATATTGGATTACTTGCCATCTAGGGAAGGCGTGGGAGGGATGAGGGAAGGAAATTTGGAACACAAGGATTTGCAAGGGTCAATGTTGAAAAAGTATCTATTCAAAGGAAAAGTTTTAGTTAAAAAAAGTAAAAAATTTAGGGTTAAAATTAGCACATAACTATTTGTGTGTGTGTGTGTGTGTGTGTGTGTGTGTGTGTGTGTAAGGATTCAATGCCACATCTGGGTATTAATCCTATTTTAACTAGAGCCAAGAGAAATGTCCTATAATTAAAAATGGACCTTTTGAAAATAATTAAAACATTTAGTCTAAGTATGGGACTAAGTAAGGGGAGAAAAATAAAAATCTTGTGAATGCCAAGTGCCTTGAGGTCTTGGGGAAATAGTGCTATATAAAGTATTTTTATTTTAATCCTGGCTCTGATGTTGATTGCCTAAGTGACCTTAGGCAAGTTATTTAGCCCTTGCCTTCATTTCCCCAGCTCTAAAATAAGATTAATAGTTACCTACTTCACAGAGGTGTTGTGAGGATTAATTAACGAGTAGCTATTTTCCCAAGCCCATCCTTACCTTGAACTGGAGAATTGAGGATTAGGTTTTTCCCTGACTATCTTCTCTGCCTTATTCAAAACAAAATAAATCAAAACAAACAAAAACTTACATGAAAACCATCTTATCAAGGGGAGGATTGGAGAAATAAACTATTATTGTAGATAAAAATATAATAAGACTAGTAAATAGTATGAATTGTCCCAGTATATAGGAGAGGTAGACACTTGGAACAAAGATGCACAGATACAGAGCTTTGATGTTCAAAGTGCTCTGCATGCTAAGCATTATTACCATGAGGTACATTTGGTAACTTCTTTCAGCTTCCTTTCAGTAGTATCACATCTCTATGCATAACTATTCAGAGCCCTAAAATTTTAATTGAAAATAAAAAGGGCTATTCTGCATTTCTTCCTCAATGACCAATGGAGACAGCACCAGTATCTACCTGCCCTGACCACATGTTCACCAAAGATAAAATTAGCAAATAATTGTCTCAATTTTGTGCTCTGTGGTTACATGTTATGAATTTTAATTTCTTTTTTTTTTTTTCAGTGCCACTGCATTTCTTAAAAGGCAAAAGGAAAATAATCCCCCATATACCTTTTTTGGGGGTAGTGACCCTTCTTTGCTAAAAGAGTATTTCATGACTAAATTAAAATTCTCTATCACCGAAGATCCTCTTCCTTCTGGTAAGAATTGAGTAACATAAAAATAAACAATAAATTGTGGAATTGGGATTGAGATTGTACTGGTCAATTTATTACCATACAATCTGCATACAAATGCAGATTGACAAGAATTCCACAAAACAAAATTTTAAAATGGTAAACATTCATTTTTAAATCTATATTTGACTAAAACCTATTTTCTTGTGTTGTTTTTGTTTCACAAATTAAGACCAGGTGTGTTCATAACTACTTCAACAAGACTTTCTTCACCTATTTCTCCATCCTTTTCTTTGGTTTTCCCTCTCTTCTAAGGTGTTCCAGAGTCTTGAGAGTAAAAATATTTTTTGCAACACGTTTTGAGGTAAAGAAGAATAGGAAACAAAGTAAATACTCATCAATAGGAGAATGGATAAGCAAATTGTGGTACATGAAGGTAATAGCATATTACTGTTCTTTAAGAATTGACATATATGATGAGACCTGCAGAAACAGGCAAAGTAAGTAGGGCCACGAAACAATATGTATGACTATAACAATGTAAATGGAAAGAACATAAAATTTTTAAAAGTGAATCTTGCAAAATTACAAATAATAAACTTGACCTCAAAGAAGAGATGAGGACTTTTTTGCAAAAGTGGGGGCTCCATGGAGTATGAAACATTTCACATAATGTCAGAAATTTTTTTCTCATTTTAAAAAATTCATTGCTTTAGGAACAGCTTTCTTCAGAGGGGAACAAAGTGATAGAAAATATAGGTGAAATAAAAGAAAAATATATCAAATAGATATTTTCTTAAGAAGAGAATTGGGTACAAGTGGACAGTCCTGTAAAAGATCAGAATCCTAATCTATTTATAGAAGCTTATCCCAAAGATATGGAAATGTACCTTCCTCCCTTCTCTAGAGCAGAGCTTCTTAAACTTTTCCTACTTGTGCACCCATGAAATTTTTACACAAACCAGAGTATATAGATATATAAAATCAGTATATAAAACATTTATTGATAAATCATAATTTCACGATCTCCACATTCAGTTAAACGACACCATATGAGGTCATGACCCATAGTTAAACAAATTTTGCTCTAGAGAATTGGAAGACTATGGATGAAGAATACTGTCAAATACAACTGATATATTAATTTGCTGAATTGCTTTCTTTCTCTTGCTTTTCTGGGTTTTGTTAAAAGAGATGGTAGGTGATAGGGAAGAAAAGAAGGGACATTCTAGGAAAAGACAGGTGATGTAAAAATAGAAAATTAGAATCTCTGCTTGAAATCTCAATTCAAAGATCACCTCCTATGTAAGTTCTTTCCTTTCCTGATCTACCTAGTCACTAAGGCCTCTTCTCCAATTACTTTATGTGTATATCATATATATTTACATATGTTAAAATTACACCGCTCAATGGCTATCACTGTGCCCCTAGTGTAATGCAAATTCTTTGAGGGCAGGATCTATTTTTTTTTTCTGTGTCCCCCAGGGTCCAGCATATGCTAAACATACAGATCTCAATAAATGCTTCTTGGTGGTGTTGGTAGGGTAATGTCCAATGGACATAGAATCTACTCAGATAATGCCCCTTGCTCATTTAAGGTCTTGGGAATCACAAATAAAGGGAAATCATTCTTCTACCTCCAGACTTTATTAACATCTATATCTTCCTAAGAATTTCAAAAACAAGTACTTCATATTAATTAATAATAGAGCACTTTAGGGTTTATTTTACAAAGTCTAGATTAGGAAACTAGGAGGTAGGTAGGTAGGTGGTACAAGTCTCTCATCAGTCTGATTTTGCAAATGAAAAGACTGAGGCTCTCATAATTTAAGTGATTTACTTTGGGGCACAAAGCCACCTAATTTTTGAGGCCCTAACTCAGATTCATGTCTTTAACTCCAAAAACTGTGTACTTTTCCCATTACAACGGGTTTTCCTAATATGATTATTAGGAAATAAATCTAATTTTAATCTAATCTAATCTAATATTAGGAAATGAAATTTAATAAATAAAACTAAAATACATGGATTTTCCCACTTAATAGTATTTAATTTTTTCCAATTACATGTAAAGATATTTTTCCATTTATTTTTGGTAAGATTTTGAGTTCCAAATTTTTTTCTTCAAACTCTTCCCTTCCCAAGACAGCAAGCAATATGACAAGTTATACATGTACAATCATTTTAAACATATTTCCATATTAGATTATATTGTGAAAGAAAAAAAAACACAACAAAAGTGCCATCTAAAGAACTAAGGAGACTGAATACAGATCAAGCCATACTATTTTCACTTTTTGTTTTTTCTTTCTCATGGTTGAATAGGTGAAGTTTTCTCAGTTTAAGATTAAGCCACATTATCCCTATTCCCAGAGTGGGAAGATGAGGCCTTGGACCTCAGGTTTCAGGAAGTCATCTCATCTCTGGGTCCTCATCTGTAAAGGTCAAACACACAGGAAGTGACCTGACCCATGGGAAGCAGACAACAATGGTCAAAGATGGTTCCTTCCTTTTAGTTTATCCAATTGAGAAGGCTTGGGTCTTTTGCTATTTAAACCCAAGAAGCCAGAAGCTGGTTAGCTTCCACGGTGCACATGGTGGGAGTTGGGATGGCTCCCAGATGTGTGTTTGGATCTCTCCTTGCAGAGACAAAATAAATGCTTTCTCATTGTACCTGAAGATATTTCTAATTAGTTAACTTGGGAGAGGGCAGGGTCTAGCACCCCTCCCACACATGGTTTTTTCATTTTGTTCTGATTAGGGCAGCTAGGTAGTGCAATGGATAAAGCATCAGTCCACAAGTCAGGAGGATTGAGTTCAAATTTGTCAGATATTGAACATGGGCAAGTCACTTAAGCCTGATTGCCTCAGCAAAAAAAGAAAAAGAAAAGTCATTTTGTTCTGATTTTTCTTTCACAACATGAATGTGGAGATATGTTTAAAATGCACATCTAAAATATGTGTTAAACATAAAACCAGCTCAAAGGAGTACTCCAGCATTTTCTGTAGATGGGTTTGTGAATTCTCATTTGTTTTCACCAAAAATCATTAACATGTCCCTTCCTCAGATATGCCATTAAAAGTCAGCTCTCTTTGAGCTCAAGCTAGGATTGAGAGACCTGAAGAGGATACAAATATTTATTAAATGCTTACTATATTCCAGCCACTATGCTAAGCCCTGGGGATACAAAGAAAGGCCAAAATAATTCCTGTCCTCCAGGAGTTTACAATCTAACCAGAGAGACAGACAACTTGCTAACAATTTTGTACAAACTATGGCATGGAGGTAAATCTCAGAGGCAGACCAGGCCTCTAGGCCTGGTATCAAGGAAGGCCTGAGTTCAAATGTAGCTTCAAACCCTTACACACTTTTTATGAGTCATTTCACTCAACTTAGTCTCTTCCTTAACTCCGGGAAGATAATTAGCACTGATCTTCCTGGGATCAAATGAAACAATAGTTGTAAAACACCTAGCACAGAGCCTGGCACACAATAAATGCTTTATAACCATGCCAGAAGTTCACTCTACTCCCAGATCTTATCCTGGAAGCACCCCAGCTATTCAGCCTCTTCCTCTGATTGGTTGAGGAGGAAGATGTCCAGAACCTCCACATCTAAATTCCTCCCCAGGTTGCTGTTTACTCACCAGATTTTCTCTGGGGCTCCAGTGCGTTATTCCCCACCACTCACCCACCCCAATTCTTTTTTAGCTCATCTTCCCCTATTATACTGTAAGCTTTCTGAATGCCAAGATGTTTAGTAATTATTTCCAATGCCAGCATTTAGTAATTATTTAATGTTTGTGCCTTAATTTATGTAGAAGAACTCTAGGTTTGGGACAGTCAGTGAAAATGCATGGAGTCCAGAGAGAGAGTATCTTATGAGAGGAACATGTCATTGTATTGCAGAGTTACACAGAAAGGCCCATGTTATCAAAAGCTTTAAAAGTCATTCCTACAACTTTTAGGAGTTGTAGGAATCCTCCTACAGAATTGGATTCTAAAATTCAATCAGATTTTGATAGCCTTTCCCGAAGAGAATAATATCACTGGAACCTATTAGTCTCAGTTATGATAAATGCTAACTTTTTTTTTATTATAATAACTTTTTATTGACAGAACCCATGTCAGGGCAATTTTTTTTACAACATTATCCCTTGTACTCACTTTTGTTCCGACTTTTCCCCTCCCTCCCTCCACCCCCTCCCCCAGATGGCAAGAAGTCCTATATATGTTAAATATGTCACAGTATATCTTAGATACAATATATGTGTGCAGAACCGAACAGTTCTCTTGTTGCACAGGGAGAATTGGATTCAGAAGGTAGAAATAACGCGGGAAGAAAAACAAAAATACAAACAGTTTACATTCATTTCCCAGTGTTCTTTCTTTGGGTGTAGCTGCTTCTGTCCATCATTGATCAATTGAAACTGAGTTAGATCTTCTCTTTGTCAAAGAAATCCACTTCCATCAGAATACATCTTCATACAGTATTGTTGAAGTATATAATGATCTCCTGGTTCTGCTCATTTCACTTAGCATCGGTTCATGTAAGTCTCTCCAGGCCTTGCTGAAATCCTCCTGCTGGTCATTTCTTACAGAACAATAATATTCCATAACATTCATATACTCCAATTTACCCAACCATTCTCCAATTGATGGGCATCCATTCATTTTCCAGTTTCTAGCCACTACAAACAGGGCTGCCACAAACATTTTGGCACATACAGGTCCCTTTCTCTTCTTTAGTATCTCTTTGGGGTACAAACCCAGTAGAAAGTGCTAACTTCTATGGATTTAACTACTGTTCCTGTGCAAAACCAACCCCACAACATATTTTCACTCTTTTTGTTATTTGCTTGCATTTTGTTTTCTTTCTCATTTTTTTCCTTTTTGGTGTGATTTTTCTTGTGCAGGAAGAAATTCATATAGCCAACTCTTGCCTTTCCTTTTATATTCCATCTGGATGTCCCTAGGCATCTCAAACTCAAACTGCCCCCTAAAACTTATCTTTTATCTCAGTCCACTTCTACAACTTCCCTTTCCAACCACACCACTGCCATTTTTTTAAACCTCAAAATCTATTATAACTCTTCACTTTTATTCATTTACTCCCTTTCATATTATTTGCCAAATCTTGCAGATTTCAATTCAACTCTCCTATCTCTCTCAAGTCTTTCTACTCCTACCATAACAGCTCTGGTCCAGGCTCTCATCACCTCATCAGGATTATTGTAATAGCTTCCTAATTAATTTCCCTGTCTCGGTCACTTCTGTCTTTAATTCATCTTTTATAGTTACAGAATCCCTTTAATACAGCCACGACCATGTCACATCTCTTTCAAGAAATCTCTGGGTTCCTTCTTGCCTGGCTAAAATATAATCTCTGATTATATTTTAGTCCTTCCTAATCTGGCTTCGTTCTACATTTCTAGAGCAAGCATTCATTTACTGCTTGCTGTTGGGATGTTTTACCCTCATATCTGGAATGCTCTCTCTCCTTACCTCTGGATCTTGGAATCCCTTGGATCCCACTCTACAAACTACATTCCACTCAACTTAGACCCCTGAGAGCTGACCCTTTTAGAAGTCTCCAGATTTGGAATTTGGGATTTTTTTTGGACAGTTCTCTCTTTCCTTCCTTCCTTTCTCTTTTATTAAAGCTTTTTATTTTCAAAATAAATGCACGGATAATTTTTCAGCATTGACCCTTGCAAAACCTTGTGTTCCAATTTTTCATCTCCTTCCCTCTACCTCCTCCCCTAGATGACAATTCAATATATGTTAAACATGTTAAAATATATGTTAAATCCAATATAAGTATACATATTTATGCAATTATTTTATTGCAGAAGAAAAATCAGATCAAAAAGGAAAAAAATGAGAGAGAAAATAAAATGCAAACGACAATAAAAGGAGTAAAAATGCTATGTTGCACAACATAGCATTTTTACTCCTTTTATTGTCTTCATCACAAGATCATTGGAACTGGAAAGGCCTGTCTTTTCAAAAATTTGTATTAGTACTAGACATTTTAGAGCCCACAGCTGGTTCCTCTGGAGGCCAAAATACCTGCAGTTTCCCTTTACCAGACAACTCCTCTCCCATCAACAGGTACAAAAGTTACAAGGAAACATCATCTTTGTTATTGTTCAGCTGCATCTGACGTGATCCATTTTTGGAGCGTTCTCAGCAAAAATATTATGGTTTACCGTTTCCAACTTATTGTACAAATGAGGAACCTGGGAAATAGCATTACTTGCTCAGAGTTGCACAGATGAGGAAACTGAGGAATAGAATTATTTGGGTCGCACAGCTAATAGGTATTTGAGGCTTGTTGTACAGATGAGGAAACTGAGGTAAATAGGAACTCCTATTGATTGATGAGTTGCTCGGAGTAGCACATTTAGGAGGTATCTAAGGCTAGATTTGAACTAGGGAGGATTCGTTCTTTTATCTCCAGGCCGGGCTTTCTTATCCACTTTGAGCTGCTTTCCCACATCGCCTCAGGCTAGTGCTTTGATCCTCAGCAGAGCCTCACCCACCCATCACACACCAATAACAAGATGCCTTTAGGGCAGCGGTCTATGGTGGATGGTGCAGCCTGGAGGCACCTGGAGGGATCCCGGCCTCTCAGTCCTGGGGGATGGGAGGGGGATGGGGAAGATGTGAGTGGGTTTTTTTTTGTTGTTGTTGTTATTGTTGTTGTTGTTTCAAATTCCTCCCACTCACCCCAGCAGGGTCCTTCAAACTTCCGTTGTGGGGGCACAAATTATAAAAAGAAACAAAGTCTTTTGGATCTATAGAACAAACCTCTAGGTGGGGAAGATCTGAGTGGGGTTTTTAGTTGTTTCAAATTCCTCCCACTCATCCCAGCAGGGTCCTTCAAACTTCAGTTGTGGGGACACAAATTATACAAAGAAACAAAGCCTTTTGGATCTATAGAACAAACCTCTAGGTGGTTTGGAGGGTCCGATAGAAGCTTCCAGAAAGGGCTCCATAAATCCTGTCTGATTAACCTCTCCGACCCTCAAGTTTCTCCGTATGTTAAATGAGAGGGTTGGACTAAATAGATCCCTTTTAGTTTTTAGAATTTATGATCATGCCAAGTTTACAGAAAGGTGGATCTGCAATATGAGGATGTAAGTTTGATAAAATATGAGCTTGTAGATCCACCATTTATTAATTTTGACACTGAGGCAGGCTTTCCGGAATTCAGTTTATTTACTGGTAAAAAAAATTGGGGTTGAGTTAGATGATTTTTAAAAGTTTTTCCCGGCCCTACATCTTTTGAGTTGGATTTGAGCAAATACAAATGCTCTCATAAATTTAGCTACCTCATTAGGTTGTCAGTAAGCATGAAGCACCTACTATGTGCAAAATCTTGGTGATAAAGACAAAAAGCAGTCTCTGCTCAATTATGTACAAATAAACTTGGTGTGGGACAGCTAGCTGGCAGCGCATAGAGCGCCAGATCTTGAATCAGCAAGACCCAAATTCAAATATGATCTCAGGGGTACCTGTGACCTGAGCAACCCACTTAACCGTTTTTTTGCCTGTTTTTCTCATCTATAAAACGGACTGGAGAAGGAAATAGAAAACTACTCTTCTATCTTTGCTAAAAAAAAAAAAACCCAAATGGAGTCAAAGATTCTAACGCGACTGAACAAAATTTACATGCGCAAACAAGGCTAAATTAAGCATAATTGACAACAGAGTAAGTAACTACCATTATCCACGTGCCTGGGAGAAGTTTCATGTAAATGGTGGGATTTTTAAGCAGAAGGAAGCCAGGTGGTGACGAGGCCGGCGGGAATTCAGGTATGGGGTTACGGGGCCGGCTGAAGACACATTAAAATGTCAAGGAGACCTGGAGGCTGCGAAAGGTAAAGCGCTTGGTAAACTTTAAAGAGTCGCTCTTATTGCTACTCTTTGTGTCTTTCTGCAGCGGAGAGCTCGGGAGCTCCAGCAAGCCCAAGAGGGAGAAACTTGCTCCTCACTTGCATCTTTACTGTTTGTCAAAATAGCTCCCTGCTCACCCGAAAGCATTAAGTGGGGGAGAGGGGAAGGGAGGCGGGGCTCCCAGAGCAGAACGGCCAATCCCAACGCTCGCTCGGGAGGAGCCCCGCCCCCTCCTGCGCTCCACCTAAAAGCTATTAGGCGGCGGGCGGCGATCTCCCGGCCCCAGGGCGTGAGCTACCTGGCCGCCGCGCCCTCGAACGTCGGAGGAGCGGTTGCAGCCCAGGTGTTGGACTTTGGCGGGGTCATCTGCGCCGTGATTGGCTGTCCCGGGGGCCAAGGCCACGGCCGGTGGAGCGGCGTTCGTTAACGATAGGAGGGGCTCTGCGCTCCCAGAGCCACTGGCTGGTGCGCCCGTCGGGGTTTGCGCTGCTCGCAGCTCCCGAGTCCGTAGAGCCGCGGCGGGAAGGGTCGGGACGGCGCGGGCTCGCTCCGCCGCCTGCACTTGAACGGAGCGCAGGTCAGTGTCCCGGGAGGGAGAGGAAGGCGGCGGACGTGGGAACGGATCCGAGTTTGAGTTGAGCCACGCCGCTCGCCTCCGCTCAAGGTCATGGCCAAGGCGAGCGCCCTGGAGAGCCTCCAAGTGGAGGCGAGCTGCGCCATCTGCCTGGACTACCTGAACGACCCGGTGACCATCGACTGCGGCCACAACTTCTGCCGCTCCTGCATCCTGCGCTGCTGGGAGGAGCTGGAGGAGCGCTTCCCCTGCCCGGTCTGCCGCCGCCACTTTGCCCTGCGCTCTTTCCGCACCAACCGGCAGCTGGGCAACGTGGCGGAGATCGCGCGCAAGCTGAGCCCCAAGCGCAGCAAGCGCAGGCGGCCCGAGGAGGCGGTGTGCGAGAAGCACCAGCAGGCGCTGAGCCTCTTCTGCGAGAAGGAGCGCGAGGTGGTGTGCCTGGTGTGCTGCATTTCGTGCGAGCACCGCGACCACCGCGTGTGCCCCGTCGAGCGGGCCGCCGTGTGCCACAAAAAGAAGCTCCGCGCCTACCTGGGGCCCCTGAAGCGCCAGGTGGAGGACTTGCGCCACTTCATGGCCGGCGAGCAGAGGAAGCCCGGCGAGCTTCGCGAGAAGGTGGAGAACCGACGGCAGAAGCTGCACTCGGAGTTTGAGAAGCTGCACCAGTTCCTGGACGAGGAGCACCAGGCGGTGCTGCGGAGGCTGGAGGACGAGGAGAAGGAGATCCTGCAGAAGCTGAGCGAGAACGTGGCCAAGCTCTCGGACCACGGCGTCACCCTGCACAAGCTCATCGGCGAGATCCAGGAGCGCTGCCAGAGGCCCGCCGTGGAGGCCCTCCGGGGCATCAAGCACATCATCGGCAGGTGCGAGAACGCCAAGATCCCCGCCGCCGTCTCCTTGGACCTCAAGAAGGACGCCTGCAGCTTCCCTCTGCAGCATTTCGCGCTCAAGAAGATGATCAAGAAGTTCAAAGTGGATATCACGCTGGACCCCGCGACGGCGCATCCCAACCTGGTCCTCTCGGAGGACCGGAAAAGCGTGAGGTTCGTGGAGACTAAGCAGGACGTCCCCGACCTCCCGGAGAGGTTCACTTTTTACCCTTTCGTCCTGGGTTCCGAGAGCTTTTCGTCGGGCAGGCATTACTGGGAGGTGGAGGTCGGAGACAAGGTTCAGTGGACCCTGGGGGTTTGCAAAGACTCGGTTACCCGGAAAGGGAAGATCCAAGTGTCTCCCGAGGATGGCTACTGGAGACTGAGGTGGTACAAGAATGAATACACCGCCCTGACCAGGTCCCCGCTCCCCCTGCGCGTAAAGATAAAGCCCCATCGAATTGGCGTCTTTCTGGATTATGACTTGGGGGAAGTCTCCTTTTACAATCTGAACGACAGGTCTCATATTTATACCTTCAGTGAGACTTTCACCGAAAAACTCAGGCCTTTTTTCTACCCCGGGGTCCATTCATCGCCTCTTATCATACGGCCAGTCACAGACTGGGAATGATGAACTGAATCTGGAAGTCTAAACTTGTTTTTTGTGTATCACTTTCTCCTTTCCATTTCTAGAGTACGATGGGGCTGATATTTCGTTCTTTTCATTAACCAAGTCTCCCCCTCCGCTCCTATTTCAGTTACCCGTTTGCCTGTCTATCTGGATGCTGTTTAAAAGAGGCTTGAGGGAGGGAGAGGCCTTTTAATTAAAAAACAAAAAAAAAAAAAAACTTTTTCCAGGTAGGTAGGAAAAAATAACCCAATTTTACATTTTTAGAAACAACATAGAGCTTTGGTCTTAACCTTAGCCACTAATAAAACATCAGCTGAGGTGGGGGTAGTTTTAAACTGGCATTCCAGGATACTACCTAAACCTCTCAGTATTGTCATGGATTTGAAAAAAAAGCATTTGCTCTTTAATTGACTTCTCTTTCGTTGAGTTAGCAACACCCTTCCCTCTATTTCCCATCCAAATGCTTGTGAATGTGTGACTTGTCACACAATTTATCAGTTTATACATTAAAAATTAGTAATGGTGGTTTCCCACTCCTTTCCCTTGATAAGTCTCTGAGAAAATTACATAAATTACCCAAGTGTCTCTATGGGAATACAGTTTCCCTTAGGGATCCCTCCAGCTCTTTGTAACATTTTAAGCTGGCAGCAGGAACTCGAGTTTAGTGATCACTGCTGTTTGTAAAATGATTATACCATGTTTTATTTTGCGGTTCTTGAATTGCTAGCATGTCGGTACACTCTGGTCTGATTCATGTCTAAACTGTTGGAATTTTTTTTTAAAGAAATGTTAACAGCAAAATATTCTTGAAAATTGAAGTGTATTTCAAATAATTATAAAAATAAAATCTGACAAGTCTATTTTTGGAAAAAAGCTTTGGACAGAATATTCAGAGGGGTGTGGGTTATAAAAGCATAGACTGCTCTTAACACTGAGCTGAGTGGAATTTGGGAGCCTCAGTTTCCCTATCTATAAAAGGGAGAGGAAGAGTGTTACTTTTAAAACTAGGAACTGAAGTAATCTGACTCACATGGAAGTAAAATAAATTCTCTCCTTATATAAATGTTTATATGGTTATGATCTGCCCATAATTTCTGAAATTCACATTTTTATATATAAACAAACCATAATATTTAATACTTGTTCGCTGTTCTATCCTGATACTATTAATTTGGTCAATTATCCTCTTGCTTTCAGGCATTTTGGTTATTTCCAATCTATCACTTAGAATTTTGCTTTAAATTGTTAACTCTTGAGTGGGACTTCTTTCCTCAGGATAATGCTCAGAAGTGGATCACACACAGCTCCAGGTCCTATTTGCTCTCAAACTGAAGACTGGACTAATTATAGTTCCACCTGAGGTATACTCTCCTTCCTCTCATACTAACTTTGGGTCTTTATCATTGCTAGTTCTAAAAGTTGAGTTATTGTACCTATTGTACCTGTAAAAGTTTTTAATGAATATCATTTTCATTGTTTATCATGAAGCTGCACTCTCCATCTTATTTACTCTTCTTATGTCTTGACATTTTGAGTGTAATTCTTACATGTGAATTTGGATAGTAAACTGACAGTGATATTGATACATTTTTTTTCCTGTTTCTTTTTTCCCTAATGTTTTACTAATTTAATTATTTATATCAAAGTGCCATCCATAGATGATTGTGGAATTTTTCTAATTTTGGCCTAAAAGAATGGAAACCATAGACTGACTATTCAGTATGTTCACGGGATTTGAATGGTAGATATAGTTAGGTGGTGCAGTGGATAAAAGAGCCAGGCCTGGAATCGGGAAGACTCACTCAGCTTCCTCAGTTCAAATTGAAACAAAAAGAAAATCGACACTTTCTAGTTGTGGGATCCTGGGCAGGTTACTTAACCCTGTTTACCTCAGTTTCCCCATCTGTAAAACGCTCCAGGATTTTGCCAAGAAAACCTCACATAGGATAAGTAAGACACAACTGAACAAGGTTGATGTGATCTTGGAACAAATGGTAAATGCAGCACCAGATAGTGGAAAGAGCATTTATTTGACTTCATTTTGACACTAGTTGTATGTGACTTTAGGCAAGTCATTTAGGCTCTGAGCTTGTAAAATGAAGATAATAATACCCTACCTACCTCTAAGGTGTGAAGAATGAGCTAAGTAAACTTTAAAGATCTATGGATACATGTGAATTAATTATTAGGGTTTCTCCAAAATGAAAAGGTTGGTAGATGATAAAACTTTTTCTAAGCTGTAATTACTAATCACAACTTCTTTATGGGATCATAGATTTTGAACCGGAGGGTCATTTAGCTAACCCTTTATTTTTGTTTGTTTTTTAGTTATGTATTCATGAGCCCTATTTGACGTTTTATTGATAACTAGAGTAATTTGCCATTTCTTTCTCAGTGGAGAAACTGAGGCAAGCCAGGGTCACATAGTCCCTTAAACTGTCTTATTGCCTAAGACTGTGTCGATAAATGGCAGACCTAGGGGGTGTGCACCCCAAATCAGCACCACTTTCCCTATATGTGCAAGTTGAAAACTTATAAAAGGGAAAAGCTGTGGAAAAAAATAAAACTCCCTTGGATTGTAACTAATTTAGCAAGACTATTAATGCATATGGATATATCTGTGTTTGAAAAATTTAGCTCTGGTTACAAACTTTGGGGTACAATCTCAACACTAGGATTTAAAGTGTATTTAGGTTCCATCTATACAGTATATAACAAGACTGCTGCAACTAGTTAGGGTTTCTCGGTTCTCATTTGGAATTGAGTGCAGCAGTCTGAATCAATTAGTCAAAAGAACAAATTGCCTCTTTACTGGAACTTAATTCTTAGTGTTTATAGAGAAATTATTGTCTATATATATGCATTTTACATATATCTGTTAGTCTTTGTATATACATATAATGGGATTTTTGTCTTAACCCTTTCCCCCCCCCCCCTTTTTTTCCTGGGACAGTTGGGGGTTAGATAACTTGCCCAAGGTCATGCACCTAGGAGTTTCTTGGTCAGATTTGAACTTTGGTCTTCTTGACTTAAAGGGTGGGTGCTCTATCCACTGCTTCACCTACCTGCCTCCTTTCCTCCCCCCAATCTTTTTCCTTAATTGAAGTAATCTTATGCTATGGTTTAAGAAGGAAAAAAAAAGGAAAAGTATTGATTTCAAATCAATTTGCAAATCTTTTAATCCATACTGCAGAATTTTATCAAGATTAGATGAGAAATAAAAATTATGTAAGGATAAGATAAATAAGGTTTTTTTTTTTTAAACTTTTGAGTCTAAATTGACTTGGCTTTTACATTTCGACGATTAAGTGAATCAATTTGAATATATTTTCAAAGTCCATGAAGTTTCTGATGTTTTTTTATCTTAAGTCTGAACATGAAATAATGCTTCCTTGAAAATATAATTCTTAGAACCAAGATTTTTCAATCACAAAAATCTACATTTCCAATCCAACAAGCAAGTGCTTACTATGTGTGATAGCCAGGATAAATTTAAAGACAATTCCTACCTGAAAGAACTTACAGAATGAAAGTGGAAACCACACGCACAATGGTGAACAAAGTGGGTTCTGAGAGGAGACAACACAAAATAGTGGCTGCTTGGGAACATCTTCAATTTTAAAAATGGGGGGGGGGGAGAACAAAACTGGTTTCTAAAGGAAGACATTGGGGGCAGTTTATACCCTTCTCTTCCCCCCAATGGGGAAAGGAGGCCATGGGAAGCGATGTCCAGTCCAGCATTGGTGAGTTTAATGGAATAAACTTTTTTTTTTTTTTTTTTTTTTTTTTTTTTTTAGCAAATTATAATTTCTCATCCTCAAATGAGAGTTATAATTTGAGCAAGGTGATTTTGGTTGAAAAGCTAAATATGTGTCACAAGCAGTAGTGGATTTTAGGTTTTAAAAAATTTAAGTACCAAATGTGTAAATACCTATGTATAAAACCACGATCAATGTTTAATATTATAAATATTACAAGATCAGTTCAGCTGTTAGTAAGAATTTTTTTCATTTCCACGACTTAATAAATTTTCTTCAAAGAGTTAGACTTGGGGAGAAGAAAATCAGAACACATTTAAAGTGTTTTTCTTGCTGTCAGGATTAGTGAAATAATGAAAATGTGAGAAAGGAAAAGTCATTTAATCTTATATTGATTTCTGTAGACAATAAAAAGATGGACAAAAAACTTTCCAAATGTGGTCTTTATCTTAGCTAAAGACTCATTAGATCTTATATCAACTTAAAAGAATTTCAGTCAAAACGTTAAACGCCCACCAAACCGATTAACCAGAGAATAAAAAAGCGAGAAAATCAGTCCCTTCCCTCAAGGAGCTTACCAGTGGAAGTTTTCAGGAAGTTAAAAAGG
The DNA here is from genome assembly GCF_902635505.1 of Sarcophilus harrisii. Taxonomy (NCBI): domain Eukaryota; kingdom Metazoa; phylum Chordata; class Mammalia; order Dasyuromorphia; family Dasyuridae; genus Sarcophilus; species Sarcophilus harrisii. The sequence continues at coordinate 93,122,808 of NC_045431.1, forward strand.
GGGGGAAGGGAGGAGAGGAAAGATACAGTGATGGAGATGTCTGAGCAATCATCAAATCAAATTGGTGAAAAATGTGGAGATAAACTGCTGAAGGTCTGAAACCCATGTCCTGCCCTCCAGTTAGGAGGTCCAGTCAGAGATAAAGGGTACCAAAGAGAGATTAAGGACCAGTTATTTCATCTCACAAGCTTCCATCTTGAAAAATAAGATTTCTCAATGAGTTCGCTGAGGAAAGGCATGATGGAGAGAGCCAAGGAAATCCAGAACCAGTCTAGTGTGGGATAGGGGGAAGGTTGTGTGTGAAACAAAATACTTCTTGCTCATAAAGAACAAAAAGTTTAAATTGTCGATTTCAAAGCCATCCTGCTTAATCTGATACTTTCTGGCCATCCTGTTGTCTTCATAAAAATTAAAAAAAAAAAAAGTTTCTTCAATGACACATTTTCTGAAGCCAGGAAGTGTGAGAGGTAGAGAGCTAATGATGGATGTTTTCCAGGGGTGAGGGACAGCCAGGGATGAACAGCAAAGAGCTAGTTGGACTACCACTGGTTAGAAGAAGCGATAGTTAAAAGACTGAACAGATAGAAAGGTGTCAGGTTTTTACAAGCTTTAAATGGCAAACATTTTTTTGATCCCAGAGGCAACAGGGAATCATCCTTTAATGAGCAGGGAAAAAGATGTGGTCTGACTTCCACCTTAAGAAAATTTGGCTACTAGGTGGAGGTTTAATTGGAGTGGGAAGAGATTTGACACAGAGTTCAATTACAAGGATTTCATTGATCTTGAGAAAAGGTGATGGGGTTCTTTACTAGGGTGTGGCAATATGAATGGAAAAAAGAGAAACTGAGCAGAGCCCATATTAATACTGGATGCAGCCTGCCCTAGATTAAAACATAATTTGGAAATATTTTACAAAATAAAAAGTACAATACAGGATAATATAAATTAGTAGTTTCTAGGTCAATAGATGAAGCAAGGATCTGTTGCTATTTAAGTTTGACACTCCTGCTATGCAGGAAGAAAATGACAAAATTTGGTGATCGATGGGTTAAAGAGTGTGCAAGAGAGAAGGGAGTCAAAAATGATATGAAGTTACCAACCAGGGTGGTTATAATGATGGTGTTTCCATCTGTAACAATAGATCCAGAAGGGTAAGATTAGGGGAGGAGTGAGAGGGGAATAATAAAAGTTTTGCACTGTTGAGTTTGAGATGTCTTTAGGGAGATCCTGAAGTCAATATGGAGATAATTTATGAATGAGGTTTCAAAAAAAAAAAATGAATAGGATTCGAGTTTAAAAATAGTATTTGCAATGTTTGGGAGCAGAGAAAGATCCAGTTGTGTCTAGTGCATAGAATGCTGGTGGAGGAAACCGTGGGTTCCAATTCCATCTTCAGTTTCCTTAGTTATATGACCTTGGACAAGTGACAAACTTTCTGGCCCTTAAATGTCTTACCTGTAAAATAGGGATTAATACTATCTATCATATCCATCCCATAAGGTTGAGATATGAGGGTCAAATGAGACATATATAAAGTACCATGTAACCTTAATGTGCCACATAAACATCAATTCTCTTCTAGTCTAAGATTTAATTGATCCCATTGTTATAGTATTTGCTGTCACCATGTCCAGTGACTCCTGGCCCTTTTTAAATAAATTTAAATAAAATCTTCATAATATGTGATTCACACATATTCACCTAATATGTGAATCAAAACATTCTTCTGAATACTATAAGACAATGAGTTCTCTTTCATTTATTGATCTTGAGTTTGTTTTCCAACATTTTTCACTGTTCTTCCTTTTTTCAAATTTTTTTCTTCAGTTACTTAGTCACATCTTACTCTTTATGATCCCATGGACCATAAAATTCCCAGGCCTTCTAGCTGACACGCTCTACCAAGTTCTTGTTCGTTGGTTTCATGAAATTATCTATCCATCTCATCCTCTGCCATCTGTTTTTCCTTTTACTTTCAATCCTTCTCAACATCAAAGTCCTTTCCAGTGAGTCCCATCTTCTCATTATGTGGCCAAAGTATTTAAACTTTAGCTTTATGCAGTAATTTAGGGTTTGCAAACCTCTGGGAGGTACGTGCTATTATTTTCATTTTTATTGTTGTTTAGTTGTTTTAGCCATGTCAGACTCTTTGTGACCCCATTTGGGGTTTTCTCAGCAAAGATATTAAAGTGGTTTGTCATCAACTTTTCCAGTTTATTTACAGATGAGGAAACTGAGGTAGGCAAGGTTAAGTGACTTGCCCAGGGCCACAAAGCTCGTAAATTTTTGAAGCTCTTCAGGACTACAGCCTTGGGACTCTCACCATTGGGGTGAAATGTTTTTTTTTTTTTTTTTTTTTGATCAATTCCCTTGGTTATAAAGGATTTGGAAAATAGAGTGTTATTGTAAAATGACAGTAATACAACAAAATGTTTTTAAGACTTTAGAAAAAAAACTTTTTTGTTTCTGTTCTGCACATATCAACCACCAAATCCTTTTATTCTCTATCTTTCTTTCTCTGTCCCTGTCTCTCTCCTAACCAGGTATCCTTAGATTTCAAGAGGTCTTTGAACTTGGATGGGGAAAAAAACCCACATTTTTATTTTTTCAAATTAAATCTTTATTATCACACCATATTCTAACAGAAATTTTTAATTTCCTTCTATTATGGTTTAAAAAATGATTCTGAAAAGAGATCCACAGGCTTCACTAAACTTCCAAAGAACCCAGCACATAAGATTAACAATCCCTGCTCTGAGTTCTCTGTTTACCTACAATTTTTATCTTCCATTTCACATACAGTGAAAATGTCTGTTGTGATCATTTCTTCAATAGGATTTTTTTTTTTCAGTAATCACTGGACAGGTATCTCACAGGGAAGACAAACAGTATCAATAAAAAAGCGATTCTCATTCTATAAGAAATGACCAGCAGGATGATTTCAGAGAGGCCTGGAAAGACGTACATGAACTGATGCTAAGGGAAGTGAGTAGAGCCAAGAAAATATTACGCACAGCAATAACAAGATTATATGATGGTCAATTCTGATGGACGTGGCTCTCTTCAACAATGAGATGATTCAGGCCAGTTCCAGTTGTTCAGTGATGAAGAGAGACATCCACACCCAGGGAGAGGACCATGGGAACTGTGTGGTTCACAACAGCATTTTCACTCCTTTTGTTGTTGCTTGCATTTTGTTTTCTTAGTTTTTTTTTTTTTTTTTAATCAAACTAGATAACAAACGTAATCAAACAAAACCAATTTCCCCACTGACCACCAAATACGTCTCATTCTCTAGCTTGTCTAAATAACTTGTCAGATGACATCTCTGGAGCCAGTTATTGTATTGGAGTTCTCACGTCTTTCAAAGCTATTTTAAAAATCCTTTTATTTCTACTCACTTTGTGAGTTCACAATCTTCCCAGATTGCTCTAAAATTAGCCCTTTCATGTCTTTGGACACAATATTCCACTCATGTAAGAGAATCTTTTCTGCTATTCTCTTCACATGCAGCTATCACTACAAAAGGAGCTATATATATATATATAAATACAGCTGATCTACATATATATATATATGTCCAACATGAAAGTCCTTTCTTCTTTGCTCTTTCTTAAGGGTATATATCTAGTAGTAATATTGCTGGATATAAAGGAATGAAAAGTAAAAAAAAGGAATGAAAAGTAAAAAAAAAGGAATGAAAAGTTAAATGATTTTTAGGGGCATTATCTAATCAAGTTCCCTCATTTTTTCATGGCAGGAAACAGGTCCAGAACCTTTCTGGTACTTAACCACTTTCAGGTACAGAGCAGAGTCCTAGGATTTCAAATCCAATTTTTCCTGCTGAACCAATCTGCCTCAGGACTTCTTAATTAAGGAATAACCTATGCTCAGCTTCATGCCCTGGAATTATGGGTACAGCAACCAGCTCACACAATGTTTAATGATGGGTAAGGTCACTAAAAAGCTGTTATTAAGCTTAGAAATATCAATGTAGCTCCTTAATTTCCTGACCTGTAAAATGAAATAACCCCTACGATTGTTGAAACAAATATAAAAGCCCTCTCAAAAACTACTTCTAGCTATATGAAAATATGCTCCAAGTCATTATTAATCAGAGAAATGCAAATTAAGACAACTCTGAGATACCACTACACACCTGTCAGATTGGCTAGACTGACAGGGAAAAATAATGCGGAATGTTGGAGGGGATGTGGGAAAACAGGGACACTAATACATTGTTGGTGGAATTGTGAATACATCCAGTCATTCTGGAGAGCAATTTGGAACTATGGTCAAAAAGTTATCAAACTGTGCATACCCTTTGATCCAGCAGTGCCACTACTGGGCTTATACCCCAAAGAGATACTAAAGAAGGGAAAGGGACCTGTATGTGCCAAAATGTTTGTGACAGTCCTGTTTGTAGTGGCTAGAAACTGGAAATTGAATGGACGCCCATCAATTGGAGAATGGCTGAATAAATTGTGGTATATGAATATTATGGAATATTATTGTTTGGGAAGAAATGACCAGCAGGATGAATACAGAAAAGATTGGCAAGACTTACATGAACTGATGCTAAGTGAAATGAGCAGAACCAAGAGATCATTATATACCTCAACAATAATACTGTATGAGAATGTATTCTGATGGAATCAATTGATCAAGGACGGACAGAAGCAACTACACCCAAAGAAAGAACACTGGGAAATGAACTGCTTGCATTTTGTCTTTCTTCCCAGGTTATTTTTACCTTCTGAATCCAATTTTTTTTTTTTAATAGCCTTTTTTTTTTTTTTTTTTTTTTTTTAATTTAATAGCCTTTTATTTACAGGATATATACATGGTAACTTTACAGCATTAACAATTGCCAAACCTCTTGTTCCAATTTTCACCTCTTACCCCCCACCCCCTAAATGGCAGGATGACCAGTAGATGTTAAATATATTAAAATATAACTTAGATACATAATAAGTATACATGACCAAAACATTATTTTGCTGTACAAAAAGAATCAGACTCTGAATTATTGTACAATTAGCTTGTGAAGGAAATCAAAATGCAGGTGTGCATAAATATATGGATTAGAATTCAATGTAATGGTTTTAGTCATCTCCCAGAGTTCTTTTTCTGGGTATAGCTGGTTCAGTTCATTACTGCTCCATTAGAAATGATTTGGTTGATCTTGTTGCTGAGGATGGCCTGATCCATCAGAACTGGTCATCATCTAGTATTGTTGTAGAAGTATATAATGATCTCCTGGTCCTGCTCATTTCACTCAGCATCAGTTAAGTGTAAGTCTCTCAGGCCTTTCTGAAATCATCCTGTTGGTCATTTCTTACAGAACAGTAATATTCCATAATTTTCATATACCACAATTTATTCAGCCATTCTCCAACTGATGGACATCCATTCGGTTTCCAGTTTCTAGCCACTACAAAAAGGGCTGCCACAAACATTCGTGCACATACAGGTCCCTTTCCCTTCTTTATAATCTCTTTGGGATATAATCCCAGTAGTAACACTGCTGGATCAAAGGGTATGCACAGTTTGATAACTTTTTGAGCATAGTTCCAAACTACTCTCCAAAATGGTTGGACTGAATCCAATTCTTCCTGTGCAACAAGAGAACTGTTCGGTTATGCACACATATATTGTATCTAGGATACATGTGACATATTTAACTTGTATAGGACTGCTTCTGGGGAAGGGGGTGAAGGGAGGGAGGGAAAAGTCAGAACAGAAGTGAGTGCAAGGGATAATGTAAAAAAATTACCTAGATCATTATATACCCCAACAACGATACTGTATGAGGATGTATTCTGATGGAAGTCGATTTCTTCAACAAAGAGAAGATCTAACTTAGTTTCAAGTGATCAAGGATGGACAGAAGCAGCTACACCCAAAGAAAGAACACTGGGAAATGAATGTAAACTGTTTGCATTTTTGTTTTTCTTCCGGGGTTATTTATACCTTCTAAATCCAATTCTCCCTAAGCAAAAAGAAAACTGTTCGGTTCTGCACACATATATTGTATCCAAGATCTACTGTAACCTATTTAACATGTATAGGACTGCTTGCCATCTGGGGGAGGGGGTGGAGGGAGGAGAAAAATCAGAACAGAAGTGAGTGCAAGGGATAATGTTGTAAAAAATTACCTTGACATAGGTTCTGTCAATAAAAAGTTATATAAAAAAATTTTTTTTTTCAAAAAAAAAAAAAAAAAAAAAATTACCCAGGCATGGGCTCTGTTAATAAAAAGCTATAATAAATAAAAAATAAATAAATGCCCCTCCCGCCCCCCCAAAAATGATTAATTTTATAGATATGACATCAGTAAGAGGCTGTCAGCACCAGGTAGCAGTGGTCAAAACAAATGAGAGGCTTCCTTAGGCAGAGAAGAAATAGAAAGATAAAAGGATACAAGTAGGAAGAATGGTATATGCGGGTGGGTGAAAGAGAAAGAGGGGTCCACAGTTGTAGCTGGTTAAGGTTGGCATAAAAAGTTAAATTTCACTGTATTGTAGATAATTTGTGCTCCAATTTTCTTTAACCGAATTTTAACTGTACAGTTACCATTCAATGCTTCCTTCCGAGTCCTGATGGTCCATCTTGTTACAGTTGTCAATTACTTGGGCACCATCCTTTACAATTTGCTTAATTAGAATTACAAACATTAAACAAAACAGTATGTAATATACACAAAAGCTGTCAACTTTTTCAGTAGCATTTATTGTTTGAACAATTCAAAGAATTTATTATTCAGTTTAGAAACAAAGTACAGACAGGCATATACACACACACACACAAATGTCAAAGTCTGAGTATCCTAAAAAAAAATCTCTAGAACATACCTGTTATTTAAACCAAAACACATTCCATAATTCTTACAAAATGATTAAAATGGAACTGCAAACACCAAATTGAGGTGCAAAATAATCTGTCTTCTACACACCTTAAAGAATGGTAGGAAAGTTGAAGGCAGAATTTAATAGCTTTTCTTAGAATGAAGGATAAAGATACTTCCTAGAAATGGCATGGCACTAAGGTACAAATTGATGAACACAAAGCAAGAAACCCAGATAAAATCTAGAGTTTAAAAAAGGGCCCAGACACACTTAAATCAGTCAGAAGCTACACAAGAGTTTTTTCTTTCAGCCCAACACACACACACATACACATATACACACACACTTTTTTCTCTCTCTGAACTGTTTGCAGGTGACACAATCACCTTAAGAGGATACATCACTTCATTCACTAAAAAGTAGTTATGAAAGTGATGAGCTTAATACTGCACACCTTGCAAGTGATGTATAATTAAACTATTTTGAGTCTTCAAATAAAGATAAATATACATGTATACATAATATATTATATTATATACACAAGTTTCTATAAATATATTCCAAAACACTGAAGAAACCCATTCTTCTTCTACCCACAGGATTAGCCTCAATCAAAAACCAAAACAATACAAAACCCCCTCCCACCCAAACCTAAAAAAAAAATTCAGGTTTTCCTAAAGAAACATTTAATGTACCAATGGCAAATGTGTCAGCTAAAATTATACCCAGCAGAGAGAAATTCAGTTGACTAATCACCACCCTTCATAGACTATTTGAACAGTTAGAGAGATACTAATAACTGAATGTGTCAGGTTGGTAATTTAGCTTTATCTTTATATTACTAATTAAGATGAGACTAGAGAAACCAATTCAGTTTACTTTTGTCAGCTGCATAAGGTCCCTTTCATAAAAAGCAATGAAATAATGTTGTAAACTTTGTAATTACTACCTTATTGTGAGTGTACTGAGTTTTTGCCAAGTACCACAAGGCAGATGTATAGAAATGTTCGGAGGGTCCTTTTTTGCCCTACACAATCATAATGGCTTCAGCAATTTTAACACATTTATATTGAACTCATTCATTTAGAAAATTCTGAAATGATTAACTACCTTTACTAAAAAGCAAGCTGTTAAGAAATAGAAGCTTTAAATTAATTTGGATGTATTTATAGGGGAGAAGCTGAAATTACACCTTTAGAGAAATTGAGTAGTTAAACCAATTCAAACTTATGTCAAGGGCTAAGAAAAAAAATGGGTATCTGTAAGTCTATATGTCTAATTATTGCTTATAGAAACAGATTTTTCAAATATGGAAGAAGCTTTATAGCTGTATTAACTGAAGAAAAAGTCCAAATACCTAAAAACAAAATTCGTTTCCAACATAAATTATAAAAAAAACCCCAAAAAACAAAAAAAATTAGTCAGCAAAAGCCCTAATTGAATTCTAGAAGCTTGCTAGAAAGTCCAAGGTGAACTGTTTTAGTTTGGATTATTCTAGAAATGCTGAAATGTAGGAGACTTCACTCTCTATTTGACTGAGAAGTGACATCAGGGGATGTGAAGGCCAGTAGTCGTTTACTTAACAGGGCATTATGTCGTTTCAGGTATTCTATTATATCTCCTTGCTTTTCAACTACTTCTTCTATACTGGAACTAGTCCTGTAAATAAATAAGACAGAAAAGGTTATAAAACATAAAAAGAAAGACTTAACTCATACATGGTGTTAGTAACTTGGAAATAAAAAAAAAATCTATGTAATCTTTTGAAATAAAGTTTGCTATTGCTTCATGTATGTAGCACTGTCAGAATTTGCCACAGATAATTGAACTGTCCTAACTAATCAAGATAAAGGATACCTGGAATTAATTATGAACAAAATAATAAAAAGCTAGCTTAAACTGCAAGAAAGAATCTAAAAATATAAAATGTTTGTACTTTAAAAAGTATTAGATTCCGTACAAGATTTAAAAAGTACAAGTACTTTTTAAAGTACAAGATTCTGGTCCCATTTAGCAAATTAAACCTTTATGATCTCTTTGGGGTATCTAGTATGGTACAGATTGTAAAGCTCTGTAACTTTGGGGGCACAGTTACAAAGTGCTTTCCAGATAGCTGAATCAATTCACTGTTCCACGAACAGTATCTTAACATGTTTTTTTCCCAAACCCTGTTATTTTCCTTCTTTTTAGGTCAACTCTGCTTATCTGAAAGGTATGACTGGAAACCACAGAGCTGTTCTAATTTGCATTTTTCTAATTATTAATGATTTGAAGCATTTTTTTCCATAGGTACTGATAGCTTGTATTTCTTCCTTAGAAAACTGCTTATCCATGTCTTTCGACCATTTAGCAACTGGAGGGAATCATTTGAACCAGTTTCTAAAGAAAATGTAGCTTAAATCTCAGAGATCAAGGAAACTGAAAAAAAAACTTTTTTTTTTTTTTAAATAGTTCTTTCTGTAGTGGAAAAGAACTGAAAACTAAATTAGGTGAAGAATGGCTGAACAAAAATGTGTTAGACAAATGTAATGGAATCTTATCGTGCATAAAAAATGATAGATGAGAGTCAATTTCAGGGAAACATAGGAAGATTGATATGAACTGACACAGTTTAGTGAGAACCTGGACAACAATTCTCACAAAGAACAGTATTAAAAAAAAATAACTTTTGGAAGAATTTTTGTTTATTTTATAGTCATGTCTGACTCTCTGTGACCCCATTTGAGGTTTTCGTGGCAAAGATACTAAAATTTGCCATTTCCTACTTCAGCTCATTTTACAGATGAAGAAACTGAGGCAAACAGGATTAAATGACTTGTTGCCTAGAGGCACACAGCTGGGAAGTGTTATAAGCTAGATCTGAACTGAGGTCTTCTGACTCCAGGCCTAGTGCCCTATCCATCTAGTACCACTTTTTTTTTTTTAAATAAAGGTTGCCTTTTTCTATAGTTACAAAGAGTATAAATAATCTTGGTTATATGTCATATTTGCAGTTAACCACATTAACAGAGAATTCTAAGAATTAATATATTTTTGAAAAATACTTTCAATGATTGCTTAGAATTTACAGGTTTAAAAATCAGGGGCTCTCAGAGAGATGCCAGAAGGCTGTTAATACTGGTTCAAGACAGAACAAATTTTCCAAATGCCAGGTATTAAGAGAGGTGCTTAAAAAAAAAAATAAAGAGCTGATTTTTTTTCCCCCATAAGAATGACCACATATATGCTAAGCTTGTGATACAATTAAGAATAAGTCATGAATCTTAAGCATTGGAACTTTGTCTATGGCTTAGCTCTAACCACATCCCAACACTCTAAACCACAATGCATACACACACCAAATCCCCTAAAAGTATCACTTATGAAATCATTTGAGTGTTCCAAGTTTTACTAAGTTAAATATCATAGTACACAAACATTGCACTCAAAGCATTCAATAAATAAAATAACAATAATGAACAATAAAATGTTACACAGAAATTCTTTCCATAGAATCTATTATATAACCATTATCAGTATATCTGGCACAAGCATGACCATCTCCTGAAATATGGAACTAGCCTTGATATGTTCATTAAGTTTCTACCTCTACTCTCCATTGAGAAACATGTCACCCAAAGGGATTCATCACTTAGGAATTATTCTTGAGAAAAGTATGAAGACATTAAGGATTTGGTAATGGCTATTTTATATGAAAGGGCTTATTTTTTTTTAAGTGGATAATTGATAAGGAAATCCAGAAGTAAGAACCCCAAGAATTAGTTTGTAGATTTGCAAATTCCTCTATCTTAAGAGCAATAGCTTCATCTAAATTTTTAAAAATGACTCCTGAGATCTAACACAGTAAAGTGTGTCAAATGCTTTGTCACATCATTCCTTATGTCTGTATGTACACATAGAATTATGTGGGATTGGCTCCCAATTCATCAAAGCGCTAACTTAATGGTAGAGCTTCATGCTCCACCACAGGATACTCTGTTTTATGAGCCATAAGGGATGTATAATACTGTATTGCTTTCCCCACAATTAAAGGTTTCTTCTTTCCTCCTCTAACATATATTGTCTTCATACTTTTCCCCCAGTATGAAAAAAGTTCCCCAAAGCCCGTCCTCCCTCTCCCCTCCCAAAAACCCCCACTCAAGACCAGAGCTGGGAAAATGTCATTCTCACTAAGCTTTTGTTGTTCTGGTTCCGGGTTTTGATTTCTTTGCTGTGGGGGAACTTGAGGTGGAAACTTGCAATGCTATACAGGTAAAGAATTAGGACCTGGCAAGAAACAAAACCTAGAGGGTGGCTTGGGGTACTGCAAGAGTAAACAGCTAGCCAATGGTCACAAAGCTACTATGCATCAGAGGCAGTAATTGAATACAATTTGTGGTCTTGCCTCTGTCACCTGCTCTGACTACCCTTAGTTTCATTTGCAAAAAGGGGTTGGATAAATACACTTGGGATGTCATCCACATCCAGAGGGAGAACTATGAAGACTAAATGTGGATCGAAGCACACAATTTTCACTTTTTTTCCTTTTTCTTTCTGATGGTTTTCCCCCTTTTGTTCTAATTTTTTTATGACATGACTAATATGGAAATATGTTTAAAATGATCGTTACTTGTATAACTATCAGATTGTTTACCAACGGGGAGGGAAGAAAAAAAAATTGGAATTCAAAATCTTACAAAAATAAATGATGAAAACTATCTTTATAGGTCATTGGAAAAACAAAATACTATTGAGGAAAAAAAAGAGGTTGGATAGATCAATGGTATTAAGTAGAAACAAGGATCATTAAAAATACATGAAGATCCCTACAGGCCTTATAATGACTTAGAAAACAACTTAACATTATGTTTTACTGTATCTTTGTTTTGGTGAATATTTTTCAATTTCATGTTAATCTGATAATGGCAGCAGGCAATGAATGCCAGGAGTGTTTGTACTTCTGTATCAGAAAATTTCAAAGGTCTATAAGTTCTAAATCTAAGATTTCTGTGTCTGCAAAATGAGGGTGTTAGAACAAGTTTCATAAATACAGCTATATAGACATTCATCCTAAATACTCAAGTATTTTTTCTTGGCTTTTAAGAAGAGTTCTAATTCTCAAAGAAAATACTTCTTTCTCTCTGTTCCCATTACTCCCTTCATTATTACCTGAATCCAGTCTCTGAGGTACTATTATTGGCATATGCATACATGTTCTCTTCTTCAATTATATCAGGTCTTGGTTTGGCTTTATTAAATCTTCTTACTTTCACTAAAATGACAAAACAATAACTGTTATTATGGTCTAGATAAGAATGAACATTAAATTTAAAAATAAATTATCATGATCTTTTGTGGTTGCATTGCTTCTATATTCCTCCTCTTTTCCTCTTATAACTGAGTCACATTTTTAAAAAATTTAAAAATAAAGAACATATGACCTTTTGATTAAAAAAAAAAAAATGTGAGTGTCTCTTACAGACAAGAAACAGTGCTAGGTACTATGAGTGATATAGACAGGTCAAAAAAAAAAAGAAACTTACAATCTATGTAAACCAGTAGGTTAAAGTATAAGAAAGTTTCTTGCTTGTCCTTTGTTCTCAAAGCAAATCATGACTTCATAGAAGTGATGCCATAATATGCAAAGTGAATTAGATTTAAATGAGGGAGGGCTGTACAAAGTCACCAGCCTCCCTCTCTCTCTCTCTGGAGCCATCCAGGTTTAGTGGCAACATAGAGATAAAGATGACTGGAGATGGCCCTGGATGAGGTGGGAGACCTTGGAAATTACAAAGAACATATGAAGGAAGATGGTCTCTACATCCAGAGAAAGAATTCAAAGCTGTATAGAATGGTCTAACATATATTTATATAACATTTGGGTCTAATGGTAGATATCTTTAGTGCAGGGGAATGGGAGGTAGAAGGGGAAGGAAGAAGAAAAGAAATAAAAACAGTTTTAACTTCATATATTTAAAAAGAACATCTAGTTGTACATAATAGATTTGCAATTTCATGTGCAATCATCTTTTCTTCTACTTTACTATATAACAGAAATCCTTGTTTTGTTTCTTAAGTTCAAAATAAAATAAAAATTTTAAAGAATCAAAAATCAAAATATAAGAGAAAGGTCATTAAGCCAAAGACTAAGAGGGGCTGGGAACAGAGATAAAGTCAGCTAGGAGACGTAGTAAATAACACTGCACCTAGAATCCAATAAAATTGAATTCAAATCCAGTCTCAGACACTTACTAGCTGTGTGTTCCTAGATAAGTCACTTATACTGTTTGAGCTCCTTCATCTGTAAAATGGGGATAACAGCACCTACTTCCCAGGATGTCTCGAGGATGAAATGAGATATTTCTACAGCATGATAGCTACTATGATGATAAGAAGGGATATGGAAATGGTTTAGAATGTATGTTATAGGAAAAACATGTCCTATACAAAAGTCAGGGAAGGTAAACATTACTTTCTGGCTTGGCAAATTGGGTAAAATCAGGGAAGGGAAAGCCTCTTGGAGAACTCTGAAGCAAAGATGGAGGCCTTCCAGGTAGGCAGCATGAGCAAAAGCAGAGGTGGGAAATCATAGAGACCATGAGGTCAACAAGGAAGCTGAGATGGTTGAAAAAGAGGTTCTTTGGGGGGAGAGAGGAGAAGAGCTGGAAATTTGGCTGAAAAATTAAGTTGGGAGCAGCAGTTTTGATGCTCCCAGTGACTAGGGGGGCTGAGGCTGGCAGGTTTCTTGAATTCCAGAGTTCTGACTTGTAGAGGGCCATGAAAACTGGGAGAAGGACTAGGTTATGTGAGGAGGCTAAATAAACAGAGTAAGTCAAGGCTCCTGTGCCATTCAGCACTGGGTTTTAGCCTGCGCATAGTTCTTAACCCCTTTTGAGACTGGCCTGGGCAGGCTCACCCAGGAGACAATGTAGTACAATGGAAAAAGCCTCAGTTTTTAGCATAAGAGGATCTGAATTCAAATCCTCCCCAATATTCACATCTGTGTGACTCCACTAGAAAAGTCACATTACCTCCCTGTGGTTTCAATATCCTTTTTTTTCCCCAAGGTTTTTTTTTTATTTTCAAAACATATATTTAGATAATTTCAACATACACCCTTACAAAACCCTGCATTCCAAATTTTTTCCCTCCCTTTCCTTCACCCTCTCCCTAGACAGTAAATAATCCAATATATATTAAACATGGACAATTCTTCTATACATATTTCCACAAATATCATGCTGCACAAGAAAAATTAGATCAAAAAAAAAAAAAAGAGAGAGAAAACAAAATGCAAGAAAACAATAAAAAGAGTGAAAAAGTTATGTTGTGATCCACAGTTCTTTCTCTAGGTGTAGATAGCTCTCTTCATCACAAGACCATTGGAACTGGTCTGAACCATCTCATTGCTGGAGAGCCATACCCAAAATAATTGATCATCGTATAATCTTGTTGCTGCCGTGTACAATGATCTCCTGGTTCTGCTCATTTCACTTAGCATCAGTTCATTTAAGTCTCTCCAGGACTCTCTGAAATCATTTCTTACAGAACAATAATATTCTACAACATTCATATACCATAATTTATTCAGTCATTCTCGGACTGAAGGGTATCTATTTTTCAGAGCAGGCAGTGAGGTTATGTCTGGGAGCTTTAAGTACTCAATCTCTCCAGAGCTCACCGTACTAATGGGCTGCCCTAATGGGCTGCCTTTCTGCCAGGCAGGTATAAAAGGGAGGCTGCTTGCCTTTGGGTGTTCTGTGGTTCTGAATCAAGGCAGAGCCCTCCCTGCTAGAAAGCAGTTCTCTATTTTGGCTCATTTCTCAAGGAAAAGCCAGCATTTCTTCTGAACATATTAAAACCATCACATAAAAGCAACTTTAAAAACAAAATTATACAGATCTCATAGTCCTGCCCCTCCAACCACGGCACAGAAGTGCCAAAACCACCAAACATTTAACAAACTGATGTCATGATTTATGTCCTCAAAGTATGAAGAATGAGTCAAAGAGAAAACAAAGGTGGTGTTAGGAAGCAAAGTCACATGAAATAGCAAAGAACTGGCTACAAGTCTAAAAGTCCAAGTTCTAGTTTCAACCTCATCATGTGATTGAGCAAATCAATTAATTTTCCTCATCTGTAAAATGAAAGCAATCATATTTTTATTATGCCCAAGCATTCTGTAACCTTTAGAGCTTGACTGAAATCAAGCAAAAATAGAAATATTCTATTAAAAAAAAGTGCTACACTTCTAAGACTTTTTTTTATTAGTCTCTAAATAGTGTCATTCCCTAAAAAGTATCTAAAGCTTCAACTCTCTAAAAATAACTCATGTGTATATATACTATTGTACTTCAGGAAAACAAAGAAAGACTGTCATACATATGACTATGAGAACTTAATGTGCAAACCAACTAATTATACTTTCAAAATCAATTGCTAATTTACTATCAATCATTCAACTGAACATTAAGTGGATAGAGGACCAGCATCAAGCAAATCTTGGTTTTGGAACTTGATTCTGATCCATGAGACTGGATCACAGCTTCTCAGGGCTCCAGGCAATCAAGTCCAAGTCACAGAAGTGATAACAAGGCTGTTGAGCCAAAGTAAATTAAACTAAAAATACTTGAATGAAAAGCTGTACCTTCTGGACACTTTATTTATATCATTCCCACTGTTCTCTCCTCTCCAACACTTATATGTGGACTGAAAATGTCAAAGGGCAGGGTTTTACCATTTTGGAGTCGTAGATCTCTCTGGCAGCCTGACATTTCTATACCAAAACTTGTTCATAAACTAAAAATAAATAAATGTGGAGAGGAAAAAAGATGCTCTGAAAATAACTGAAGGGAAGTCTAACTCAGTTATAAGTTAGTGAAAATGAAGATGTGTAATTTTCCCCCCAAAAAAGTTCATGGAACCTCCCCAGAGCAGAAATCTACCCATAGACCCCAGGGTAAGACCAGAAAAGGGAATAACAGGTGTTTGTCCTGGAGGCATAAAAAAAAAACAAAACAAAACAAAACCAAAAAAAAAACCACTACTATATTTCTTGCCAACAGTGACTGACAAAAAACAAACAGAAGGGTAAAGATGCCTACAGCTTTCACACCTGACAACAGACAAATGTTTTTCCACCTCTGAGAGTTTGTATACTCCATGTCTGCAAGGAGTTTTATACAGCCAAAGACAAGAGGGTCAATTAAGCTTCATCTTCTCCAGAAAGGGAATACTTGCCAGAAGGGCAGTTTTCACTCCTCATTATGATGAATATCCTTGACTTTCTGTAGTATGTAACTGGAATAAACAGACATGTTAAAGCCAATGGAATCCCCAAGGAAATGAAAAGGTAGAACTGAGCATGTTCAGTTTTTGCAAGTAAGCCTTTTACCAAATAGTCAAACCTGATGGATCTGTAAGATACTATATATAAAGCCTTCCTGCTCTGAACAGGTGTAAAGTTTTACAATTAAAGAAAGGAACGCTTTCGTTAAGTCAGTAGACTGAAGAGGATGCATTTCAGCTTCAAAGGCATCACAAATTTCCACTGGCTGTTAGCCCAGCTAAAATTAAGAGGCCAGATAAAAAGGAACATACTGTACTCCCCTCTTTCTTTTAAATACTCACAGGTGAAATACAGGGTGCAGAGTAACTAGCCAGGAACTATAAGCAGGCTCTCAATTTGCTGACACTGGAAGGCTTATTAAAGTTGTTTCAATAAAGCTCAAACTCCTCCTTAGAAGACAAACAACAGAGTACATGTTTTCTAAGTGGGAAAAGATTTGATTTCTAAACTAAAAGAAAAAAAAAAGCAAAGTGATAATCAGAAGAATCTTTATCCCGGGGGCCTGTTCTCTAAAAGTGCTATAACTTAGACAGCAATGTTTTAATATATTATGAAATCCTTTTATACACAGCAACAATAAGATTAATGTCACGGTTTAAAAAAAAAATACTCTTTTAGGGAAGTCAAACTTGTCCTGTGGAAATGACCTACCTTTAACTACAGCAATTGTTAACCTGGGATTAAGTTTATAGAGAGTCCATGAATTTGGATGAGGAAAAAAAAAATGTCGTCTTTTTTATTGCTAATCTCTAATTGGAAGTTCCTCCATCATTTAAAAATGAGAAGGGGTCCATGGAATTTCTCAGACAGCCATTACACAAAAAAAGGTGAAGAAACACCTGCACTTGAATTTCTAACAGTAAATCATATGGATTCAGAGTTTTGTAATTCAAAGACATCATGTAATTACAACGATACTGGTGTCAAATTAGACCACCCAGAAGGTGTTTTCCACTATTCTTTTAGATCATTAGCCAAAAGAGGAGTGTTTCAAAAGCATTAACTCTCTGAAGAGTTGGGTGGCCTTATGTGCCATTCCATTAGGGAGATATGAGGACTACAAAGAAAGTAACTTGCTGATGCTGAAACTAGGTAGATTTAATTTTAAGAAAAATGGGCACTGTTTTAAATAAATTTAGCATGATGGCAATTCCTTTAGCTTAGAGAATTTCATTCATGCTAGTGATCCTAAGAGTGATTTTTCTGAGAGCTGTGGCAGAGGCACTGAAATTCGAACAGAACCCCCTTTGTCCTTCACTCATCACCAAGAGTTAAACCTGGGCAAACCTAACTGCAGTTAAAATGTGACTAATCCGAAACTACTTTCGTAATCAAGAAATGATAAACGAGAAAAGCAGAGTCACTGACTTCACTGGTGAAGAAGGCTGCTCTGAAACTGATATAAAATTAAAATGTGAAACCTGGGAATCTTTCCCACTGCTTCATGATGAGACTTGGACCCTCACTTCGGAGGCCATGAAAAACGCAGGAGAGCCTGTCAAATGCCCAACTAAATGACTCTGCATTCAAACTTAGATCAGAAGCTTCAGTCATTTCAGATAAACAGTCAGATACAGAGCAGAATTAATCCAGAAAACAAGTGAATTAAGTATTTACTCTGGAGGCCAAGATCATTTTACTCAAAGTAGGCTTGGGATGGGAATGATGGATGGATAACAGCTATAATATAGCTAACATTTATATAGTGTTTACTACAAGACAGGCACTGTGCAAAGCATAATTATGACTGCATATGAGCCTCACAACAACCCTGAGAGGGAAGTTCTATTATTATTATTCTCTTTTTACAGATGAGGGGGGGGGGGGGGGGGGGGGGGGGGGTGGGGGTAAAGGACTTGCTCAGAATCCCACATCTAGTATGTATGTGAGGTGATATAGGACCTCAGGTCTTCCTGACTCTAGGCCCAGAAATCTATCCACTGCTCAACTTGCTGCCACCCCCAGCTTCCTCTCCTCTCCCCCCTTTTCTCTTTTTCAAGCAACAATAAGATATATATTTTAGTACGCATACATATCTGCATAAAACAGAAGGTAACTAGGGCCTTTTTATGAGTATAAATGAAGATTACCCTTTATTAGTTTCGCTAGTATTGGGCCATCCCAACTGGATAATATCTCACAAAAGAATATAAACCATCAAGAGTACTTCTGAGCAGACAGAGGCAATGTAGCATAATGGATTGAAGACTGGACTTGGAGTGAGAAAAACCTAGATCTAAATCCTGCCTCCATTAACCCTTAGCAGCTGTGCAACCCTGGACAAATCAATGAACTTCTCTGCACCTCAGGTTCCTCATCTGTAAAATGAGAATGATGATACCCATAGAATATAATAAATTGTGAAATTCAGAGTAGAATGCACATAAAATACTCTGTAGAATTTAAAGCGCTAACTACTGTACTAAATCAAAGAATATACATCAAGAATAAGCACATTGTATTATATACTGATTCTAATAAGGATTCCACATGCATTGCCAAACTACAACAAACCACAGCAAAGAACTAACAAGAAATTTCCCTTTTCCCCTTTAATTGGAAGTGATCTCTCACAGAATTTTATCCTCTATGTTTTTCCTTGATCTATCTGGCACTTGGGTCAGTCATCTGTGTCATCTCTCTCTTGAGTGGATTATAAACTCTATGAGGACAGAGAACATTCTTACTCCTCTGTCCACTACCCAGTGTTCAGCAGAGGGATCACCACAAAAATAGGTACTAAGACATTTTCTTAGTTAACCTGTCACTCTCATAACACTCCTTTTGGAAATTAGGTCAATTCACAAGTGTGCTCTAATTTACACAACAGGCATAATGCTAGAGGGTAATATAAGAGAATTTTTTTTCCAAATAAAAATTTTAATTACACAGAGGAATTTGTGATTTACAGGATTGTTGTTAGTTATTTCATAAAAGCAAAGAATTACAAAAACAATAGTTATTTCTTACTCATCTAAGTCAGTTGCCTAACTAATTTTAAACTCAGAATTTCTTTATAGCACATTTTAAAAATGTAATCTTCAGAGCATATGTAGGATTCCCTACATCATAAAGGGCTTGTTTAGGGTCAGTAAGATGGCATAGTGGATATAGCATCAGATATGGAGTTAGGAAGATCTCTCAGGTCAAATCTTGCTTCAGTCATTTAGTAGATGTGTGATTCTTCCAAGTTGCTTAATTTGTCTCAGTTTCTTTCTTTGCGCCATCTAGTTGCCCTATTTTTTTCTTTGGGGGGGGGGGGAGGGAGAGAAATGGGTTTATTACAACTGAGGAGTCCCTCAGTGGGCTAGTTCCTGATTAGGAATTAGCCTGTCTCAGTTTCTTAATCTGTAAAACGGAGATATTAATAACATCTATTACCCAAGGTAAAGATCAAAAAAGTTAATATATCCAAAATCTTTATAACCTCTATAAATGCTTATTATTAAATCATCATCTACTTTGGGAGAACACCATAAAGTAATAAAAAACTTAAAAGAATTGAACATGGTTTCCATCTATCCTAGTGACTAGAAATGGGACTTTTGAGGTATTTTTTAAAAATGTACTGCTAATTCCAATTGATTTGTGATGCAAAGTGACATCTGCATCCAGAGAGAGATATGGAGACTGAATTTGGTTTGAAGCAAAGTATTTTCACTTTGTTGCTGTTGTTTCTCATTTTTTCTCACTTTTTATCAGATTTTTCTTTTGCAGCATAATGAATATGGAAATATGTTTTGACACATTTTAACCTATATCAAATTGCTTGCTGTTTTGGAGAGCAGGTCAGGGGAGAGAGGAGAAAAATTTAGAATACGAGGTTTTGCAAGGGTGAATGTTGAAAACTCTCTTTGCATGTATTTGGAAAAATAAAATATCACAAAAAAGCACTGCTATAATTTACCTTTCATATAAATATACAAAACTTCCTTTAATTACAATTTCAGAACTAATTTAAGGAAGATATAAAAACAAAAATTAATAGATATATCTCACCCAATGGTAAATTAAAATTAAATACAAATTTATACATGAAACTTATTTCACTTTATCTTTTTTCCATTTAAACATTTGATGAATATATTATCTGATTTTCTAAAAAGTTTCTTTAAAGTCAACAAAAGCTCACATTTACACCTAGTTCTGAATCACTAGTCAACTTTCCTGTTGTTTCAAAAAGGGCACCAAAAAAGCAGGCACTAAGAGTCAATTTGAGCTCACAGCTGCAGAGAATTACTTATTTCGTGTTGTATTTTTTTTCCCCCAGAAGAATTATCTTTATTACTTAGAACAGTAGTATGAATGACGTGAATTTCCTTACTCCATAAAGAAGTTACAATAAAAATCAATAAACAAAGCAAAAATTACTACATTTTATAACAACATTTATAAGTAATACATTTAATTCAACGAGATATGGAAAAATGATATATGACTTTTTTTTCTTTAGTATGAATTTTCAAATACCAAGTGAAATTTGTATTGTGAATAAAAATATTTCTTATATTTATTACATTTCTCTGAATTCTTTTCAATATGAATTTCCAATGTATAATGAGGATTCAGTGTTGTTTGAACAATATTGCACATGTTTTTTCTATAGGCTCTCTTTCTAATATGATCTTCCAGTGAGGAAGGTCTAAGTTATGCTTTCCGACATTCGTTATATTTTAAAACTTTCTTTCTAGCATGAATTCTCTGGGGTACAAAAAGATCTGAAATCTGATTGTAATGGAATTATGGAACTGTAATAGAAAAATATAGGGCTATAGAGCCTGTACTGGGAAGGGCAGATATAGTAGAAAGACAAAATGGGTAATTCTCACCTGTGTAAATGATTAGACATATCAGGGAACAGATCAGTTCCAAGGCCAGGACTGCCAGAATAAGGTCGAGATAGAGGGGACCATGATCAGGGAAGGAGTGCTGGATACACAGGATGAGGAGCAGGAAGGCATTGCCTGACAAAAGGAACACAAGCCAAAGAGTTACAAAAAAGGAAGCAACAGCAATGACAGACATAACAAAGATGAAGATAAAAAACCAAAGAGAAGTCTTACTCTCAAAGGCAGAACAAGTTTCTTAACATCACCTGAAAGCCCCAAGGACATTCCAGCATTGTAGTTACAAGTGGTAGCCACAAGCAAAACAGTGTAGGTGCAATTGCTCAGGCCATCTGGTCAAGGCCACTGATTTTCTGAGAAAAGCTCAAAATTCAAGAGAGACTCATGGTAAGGGTCAGATTAATCCCACATTAGGATATTTGCTCTGTGACCACAGGCAAATCACCTTAAACCCTTTGGATCTTTAAAACAAAACAATACTCTACCTCACAGCATGGTAGGTAAGGACCATACAAGATAATGGATAAAAAGTTTTATAGTCTTTAAACGCTATCGTTATTAAGTTCAGCTATTGCTAGACACTTAAAGATATTAAAGATAACAAAACTCATAATACTTTGTACATAATGGAAGTAAATCCAATTTGTATAAAACTAAACATAAAAAACAAGAGATTCTTTGCTTTAAAAAAACATTTCAAAATGGCATTCCCATGAATAGCAAAATCCCTTTACATATTTAAAATGATCCAGTTAAAAAAAAAAAAAAAAGATGACACTAATATACCTTTTTTTTTTTTTTTTTTTTTTTAATAGCACTACACATTTTACATAGATATTCTTATACAGGACAACATATCCAGGTTGGCAATGGCTTAAGTAGCTCATTTAGGTGAATGCCATTTCTTCGTTAATCATTGGTCCATAGTGATACTCTCTCAATAAGTCTATGGCATATTTTTTCAGTGTTGTTTTTAAGCTTACTTTTTGCATCACTAATTTGATGAACTTGGCAACCACTGAAAATGTATAAAGAGGAAATTTCCAAGTCCCTTCTCTTCCTACTATTTTTCACTAATGTTTTTCTAGGTCTGGAAAATGTTTGCTTAGTACAAGGAAGAGAAGGGATCTCCTACTTGTTGGTGCAAGCAAAATGACTATGAACCAGTAAGCCAAGTTTAAATTACATATGAAAGTCACTTTGCACTTTAGCTCTGTTCTAACAAGTTCCATTTCCATTTCCCCTTCCCCCCCTCCCCCCCCCCCCCCCCCCAAATCATGCTGCTAGTAAATCAGCTTTGGGGAAACCTAATTGGTACTTGGTCTCAAAACAACTATACTTATAAAATTGGGGGAGGAAAGCTTTAAAAAATGAGAAAAGCTGTTCTGCATAGATAACATGACTTTACCATTATAAATACTATACGAATTTCAAATGAATTTTAATTTTTAAAAATGTTTTATAACAGAAATCCTTTTTATGGTAACAAAGATGGAGGTCATCAATTGAGTAAATACTACACAATTACAGAACATGAATTATAATGGTATACTGGAAAGATGGAAGAAACAATGAATTGGAAGGCTTTAGAGAAGCATGGACAACTTCTGCAAAGTGATGAAGAGTAAAACAAGTAAGATCTAGAAAGCGATACATAAAATGACTCCAACAATGAAAGTGCAAAAAAAGTGCACTGAACATTGTGTAATTATGATGACTGGGCTTAGCCTTAGAAAAGAGTGAGATAAAGTTTTTTTTCTCTCTTCTAGGAAGACATGGGCAACTATAGTGAAATATTATATATACTTTCAGATATGGTAAATATGTTATTTTGGCTTTTCCCTCTTTTCAAAATCTGTTAATAAAATCTAACTTACTGGATAGGTTAAGAGGGAAGAATTTATTTACAAATTAAAGTGATAATGAAAAACAATAAAAAATGTTGTATAACAAATTCAATTTTACTGTACAAGACTATATAATATAGTATGATTTCAGAGAAAAGGGACCAAATAAGAAGATGCAAATATATTTCAAAAATGACATAAGATCATAGCACTACCTAGTGGCCTTCTCCATAAACTCTTCAGCTACTCCATAGGACTGTCTGATTTTACTCCATTTGACTAAGTGAAATGTATTTAAGATATGAAGACACATAATTTCACTGATATTTATAACAATAAAGAGCCCCAAACTCACTTCTCTGTTCAGTAACAAGCACAATTAAGTGGCCATATTCTAATTCATATGGCTGAGAGAAATTAATTTGGGATTCCGACCAGTGACATTTAAGAAGGCTCTGGTTTAGAAGACCCTTACTTAACTAAGTTGCCTCTACCTATGTCAATAGAATGAGATATATGATGTTAGGACATACTACAATTCCTAGTCTAGAACAAGAGTTCTTATATCTTTTTTGTGTGTGCGCGCTAGGGATAGGCTGAGGAAATGTTTTGCTCCCTCCCTCCCCCCAATCAGGATCATGTTTTTAAACACATTAAATTAAAAAAAAAAAAAAAAAAACAAACAAACCATCACAAGATTAGAAAAAGAAACATTACAATTATGAAATTTTAAAAAAATTCATCAACAGCAATTTAAGAACCTCTGGTCTAGCAAAGCATCTGCGAGAGGTGGAATCTAGTTACAGGGCTGAGTGTGGAGTAAGGAAGACCTGGGTTTTGAATTCAGATCCTAGCTATAATTCCAAGAAAGTCACTTAACCTCCGTTTTCCTTCCCACTTTCCCATGATGGTTAATTAAATGACTGAAACTGCTTCTAAACTAGTCAGTTCTTAATCCAATATTCACAGGTGGCAACTCTGTACTACTGTTATAAAGTTTCAATGACTTTAAAAACCAAATAATTTTGTGGGTAGCCTAAGAGAATACCACCCACTAGACAACTGTGAAGGATTTGAGGACTCTGAAAAATGCAATAATCAATTACAATTCTGAGGACTACTGAAGCATGATATTCATGTTGACAGAGAAGTGATGGAGTCTTATAAGTTATAGGATAAGGCACACATCTCCCATTGTGGCCAATGTGGAAATTTGTTGTTTCAACGGTGCATATGTGTGTTGAAAGGCTTTGTTTAAAAGGGGGGAAAAGCTTGACTTCAGAGAAAAGATATAAAAAGATACCTTCCTCTGTAAAAAGAGGAGGACATGGGTGTGGGACATTTAATATATTTCCAGACTTTAAAAAAATTTATTGATTTGTTTGCCAACTTTTTTCTCAACTTTTTTTTTTCCTTTTAAAAACTACTGTAATATAGGATGGCTCTCTGGGAAAAGGGAGGGAGAAAAATAGGATAAAAAATGATTTTTTAAGTGGAAGAGTAAATAAATGCTTGTTAATTTTTAAAAAGTCAAAATAAAATAAAAGTTAAATTAAAAATAGCATTACTGGATTAATATTGGATAGTCTGGTTTTGTTAGTAGAATTCTTCCAGTTCACTGTTCTTGCAGTATTAATACAGGAGCTCCAGTGGCTCCTTGTGGCCAAAGGATGCTGTGCAAGAATTCATCTAAGGTCCCCCCTAGAATCTACCCTTTTGAGAGGTAGAAGGCAGAGGAGACTTCATCATTTTGTATCCCCACAGAACAATGGGGACTTTTTTTTTTTTAAACTCCAAGTCTCATTCCCACGGAAGGGTTGGGACACTGACATCCACAGATCAGGATGGGTTCTGAAGGCCTCTCAGAGATGGCACTTCCTCACATTATCTTTTCTTTTAAATCATTTATCTTTATTCAGTTCTGTGGCTACAGTGTTCTCACATGTTCTAAAATAGCAATTTTAATCTGGATTAAAAATACTTTAGGATGGTTTGTGATAGAGAAACTAAGAAATAAACATGTGATTCTCCCAGAGTAAGACTTCAAATAACCTAAACTCATGTCAGTTTAATTTCATTTCAATCCCCAAACCAATGAAGAAAAGCCAACTGTCATACACATGAAACCCTTTGTTAACCTGAGATTCAGAAGAAGTCGAAAGAATTATTAATAAATAAGCATCTATTAAGGACCAAACATGTGCTACTGATGGCAATACAAAGGCAAAAATGAACAGTCCCTGGCCTCAAGTTCATAGTCTATCAGGAGTAATCACAGGCACACACAGAAGAATGAATGTGTGTGAGAGAGAAAGTGTGAGAGACAGAAAGAGAAAAAGTGAAGGAGACAGAGAGAGAGTCAAAGAGAGAGAGAGAAAGAGGAAAAAGAGAGAGAGTCAGAGACAAAAAGAGAAAAAATGAGGGAAACAGAAAGAGAGACAGAGAGAAAGAGAAAAAGGGAGACAGAAAGAGAAAGAGTGTCAAAGAGACAGAGAGAAAGAAAAAGATAAGGGACAGAAAGAAAGAGAAAAAGTGAGGGAGACAGAGAGAGACAAAGAAAGTGAGACAGAGAATAAGAGAGAGAAAGAGAGACAGACAGAAAAGTGAGGGGGGAGAGAGAGAGAGACGAAGAGAGAAGGAGGGAGAGGGAGAGGGAGAGGGGGAGGGAGAGGGAGAGGGAGAGGGAGAGGGAGAGGAGAGGGAGAGGGAGAGGGAGAGGAGAGGGAGAGGGAGAGGGAGAGGGAGAGGGAGAGGGAGAGGGAGAGGGAGAGGGAGAGGGAGAGGGAGAGAGAGAGAGAGAGAGAAAGAAATTCAAAATACGTTCAAGAAGGGAGGAGGTAGAAAATCAGGAAATGCCTCATGTAGGGGATAGTTTTTGAGCTGAGTTTTTAAGGAAAGTAGAAATTTCTAAGAGGTAGCTGTAAGGAAGAAATGCATAGGGATAGCATTAACTATCCTCTTTTAGAAGGATCTAAAACATCTATTCCAGGGAGTCTGTATGCTAATACGGGGGAAAAAACTTATCTTCCTTTTCACCAACTTCTAACTGAAATGTAGTATATTTTTACTAAAACGCAGCATATTTTCTTCTGTTTTACAACATGGCCCTGAGAAGAGTCCAAAAGCTTGTCTAGATTGCCAGAGGGATCCAAGGTACAAAAATGATAAAGAACTGTATCTTGATCACCACACACTTCCCTCACTTCCTATTCTAAGCCTCACTGTACTTGAATGTCTGACCAGAACTGCCAGAGGTAGCTACTTCCTGAAGAAAAAGTTATTTGCTTAAAAAAAAAAAAAAAAGTAGTTTTTGCTTTTTATTTCCAAAGAATAGTCAAAAAGCAATAATTTACCTCCTCTAACTCCTATCTCTTCTTAGGTGAAGGCACAGCACTTACCCTAAAAAAGGCAGTTAATATGTTTTGCTGGTTGTTCAAGGACAGATTTTTTTTCCAAGCTCCACTTTTGTATACTGAGACCATCGACCTCCAAAAATTAGCTTTCTAACAAATTCTTGTTCAATGAAATGTTGAAATATAGGGACACAAATGTTTTTTTGGAGATATTCAAGTGCTCTTAAGGTTTAGTCATTGGGCAAAATTTTCTAACTATTCAGGGTTTTGTTGATTTGCTAAGTTAGCCCCTAAAAATTTTTGAAAGCCCACTAATTTCTTATTTTTAAAATTAAATTAAGTTTTTCAAGTCAGTGAAAATGCACTCTCACTTCCGTTTTCTCCTTGTCGTTACAAATGAAAAAGAAAGACAATACTTGTAACTCATCCCGATATACTACTGCAAGAAAAGCTTCTCCTAAACTAAGAAGTACTATGTAAAGGTGACCCACAAACCAGAATGACTTGGGAAGAACTATATAATTCCTACCTCATCCATCCTACCCAGCAAAAGAAAATCCAGCACTCTGATGTCAGGTTCAGTTAGAAGTTTACAGAAACAAAAGGAGATTTTTTTTGTAACCTTATATAGTTCTGCCTTTCAGAATCATCTGACATTTTCAGCATTACATGGAACCATAAAGTTAGATTATTTTAGGATTTGGAATAAGCAAATCTTTGCAAACCCAATATAAAGCTTGAGATCCTCACACCATTTTTACCTAAGTTAGGAGGCAGAAAAGAGAGGGGAAAAAAAAAAAAGTGAGAGAATGAAAAAAACTGTTCTGACTGTAATTAAACATTACTGCACCCTAAGGAATAAGGGACATGAAAATGCAGAGATTTGCATAAACTGATGCAGAGCAAGGGAGGGGAACCAGAACTCAGACAGAAGACAGGAACAACGATAGTAACAGAAGTAAAAACAATATAAAGAAGCTGCTGAACTCAGATTAGAAAACGAAAAACTTTGACTCTGAAGGACAGGTACTAAAGACTTGCCTCTTCTCAGTAGAGAGCTGAGACATTCCAGATGAAAAATGTTGCACATCTTGTCCTTCAGCACAGACTAGCTGCTTTCCCTTTTCACTAAGAAAAAGACAAAGGAGAATACACTGGGGAAGGATCGTGGTCTGGAAAACCTACAGCATCAAAACCGTATTTTTTTTCAAAGACTTACAAAAAGACGAGAGGCAGGCAAACTCACCTGTAGAGTGTATCATTAATGACAGTCTTTTAAGGTGTCTCGTAGATCTATAGATGATGATGTAGCCTTGGTTTCTCACTTGGCTATGGTGATATTGGATGTAACGTTCAAGAAGCATATGCAGGACCCATAAAATCACTTTTCCAAGGATAATCACAGTTTGAACTTTAAATGGGTTGATGTAGTTTCCTGGGCATTTGTCCTCATTTGGATTAGGATAAGAACAAAGCAAACCTGTTAAAAATGCTAAAACAACAAATACAACCTAAAAGGAAAAAAAACGATCAAGATTAGGTTTTAGGACTTTGAAGTTAAATGCAACATCACTTTTTGGGTCCTACATTTAATTATTGTTTTCATTTTTTTTAGAAAGCAAGAATAGGAGAATTGAATTTTATATTCTAATATGATTTTGGTCACAAGTTTATTAAATCAATGCACTGTAATTCTAGAATTGCACGTGGCTTGTTTTCTATCTATTTTTTTTTTTTTTTTTATCTTTCTTCATTTTTTTTTTTTCTTTAATAGCCTTTTATTTACAGGATATATACATGGGTAACTTTACAGCATTAACAATTGCCAAACCTCTTGTTCCAATTTTTCACCTCTTACCCCCCCACCCCTCCCCTAGATGGCAGGATGACCAGTAGATGTTAAATATATTAAAATATAACTTAGATACACAATAAGTATACATGACCAAAACATTATTTTTCTGTACAAAAAGAATCAGACTCTGAATTATTGTACAATTAGCTTGTAAAGGAAATCAAAAATGCATGTGTGCATAAATATAGGGATTGGGAATTTAATGTAATGGTTTTTAGTCATCTCCCAGAGTTGTTTTTCTGGGCATAGCTAGTTCAGTTCATTACTGCTCCATTAGAAATGATTTGGTTGATCTCGTTGCTGAGGATGGCCTGATGTTTTCTATCTATTTTGAGCCTGTGGCACTCCAAATCATCTAGGTAGGAAAGCTTATTCCCAAACTGTGATTGTTAAAATAAAAATAACTTTATACTCTATACTATTTTGTATAATCTCAAATCAGTAGTCTCTAAAGAACTGAAACTGAAAAGGACCAGGGTTCAAATTTTGTCCGAGATATTAACTCTGGAAAGATAACATTCCAAGACCATCGGTTTTTATGTTTCTAATTTTTTTTTTCAAATTTGTTAAATTTGGACACTATATCACTAAGCTATAAAGCTACGATCATCCAAAGGACAATGGAGAAGGTACACAGTGGGCATGAAGTAGCAACAACACAGTACAAATAAGGAATTCTGTGGGAAAAATAGTATAAAGGATGCCATAAGAAAAATGTCTGTCAGAAAAAGAAAAGGAGGGGGGGAAGAAGCACTTATAAAGCACTTTTTCTTCATGGGTTCATAGCATCACAAATTTATAGTTGCAAGGACCCTTAAAGGTCACATCTAATCCACAGCTGAAAAAAACTGAGTCTCACAGACATTAAATTCATCCTGGGCAATTAATAAAATTAGTCAATAAGAGACTATAATCAATTATGGTATATGTTACTATATATCAATATATATTTCAATAAAATTAATTTAAAATTATCTTAATTAAGCAGCATGACATGGAACCATAAAGTTAGATTATTTTAGGATTTGGAAATAGTTTAAGGAAATTCCTACATGACTATGATTTAGTTTAACCCCTCTCTACTTATTTTCTTTTTTTTGTTGTTGCACTGAGGCCATTGAGGTTAAGTAACTTGCTCAGGGTCACACAGCTAGGAAGTGTTAAGTGTCTGAGACCAGATTTGAATTCAGGTCCTCTTTTCAGGGCTGGTGCTCTATCCACTGAGCCACCTAGTTGCCCCTCTACTCATTTTCAAATGGGTAAAAGGAAAAATTTAAACCACCTGATGTTCAGGTACTCAGTTCTATAATTTAACACCCACATACCTAGTTCTCTAGTTGCAACAAGACAAATATTCTCATCATCTAGTCCCAGGGTTCTTAATACCACAGAAAAAAGTTAAGAATCCCTAATCTAGTACATAAGAGGAAAATAAGTCTTTGAAGAATCAAAATAATTCATCAACTCATTTGAATATATTTAAAACAGCCAAAAAGGTTGAGTAACTAATATTCTTCTGACCATTGTCATTGCCACAAGCACCACGAGGAAATACAAATTTTAGTTCCACTGTGTTAAGTGTTTTCATGTAGATTCTATGACCCAGCAGATACTTTAATGTTGTTCTTCACTTGGGGCAGCAACTGGCACTACAAATAATAGCTTTTAGGGAGCTAGTTTATATACATATGTGTATGTATGAGTGTACATTTTTTTTTTCCAAAGTTGTGATTTCACTATTATAAAGAATTTCCACGAGGAATCTTTCCACTAATGGAAGATTGGGGCTTGTTCTGAACTTTCTATTCTTTTTTTTTTTTTTAATAGCTTTTTATTTACAAGATATATGCATGGGTAATTTTTCAGCATTGACAATAGAAAAACCTTTTGTTCCAATTTTTCCCCTCCTTTCCCCCACCCCACCTGCCCAGATGGCAGGTAGACCAATACATGTTAAATATGTCAAAGTATATGTTAAATATAATATATGTATACATGTCCATACAGTTATTTTGTTGTACAAGAAGAATCGGACTTTGAAATAGTGTACAATTAACCTGTGAAGGAAATTAAAATTGTAGGTGGCCAAAAATAGAGGGATTGGGAATTCTATGTAGTGTGAACCTTCTATTCTTAAAAGTTCATGAGGTCTTCAGATTTCCTTAGAATCAGTCAGTATAGTAAGCTTCAAAGATGCCTACCTCTAATAGAGACCGTCTCTAAAGAAGTTCTCTAAACATCAAGCTATATTTCTTTTGATAGTCATGTACTTTGCAGCAGAAATATTACATATTCCAATTCAGATTATCCAATGTTCACAAGCTGAAGCAAGAAAAGTTACTGCTTTGTCATGACATAGTCCTTAATGAGCCTAGTACCCTTTGTCCTGTCAAACACTCCAAATAAAAAGACTCCCAAAGACTTACATGTATTAACAAGAGGAGATTTGCTATAATGACAGTAGGAAGGGCATGGAATCTAGGTCTGAAATGAACATGCAAGGGATGTTGTGGCAGAAGCTGAGCATCTAGAAGGGGGTCATCTTCTATACTTTGTGTGAGATCCAATGAACCCTAAAGGGGGAAAAATAAAAAATTAGTACATTCTTGGATGATATGAATAAAACCTGTTACATAACATGAAATTTGAAAAGGTGTTCAATACATATACATTACTCCATTCTAAGAATATTTTTTTTTTCCTGAAAAACCATTTAGTTTCAACTACTGGAGGCTTATTAAAAAGAAATTGTCTCCTACTCTGAAAGGGTTATCATCAAAACTAGCAGTGGAAGAATAAACAAATGAAAAGTTCAATAACAGTAAAGAATTCTAGAGAGAAATACCGATTTAACAGAGAACAAGTCATGGACAAGAAAATCTGGGTTCAACTCTTATTTCTAACATATATTAAGTATTTTACCACGGGCAAATGCCAACTACTCAGAGCTCTTAGTTACAGATGATGCACTTATGTACATTTTTGATAACCAGAAGTTACCAAATTACAGGACTAGACCTCCCTGCAAGATGGGAAGGAGGGATAAACTTTGGAATTCAAAACTTTAATCTAGAAAGTTAAAAAAAAATGTTTTACATATAATTGGAGGGATACATATATATTTTTAAATGCTAAGTGAGAAAGACAAATTTTCAAATAAAACAAGCAAGTCGTATCCCTCTGGGATTTAGTTTATGCCTTCACAAGGAAGAAACAAAAACAAGAAACTGTAGCACTCTTAGCAGAAAAGGGTGGGCTGGATAGAGGGCTAGACCTATAATCAGGAAGACCAGAGTTCAATTTCTACCTCATGCTTATTACTGTGGGTAAATCAGTTACACCTTCCGGCCCTCAATTTCCCCATTAATAAGAGATGACAGATTCTTATGTCCGAGGGTTGCGGAGGGCTTCAGCTTAGTCTATCAGTGGCACACGGTAAATATCACAGAGACCCCTAAGGTCTTGCTGCTGTTTTACACTTCCTGGTTTCGTCGGGCTACAACTCGGGGCCACCCCACACTAGGGGACTCCGCTTTACCCCGCTCCCCACCCGGCTTTTTCCGGCTCAAGCCGGAGCCCTGAGTCGGCGCTTCCCGGCGGCGACGATGACAAGGCTTCACGCGGCGGCAGCGCCGGGGCGGGGCTCCTCACCGGGGGCCGCCCCTCTGCCCGAAACCGGGCCCCGGGCGACCCGGAGCGGCTGCGAAGGCCGGCCCGCAGTCACGTGAAAGCGCCGAGTTCCGGGGCTAGCAGCAGCGTCGCTTTCCGAGCTACAGCCTGCGATGGAGCCGGGCCGGCGGCGCACCTGGGGCGGTGCACGGGGCCCACCCACGCGCACGCGCCGGCCGCCCGGGGCCCAAGCCGGCGTCCCCTCGCTGGGACCCACAGACCCCGCGGGTGACCCCCTCCCGGGGCGCACGGCTGCTGCAGGGCGCCCTCCCCAGGGCGCGCAGCCACTGCAGGTGTCCCGTCCGGGCGCGTCGCTGCTTCCCGGAGCGCACCGCCGCGGCGGAGAGTCCTCCCCGGGAGGCTCCTCTCCCCTGCCCCCGACCCCCTTCCGAGGCTCCCGCGCGGGGTGGGGCACGGGGAGGGGGTGGGGAGGAAGGCAGCTTTGCCGCTCCAGGCCCCGCCCCGCCGCGCCGGGAGCCCCTGGCCGCGCCGTCCCCGCGCGCACTCACATCCTCCAACCTGGTCCCCGCAGCCATCTCCGCGGCTCCCGAGGCCGAAGCCCCGCCGGCGGGGCGCGCTGTCTCCACCTGCGCGTCTCCGCAGCTGCTCCGGGAAGGTGTAGGGGGAGGGGGAGAGAGAGGCGGGGGGGGGGGGGAGAAAACTCCGCGTCCCGCCCCCTGCCCGCCCTCCCGAGCAGGCTCACCCGGACTTTAGACCCGCCCACGCGGGGGTATGCCCCGCCTCCGTGGGAGGCCGCAGGCTCCTCCTCCAACACCCTCATTGGTGGAGCCCGAGAGGCTTCCCCCCGACGCTGCCGGCCCCCGGAGGGAGGGGGGGGACGTTCGCAGCGGAGCTGCTGCGGGTCTCCCTTCTCTCCTACCTTGACCCATTGCTTTGGCACCCTGCTTTCTCCTTTCTAAGGTTCTGGACCCCGAAAGGCCGGAGCATCGTAGGCTGCCTTGCCAAGCCTCCGGCGGTCTGACGTCCAGGCCGTCACACCTGTTATTTATGTGCTTTTCGGGGATGCTCTCCTTGGGCGTGATTTCCTGTGTCTCCAGCCCTGGCTGTGTACGTACTAGCTAGGAGGGCTGGAGATGCTAGATCCAGAGCTCGGCTTCGGGGGCATCTCCGCTAGTCCTCCTCGCCTCTTACAGAGGGGGAAACCGAGGCCCAGGGCTACGCAGCGCGCCGCCCAAGGTCGGAGGGTGGAAGCCGGGGTTTGAACTGGCTTCTTTATTTTCTCTGCACCTGATGAGGTCCAGCTGTGGTTTTTTAGCTAGTTACATAATCTCAGAGCTTCAGTGTTCTTGGCAAAATGATTGGTTTACTTTAGGCATTATTAACCTAGGTTTCCATTAATATATTTTAAATGATTTGATAGCTATTTCAATATAATTTCCTTTTTTGTTTTTTTAAGCATTTTACTATTCTGAAAAGGGGCATATAGGCTTTTCCAGACAGCCAAGAGGTCCACGACACAAAAAAGTTAAGAACCCCCAAATGCCCCTTCTAGAAGATGAAATAGGAATGTGGAAAACAGTTCAAATACTCTTGGCTTGGAAAACTTGGACAAGCTCTTGAGCTTAATCTCCAAGCTTCGATTTTATCAGCTGTTAACAAAGGTAATTTATTCCACTAATCCTTTAGACTTAATTCCGTCATCTGTTAAAAACATAGTAACAAATAATCTTGTAACCCCAAAATCAGGAAACTAGATCTGGAATTAGAAATGACCTTAGAGGCTATCTGAGGAAAATATGAAGCATAGTAAATAAAATTTGAGAATCAGGAAGAACTGAGTTTTATGTTGCTAAAGATGTGTATGCCCATATGTACCCAATATATATATCCACGTAACCCTGGAAAAGTTACCTAACCTCTCTCAACCTCAATTTGAAAATAAGGGCCATAATAACACCTACCTCACAGTGTTTTGTGTTTTCTTGTTTTTTTGTGAGAATCAAATGTGATAATATATTTAAAGGCCTATATAAATGTTAGCTATTATTATATTTATTAAACTTTATAAGTGAGTTGCTCCAGCTCTAAGTCTGTGTTTTAAGCTGGGACTTTAAGAAAAAAAAAAAACTAAACAAAAAGGAGCAGCATTTCCATCATTATGGTCATTAAAACAGTTGTTGAAGATTATTTAAAGCCTTAATTCTTGCCAGTAGGTAAGACAAAGATTATGGAACAAAGCACCTAATACCTGAATGTAGGACCAGTCCCAAGCAACCCAACTACTTATTAATGGTTCACTAAATGATTTTTTGACTCTTACACAGGTATTATTATTCTCACATTTCTAAAGAGGACTAGCCACTAGTCACTACTTCCAAGTACTTTCTAGCCTGGGTGGAATAAATGGAATACTACCTGGTGGGATCCCCAAAGCCAGCCATTTTACTAGAAATTCCCTCTGCTGGGATAAAATTTTTGAGACATGTAATTTTAAATAAGTTATAGCATTAAGAATAACATTTATGTAGTTGTTTACACATTATCTCATTTGATCCTCACAGTGACCTTGTATTATACCTGTTTTATAAATAAGGGGAAATTGGGAGAAGTGGAGTCATATGCCTAAGTCAGTGATTCTCTAAAATAGGACCCACAGTTGTAAAAATGTGTGTAGCAGTTCTTTTTGTAATAGCAAGGAATTGGAAATTGAGTGGATGCCCATCAACTGAGGCATCAATGAATAAGTTATGGTATATGAATGTAATGGTAAGGTGGATCAAAACATATTATCTTCACCTTTTTTTTGGTCGTGGTAGTGTTTGCTTGTGTTTTTTTCCCCCTTATGGCTTTTTTTGGTTCTTTCCCTTTTGATATGATTTTTATTTATTTTTATTTTTTTATTTAATAGCCTTTTATTTACAGGATATATACATGGGTAACTTTACAGCATTAACAATTGCCAAACTTCTTGTTCCAATTTTTCACCTCTTACCCCCCCACCCCCTCCCCTAGATGGCAGGATGACCAGTAGATGTTAAATATATTAAAATATAACTTAGATACACAATAAGTATACATGACCAAAACGTTATTTTGCTGTACAGAAAGATTGATCTGATTTTTATTTCACAATATGATGAATATGGAAATTTTTGCATGTATTTGGAAAAGTAAAAAGTTATTACCAAAAAAAAAATATGACTAAGTTATATCTAAAATAATGGGCCAGGGAGGATAGTTATTCATCATGAGGAAAGGGCTAAAAAGTTTTTAAGACCTAAACCAATAACTCTTTATTCTGGTAACAGCATGATTATGTGATGCCCAACTGTAAGGTACTTGAGTCTTCTCAACAATGCAGTGATTCAAGGTAATTCCTAAAGAGTTGGGATGGAAAATGCCAAAGAGAGAACTATGGAGACTGAATGTGGATCATAGTATTTCACCTTCTGTTTGTTTTCTTTCTCTTATTTTTTTCCCCCTCACTTGGTCTGACTTTTCTTGCACAACATGATAAATATGGAAATATGTTATTAAAGAAAAAATAGGTTTTTAGATTCCAAGTCTAGCCATCTGAGCATTTAGGTCAAGGTTATGATGATTGAATTAGCTAACTAATATAAAACCACCAGTTTCTCTCTGTGATGAACCCATGATTATCCGGTATCACCTAGAAGAGAGCAGAGCTCTGAGGAATATAGTTTGATTATAAGGAGTAAATAATTAATAGTAATGATATCCAGAATAAAGGAGGTTCTTGGCCCTGATTCAATGACCTTGAAGGGATCTGATAACCAAGGAATGGTATAAATGAACAAGGTAGGACCAAACAGTTCTTTGAAAAAGGACAAATGAAGTTGGTGATCTAAGACAGGGATAAGAAACTTTTCTGGTTGATTTTATCTTGGACTGGATCCCCGTGATTGGTATATAGAAAGTTGATTGCCTTATATGCAACTCATAGGTAATATGTAAGCCAAAACCTTTAAAGGTAAACATTCAAATAGATGACAGGTGGGTAGGTTTAAAGGTAAATATGCAAATAGAAAGCAGATTATTGACTCAGGAGATAATAGAGACTGTTGGAGTCAGAAAGACATAAATTCAAGTATGACCACAAACACTTACTAGCTGTATGATCCTGAACAAGTCACTTAACACTATTTGCCTTAGTTTACTCATGTGTAAATGATCTGGAAAAGGAAACCACTCCAGTGATTTCACTCCCAAAATGGAGCCACAAAGAGTCAGACAAACTGAACAACAAATGTAAGTGGAAAGCAAGGGCACCTGTGGAAGGAATAAATACCTATGCTGATTAGAATGAAAGGATTACAATTATGAAAATATGGAGATATAATGATGATGGTTTCCATTTTAAAGTAAGGGAAAATTTAGCTCACAAGAATTTTTTTTTTTAAGATTTAATTTTACTTTTTTCAATTAACAAAAATCTCTGTCCCTCCATCCCACCACCCTACAACTACCATTCACAATGAAAAAGTAAAACAAACCATGTACAGTCAAGTAAAATAAATTCCAGCATTGGTCATCTCCAAAAAATATTTGTCTATCTGCTCTGAGTCCATCACTTTGTCAAGAAAGGAGCAATATGTTTTTCACTGGACTAGCATTAAAAATGGAGAAAAAAAGAAGAATCAGGTTACATTTTCTTGGGAATGAAATGTCATGCAGCTTAAGTCTTATAAAAAATTGATTGTTGTTGGCTTTCTACTATAGTCACTGCCCTATTTTTTTTTAAATGTTTTACTGATGCTTTTTTTTTTTTAGTCTAGCTAATCTCACTTCATAGTGATTTTTGCATCTTACCCTAGTAAAAAAAACCTTTCCTCAAGACAAATAGTTGATTTGTTGGTTGGTTGTTCTTGATTCTCAAAGAGTGGATGTCCATTGATTGGGGAATAGTAAATTAGGTACATGAATGTAATGGAATATGTTATAAGAAAAGAACAAATGTGATATGACATATACAGAGAATACATGATCTCATACAGAATGAAGGAGAGTCGAGAAAATTTTGCACAATGGCTACAATGTAAATGGAATGAACAACTACAAAAAAGGTCAAAAAAGAATTAAAATTACAAAATTGAAATAAACATGGCTCAAAAGAAGAGAGCTGAAAAGATGCTCCTACTCCCTCAGAGGAGTAAGAGGTTCCCATGTACATTGCATACATTTCAGATTTTAGGGTATGAATTAATCAGTTATCTTTTTTCCTTTTTCTTTCTTTTTGTTTTAAAAATATCGTTATACAATGAGAGAATTCAAACCAGTTCCACTTGTGCAGTGATGAAGAGAGCCATCTACACCCAGAGAGAAAACCATGAGAACAGTGTGGAACACCACATAGCATTCTCACTCTCTCTGTTGTTATTTGCTTCTATTTTCTTTTCTTTCTCAATTTTTCTTTTCCTTCCTTCTTGATCTGATTTTTCTTGTTCAACAAGATAATTATATAAATATTTTTACATACATATTTATATATTTTACATATACTTAACATGTATTTCAACATATTTAACATGTATTGGACTATCTGCCAGTTAGGAGAAGGGGATGGGGAGAAGGCGGGGAAAATTTGGAACAAAAGGCTTTGCAAGGGCCAATGTTGGAAAAATTACCCATGCTTGTGCTTTGTTAATAAAATAAACAAAAATGAAAAAAAAATTGTTATATAGGATGGCTTTATGTAAAGGGCAACAGGAGGGATAGTGGGGGCAATTATGATGATGTTAAAGATAAAATAATAAAAACTCATTTTAAAAAACTTTTAATAAATACACGTAGCCTTAAAAATTCAAATTCCTACATTTCCCATATATTAAAAATGTATATCTCATTTTACACCCATTCCCTTACCTTCAGGAAACAAGAGGCATTCTTTTTCATCAGTCTTTCAGAATTGAGATTCATTTGCTGGATCAAAATTCTCATACCTTTCAAAATTGCTCATCTTTATTATCACCAAAAAACCTGAGTCTCAGACAAGTAGAGCACCCCTGATATTTGATAGCTTTACCACCCACTCAGTCTTTGACAACCCTGCAAAAGGACTTCTGCTTCCCCCAACAGATCTTGAGGTGGCCTGTCTAAGCTTCTGGTCAAATTCAAGAGTCTCATTTTTCTTCCTTCCTGTTTTGAAACTTCCTTAATCCCTTACCTTCTGCTACTATTCTTTCTTCAAGTTCCCTTATTTCTTCCTCCTTCTCTTGCTTCTAGTTTTTCAGTTAGTTTATGTTCTCTCCTTCCCCTTACCAATCATCTGTGAATTTCCTCCAAGGCTTATCCTCTTGTCCTAAGGGGAAGGAATAAACATTTATACAGCTACTGTGTGTGCTAAGCACTTTCTTCTTTTTTTCCCCACTCTAGTATTTTTTCCCCAATTACGTGTAAAGAGAGTTTTCAACATTCATTTTTGCAAGATTTTGACTTCGAACTTTTTTTCCCTCCCCTTTATTTCCCTCCTCCCCAAGGCATCAAGTAATCTCACATAGGTTATACATGTACAATCATTTTAAATATATTTCCATATTAATCATGTTGTAAAAGAAAAATCAGAATAAAAGAGAAAAACTATAAGAAAGAAAAACAAAACAAAAAGTGAAAATAGTATGCTTCAATTCACATTCAGGCTCCATAATTCTTTTTCTGGATATAGATGGCATTTTTCATCCCAAGTATGCGAAACACTTTTTTTTTAATAAAAACTTTTATTTGATTCTCACTAAAACACTTCACGGTAGGTGTTATTTTCCCCATTTTACAGTTGAGTAAAATGAAGCAAACAGGTTAAATGATTTGCCTAAGATCACATACCTTAGTAAGCATCTCTTAAATTTCTTGAAAAGTATCTTTTAAAATTTAATTATTTTTTCAGTTAACAAAAATCCATTTTTTTCTCACCCATCTCTTCCCTCCCCCACATTGGAAAAAAAGAAGCACAGAATGGTCCTAACTATTTATATAGTTGAGTCAAACAAATTCCCTCATTATCTATAACCAAAAAGTATGTCTTCTTCCAGACCCAAGTCTATCACTTGAGTGAGTGTCTCCAAAGATCCTAATACTTGTAACCGACAATGTAACAAATG
Source organism: Sarcophilus harrisii (assembly GCF_902635505.1). Classification (NCBI taxonomy): domain Eukaryota; kingdom Metazoa; phylum Chordata; class Mammalia; order Dasyuromorphia; family Dasyuridae; genus Sarcophilus; species Sarcophilus harrisii. The sequence continues at coordinate 93,161,631 of NC_045431.1, forward strand.
AATCTCACAAAGAAAAAGGTCTAGTAGTATCTCTACTGGGCCTGTATCCCAAAGAGATCATTAAAAAAAGGAAAAGGAACCCACATGTGCAAAAAATGTTTATAGCAGTCCTATTTTGTAGTGGCAAGGGACTGGAAACTGAATGGATGCCCATCAATGAAGAATGGCTGAATTAGTTATAGTATGTTAATGTTATTTTTATTATCATCATCGATCATCATTTTTTTTTTTTTTTTTTTTTTTTTTTTTTGCTGAGGCAATTGGTGTTAAGTGACTTGCCCAGGGTCACACAGCTAGAAAGTATTAATTTAAGTGTCTGAGACAAGATTTGAACTCAGGTCCTTCTGATTTTAGGGCTGATGTTCTATCCTCTGTACCGCCTAGTTGCCCTGAACCTAATATTATTGTTGTGTAAGAAACAATCAGCAGGAAGATTCAGAAAGGCTTGAAGAGACTTACATGAACTAAGGGAACTAACATGAGCTAAATTGTCTGTTGTTCTTGATTCTCAGAGTAGATGCCCCTTGATTGGGGAATAGCTAAACAAATTATGGTAAATTAATGTAATGAAATTTCCATTTCCATTAATGAAAAGAGTAGCAACAAAATTATGTGATGATCAACTGTGATGGATGGACAGGGCTCTTTTCGACAATGAAGTGATTGAGACCAATTCCAGTAGGTATAGAAAATCTGCATCCAGAAAGAAGATTATGGGGATTAAATGTGGATCACAACATAGTATTTTCACCTTTGTTGTTATTTTTTGCTGGCTTTTTTTTCTTTCTCTTTTTTTTTTCCTTTTTGATCTGATTTTTCTTGTGTAGCATGGTAAATATAGAAATATGTATAGAAGAATTGTATGTGTTTAACATATATTGGATTAGGAGGGAGAAAAATTTGAAACAGTTTTGTAAGGATGAATGTTGAAAATTATCTTTGCATGTATTTTGAAAATAAAAAAAAAACTATTATAAAAACAAACAAAAATGAACTATATTTTTTGATCCAGTAATACCACTACTAGGTCTATGTCCAAAAGAGATCATATGTAGAAGAGAAAAGGACCCATAAGTACAATAATATAGCATCTCTTTTTGTTTTTTTTTTTGTTTTTTGTTTTTTGTTTTAATTTAATAGCCTTTTATTTACAGGATATATGCATGGGTAACTTTACATCATTAACAATTGCCAAACCTCTTCTTCCAATTTTTCACCTCTTACCCCCCACCCCCTCCCCCAGATGTAGCATCTCTTTTTGAAGTGGCAAAGAATTGGAAATTAAGACAATGTCCATCAATTGGGGAATGGCTGAATGAATTGTGAAATATGAATGTTATGGAATACTATTGTGCTTTAAGAAAAAACAAGTAACAAGAGAATACCAAGCAATCCAAGAAAACACTGAAGGATTCATGATGAAAAATGCTACCAACACCCTGAGAAAGAACTAATTGTGTCTAAATATAGATTGAAGCATACTTTAAAAAAAAAAAAGACCATAAAAGTAGATTTTTAAAAAATATTTATTGATACATTTTGCTTTTAAATCACATTTAATTCCCAATATGGTCTCTCCCCTCTTTCCTGCTTGGGGATTTATCACTTTATAGTTAAAAATAACAAAGAAAAAAGTAATTAATCAAAATTATCTGATGTCAAAAAAGTCAACAATGCATGCAATATGCTACATTCATAGTACTCCACCTTTGCAACAACAACAATAACAAAAAAAAAGAGGGAGGTGCATTCTCATTTCTATTTCAGAGTCAGCTGTGGTCAATATACCACTTGATCTTTTCAGTTCCATTTAGGTGAGTAGTAAATTTAATTATGAATCCTCTGTAATTATGGTTGGTCATTGTTGATTTATTGATTGATTTTTTATTTTATTTCATTTCACTTCAACAAATATTTATTAAGCTCCTATTATATACAAAGTTCTGGCTTAGAAACAGAATGCAGAGAAAAACCTGGAACCTTCTTTACTCTCTAGGAGCTTGTATTCTATTGGAGGATGGATTGGTGGTGGATAAAACATTATACAAATACATACAAATATAGAGTTTATAAAAAGAAATTTTAAGAAGGAGATTGACTTTCACTTGTTTTGAAGTGATTCTTTCCATTTACATTATTAAAATTATATATATTCTTCGCAGACTGTTTACTTCACTTTATACTGAAACATATTGGGGTTAAGTGACATACCCAGGGTCACACAGCTAGGAAGTGTTAGGTGTCTGAGGCTAGATCAGCTTCCTCCTGACTTCAGGGCTGGTGTTCTATCCACTGTGCCACCTACCTGCCCCCACATAAGTCTTTTTTTTTTTTTTATTTAATAGCCTTTTATTTTATTTATTTTTTTTTTTTAGTTTTTTTTTTTTAATAGCCTTTTATTTACAGGATATATGCATGGGTAACTTTACAGCATTAGCAATTGCCAAACCTCTTGTTCCGATATTTCACCTCTTACCCCCCACCCCCTTCCCTAGATGGCAGGATGACCAGTAGGTGTTAAATACATTAAAATATAAATTAGATACATAATAAGTATACTTGACCAAAACGTTATTTTGCTGTACAAAAAGAATCAGACTCTGAAATATTGTACAATTAGCTTGTGAAGGAAATCAAAAATGCAGGTGGGCATAAATATAGGGATTGGGAATTCAATGTAATGGTTTTAGTCATCTCCCAGAGTTCTTTTCTGGGCATAGCTGGTTCAGTTCATTACTGCTCCATTGGAAATGATTTGGTTGATCTCGTTGCTGAGGATGGCCAGGTCCATCAGAACTGGTCATCATATAGTATTGTTGTTGAAGTATATAATGATCTCTTGGTCCTGCTCATTTCACTCAGCATCAGTTCGTGTAAGTCTCTCCAGGCCTTTCTGAAATCATCCTGTTGGTCATTTCTTACAGAACAATAATATTCCATAACATTCATATATCACAGTTTATTCAGCCATTCTCCAGTTGATGGGCATCCATTCAGTTTCCAGTTTCTAGCCATTACAAAAAGGGCTGCCACAAACATTCGTGCACATACAGGTCCCTTTCCCTTCTTTATAATCTCAGCCCAGTAGTAACACTGCTGGATCAAAGGTATGCACAGTTTGATAACTTTTTGAGCATAGTTCCAAACTACTCTCCAGAATGGTTGGATTCGTTCACAACTCCACCAACAATGTATCAATGTCCCAGTTTTCCCACATCCCCTCCAACAATCATCATTATTTTTTCCTGTCATCTTAGTCAATCTGACAGGTGTGTAGTGGTATCTTAGAGTTGTCTTAATTTGCATTTCTCTGATTAATAATGACTTGGAGCATCTTTTCATATGACTAGAAATAGTTTCAATTTCTTCATCTGAGAATTGTCTCTTCATATCCTTTGACCATTTTCAATTGGAGAATGGCTTGATTTTTATAAATTAGAGTTAATTCTCTATATATTTTGGAAATGAGGCCTTTATCAGAACCTTTGACTGTAAAAATATTTTCCCAGTTTATTGCTTCCTTCTAATCTTGTCTGCATTAGTTTTGTTTGTACAAAAACTTTTCAGTTTGGTATAATCGAAATTTTCTATTTTGTGATCAGTAATGATCTCTAGTTCTTCTTTGGTCATAAAGTCCTTCCCCTTCCACAGGTCTGAGAGGTCACATAAGTCTTTTAAAAAATATTTATTAAGGCTTTTTATTTTCAAAACGCATGCATGGATAATTTTCAACATTAGCCCTTGCAAAACCTTGCGTTTCAAATTTTTCCCCTCCCTTCTCCCCCCCCAGATGACAAGTAATTCAATATATATTAATCACATGCAATTCTTCTATACATAATTTCCACAATTATCATCTACACAAGAAAAAATCACATCCAAAAAAAAAAAAAAAAAAGAGAGAGAGAGAAAGAAAACAAAATGCCAGCAAACAACAACAAAAAAGTGAAAATACTATGCTATGATCCACATTCAACTCCCACAGCCTTCTCTCTGGGTACAAATGGCTTTCTTCTTCACTGAACAATTGGAACTGGTTTGAAACATTTTATTGTTGAAGAGGGCCACGTCCATCAGAATTCATCATCATATAGTATTGTTGTTGAAGTATATAGTGATCTCCTGGTCCTGCTCATTTCACTCAGCATCAGTTTGTGTAAGTCTCTCCAGGCCTTTCTGAAATCATCCTGATGGTCATTTCTTACAGAACAATAATATTCCATAGCATTCATATATCACAATTTATTCAGCCATTCTCCAACTGATGGGCATCCACTCAGTTTCCAGTTTCTGGCCTCTACAAATTTTTGCACATGTGAGTTCCTTTCCCTTCTTTAAGATTATGTTTTTTCTTATAGCACAGTATAGTCTACTACATCAAGTTACTACAGTTTGCTTGCTTATTCCCTAGCTGATGGGTATTCATTTAGTTTCTAGTTCTTTGCTACCACCAAAAAAAAAAAAAATGCTGCTACAAATATATTTTATTTTCAAGGAATCCTTTTTTTTTTTGTCGGTGATCAGTCTTTTGGGGAGTATATTCATAGTAATGATTCAAGCTCCCTCTTGATCCTAAAGAAGAACACTATATAAAGAAGAACTTTTGGCTGAAGGAAATTGGTAGAAATTCTCTGAAGCATCAGGGGGCAGAATGCTGGTGTATATTACAGCTATTTAAAATAAGGAGCACCCATTCTTTTCTGTACAATGGAGTATGAAAAGCAGGAGGCAAGTCATTTCTACCCTATCATGATAAGGGCCATCCATTTTCAGATACATACTTCTTATCATAGGTTATATAAATTCTCCATGCTTCATCCAAATAAATATATTGTGACATATAAATAAAATCTTCATGAATTATTTGGAGAGAAGGAAGATTTGTTTAGTTTATTGAAAGTTTACCTCAGAAAATAACTAACGAGTTTAAAGGGTGTATTTTGATCACATTCACAGTATGAAAGTTGGGAGGTTTCTTTCAGTTTTCAATGCAAAACGAAGAGTTAATGGAAAATGTGTTAACTTTGATCCTGTAGAATTAAAAAAAAATAGAAATACTTAAAAAAATAAATCTAGGCTTATGCTTTTATTGGTGAATAGAAATCTAAGAAAACTCCTTCTACAAATGGATATCAGTAACAATATTGCATCTTTCATTCTTGAGGAAATATTCATTTCCTCATTTGATCTTCACTGCAATCCTGTGAAAAGTAGAAAAAATTCTATTACTCCCATTTTTGGTGAAGAAACGGTTAAAATGACGTGTACAATATTTTGTTGTCTAGTAAGAGTTAAGAAACCAATCTACTTGTGATAACACCTGTAAGTGTCATGTCCTCAGTCAAATCTTATGCCCTTTCAGGACAAGACCTGAAAGACAAATTCAAGTTGTTCTGTTATATAAATGAACACAAATATTTAGCATTTAATATTTATCAGGTATTGTGCTAAGTACTTGGAGTACAGATATCCTGATAAAGAAACTACTCTGCTTTTGAGAAGCTTACTTTTTTTTTTCTTTAATGATTTTATTATAGCTTTTTTATTTACAAGGTATATGCATGGCTAATTTTTCAGCATTGACAATTGCAAAACATTTTGTTCCAATTTTTCTTCTCCTTCCCCCCACCCTCTCCCTCAGATGGCAAGTAGACCAATACATGTTAAATATGTTAAAGTATATGTTAAATACAATATGTGCATACATGTCCATACAGTTATTTTGCTACACAGAATCAGATTTTGAAATAGTGTACAATTAACCTATGAAGGAAATAAAAAATGCAGGCAGACAAAAATAGTGGGATTGGAAATTCTATGTAGTGGTTCACACTCATCGTCCAGAGTTCTTTCGCTGGGTGTAACTGGTTCAGTTCATTACTGTTCTATTGGAAGTGATTTGGTTCATCTCATTGTTGAAGATGGCCACATCCATCAGAATTGATCATCATATAGTATTGTTGTTGAAGTATGTAATGATCTCCTGGTCCTGTTCATTTCACTCAGCATCAATTCATGTAAGTCTCTCCAGGCCTCTCTGAAATCCTCCTGCTGGTCATTTCTTACAGAACAATAATATTCCATAATATTCATATACCACAATTTATTCAGCCATTCTCCAACTGATGGGCATCCATTCAGTTTCCAGTTTCCAGCCACTACAAAAAAGGGCTGCCACAAACATTCTTGCATATACAAGTAGCTTTCCCTTTTTTAGAATCTCTTTGGGATATAAGCTCAGTAGAAACACTGCTGGATCAAGGGGTATGCACAGTTTGATAACTTTTTGAGCATAGTTCCAAATTGCTCTCCAGAATGATTGAATGTATTTACAATTCCACCAACAATGCATCAGTGTCCCAGTTTTCCCACATCCCCTTCAACATTCCACATTATCTTTCCCTGTCATTCTAGCCAGTCTGACAGGTGTGTAGTGGTATCTCAGAGTTGTCTTAATTTGCATTTCTCCAATTAATAATGACTTGGAGCATCTTTTTATATGGCTAGAAATAGTTACAATTTCTTCATCTGAGAATTGTCTGTTCATATCCTTTGACCATTTATCAATTGGAGAATGGCTTGATTTCTTATAAATTAGAATCAATTCTCTATATATTTTAGAAATGAGGCCTTTATCAGAACCTTTGAATATAAAAATGTTTTCCCAGTTTATTGAGAGAAGCTTACATTCTAATAGTGGAGTACAACATATGTAGGAAGTTTTATTTAGTTGGATGATAGGAAAATGAAGCATGGAGAAATGGCTAAAGTATATGGCTCAATAGATATATGGAAGGTAAGGGGGAAGAAACTTATTTCTAGTTTTGAAAAGCTTCATGGGGGCAGGTAATGTGACTTGCCTGAGATAATAGGTATTTGTCAAGAGTTGGGACTTGAATCGAGGTTTTCCTAACACTGAAAGTGGCTCTCTTCACTATCCTATGTTGCTTCTCAGGCCATATAATTAACTAGTCAACAGTTCTGAACACTTATGACATATTTTCAGAGAAGAGAATCTTTGCAGAATTATTGTTTCTGCCCAAGACTTTGACTAAGTATGTAGTCATGTAATCATTAGGATTTGAGAGATTCTTTAATGAAGCTTGAGGTGTTAAAACACCCAGTTTTATAATAACATATAAATTATAGTTACCTATACCTCAACAGTTACCTAACCTAATATTATGCTGCCTTTCTGACTCAGTGGGAAAAAGGAGCAGAAAGGGAATCCTTGACTGATTCTCTGGATGCCCAAGCTTGTATAGGAGCTATACCCCCAAGCCTAGAAACGTGGAAAGAGGAGAACTACAGAGGAACTGGGCAACTGTGAGCTAGTGATGCAGGAGGGGCTGGTCAATTCTAAGTTCCATATAATTTAATTTAATAAGCATTTGTTAAGCTTGGGCCAGGCACTGTGCTAAGCATTGGAAATACAAAAAGAGGCAAAATACAGTCTCTGCCCTCAAGGAACTTATAGTCTAATCAATGATCCAACATAGAAACAAATATATACAAAGCAAACTATATACAGAATAAATAAAAAGTAAATAATACAGGCAAGACACTGGAATTTAGAGGGCTTGGGGAAGGCTTCCTGTAGAAGTTAGTATTTTAATGGGACTTGGAGAAAGGCAGGGAGGTCAGTAATCAGAGTGGAGGAAGGAATGTATTCCAGGTATGGGGGACAGCCAGAAATAGAATACCCAGAGCCAAGCTACGAGAATAGTCAAGAGTCCAATGTCACTGAATGGAAAAGTATTTGTTGGAGAGTAAGGTATAAGAAGACTGGAAATGTAGGAAGGGGCTAATTGCAGAGAGAGTCTTGAACTTCAATAGTAGAAGGAGTTTGCCTGCTGGGAAATTCCCATATTAATGAAATCAGGTCTAGTCCTGGTCTTTGCATTTTAAAAAATTTATTATTATTATTTTTTAGTAATGATAATATCTTATCTGTGTGGTTTATAAAATGCTTTAATATTCATTTTCTCATTTGATCTTCACTGCAATCCTGTGAAAAGTAGGAAAGACATCTATTATTCCCATTTTTGGTGAAGAAACAATTGAAATGACTTGTACAATGTTTTGCTGTCTAGTAAGAGTTAGAAATCAATCCACTTGTGATACACCTGTAAGGGTCATGCCCTCAGTCAGATCTTATGCCCCTTTAGGACAAAAATTGCATCATATACTTTTTTTGTTTTCCCCTAATACTAATAATTTCTAGGGGAAATTCTGAGAAGGCCAAAAAAAGTCACAGATATAAGAATTCTCTTGGATTAAAGATATAGAAGTTGGATTGTTTAGGTAGCAGTTACATAGATAAAAATGAAATATAAAAATATGTGAAAATGAAATTTTTAATTTTTATTATTTAATAAATATATACGATGTAAATATTGACATTAACTCCAATTTTCTTTTATTTTTAATTAATCATTTATTATAAAAATAGAATGCAGAAATAAGACTCACATCTGAGCCCAGATTATCAAAGGAATTGACCCACATACAGCACCTCATGCTTAAGAGTGTCCCTGTTAGCAGTAGGTCAGGGTAATTTCTGTATAAACAAATAACATTAATAAGGGAAGATCTATTAGCATACATAAGGTTGAAGACTCGAGTAAAGGCAGCATACACATTTCCTTCGCACTTGCTTTTCCAGGAAATTTTGCTCACTCTCTTGACTGCGCTATATAAATCTCAAGTTTTAGTAATATAAAATTCATATTCTGAATTATTATATTAAAATAATAGTATAATATCGATTTATTATCTTATTTTTTCACCAAGAAAAGGACATGTTGAGTGGGGCAGGATAGTCCAGGGCAGATGTCTACTTCATGGTATCATATAAACATAGACTTGTGGTCAAACACCCTCTTGCTAAAGGTGAATGTAAAATTGTACCTGAAAGTGAATTGATGGAGAAACTTTGAGCAGCCACAGCCAGTCTCTAGACAAAAACTGACTCTCTCCAACTGGTTATATTTCTTTCTTTAGTTTGGTAGGTCCACATCCAGGATTTCTCCAGACTTTGGAGGACCCTGTCAATCAGGTCAGAAACATATAGTCACCAGTGCAGGTAGTGGTGGTGGTAGTGGCAAGTGTTACTCCATCATCCTGAGGAATACCAGTGTTATTAAAATACTTCCTATCCTAGACTCAGAGCAGGAGCTCTTATTTTTGTCCGTTGTTTTTGAAGAAGACCAGAATCAGGGAGATGATGGCAAGAGATGCGATTGAGTTGGATTTGAGGGAGGGAGGGTTGTGCAAAGTCTAACTTTCTCCTCTGGAACCAGCTGGGTTCCTGTGGACAGCTATAAATTAGGAGATGGCCCTGAATGACTTGCTGAAGGAAATATTATTGGCATTCAAGAATATCCCCATCATGCAACTAATTAATGGAAATTACTGCTGAGGTGGTGACGGTGATAAGTAAAGTCAGAGGAGAAAGAAAAATGGAATGTAGAACATTGACAAGAAATCCTCTAAATGCCATCTCCCTGGTCTTTCCTTCTTAGTTCCCTCTTTCAATCTCTGGCCAATACCCAGCTTCTCAACCTTTCTGTACCAATAACTGGGTAAATGTGCCAAAGATTCAAGCAGTTAGTTCTTAAATTCTAATTGACTGATTGTTTTATAGGATGGCAGGATAGCTGTGAGACAGGTGGTAAGGATTATTATTCTACCTTGCAGAAGAAAAAAAATAAACTATAAGCAGTTGACAACAGTTAGTACCATTTGAGCTCTTTCCAAGGAAAAGAATCTAACCAGGGATAATGTGGATTTTCCTGCTATAATGGTGCTGAATAATTTTAGTCTAAAAACATCTATTCAGAAGCTAATTTTATATGATTATGTGATACATAGCAGGCATTGAGAATGATGCTTATCTGGTTAGAGGCAGGGTGTAATGGAAAGAATTGGAGTCAGGGGGACCTTGGTTGGATTCCTGCCTCCAAGACAGTGGCAGATCATTTAATCTTTTTTTTTTTTTTTTTTTTTTTGCTGAGGCAATTGAGGTGAAATGACTTGTCCAGGGTCTCACAGCCAGGAAATGTTAAGTGTCTGAAGCCAAATTTGAACTCAGAACTCAAGTCCTTTTAACTTCAGGGCTGGTGTTCTATCCACTGCATCATCTAGCTGTTCCCAAGGTCATTTAATTTTTCTGAGCCTAAATTTCCTTATCTGTAAAATGGGGATGATAGTAAGAACTCATAACTCTGAGGGCTGTTGTAAGGATTAAATAAGATAATTGATGGTTAAAAAAAACAACAACACTTAGCAAACCTTGAAGTACTTTGCAAATCTTAGCTATTAGGAGGCTATTTAGCTATTTTAACTCAGGTCCCACAGCTAGCATCTAAGGTTGGATTTAGAATGAAGTCCAGTTCAGTGGCTCCAGGGCCAGTGCTCTATCCCCTGTGCCACCTAGCTGCCCTCTAGCTACCGTCATATTATTATTCAGAGTCAAGCAAAACAAATTCTCATATTGGCTAGGTCCAAAAAATATATGTTTCATTCTGCACTGAGTCTATCACTTTTTTGTCAGGAGATGGGTGATGTACTTCATCAACCATTCTCTGGCACTGTGGTTAGTCATGGTATTTACCAGAATCTTTAAGTCTTCCAAAGTCATTTATTTTTAAAATGTCATTTTCCTAAATAAAATTAAAAAAGAAAAAAATGTTATTATCCTTGTATAAAATCTTCTGGTTTTGCTCACTTCACTCTGCATCATTTCATATAAATCTTCTGTTTTCTTTTTCATTATATTTTATGGCACAGTAATATTCCAGTACATTCACATACCACTTATTCACTTTATAATCTAGCAGAACTGGATAATTTCTGTGATCTTGCCTTGGTGCCATCTTCCCCACTCAATGCATTTAGGGCACCCTATTCATCTTGTTAAAAATCCTTTCCTTTTAAGATTCAACTCAGGTGCCATCACCTTTCCTATGAAACCATTCCTGATTCTCTCATTTGAAAGCATTCTGTCTTTCTTTGAAATCTTCTAGAGGACTTTGCACCTTTCCTTTGACTCCATCACCCTCTAACTTAACTCATGTTTAGTTGTATACATGTCATATCTGTTCTCCCCGTTTGTTCTCTAGAGTATGAAGGATATGGAACTTGGAGTCAGAAGACCTTAGTTTGTTTCAAATCCCAAATCTGCCACTTAATGTCTGTGTGAATTTTGATTAGTCGTTTTTTAATCTACCTTTCTGTTGCTAATTTGAGAAATGAGAGATTTGGACTCTATGACCTCCAAAGCCTCTTTGGATTCCAAATCTGAGCCTATTTTTCTTGAAGGCAAAGATTGTGCCCCCCCTTTTTAATTTGGATCAGCTATGGCCCAGACTCTCCAATTCCAATGACTCTGGACTCACATGAAGCAAGTGCCAGTTTTGGATATAATTTCAAAGGGATCGGTTTCATTTTTTGGTTTCCACTCTATCTCAGAACTTTACTCCAGAAAAATCTCCCAAAGTAAAACTTAGTTATGGCTCATCTCCCAGTTTTCCCAAAAGAGCACAGAAAAGTATCCAATTCTTACATGGACATTCAGTGTGAAACATGAGTATTAAGTCAAATGTTTGGAGTATAAAGAAAATTAAAAACAGACCCTGCCCTCAAAGAGTTCATTCTAATACATCAGACATGGGATAACTTTTATTTTGTTTATGAATGAGATGCAAAGGACTCTGTCTCTGTCTTTGACTCTTGTGAGCAAAAAGGGCAACAGAACGTACTCAAATGGACATTTAAGGATACCACTACCAAGAAAATACTTTTCATTCACCATAACCCTGCACCATGTGGCAATAAATAATAGCTTGGCAAGATCGAGGTAGCTCTGACCCCCACCCCCATCTCCATGGTGTGGCTTTAGTCCTTCAGCTACAGGGTGAACTTCTGCTGCCAATCCTCTTCCCCCTCCCAGAATCATGTTGTTGAGTAATTTTTTTTCCCTCCAGAAGATCTGGTGATTGAACACTCAAACCTAGGAATCCTCAAACTTGTATGGAAATTTCATTCTCAGAAACTATAATTTTGGTTCTCAGAAAAGGAAATAAAGGCAGAAAAAAGCAGACAGGACCTGGTGGTCTAGAAGCTTTCACCTGAGGTTCGCCTGTACTTTTTTGACAAGTCACTAATGCTATTCCCTAAAATAGAACAGGGAAAAAAAATCTCCCCCCCCTCCTTACTGCATTCAGGTTTAAGGGAGGGAGGGAGGGAGGGAGAGAGAGAGAGAGAGAGAGAGAGAGAGAGAGAGAGAGAGAGAGAGAGAGAGAGAGAGAGAGAAACAGCAGAGACAGAGAGAGAAACAGAAAAAGACAGAGACAGAGACAGAGAGATTGAGAGACTGAGAGAGACAGAGACAGAGAAACAGAGAGAGAGACAGAGACAGAGAGAGAAACAGAAAGAGAGGACAGGAGAAGGGATAAGTGGTCCACGGCTTGTTTTTATTAACTATAGGGTAGCTCTTCTGCCAAGAGTCTAGTCCATACACATACACCCCTCCCACAAGTCATCTTTTTTTTTTTTTAATAATAATAGAATTTTATTTTTCAAAATACATACAAGGATAGTTTTCAACATTCACCTTTGCAAAACCTCCACAAGTCATCTTTTAGGCAAGAAATTGGAGGAATACTTTGGGTTCTCTCAACAAGAAAGTAGTACCAACTCAGAAGGTGCCCTTCCACAAAAGCCCATGACTTATAATTTAATTGAATTGATTAGGGGACTCACCAAATTTATCAGCAACTTCTCTGATCACCCTGTTACATTTTTATTTCTAGCACCTTTTGGAATATATATATTTGTATTTTTCCAAATAGTATTGTTTAGTGAGCTGTTTTTCTATCTTTACCTATATATATATATATATATAATTAAAATTTTTTTTAACATGATAAAAACTACAATGATGAAAATTTATGATATATTCATCAAGTCACTTAGACTCTTTGGGACTCAGTTTCTTTATCTGAAAAAGAAGAAACTGGCTGAGTTACATCTCTAAGGTTCTTTCCAGCTCTAAGTATATGCTGATTTGGATTTCTTTGACTTTGTTTTGGCAGAATTAAGTATCTTTTCACATCCTGGAACTCAAAAGACAGCTCAATTACTTTTCCATTAACAGTCCGTCACTCACTGCATTCTGGTTAAGCTTGGTTTATTTTTAGAAAGTAATTTATCTTAAGATCTTATTCTTCGGAATGCTACTCTGAAATAGAAATTAGATCCAGACGTCTAAAGGAACCTTCTCACCCAAATGGCTAAAGGAACCTTCTCACCCAAATGGCTACAGGAACCTTCTCACCCAAATATCTATGTAAATTGGATCTCCAGAACACAGCTTTTCAATCGCAGAGCTGAAGTTTTATCTTTGTCCACTAGGTTGTGCTGCTTTCAAGGACATATCTAAGTAAGTATTCAGTAATGGGACGCTTAGAAAATTATTCTTTGTAAAGTTGTTAAATATTTTGTTTGATACCGAGTTCTGGGAGATGGGCACCTATTGATTATCAAAATAAATAAGGCACTTATGCTTTGGTATAATATGTAGCTGTTTTTAATGATAGTACAACTATCCCTTTTTATGAATTAGAAAAATAGATTTCTAATATTAATGCTTTCATTTAAGAAAATTGAAATTTGGGATATTGTATTTTTCCAAATAGTATTGTTTAGTGAGCTGTTTTTCTATCTTTACCTAGAGGAGGGCAAATGTCAAGCTCTTTCCCAGGTACTAAGAAGAAATGGATGGACTCATAGTAACTTCTTACCCTCTATTCAAATGCAGTGTTTTCTTCTTTATCTACCACCAGTAGGCAGCATTTAACCTGTAGTTGCTGTGACTAAGGCATAGACTTTGTAGAATTTTTGTAGCTCAGAAAAGTAGGATGATATGGGAAGAACCCCAGACCTACAGTCAGAAGACTTAGAATAACAATGCTGTAAAAACAAATAACTTTGATATTAGTAAGAACTATAAACAATGCAATGATTGTCCAATATCCAGAGGATTAATGATGAAACTTATTATTCATGAAAGAGATTTAGAGTACAAAATGAGATATGTACAAATAGACATTGAGACTTATGTAAGTAAAAGTGCACAAATGTGTCTATACACACAGATATATTAATGTCTGTATATAACTAAGTCTATGTATATTTACATATGTGTATATATGCTTTTAATGCTTAAAAAAATGTTGCTCATATCAACCAAGTGAAGTAGGGTAAGCATTATCTTTAGCAAAGAACTGAAAACAAAGTGGATGCCCATTTTACTAATAAGCATACTATGGATTGTAGACTTACGTGCTTATAATCACATAACTAATAAGTACCAGAGTTGGGATTTTTTTTTTTTTTTTTGCATTTTGCACTCCAAATCTATTGCCTTTTAAAAAACTTTTATTAACATTTTGTTTTTGCATTACAAATATTTATTAATTACTCCCAGGTCTTAAGGGATCTCTTGTAGTAAAGTAAAACTAATACAATGATCTCATCCAAAATTACATACAAAATTCCACATTTATAGCATCCCAGTCTCTATTTTGTAAATGAATAGAAATCCATCTTCTCTTCCTCTCACTCTCATTCTAAATTCTTTAAAGAAAAGAAAAATTCTTATAACAAATACATATGCATATCCAGGCAATGCAAATTCCCTTGATGGCCTCATACAAATATATATGCATATATTTTAATCTGTGTATATGTATATGAAACATATACATATACAAGCACACAAATATATATGTGCAGGTATACCTATACAAATATGTATATATAGATATACATATTTATTCATATGCATCAAATTCCTAATGCTTGATCATTCCTTTGATCTTGCCATCAATCACAATTTTTTTACTGATGAACTCCAAAATTCCTTTATTTGGTCATAATCTTTTATTATTCTTTCTTTCTGCCTTCAACTATGTTCCTTGTCCTTATGGGACCTCCAATTCCTCCACCCTTCAGTTCTTTCCCAGGATATCACTCTTGTACTAGCTACTGTCTCCTTCCTTCACTATCTTGAACCCTTGGTAAACCAGTTCAGCTCAGCACTCATCCTCAGTACTGGAGTCCCTTTGCTCCCTTATCCTTTCACTGATCATACCTTGCCAAACCCCAGTCTTGGATGACTCCCACCATCCACTCACTGCCTTTGCTCCTACTTATGTACTGTTCAATGGAGCTAGAGAAAAACATGACATCATAGTAACTGGATACAGTACAAATTTATATTACATAATCTCAGCTATACCCTCAAATTGCAGCAAGGTAATCCTTTTGCATTTTTATAATCACTTCACTATTTTCACTCACCACTATAGCTATTCCAAACCTTTTTATCCCTTCTCTACTATCCTATATTAATATCCCCCACTCCAGAAATTCAGCTAAAAACCTTGCCTCATACTTCATTTAAAAATGAAGGTGTTCCCAAAGAGCTCCCTCCTTCTTCTCTTTACTTCGTTGTCTCACTCACATCACTTAGATATTTTCTCTCACTGTCTTACATAAAGTGACCTTTCTCTTTATCAAGAAACACATCTCTACATGCATCCTTGATCTCATTCCATCTTCCCTTCTATATCAAACTGTCCTCTTCCCATCTCTCACCAATCTTCAATCTCTATCTATTGCCTACTTTTCTGTTGCCTACAAACCTGCTCATGTCCCCTCCATCCTTAAAAAAATCCTCAGTTGGTCCTATCATCTTCACTAGCTACCTATCTCTTCTCCCTTCCATGACTAAATTCCTTGACAAAGCTGTCTACAATAAGAGCCTCCTACTCTTATTCTCTTCTGGCTTCCAGCTTCATCATTCAGTGGAAACATCACTCTACAAAGTTAAAAATAATTCTTTGCCTGACAAATCTAAT
Source organism: Sarcophilus harrisii (assembly GCF_902635505.1). Lineage (NCBI taxonomy): Eukaryota > Metazoa > Chordata > Mammalia > Dasyuromorphia > Dasyuridae > Sarcophilus > Sarcophilus harrisii. The sequence goes on from NC_045431.1 coordinate 93,177,557, forward strand.
GCCGTTTTCTCAATGATGATCCTCCTTGATGTCTCTGCAATCTCTTTATTCTCCTAAATACCCCTTTTTTCTAGGTTTCCTGCTTGTCTCACCATGTCTCATCAGTCTGCTTTGCTATATTTTTCAACAGTTCAACATTCACCACTAGGTAATGATAGGTATCTCACCAAGACTATATCTTGAGATCTCTCCTCTTATCTTCTCTCTATGTACTACTAAAATCGATAAGACACCAGCTCCCATGAATTCAATATGCACATGATTCTTATATATAATTATCTAATTTTAACCTCATATCAATATCTTTTGGTCATCTTGGTCTGGATGTCCTGAAGATAGCTCAAATTCCTCATGTCCAAAATAGAAATCATTGTCTTTCCCCAAAAATAATCCTTTTTTTTTTTTGAAAGTCCTTATCATTTTCTTTGTTTAAAATAAATGTTGCCATTTATTTCTGATATGATTTGTTTGAGGGGCAATGGCAATGTGAAATATCAATTACTTTACATTCATTTTGTAAAGCAGAAACATTTTAGTATTAAAAAGAGCATATTTAGGGGACAGCTAGGTGATACAGCGGATAGAGCACCAGCCCTGAAGTCAGGAGGACCTGAGTCAAATCTAGTCTCAGAGACTTAATATTTCCTAGCTGTGTGACCCTGGGCAAGACACTTAACCCCAATTGCCTCAGGGAAAAAAAAAAGCATAGTTAGGAATACTTAGGAATACTGAATAAACTGCAAGCAACTTTTAAAAATTTAAATTGACTAGAAAAATAATTTTTAAGAGTGAATCTTATTTAAACTCACTCTTAGAATAACCTTTAGCTAGTCTTCATTTATTGAATCTATGTGTTGAAAGCAGAACTTAAAATGAATATACAAAGATCTTTGCAAATATTAGAGTACAAATAAAGTTTTTAAAGTCAATTTCTATGAGGTTGCTAGGTGCAACTTGTTCATTTTATTTTTTTCTTTATTAAGGCTTTTTATTTTTCAAAACATATTCATGGATAATTGTTCAACATTAACCCTTGCAAAAGCTTGTGTTCCACTTTCCTCCATTTCCCCCACCCCTTCCCCTAAATGGCAAGTAGTCCAATATATGTGAGACATAGTAGAAATATATTGTAAATCCAATATATGCATACATATTTATACAATTATCTTGCTGCACAAGAAAAATCAAATCAAACCAGAAAAAATGAGAAAGAAAACAAAATGGAAGCAAACAACAACAAAAAGAGTGAAAATACTGTGTTGTGATCCACACTCAGTCCCCGTAGTCCTCTCTCTGAGTGTAGATGGCTCTCTTCATCACAAGATCATTGGAACTGCTCTGAATCATCTCAGTCTCTATCAGAATTGTCATTGTATAATCTTGTTATTGTCACGCACAATGATCTCCTACTCATTTTTATGTGCAACTTTTTAAACTTAAAAAATTATTGCCCTTAATTGTACACTATTTCAAAGTCTGATTCTTTTTGTACAGCAAAATAACTGTTTGGACATGTATACATATATTGTATTTAATTTATACTTTAATATATTTAACATGTATTGGTCAACTTGCCATCTTGGGGAGAGGGTGGGGGGAAGGAGGGGAAAAGTTGGAACAAAAGGTTTTGCAATTATCAATGCTGTAAAATTACCCATGCATATAACTTGTAAATAAAAATGTATAATAAAAAATAAATAAAAACAAATTATTGCCTTTCCCCCCATTTCTATCTGTAATGGATAGAGAAATCTAAAAAAATCTCAAGGTTGAAGTTTGAGATAAGCTGACTGTGTGATCTTTGACAAGGTATCAACTTCTCAGTACCTTGGGCAAAAGGACATTTAAGTTTCTAAACTGTTGAGGTTAATGAACCTTTAGTAGAAAGGAGTTTCCTCACTTAGAACTGCCTACAATGAAATCATAGGGTCATACCAAACAAAAAATAATTTATTTTAACCTTCATATAGAATCATCTAAAACTTTCTATTTTCTTGAGGAAAAAAATTAACAGGTTAGAAGTTTACTTATAAGTTTATGTGTGTAGCTTTGTTTTTAAATTTTTTAATAACACCATTATTTTAATGACTTTTGAGTAAATATATAATGATCCAACTTATGCATACTAAATGTCCCACATGTAGAATTTACTTGCCTTTTACAAAATATCAAACTTCTTCACATGTGCAAGAGAGATAAATATAGGACAGCCATCTTAATTCTCTCAAGTAATTTACACTACTCCTTTGATTCCAACACACATTCATTAATTGCTTTTAGGAATTATTGGCCAAATTCCAATAGTCTTGTGATGGAGAGAGCCATCTGTATCCAGAAAAAGAATTATGGGACTGAATGTGAATAATAACATAGTATTTTCATCTTTTTTATTATTGTTTGCTTGCTTGTTTTTTTTTTCTTTCTCATTTTTTCCCTTTTTGATTTTTCTTGTGCAGCATGATAATTGTGGAAACATGTGTAGAACAATTGTACATATTTAACCTATATTGGATTTCTTGCTTTCTAGAGGAAGGGGTGGGGAAAGGGAAGGAGAAAAATTTGGAACACAAGGTTTTGTAAGGGTAAATATTGAAACTATTTTTGCATATATCTTGAAAATAAAATCTATTATTAAAAAAATTATGGGCCAATAATTTTCACTTCTCTTACCTAGCCTTAATCACTGAATGGGTACTACCCCAGAGAAGCTTGTTGTTGTTGTTATTTGTCTTTCTTTAAGTGAGGAAAAGTTGTGCAAAGTCTTACTTTATCATGTGAAACCAAAGGGTCTAGGGGAGAGAGTGAAGATGACCACCAACAAAACTCAGCAGCAAGGAATAGAAATTACATTCAGAATAACTGTAAACAATTTAAAATACTTAGAAACCTAGATATTATATGAACACTTTTCACACGAATAAAGTCAGATCTAAACAATTGTAAAACCACCAATTGCTAATGAGTAGCCTGAATCAACATAATAAAAATGACAATTCTGCCTAAACTAATTTACTTGTTCAGTGCCATAACAATCAAACTACAAAAACATTATTTGATAAAGCTAGAAAAAATAACAGCAAAATTTATCTGAAAGAATAAAAGATCAAGAATATCAAGATAATTAATGGAAAAAATTACGAAGGAAGATGGCCCACCAATACCAGATTGCAAACTATATTTTAAAACAGTTATCATCAAAATTATCTGGAATTGGCTAAAAAATCTAGTGGTTGATCAGTGGAATAGATTAGGCACAAAAGAAACAGTAGTCAATGACCAAGGTAAATTAGTGTTTGATAAACCCAAAGACACCATCCTTTGGGATAAGAACTCAGTATATGACAAAAACTGCTGGGAAAATTGGAAAACAATAAGACACAAACTAGGTATAGACCAACATATCACAATGAATACTAAGAGAGCAAAATGGGTGTGTGATTTAGATAAAGAGTAATGCCATAGGCAAATTAGCAGAGCAAAAAATAGTTACCTGTCAGGTAGGGAAGGGAAGAATTCATGCTCAAACAAGATATAAAGAGCATTACAAAATATAAAATAGATAATTTTGATTATATTAAAATAAAAAACTTTTGTACAAACAAAACTAATGCAACCAAAATTAGAAAGAAAGAAGAAAACTGGGAAACAATCTTTACAGCAATTATTTCTGATAAAGGCCTCATTTGCTAAATATAGAGAGAACTAAGCTAAATTTACAAGAACACAAACCATTCCTTAATTGATAAATAATCAAACAATGTGAACAGGCAGTTTTTAGATGAAGAAAACAAAGCTATCTATTGGCAAATGAAGGAGTGCTCTAAATCAATTTTGATTAGAGAAATGAAAATTAAAACAACTCTGAGGTATACCTATCAAATTGTTAAGAGGACAAACAAAAAGGAAAATGATAAATATTGGAGAAGATAGGGGGAAATTGACACATTAACATAGTGTTGGTGGAGTTACAAACTGTACCAGTAATTCTGTAGAGCAATTTGTAGCAATTCCCAAAAGGCAATCAAATTGTTCATACCCTTTGATCTAGTAATACCACTCCCAGGACTGTATCCCAAAGAGATCATCTAAAAAGGAAAAGGACCTATCAGGTGCTATAATACTTATAGCATATTGGCAAAGTATTGGGATGCCTATCAACTGGGGAATGACTGAACAAGTTTGTTATATAAATGGAATGGAATGTCAGTGTACAATAAGAATTACATATTCTTATTGTACAATAATATACAATATACAGTTGTATATTGTTCAATATGTATATGTACAATAAGAAATAATGAACACACAAATTTCAGAAAAACCTGGAAAGACTTGTATAGATCAATGTAGACTAAAAGGAATAGAACCTAAAAGATACTGTACACAGTATCAGTAACATTGTGTGTGATGATCAACTGTGAATGAGTCAGGTCTTTTCAGCAACCCAGTGATCCCAGACATATAAAGGACTCATGAATGAAAATACTATTCATAACCAGTTAAAGAACTGATGGACTAGATATAAAAATCAAAACTTTTTTTTTACTTACTTTATTCTTTATGGTGATTTCCCCCCCCCCCCTTTTGATCTATTTCTTCTTTCTCAACTGTGACTATTATAGAAATGTTTTACATGATTATATATGTAACCTATATCAAATTGCCTACCATTTAAAGAAATTTACCATTTATTTTCACATACAAAAAAAGATAAACTTGAAATTGCTCTTTCTATGGTTTTTCTCCTATTCTGTTGGGTCATGGCTGCTTCTTCACACAGGTTGAAAGACTACATTCATACTAGTTTTACCTACCATTTTTGGAAGAAGGGAAGAGAAAATTTGGAACTCAAAATCATGTAAAAATGAATGCTAAAATTGTCTTGACAATGTTGAAAAACCATAATCTTTCTTTCTGCCAATATCTCTAGCAATCTTGATGGATAATCTCACATCTCCAACTGCTTATTGGATATTTTTTGGTAGATATTGCTTATTTTTAATAGTATTTTATTTTTCTAAATATGTGCAAAATATTTTTCAACATTCATCTTTGCAAGCTTGCATTCCAAACTTTTCTCCCTCTTTTCCCCCTTTCCCCTGCCCAAGACAGCAAGCAATCCGATACTCTATTGGACTTTTTGGACAGGTTAATCTCTCTCTCTCTTTTTTTTTTTATAATAACTTTTTATTGACAGAACCCATGCCAGGGTAATTTTTTACAACATTATCCCTTGCACTCACTTTTGTTCTGATTTTTCCCCTCTCTCCCTCCACCCTCTCCCCTAGATGACAAGCAGTACTATACATGTTAAATATGGCACAGTATATCCTAGATACAATATATGTGTGCAGAACCAAACAGTTCTCTTGTTGCACAGGAAGAATTGGATTCAGAAGGTAGAAATAACCCAGGGAGAAAAACAAAAATGCAAACAGTTTACATCATTTCCCAGTGTTCTTTCTTTGGGTGTAGCTGCTTCTGTCCATCACTGATCAATTGAAACTGAGTTAGATCTTCTCTTTGTCAAAGAAATCCACTTCCATCAGAATACATCCTCATACAGTATTGTTGTTGAAATATATAATGATCTCCTGGTTCTGCTCATTTCACTCAGCATCAGTTCATGCAAGTCTTGCCAATCCTCTCTATATTCATCCTGCTAGTCATTTCTTACAGAATAATAAAATTCTATAACATTCATATACCACAATTTACCCACCCATTCTCCAATTGATGGGCATACATTCATTTTCCAGTTTCTAGCCACTATAAACAGGGCTGCCACAAACATTTTGGCACATACCCTTTTCCTTCTTTAGTATCTTTTTGGGGTATAGGCCCAGTAGTAGCACGGCTGGGTCAAAGGGTATGCACAGTTTGATAACTTTTTGGGCATAATTCTAGATTGCTCTCCAGAATGGTTGGATTCATTCACAACTCCACCAACAATACATCAGGGTCCCAATTTTCCCACATCTCCTCCAACATTCATCATTATTTTTTCCTGTCATCTTAGCGAATCTGAGAGGTGTGTAGTGGTATCTCAGAGTTGTCTTAATTTGCATTTCTCTGATCAATAGTGATCTGGAACACTCTTTCATATGAGTGGTAATAGTTTCAATTTCATCATCTGAAAATTGTCTTGAACAGGTTAATCTCATAAATATCTTAAATTCAACATGTCTAAAAACTGAATTTATTATTTTTCTTCCCAAACCCTCCTTCTTCCTAAATTCCTTCTTACTATCAAGGTCACCACAATTCTCCCATTCATTTAGGTTCACAACATAAATGTCACATGCAGTTCGTCATCTAGAGTCAGGAAGACTGAGTTCAAATACAGCTTCACATACTTACTAACTGGTGATCTTTGGCAAATTACTTAAATCTCTGTTTGCTTCACTTTCCTCAATTATAAAATGAGAAAAATAATATTATTATGATAAATAATAATAGCACCTACTTTTCAGGATTGTTGTGAGAATCAAATGAGTTATTTATAAAATATTTGCTTAGCACAGTGCCTGACAGAGAGTAAATACAATAAAAATACTTTTTCTTTTCCTCTTCCTGTCATATCCAATTTTTTTTTTTTGCCAAATCCTGGCAATTCTAACTTTGTAACATTTCTCACATATACCTCCCTCTCTCTTCTGCTACTGCTTCATCTTGATGTGAGCCCTCATCACCTGGACTATCACAATAGCATTCTGGTTGGTCTTCCTATCATAGCTTCCCCATTCCAGTCCATCCTCCAATGAATTCTCAAAGTGATCTTCCTAAAACATGGATCTGATCATGTCACCCCTTCTCAGTAAGCTGCAGTGGCTCCCTATTACCTCTTGAATTAAATAAAACATCCACTGGAGAGATTTTTAAGCCCTTCATTACCTTTCCAGTCTTCCTACAGTCCTTTCCTAAAACTCCAAACCAGTGATACTTCCCTCTATGCTGTTCCCTGCACAATATGCTCCATCTTCTCACTGTATCCTCATTTCTTGTTATCTTTATCTGAGCTCTATTGCCTTCTCATCTCTGCCTCCTGCTTTTCTTTGTTTCCTTCCAGACTGAATTCACAAGACTCATTCCCCTCACTTAAGTCTTCCCTCTGAGATTACATAGTTTTTTTTTTTTTTAATTTTTGTTTTTTGTTTCTTTCTTTTTTTTTTTTTTTCTTGGCATGTTGTTCCCCCCTTCCCCCTTAAAATATGTGTATGCTCCTGGAATCAAAGAAGATATTTTTGCCTTTTTTTGTATACTGGTATTTAATATAGTGTCTGCCACATAGTAATCCCTTAATAAATGTTTGTTGACTAACTGACAAGTTTGTTGTAGACTGTATAGTAATAGAATACATTTAAATAGCACTCTAAAGTTTAAAAAAAAATTATCACACCAATTCTGTGAGATAAATAGTACTTGAATCAGGGAAGGATCTGTGATTTCCTCACAGTAAATGTGGAATTTCCCTTCCTCAGCAGATGGAAACCAGTTTATAATTTAGTAGATAAATCCTAGGAAGTTTCCTGAGGCACCTAGAGATTAAGTGACTTGCTTGTCATTTGCTGAGTCAGTATCACAGGCTGAATTTGAATTCATATTTTAGTGATTCCAAATTCGGTCTTGCATCCCCTCAGTCAGGCTACCCCTGAAATAAACAATGCAAACATTATTGACAATGGTAACACAGGATCAGCTCTAATGGATTAGAGAGATCCAATTGTTAAATATTCAATGTGAGCATTTACACGTCAAAAACCAGCAAATGCTATAAATAAGGGCTTGATTTATTGTTCTGATGATCACTTAGGCTTAAGAAAGTGAAGAAGGGAAAACATTTTTTTTCTTGTTTTTTTGGTGAGATAATCAGGATTAAGTGACTTGCTCAGGATCACACAACTAGTAATTGTCAACTGCCTAAGACTATATTTGAGGTCCTGATTTCAGGGCTGATGATCTATCCACTATACCACCTAGCTATCCTGATGTGAAGAAAATGTTAATAATATAGATAAAACATAAAAGTGTATATAGTATATGGTGGTGATTGTTGTTTTTACTAATGTTACTACTATTTTTACCCATTATCTTTAGATATTAACAATTTTACAAGATAAATATATTATTATTATTATTAAGTAGCAGATCTTATTAGTCTAAGACCATTTAACTTGACTATCACATCAGCACATAGGTAAAATGAAATAAAAAGTTCATACAATTTAAAAAAGTTAACACTAAAATATATTGCTACTTCCTATAAGAGATCTTTCTTGATTTCCCTAGTTGTTAACATTTCCTTTATTCCTATCACTCAAAAAACAGTTTGCATCTACTGTGTAATCTTTCCCCAGAGCTACCAAGGAGATTTTAAAAAGATAATAACTTTTTACTTCCAAGATATATGCAGAGAAATAGTTTTCAACATTTACCCTTGCAAAGCCTTGTGTTCCAAATTTTTCTCCCTCCCTTCCCCTCACCTCCTCCCCTAAACAGCAAATAATCCAATATATGCAAACTTGTGCAATTCCTCTATACATATTTCCATAATTATCAGACTGCACAAGAAAAATCAGATCAAAAAGGAAAAAAATGAGAAAGCAAACAATAACAAAAAATTGTGATCCACATTCAGTCCCCACCGGCCTCTCTCTGGATGCAGATGGTTCTCTCCATCACATGTCAATTGGAATTGGCCAAGGAGAATTTTTCTTTCTTTCTTTCTTTCTTTCTTTCTTTCTTTCTTTCTTTCTTTCTTTCTTTCTTTCTTTCTTTCTTTCTTTCTTTCTTTCGGCAAAAGGTAGATTTATTAAGGGGAATAAGTTACAGACAAAATGGAGGGATACAAGAGACACCAGGAATGATAAATATGAAATAGAGTAGGAGAGCATATAATAAAAAGGTTTTACCAGGGGAATGGACCATAAACGTTGGAGCATATCCTTAGCTAGCAGGCTAAATCCTGAAAAGAATTTAGTACCTTAAAAGAGTTATTAGCTATAAGGAAGAGGAGTCAGGAGATACTCCAAGGCATGGTGGGGTTAGGAGAGACACTGGAGGAGGGGTATGGGGAAACATATCACAAGGCAGAATGCTGTGGCAAACTGACCCAAAGAAGGGCATCATTAGCCATGGGATGACCCATAACTACATTTTATAGGGAAAACAACCTCAGGGACCTGACTGGGGTTTTTGACAGGACATGGGAAAGTGAGCCAAGGAAAATTTTCTAAAGCTTATCTGACAATGTCATTGTACTACTTAATAAATTCCAGTGGCTTCCTATTATTTATTACCTACAGTGTTGCTATCCCTTCTTCCCAAATTACCTTGAATTCTTTTTTATTTATTATATATTTTGATTTTAAAATGTATACATGTTATTTACATGATATTATGTTACCTTATATATAATATATTTATATATATAATATATATATTACATATATTTGTTTGGAGAATGTAGCTTCTTGAGAACAGGGATTATATCACTTTTGTCTTTATTTCCATAGTGAAGAACATAATTGTTCAGTCATATCCAATTCTCCATGGCCCCATTTGAGTTTGTTTGTTTGTTTTTTGGGTAAAGATACTGGAGTGATTTGCCATTTCCTTCTCCAGCTCATTTTATAGATCAGGAAACTGAGACAGAATGAAATGACTTGACCAGTGTCACACAACTTGAAAGTGTTTGAGGCCAAATTTGAATTCAGGAAGATAAATCTTCCCAACTCCAGGCCTAAACACACACACACTCTCTAATTATAGCTTTTTAGTTACAAGATACATGCATGGGTAATTTTTCAGCATTGACAATTGCAAAACCTTTTGTTCCAACTTTTCCCCTCCTTCCCCCCACCCCCTCTCCCAGATGGCAGGTTGACCAATACATGTTAAATATGTTAAAGTATATGTTAAATACAATATATACATACATACATACATATATATATATATATACATACATGTCCATGTAGTTATTTTGCTGCACAAGAAGAAATGGACTTTGAAATATTGTACAATTAACCTGTGAAGAAAATAAAAAATGCAGGAGGACAAAAATAGAGGGATTGGGAATTCTATGTAGTGGTTCATACTCATTTCCCAGACTTCTTTTTATGAGTGTAGCTGCTTCTATTCATTACTGCTCTATTGGAACTGATTTCGTTCATCTCATTGCTAGGATGGCCAGGTCCATCAGAATTGATCATCATATGGTATTGTTGTTGAAGTATATAATGATCTCTTGGTCCTGCTCATTTCACTCAGCATCAGTTCATGTAAATCTCTCCAGGCCTTTCATCCTGCTGGTCATTTCTTACAGAACAATAATATTCCATAACATTCATATAGCACAATTTATTCAGCCATTCTCCAATTGATGAGCATCCACTCAGTTTCCAGTTTTTAGGCCTAAACTCTCTATGCACTGCACTACCTAGTTGCCCCAGCACATAGTAGGGACTTAATAAATAAATATTCTTTGATTACTTCTGGGGTTAAATTCAAACTCCAAATGTTTAGCATTTAAAGTCCTTTTATCTTTCCAAATTTATCATATTCTATATTCTGGAAAGCAATCTACAGTTGAGACAAACTGGCCTTTTTCTTCTTCCCACATAGCACTCACTCCATTCGCTGTTGCTGAACAGGCTGTCTTCCATTTCGGAAAAGCATTTCTTCCAAACCTTTGCTTTTTGGAATCCCTCATTTCTTCCAGCATTTCACTTTAGTTTTTCCTGACATGACTGCCCCCCCCCCTTAACTGCCATCCCCACCCTAAGTTGTTTGGGCCTCTTCCTCCAGCCCAACACCCACAAAATGATTATGTATTTTTTCCATCTCCTCAATAGAATATAAACTCCTTAAAGCCTTTGCATGTCTTGTATCAATCACAATGTTTGCCATCATCTTAGGCTTTTAATAGATTCTTGTTGATTGTGTATTTTATATTTACTTAGGGACCCAATTGTTTTGATTTTTGTCTCTAACTCCATAAATGCATAATTGTTTAATTAAATTGAGAAAATGGGTTGTCAGTCCAAGTTAACCAGATCTTTTATCTGATTTGCTATCATTGTTCAGTTCTCTATTTTTCTTTGCCAGAGAAAGTACACTCTCATTTTGAATATTAACAGCTAGTATTTATATAGTATTTCATGGTTTACAAAAATCTTCACAAATTTGATCTCAATTTATTTTCACAAAGGTCCTATGAGGTAGGTACTATTATTTCCACATCTCTTTTTTTATAGAAAAAGAAACTAAGATACAGAGAGGTTTGAACTTAGATCTTTCCAAATCTAGGTTTAAGGCTATTATTAGCATTTTGAAAACTATATTTAGGAATAACAAGTAACATCCTAAAATAGTGCCTTTGTGGGATCAAAGGGTATTAGGAAGAAGAGAGGTGAATTCTGTGAAAACTTTAGTGTTGGGTCATTTACATAATAAAGAGAAATCTACCATGCTACCATTTCGAAAACAACATCCAACCCTTCTGTAACACGGTAAAAATTCCAAAGGTTTTTTCTTTATCCCTCAGAGAACACAGTGAAATATAAGCACTTAACGGCTGAAAAGAATTAGTGTATTGTCAGAGGGACAAAAGGTCCATTTTGTTTTAGGGACCATAAATAATTCAGCAGCGTCCTAAGATTTGTCATTGATTTTCATGGCTGGAATATACCAGATTCTAGGATGAAGGGTTATGGTCAGTGAGGGCATTTGGGTAATTACAAAGGAAGGGAATTTTCCCTTTGCTATGCTCTCACTATCCTTTTCTCATTTTGGTGCTTATCTCCACTCACTCCAATAACCCCCAAACCTATTAGTATTCACTGGCTGCTCAAATCCCAGCAAAGACCATTCCATATAGGGCTTCTTGCCCCATTCAGAAACTCACATTTGAGGCTGTTCTTCATTTCTACCCATTTAAATCACTCACCTGCTCATCCCATCCCCAGTTAAATTAATCTTTTGGTGAATCATTCCCTTAGACCCCCATTTAAAGACTGAAGCTAATCTGTAGGATACAATAGAAAGAATGCTGAATTTAGAGTGTGATTTTGAGTTACAGGACATCCATGATCTTGGGAAAGCCTCTTCATTTTTCTGAGTTTAAATGTCTTCATCAATAAAATGTAGAGGTATCAAACTGGTTAGAAGCAAGTTGTTGTACTATTCCTAATATAGAATCCTCATCATTCTGAGTTCAAATCTGGCCTCAGACACTTATAAATTGGATGGTCCTCGTTAAGTCACTTAACTCTATTTTCCTCCATTTCCTTTTATGAAAGAGTTAAAGAATGAAATGGCAAATCACCCCAGTAACTGCCAAGAAAACCTAACATGGAATCATAAAGAATTCAACAGGATTGAACAACAACACAGCATCTCAATAAACAACTTCTTCTTGCAGGCAAGCAGAAAATTGGCCACAAAATCGCAGAATTTTAGCACAGGATGCAATTGTGAAGCCCAGGGGTGTTGTATGGTTCAAATGAAATGATGTCTGTGAAGTTTTTAGAAGTAAGATAAAAGTATTAATGCTCTATTTTATACTGTAGGAGATTAATATAAAGCATAGGAGGTAGCCCTTAGGTGAACTCGGGGTGAGTGGTGATGAGCAAACAGAGCTATGAAGATAAGAAAAGATTCTGTTACTGAAATGCATCAAGGTGTTTGCAGGGGTTTCCATCCTCATCTTTTCAATAATGCAGTACTGTTAAAAGGGAAGCCAAATGCTTCTGTTACCTAACTATAAACCCTGAATGAGCAGAAAATTAGAAGGCTTATAAAATGTTCTTAAAAATATTCCTCCTCAAGTTAAAATTATTCACTTTCTAGCTGAAATTCTAAGTAAGAAGAGACTTTGAATGCATTAGACTTCTCTTGTGTGGCAAAGCACCTAGTACTGATTCCAAACCAAGAGAGAGCTATAGGGAAAGGTGTCTACCACTCATACAAAAAAAAGCCAATTGAAATCTTCTATGATATATGGAGAAAGGATGTCATCCTCCAGAAGATGAAGGATGCCTCCATTGTCCATTTCTATAAAGGATTATTCTGTGAGATTATAGGGACATCTTTCTTTTAGTCATTGCCAGCAGGATTCTTGACAGAGTCCTCCTTAATTGGCTGATCCTTCACCGATCAGATAGTCATCTACCTGAGAGCCAGTGGGTCTTCAGAAAGGACCAAGGAATGGCTGGCGTGGTATTTGTTGCCCAATGATTCCAGGAGAAATGCCAGGAACAGAACAGAGGGCTGTATATAACATCTGATACTGTCAGAAACAAGGGCTTATGGAAGATCATAATGAAATTTGGTTGTTTGGAGAAGTTCCTCAGTATTGTACATCAAGCTCATGATAACATGTGACATTAGTTTCATGAAAACATGCTACGTCAGTTTCATGACATGGTACATTAGTTTCATGACAACATGCTACATCAGTTTCACTACAGCATGCAATGTCAGTTTCACAACAGCATGTGGCATCAGTTTCATGACAACATGCTACATTAGTTTCACTACAGCATGCAATGTCAGTTTCATGACAGAATGCAATGTCAGTTTCACGACAGCATGTGGCATCAGTTTCATGACAACATGCTACATTAGTTTCACTACAGCATGCAACGTCAGTTTCATGACAGAATGCGATGTCAGTTTCACGACAGCATGTGGCATCAGTTTCATGACAACATGCTACATCAGTTTCACGACAACGTGAGATGTCAGTTTCATGATGACATGCTAGGGTTTTGGATAAAGGATGATGCTCTTTCCTAGTCATCAATGGAGTGAAGCAGGGCTGTGTGCTTGTTCCCATATTTTTTAACATGATGTTTTCTGCAATACTGTCAGGCACTTTCAACAAGGTTGAAAAGGGTATCAAGGTCATCTAACACACTGATGATGAGCTACTTAACTTAAAAAGTTTACAAGCTAAGACTAAAGTAGAGGGAGAATTAGTGTGTGACTGACAGATTGTACATTCAATGCAACCTCTGAGGCTGAGATGCTTTAGAGTATGGATTAATTCTCTACCACTTATGCTAATTTTGTTCAGACAAACATCAAGAAAACAGAGATTCTCCCATAGCCAACACAATAATATCCACTTATGGAACTATCAATTACAGCAATTGGACAGATTTTTGAATGCTGTGAATAAGTTCACTTTGGCAGTATATTATTTAGGAATGTCCATATAGATGATGAGGCTGACACATGTGTTGCTGGAGCTAGTTCAGTGCTCAAGAGACTCCAAAAGAAAGCAAAGGAGAGAAATATATTATCTACCATACTGGGGACTGATCTACAGAGCTGTTGTGCAAACTTTATTGTTGTATGTCCATAAAACCTGGACTGTATACAAGTGGTGTGCCAGTATATTGAACTGCTTCTATTTGAGTTGCCTGAGGGAGATTCTGAGGATCACCTGACAAGATAAGGTAATAGAACTGAGGTCCTTTATCAAGCTAAACTGCCAAGCATTCAAACTCTGCTGGAGAGAGTACAATTCTGATGGGCTGTCCACATTGTCTGAATGCCAAATATACATTTGCCTAGAAGACTATTTTATGGAGAACTCACAAACAAGTACTCACATGAAGATCAGAAGAAGCGATGTGAATTCACTCTCACAGTCTCTCTGAAGAACTTTAATATTGATTTGAGGCATAGGATAGGACTATGTGGGAAAGGACTACCTAGCAAAGTGTGTCTGTATTAAAGAGCGTTTTGTGCTCTGTGAGCAAAGCAGAATCGCAGTAGCACAAAAGAAACATGAGATGGACAAATCTAGAGATATGTCCATCCCAAATATTCAAATGGACTATTTGGCCCTACCTTCCAAACTTATATTGGTCTGATCAGTCACAGTCAGAAATGATACCTTGATCCCAACATTGTGTTGCCATTGCACCTCTCAGTATGAAGGACCAACAACAAAGCAATGAATGAGACAAAATGAGGCGGCTTATGAAAATGTTTTCAAAAAGCATTTCTCTTGGACAGAAGGCAGGTTGGATAACCAATTTTCATGCCTTTTCATAATGAAAATTACTAAAACTACCTAGTGGGTACAGCCTTAGATTTGACATCAGAGAATTTGGAATTAAATTCTGACTCTGCCACTTAACAGTTGTATAACATGGTACAAGTCATTAAACCCTTGAGGTCTCAGGATCTAAAAATGATGGGTTAGGCCTAAATGATCCTTAATGTCCTTCCTAGTTCTAAATCCCATAATCCTTTGATCTAATCTCTTTTTTGTGAGTGTGTGTGTGTGTGTGTGTGTGTGTGCATTCACATGCCTATGCTATTTTTTTTTATATATGCGATTTAGTCTCTTCAGAGAAATTGAAAGAGCATATATTACAATACAACTTTAAAAACTCTATTTTTTCTCCCAGTTACTAAAGCATAAATTTGCTGCACATCTTATAAATGCACCTGATTTCTGTGTGCACAAGCACAAAGAATGAGTTTACAAATTACTTTGTTATAACTTTCTTCCACACATGGTTTCTAAACACTAACCTAGTAGTAATCTATATTATTTAGTTTCTATCCTGACTATATTTCATTTCTAACTTTGAAGAGAACATAATGGACATGTTCTAATCTTAAAAAAAAAAAAAAAAAAAGGTCCTGTGCCATAGGTTTGCATGCAGAATGTTTGGTAAAATATACTTAAATAGGCTAGAATTTCCCTAAAGAAAGATCATACTTATTTGCATATAGGTTCAGAGAATGCTTCTACTATTATTTCCCTTCCTTTTTATTTATCCTGTTTCATACCTTAATTAAATGCTTTCACTATTGTCAAAAAAATTACATATAACTCATTAATAAGCCATCACTTGTCTAGTAGTTTCTCTTACTTCAAAGTCACAATAAAGATTTTCTCTACCCTATCCACATAGCTCAAAGAAAGGAGCAGGGATGGATTTAATTAATTTAATTTAATTAATTATATGAGTAAAGAGAACTCTGTTCATGGAAGCATTTGGTTGTTAAATGACACATATGCAGATTTATTTTTTTCAGCCACTTCTTTGACTTAACTGCTACAAGACTCATTAAATTTTTAAAAAATTAAACCAAAATTGTTTAGCTTTTAAATCTCTATATTTGATTCCAATCCTTTCCCCTTCTCCACTTCTTTCTCACACAGTGAGAATGAAATAAATACGATACCCGTTATATGTAGGAAATCGTGCAAAGCATTTCCATTTATTGACTGTTTTACTCATGGCTCTTCCTTTGTCCTAAAGATTGTTATCCTTCTTCGCCCTTATAGCTGACAAATTTGTGTCTTACTTTAATGACAAGAAAATCTGAATTGAATTTCCCTTTGTACATGCCTTTCTTTCTTTCCTCCAATTTTAATAATTCTCCCACTTCTCAAATGTTAAGCCGACTTTTTTCTTGCACTCTAAATTCAATTTTCTCTCCTCTCATCCATTCATTCCTTTTCTAGAATGTTTTTATTTCAGATATACATTCTAAGACCTTTGGTTTAAAAAATAAAGAATGGTCAGTTTCTCATTTATGATACTTAGATAATGTGGATCCATGATCTTAGAGATTTCTTATCCTTTGACCATTTATCTCATCTCTGATGAAACACACATGAGTCTGCATTCTTTGCAATTATCATCTGTATTATCGTCCCCACAGATCTGGGCTGGGTGGAGAGTCTCATAGGGGAGGGTGACCTTTCTTGTTCCCCATCTGACTCTAGTTGGCTGAGCTCATGTCCTGCCTTAGATAGAGTTCTCTCCTTTTTTTTTTTTTTTTTTTTTTAAAACTGTAAGAGGGCCTTGTGAAATCTTGAAAGACAGCTAGTGTCTGCCCCCCTTCCAGAGTACCCAAGCATCTGGCATCAACAGGAACTAGCTGGTGCCAGGGTAGTGGCTGCTGGGGCAGTTGCAGCATCAACAGCATCAAAAGCAGACAGGCTACAAGGGAAAGAATTGTCAACAAGGAGAGACTACTAGGAGATCATGCTTGACAGTTTGATTAGATAATGCTAACATAGAGGCAAAAGGAAAAGAGTTAATGAGCTGCTTTCTAAACAATGTGTTAGAAAAAGGCTTAAGTACTGGCGTCCCAGCTAACTGTATTAATATGGATAAGTTAGTTTATAGAATTAGGTTCTAATCATCCATAGTGTATGCTGCGCTCTCTATGGATATGCTTTCTTTGTGGGAATATAAGGACCTATTCTATGCTCCATTCATGTTTACAAAGAGTACTTCTTTTACTCCCCTATTATTTATTGCAAGGATTTTGTTTTCCTTTTCCTTTTTTCTAGTAGTGGGTTTGGGAGAGCAAGTGGGAAGGGAAGATAGTGATTTTTAAAAAGGAAAGGACAAAAAGAGTCATCTAAGTATCTATATATTAATTAATTTATTTTTTGGTAAATTTATTTATTTTTAATACACAGTACTTTATAAACCATGTTGGGAAAGAAAAATCAGAGCAAAAGGGAAAAAAAACATAGGAGAGATTAAAAAAAACAGAAAAAAATAAGTGAACACAGCATGTTGATTAACATTCAGTCTCAGTTCTTTTTCTGGATGTAGATGGCATTTTCTGTCCAAAGTCTATTGCAATTGCTTTGGATTACTGATCCATTGAGAAGAACCAATGTGTCTTTCACAGTTGGTCATTGCACATTCTTGCTGTTATTGTGTACAATGTATTCCTGATTTTGTTTATTTTGCTTAGCATCAGTTTGTGTAAATATTTTCAGGCCTTTCTAAAATCAGCTGGTTCATCATTTTTTATAGAATAATAATATTCCACTATCTTCATTATATTTTAATTTTTAAAGTTAACTTTTTGTTATATTTTGAATTCCAAGTTGTCTCCCTTCTTCCTTCCCTCTCTCCCTACCTTGAATTAGAAAAGGCCTCCCTTTTTGGAGAGCAGTTTGGAATTACGAATAAAGAATTATAAAACCGTGCATGCCTTTTGATCCAGAAATACCACTATTAGGTCTGTTTCCAAGGTGAAATATTTATTGTAACTATCTTTGTGGTGACAAAGAACTGGAAATTGAGGGGAACATCAATTGAGGAATGACTGATTAAGTTGTGGTATATAATTGTGATGGAATACTACTATTTTGTAAAAAAAGATGAACAGATAAGAAATGATGAGCTGGTAGATTTCAGAAAAACCTAAAAAGACTTACATGAACAGATGCTGAGTGAAGTAAGTAGGACCAGGAGAATATACACAGTAACCGCAATATTGTACAATGATCAACTATAATAAAAATATGAAAAAAACAAAAAAAGTGAAAATATTATGCTTTGATCTTCATTCAGATTTCATCAGTGCTTTCTCTGGATGAGGATATTATTTCCCAATATTTTGAAATTATCTTAGATCACTATACTACTAAGGAGAGCAAAGTCAATCATAGTTGATCATTGCATCCTCTCAATCTCCAGTTCCTTGCCATCACAAAGAGAGCTAAGAGTATTTCTGGGTCAAAAGGTATGTGCAGTTTTATAACTCTTTGTGTAATTCCAAATTACTCTCCAAAATGGTTGGATCAATTCTACCCGTCTATTAGTATCACAATTTTTCCACTCTTCATCTATTTGTCATTTCCTCTTCTATTATTTTAGCTAGGTTGAAAGATGTGAGATGATATCTCAAAATTGTTTTAATTTGCAGTTCTCTAATCAAGAGACATTTAAAACATTTTTATATGACTATAGATGGCTTTGACTTCTTCAAGAACTGCTTGTTCTTATCCTTTGACAATTTATCAAGTGGGGAATGAGTCTCATGATTATAAATTTAACTCAGTTCTCTATATAGTTGAGATATGAGGCCTTTATCTGAGAAATTGGCTGTAACATCCCTCCACCCCAGTTTTCTGCTATCTTTCTAATCTTGGCTATATTGATTTTATTTGTGCAAAACCTTTTAAATTTAATGTAATCAAAATTATCCATTAAATATCCCACAATTCTCTCCATCTCTTATTTGTTCATAAATTCTTCTCTTATCCATAAGTTTGATAGGTAATACACTTTATGTTCTTCTAATTTACTTATGATGTCTCCCTTTATATCTAGAAAAATATCCATTTTTGATATCTTGGTAAATGGTGTAAGATATTAGTCTATACCTAGTTTCTCCTAGACTGCTTTCTGGTTTTCAAAGTAATTTTTGCCAAATAGGGAGTTCTAATCCCAAAATCTTAGATCTTTGTACTTACAAAACACAAGGTTACTATCATCATTTACTACTGTGATTTATATACTTACTCTATTCCTTTGATTCACCAAAATTTTTTTTTAAAGAAAAAATTTTATTGATACATTTTGTTTTTACAATCCTAAAATTTCCCTTGGATCTCTCTTTCTCTCTGACTTCCTACATAAGCCTTCCTAATAAGAAAAAAAGTTAAAAAGAAAGAAAAAGAGAAAAAATTTTAATAAATCAATCAATATCTTTAAAAAGGAATTATATACAATATTCCATAACCATATATTCTCAATCTCTGCAAAAGAGTAAAGTGCCTTCATTGAGACATCTCTATTTTTTTAATTTTAAAAATTATTGAAAAAAAATATTGAAAAATTTTCAGTAATCAAATATTGACTTTTTTCTTCCTTCCATTTCCTTACTTGTGAGAGGGAGAAAGAGAGAGACCTTAATTATCCAGGCCTTTATTATCCAAACTTTTATCATTTTATACCCAATTCAATGCAATAGTCATAGTTGTTTCCTCTCTAGTTGTTGCTAACCTCTCCCTATTCTAATTACTCCTGTATTTTATTCTTGGAATAATTTTTCTGAAATAATTTTCATCATAAAGCAGAATGTTAACAGTAATAAAAATATTGGACTTTGTTCAAGAGAGATCTGGATCCAAATCCCAATACTAACAATTTGCTATCATTGGGACCATAGTCAAATCCCTTACCTCTTTGGGCTTCAGTTTTCACAAGGCATTGTAAGGATCAAATGTGGTCATGTGTGAAAACTTTATTTTTTATAATAGTTTTTTTATTTTTCCAAATTCATGCAAAGTTAATTTTTTACATTCATCTTTCCAAAAACTTGTGTTCCAAATTTTTCTCCTTTTCCGCTCTCCCCTTCCCCTAGACAGAAAGATATCTTCTACAGGTTAAACATAAGCAATTCTTCTAACATTTATATTTGTCATGACATACAAGAAAAAAAGAGATCAAAAGGGGGAAAAACATGAGAAATTAAAAAAAAAACAAGCAAATGCTACCACCAAAAAAAAGTAAAAACATTATGTTTTGATCTACTTTCTGTTTCCATAATTCTCTCTCTGTATACAGATGGTTCTTTTCATCACAAGTTTATTGAAATTGCCTTGAATCCCTCATTGTTGAATAAAGCCAAGTTCATCACAGTTGGTTATCACATAATCTTGTTGTTGCTGTATATAATGTTCTCTTGGTTTTATTTACTTCATTCATCATCAGTTCATGTGAGTCTTCCTGGGATTTTCTGAAATCAGCTTGTTAGAACAATAATATTCCATTACATTCATATATATATATAAACTTTAATATAATATTTACATGCCAGAAATTATTATATTTGTATCACTTCTTTGTTCAAGTCCCTTTGGCAGCATTATTGCCTACCATATTAAAAAAAAAAACTAGAATTCAACTCATCTACTAAAGATTCCCTTTCATTCTTATGATTTCCCACTTAGATGAGTTTTCCACTGACACCAGGCCCACTCATTGATAATCCTTACTTCATATATTCACTTATTATTTAGAAAATCATAGCTAAGAAATTCTATGTTTCTGCCTGGGAAAAAGTTTCAAGGAGCTCAGTGAGATGGACAGCTCGTTACTCAAAAGAATTTTGGGGCTCTTTTCTTTGATCTTATCTGGTCTATGAAAACTGATTGGAAATCATCATCAGGTTCTAGTGTAAAGGCCCAGTTTTATAGAGATCAGTATGTGAACTTGTTCTTGGCTCAGTATTTCAGTTCATCATGACATGAAGATCCTGGTTCTTCCAGAACTGGCAAGCAAACCCAAGTCTCTAAGGATTTTAAAATCCTTTTTTGGCTCAAGACAATTTCCTCTTGGGTAATGAAATGCTTTCCAGACTCTGGAATATAGCTACAAGTAGAACCCATAAGACTAAATAATCTTTAAGAATTAAGTAATGACTTGTTTTAATTAATAGCATTTAAACTTTTTCTATTGGAATTCCTACCTTCATCTAAAGAGAAGACAATAATTTATATTTTAATATATTTAACATCTACTGGTCATCTTGCCATCTGGGGAAGGGGATGGGGGAAAGAGGGGAAAATTGGAACAAGAGGTTTGGCAATTGTCAATGCTGTAAAGTTACCCATACATATAACCTGTAAATAAAAGGCTATTGAATAAAAAAAATAAAAATAAAAAAAATAAAGAAAAGACAAGTGGGGGTTCTTAATTTAGAATCCTGAACTTAAAAAAAAATTTTATAACTATATTTCAATATAATTGGTTGCCTTTGTACTTCTATATATTTTATTTTATGCATCTAAAAGTATTATTGTGAGAAGATAAAGAACCCTTGGACTAGAGAGTAATCTTTCCTCCTACTTTCCAATTCCAGCTCCAACACACAGACTTTAGTCCCTTTTTTCCTTAGTGTTAATTATTCATTCAGAATGCTATCTTGCTTTTTTTTTTTTTTTTCTTTTTTATCTTCTAGTTTCCTTATAAACATCACTCCTACGCTCTTAGATTTTCAGCTAAGGCTGGTTTTCTCTGTAACTTTGTTCCAGACCCCCCTTTGATTCAGTGGAGCCCAGACCTACATCTATAAAAACTGGAACAAATCAAACAAAATAAAAACATTTATTGTGTTTCAATTTATTTATCCAACCATAATATTTACTTGATAGGCATGTAGAAGGAAATGTTGAATCCATTGCTCAAAGGCCGTTAGAATGACTCCCAATGAGTGGGACTAAATCTTTCCATTTCAGTCTGATCCAATCTTACTCATGTTTCTCTAGTTGTGGAAGACCTAAAATAGTGTCACGAATACACTGAATGCTTGATAAATGTCATTTGTCTGACAAAGAGAAGTAAAGGATGATATCAGGTAAATGTGGATTGAAAGTCAATCTGTGTAACTATTTCTGCTCTTTGTAGAAAGTGTATTTTTGCTCAGGTATAGGTAGAATGTTTTGATTATTTTTTAAGCCTGGTCTGTCTGAATAATGGATTTGCATCTCCCTTCTGCTGATAAAAGCAATTTATGAAAATGGGAAGGTGTAAAGTAATATCAGATAAAGGGTGAATTCACATGCAATTAGTATGATTTGTTCCAATTAAAAGGAAAGGAGACCATGCATAATAGCCTTGATTCATGGGCTTCTGCTTAGGTTTCATGCTTTTAAAATTATAATAGCAATAATACAGAAGGAAATTAATCACTTGGACATAAAGAGTGGATCTATAATGTGGTACCCACACAAAAAGAAAAACCTTTATGGAACATTCATAGTTTTGTTGTTCCAAGTTGTTCTTTCTCCCAAAGATCTCAGCAATATTGGTAGGGCTTCCTGTGCTCCACTCAACAGGTGTTCTTGCTTATAATAAATATATAATAATAATTATAGCCATAGTTAACATTTATTTATATCTTTGGCATTTGCAAAGCATTTTTCATGTGTTATCTCATTTAATCTTCACAGGATGCTTGGAGCAAAGTATCATTATTATCTCTATTTTACACATAAGAAAACAGTTTGTGAGAGAGTAAGTAAATTATTCAGGTTTATATAGTTTGTAAATAACCAAATTTGGCATTCTAATCCCTATGCCCTTTAGCTGTCCTCTTATCTCTCTATATCTTTATGTCTAAAGTCCATATCTTTATGTCTATACAATACACATCTACCCATGTATTCACACACATATTCATATTGTATATACATACATATATTAATACATATATCCAATATGGTATTCACAGCATTAAGAAAACTGGTCTATCAGCTTTCTTTATACCCTCATTGATATCCTTTACCTGCCCTTTCACCTAATAGTCTTTGGACCATCACAAAAAAAATCAACTCATACAAGTCTCTAAGACTCGGGGCTGACCCAAGATCTAAGCCAGAAGGTCATTGTTTCTGGAAGATTTTTCCAAGTTATAAGAGCTTTGACCTGGGTGCAAAATTGACTAGATTCAGGATAGCAGGCAGATTTGCCTTTAGGATACTCTGTTAATGATCCTTAGCCAGTCCTTGACACGTTATATGGTTGAGAATCATGAAAAACAACAATCTTGAGAGAATCCAGAATTGTAAATGATCCAAAAAGCAATGGAGAGGAATATGGTTAGAACAACCAGGCTGCAATGTTATGCCAATTGCTAGGTGATATGGTGAATAGAATGCTGAGTTTGAAGTCAGGAAGACCTGAGTTATGATTTCAGATATTCATTAGCTATTTAACTTTGGACAAGTCAACCAGTCAACATTCATTAAGTGCTTTGGATGTACCAGGTACTATGCTAAACAATGAGGATACAAAATGAGGCAAAAAAATTATAGAAATAAATTTAAAAGGATTGCACATATTTAATCTATATCAGATCGCTGGCTGTCTTGGGGAGAGGGACAGAAGGGAGGGAGAAACATTTGGAATACAAAATCTTACAAAAATAAATGTTGAAAACTATCTTTACATATATTTGGAAAAATAAAATACTATTGAGGGGGTAAAAACAAAGAGAGGTAAATGACTATCCTGCCTAAATGGAGCTTACAATGGGGAATCAATACACAAACAAATAGATACAAATCAAATTACATACAGAATAAAAAATTAACTATTGATAGAGGGAAGGCCCTATGGTTAACCTCTGTCTCCCTTACTTGTTTCCTTTTCTGTAAAATGGGGATAATGATAACAGCTGACTGACTCGTAGGATTGTTGCGAATATCAAATGAGATAATACAGGTGGAGGACATTGCAAAACTTAAAGCAACATATAAAAGTTAGCCATGAATATTATGGGCAATAAAAAAAATATTTGGGATTATTAATAGTGAGAATAACTGCGTCACGTAGTTGGTTATATAGCAAGAGAACAAAATAACATATGAACAGTCCTAGTGATTGTTGAGTGGCTTCTACAAAATATTACAAGACCTAAAGAAAGGTATATAATATTAAGTAGATCCTCTAAATGAGAGCTAACAAAAGAAAACGGACAAAAATCTCCCAGGTGGAGAAGTTGGGGATAAGTTGTGACCTGGACTCAGAGGCCCATAGGCTCAAAGAATTAGAGCCAGAACAGACTTTTCATTATAGATTAGAAAAAAATGTGGAGAGGTAAATTGTCTCAAGGTCATGGGTACAGAAGAAATATCTCACTGAAATTACTGATCCATTAAAGAAGCAACATTCTTGCCTGTTGCATGATGAACAAACTTTACTGGTCATATTTTTTCAAAATATTCTTCTTTTTTATAATAATAGCTTTTTATTTCTCAAAATACATGCAAATGAGAAATGTAGAAATATGTTTAGAGGAATTGCACATGTTTAATCTATATTGGATTACTTGCTATGTAGGGCAGAGGATAAGGGGAGAAAGGAAGAAAAAATTGGAACACAAGGTTTTGCTAGGGTGAATGTTGAAAACTATCTTTACATGTGTTTTAAAACTATTTTGTCACTTTTTTATATTTTTAAATAATAGCTTTTTATTTTCAAAATACACGCAAAGATAATTTACTCATGGAATCTAATCAACTGGGTTGCTGTGATCACCCATCTACTGCAGACAGACATAAGCCAGGAGCTCCTTAAATTCCATTCTTCTCCGCAATGTTGGTTCAGTGATTTAGTCCCTTACCTTTCCCCACATGTATAGAATTCTGCTGGTGACAAATGCAGATTTAAATAAGGGTTGATGACAAAAGGATGAACTCAATGAGTTCTCAGCCATGTGATTCCATAATTAGGGGACATTGAGGAGACTCATTAATAATCACACAGCATTGTGATATTTCAGGTGTTATTAAAGGGCTAGAGAGCAATCTGACCTGCACTCACTTTCTAGTTATTTGATCGCGAGCAACTTACTTTCCTTTTCAGTGGAAAGACTTCAAGACTAGCATTTACTAATCCTTTTATCTTATGTCAGCTAAATCACTCTCCCCTCAGTCTCCTCAAAAAAAAAAAAAAAAAAAAAAAAAAAG
Organism: Sarcophilus harrisii; assembly: GCF_902635505.1. Lineage (NCBI taxonomy): Eukaryota > Metazoa > Chordata > Mammalia > Dasyuromorphia > Dasyuridae > Sarcophilus > Sarcophilus harrisii. The sequence continues at coordinate 93,202,821 of NC_045431.1, forward strand.
AAAAAAGAAATTGAAGGGAGAATACACTCACTTGGGGCTTTGATAGAGACAAAGATACACACTCCTAAATTTCCCTTGATGACCAACTTCAAATTTTGATTTGTATTTAAATCTTCTGGCTAGCAATTCTGTGACTTACTTATTTTTTTCTTTTTTACTTTCAGGAACACAGTAGCTTCTTCATGTAGAGTCTGTAAAGCACCTATTTTACCTGCATCAAGATAAAATATAGCACAGCAGAAGCTAAATATTTAATAGACCGCACATAATACTGTTAGGGCTGGAATAACATCTACCACTGAGAATTTCAAAGCATCCCACATTCTCTGTATGAAACATATACTATACAATTTGACTGCATTTTCAGACAGAGAATATTTATTTCCCCCTGAATACTGAGTCTCAAAATTTGAAGAATTTGTATCTATATTTTTATTTTATTTTGTTGCTGCCTTTAAAAAAAACAATGATTGATACTTTCCAATTACTTTCTTCCATCAATAGAACCATCTCTTTTTCCCCCTCCCATTTAATAGTATTTTATTTTTTCCAATTACATGTAAAGGTAGTTTTCAGGATTTTGAGTTCCAATTTTTTTCTCCTTCCTTTCCTCTTTTTCTTCCTCTTCATCATGGCAAATGATCTGACATGGGTTATATAAATATATACTTATATATGTATGTGAGTATATATATATATATGTATATGCACAATTATGTTAAACATATTTCTACCTAAGTCATGTTATAAAAGAAGAATCAGATTAAAAGGGGAAAAAGTCACAAGAAAGAAAAAAGTGGAAATAGTATGCTTTGATCTGAATTCAGACTTGTAGTTGTTTCTTTGAGTGTGGATGGCAATTATGTCATGTGTCTTTTCAAACTGTTTTGGATCACTATATTGTTTTTTGTTTTTTTAATGAGGCAATTGGGGTTAAGTGACTTGCCAAGTGTCACACAGCTAGGAAGTATTAAGTGTCTGAAACTAGATTTGAACTCAGGTCCTCCTGACTTTAGGGCTGGTGCTCTTTCCACTGAATCACCTAGCTGCCCCTGGATCACTATATTGTTGAAGAGAACTAAGTCTATTATAGTTGATCATCACACAATGTTATACAATGTTCTCCTGGTTCTGCTCACTTTACTCAGCATCAGTTCATAAGTCTTTCCAGATTTTTCTGAAATCCACCTACTCACCTTTTTTTATTGTACAATAGTATTTCATTTCATTTACATAACCACAACTTCTTCATCCACTCCCCCAAATGATGGATATTCCCTCAATTTTTAATTCTTTGCCACCACAAAAAAAAACTGCTATAGATATTTTTGTACACATAGAGAATTATTTTTTCTAACAAACAAGGGTAGCATTCAAAATAAACCTGCACACTGCACATATATACCTCATTCTATACTAGTAGTTCCCCATCCCTCTGTCCAGAGGGAGGAGGACATTTAACTATCATTCCTTTGAAGTGATGATTGGTCACAACTTGACTATCATTATTTTTGCTATAAAGTGTATTACTCATTTAATCCCCGCAATAATCCTTCATATTAGGTGTTATTCTTCAGTGAGTAGTTAATTCAAGGAATCTGAGGTCTTTTGAACTCTAAGTTCAAATAAATGTCCCAACGTAGAACACACTAACTCTTTGATCAGGGTATAGATGGTTCAGTGTTGTTGTTGTTGTTGTTGTTTCACATTATTTTGGTCTGTGTAAATTGCTTACTTTGTTCTACATCAGTTCATATAGGTCTTTCCAAGTTTTTCAGAAATCTTCATCTTCACTTCTTTCTAGTGCTATTATAACATATTACCTTCATATGCCACAGTAAGTTTAGCCATTCTCCAGTCAGTAGGTTTCCACTTTGTTTTGGACTACCTTTACGAAAGTGATGAGAAGGCAAAATTTCTAGAGATAAATAAATCACTAACCCTCTAAAATCTTCTGTTTTCTGTTTATCTGTTTCAGGACATCAAGGAGATCAACAATGGGGTAAGGGAGAGAAAGGAAAATGACCTGTTGCAATGATAACTTTCAATTGTTGCTGTTGTAGATTATGTAGATTATTAATGATAGGATGGTGCAAGATGTAAATGAAACTCATCTGGGGTTTGAAGAGGATCTTAAAAAAAGGCCACCAAGAACTATGTAATGTTCTTTCTTTCTTAAAAAAATAGTATATTTTATTTCCCCCTAATTACATATAAAAACCACTTTTTTTTTACATTTGTTTTGTTTAAAACTATTTGAGTTCTAAAGTCTCTCCCTACCTTTCTTCATTCATTTCTCCCTGAGACAATAAGCAATTTAATATAGGCTATACATGTGCAATCATGAAAAACACTGTATTTTTCTAAGTTACTATAATTTCTTTGGATTTTTTTCTTGGGCTAGTTCCTCATTGATTTTGTTTCTTTTCCAGCAAAAGAAAATTTTCTTTCTTCAGCAAATTACTCAAGCTGAATTGTCAGCAGCTATGTATCTGCACCATAGGTGGGCAAAGCAGGAATACCAGCACATACAAGGAGAAGCATTTTCATTAACTTTTTCTTTTTTTTCCCCTTTAGGACAAGAGTTAATGTATGTACAATGTACTGGCCTATACTCTATACACAGATATGGTATAATTTGAAGAGCTTATAACCATGTATTTGTGAAATATTTTAAAAATATATTTTGAAACTGTATTCTAATATCATTAGTTTTTTCTGTAATCCTCTGGACAAAAGCCTAAAGGCAATAGCTCTCCGGAAGGACACTTTTCTTTATTCTATAGAGTTTGGCAATAAGGATGCTGAATTCCTGTTGGGCACGTTGAGGGTGCTCAGTAGCTAAAACATAGGTTCTTAGGGAAGACATTCTGCCTTTTCTATGCTAGTGTCTTCACTCTATGTGTCTGTGTATGTGTATGTAATATAAATATACCTATGTGTATGTGTGTATATAAAATCTTGTCTGTAGATACTTGTTTTCATGCTATTTCCCCATTAGATTAAGAGCTCCTTGAGGGAAGGCACTATATTTTTGCCTTTCTTTGTGTTCCTAGCATTTAGCACCATGCTTGGGGTCTTTGTGACCCCATTTGGAGTTTTCTTGGCAAAGATACTGGAAATTTGTCATTTCCTGTTCCAGCTCATTTTACAGTTGAAGCATATAATAAATCTAGCACAGAGTAGGTATGTAATAGATGCTTATTGATTATTAAGTATGGTAGCAACTTGCTCTTCCCAGGATTGGGGATAGCTAAAGATTTCAGCTAAACCAAAAGATAAAGATAGAACTGAGCAGTGCCTGGGGGAAGGCACAGTGAAACAATATCTAATAAAGCAATATCTAATAAAATCTGATGCAGTAGCATCTGGTAGATTAGAGCAGTGGAGGGGGGGAAGGGGTCCAGTAGGAACAATGAGATAATGTCAGTTGGAACTATCATTAGATCTTCCTATAAGGCATCAGCAACCCTACAGCTTCAGAGCTGTGACTTACTTTTCTCCTGGTGAGCTCTGACCACATACATTCCCTCCATATATGCTGCTCCATTTATGTCTTCCCTATGTGTTCTGAGGACAAAGACAAAATGAATGTTTTTACCCTCAAGTGACTTAAGTTCTATCAGAGAGAAAACATATACACATATTTCTACCATGAACCATTTTGTCTAATGAACAGTCAGATTTGATTTGTTAGTAGTTAAGTGTGGTGTGGTGGTATTTCTTTTGGTTCAACTCTAATACCTGAGGAATACTGGCCATACTTAAATACTAATCCTTAGAAAAATTAGATGTATATCAAAATAATGGTTTGTGAGTATTCAAAAAAGTAATTAGATAATTACTATAAACAAATATGAACTTATTAAGAATAAGTCACAAAAAGATTCCCTGCCTCAGTAAATTACCAAAAAAACACACCAAAAATATTTCCCAAACCCACCAGCCAGTAGATTAAAAGATATTCCCAAAGAAGAAAGTAATAGTTTATAATAGTTGCAAAGACTCAGAGAAAAAATGGATTTCTATGAGGCCTATGAAAATACCCAAAAAAGCTGAAGCAAGAAATTAAAAAAATGTTCTGAGAGAAAGAAGGGAAAGAAGAATAAGTAGTTTAGAAGAAAAAGTGATAAACTGACCCAAGAAATGAACTCCCCCCAAACTAGTATAGTTTAAACAGAAAGCAATGACTTCATGAGAGAGTAAGAAATATTAGAACAGAATCAAAAGATTGAAAAATAGAAGAAAATATAGTATAGCTTATGTCAATTGATCTGAAGCATCACCTAAGGAAGAATAATTTAAGAATTTTGGGATTTCCAGGAAACTATAATAAAAAAGCAGCCTAACTATCATATTTTAAGAAAGCATAAATGAAAGCTAACCAGATCTATTAGAACCAAAGGGCACAATAAAAATAGAAAGATCACTTCCTGAAAGAAATACCAAACCAAAAAGGTCCTGGAAAGTCACAGTCAAAATTCAAAATTCCCATGGAGATCACATAAGACTTGGCAGTTTCTACTATAAATGAAAAAAAAAAGATTTTGAAATATAGGTAAAATTTAAAAGGTAAAATGTAGGGACATAGAATCAAGAATAATTTACTCTATAAAACTGAGCGTAAATTCTATAAGGAAAAAACATGGATCTTAAATGGAAGCCAGAAATTTCAGGCCTATCTAATGAAAAACAAACAAACAAAACAGAGCTGAGTGGGTACTTTGAAATATAAACACAAGAGTCCAGAGAAATCTAAAAGGTTAATTTGAGAAATTAGAAAGAATTGTATATGATGATGTAGTGCTAACATCTTCAGGACGAGAGAGAGAGAGAGAGAGAAAGAGAGAGAGAGAGAGAGAGAGAGAGAGAGAGAAATGAAAAGAGAAAGGGATAGGAAGACTGATAAATTGAAAGAGACATGAATGAACAGAGAGACAGAGAGACAGAGACAGACAGACAGAGAGAGACACTGAGAGACAGATACAAAGAGACAGGAGAGAGACAGAGAGAAGAGGAAAAGAGAAGAGAAAGACAGAGGCAGACAGAAAAAGAGAGACTGAGACAGGGAGACTGAGACAGAGACAGAGACACAGAAGGAGTTTGATGTAGAACTACATCTAACACAACAGGGAAATAAGTGGGTATAGAGAGTGATAGGAGTAGAGGTGTTTAAGAGAGAGAATAATACTAGGAAGGAAATATTTATAAATAAATCTAACTTTTTTTTCTGGAGAAAGAATTAAAAAGGGACAAAAGGAAGAATATCAAAGAAATATAATGTAAGGGGTGCCTTAGATTGCATATTAGATGATTGGGAAATACTTAAACCAATTATGGTATATGAAGGAAATATTACTGAGCTATAAAAATGATGAAAGAAAAATTTTAGAGAATCTAGTTAGCTTGAATTGACACAATAAAATGAGCAGAACCAGGAGAAAAATTTAATACCAGGACAGTAACATTATTAAAAAAATAACTTTGAAAAGTTTTTTTTTTTTTTCCTAGGGGAGGGGGTGGGGGGTAAGAGGTGAAAAATTGGAACAAGAGGTTTGGCAATTGTTAATGCTGTAAAGTTACCCATGCATATAACCTGTAAATAAAAAGCTATTAAATTAAAAAAAATCTCCAAAAAAAGTGTTTTTTTTTTTAAATCTCTGAACAATGCAATGGCCTTCCACATCTCTCAAGAGGATCAATGATGAAACATGTTACCTAGCACTTTACAGTAATAGAAACAAGGTGCAGAGAAATACATTTAGGACAAAGATACTATGTTTTCTTTCTTTTCTCTTGGTTTTTAATGAGGAGGGGGAAGGAAGGAAGATTTAGCAACAGTGAGTCTATGACTTTTTTTTTTTTTAATAAACAGAACAGAAGGAAGTTCAGAAGGAAGTACAGGGAAGTAGGATAATTTTGAAAGTGATGTGTAAAATATAAAATGTATATTTTAAAAAGGAAGTAAGATATATAGAATGGAGATTAATGGCTTCATCTAGAATTTTCTTTTTGAATTTTGTTGTATATGGAAAACTTTTTTTTGGAAGGGTGTGTTAAAGTTCAGAATTAAAATAATAATAATGATATCAAGCCAAGATTTTCTGATAGAGTTTCTAGGCCATAACTCTAGGACAGGAGAAAGCCATAGACATTATCAACAATCCTGGGTGCTTTGAGATTAGTTATATTGTAAGGAAAAAGTAATTCCTGCCATTTAGGGAATAATTGAAGCAAATATAAATTAATGACATGAGGATTTTATTTAAGTTACCAAAGAATTCGGTCAGTGTATAGATAGTCTGATTTGTATATAGAGGATAGTGTTTATCTGGTGTTATAAATCGAAGCTCCCTTAAACTTTTTCCACTTACAATCCTTTTTTACCCAGGAAATGTTTGTGTGACCCTGGGCGAATAGGTAGAGAAATGGGAACTCTTAACCTGGAAAAAGAAAATACTTGAGAGGTACAAAATAGCTATCTGCCAATATTTGACAGGCTTCTAAAGAGAGAGGGGATTTGCTTGTTTTGTATAAATGTATAGGAAAGAGTTAGGCATTAACTTGTAGAAAAATTCTGAAGCCCCTTTCTACTCTGAGATTATTTGATTCTAAGAAATTGAATTTTAAATTAAGATTCAGGAGAAATAATATTAAAGACAAAAAAGCAATAGAAGGAGCAAGAGTTCTGAAGTGAGAAGACCTGAGTCTTAATATCTGTGTGACCCTGGACAAATATTTGCTTCTGTTTCCTCAATTATAAGATACAGTTGGGTATGCTAACTTCTACTTGTCAGGCAGACAGCAAACAGTTGGTAGGTTGAATTGAGTCATACTTTGTTATTTCAAATACCCCTCCATGAATTATTTCTGAGTGTCCAAGGCTAGTTCATTCAACACAGATCAACTGACTGTGGTAGAAAGAATGAGATATTTATATTTGAGTTTCTTTGGGGTCTTCTGTGTTTCCTATTTCACTTATAGCTTCTCTTTCATTAGTAGGCCACACAAATGAAGGCAAATGGAGAGATGTAGCTACTATTTCTTTGTTTAATTTCCTAATATACAACTGTTTAAAATTATTAATGGAATCTTACAGTTTGCAAAATTTAATTACCTTTCCCTCTGATTTCTGCAGATCATTTTCATATTAGTAATTTTATTCATCAGAAAAAGTGATTGGAACTCACACAGATCGTGGTCACAATGCCACTTAAATTTAATAGATTCTCATATATTTGCCAACAAAACAAACAACTGGTTATATAACAAGTCTGGAAGTTAGGTAACAATTTTTTCCCCCAGAAATGTTACATTCTTAACTTCTTTATTCTCATCTTAATGATTTTTTGATTGGCATGAATGAGATCAGAGGATATTCAAGACAAAAGATTTATTGCAATGTTCATTTTGTTCACTGTTTTTGGGGATCAACAGGAATTTTTTTTTTAAATCATGACCTGCAAAGTATCCTAGAGAAAGTATATTTTAAAAATTTACCACTGTGTTTCTTGTTTCCTCATCTACTAAGTAAAGGGATTGGATGTTTGTTGTTATTAAGACATTTCAGTGGTATTTGACTCTTGATGACCACATCTGGGGTTTTCTTGGCAGAGATACTGGAGTAGTTTGTCATTTCCTTCTCCAGTTCCTTTTTCACATGAGGAACTTAGGTAAACAGGGTTAAGTGACTTGTTTGGAATCAGGTAGTAAGTATCTAAAGTCAGATTTAAATTTAGGAAGATGAGTCTTCCTGACTCCTGGTTTAGCACTCTATCCACTGTACCACCGAGCTTCTAAAATCTCTTTTAGATTGAAATATATGATTCTATGATCTCATAAAATATCACCTTTGACACATATAGTTGTATGACTTAGGCAAGTCAATTAATCTATCCAAGAAAATAAGTTTACAGAGAAGGTGCCCACTTGCACTAGTTGAGAGAGTAACTTCATCTGAAAGTTTTTCATCCAATTTAAAAGCACAGGTTTAATCCCTAAACCGATTCTTTTAGCTTCCTTTTTCTTTTTCTTTCAGGAATTTTAAAAGAAATACTGTACTTTGAGCCTGAAGAAATATATATGATAAAAGGGACTGGGGAAAGTCTAAAAATCCAGTACATGAATGCAATATAGTATGTAAATTGTGTTGTAAGAAATGATGACTGTGAAGACTTCAGAGAAGTATGGGAAGAATCCCATGAACTGATACAAGGTGAAGCAAGCAGGATGAGAAAAACAGTACACACTGATAGAATATATACACCATGATCACAACAATATAAAGGGAAATAGAGAAAAAATTCCCTACATTCAATGTTGCAGAATTCTAGTGATCCCAAAAAAGAGAGGATAAAATCCATATCACTCTTTTTTGTTTGTTTAGTTGATTGACTAGGGGACTTCTTTTTGATCACTTTTTTACCTGTGGCAAAGAACTTGAACCAAAAGGGCACAAGACACTAACAATTGGTACTTAATTCACCAAGTATTTAAACTATGTATAAGGGGCTATTAATATTCTCTCTCAAATGTCTTCTCAATCTAATCCAAAAAAGATTTATTTATTTCAATTTATTTATTTTATAAGATTTACTTAAGAGAAAAGAAGTTTGGTAAAACTAATCAATATATCAAAAAATTCTGATATATGCAGCATTCCATCTCCAAAAGTTCAACAAAGTAGGGCAAAACACCTTATCCTATCTCTACTTTAAGATCAAACTTGTTATAATTTTGCTGCTCATGTTTTTTATTGTTTTCTTCTTTCTGTTTACAATGTTATAGTGATTGTACTTAAAGGCCGGGTGATATATTAGATGGCCTGACATCACAAAATTATGCTTCTGTAAATGTTTGGGTATATATGGGATCTTTCTTCTTATAAAGGTTTCTTTTTGGTACAAGTCTAGGAGTAATAGGATATCTGGATCAAAGGTTATAGGCATTTTTGTCGATTTGTTTACATAATTTTTAATTGTTTCCCAAAATAGTTGTACTGATTCATAGCTCTCCCAATTTATAGAGTGGTGAGCCTATCTTCTTACAATCCCTCTAAGATGAACTATTTTCATCTTCTTCAATTTGCATAGTCTGAGGTAAAACCTCTGAGTTGTTTAAATTTGAGTTTCTTTTATTATTAGTACTTTGTAACATTCTTTTATTTAGTTGTTAATAATTTTCAATTCTGTTTGTTCATATTCTTTGACCACAAATTTACTGGGCAATGGCTTTTGGTCTTATAGATGCCTACTCATGGTTTATATAGCTTAGATCCTTATTAGAGAAATTGGAGAGAAATTTTTTTTTCCATTCAAAGGTTTCTCTTCTTATCTTAGGTATATTAATATTGTTTGTTGCAGAAGCTTTCCAGTTGCATAGAATCAAAGTTATCCATTTTACTTTTTAAACTGACTCTAAACCTAGTTTGTTTCAGAATAAATCTACTCATAACTGTAAAAAAAATGTATGATCTACTTCTTTTCTATTTTTTTTAATAGTGTGAGCTTTATTATTAAGGTCACATATCTACTTAGAACATATTATGGAATATAGTGTAATATATTGGCCTAAGCCTAGTTTCTACCAGAGTATTTTCTAGTTTTGAATATTCCTCCAGCTCCTTAACTTCTTACTAATTTAAGAAGCACTTTGTAATTTAATCTTTCAAGTTATTTTGTGTGCTTTGGTAGATTAATCCTCACATATTAAATGCATTTTGTGGTTATTTTGATTGGAATTTCCCCTTGCTATTGCCTCTTAGAAGTTATTATTATCACAGAGGAATGCTGATCATTTTGATGGTTTTATCTCATTATATTAATGTACCAAAATCTGTTTAGCCATTTGCCAATCAATTTATTTTATTTCCAGTACTTTGCTACCACATAATGAGTTGCTATAAATATTTTAGTATATATTAATTGTTCACCCTTTTTTGATTTTTAGCCTCCTGGGGGCATATGCTTAATAGTTGAATTTTGAATCAAAAGGTATGGGAATTTTCTTCACATGATTCCAGTTCATTTCCAGAGTGGTTGGATCAATTTGCAATTTCATAAGTATTGTGTTAATGTGTCTATCTTTCCACAATAGTCTAATATAGACTATTTTTGTCTTGTCATTTTTTTCTGAATTTGAAGTGAAACCAGTAAATAATTTTGATTTGCATTTCTCAATAGTGATTTGGAGCATTCCTTGGATTGTTAATAATTTGTAACTCTTTTGAGAACTACTCATTCACATCCTTTAACAATTTTTTTTTTTAACTTGGGGAATGATTCTTTCATTATTTCATTCATATATTTCAGTTGTTTTCATACATTCTGGATATCAGATTCTAATCTGAGATGTTGATACAAAGTTATCCCATTTCTTTTCTTATCTTAGTTGCACTGATTTTGTCCAGTCCCCTTGTTAGAATTTTAGCAAGGATTTAATTAAATATCTACTGTATGAGGCAAGAGCTGTACAGAAGAACAAAATGTATAGGATTACCTGAATTTAAGTACTGCCACTTACATATACTGACTGAGACTCTGGGGAAATTGCTTAACCTGTCAGTGTCCCAGACAATTCTGTAAGGTGACAAATTGAAGAACAAGTGTACTTTGCATTGGTAAAGGAAGTTTCCTAACAAGGGATCTCTCTACTGATGAAATTACACATTCAACTTGTCTTCCTCTTCTCCCCTCAAAAGTAAATAAATAAAAAAGCCCTGTGGATACAAAATCAAAACAGTTTCTGTCTTCAAGAAGCTTACATACTATTGGGAGAATGGGGTTTAGATACAATATATAAATAGATGATTTCCACAGCTTTTTCTGAGAAACCCCAAGGTAAACCTTCAAATACTGAAGAGAAAACAACTCTGAAAGAGAATGGAAATTATCAGGGAAGTAAACCTATTTTCTTTCCAGTTTCCTTTAAAAATACATTATACAATATTATACAGTATATTATTATATACATTATATTATTATTTATTATTATATTATACATGTATATTATACATTATACAATATTATGCAAGAATCGTACATAGTTCTGTGAGTTAATAGTGTTGAAAACAATGAAGTCATAAAGGTCAAAGATATCAGGTAACAAACATTTTTAAAATTTAAGAAAAAATAATACTTCTTATAGACAGTTTTTGTTTTTATATCACCTAAATTTTCTTCTGAATGCCTTTTCCCAGAAAATTATCCCTCATTACAAAGATTTTTTTTTTAGGGAAAAAAAAGGGAAAAAAACAGCAAAATCAATTAGTACATGAAAAGAAATCTGATATTATATGCAATATTTCTTATTTAGGAACTCTCCTTCTCCACTTGTACAAAGAAGTGAAAAGAGGTATGTTTCTATATGGCAAAAACAGAATAATATATTTTAATATTAAGTTTTTCCCCACTGAACAAAAATTTATTTTCTTTTCCTCCTACCAATTGCTACCACTGGGGGAAAAAAGAAATAAAAACAAAACCCTTGCAACAAAGATGCAGAGTCAAGAAAAAACAAATTAACATAGTCATATGTGTATGTATATGTACATAACTCAAAAGCATACATGTACATATATTATATATATTTATACATATATGTATATCCATATATTGAGTGAATGTATATGCATTATAATTATATATATAATGTGAATCTTTCATTCTTCATCCTGAGTTTATCATTTCTCTGATAAGATGAATATAGTGTCCATTGGAATAATTTTAATATCGCATTTTTCAATATTCTTCCAGCTTTTAAATTTGTTTGTATTTATAGCATTATTGTGAAAATTATTCTCTTAATTCTGTATCAGTTCATACAAATTGGTAACATTAAAAAAATTACATGTGTATATGTCTATATATCTATATGTGTATTTGTGTGTGTGTAGGTGTGTGTGTTTTACCATAATCTACCCTTCATTGAAACATATTAGCCATATTGTCTATGTAACTACATAGACAATGACTGCAGCCTGGAGCTGGGAGCATCCCAGCTTGTATGAGAACTAAATTCAGTGCTACTACACCCTATAGTACTGTAATTTCCAAATTAATCAGGTTTGATTAAACTCGCTGTACTGAATAGGGAATTAGGTATTAATTAGAGAGTAGATTGCATTTCCCTAAAAGACTTCCAGGCCATCCTCTGATTGAGTTAGAAAACAGAAGCAAGATGTCACTAACAGAGAGATGAGTCAGTTTTTGATGTAAGGGTCCTGTCAGTTGATTCAGTAATTCAGGGACTGCTCGAAGGATGGAAGGCATCAGGGCAATGAATAAGGAAATTCTTGGGGTGTTTCCTTTAGCTTCTTTCTTTGTAAAATAGGGATAGCAATAGCATCTACTTCCCATAATTGTTGTACAGATCAAATGAGATAATCTTTTTAATGTTTTTCTGGCACATAGTAGGTGGCATAGTAGGCACATAGTAAATGTTTACTATTATCATTTATTTTAGGGTGGGAGTGGGCAGGGCAGAATGAATGAATGAATTAAAAAACATTTGTTTGACATTTATCAACAATTCTCCTTTTACATAAATGCACATTACACAGATTCTACTTTATGTGAAGAATTTTGAAATGGAGAGATTTAACAAAAACATATCTAAATGTATTAAAAAGATTTTGGGGGGGAAAGTGTGCCCACAGTCCATTACCAGTTTTTGTGGATTTGATGAAGATGAAACATTCAAAGAAATGAATAACAAGATTTTAATACAAGAATTGGAGCTGTAGGTGAATGAAAATGGCTTGGAGAGTTTGATGAGTCTCATGGAGAAGAACTATTGAATGAGGATCTGATTTAGCTGCTAGCTGCAAAAATTGCAGAAAAGAGGGAAACTTTGGAACCCAAGGTCTAAATAAAAAGATTCACATACACACAAAAAAATTGACAGAAGCATTTTATTATTCGAACAAAGTTTTTTATTGTATTGAAAAGATAAATCCAAATATTTCAAGATTTTTAAAAGTTCAAAGACTAGTTAAGGATATTGCTTGCTATCATCAGATATATGAGGGGAAAAGAGAACCATTGTCCAAAAATATCTCAATAGCTTCATTAAAAAATTGTTCCAACTAGTGAGAAAGCCTAGGTGCAGTAATTGGGGAAGAGGCAATATACTGCACACCCATGTTATCTTTACTATATAGTATTGTGCATGTTTTATCATTAACTTTATCTTTTATAATTCTGTTTATTATCATAGTACAGTATTTAATATGTCTCCATTTTAGTACATTTTATGATTTATGTAAAGGTATTATTTTGTAAATGCTTTTGTTACATAGGCTAAGTAAAGTTGAATGAGTAGGGACAATTATTCATTAAATAAAAATAACCTTACTAGAGGTCTGTAGAAGGTCCACTTAAAATGAGTTGCCTGTACTATGTTTCAAGCCCCCAGCAGAGTATATATTTGTACAAAAACTGACAGTAAATGCCTTTAGGGAGCTTACATTGCAATAAGGGAAACAATATACAAAAGGATTTAGTGGCCATGCAAGTTATTTTGGCCTTGCAAGTTATAAGGAAACTCACTCCCTTGTTACAAATTGGCAATTTGTCTACAATCCAGAGGCAATACCTTATTCATTGTCACATGGTAGATTGGACTGTCTAAAGGTTCTTAACTCTTTTTGTGCAGTGGGTCCCTTTAGCAATCTGGTGAAGTTTATGTATCCCTTTTCAGAATAATGTTTTTAAATGCATAAAATAAAACATATAGGATGACAATTTTTTATTAAAGCTTTTTATTTTCAAAACATATGCATAGATAATTTTCAACATTCATACTTGCAAAACTCTCATGTTCCAAATTTCCCCCCCTCCCTTATTCCACCTCCTCCTCTAGACAAGCAAGTAATCCAATACATGTTAAACATGTGCCATTCTTCTATAAATATTTCCACAATTATCATGCTGTACAAGAGAAGTCAGATCAAAAAGGGAAAAAATGAAAGAAAAAAAAGCAAGCAAATACAACAATAAAAAGAGTGAAAATGTTATGTTGTGATCCACACTCAGTTCTCACAGTATCTCTCTGGGTGTTAATGGCTTTCTTCATCACAAGATCATTGGAACTGGTCTGAATCATCTCATTGTTAAAAACAGTCAGGTCTGTCACAATTGATCATCATATAATCTTGCTGTTGCCGTGTATAATGAATGATCTCCTGGTTCTTCTTCACTCAGCATCAGTTCATTTAAGTCTCTCCAGGACTCTCTGAGATCATCCTGCTGGTCATGTCTTTCAGAACAATAATATTCCATAACATTCATATACCTCAATTTATTCAGCCATTCTCCAGCTGATGGACATTCGCTCAGTTTTCAGTTCCTTGCCACTACTAAAAGGGCTGCCACAAATGTTTTAGCAGATGTGGGTCTTTTCCCCTCCTTTAAGATTTCCTTGGGATACAGAATACCAGTAATGGTACTGCTGGGTCAAAGGGCATGCACAGTTTTATAGCCTTTTGGGCATAGTTCCCAATTGCTCTCCAAAATGGTTGGATCAGTTCACAATTTCACCAACAATGTTTTAGTGTCCCAATTTTCCCACATCCCCTCCAATATTCATCATTATCTTTTAGGATGATAATGTTAAATAGATGTTGGAAATACTCAGTATCCAGAAAAATCTGGACATGCTTTGAAAAGACTCTGGAGCACAGACATTCTATAACTGGTTGGCTAAACCCCTTGGTGACTGAGAGACTCTTTAGTTGATTATAGAGGCATTAGAAGGGCTTAGCTGACCTCTTCCATCTCTCCAGTTTCACCACTTTCAGTTGTTCTGTTCATGAGAAAGTCCTTGAGGCTTTCTCCCTTCTGAGGGAAATAGAGATTGTTTCCTACTTTTAATCATTACTGAAATGTCTTCATTTTTATTCTTGATATCCTGTAGACTTCTCAAATTCAGCTTCTCTATTATAGAATTTATCGTTCCCCTAAATCCTACCCTTCTAAACTTTGTCATTTTTTTCCTAGGGCTTTTTCATCCTCCACTCTCAGTTTTTTATTCTTCCTAACTCCCCCATTCAATTGTTTGCCAAATCTTGTCAGTTTTACCACCTTTCCTATCATTCCCTTTCCCTCTACTCATTGAGCCATGACCTTGGTTCAGTTCTTCACTGATGTTTGCCTAGATTATTGCAATTGCCTTATAACTGACTGGTCTCCCTGATTTAAGTCTTCCCCCTTTCAGTCAGTCCTCTGTAGAATTGTGAAGTGATAGTCCTAATGCACATATGGCTCCTTCTAAGCTCAAATTCTAGCTCCACTGTTGGCATTCAAAACCCTTCTCAACCTGCCTCTAGGCTTCATATCTAGCCTTTACTTCTATTCTACAAATTAGTCAAATTGTTTTTTTTTTTTTGTCATTCCTCACATGTGGTACTCCATCTCTAATCTTTGAATGGGCACTTACAGATTCCCTAATGCTCTTCAAATCTCCTTTCAAGTGCTATCTTTTACTTGGAGTCTTTCCTGATACTCCCAACTGCCAGTGCCTTTTACCTTTTCTTCAAAAAACTTATACTTATTCAATATGCTTATTCATATTTGCATTATCTCCCCTGACAGAATGTAAGCTCTTTGAGGGATGGGACTATTTCATTATTGTCTTTGTAGTTCTGGATCTTATCACTATTCCTCAAATATAGGAAGTACTTAATAAATTCTTGTTCATTGCTTGATAGTGATTTGAAATTTTCAAAGTTGTATTATCTCATTTGATTCTCAAAGTAACCTTGTAGGGCTGGTTCTACAGCTATTATTTGTCTAAACCTATGATTTCATTAGCATAGTAAGCACTCTTTGTGCCAAGTCCCTGTACCAGAGGCATATTGCCAAGTCATCTGCAATTTAAAATCTTAATGGGCTGGGGGCATCTGGAAGTTAAATGATTTTCCATGCTCTCATATTTAATAAGTGTCAGAATCAGGATTTGAATCAGAATCACAAACTTTGAGAGCTGGAACAGATCTCAGTGGTCACCTTGTCCAACGTATAAATAAAAGGAATCTCTACTCTATCCAGTAAGTTATCTTCTATTCTTCCCTTAAAGACCTCCCAAGAGGAGAAAGTCTTCCTGACTCTTAATCCAGCACAATCTCCATGAATATCATGCTATTTTACACTTGCAATTAACATTTATCCACCATTTTAAAAAGTTTTCCCCTTCACAACAACCCCCAGAGACAGGTATTTTACTTTCCTCTTTTTATGAAGACTTAAATGTGAATTGGCTTAAGTCACTTGTTGTTCTTGCATTCTCAAAGAGGACCAATAATATCCCCCTCATGATGTCTTGAATGAATTGCATCTGAGTGAGGGAGTACTTTGCAAAGTCATCAGGCCGTCTCTTTTTTCGAGAGTTATTGGAGTGGCAAGACAAAAATCAAGACGACTAGAGATGGCTCAGGATACAGTAGTTGATCTTGTCTTTCTAAATTAAGGTCTTTCCTTAGTTGCCTCTGTTTGTCTGAGACCATGCCCATTTAATGACTAGAGGGTAGGTTAAAAACTGAGACAAATAAGGGCTCAATTGACTATTACAAAGATGTCAGTCTGGGAGGGGAAGAGCTGCAGTTTCTGTACAAAACAGAAAAAATTGCTCTTTACATTCATTCTAAGACATCAGAATCTAAACAATGAGCCACTAAGGCTTGGACTGGGGCTATTATTGGCCATTCAATGAGAACAAGAACACAATGGATTTTTGAAGCCTATTTATGGAGATTTATATATTTCAAAAAATAAAAAATAAAAGCTCTTCAGAGCAAAAAGAAAATTTTTTTTTCTCTATGCACTACAAGATGCTGCTTCATGTTAGCCTGACAAATTGTTCTCAGCACATTGTTACACACAGTAAGTGCTTACTAAATGCCTGTGGACTGATTGACTGCATCATAGGTAGACTTTTTTTGTTTCATATTCATATTTTTTTAGTTTCATACCCTGGGATACTAAAGAATACCACTACCACATGCTCCTAAAGAGGCTCCATGGGGTGAGCTGCCATCCCAGCCATTCCTCCCCTCCTGGAGAGCCATATTTTGCATCCTTAAACAGAAGACTTCTTCAAGTTGCAGCCAAGAATACAAGCCAGTGCCAGCCTGCAACATATTTCTGGCATTGAAATCATGCTTGGTAATTGAACGACCAAGAACATTTCAAGAGAGTATTCTTTTCTCAAAGGAATACAGCTGGTATGGAAATGTTTATCTTTTCCTGACCTGAAGCCTTTGGATGTTTCAGCTATTTCTTTAGGAGGCAATTATCTTTCTCTCAGGTATACTTCCTTTCTTCCTTCCTTCCTTCTTTCCTTCCTTTCTTCCTTCTTTTCTTCCTTCTTTCTTTTTTCTTTTTTTCCTTTCTTTCTTTCTCTTTTTTTCTTTTTTAACAAATCACAGCTTCCTAGCAATTGTATATAACCAATTGAAAAAAACACATGCTGATGTCATGGTATATAATGTTCTTAGTTCATTTTTCTAGAGGTCTTGGAGCAGCCTTCATTTCAATAGAGTAATCACCACAAGAGTAGCCAGGGGTTAAAGTCTAAATCCTTTATTATCTCTTTCAAAGTCTTGTCTCCTTTTCTGGGATCCAGTTAGCTTTTTTAAAGGCCTTCCATGGAGAAAATCCAGGAGGACAGGTCTGCCACCACAGGGTGTGAGATGGGATGAATGAATCTGAGTCTTGTACTTCAGCCTCCAGTCCACTTGTCTTCCCTAGCTCTGAATCTGGCTGAGGCTCTACACTGAGTATACACCAATCATTATATCACTAGGAAACCATTATTTGTTATAAGATTAAATCAATCATACTGAACTTAGAGAGCCATTAAGCACTAGGCTAAACTAGACAATCATTGTCTTTATCAATTCCACTGACTTAGCACCTTGTACAAATCCTTGTTTCAGAGTTCTGGCCCAGAACAATGGTACAGAACTTCATTGGAGAAAAATGAGAACTCCTCAACTCTGGATTCGATTTCTTGTCTCAGTCTTGTGGCAACTATGACCTTGATCATATTCTTTTATTTTTCTAGGTCTGGGGTTTTCAACTTAAAAAGAAAAATTGATACTTTACCACAGGGTGGCAGTAAGGGTTAATGAAATATTATTGACAGTTTGCTTTGACTTCGGGGTAGGGTAGGGGAGAGGTCTATATATGCCATATTATTCTTATTAGTAATAAAAAATGTAGTTATAAATAAAAACAAGTGTAAATATTTTTAATTTGTCATATTTTACATTTGTAGGATAGTCATGAACTCTGTATAATCATGAACTCTTATCATCTACAAAGAAGTTTTAAAAGCCCAATGTTTTAAAACTAATGCAGGGGACAGATAGGTGATGCAGTGGATAGAGCACCAGCCCTGAATTCAGGAGGACCTGAGTTTAAATCTGGTCTCAGACACTTAATACTTCCTAACTGTGTGATCCTGGGCAACTTAACCCCAACTAGAAGGGAAGTAATAAAGTGGGAAAACATTTTTACATTCAATTGAGAATTGACCCAAATTTATAAGAATTCAAGCCATTGTCCAATTGATAAATGGTCAAAGGATATGAACAGACAATTTCAGATGAAGAAATTAAAACTATTTCTAGTCATGTGAAAAGGTGCTCTACATCACTATTGATCAGAGAAATGCAAATTAAGACAATTCTGAGATACCACTGCACACCTCTTGTATTGGCTAAGATGATAGGAAAAGATAACGATGACTGTTGGAGGGGATGTGGGAAAACTGGGACACTGATGCACTGTTGGTGGAGCTGTAAACTGATCCAACCATTCTGGAGAGCAATTTGGAACTATGCCTCAAAAGTTATCAAACTGTGCATACCCTTTGATCCAGCAGTGTTTCTACTGGGCTTATACCCCAAAGAGATCTTAAAGAAGGGAAAAGGGACCTGTATGTGCAAGAATGTTTGTGGCAGCCCTGTTTGTAGTGGCCAGAAACTAGAAACTGAGCGGATGCCCATCAGTTGGAAAATGGCTGAATAAATTGTGGTATATTAATGTTATGGAACATTTTTGTTCTGTAAGAAATGACCAACAAGATGAATACAGAGAGGCCTGGAAATACATGAACTGATGTAAGTAAAATGATCAGAACTCTCTTCAACAATGAGATGATTCAAACCAGTTCCAATTGTTCAATAAATGAAGAGAGCCAGGACCTAGACAGAGGCCTGTGGGAACTATATGTGAACCACAACACAGCAGTTTCACTCTTTTTGTTGTTGTTTGCTTGCATTTTATTTTCTTTCTCTTTTTTTACTGGTTTGATTTTATTTTTCTTGTGCAGCACAATAATTATATAAATATATATTATACATTGGATTTAACATATATTTCTACATGTTTAACATATATTGGACTACTTGTCATCTGGGGAGGGCATGGGGGAAGAGAAGGAAAATTAGAACACAAGGTTTTGCAAGGACTAATGTTGAAGAATTGTCCAAGCATATGTTTTGAAAAAGAAAAAGCTTTAATAAAAAAAAAGCCCAATGTTTTTTAGAAACTTCCAAAACTGAAGAAATGTTAGCAGAAGGGGAACAGACCAGATAGTTCCAAATATTTGTCAAGCCTATCCATTAGTCAAGCATCAACCTTTGCATTTGAACAGATGCTGATTTCATGTCAAAGCTGATCTGATATGTTAGACCTTTTTTGAAAAAGAGAGTTAGAAACTTAGATTCATACTTAGAACAAAACAATAATTGCCCAAAGATTCTTGGAGCAGGATTTGAAAGCCAGGAATCATCGTGGATTTCTGGTTATTGTCTGAAGCAAAACTCAAATGTACTATGGGGGAAATTGGATCAAAACATCACAGATCTAGAGCTGAAAAAAAGTATAGATTTCATGTAGTCTAGTCCCCTCATTTTAAAAAGGAATAAATAATAAATGCCAAAGAAGTGATTTGAACTCAAGTTCAATTTTCAAGACTTCAATTTTTAAAAATCAAACTTTTGTTATTCCTTCTCTTAACCCTCACTGAAAAAAAAAGGAGCAAAAACCTTTGTAACAAATACGAATAGTCAAGAAAACCAAATTCCCATATTTTTTTCAGTCCTTTTCCAGTCATATTTGATGCTTTGTGAACCCCATTTGGACCTTTCTTGGTAAATATATTAGAATGGTTTACCATTTCCTTCTCTATCTCATTTTACACATGTGGAAACTGAGGCAAACAGGGTTAAATGACTTATCCAAATCTAGCAAGTATCTGAAGTCTGAACTCATATTTGAGCTCAGCAAAATGAGTTTTCTTGACCCCTGGTCCTGTGCTTCATCCACTGAGCCATCTCACTGTCAATTCCCATATTGTCTTGGTCCAAAAAGATGTCTTATGTTGAATCCATCTAATCAAGAAACATTTAATGTAGAAATTTGTTTTGCAAGACTGTTCATATTGATAATAGTTTTCTTTTCAATAGATGGGGGAATTTGAGGAAGAGGGAGAGAATTTGGAACTGAAAATAAAATAAAACTGAATAAAACAAACAAACAAAAAAAGCATTTATTAAGGCCCCATACTAAACAATGGGGAAATACAAACAAAGAAAAAAAAAACCAGTCCCAGATTTCAAGGAGCTCACTAATCTTATCCAAGACTCCATGTTGAAACATTAGCTGCTAGGATACATCTCAATTTCCTCTTCCTCCTCCCCACACTCCTCCATCTCCTGAGTAAGCTCTGAATCTTAATGGCTACATCTGTGACTTGATTAGCATGATTAAGGACCTACTTGAATTGATGTCTCTGGCATTGCACAAATCAGCTCTGAACTAGATAAATACAAGGACACCCCCTAGGAACCACTTCAGAAGTTTTTGGTTTCAGGGACAGGAGGGAAGAGATAAATGGGAATGGAGAACAAAAATGAAAGAAAACTTTTCACTTCTGTAATTTTTTATTTTAAATTAAATTTTATTTTCTCACTTATTATTTTATGATAAAACCTAGGATCACAAATAATAATTACCTTGAGGTTGAACCTAGAGTTATAAGTAGAAAATGTTATTTATTAAAATGCCCAAATATTTCCAAATTACATTGCATATATTCTAGCAGTCATCTCCTATGTCCTCCCACCAAAACCTTCTGTCCTCTGGCTCCAAAAGATGAACTTTAACCTTATCTTGCTGGAAAATAAGTATCTGTCTCACTTTCCAATGATTAAAAAAATTTTTTTTCCATTTGCACATAAAGACAATTTTAACATACATTTAAAAATTTTTTTGAGTTCCAAATTTAATTTCCAGTGATTTTTAAACCAGAACAGGGATTACTTTTGTATTTGTGTTCCCAGTAAATTAATTAATAGACTTTTATTAATGATCTTTTCAAGAATATAAAAACACAAGTGAGATTCTTCCTATTCTCAAGGAAGAAGATATAATAGTTCACAGATAAATAAATAAAAATGTGTATATGGATATATATTTATTTACACATACACCCCCACACACATACACACACAAAACAAATAGATGCAGCCAGTAGATTAGTTAGACAGCACAGTATTTAGAGTCAGACATACTTGAATTCAAATCCAGCCTCAGACATTTATTAGTTGTGTAATCTCAGGCAAGTCCACCACTGTAAAAAGGAGATAAAATTAGAGCTTACCCCAATCAGTTGTTGAAATACCATAATAATTGTGAAGCACTTAGCACAGTGCCTGGAACATAGTAAGCTCTATATAAATGTTACTTCTATTATTATTATACATAGGTATACTAATAATGGAGAATCAGGAAAAGCCTTGTTGGCCAGTTTATATTACAGAGTCTGGAACTTATGTGCTAGAAACTTAATAAATGTTTGTCTTCCATTAATCAACAAGTCTACTAAGTGCCTACCATGTGCCAAACACTAGAATAGAAAGCCAAAGCTTAAAAAGTCCCTGTTCTCAAGGAGCTTACACTCT
The DNA here is from genome assembly GCF_902635505.1 of Sarcophilus harrisii. Taxonomy (NCBI): domain Eukaryota; kingdom Metazoa; phylum Chordata; class Mammalia; order Dasyuromorphia; family Dasyuridae; genus Sarcophilus; species Sarcophilus harrisii. The sequence continues at coordinate 93,224,788 of NC_045431.1, forward strand.
ATTGTGTAGATAATATGAATGCATATAAATGTGGCAAGGACTACCTCTCTTTGTGTCATAGGGGTATCCGTGTGCCTTGAAGGGAGACAGAAAAATAAACTCTTGTGTTTTCTCCTGCCTCCCAGAGAAGAATATTTCTTTCCATCATGGCAGGGGCCTGAGGTTGCCACTCTTCCCTCCAGAGAGATAAGAGGTACTGGCTAAAATTATATTTTTCTGCTTCCTTAAATATTGTTAATCTAAAGGATGAGATTTTCAGGTTCAAAATAATTTCTGATTATTTTTGGAAATGGAAGAAAGCAGGCCCCTAAGCTTCATATCCAATTCTTAACCCCCTTTTCTACCAAATACCACAATGAACATATATAGCACTTAGTCAAGAAAACTCATTTATCCAAATCAGGAGCAATATAGAAATTGGAGGAGGTACATAAAGAAGAATATGTATCAGACTATATAGAATGAAGAGACTCTCCCATTGGAAGTAATATAACTAAACTCAACTAAGAGAGATTGTCCTAAATCTCACTCAAGGGGAAAACTCCCCATAATTTCTAGCAAGCTGGGGACAGCATGATGATGGAGCCTGCCAGTGCCTCTCATGTCTTCCCAGAGTCCTTTCCTGATATGGGCTTGTTCTCATCCATCTTCTCTTTTCAAAATGGAAAACAGATGCTTGGGGGTGATTACAGAATCCAAAGTGACTCCTGATTGGAAAAAGATTGGAAAAAAATTGAAGAGATTTCCTCTCTTCCTTTCTCACTAACTTTTCCTGGACTTTCACAGGGGCAGGACATTTATTTCCATCAGTAAGGAGAAAGTCTCATCTCAATAAGCTTTGGGATTGGGGTTACTTATGTGCACAATGTATACAAAATAATGTAATTTAGGGGAGCTCTGTCAGATCATAGGGAGATCAGAATAGGCCTGTGTAGAGATAACATTTAAGTACCTTTGAAGGAAACTATAAATTCTAACAGGCAGAGATGAGATATATTGACTGGTTACCCACAGAACCCAGATCTTTCTGTTTTTTGTCTTCTTCATTAATAGGCCTCAGGTATGAAGAGAGAAGAGATCTAAAATTAGAAGGAACTTTAGAGATCATACAATGCAATATCTGAGGAACAACATTTTACATTTGAGGAAACTGAATCTTGGAGAGATAAAATGAGTTGACCAAAGTCACCCTAAGTTGGTAACTACAACTATATCCCTCCAAGTTCACTGCTTTTTGAGTATGTAATGACTTTCTGAGATGTTGCTAAAGTAATTTTTAAAAAAATGCTTTACAAGACTTTCTTTAAGTAGACTAAAAATTCTCTCAGAAATCCAATCACATTACTAATTTTCTTAGCCAATCCTTTCTTTCTTGGAGAGTACAAAAAGAAATTTCAGCCCCATCCTTGTCAGAATTATCCCACATTGCCAATTAGTGGGGTTGAATTAATGAGATTTTACTGTATGCCTCATCTTTACTTTAATCATATTGGAAGGGTATTCATGTCATGTGAATAAACTGTGTGGAAAACAGTCCAGGTGGCAGTTCCTTCTGGTTGAATTTAAGCTGTTTCTAGGACATTCATTTCAACACTTTAAAGGACTCTGAAGAGTTTTGATTCATGCTAAGCAAATTTATTCACTACCCTTTTCTTCATGAGCAACATGGAAGTAAAATGGAAAATGACTTTACTGACCATAGTCAGCATAAGACATTTGATTATCAAAAGAAACAGAACTAGGGTGAGTGTCTTGAACTTTGTCCCAAGACCTAAAATTCAGAAGGTGCTTAGAACAGTTATGTTTAGCACCTAGTTAGCAAAAAGAAATAATTAACCTAGGAAATTACCATCTGGCTTCCTCTGCCTGAGAAATGACATACTGTTCCTCTTCTGCCCTGCTTTTACTCTTGGGGGCAGCATTAAAGGGTATCTGTCTCCTTGCCCCTCTGCTCCTTTCTTCCCACCCCCCAAGCACACACAAAACTTTGTGTCTTGACACACTACTGTTTTTGTTTGTTTGTTTGTTTGTTTGTTGCTTTTTAAGTTGAATTGAGAGCACACTACTTTTCTGAAGCAACCTTCACTCTTACTTCAGGAAGAAAAAAACTTCAGGGAGCTCATTCCTGGCTCTCAGAGGATGGAAATAGGGAGTGTGGAAGTGATTTCATTGGGAAAGGGAACTTTAGGTTGAGAAATCTTCCTCTACAATACAGATCAGTACCTTCTCAGCAGGTTATAGTCTTAGAGTTGTCTAGAACACAGAAGGGTTAAGCAACTTCTCTAGCATCACACAGTCTGAATGTCTTAGACAGGCTCTGAACTTAAGGTGTTTCTAACTTCAAGACCTTTTTACTATATCACATTGCTTATTTTTCAAGAAGAAATTTCTTTTAAAAAATTAAATTAATTTTTTTAGTTAATGAAAATCTTCTATTGCCGTCTCCTAGTCTCTCCTACTCCCACCACAACGGATAAAAAAAGAAAAGGAAAAACTGTTATAAGCATGTGTAGTCAAGTAAAACATATTCCCACATTGGCCATGTCTCCTCCAAATATGTCCCAATCTGCACTTCGAGTTTATATTTTTGTCAAGAGGTGGGTGATACATTTCATCGTTAGTCCTCTAGAATTGTGGTCGGTCATTGAATTAATCAGAATTTCTAAGTCTTTTCGAAGCTGTTTGTCTTTATAATGTTATTAAATAAATTACTCTCTTGGATTTGCTTACTTCACTCTGTATCAGTTCATGTAATTCTGGGGTTCTCTAAAACTGTCTGCTTCATAATTTCTTATACCACAGTAGTTCATATACCATATATCATAATATTTTTCATATGATTAGTGATACCTTTGATTTCTTTAGCTGAAAACTGTATGTTCACATCCTTAAATCATTTATCAATTGAGGAATGGCATTTATTTTCATAAATTTGACTGTGTTCCCTATATATTTGAGAAATAACATCTTAATCAAATAAATAGGCTGTAAATTTTTTTCCTCAGTTTCCTGCTTTCTTTTCAATTTTGAATATATTAATTTTGTTTTTACAAAACTTTTCTAATTTAATGGTATTACAGTGGCAATAGTTCTAGTCCTGAAGTCCAGGACACTCATTTTCCTCAGTTCAAATCTGCCAAATTAGACCACTTATTAGCTGTGTGAACCTGGGTAAATCGCTTAATTCTATTTGCCTTATTTTGCCTTATTTTTTTGCCTTATTTGCCTTATTTTTTTTTGTGTAAAATGTGTATGTGTTTTTTGTGTAAAAATGTTTTTGTGTAAAATGAATGATTTGGAAAAGGAAGGGAAAAGGAAATGTCAAAACCACTCTAGTGTCTTTAGCAAGAAAACTGCAAATGGGATCACAAAGAATGAGCTACAAGTAAAATGACTGAACAACAACAAAATCAAAATTATTTTATCTCCCAAGATTCTTTCCATCTCCTGTTTGGTCATTAACTCTTCCTTTATCCATAGATTTGACAAGTAATTTTTTCTATGTTTCTTTGATTTACTTTTTATATTCAAATGATGTAACCATTTTCAGGAACACTTTTAAATATTAGCTAATTCATTTAATATTAGTGTCTAGAAAAGTACATTTCTAAAATGTCAGAACATTTTTTTTCATAGTGTGTAGGTAAGACAAATCTCATCATTTACAGTGAATGTTCAAAGCCTCCTATGAACAATGGAAAAAAAGAAAGTGCAAATTTCGTGTTACCTAGGATGCACAAGTATTTATCCTGTTTGTATCAGGGAATCAGTCTGGTATAGAGGAAGCATCAGGGTTTGATAGGAAAATTCTTAGTTCTAAATTAAAAGATCTTGAGTTCAAATTTTCTTTGACACTTTTTACCTCTGTGATCATGGACAAATCAGTGAGCATCAATTTTTTTATCTGCAAAATGAAGGACTGGACTTGATGGTTTGTGAAGCCTCTTCTAATTCCAGACCTAAGAACTTATAATAAGTGATTCTTTCAGAGGAGTTTGTAGAAGTGTGAATGAACAGGTTAGGAGGGGGTCAGATTAGAACCACAGAAAGAAATGAGATCAATAATGTTGTCTGGGTGGCAAATTAGTAAAGAATTCCAATGGAAAACCTCTGATTTACAATATAATTGCATGTCTCTAAAGTTTTGAGATCTGGGGGGATAGTTGCTCAAAGGGATAGTTAGAAAACACATTTAGTAATGAAGATGAAGGTAGGCTGGAACAGAGTGATAGTGGAGACAGAGAATCTAAAATAATACAAAGTCGGACATATTGGAAACAGCACAGGAGTCTGTCCAGTGTCCGACTATATTGCAAGCTAAATGGCCTTGGCAAAATGTTTGTGGCAGCCCTGTTTGTAGTGGCTAGAAGCTGGAAACTGAGTGGCTGCCCATCAACTGGAGAATGGTTGGGTAAATTGTGGTATATAAATGTTATGGAATATTATTGTTCTGTAAGAAACGACCAGCAAGATGAATACAGAGAAGCTTGGAGAGAATTACATGAACTGACGCTAAGTGAAATGAGCAGAACCAAGAGATCATTATATATGTCAACAACGATACTGTATGAAGATGTAATTTGATGGAAGCGGATTTCTTTGACAAAGAGACCTAATTCAGTTTCAATTGATCAAGGATGGACAGAAGTAGCTACACCCAAAGAAAGAGCACTGGGAAATGAATGTAAACTGTTTGCAATTTTGTTTTTCTTCCCGGGTTATTTTTACCTTCTGAATCCAATTCTCCCTGTGCAACAAGAAAACTGTTTGGATCTGCACACATACATTATATCTAGGATATACTATGACATATTCAACATATATAGGACTGCTTGCCATCTAGGGGAGGGGGTGGAGGGTGGGAAGGAAAAATCGGAACAGAAGTGAGTGCAAGGGATAATGTTGTAAAAAAAAAATTACCCAGGCATGGATTCTGTCAATAAAAAGTTACTATAATAAAAAAAAAAAACATAAAAAAAAGCTAAATGGCCTTGGGCAAATGATTTAACTGTTTAATGGACCGAAACTCTCTAAAATATTACTGTTACGACCCAGCTGTTGACCCATAATATAGAAGTGTCCAAGACAGTTCTCTACACTGATGAAATCTCAGAATTTGATCCAGGTTAAATCCCATTCCCCTATTCTAAATCTTTTTGACTTTTCTTCCTAAGTTTCCCATCCTTCACACCCTTCTCCTTTACATCTTTGGCTTCCAGAATTATAACTTTGTTTTGAGCATAACACACTTGTCCCCTGCTATTCCTTGAAACATTGTTTCTCTCTCCATTCTGTTCATTGTCATGTATCTCTGCATAATTCAGGCCTTTATTCTATAAATCCTTTCCCATAGGAGGCAGAGACCCAATAAGACAAGAAGTACAAACATTGTTTACAAAGTTGTATATCGTAATAATTAATGGAAAATAAAAACCAAAGGACAAATGTTTCAAGGGTCATTTCTTGCTGCCAATGTGACCTTGAGGAAGTAATTTCCCTGATCTAGGTTTCATTTTCCTTATGTTTAAAATGAGGGGGTTGAACTAAAGGCTTCTTAATTTAAAAAAATATATAGTCTCTGATTCAGACCAGTTTTAAGACTTATGATAGAACCATCTGCACCCAGAGAGAGGGCTATATGGACTGAATGTGGATCACAACATAGTATTTTCACTTTTTTGTTGTTGTTTACATTTTGTTTTATTTCTCATTTTCCTTTTTGATCTGATTTTTCTAGTGCAGCATGATAATTGCAGAAATATGTATAGAAGAATACATATGTATACATATACATGTATAGAAGAAATGCACATATTTAACATAAATTTAACATAAACTTGCCATCTAAGGGAGAGGGTGGAAAGAAGGGAGGGAGAAAAACTTGGAACACAAAATTTTGCAAGGATGAATGTTGAAAACTTTCTGCATATATTTTGAAAATAAAAAGCTATTATTAAAAAAATTTCAAGCATAGTCTCTGAACAGTTATTTGAAAATTGGCCAAACTTGACATTTTTGAGATGCCATCAAAACATCTGAGGTCAGGCAGAGACAGAATAAAAATAATACCTGTAGGATTAAAAAAAATCAATGGGGATACTAACTTTTAATTTTAATTTATCTAATTTTTATGATACTGTCAGTGGAAGCTAATTTGATACAAAATCTGTAGGAGCAGTCAGAGAAGAAGGAGGCAAACTAAGTTAGGACTATATTCTAGGAACCCAAACCAGAAACAACACTGATGAATAAATAGTCATTCATAATCCAAAGAGCAGCAGCATAGCTAAGGAGGGTTTGGGATAGTTATCTTAATGAAAGAATTAAAACAGCAAAGGAGACAAACAAAAAACAAATCATGAAGGGAAACATGAATACATGGCCTAGCAGATGAATTAAACTTTTCATCAATCAGGGTCCTTTTGCATATTAAAAAAAAACTACAGAAATTTAGGGAAGAGCACTAGAAGGGGGACTATGGGAATAAAACAGGATATAAAATTCCACTAATTTTCTGTTGATGAGAGCAGATTCTTAGAAGTGGAAGCTTTCCTGCTTTACCAGAATTAAATAAAATGATTTGACTTTAGAAGCATGCATGTAATATAAGTCATATAAAGCTAATCCAGAACAGCATATGCTTCTGACTGACTTTCTTGGGTTTTGGATGCCAAGGGATTCAAGACTGTGTTTTTTTCATATTCATATTTGGACTCTCTTATGTGAACTAATTTATTGGTTAGTTTGCATTTTTCTTTTAAAGAGAACTATGATGCTAGAGTAAGAATTCTCAGGCAGATAATGCAGGGTGTATAGAGTACCAGGTCTAGAGGCAGGAAGACTTCTCTTTGTGAGTTAAAACCTTGCCTCAGACACTAGCTGTGTGACCCTGGGCAAGTCATTTAACCCTGCTTGCTCAGTTTCCTCATCTGTAAAATGAGCCAAAGAAGGAAGTGGCAAATTTCATTACTTTTGCCAAGAAAATCCCAAATGGAATCACAAAGAGACACAATTGAAAAAACTAAACTAAAAGAATTCTTAACCTGGGGTCTTTAAAAAAAATTGATATATAATTGAATTTCAACATATATATTAGGAGGGTGGGACTATGCCATTTCAGAGTTTATTGTGGTAAAAAAAAAAAAAGGGGAGACCAGTAAGAGTTTGATGAATACCCCAGCCTTAGGAGAACAAGTCTGAAAGAATTCAGAAAAAGTGTAGGTCAAATTTCATAGCTCTAAATTTCTATAAGGAGAAATTGAATCAAAGATTGATTATCTGAGTGTTAGATTTTCAGTCAGAAGACTGAGATTCAAATATAGCTTTGGATATGTCACTTTATCTTTTGTGACTTAATTTCTTCATTTGCAAAATGGAGTTGGATCAAGTGATCTCTAAGGTCCTTTCTAACCTTAAGTCCATTATGTACCCTGGAGAACAATGCTTATTTGCGCTCCTATCATGTAAACTAAAAATTTGGTGCTGGTTATTTCTCTGTCATCTTTGCTTGGCCCCAAAATGTTACGACTGACCTTGTATTTTCAAGTATCAGTTAAAAGATTATATTTATTTCAATTAAGAAACATTTAATTTCTTTCCTTCCCATCTCCTTTCTGCCTTGAGAAAAAAAGAGGAAATTAAAACCTTTTGTAACAAATGTATATAGTTTAGTAAAACAAATGATGACATCAACTATATCTAAAATATATATTTCAAAAATTAAATTCTAATAACACAAATAAGACTAATTCTGATAAGGAAGAAAAGAGGGAACAGTCTAAAGAGATCAATTGTGGCTGCAATTAGGAACTCATTTGTTAACTCCCATCTTATTTTATTTTTTTTTACTTAATAGTTTTTTCCAGTTACATGTAAAAGATACTGCTCAAAATTCATTTTTGTAAGATTTTGTGTTCCATATTTTTCTTCCTCCTCCTCTTCCCCTTCTACTCCTCAAGAGAGCAGGCAGTTCAACACAGACAATACAATACAATCATATTAAACATATTTCCATACTAGTCATGTTGTGAAAGAAGAATCAGAACAAAAGAGAAAAAACACAAGAAAGAAAAAATAGCATATATTCCTATATCCTCTCTAACATTTATTATTTTCTTTTTCTGTCATCTTAGCCAATCTGATGGGTGTGAGATGGTACCTCAGATCAACTTCCATTTAAAAAAGAGATGTTCAGAATATAGAAACAAATACAGGTGACTCAGGATCTACAGAAAGAATAACATGGCCCTTTAATATCAGAAATGATAAAACCTCATTATAAGAAAGAAAGAAAGAAAGAAAGAAAGAAAGAAAGAAAGAAAGAAAGAAAGAAAGAAAGAAGGAAGGAAGGAAGGAAGGAAGGAAGGAAGAAGGAAGGAAGAAAAAAAGGGAAAAAACCATTTATTAAGTTCTTGCTTTGTGCCAGGCCCAGTGCTACATGCTGGGAATACAAACATATGCAAAAAGAAAAACAATCCCTGTCCTCAAGGAGCTTACATTCATATAAGCGAAGGCAGTATATAAAATGGGACTGAACAAAGGGCTGGGGAAGGAATGGGAATAAATTTACTGGTATCTTTCAGGGCAAGTTTGAGAAGTAGTCAGGAAAGTTTCAAATACAGCCAAGCTGTATTTGAAATGAGTATGACATGGCTGGCATGGACACTTCCTCAAAAAGAAATGGTAAAAGAGCATCTAGGAGCCTTCAATGAATTCAAGTCACTACATCTTCATGAATTAGAGCCCCCAAATAATGAAAGAGCTAGTAGATATGATTGCTGAAACTTTGTCAATAATTTCTAAGAAACTACAGAGAATGAGGGAGATACTACAAGATCAGAGATGGATGCTACAAACATTTTTGCCTTTTTCCTCCTTTATGATTTCCTTGGGCTACAAATCTAGTAGTGACACTGCTGGATCAAAGGGTATACACAGTTTTATACCCTTTGGGCACGGTTGCAAATTGCTTTCCAGAATGGTTGTGACCAGATTTTCAAAAAGGAAAATAAGTTGATTTAATCTAAGTTTGGGCCATAAGCTTGATTTTCATCCAAAAAGAGGGTTTCTAAGTGTAGTATTCAGAAAGGTGAATAAAGCAGTGACTATTAAAAGCTAGCCTTATTCATCAATAACTAGTGTTGATGGAATAATTTTATTTCCTTTTTTAAAAATAAATTTACTAGACTATGGCAAATGCTGTAAACATACAGAATGTCTGGATTTTAATAAGGCATTTGGTAAATCTTTCATAATATCATTGTGTATAGAATGGAGAGATCTGAGCTGAATGATAATATGATTAAGTTGATGTGGAAGCAGTTGGAATACTGGACTCAAATAGTGATGAATAATATAAACCTAGCGGGATGTCCCTATTTGAATACTAAAGGGTCTGTTCTATCTTTAGCCTTATTTTATTGAATTTTTAAAAAATCAATGATTTGAAGGCATGACAACAAATTTTCAGATAACCCAAAGTTGGGAGGTTGGCTTATATGCTGAATAAAAAAATCTGTATCACAAAATATCTCACCACTTTGAGTTTTTTTAAAAAATATTTTATTGATAGCTTTGTTAAAACTTCATTTCTGAATAAATCCCTTCTTTCTTTCCTATTTAACGAATCTCTCATTGTAACAAAGGATTTTTAAAAAACTCATCAAAACCTACTAACACATTAGCTGAATTTGACAGTATATGCATTATTGCATACCCAAAGTGACCCCAAACTTTCAATGAAAAGAGGATAGTGCAATGCTTTCAATTAACTCTCTTTTTTCCCTCCCTATCCTACCCTATGCCATAATTCATAAAAAATGCTGAATAACTCCAGGAGGCTAGTCATAAGTTTTTTCATTAAGCTAATCAAATCTAGTTTTAAGAACCATATATATTTTATTATTATAGTAGAGTGGTATAATTATACCACTGAACTTCTACTATTCATAATACTCCTGAGATAGTAGAACTGTGTTCTAAGTATGTTCTAAGCAACTAAGCACCTCCCCAAAATAAAGGAAATTGACTTTTTAGTTTTGTTCAGTGAGAAATGATAAAAAGCATTGATAGTTCATGGAAAGAGAGGTTTTCTCTTGCGACCCATCTAATGTTCAGTTAAATTCAGCTACCCTGAGCAGTGAGTCACTGAAAATGTCTCAATAGTTAGCATATTGTTAACATGTCTCTCCCTCGCTAGTGAAAAAGGGATGTGAGAGAATAGATTTAAGACATAAGGTCCACCACCAGACGGCAGCTATGGAGAAACTAGTAGGAGGAACTGTGAAATACAGTCTGAGAAACAGTCCTTTGATCTGTTTCAGAAAGACAGGGAAACCATTTTTTCCTAATGTGGTGAAGTCCTGGAAAGTTGAGCAGTTGGTCAGAAGTGACCTCCTAAGCAGAAATTATGTTTGTGGTCCTAAGGAAAAAAGCATAAATAGGTCTTTCGTTTGAAGGAGTTCTGACTTACTGAATCTGTGACCAACCACTGTATTTGGAAGCAGTGGGCCTGGGTTTGCACCCCATTCCTGCTTTCTATAACCTTTATGATCATCAGGAGATCACATTGCATTTTTGGTCCTCAGTTTTTCATCTTTAAAAGAAAATTTCTAAAGTCATTCCCAGCTCTGTAGCCCCTGACATATTGAGAAAATATTCTGTCAGGATTTTGATTTATTTATTTAATATTTCTTCCTAGTTACATTTTAAACAATTTTTTTTACATTTTTTTTAAAACTTTGAGTTCCAGATTCTCTCCCTTATCCCCACTCTTAGCCCCCATTAAGAAAGCACATGTGAAGTTCTGCCATATAAATATTCTGAACCTCAAGTACTGACTTGCTTAGCCCAAATAATCATGATAACCTCCTGCTTGTATCTTTGGGGTAATAAGCAAGTGAAGACTTGTCAAATAAACCACTTAGAATTTTGTCTCCTCTGTTGATAGAGAAGTGTCTTGAATAGAAAGGCAAAGTTGGAGTCAGGAAAATCCTGACTTAAAATCCTATATTTATGGTTTAACCTTGTTGAGTCTCAATTTCCTGATCTGTAAAGTGAAGTTAGTAATACCCGTAAGACTACTTCACCAGGTCATTGTGAAGTTTATGTAGGATAAAACATATAATGTGCTGTATATATATATATATATATATATATATATATATATATAGAGAGAGAGAGAGAGAGAGAGAGAGAGAGAGAGAGAGAGAATCCATAAGTCATCAAGATGCTTCCCTTTGAGGTGTAGACAACATTTCTGGTTGTGACTTGACATCAGGATAAATCCATTATAATTCTGATTCTTTTGTATTTGCTGAGAGTGAAAGGGGCACAAGGTTCCCCTGTGATTAGGAGTGCAAATATCATCTACCCTCTGCCCCTACCTCTATCCCTACTCTCATTCCCTTTGGATCCTCCTACAGCAATGACAGTGGCAGTCTGGCTGTTTGCCAACAGGACAGAATTATCTTATCTTGATTTAGAGACAGACAGATGAAATTACCACCCTTGTGGTGGTTATTGTTGTTTTTTTTAAATCTTACATTCAAAAGGTTTGAGTCTAGATTTCTTCCCCTACTCATTTTCCAAAAGCAGTAAGATACTAAATAGAATGTCCTGGTCAAGTGTATATGCCCTGGAGAGATTTGGAAACAGACCAAGACCAAATCACCCCATGTATGGGTATAGACTGCTAAATGCCCACCTTGTTGTATTATTCCTTATATATCCTGGATTCCTGGGGAGAGGGTGTATGATGTGGGAGTGTTTCGTGTGCTTGATATCTATAAATATACTCGGAGGCTGTTCAAAGCTCTTCACTGTTATTTCAAGCACATTCACTAGTTCCAGTTTTTACATACACCCGCCCATACAAATACAAAAAAGAGGAAAATCCAGATTTCCATTTCTGTTGTGATGACCGAGTTGCCCTGAGACTACATACAGTTTTGGAGATATGCCTGGTCTTTCAAAATGCCAAATTAACTTCCTTCCAAGCTGGAAAGGCTTCAAGTTCTCGCCAGGTGACTGACTGGATTTTTGTCACTTATAGCAGAAGTGTCAAACATGAGAACCTCAGCCAACATATGGCTCTTGAGTGTCGTCTGAACCAAATTAAAATTTAGTTCTCTTCTGATTTTACTATGTTACATATTAATTTAAAAAAAGAAATGCATAAACATGAATGTTTTTCTAAATCAATACTTGGCCCATAGGGATTTGGAAACATGGTTTAATGATCCTTGTTTTATTTGAGCTTGACTACTAATTTAAAGTCCAGTTTCGTAAACTGTGGGTTGCAACCCCTTATATGGTCTTTTAACTGAATGTGAGAGTCATGAAATTATGATTTATTATCATTAAGTGTATTTTTATACCTAATTTCTATATCTATATATCCAGGGTATTCTAAAAATTTCTTGGGCAAAAAAGGAGCAGTGTGTGGAAAAAGTTTAAGAAGCCCCGTTTTAAAGGATCATTCTAAGTATGGAGAGGTTTATCACCAAGATATTGATCATCAGGTCACTACTATTATCTGTAGCACATAATGGGGCTGCACCCCAGTAAAACTGTTGGCAGAGGGCTAAACCAGGTTAAGTATAATTGACAGAGATCAAACCCTTCAGTAAGTTAGGAAATATCTACCCCAAACATGTGAAGACTTCTCCTGGCAGCAAAATGGGCAGATGAAAACAACCTGCTCCACAAAGGCAACCGAGGCAGGTGCTCTAAAGTGAGTAGAGTTTAGTCAGACATTGAAGATTCCACAGTCACCTACTGCATCCTGAGCCATCACACAAAACTAGCTGTGTGATCCTGTTTGTCTCAGTTTCCTCATTTGTAAAATGAGTTTGAGAAAAATCAAAATGGGCAGATGAAAACAACCTGCTCCACAAAGGCAACCGAGGCAGGTGCTCTAAAGTGAGTAGAGTTTAGTCAGACATTGAAGATTCCACAGTCACCTACTGCATCCTGAGCCATCACACAAAACTAGCTGTGTGATCCTGTTTGTCTCAGTTTCCTCATTTGTAAAATGAGTTTGAGAAAAAAATGGCAAACTTCTCCCCATTATCTTTGTTAAAATAATCCCCAAATGGTCACAAGAAATCAGACACAGCTGAAATGATTGAACAACAGATATGTACATTTGAATATAATTGGCATTTTTTGTAATCCTATACGTTCTATTATTCTAAGGAGTCTACAAGTTTTACCAGATTACCAAAGGGGTTAATGACACAATAATGGGTAAGAACCTCCTCACTGTTCTGTGCAGTAGCTTATTTTACTCTTGAATTGCTATAAAGAAGAAACTTTTCCTTAACATCAAAGCTAATATTTGCCTCTTTATATGACTTCTCTAGGACTGGTTATTTGAGTTCATCAAAAGCAGGTCAGCTCTTTCTTACCATCTTTACTTATCATGAAAATCAAATCTCTATTAATCTTTTTATGTTGTTGTTCTGTCCTTTCTAGTTCAAAGATTATCCTCCTTAGCAGAGAAAACAGAAGTAAACAGACTTGAGTAGATGTTCCTTCTCTCCATCAGCTATAATATGATATTCACTTCATATTCTCTTTGAGTTTCCTCTTTTACAAAAATTTGGCTTTAATTTTCCCTCCTCCTTCACTTGGCTTTGGCTTTCTTTGACCACCTAAGACATAAATAAGCTTTAGTGTTTCTAGTATTGGTTTTTATAAGACAATGCTGTGCTTTTATATAGAAAGGGAAGTGTGCCATTGGTGTGCCAGTCTCCATCCTGATCAACAGGTCACATCAGATATCTGACCCAGTCCTTTGTTTCATAAACCATCTCCAATGCAGCATAAAATTATGTCAATTCTTATAAATTTTTCTTATTATTTTATCCTTCCTCTTTATTCTCATTGCCTGCTCTCTAATTCAGAGCCTTATCACCTTATGCTTGGATTACTACAAGCTTCTTAATTAGTCTCCCTGCCTTGAATATCTATCCCTGTTCCAGTTTATCTGCTACACTGCTATGAGATTAATCTTTGTAAAACACTATTTTCATAATGTTATTCTCTTACTTAAAAACACACAATAGCTGCCTGCTGATTATTGGATCAACTCCAAATTTCTCAACCTGGCTCTTAGAGCTCTATTCAATTAAATAATTCAACAAATAATTATTAATAATAATACATTTGCTTTCAGATAATACACATATGTACACATGTATGATATAAGATATCATAATACAATAATACAAGAAGCAAGAAGGCAGGGTAGTTTAGCTATGAAAGCAATAAGGACACGTGCTCCAAAAAAGTCCTAATAAAGTTTTCTTCTACTATGAGGATGGTTAAAAATGGTAAATAATGGTAGGAATAGTCAGATTCTTTAGGCTGATGTTTGTTTTTAGGCTGGCTCATGACATTATCATCACAGAAATGATTGGGAAGAAGAGAAAACAGGAAAGCTAGGGAAAGCCGTTTTTGTGACAGATCAGTGGTCAGCGGTGTATGTTGTTTTTTGTTTCCCTCATATACTTTCATGAGAAGGAATTATGGGCCAGGTTTCTTTAATATTTTGAGCATTGAAAGACTTCAATAATAATAAAGATAATTTACATTTATATAATGTTTTAAGATGTGCAAAACACTTTGTATGTATGTATGATGTATATATGTATATATATATATATCATATACATATGTATCTAGTGTACTTATGTTAACAGTTGTTGGATTCCTAAACAAAAAGTGAACAAAGCACTTTGCAAAGTTTGAGAAAAGAAAGATTACTTCTGACTGAAAGGTAGGCTGGGAATCAGGGGAGACTTCATGGAGGAAGTGGAATTTGTTTGGGGTCTTGAAGAATAGGTGGATTTAACATGTAGAGATGAAAAGGGAAGGAGTTTAGGAGCAGGAAAAAGCATATGCAAAATCACAGAACAGGGAAATATGGGATGTGTATGGGGACAGAAACTAAATCAGTTTGACTATAGAGCATATAATATATTTAAGGAATATGAGATTGGGATGCAAAAGTAAGGTAGTACCAAATTATAGAAGGGCTAAAAAAATTTGAATTTCATTCAATAAGTTATAAAGAGTCTGAAATTTTCAAAGAGAAAAATAACATGTTTAGTCTATACATAAGGAAGAATAAGAGAGCTGCAATATGGAGGGTAGATCTGGGAGTGAGGTGAGGCCAGCTGGAAATCACTGCAATAGGTAGAAGGTAATGAAGACTTGTATTAAAGGGTCAACAATAAGAAAAGTCAGGAAGGAACATGTGAAAGAGATGTTGCAGAAGTGAAGTTAACAACATTTGACAACTGATAAGATGTGGATCATTTGGGAGAAGAAAAGAATAAAGATCAGAGAGATTCTGATCTAGGGTGATTGGGTGAACAATGGTACTCTTTTATTTTTGATTAAAGCTTTTTATTTTCATAATGTATGCATGGGTAATTTTTCAATACTGACCCCCGAAAAACCTTGTGTTCTAATTTCTCCCCTTATTCCCACCCCATCCCCTAGAAGGCAAGTAATCCAATATATGTTAAACATGGCAAAAACATGTTAAATCCAATACATGCTTATATATGTATACAATATCATGCTGCACAAGAAAAATCAGATCAAAAAGGAAAAAAATGAGAAAGAAAATAGGTGCAAGCAAACAACAACAAAAAGAGTGAAAATGCTATGTTGTGATCCATACTCAGTTCCCACAGTGTCTCTCAAGGTGTTAATGGCTCTCTTCATCACAAGATCATTGGAACTGGCCTGAATCATCTCATTGTTGAAAAGAGCCATGACATGATGGTATTCTTCAAAGAAACAAGGCAGTCCAAAGGATGAGTAGAAAGAGACTTCACCTTACTTAAGTTGAGTTTGAAATGATGGCCAAATGTTGGAGTGGATGTCCAAGAAAACAGTTGGAATGTGGGTCTAGAGTTTGGCAGCCAAATCAGAGCTCACTATAAACTGACTCTACTTTACTTTTGATAATAATAGCTTATATTTTTATGGAGAACAAGAGTGTTGCTCATAGAAGCCTTATGAGATAGGTAGTGCAAGTTCTACTGTCTTTTTTTTTTTAAATATGGAAACAGAAGGTGAAGGAACTTGTTCAACAAGTAATAATTGTCAAAAGTGGGATTCTAACTAGAACTTCTAACATCATGTCCAGAATTGTTCCTACTCTGCCACTCTGCCTCTTTCAAATATTTTGTTCCTGTTCTTTTTATAGCTTTCAAATCTTTTATTCTTTTATTTCAGTCAAGTCAAAGTCATTAGACTTCCCAACATACAGAATTTGTGTTCCTTCTTTCTTCCCCCTCTCTATATATTCCATGCTGTCTTTTGTTTTTATTTAAGAAATACTTTTTTGGTTTTCAAAAAATATATAACTATCATTTTCAGTGACTTCCATAATGTCCATAAAACCCTATTTCACAACAAAATACAGACAAGCAATTATACATTGTATGTATATGTCCTATGCATCATGTCTCCTGTGCATCTCTGCAGTCCGCCAATTTCCAGCCAAGAGGATAAAGGCATTACTCACCAATAGTTCAGTGAAGTCACAATTAATTCAGAGTTTAAATTTCTTTTGACTTTGGCTTTCTTTTTCATTATTATCACAATTCTTTCTATAAATTGTCTGGTTCTGCTCATTTTTCTCTGAATTAGTTCACAGAAATATTCCCACATTTCCTCGAATTTTTTCAGATTTGTAATTTCTTACAGTATTGTAATATTTTGTGTTCCTATACCATAATTTGTTCAACTTTCCCTTTAATCTATAGATACCCACCTTGTTTCTACTTTTTTATTACTACAAAACAGAGATGATGAATATTTTTCACATATAACTTTTCCCTTTTTCTTTGATTTCTTGGGAGGTGGTATAAAGAAGTGAATATACCTAATGTGTACAGTTTAATGACTTTTCTAGTATAATACCAAATTATTTTCTAAAATGGTTGAATTTCCAGCTCCACCATGTTCCCCAAATCTGATGGGTAGAAGTAAAAACATTGGTTATCTTTATTTGCATCTAGTTTATTATTGGGTAATTCAGATAATTATTTCACATGGTTTTGACAATTTAAAATTACTCTCTTGAAACTTTCTGCCTATGTCATTTGAACATCTATTGGGGAATGACTCATCACATATTTGTATCAACATCTTATATTTCTTAGTCCTTAGATTCTTATCACAGATCTCAGCAGCTAGTTCTCTCTCTTCAACTATTATCAGGTATTTATTTCATATATTCATATATATTTGTACAGATGTGAATATTATCTTCTTTGTTATAATATAAACTCTTTAATAGCAAGGATTCTTTTATATTTACTTTGCATCAGAGCCTTGTACATTTTTGGTGGTGGTGGTGATGATTTTTAGACCAGATTTTGATTTTATTAATGTAAGAAACAACCAGTGAGAAACTTCTAACAAACATCAGCACCTACTCTGTAACTTAAGTTACAGGACACCAAAGAAGTTCAGTGATTTGGCCAGAAAAATATAGCTAGCATGTATCAGAGGTGAAGTTGAATCAGACTTTTCTGACTCCAAGGCAAGCTCTTTCTATTGTTCCATGCTACCTGTACTATATATCCCTGAGTACTTATCATTCTTAATAAAATACTTTAGTTGAGTGATTAATATTTGCTGTGAATATCCCCAATTAATAGTTTCTCTTCTTGCTTGGATGCATTAATTTTGTTTGTGAAAAAGCATTTTAATTTTATGTGATTAAAACTATCCTTTTAAACTTTTATAATCACTTTCAATTTTTTTTAATTAGAAATTCTGCCCCATAGCTATAACTGTGAGGAACTCCCTTCTACTTTTTGTTTAATATTTAAATGGCTTCATATTTAAGTCACGTCATTTTGAGCTTATTGTGATGATACATAATGTAAAGGCTGATTTAAAACCTACTTTTTGCCAATATAGTTTTCAGTTTTCTGGCAATTTTTGTCTTACTGTAGTGTTAGTGCTTTTGGGGCTGTCAAACATAAATCTGTTATCTTTGGTTGATTTTCTATCTTTTTCATCTAATTTGTTCCATTGATGAAGTCTTCTTTGTTTTAACTGGTGCCCAATTGCTTTGATGATTATTGCTATATATACATATCTATATCTACACTTACATCTCTCTATATAATGGTCTGAAGTATGTGAGGCCTTCATTCTGACTTTTTTCATTGTTGGGTTTTTTTTACCTTGTATTCCTCCAGATAAATTTCATTATTTTGCCTATTTTTATAGAAATACTAGGTGGATTAATTAGTACAGGTATCTCTTCAGCATCACAGGGGCTTGAAATGCAACACCCCTGCAATCTGAAAAATCCACATAATGTTTTTTGGCCCTATCTTAGAAGTCTGATTTTTTTCTTTTATAAGATATTTACTATTAAAAGATAAAAATATATTGATATTATACAAAACTATACATGCATGTTATGCATTTCTGAGTTTTCACATTTTTCTGTGTTATCTGCTGGCCTTTGCATGGCATTTGAAGTTTCTGCATAATTCCCAATTAATTTCTTATGCTGATCCATGATATATTGAAACCTTACCATACGCTGAAAGGTCACCATTGGGAAAGTCACATGTGGAGAGGATAACTATATCACTAAATCTATAAATTAACTTAAATAGCATAGTAATTTTTTTCTTAATAGTATTTTATTTTTCCAAATATATGTAAAAGTAGTTTTCAATATCATTTTAATAAGCTTTTATGTTCTAAATTTTTCCTCCTCCCTACCTTACCTCCCCAAGAAAACAAGCAATCTGATATAGGTTAAGCATATACAATCCTTTTAAACATATTTAAATACATTTGTCATATTGTACAAGAAAAATCAGACCAAAAGGGGAAGAAAACATGAGAAAGAAAAAACAAACAAACAGACAAAAAAAGGTGAAAATACTACACTTTGATCCACATTTAGTCTCCTCTCTCTGGATATGGATTGCATTTTCCATCCCTAATCTATTGGGAATTGTCTGGAATCACCACATTGCTTAGGAGAGCCACAATTAATCATCATATAATTTTTCTGTTATTGTGTACCAGTTCCTGGCCACTACAAAAAAGAACTACTGCAAACTCTGCACATATGGGTCCTTTTCCTTCTTTTATGATCTCTTTGGGATACAGACCTAGTAGTGCCACTACTGTATCAAAGGGTATATACGGTTTTATAATTCTTTGGACATAGTACTAAATTAGCATAATAATTTTTATTACACTAGTATAATCTAATTCTTCTTTATTTTTAATCCTCCTTGATATTAAATAGCATTAGCAAGGTGACAGTGTATCTTCTCTACCAAGAAAAAACTGCATTTTCTCCAAAGCCCAGGTAAAATCTACCTTCTTCATCAAGTATTTCTTGACTAACCAAGCCCACAATGAACTTAGCTTTTCAACATGTTTAAGTCTTTATAGCACCAAATAGCTCTTGGTTCTATGTTGCCATGTAAAGTTTTATAATTCTTTCATACTTTTATCTTCCTTTAGTTAGGACCCCTAGAAAGACTTTCTATCTCTGTCTCTGTCTTTGTCTCTCTGTCTCTATCTCTTTCTGTCTCTATTTCTCTGTCCCTTTATCTCTCTGTCTCTCTATGTATCTGCTTCTCTATCTCTCTGTCTCTGTCTCTCTCTGTGTTTCTGTTTCTCAGTCTCTCTGTCTCTGTCTTCATTCTCTCTTCTCTCTATCTCTGTTTCTGTCTGTCTGTCTCTGTCGTATGTCTCTCTATCTCTCTGTGTCTCTGTCTCTCTTCTCTTTTCTCTCTCTCTCTCTCTCTCTCTCTCTCTCTCTCTCTCTCTCTCGCTTTCTCTCTCTCTCTCTCTTTCTGTCTCTGTCCCTCTGCGTCTCTATCTCTCTTTGTCTCTGGCTTTCTCTGTGTGTGTTTCTGTCTCTGTTTCTATCTTTCTGTCTCTCTCTGTGTGTTTCTTTTCTCTCTTTCTCTCTCTGTCTCACCTCTCTCTCTGTCTTTGTCTCTTTTTCTCTGTCTCGCTTTTTGTCTCTGCCTCTGCGCTCTCGCTCTCTCTCTCTCTCTCTCTCTCTGTCTCTCTTCTCTCTCTCTTCTCTCTCTCTCTTTCTCTCTCTCTGTCTCTGTCTCTCTCTCCTCTGTCTCTGTATCTCTGTTCTCTCTCTCTCTTTCTCTCTCTCTCTCTCTCTCTCTCTCTCTCTCTCTCTCTCTCTTTCTCTCTCTCTGTCTCTTTTCTCTCTTTCTCTGTCTCTGTCTCCTCTCTTTCTCTCTCTCTTTCTCCCTTTCCCTCTTCCTCTCTCTCTCCCTCCCTCCCCTCTCTCTTTTCTCTCTTTCTGTCTCTGTCTCTCTTCTCTCTTTCTCTGTCTTTGTCTCCCTCTCCCTCTCCTTCATCCTCTTCCTCCCTCCCTCCCTCCCCCCGCCCTCTCTCATACTACCTTAGCAATTAGCACAGAGAGCTTTTAAAAGATACTTTATCTGTTCAACCTAAAATGGATAGTGTTTGTTTTTTTTTAATTCAGTCATGTGATTTTTCAGAGATGGGGAAACTCCTACTCTTGAGAATTCCCAACTAAGTCTGTCATGTATGGCTTCTTTGATTACTGAGAAGTTAAGGGATTTGCTGAGATGATGCCACATTATTTCTATGGTTCACCCTAGTTTATTAAACAATCAAATATGAAAGCTTTTGCTGAAGAGGGACTCAGAATCTTCTTCTTTGAAAATCATTAAAAACTAAGATATGTGATCTTTTCTGAAAAGAGACAAATTAGATGGGTTATTCCTTTCAGGCATAGGATTCAATGAAAATGAATATGATATTTTTACAAAATGATATTGTAAATAATCTTTACAAAATGACATTGTCAAATCTTTAAACACAACCCACTTGGTGAAATTTTCTGTAGAGGGAAATTCAAAATAAGATAAAATCTTTCCAAAAGGTTCCAGTTACTCGGCTACAAAGGGAGGCCATGATAAGACTTTTGTGCCATTTAACCTCATAGGTTCAGTGCTGAGAATCTCATTACAATGAGACTCCCTTGTACAGTTATTTTTATTCATAATATATGGTGTAAAGCAGAAGTGATGGATTTTTTTATTGCCATGGAGACAGTACCACATCTTATTATTAAAAGCCCTTGAATTCATTTTAAAATCCATAAATCATTTTCATGCCCACCCCCCAAAGTATGGTACTTCTCTTTTCCTAAAATATTGCAGATCCTGACTGAACTGTAATTATGAACATATATAGCTTCCCACAGTTCTAACTTTAAAAATGGATTGTGCTAAATAAAATACATGTTGGTTCAGTTCTTAAACATGCCTTAAAGTAAATCATCATTCGAAATAGTCATGTAATTACCATGGGGTGGGGAGAGTCTAACCGGGAATTAAAACACAAAAGAAAAAAAATCTCAGCAACTCATGACCAGACTACAATGACCATACTCAGAAGAGTAGGATTTAATTCTCTGAAATCTTGTTCAGCCTCTTCATATTATGGTTTATAAAGAGACTGCCTCGGCTGGGGGTAGGGGGGAGAGTAGAATGAAGAAATCTCAAATCTCTCTCACCACTACCTGGCATTTATTCTCTTCTTCATTATAGCCACATTCAGTTTCTCAACTTGAAAGTGGTTAAATAAAGCTAACCAAGATATAGAAAACCCTTAGCATTAGATTGGTAGATTGGGGATGAATCCCTAAAAGAAGGCAATCTATAAGTAATTGTAATAATAATGATGATGATAATTGTATTTATATGTTATCTTTCTCTGTGCCAGTACTGTGATAAGTACTTTATAAATAATATTTAATCTGATACTTGTACAACCTTGGGAGATAGGTATTATTAGAATCCCCATTTTATAGTTGAGGAAACTGAGGCAGGCAGAAACTAAGTGACTTATCTAAGTTCACACAACTAGTAAGTGTCTGAGAGTGGATTTAAGTCCAACATGCTAGGTACAGAGCCACTTAACTGCTTCAGATCTCAACCCAAACTGCAAATCTTACCGTGTTCTATCATAAGTTTGCTATAGGGGGTCAATCCAAGATGTTGGGGGGTCTTTCTTAATTTCTCCATATATCATGAAAGTACTATGGAGGACTCTGGCTATCTGTCATCTGTCACCCATAAGACCAGCCCATTTTCTGTTATATTTTTCCTTGTAATCATAAACAAATGAATAGAGTTTAATGCATGAGGCATATATGGTACATAGTAAATATCTCATGGAGAGGAAGTATGGTGTAAAGGTTAGAGAGATGACTTGAGGAAGGTAGAGGTGTAAGTCTTTCATGTACTGGCTACAAAAACCTTGTAAATCACTTAAAACCTCTGTGTGCCTCAGGCCATTATTAAATATTACAAATTGCAAAGAAGGAATAGATCTACATTAGTAAACTACATTTCTATATTAGGATCTTGTTACAATGATGAAATCAAGGTTTTTGTTTGTGTTTTTAAGATACTTCATCTTCAAGGGTAACATATATAAAGAGAATATAATAGAAAACAGCAATGGTATGTTTAAGTCAGATAGCTTGAATGTCAAGCTCAGAAATTTGGACTTATTCTGCGACAACAGGATCATTGACAATTTCTAAATAGGTGAATGAGATGATTGGAGCTCTATCTTAGTAAGATCAGTTTGTCAGACGTGCATAGGATCAATTGGAGAAGACCAAGAGTAGAGGGAAAAAAAATAGTGTCGGTGGCAAAGAGTGAAGATTTGATCCACAGTGGTAGGTGAGGGAACAAAATGCCTCATTCCCCAACTACATTCTCAACTTCTTAAAAAAATAATCTGACCAGGTCACTCCCTTGCTCAAAAATTTGCCAGGACTCTAAATTCTTTCAAGGATAAAATACAAACTACTCAGCTTCCACAAACTGGCTTCAACCTACCTTTCTAGATCTTTTTCATAGTATTTGTTTTCATGTATTCTGTATTCCAGCCAAATTGGCCCAGTAATGGTTCTTTGAATTTTACCTTCCTTATTCTGTCTGAATGCCATAGCACAGTTCTGTTATGTTTCTTCCTTATGTAGAATTTCTAGCTTCTCCAAGATTCAGCACAAGTGATTCCTACTACTCAATGACTTCCCTCTTCCCCTTATTACTAGTGCTCTCTCCTGTCTCAAATTATCTTTTGTTGTTGTTGCTGCTGCTGCTGTTTTTTATTGACTTGTGTGGACTGAGCATGTCCCCAGTAGAAAGTAAGTACCCTGAGAGCAAAATTATTTTGATTAAGCGAAATGAATGTGTTATTGTTTAATTAATGTATGAGTTGAATGGGTTTTGTGTGTATGTGTGTGTTGCTTTCAATGCCCCTAATAAATTTTTCATTAATTGAATATGAGGAAAGTCCTTTTTTTTTCTTCTTTATACCCAAGGTCTCCCACTGCATCCAGAATCATAGACAGCTTTGGTTTTCTTAATTTCTCCAGATATCATGAAAGTACTAGGCAGGATTCTGGCTATCTGATCTGTGCATTGTCACTGTATTCGGGAGAAGAGACCGAGGTTGACGACTTTGCACAGCTCTGCCTCACTTAAATCCAATTCACTTATAAGTCAAGACACCACCCACCTGAAGTCATTGATCCTTTTTGAGAATGAAGGCCGAACAACTACCCCTTGTAAAGAGCACAGCTCATCATCGGGATGAATCAAAATCAGTGTTTTGTATTTGTTTGTTATATTGCAACAATAAAATAAAGAACATGACCGGCCAATATATTTTTGATCCTGCTTCTTTGATGCCATTCTTTAAAGCACTTCTTCTAAAGTCCTTGCTTTGAATGTCTTGTAGTACGCTTATGCTCAGCATGCTTGCCTCTGGTTCTGAGTGATCTCCATTTTAATGCTTTAAACTAGGGTTTCTTAATCCTTTTTATATGTGTCAAAGATTCCTTTGGCAGTCTGATGAAGCCTGAGGACCCCTTCTCAAAATAACCTCTGGAAATGCAGAACAAGAAATATATAGGATGATAAAAAACCCAATTACAATGAATAGTTATAAAATAAAGTAGGTTTTTTTTTTGGAAACAAGTTCACAGACTAGATCCCTTGCTCTAAAACAATGATGTTCCATGACTCGCAGCAATCCAACAACATTGGAAGAAATATAGTATTACAAGCAGCTTGGGGTCCTTAAGAGATATTTGTATTTCAAAAAGGTAGTCCAGCTTGCTCTGCCTTTCCTATTCAGTTCTGGGTGCAACCCATTGTCCATTTGCATGGCTGGTCCAAATTACCTATATTGTTAGATAGGTTGTGCAAATTCCCTCATTCAACTGCACATCAAAGTCACAACAATAGACATTCTTTACTCACTGGTTTTTCTTGATGAGAGGGAAGGAAAAGTGATGGATGACCCAAGCTCCATTGGTAACTTTTGGACAAAGAAAGGCCCTTAGAACTTTTGATAAATTTAAGGGGAGGCATAGACAAGAATTGCACAGGATAGACAAACATGGATTAATCTCTCTACATCAATGGAGAGATTACTGATATGAATAGAATCATGGGCACATTGAAGTATTGAGTAAAAACTGAAGAACACTCATGACAATATTATCCTACTATTTCCTTTCCTATTTTGTCTTTCAGTCCATTCAATACAATATTATCATATGGAACCTAAGGGTTAGAAATGTCCAACCTCCTCATATTTATTAAGGAAGAAACTGAGATCCAGAGGATGAAAATCCCTTTCTTATAAATAAAATAAAAATCCTTTCACACATCTAATAAATGACAGAACTAGAATCAAGGTTTCATGATTGGTAGCCTAATAATCTTTCAATACCATGGTGTTTAAGTAAAAAAATGATTGAAGATAAATGACTGAAGTACTTATGGGCCAATTTTGCAATAGCTTGTCCACTGGTGGAAGAAAACATGACCAGACCAATAAACTTGTGATTGAAAAAGCCAACCACAATCAGAAAGAGAACTAAAGAGACTTAATGTGGAGCAAAGCATAGTATTTTCACCTTTTGTTGTTGTGATTTGCTTGCTTTTTTCCCTTTCTTGTGTTTTTTCCTTTTGATCTTATTTTTCTTGTGCAGTATGATGAATATGGAAATATGTTTAGAAGAATTGCATATGTTTAACCTATATTAGATTGCTTGCTGTCTGGGGAGGGAGAAGGTGGGAAGGGAGAGAGAAAAATCTGGAACACAAGGCTTTGCAAAGGTGAATGTTGAAAACTATCTTTTCATGGATTAGGGGAAGAAGCTATTATAAAAAATAAAAAGAAAAAAGAAAACTTAACTAGAAATATTAGTTTTCTTTTGGTTAAATTCTACATATGGCTTCAGCAGTTTGGGTTCAGTATTAGTTCAGGAAAGAATGATTTTGATTCACATTCCAGTTTGGATCTGATCCCCTTCCTTGTACTGGATCTCTATCAAATTCCTAACAAGCAAAATGAAGAAATATAGATGCCTAAGGTACTAACAAATGACATATATCTTCCATTCCAGCATATTTTGGCAACATTCAGGAGTTGACTAGTCTCAGATTAAGAACAAGAAAAAGATTTTCTTGGCAAAAGTTCCTGCTTTGTGAGAGGAACTCTGGGACCTGGACAGAGTCCAAGTCCCAGAACTTTTGTAGGGAGGCTGGGTTCATCTTTTCACATGGCTCTTAGAGTGTTTTGAATTAATGTTATGAACTTTAAGTGATCTTGTCTTTAAATAGGCTAGAACTTTAAATAACATGCTCTTTTCCTCCCTCTCCAGATCTTGTGCAAACATGTGATGTAGAGAGAAGAACAGTGCTGTTAGAGGGAAAGATTTGGATTCAAATTTCACTTTTGATGCTTACTGCCTGTATGACCTTATATATGTCACTCACTTTCCCTGGGTTTCAGAGTCCTTAGCCATAAAAAAAGAAGGCTGGACTGGATGGTTTCTGAAGTTATCTTCCAGCTCTAAGTTTATGATCCTATGACTCTATACCTTTCCTATACATGGTCTCTCTTCTTGTTCAGTTGTTTTCAGTTATAGCAAACTCTTGATGACTCCATTTGGAGTTTTCTTGGCAAAGATACTGGAATGGTTTGCCATTTCCTTCTCCAGTTCATTTTACAGATGAGGAAACTAGGCAAACAGGGTTAAGTGAATTGTCCATAGTTAGTGTCTGAGGCCAGATTTGAATTCAGGAAGAGGAGTCTTGCAGATTCCAGACTTTAAAAAATATAAAATTAATTAATTTTTAAAGCTTTTTATTTTCAAAACATATGCATTGATAGTCCTCAACATCCACCCCTGGAAAACTCTGAGTTCCAATTTTTTTTCTTCCTCCCTTCATCTCACCCACTTCCTGAGACAACATGCAATCCAATATATGTCAAAAATGTGTAACTCCTCTATACATATTTCCACAATTATTATGCTAAACAAGAAAAATCAGATCAAAAGGGAAAAAAAGAGAAAGAAAACAAAATGCAAGCAAATAATAACAAAAACATGAAAATACTATCTTGTGATCACACTATTGAGTCCCCACAGTCTTCTCTCTGAGTGTGAATGGTTCTCTCCATCACAAGACCATTGGAACTGGCCTGGGATTTTCACTGAGACACTTCTCTGTCCCTTGCAACTATCTTTAGTAAAGAAAAATATGTTTCCAATGACATACTTTGTTATCAGAAACTTTTTTTTTAATTACATGAGGCTGGAACAACAGGTAGGCTAGTCTGCTTTTCTTTTAAAAGGTATGAAACTGGATAATGATATCAAATTGTCTTCTTAAGGATGAGTGAAGGGAAGGAAGAAGAGAGAATTTGGAACTCAAAATTTAAAAACGGAATGTTAAGAATTTTTTACATGTAATTGGGAAATATCTGGGGAAATAAATAAAAATATATTGAAAAGATAAAATATATTGAAACTATTCTAGAGACTTAATTAACTCAAGGGATGGAGTCTGAGGTTGTTGACATAGCTTCCTAGTGGTCTAGGTACCAAAAAGCTGGAGCTTTTGGTCATATTAGGGTTGAGAAAACCAAGAACAAAAGGGTCTTATTCAGTGGTGAGCTGGTAAATGTTTCAGAACTAGATTTCTAGGGGAAAAAATTTAAATTAAATTATAACATTTTCTGCATCACTTTGTTAAGTCTAGATAATCCATAAAACAAGAAATCAAGCTCTGATGTGTGGTTTGTTGAATTACAAATTATAAATGCTCACACAGACAATTTAACAATCAGATCTCAAAAGCCAGTTGAGCTGATCCAGCATACTCCTGGTCTTATTTTTAGTTATTCAGGGGAGAAATAGTAGTGGAAGCATAAACAACATTCTAGGATGTTAGGATGGGGGGGGTTGTTGTGAAAAAGATTCATTAAATATCATCAACAGAAATTCCTTCATATTATAGTATTATTAACCACTCAGCAAGTAGATGAATCTGATAACAGACTTGTGCCATCCTTGATAGGGGACAGAGGACCAAAAATAATGAAAAGTGAAGGGCAAACCACCTGGATTTATTCAGGTCTGCTCTATCTACATTCAACTGTGGAACTTCTCTCATGTATACATCCTATGTTATGAGAGCATTATTTCCAATAATATTGTATATGGCATATAACCCAGTATATTACTTTTGAGGAAAAATTGTTTTTAACTGAATTGATTATATTACAAAGGTGCTTTGGTTCTAGAGGATTCAGTCATTATTTTATTATTACACTCAGAACCAGAATTATCACAAGGCAAAAGAATCTTTGCCTCAGACTGCCAAAAAAACTTCAAGAAAACCTTTTTTCTTCTAATGAATATTGTCCCTACACTTTGATGCCCTTTAGTATACGACTAGCCCAACAACCCCTGGGCACGCCTTCTCCTCACATCTTACTCCCACCAGGGTCTCATTGCCACTATGTCCTTATCCCAGGACCCAAAGGAATTATGAGTGAACTCTTGGGAAACAAATGGCTCCAAGTCTCAGAGTAATTGTACCCACAGTCAAATTGTCCTCTGGTGTTTTGGTAGCATTGCATTTATAGTTAGTTATTGCTTTGACTCTGATATTATAATGAGAATAAGAAGGTTCAAGTATATGGACAGCAGAGCTGATGGAGTGAGCATGGTGGGCCATCTGCTCAGTGCCTCCACCCATGTTACATTGCATGAGATATATATTATGATTTGGAAGGGACCTTGGAAAACTCCTAATTCAATCCTCTTGTTTCACAGATGAGAAAACCAAAGTTTAGCGGTCAAGTTCCAAAGCCCCAGAAGCCACAAATAAGTGCATCCAGGATTCAAACCTAACTTTTCTGATTCAAAATTCAGCATACTTTCTATTACCCTACAACGTTTTCCTTCACTTCAAAAAAGTGGAGAAATGCTGTTTGACTGGTATATGTTAATATAAAACCTATATTCAGACACTTCTTGCCCCAATTAAAGCTGATTTCCAGTTCCTTTTTGCAGCAAATAGTTTGCTATCATCTCCCCAGGAAACACAGATGTAGGATAATTGGCAGGTTCACTGTGTTAAAACTGAGGTTGGCATCTTACAGCAGCACAAATACAACCAACTCTGCATTTTCAAAGAAATAAAGCAGACAGGATTTATGTAGAGCTTCAGGGAGATTTTAAACAAGAGTTTCAATGAACTGAAACAAGTTCAATGATAGCATATTTTCATTTATCATCAGCATTATAGATTCATAGAAACTTAAGAAGCTATCTAGTCCAACCCTACCCTTAAGAGATAAATGCCTTTTACATTATCTCCATTGAGTCACAGAAATGAATGCGCTTCTAAAATCCTGCCTATATTTGTGATGGAGACCAGTTCTGATGGATGACCCTCTTTACTCAGCTGAAAGAAGACTAGCCAAAAGTAGCACAAGAGAAGAATCCTGGAGATCATCCCATAAGGGTTATTAAGGGTATCTAGTGACTTCTCTCATGGTACCAAGAAGATTTTTGAGACAATAATCTAAGTGATGCTAAATTTTTCTAGATTTCTGGGTGGGGACTTGACCTAATATAGGTATGACAACACTCAGAAATAACCTATGCCCTTTCTGAATATGAGGCTACACCCTTAGTGTGACTGAATGTCACTCAGATTTTCCCCAAGATAAAATGGACAACATATTGAGTTATTTTTATGTTTCATCAATGAAGTATGCTGAAGACATGCTTAATTGACCTAAGTTATTTTTGATCTTCTATAAAAACACTAAACTTCCTTCTTTCCTTCCTTATTTCCTTCCTTCCTTCCTTCCTTCCTTCCTTCCTTCCTTCCTTCCTTCCTTCCTTCCTTCCTTCCTCCCTCCCTCCCTCCCTCCTTTCCTTCTTTCCTTCCTTCCTTCCTTCCTTCCTTCCTTCCTTCCTTCCTTCCTTCCTTCCTTCCTTCCTTCCTTCCTTCCTTCCTTCCTTCCTTCCTTCTTTCCTTCCTTCTTTCCTTTCTTCCTTCTTTCCTTCCTTCTTTCCTTCCTTCTTTCTTTCATTAAAGCTTTTTATTTTTAAAATACATGGATAATTTTTCCCATTCTCTCCTCTAGATGGCAAGCAATTCAATATATGTTAAACGTGCAAAAGAATAGAACTTTAGAGCTGAAAGGGGGCCATGGAAATTACCTAAGCCATTAATCTCCAAAGTGGGGAGCTCTGCTGTCATGGCAGAGAAGGACGAGGTGGTCTTATCCCCAAGGAGCGTGCAATTAACCTATAAGAAGATAAGGGTGTAGCAGAAGCAATAACCCTAAGGCTTTACCCCATAAAGGCTACCTTTTAAAGGATAATGAAACTATTCTAGAGATTTAATTGGCTCTGGGGATTAAATCTGAGGATATTGATGTAGTTTCCCAGGAGTCTAGGTACCAAAAAAGTGGAGATTGCGAAATCATCAGCTTCTCTCTTAAGTTTCTGACACAGAGAACAGCATGGCCAGCTCAGGCAGAGGGAAGCTGTGCCCAACTGGATCAATGCTCTATCCTCATTGAATGGTCTTTTCTTGATATGGCTAAATAAAGATCTCTTTGATAAATGCTGGATGGACTGAGAGTGTTTCATCTTGTTTCTATGTCAAACTTGAGCTACCAGTCTGGGCTGAGTCAGGACTGGACAGGTAGCCTTCTCACCTTGCTGTGATGACCAATCCTGGCCCAACACAATCATAGGTAAATCTAATCCCTGGCTCTCCCTAACTTAGTCCCTTTTCTGTGCTGTGCAAGCTCCCAGTAATTCCCTTTCTAAACGGGGATTAGAACTTTAACAACTTCTCACAGCAGAAGTTATGAAGGTGCCATTGGGGAAAATCTCCCCCATCCTCTGACCCCAGATAACCTCCTGACTGAAGAAGGTGCTCCTGGGGAGGTGGACTGCTGAGTAAGAACACGTCCTTTGTTTTCATTTTGGGTGTGACCCAGTGAGTCAAATACAATGAACCAGCAAGGATGGATTGTGTCCTAGATGATAATTGCCATCACATTATCTTGTCCTGAAACTCATTCATCTTCCAAACTTTTTATTACTGCCAAGAGCATCATCATCCTTCCAGTGATCTAGGTTTTCACTATCTCATTATCATCTCCTACTTCTCACCTTTCTTTATCCCACATTCATCCACATATCCAATCAAATGCCAAATCTTATTGGTTCTATCTCTACATCTTACAGCTGTTTCCTCTCTCCAAACTTTAGTTGAGATCCTTACCGCTCATCTCTTGGACTATTGCAATGACCTATTTGGTTTGCCTTCTACCTTCCATAAAAATGTCAAAGTAAGTTTTCTATAATATAGGCCTGACAATTTCCCCTACTCAATAAATTCTAGTGTATCCCTATTGATTTTAGGATGAATATTATTTCATCTTTATATCAATTTCAATATTTTAAACATCTGTATAATTTTTACACAAATATCATACCTCTAGAATCACTTTCTTAACTTATATTGTTGGACTGGATCCCCAGAAGATCTCTCAGGGTTTTAGGGGCTGGGATTCTTGTGCTGTCATTTACAAGCCCCAAACAGTATGTTTCCCCCAACAGGTAGCCAGTATGGATAACAGCTTTTAGCAAAGGTATTGACTGGCAGTCTTGTTTCTAGAATGCCAACATTAAGTGAAGAAATAAGGAGTCCATCATATCAACCACCACCACCATCAATAACTACTGACCAATTTCTATCCACCAACTGGGTAGTGTAAGAGCCCTGGGAATAGCAAAGGTCACTAGCCAGAGCCAGTCCAAACGGGGAATCATCTCACGTAGAGCTGTCACCTGGTAACTTCCCTGTCAGGGGCTGCAGCCTCCATTTCCTTACCATTAAAGTCCTTGATCCCATCAAATGGATCAACATCAGAGTCTAGGATGGTTTTTTTAAAATTGTAACTTTTTATTGACAGAACATATGCCTGGATAATTTTTTTACAACATTATCCCTTGCACTCACTTCTGTTTTTACTTTTCCCTTCCCTCTCTCCACCCCCTCCCCTAGATGACAAGCAGTCCTATACATGTTAAATATGTTATAGTATATAGGATGGTTTTATTAACAGAAAATACATTTAAAAAGATGAATTGTCATCTGTTATGTCACTTCTCCCATGGGAAGAAAGGTCCTTTTCTTTTGACTAGCAGGTGAAACTTCTTATATGTGCTACTTCCTCCAATTAGAATGGAAGCTCCTTGAGAGTAAGGGCTCTCTTATCTATTTGTGTCCTATGCTTTTCATATGGTGGACACTTAATAGGTTTTTATTCATTTATTCACTGAGATGGCGATTCAGAATAGTTGGTAGAAAATACTTTCCCCTTCCTGCCATCAAAAAACCCCAAACAAACCTTGGAGGATATCTACCTCCACCCCTTACAAATGATGTCTACGAGCAAGACTGGGCCAAAAGTAAATATAATTGTAAAAAGCAACTTGTGTAGAGGACACATATGGTAAAGGAGAACTTTTGGCTCTAGAAATTCTTTTCTATCTTCATGGAATCCTCATGAAATTTCTTTTAGGTAAAGGTCTCTGCTGAGCACCCGGCAATGGAGTCTTTATAGTGCTCAATTTTCTCCACCAGAAGTGACCACAATCTTTGAAGCTCTCATTGCCCTTAAGTGACCAACTCTCCATATCCCCTGGCAATTTCTTCTCCTACCAGTGCTCATCACTGCTTCAGTTGCCAATACTACCACTCCAGATGCAAGGGACCTCTTAGGGTCTCTCTATTCACAAAGACAACTGGGGACTTCCACTTCAGAAAACTCTTTCACCTAATATCACAAAAGAATAAACAGGAAAAGACAGAAACATCCATGTGTCCACAGCTGCCTTGTCAAGTGGGAGTCAGAGTTACTTCCTCCCCTCCACCCCCAAGTAGTCCTGCCTCCTCAAAGCCGTGAGGGAAAAACATGTGCCAAAGGAGTATGTCATCCCTTTTGTATATCAACCAAGTTCTGTGGCAGCAACTTTTGAAACATCAGCTCTTCTAGTTCCACAGACAATGAAAAAACATTTTACACTATTTATTATGGTAACCATACCTACTTCTAAGTCACCACATAATCCTTTGGGTTGGACTGAAGCAGCAAATATTAACACATTCTTAAGGGACTAGTTTTCAAGGATATGTACATAATTTATAAATGAAATTCAGGGCCCCATTCTAATGGGATCAGAAAGAAGCAGCTCTATGCTGAGGGATGTCTATATGGGGAAATGTGACTCTTAACTGGTAGAGGGAATGGAGAACTAGAAATGCATATCTGTTCAAGGGACAGAGATGGGGCTACAGCTTTTTTTAGGGGGAGAGACAGGTATTGCTTCAGGACAGACAAGTGGAGAGAGAAATACTTTGGAAGCTTCAGACATATAGTAAATATGAGGAGGTGCTCAAATTTTTTTATAGATAGGATATATGATCTCATAAGTTTGGAGGCCACTAATTTAGTTCCATTGCTTTTTTTTTTTTCCCACAGATAAACTTCCTAGAGAAGTTTAAATATCACTTGAAGATTACAGAGGAAGTTAATGCTCTTGATATAAAGATCAAGCATTAGAATCTAGGTCTCTTCTCTCTTTCTCTCTCTCTTTCTCTCTCTCTCTCTCTCTCTCTCTCTCTCTCTCTCTCTCTCTCTTTTTCTTGAGGCAATGGATTTAAGTGACTTATCCAGATCTCTTGTCTCTTAACCCACGATTTCATCTACCAAATTAATCTTTATATAGGAAAAAATCTCAACAAATATCTTCTTTTATTTCACTTTTTTTTGACCAAAAGAAGTCTATTATTTAGGGTAAGAAATGGAGAGGTACATCATGGATGTCAATAGTTTGCAAACAAGAAATTGCAATGAAGAACTAGTATAAAAAATAGGTAAGCAAAGAAGATGGACTAGTGAGAACATGGCTTGGAAATCCTGTACTCCCTTCCTGGAAGACATCTGGCACCTTGGTACATGAAGTCATTGTGTCTGACTTAGCATTAGTATTAGTTTCACTGTCCAACTACATGTATCCTTCTCATTCTCACTATATTTGATACCACCATAGTTGATGTGGACATATGGTCTCACCAGGTTCTATTTGTTAGAAGTATGAAGTATCTAATAGACTATGGCCTTTGTTAGTAAGTGAAATTTGTTTGGCACTTTAAAGTTTGTAATTAAATAAATCTTACTTGAGTTTCATGATCACCATTATCTGAGAAAGATATTAGAGTTTATCATAACTATTTAAAGATGAAGATATAGAGGTTCTGAGCTATTAAATATAAGAGGTAGGAATCAATTAATGCTACTGACTCCAGATTTATCCACTTTCTATTATATTGTGCCCGCTCTCTGAAGTTCATTGAAACTCTCAAATGGATTTTCATAAAGTTCTGCTTTGGATATACTTAGGGAAAAGAGACAGAAAAAGAAAAGGGTAGCAATAGGTATGGAATAAATAAGGAAAAGAACAAAGAAAAATAGAAGAGAGAAAGCAAAAGAAATAAAAAAAAATTTGCAAATGGTTAGCTTAATTGATTTGAACATTGTGCTAATGAAGTTTAATGTCTATGAAGTCCAATTAGCTTTACCCTCTTGCATGATCACAGATTGTATTGTAAACCCCTACCAGCTGTCTTGCAAATGTGTGCCAATAATCATAAGAGACCAAGGTGAGGAAGTGGAAAAATGTATGGCCAATTTATGTGGAATCAGTAGTGTCATCTTAAGACAGACAAAGGGCAAAATTTAGTACTCTGTGCACATGTGGCAGAATTTTTCATTGCTAAGTATTCTCTTTTTTAAAAAATGATAAGATATTGTTACAGTTTTGGGTGGGGGGATGTAACTGATCCTCTCCAACCAATATATAAATGAATGCCTCTAATCCTAAATTGCATTTATATAGCACTTTCAGGTTTGAAAAATAAAATATTCTTGTTCATTTAATTTTCACTTCAATCCTGTTAAATATCATTATCCCCATTTTATAGAAGAAAAAAATGTGAAATAGAGAAATTAAGTGACTTGCAGTGAGTCACACAGTAAGTGTCTGAGGAGAATTGCATCCAGATATTCTTGAACCTAAATTCAGAGTCTTATCCACTATACCATTTACCTGTGTCTTCTCATTTAGCTGTCAAATTAATTTCCCTAAAAATAAAAACAAAAACAAAACAAAATAACAGTGTAGGAGCTCCTTGCCATTTTCAATACCAAATATAAAATCCTTTGTTTGGTTTTCAAAGTTCTTCATAGCTTAGCTCTTTTTTAGTCTTTTTACTTCTTACTCCCTTCTACATTCTCTGCAATACAGTGACACTGGCTTCCTCACTTTCTCTCATCAAACACTTCACCTCCTCCTATGTCCATTTTCATTGGCTGTCTGTCCCTCATGCTTGCAATTCTCTTCTTCCTTGCCTCTGTCTCTTATTTTTTTTTTGCTTTTCCCCCCCTAGAACCACTATTTTGAGGAAGATCCAAGACTAGCCATCTTCTTCAAATTGTGCCACCATTTTCTCCCTTGTCAGTAACTTATCAAACTCCCATTTTCCTTTTTTTGTTGATTATTTTAAAAGGAAGATCTGCCTTCTCTCCCTCCCACCTTCCCAATCCTGCCATCACATCCATTGAGAAGGCGAGAAAAATAATACCCATTACAAATATTGATACTTAAGCAAAAAATATTCTCACATTGACCATGGCCAAAAAAATTATGTCTTAATCTGAACTCCAAAGTATGTTATCTTTCTGGAAATTGGTAGGATGTTTAATAACTATTTGTTTTGGAATTGTGATCAATTACTGCATTGATTAGAGTTCCTACGTCTTTCAAAGTTATCTTTATAATATTATGTCATTGTATAAATTGTTCTTCTGATTCTGCTCACTTTACTCTGCATCAGTTCATATAAATATTCTCAGGTTTTTCTGAAACCATAAACACTTAATAGCACAATAGTGTTACATTGCATTCATATTGATAGGTATACTCTCAGTTTCCACATCTTTGTTACTGCAAAAAGATCTATCTTAAGCATTTTTTGTAGACTTGGAATCTTTTCATCCTTTAAAAAAACCTCTTTTGGGGATATAGACCATGTGGTGTTCTTTCTGGGTCAAAGAGTATGTACAGTTTAATAGCTTTGGGGGCATAGATTCAAACTACTTTCAAGCATGACTGGATGATTTAGAGTTCTACCAATAGTGTATTAATAGTTGTTTTTCCACAGCTCTTCCAGCATTTGTCGTTTTCCTTTCTGGTCAACTTTTTCAATTCACTAGGTGTTAGATACTATTATAGCGTCATTTTTTTCTACATGACTTTTGATAGCTTGGACTTATTCCTCTGAAAACTATCTGTTTGTATATTTTGACCATTTGTCAATTGGCAGAATGATTCTTACCCTTATAAATTTGAGTCATCTTCCTATTTATCTTAGAAATAAAATCTTTATCAGAGATACTTATAGCAAAAAAAATTTCCCTCATTTATATGCATCTCTTCTAACTTTAGCTATATTATATTGGCTTTGTGCAAAAACCTTTCTAATTTTAACAAAATTTGCATTTTATTTTGTGTAGTCTTCTCTGTTGTTTGGTCTTAACTTTTCCCTTATCCATAGATCTGACAGTTAATTTTTCTTGTTCCCCTCATATATTTATGAGATACTTTACAGTCAAGACATGGACTCATTTGGAACTTGTCTTGGTATACAGTGGGAGATGATAGTCTATACTGAATTTTTGCCAGCCTGCTTTCTAGTTTTCCTAACATTTTTTGATGGAATTATAAGTTCTTACCCCAATAGCTGTCACTACTTCTCTTAAGCACCCTTTTTAAGATGCCTTTTCCCCAGAAAAATGTAAACTCAAGGATAGGCACTTTGTTCTTGCTCATATTTGTATATCTCACACTTAATACAGTGCCTGATACATAGTAAACATGTAACAAATGCTCATTGTTTTCGTTATTGTTTTTATTTGGCTTCCTTTAGGAATTCTACTAAAATTCTATTTCTGCATGAAGCCTTTCCCAATCCTCCTTATTACTTGAAGAAAATGCTTTATCTCTAAGATTATATTTGGTTTATCCTGTATCTCTTGTTTATATATAGTGGTTTGTATGTTGTTTTAGCCATTAGGCTGTGAGCTCCTTGAGAGCAAGGGCTAGGTCATATATGTTTAATGTGCTTGTTGAAGGGTATACTGAAGATGGTAGAAAAAATGCCAGGAAATTGCCTGAGGTCTCCCCAATTTCACTCAAAAACATCAAATCAAGCCTCTAAGCAAATTCTGGAATGACAGGACCTACAAAAAGATGGATTGAAACAAATTTTCAATTTTAGATAATTTAGAAAGACTTCAGGAAAGGCCTGTCTCACTTGGGCAAAAGGGGAGCATAAACCAGTGCCAGTGGTGTCTAGGCAAGTCACAGCTTAGCCTTAGCACAGATCAGCACCTGAGGCTTTGAGGTACTAGCTCAGCAGTCTTGGAGATCTCCTATCCCAGTGCAGTGGGCAATACACCAGCATCTGATTCTGTATTGCAGAAAGACAGTGATCAACTCAAGAAGCTTTGGACAGTGCCCTCTTGCTCCAAGAGCAAGGTTCAACTTTAAAAGTCATGAAATAAGCTAAAAAGTGAGCAACCCCCCCTCCCCAAATCAACCCAATCAAACAGAAAAGAACCCTGACCACAGAAAGCTACTATGATAAGAGGAAAGATCAAAACATAAGCTCATAAGGGGACAAAAATGTTAAAATGCTTTCATGTGAAATCTCAACAGGGAATATGAATTGGTCTCAAGCCCAAAAAGTCCTCCCAGAAGAGTTAAAAAAAAGATGTTAGAATCAACTAAGAAGTAGGAAAAAAAATTAGGGGAAAAATGAGTTAGGCAAGAGAGTCAATAGCATGGAAAAGTTAGGACAAAAATTGATAGAAGAAAACAAAACCTTAAAAAACAGAATTGGTCAGATGGAAAAGGAGATAAAAAAGCTAACTGAAGAAAATAATGTGCTTGTTGAATAAATTAATTTTGAAATACCTCTGAATCATCAAAGTAAAATGAAATTATGTTCATATTGAACATATGTTCATATATTAGTTTTGCTATTTTGTTATTTACTTTGATTTATGTTTTTGTTTGAAAATTGATCATCTATGTACAGTGTTGAATCTTTGGTATCATTTACTAGGGTCCACTGGACTAGGCTTAGGAGATCTGAGTTCTAGTCCTTGATTTTTGGCCTTTGAGCTGTGTGGTGCAGGATAAGTCATGTATCTCAGAATTGTCAAACACATAGTCCACAGGTCTACATGAAGCTCATCACACTTCCAAGTATATCCTGACCTGGATTAAAATAAAATTGGGAATTATAATAAATTAAATATATATTTATATATATTTATCTAAGGCACTATCATTCCATAGGAATCCTTATGTATGGTTTACTAGCTCCTGTTTCTATTAGAATTTGACATCACTGACATAATGCATTTTGCCCACTGTTTCATTGTCTACAAAACAAGCAAACTGGATTAGAGAATCACTACCAAAACATCCAATTCTAAAAATTCTATGATAAATTCTAAATATTTTATTCATACACTTCATATAATAACTTTATTGACTAAAATATTGATCAGAACAGTTCATTCCCCAACTCAATTGTGTTATAGAAGGTTTACTGTCTTTAGCAGTCCCTCTTGAATTTCCTTTACAAGGTAACATTAGATAGAGAATAAGAATTGTCACTGGTTTACTAGAAGAAAGATATGGCCACATCCCCTCTCCCCCAATTGTACCCATGTACTTGTCGTAGCTTCAGAAAAATGACAATGTAAACTCATAAAAGGACACTTGAGTAGTTTTCCCAGTAGAATAGTAATGTCTGTACTCTCTGCTAAGGGTCCTCTGGTGAAAAAGGGGGTTATGGCTTCAGTCTAAGGCTGGCCTCTGGACGAAGGAAAATAGCCCATATAGGGACTGAAACAGAAACCATACCTTCTCAGCATCATGTTCCTACCAGCTCAGTTAATGAGCCCCTGTGGTACAGAGCCTGTTCTACACAGAGAAAAATCAATAATCTTAGCCTTCTCAGCCACTCCGAAATTGCTGCTGATTTTAGGAATGTGATCAGTTCCAGCACATTCAGAAGCTACTTCAGCTGCTTCTATTAAGTTACTTCCCAGACAATAAAAATGGGCCACATAAATGTGTCTTTATATCTAATACAAATTTATATAGTTTAATGAATATTCATAAATTACTTTAAGATCCTTTCATGAAATATTCTATTGACCCTCTGCCCTTTTGATTTCAAGGAACAGTTTTCCAACCCCTGAGTCTGCTGTCATAGCCCAAATGAGAAGGGAACTTTTAATAGATATTTTTCTATTCTTGTTTTTAATATTTACATTTGATTTTAGTAAGAGAGGCAGCTGACCATAGGGATTAAAGTTTTGGATTGAAGTGTCAAGGTGTGATCATAGGAAAGACTCTCAGTTTCTCTGTCCCTCAGACAATAAGCACAAGATATCCTAAATATTTTTTATGACACTGATCCTTATGGCAGTTTGATGAAACTTCCCCCCTTCCCCCCAGAATAATGTTTTCAAATACATAACAATAAAATCCATAGGATCACAAAGGACAGCAATTATATTAAAACTTAATCCCACAAATATTAAAACAAAACAAACATCCAGTTTATAACAACTTCTACAGATATAACTTTTTTGAATTTCAATATTTTATTTTTCCTAATTATATCTAAAAACAAATTTTAACCTGTTTTTTTTTTTTTTTTTTTTTTTTTTTTACAATTTTGAGTTCCCAGTTTTCTCTAATTCGCTTTTCCTTCCCCCAACATTGAAAAGACAAGCAATTTGAAAAAGGGTATACATGTGTTGTAATACAAGACATATTTCCATATTTATATGTTGTGAAAGAAAACACAAGAAAAATAAAGGAAGTAAAATAATTATGCTTTGACCTGCATTCAGATTTTTATTTTAAGGAAAGGTCCCTTTTCCCCTATGCTCTCTAGCATTTTTAATAGGAATGGGTGTTGTGTTTTGTCAAGAGCTTTTTCTGCATCTATTGAAATTATTATAAGATTTCTGTTGGTTTTGTTATTGATATGGCTGAGTAGGGCAATAGTTTTCTATTGAACCAGCCCTGCATTCCTGGTGTAAATCCGACATAATTATATGGTATTATCTTGCTGATATTGCTGTAATCTCTTTGCTGATATTTTACTTAAAATTTTTGCATCAATATTCATTAATTGGTCTGTAATTTTCTTTCTCTGTTTTGGTCCTTCCTGGTATCAGTGCCATATTTGTGTCATAGAAGGAAATTGGCAGTATTCCTTCTTTATCTATTTTTCTAAATAATTTATGTTGTATTAGAATTAATTGTTCTTTAAATGTTTGGTAGAGTTCACTTGTGAATCCATCTGGTCCTGGATATTTTTTCTTAGGGAGTTCATTGATGACGTCTTCAATTTCTTTTTCTAAAATGGAACTATTTAAGTATTGTATTTCCTCTTCTGTTAACCTGGGCAGTTTATATTTTTGTAAATATTCATTCATTTCAGTTAGATTATCAGACTTGCTGTCATAGAGTTGGGCAAAATATCTCCTAATTTATTTCTTTAATTTCTTTTTGATTGGTGGTAAATTCCCCCCTTTCATTTTTTATGCTGATGATTTAGTTGTTGTTTTTTTTCTGATCAAATTAACCAAAGGTTTATCTATTTTGTTAGTTTTTTCACAAAACCAACTCTTAGTTTTGTTTATTAGTCCAATAGTTTTCTTAGTTTCTATTTTATTAATCTCTGAGTTTCAAAATTTCTAATTTGGTATTTAATTGGAGTTTTTAATTTGTTCTTTTTCTAACTTTTTTAGTTGCATGCCTAATTCATTGATCTTCTCTTTCTCTATTTTATTTATGTAGTTATTTAGAGATATAACATTTCCCATAAGAACTGCTTTGGTTGCATCTCATAGGTTTTGGTGTGTTGTCTCATTATTATCATTTTCTTGGGTGAAATTATGGATTGTTTTAGTGATTTGTTGTTTAACCACTTGTTCTTTAGAATTAGATTATTTAAGTTCCAATTGGTTTTTAGTCTATCTTTCCCTGGCCTTTTATTGAATATAATTTTTATTGTATCGTGGTCTGAAAAGCAAGCATTTACTATTTCTGCCTTTCTGCCATTTGACTGTGAGATATTTATGCCCTAATATATGATCAATTTTTGTATATGTGCAAAAAGGTATATTCCTTTCTGTCCCTATTCAATTTTCTCTAGAGGTGTATCATATCTAGACTTTCTAGGATCCTATTAACTTCCCTAGTTTCTTTCTTGTTTATTTTGTGGTGAGATTTGTCTGATTCTGAGAGGGGAAGATTGAAATTCCCCATTAGAATAATTTTGCTATCTATTTTTTTCTGTAATGGGCTTAAAATCTTCTCCAGGAATTTGCCTGCTCTACCACTTGGTACATACACATTTAATATTAGATCTACTTCATTATTTACTGTACCCTTTATCAAGATGTACTTTCCCTCCTTATCTCTTTTTAATAAGATCTATTTTTACTTCTGCTTTATCTGAGATCAGAATTGCTAGTCTTGCTTTTTTTTTTTTTTACTTCAGCTGAAGCATAATAAATTCTGTTCCAGGCTTTTTACCTTTACTCTGTATGTGTCTCTCAGTGTCAAATATGTTTCTTGTAAACAATATATTGTAGGATTCTGTTTTTAAATCTACTCTGCTATTTGCTTTTGTTTTATGGAAGAGTTCATCCTATTCACATTAACAGTTATGATTATCAGCTCTATATTTTCCTCCATCTTATTTTCTCCCTTGTATATTCTTTTGTTCCCTCTATCCACCCTGTCCTTAGTCGTATTTTTTTTTACCCAATCCACCTATTACTTCATCCCCTATCACCCCCTCTTCCCATCTATCAGTAGTGTTTTTCTAGCCCACTCCACTCACTACTTTATCTTCCATCAACCCTTCCTCCCTTTTCTTACCTTTTTCTTTAGTGTTTCTGCCCTCACTTCTATCCTATTCCTCCCTTTTCTTTTCCTCTTTCTCCTACTTCTTTATAGAATTAAATAAATTTTTATACCCAATGAATAATTGTTATTCCCTCTTAAAGTCAAAACTGATGAAATCAAGCTTCAGATAATGCTCATCCCCCTCCTTTCCCTTGATTGTAATAGGTCTTTTGTACCTCTTCAGGTAACTAATTGTCCCATTATACCTCCTCTTACCTCTTTTTTCCAATACAGACTATTTCCCACCACTTAATGTCTTTTTCTTTGATGTCATCCCATCAGAATCCATTCACAACCATACCCTCAGTCCATGTGATGCCCCCATTTATCTGCTCCAGTGTCAGATACAGTTTTCAAGAGTTACAGATATTGTTTTCCTCTCTAGGGATCTAGACAGTTTAAGCTTTAAAT
This sequence comes from Sarcophilus harrisii, assembly GCF_902635505.1. NCBI lineage: Eukaryota > Metazoa > Chordata > Mammalia > Dasyuromorphia > Dasyuridae > Sarcophilus > Sarcophilus harrisii. Next base: position 93,266,759 of record NC_045431.1, read on the forward strand.
ATTTCTATATTTTCCCCCGTTTTATGTTTCTTTTTGTGTCCAGAGTTTGTAGATTAAAATTTGTTTAGTTCTGGTTTTTTCAATAGAAATGATTGAAAGTCTCTTACTTCATTGAAGCTCCATCTCCTCTCCTGAAAGATAATACTGACTCTCACTGGGTAGTTAATTCTTGAGTGTCAACCCAGGCCCTTTGCTTTCTGGAATATGGTATTCTAGGCCCGCTGATCCTTTAGTGTAGAACCTCTATTGTAGAACAGCCAATCCTGACTGTTGGTCCTTGTTATTTGAATTGTTTTTTTCTGGCAGATTGCAGTATTTTTTTTTTTTTTGAGTATTTTTCCATTTGGTTTATTCTAGTTTTTAAGGAGTGGTTTTCTTCAATTTTTTCCTTCCTTTTCCAAACTGTTGACCTCTCATTTCTTTTCTCACTTTTTCCTACCTCTCTTATTTGCTTTTTATAGTCTTTTATGAGCACTTCTAAGAGGCTCTTTGGGCTGGAGACCAATTCATATCACTCTTTAAGATTTCTTTTGTGCACTTTCTGTCCTTGTCTGAGTTTGTGTTTTGGTCTGCCCTGTCATCATAGTAGGTTTCTATGGTCAAGGTTCTTTTCTGCTTCTTGCTTATTTTCTTCACTTTTCTTTTGGTATTTCCTCTTTTTTACCTTTAAGGTGGAGCTCTACTCCTGGGATAAAGGGATTTCTTCCTGGGCAGCTCGGAGTCTTGCCTTTGAGCTCAGGAGTCCCTTGTATTTGGAGGGGGTAGTTTTGCCTATTTTTTTTTCAGTAAATAGCCTGGTTTCCCAGAGCCTTTTGAGCTGGGTCTGGAAGCTGTCCCTTGATGTGCTCTCAGGACTGAGAATCTTAGTTGTTGATTTTCTGGATTAAGACTCTCTCACAGATTTTCTTTTCTTTTTTTTTTTTTTAATTATAGTAACTTTTTATTGACAGAATCCATGACAGGGTAATTTTTTTTACATTATCCCTTGCACTCACTTCTGTTCCGATTTTTCCCTCCCACCCTCCACCCCCTCCCCTAGATGGCAAGCAGTCCTATATATGTTGAATATGTCATAGTATATCCTAGATACAATGTATGTGTGCAAATCCAAACAGTTTTCTTGTTGCACAGGGAGAATTGGATTCAGAAGGTAAAAATAACCCGGGAACAAAAACAAAAATGCAAACAGTTTACATTCATTTCCCAGTATTTTTAATTTGGGTGTAGCTGTTTCTGTCCATCATTGATCAATTGAAACTGAGTTAGATTTTCTCTTTGTCAAAGAAATCCACTTCCATCAGATTACATCTTCATACAGTATCGTTGTTGACGTATATAATGATCTCTTGGTTCTGCTCATTTCACTTAGCATCAGTTCACGTAATTCTCTCCAAGCCTCTCTGAATTCATCCTGCTGGTCATTTCTTACAGAACAATAATATTCCATAACATTCATATACCACAATTTACCCAACCATTCTCCAATTGATGAGCATCCATTCATTTTCCAGTTTCTAGCCACTACAAACAGGGCTGCCACAGACATTTTGGCACATACAGGTCCCTTTCCCTTCTTTAGTATCTCGTTGGGGTATAAGCCCAGTAGAAACACTGCTAGATCAAAGGGTATGCACAGTTTGATAACTTTTTGGGCATAATTCCAGACTGCTCTCCAGAATGGTTGGATTCGTTCACAACTCCACCAACAATGTATCAGTGTCCCAGTTTTCCCTCATCCCCTCCAACAATCATCATTATTTTTTCCTGTCATCTTAGCCAATCTGACAGGTGTGTAAAGTGGTATCTCAGAGTTGTCTTAATTTGCATTTCTCTGATCAATGATGATTTGGAGCATCTCTTCATATGAGTGGTAATGATTTCAATTTCATCATCTGAAAATTGTCTGTTCATATCCTTTGACCATTTGTCAATTGGAGAATGTCTCTCACAGATTTTCCCAGAGTCTGTCTGACCTGGGCTGAACACCTTTTTCACCCTAGTGAGACTGACCTTTTTTTAAGTTTTTCAGTATGTCTTAAGTTGGAAAGTGGTTTCATTTCATCAGACTATTCAGAGACTTGATTTCATATGTCTTTTGACGGAAGCTGGAGCAGCTTTCTGATTTTACTCTGCCTTCTTGGCTTGGCTCCACCCCCCAGAATCGTGCATTCAGATTCTATCCATTCTTTCTCTGGAGGAGGATAATATGTTTCATCAAAGATCCTACAGAATTATCTTTGATCTTTGTATTGCAAGGAATAGTTAAGTTATTCACAATTGATCATTGTACAATATTGCTTTTAATATGTATGATATTTTCTTGGGTCTGTTCACTTCATTTTTATCAGTTCATGGAAGTCTTCCCAGGTTTTTCTGAAAATATTCTCCTTGTTATGCCCAAAAGACTATAAAACTGTACCCTTTGATTCAGCAGTACCATTACTGGGTCTGTATCCCAAAGAATTCATAAAAGCCGGAAAAGGACTCATGTGCAAAAATGTTTATAGCACTTCTTTTTGTGGTGGTAAAGAACTGGAAAGTGGAAAATTGGGGAATGGCTGAATAAGTGATGGTATATGAAAGTATACCATTGTTCTTTTATTTGTTTCTTTTCTTCTTTTTCATTATTGTTCTTTTCATTAGGTTTTTATATTTTCTTTTGCATCACTCTTAATTATTTTCCTAATTTTTCCTCTGCATCTCTTACTTAGTGTTTAAAATCCCTTTTGAGCTCTTTCATGGCCTAAGCCCAAGTCTTATTGTTCTTGGAGGCTTTGGATATAGGAGCTTTGACTTTGTTATCTTCTTTGGAGTCTCTCTTTTGATCTTCTTTGTCATCATAATATCAGAAACTTTTTTTTTATCTGCTCATTTTCCTAGCCAATGTATCACTCAGCTTTTAACTCTTTATTAAAGTAAAGCGCTTTAATGGAAGGTGCACTGTCTCAAGCTTCAGGAATTTTGTACAACTGTTTTCAGAGATCCTTCTAGGGACCTGACTACAAGCACTATTTTTTTGTCCTGGAACTGTTAGAAGTGATTCTGCCCCACTGTAGCTGTAAGATCTAGTGTACTAAAGCAACAGAGTTTTTCTTTGCTGATGCTGGGGTCAGAGCAGTGCTGGATGCCTTCCCTGGTATCACAGACCTTTCCTGCTTATCTTTTAAGTTGCCTTAAGCTAGAAAATATTCTTCTTCATATCTGTGGGTATTCTAATGCTTTAGAATAAGATGCTTTACTTAATATGACTAAAGTCATATTGGCTACTCTTTGAATATAGTTGTTATATTAAAAAAAGATGAACAGACTGATTTTAGAAAGACCTGGAAAGATTTACATGAACTAATGGTAAGTGAAACAAACAGAACTAGGAAAATATCGTACACAACAGCAAGAGTGTTCAATGATCAACTATGACCGACTTGGTTCTTCTCAGCAGTTCAGTGATCCAATGCAATCCAATAAACTTTGGATGGAAAACGCCATCTGCATTCAGAGAGAGAGAGAACAATGAAGACTGGATGTAAATCATCACATGCTATGTTCACTGTTCTCCCCTTTTTCTTCGTTTTTTTTTTCCTCATGATTTTTCTCTTTTGTTCTGATTTTTCTCTCAATTTGATTCATAAGGAAATATGTAAAAGAAATGAATGTACATGTGTAATCAAAAATGTTGGTTTTTCATATGTAACTGGGAAAAATAATAATTTATCTAAAAAGAAAGAAAAAAATGAAAGCATCCTCATCATTTCTTATAGCACAATAGTATTCCATTATGGAACAGTTTGATCAGCCATTCCCCAGTTGATAAGTATCCTTTCAATTTCCAATTCTTTGTTATTGTTATTTAGTCATTTCTGACCCTTCATGACATCACAGTGCTCCAGGTCCTTCTGTTCTCCATTATCTCTCAAAGTCTGTTCAAATTTATATTTGTGGTTTCATGATAATATCTATCCATCCCATTTTCTGCCATCCCCTTTTCCTTTTGCCTTTCATCTTTCTCAACACCAGGGTCTTTCTAATGAGTCCATCCTCTCATTATATGGCCAAAGTATCAATATTTGGCTATCCAGTGAATAGCATGAATTAATTTCTTTAAGTATTGACTGATTTGATTTCTTAGCTATCCAACTGTTCTGCAGCATAATTTAAAAGCATCGATTCTGCAGCATTCAACTTTTCTTGGAGCCCAGCTCTCATAGCCATATATTGTTATTGGAAAAACCACAGCTTTGACTAGATGGATCTTTTTTGGCACGATGATGTCTCTAATTTTTTAGTATGTTCTCCATATTTGCCATAGCTTTCCTTCCAAGGAACAAGTGTCTTTTAATTTCAGGACTACAGTCACTGTCTGTAATGATCTTTGAACCCAAGAATATAAAATCTGATGCTACTTCCATTTCTTCTCCCTCTATTTTCTGGGAAGTTATAGGACCAGTTGCCAAGATCTTAGGTTTTTTCTGATGTTTGGCTTCAATTCAACTTTTACATTCCCCTCTTTCAATCTCATCAAGAACTTTCTTATTTCTTCTTCACTTTCTGCTCTCAGAGTGGTATCATCTGCATAGCTGAGATTGTTGATATTTTCCCCAACAATCTTGATTCTTTCGTTTGATTCACCCAGGCTAGTATTTTGTATGATGTACTTTGCATATAAATTAAATAAATAAGGTGACAATACACAGCTGTGTTGTACTCCTTTTCCAATCTTAAATCAATCCATTTTTCCATATTTGGTTCTAACTATTGTTTCTTGATCTACATACAGACTCTTCAGCAGAGAAGTAAAAAAATCTGGTACTTTCATCTCTGAAAAATTGCCTTATTTTCTTGTGATTCACATAGTCAAAGACTTTTAGTATAGTAAATGAAATGGATATTTTGCTGGAACTCTCTTGTTTTTTCCATAATCTAGGAAATGTTAGCAATTTGGTTTCTACTTCCTCTGCCTCTTCAAAAGACAGCCTGGTCTTCAGGTAATTCTTGTTTCATATATTGCTGAAGCCTAGCTTACTGAATCTTAAGAAGCATGTAAAAATGAGAGCAATTGTTCAGTAATTTGAATATTCCATGGCATTGCCCTTCTTTAGGAATGATATATTAACTAATTTTTCTAATCCAGTGGTCACTCTTTTGTTTTCCAAATTTGCTGGCACAATGAACTATTTAATAGCATCATCTTCTAGGGTTTTAAATAGTTCAGCTGGAAATCTATCATCTCCACCAGCCTTATCATAGTAGTATAGGTCTTCCTAAGATCTACTTATATTCATTCTCTGGGATGTCTGGCTCTAGATCAATAACCACATCATCATGATTTTTCAGATCTTTCTTGTGTAGTTCTATTGTGTATTTTTGCAACATCTTTTTTGCCACCCTAAAAAAAGCAGCTATTATTATTTTTGTACAAATAGGTCCTTTTCCTTTTCCTTTGATCTCTTTGGGATACAGAACTAGTGGTATTGTTGGGTGAAAGGTTATATACAATTTGATTTCTCTTTGGACATAGTTCCAAATTGCTCTCCAGAATAGTTGAATCAGTTCACAACTCTACCAATAGTGCATTAGTGACTCAGCTTTCCCACATTCCCTCCAAAATGTATCACTTTCCTTTTTTGTCATATTTGTCTGATAGGTGTGAGATGGTACCTCAGAGTTGCTTTAATTTGCATTTCTCTAATCAATAGTAATTTAGAACATTTTTTTTTCCTTATAGACTATAGCTATTTCTATCTCTATCTATTTTTGGTATATATATAATTTTGATTTCTTCATCTGAAAACAGCCTGTTCATATCCTTTGACCATTTGAGATTGAATTATTAAGCTATAGATCTTCATGCTCTTCATTAGTGAAGGGCAGTCTCCATAATTACAAAATTACATGGCATCTTATTGGGTCTAGAGGAAGCTGTTCACTCCACGTCTAGTAACTTTGCTTTTATTGCTCACTAGCCATATTATAAGCTACTCAAGAGCTGATTTACAGCTTATATTTCTTTTATAGATATCCCTGTTTTTCCCCCCTGAAACAAAGGACTATCTATTTAATGCCAGTGCTCTTCTGGTGATTAATGCCAGTATTTTTCTGGTAATGTTGTATGACTGTGAGTCACAGAATACTCACTGAAGAACTGAAGTTGACGGTCAGCCAAAGGTTGAAGGAGAGGCTCAAGGTGGACAAGACAAACAAGAAAGTACAGAAGAGAAGCAGTGTAAAATATGTCATCAAAGAAATTACATGAGCAAAAAAAGGATGGGTCAGTGATACCTTCAGGACAAGGGTTGATGGCTCATGTGCTGAGAAGTGAAAAAAGAATAGGAAGAAGGCAGCCATCGCATTAGGTAGCCTCCTATGAAGGTTTTTTAGGAGGTTATAGAGGGATCATTGCACTCTTTGTTTTTATTTCTCCAGTGCTTAGTACAAAATCTGGCACAAATAATACATAATAAATACTCAGAGCAATTGATTGATTGATTAAAGAGTCTCATAGAATAGGCAAGTGTGGATAGATTGCAATCTTCACTGTCAGTGGGAATGTCCAAATTAGTGAGATTACAGATCCATTGGAGAAAAAAGGAAAAGAAATCCTTGTCCCTCTTCTTCATCCCTAAACTTGCCTCAAATTGTGCCCTGTATAGTGATGAGAAGCTTGATATGTAAGACAAGATAATCATTATGATCAGCACTGACTGGAAATGAAAAGGGAAAAATGAAACACCAAGAAATAGCACTCTGTTAATACCAGGCCCAACCTACCTGCTTCCGTGGAAGGGGAGGGTATTGGAGTAGGATTTGTGGGGTTCCCCTGACTGGGTGACCAAAGGGCTTCCAGATAGCCTTGGCCATCACATTTCAAGAAATGCCAGAAACTCTGTCCTAGGAGGGAGAAAAAGAAGAATGGAGTTAGACCTAAAGGAATTTCCTTCTTTTGCTCTAGAAGAAGTTGAATTCTGGAATGACCAACATTAGTATATTAATAGGACTTATCCTGCCTCTTAAACCACTGACTTTATTCAGTGGTTTTTTTCCCCTGAGGCAATTGGGGTCAAGTTTCTTGCCCAGAGTCCCATAGCTAGAAGTGTTAAGTGTCTGAGATCAGATTTGAACTCAGGTCCTCCTGACTTCAGAGTTGGTGCTCTATTCACTGCACCACCCAGATGCCCGTTTATTCAGTATTTATTAAGCATTTAGACAATATAGTATACTAGGGAAGACCCAAAGACAAAAATAGAAGATGATCCCTGTAGTCATGAAGTCTCTAAACATCTGGTACAGTGGGAACAATGCTGGCTCTGGAATTAAGAAATCAAATTCTACTTCTGAAACTTAAGATCCTAGACTGATCATTGATTTAGAGCTGGAAGGGACCCTGGTGGTCAACTTGTCCACATCATTTTACAGATCAGGTTGGACCCACTCATTTCATATGTAATAAAACATATAATAAACATAACACATAATTATTATTTATTATAATTATATTATATTTATTATACATTGTATATAATATATACAATATATAACATTAATAATTATAATTATTATAAATAATAAATAAAACATAATAAAACAAAAAAAATATGTAATAAAATAGGCCACGTGCAGCCAGTGGCTGCACCCAGCAGTGATGGGACTGGAGTGGAGAAGATGCAACTTCCTGAGTTCAAATCTAGTCTCAGGCATTTACTAGCCGGATGGGCCTGAGTAAGTCATTTAATCTCATCTATGAAATGAGCTGGAGAAGGAACTGGTAAACCATCCTACTATCTGTGCTAAGAAAATCCAAATGGGGCAGGAAGAGCCAGTGGAAATGACTGAATAACTGAAGCAGCTTGTCCAAGGGGAGATTGAGAGTGAGTGAGGGAGCTCAGCTTGGAGCCCAGGCCCTCTGACTCCAAATGCAGGATTTTCGTCCCCAGTATTCCATCCTGCTTTCTTCTAATACATGGCTATGGATAAGCCTTCTAATCATTCTGTTTTGTTATCCTTAAATGGGGATTATAATACTTGCAACTGGAAGGGTTGTTGCAAGGAAAAATGGTATATAAATATGAGCTACTATTACTGTGTACCAACTGTCACTATTTCAGAACATGGCCCAATGCTGGGTTTATTTTGTAAGCTCACATTTGGCACCTAGTAAAATTGATTGAAGGCAGGTAAAGCAGGAAAATATTTGTAGTAGGGGAGTATAAGAAGTCTATGAATTCATTTATTTATTTATTGGTTTTTGGCAGGAGAGGCTCAGACTATAAGGAGTAGCAGGTTACAGCAGGAGTTTTCATGTCAGCTGGATTAGATCCGAAGATTCCAGGGAAAGGTTTCCCTGAATCTAATCCAGGAATGGGGATCTGCCAGAGTCCAGTGGTGGCAGAATACAGTGTTCTCTGCCATATTCCATTTTATGGGCCCGGTGACAAAATGCTTGTTGCATTGAAGAAATATTTCTTTATCATTGTAGGATTTAATTTAAAGTTGGAAGGAATTTTAGCAGTCATTTAGTCCAAACTCATTATAGCAAAGGAAACTAGAATTGGAATAGAGAACAAGCATTTATATAATTTATACAGCACTTAGCAATAGAGTGGAAAAAATTATATGTTACAATTAGGTTGGGTTTATACTAGGAATGCATAATTGAGTCTATACACACACACACACACACACACACACACACACACACACACATATATATATATATTTTTTTTGCTGAGGCATTTTGGGTTAAGTGACTTGCCCAGGGTCACACAGTCAGGAAGTGTTAAGTGTCTGAGGCCAGACTTGAACTCAGGTCCTCCTTTCAGGGCTGGTACACAATCCACTGTGACATCTAGCTGCCCCAGTCAAGTCCATATTAGTAAAACTATAACCATAATAGAACATACTGACAACAACACATGAGCATATCAATAGATTCAGGAAAAGCTTTTAATAAAATATAATATTTAGTTCTGCTAAGAAAAAAACACTAAAAATATTAGGAATAAATGGGCCTTTCTTTATATGATAAATAGTATATGTTTAAAAAAGAGGACTCAGCATTTTTTATTTAAGAAAGAAAAACTAGTGACATTTCCAGTAATAAGAGAGGTAAGGCAAGGATGCCCATTGGTCCACAGTAGGTGGTCACTAACTGTTCATTTTCTTCCTTCCTTCACTGCTATCATTTGATAGAGTGCTATAATTACTAGATACAGCAATGACAAGAAAAAGAAATCAAGGAAATAAGCACAATAATTGAGTAAATAAAATTATTGTTTTTTGCAAATGATTATTTCAACTGACCCAGTCAACTAAAATCAATCAAAATAGCTAATAACTTCATCTAAGTAGCAGAATATAAAATAAACTAACAAATTATCAACAATATATAACAAATTATATATTGCCTTCTCTTATAAAATATTATATATCATATAGTGTATATAAAATTGAGCAGTGAGAGATTTTAAAAAAATGTCTTTTAAAATTCATGAAATATTTGAGAATCTGCCTATCAGGGTACATAAAGGAACTATATGAGTATGACTATAAAACATTTTTTAATATAACTACAGACACAAATTATTGGAGAGGGATTAATTGCTCATGATTAGGTGGTACCAACATAATAAATGGCAAAACTACTTATCAGAACATATTTACTTAATATAGTAATCAAATACTTAAGGGTCATCTTATGGAACTAGAAAAAAAATTACAAAATTCATTTGGAGGAGAAAAAAATTGAAAATCTGAGGAGAAATTAAAAAACAACAGTGACAAGGAAAGGGGCCTAGCTAGATTTCAAACTGTAGTACAAAGCCATAATTATTAAAATTAATTAGTACAAATTAAAAATTAAAGAAGTACACTAGACAAACAGATTAGGTGGTCAGCAGAAAGAAACAAAAATAGTAATAATAACAATAGTTAACATTTATATAGAGCTTATTCTGCGCCAGACACTGTGCTAAATGCTTTTAAATGATCTCATTTGATCTTCACAACACTCCTGGAAAGTAGATACTATTATTATGTCCATTTTTACAAATAAGGAAACTAAGGCAAATAGAGACTAAGTAAATTAATCAGGGTTACACAGATAGCAGGTGTCAAAGGCTGAATTTGGGCTTTTTTTTCCTGATTCCAGGCCCTACCACTCTATTCAATACACCCAAAGATCCTGATATCCTATTGGCTAGAGATTCACTATTTGATTAAAAAATGCCAGGAAAACTGGAATCAATTAGGTGTAGACCAAGATTTCACATCATATTCCAAGATAAGTTCCAAATATATTCATGACCTAGATATCAAAAGGCCACACCATAAACAAATGAGATCAGGATTTGAAGTACCTTGTACAACTATGGATAGGAGAAGAGCTTCATGACTATACAAGGAAGAGAGAGAATCACAAGAGATAAAATGAACAATTTTGATAACAAAATAAAGTTTTCACACAAAAGTTTCACACAAATCAATATCTTTAGAGCTAGTGTGTGTGTGGGGGGGATTATTTGCAGCAAATATTTCTGATAGAGGTCTGAGAACTAAGTATATGTTAGAGGCCAAAGTATATAAACAGTCATTTCCTGAGTGAAAAAAACTCATTTTTAATAGCTATTAAGAAAAAAAGCCCCAAATCACTAATAAGTAGAGAAATGAAAATGAAAGCAAATCTGACATTCTATCTTACATCTAGATTTGGCAAAAAAGGACAGAAGAAGAAAATGACAATTATTGGAGAGTCTGTAGGAAATAGGCACACATATTAATTTTTGTAAGAAATTTGTCCATACATTCTGGAAAACAATTTGTTACTAAACTATATAATATTTGACTCAGCAGTACCAATCATAGGTTTATTTCTCCAAAGAGATCAAAGAAGAAAAGGAATTATATGTACAAAAATGTATTATAGCATCTTTATCTTTTTTATTGTAGCAAAGAACTAGAAAATAAGGAACTGGGGTGTGTGTGTGGAACTCATTAATTGGAGAATATAGTATATGAATCTAATGGAAACAATAAAAGAGACTGTTTCAGGGAAACCTGAAAACACTTGTATGAACTGATGTAAAGTGAAGTGAACAGAAACCAGAGAACAATTTCTACGATGATAATAATTGCTAACATTTATGTTATATATATTATAATGCTTACTATATGCCAGACACTGTGCTAAATGCTTTGCAAATATTTTTTCATTTGATCCTTACGATTATCTGGGAAGTAGGTGCTATATATATGATCTTTATTTTACTGATGAGGAAACTGAGACAAACAGGTTTTCTTAAATCCGGGCCAGACTGTATTCACTACACAACCTACGAATGCAACAGCAATGAAAAGAAATGCAACTTTAAGAAACTTGAAAACATTGATAAAATGCAAGAACATCCACAATTCAAAAAGAACAATGATGAATAATGAAAAGGGTTACCCATCTCCTGATAGATTTTGAGCCCAAATACAGAAGGAAATATACATTTTCAGACATGAACAATGTCTGGATTAGTTTTGTGAGATTATACTTATTTGTTACAAAGATCTTTCTCTGTCTCTTAATGTTTGGATTAGTTTTATGTGATTATACTTATTTGTTACAAAGATCTCTCTCTGTCTCTTAATGTTTGGATTAGTTTTATGTGATTATACTCATTTATTATAAAATTCTCTCTCTGTTTCTGTCTCTTAATTGGAAGGAGGGATTTTGTAGTGAAATGGAAGTTACTGATATAATTGCCCCCTTGTCATCCAGGGAAAGTCACTTAAATTCATCATATTTATCTTTTAAAAAGCAAGAATACAGCAGAAGGAGTAGCTAGATGATACAGTGGATAGAGTGTCCATCCCTGAAGACTCATCTTCCTAAATTTAAATCTGGCCTCAAACACTTACTAGGTGTGTGGACTAATTAACCCTGTTTGCCTCAGTTTCCTCATATGTAAAATGAGCTGGAGAAGACAATGGCAAACTACTCCAGTATCTTTGCTAAGAGAGCCCTGAATGAGGTTAGGAAGAGTAGGATGTAACTAACCAACAACATAATGGAGATTTATGGATTGGTGTAAAATTATCATTTTTTCTATATAATTTTTTTCATATATAGTACTATATATGGATATGCTACTTTTTGAAGGGAGTGTTTTTTAACTGCAGAATTTTTAAAAAAGAAAAAAAAATAGACACCATCCCCATATACTAACTAGACAGAAGAGATTGAGACAAAATTGTTTTGTGGATGTCAGTATTTCTGGTGTCTGATTCCCACACGTTTGGTTAGAACTGTCCTCTGGAAGGAGATACAGAGCCAAGCCTTTCTAGCTTACAATAGGGTCCACAAACTCTTATGATTTCCTGGAATATCCGCCCTGAATTTACAATCACCTCTATGCCAGGCTGAGGCAACAAGGAGGGTTTGTTCTATTGGACAATGTAGTGCGGTAGAAAGGTAGATTTGAAGTCAGAGATCTTGGGTTTAATAGTAACTCTCTACTATTTGACCTTGGATTTCATTCCTTTGGGACTCAGTTTCTTATCTGTAAAAAGGAGGAAAGAGGGAGTTGGATTAGATTTTTTAAAAATTCCCTTCCAGTTCTAAGAGCATCCTGGGGTACGGCTGGCTCATTTTTTATGTCAGTCACGGGGAGATCCTGGATTCCTGGAGGTTCAGCCGGAGAAGCATAAACGCTGTTGGGTCCGAGCTAAGGAAGGGTTTCAGCACAAACCCACAAAGAGCATATATGTGGATGTCCGCTCAGGTCCCTTCCAACTCTCCCAGTCTCTCATTCTGTGAGTCTGCGGACCAGCGCCACTGTCTGAAGTGGCTCACCACCAGACCGGCCACCTGGTGGTAGGTTCCCCCCAGTCATAGCAACTCATCAAGTCTAAAGCACGGAGGGATTCTGCTCTGCACCCATGAAGGGAGAGGAGGCACCAGTGAAATCACAGCTGCTGCACAAGTATATTACCATGTATTTTCTGAGCTACCCATTTCCAGCACAGGGATGCGACCCAGCTCCTCTGAGGCCATATACTTCCCTGGACTTTTCTCCCCTTGTAAAAGGAAGGGGTTGGGTTCAATGATCTAAGAGGTCCCTTCCAGCTGGAAGCCTAGGTTCTATGATCTTTGGACGCACTCGATCCTGCTAGTTGCAAGCAGATGCACCCTCCTCCAGACGTGGGTCTCCTCCCTCAAATGATTACGTCGCACGGGGAGGTTGGGTGGGTGGGTGGGGGTGAGGGAAGCAATTGCATCAGACCCTAAGAAGACTGCTTTGAACCCTCCCCCCCTCGCCCGACCTGGGTACCCCGCAGCCCTCCCCAGTCGCAACCAGCCCGGGAGCCACAGAGAGGAGGAAGAGGCGGCGCGGAGGGAGGGCTCTCTCCAGCCACTTCAAGGCTTGCATCACCGGCCCGTCATTAGCCGTCTGCGTCGTCCCAGTCTGAACCCGGAAGTGGGCAGAACCAGCCCGTCTCGGCAACAGCAGCAGTACTAGCAGCAGCAGCATTAGCAACAGCAGCAGCAGCAGCACTAGCACTAGCACTAGCAGCAGCAGCAGCAGCAGCGCTAACGGCAGCCACAGCAGCGCTAACAGCAGCAGCAGGAGCAGCTGTTCACACACCCGGAGAGAGCGCGACAGACAGACGCAGGGGAGGGCGTGGAGGAGAGAGAAGGAGCGGAGACGGGGCGGGCTCCGAGAGCCCGAGGTGGCGAGGCGGCGAGCCGGAGTGGCCGGGGAGGCGCGGGCGGGCTGCGGGTCCCTCCGGCCCTTGCGGAGCCGGCGAGGCTGAGAGCCCCGTGCTCGGGAGGCGGCCCCCGTCCGGTCCAGCCCCGTCCGGTGCCGCCGCCCGCCTGGTCGCCCTTGTCCCTCCCCCGCTGCAGCCGCCGCCACCGCCGCCCGGGCGGATGGCCGGAGTGTGCCGACGTTCGAGGCTGGAATGGTGCTGGCGGGCGCGTGCGGTGCCTGCCTTGTGAAGCCCCGCAGGAGCCACCATGGAGATGATGCTGCTGCCTCCTGTGTGAGTGAGTGAGGGGGTGGGATGTGAGTGAGTGTGGATGTATGTGCGTGTGTGTGTGCGCGCGTGTGCGCGCCTCTGCGGCGGCGGCCGGCGGCCGGGCACGGGGGATGGAGGCGTGGAGGGAGGAGGCAGGCTCGCAGGGAAGGGCTCCCGGAGAGTGCGAGGCGCCCCTGGGGCGGCTGCGCCTCTTCCCACCTGCCGCGGCGGAGGGCTCCGGCTGGCCGGGAGCCGGGGGAGGGCTGTTCTGGGAGGATGGATGCAGGGATTGATGCGCGCATGGACGGAGAGACAAATGAGTGGGGCAGACCCTGAAGGGCTGGGTAGGGGGGGAGTCCTGGAGGAGCGAGTGGGCTGGGAGAAGTGGAAAAGGTGCGGCTCTCCCGCAATTCTGGGGGACTGAAGCTCGCAAACTCAGCCTGGCCAGGCGGAGCTGGTCATCCCTTCCCGGAGACACTTTGCAATCGGACCTAGATTTCTCCCTGAGGGGCTTCCCCCAGCCCCAAAGCTGGCGAACGCAGATTGGGAAAGCTTAACTATGGATGAGTACGTGGAAGTATTGTTTATATCGTTCCCAAATACAGGATTGTCCCCAAAGTCGTAGTGCCGTTTTAAACTTGCAAAGCTTAGGGACAGCCTGTATATACATTACTGATGCCTTTCTAAGGTATACAGATGTAATGCATATTTATCCTGTGTGTTTGGGGGCGTGTGTGTGGTGTGTGTTTGCTATATATAGATAGATACAGATACACAGATACAGGATAGATATGCATTGTATCTTCCTATCTTAGAAAGGTATCATTAATGCATATACAAAAGTGTCTCTAAAACCTTAGGGATACAAAGCAATAATACATATATATTACACATAGAGAGAGAGAATACTTTGTCTATATCTATATAGATATCCTTAAAAGAAGGGCATATGTCATATATATATATATATAGAGAGAGAGAGAGAGAGAGAGAGAGAGAGAGAGAGAGAGAGAAAGAGAGAGCGAGCTAGTTGTATTTAATCAATCGCCCTGAGAAAGAGAATATTCTCTCGCTCCCTCTAGATAGATCGATCTATATGAATATATATTGATGTAGAGAGACAGAGAAGGATACTCTCTTTGTTTCTCTTTGTCTGTCTCTCCATATATATGTGTATATGTATGTATATGTATATCGTACCAAATGATCACTGTTTAAATAAATAGATGTGAACAACATTGGGGTTTCCTCAAGTACCTCAAAGACTAAAATATCTGAGCACTCTTGACATCATTGGAATTAGCGTGCTATGGGTAGATGGCCTCTTTTTCCTGGTACTGCAGAAAATGAGGATTTTATGTTTCTTTTGTATTTTGGACAAATTTCTACTATAGTACGACAAGCACATGTAGATCCCTTAGATGCTCAAGTTCTGTGTGTTTTTTTTTTTTTAAACCAATCAAATCTTCAGGAAAGGGTTTTCTTCAGAAATATTAGCCTCTGGGACAGCATGTAGAAACTACAACTGCTTTTATTTAGTAGGAGGTGTTTTGCTGTAGGAGGTAAGGGGGATTCACCACAACTAAATTTTATTTTATTTTATTTTTTAAACTGCCAGAAATTGCAATTTGGTTTTGCTTTCCTGTGTTTAACTCTTTGAAGGGAAAAAAATCCTTTTGAGTTAGAGGTTTTATAAGAGCAAATAAACCACATTCTGTAGAACTGTGTCTTTTTCCATGAATGCTTATTCATGGCCTTTTATAATTTTTCAATTTGGATTTTGGCTAGCTACACTATATGACAGTTATGTTGCACTAGTCTCTCTTAGTTATTTGGCTTATTCCAGCAAAAATATGGATCATTGATTTGGATTGAATACTTTTTGTTTAATGTATATTGGTAGGAGAAGCCATTGGGGTTCTAGAATCTCTTCAGAAGTGTCTTCTGACTCCTTCCCACCACCCCCAAGCTTGAGTAGACTAGGTCCTAGAATGGGATCTCGAAAGTAGGTGATGACTCTTTAAAGCCACCCTTCCCAGTAAGCTCAGTCTTTGTGTGTCGGGCTGGTCTCTCAGATGCTGCCTTCACCACCCCAGGGTCTTGGTAATTTGCTTGTATTGCTAAATTGCATTGTATTGTAAATCCAGGAATACTCTCCAAATCCTAAGAAGCAGCAGTTATGCTTGAACTGTACTTAACCCCAGGATTTAGGCTTAGGCTGTAGGTACAGGAATCTTTGATTGTTTTTTAGTTCACATGTCAATTCATGTGAAGGCCCTAGTTATCCGCGAGCAGCTAAAGGGAAGAGAGAAATGCATTTGAGATGCTGCAAAGCAGAAAAGGGTGGGCAGAGGGGTGGGTTCAGAGGGCTCAAGGAAGTAGACTCATGGAAAATGGTAAAAAGTAAACAGTGAAAAAATAAAGTGACAGGACAGTGAATACAGGAGGTTAAATTATTGATGAAAACTAATTGATTTTGGATAAATCAGGTAATCATTATTTTGGCATTTAGTACTCTTTGATTCTGTGGTGCTATTTGAAAAATAAATGATTGAACTACTAATACTAAGTTAAATTTTTTTAAATTGGAGACTCCAAGGCTTGAAAAAACTTAATGTTTCCAACATTTAATTATAAATATATATATTTTGCCTGTATCGGAATATTATGGATTAAGGATGCCGTGTATCTGATAGAGATTCTTTGTAGAAGAATTTCTTTTCTATAAATCTCTTTGTTTCTCTTTCCTTGTATGTGCTATCTGAGCTCACCTTTCTGATCCATCTCTTGTGTATCATAAGACTTTTTCCCTTCATTTTGTCTCTTTGTTTCCCCTCTTACCAGTTTACTCTTTTACCTCCCCTCATTTCTAAGTTCAAAGCCAAACCCACTTTGAGAGGTGCCCTGAGGCTGAAAGCATTGGTGTCTGTGCTGTTTGGGAACAGACTTCTAGAATCACAGGTTTCTCAGGGAGGTCAAATTTGGCCCAGAAAACAGAGGATCCTGGCCTTGGGCGAAGTTTATTTCAGTTCAGTTCTGCAACCATTAATTGAGGGCTTATTGTGGTGCCAAGCATTGTGTTAAGTCCTGGAAACAAAAAAGACAAAAAGGAAACTCCCTTGCTCTCAAGGAACATCTTTGTCGAAGTGATGGGGAAATAACTTGAATGCATACAAAATCTATGTAAATGCAAGATAATTTCTGGTTATATTAGGGGAGGGAAGCATTAATAACTGGACATATCAGGAAAGACCTTCTCTCAGTGGTAATTCTTAAACCGAACTTTGAAGGAAGGTAGGGATTCTTGTAGAAGGAGAAGAATGGTATTGATTGTCTCTAGTACCAATCCCAGGGGAAGAGTTTTATTCCCCTTTCCTATCCCTATTCCATATTGCCCCCTGGGAAATTGTATTTCTAGCCTTCTACTGTCTTGCTCTTCAAGTTCATTTTCTTTGGAGTGATGATTAAGTTGAGTGATCTTTGCTCCGCTAATTCTTGTATGAATCTATCTTGGTTCTGTTTAGCAACCCTGTATCTTTTCTGCCCCTAGAGTCTTCTTCATTCTCTGGTTCTGTTGCTAATTTCTGATTGAGCTTTATACTTCTACTGGTACTCTTACCATTGTTCTTCCAGGCATGGACATATGCATATGGCTTTGGATTTATCTTGTCATTATCTAATTACAATATTGCAATTTTCTAACGGTGAGACCCATTATATGCATATGAGTTTTCTGTGACTTGATCTTGGTAGTGAGTGTAGTGAAAGTTGCTAATGATTTAAAAAAATCATTTATGTATCTATATTTATTTGGGGTACTTACTCTTCAGCTTAAAAATTGCCTGCAACAGGGGAAGATTGAATGCTTTGCCCAAAGTCACATTATCTATTGTTAGAAGCTACATTAGAACTCAGTTCTTCCTGACTGGTATTACAACCAAATGGAATGACATGTACAAAGTTGGTATATAAATGAATTAGGCTTGGTACCAGGGAGCTTAATCAAGATTCTAATGATTCTGTAACAACTACACTGAAGAGTATGAATAACAAGTATATGAAAACCTGCCAAATCCTGTCTATAGATATTTTCTTTTGGCTTGCTTTGCAAGACATCTTTCTTCCCCTGTACATTTTCTTATTAGCACCTCTTTATGATGATAGAAAAATCCTTATTCTATTGGCTTTGCTTCTTCTCTTTGTCATTTCCAAGAATAAATAATAAACACTTCCTACATCACCACTTCTTTTTCTAGAGCAAAGTGAATTATCACATATATTGCCCATTTCCCCAGTTTTTTTACTTCTCTCTTTGGACACTAGTGAAATATTATTTTAGTTTTCCTTTAATGAGTCTCCAAATATATGCGAGGTGCCTTTCATCTGCCAGTCCAGAACTCCTACATATTACAGAAATTAATGGGAACATTCAAAGAAGATATGATTTAAGGAAAGAGATGACAAGAAAGCATCATACCATGAATATTAGGGGCATGAAATTCTAGAAGTCACTTTCAAGTTGTCTTCCTTTAAAGTATCAGCTCAATGAAGTCACTCAAGAAAGTTTTTCAAGGTAATTAAATATCAGATTTGGGAAAGGTAAGGTGGAAATTTCCGTAACTGTCTGTTAGCAGAAAAACTGAAATGGTTATAAAAATCTTGTTCAATTTTTCTTTCTCCCTCAAGAGTAAGATGTAAGGAAAGATAATTGCACTCCAGTACTATTTTCCAGGATCCTGGGTATATTTCATGTTTTTAAGCCAGTTCTGTGGACTTTGAGCTTGGGCTTTGGCAAGGAATGAACTTTTTTTTTTTTTAGTATGTCTTACCCAATTTTCTCATATGGGGCAGCTATCCACATAAATGTGAGAAGCAGGCCATATTATATGTTATCTACTGTCCTTTTTCTGATTCTGATTATCAGCCTTCATGAAACACTTTTTTCTCCATGCAGTGTATGATACCGTCATCAAGTTCTCCTCCTCTCCCTCTCATCATTCCTTTCTGTTTCCTGATGATTCTTCTTCCTCCCACTATTTGTGGGTGTTTTTGCCCATCTGTCCTCTCCTCACTCTTACTCACCTAGAACTTATTCACTCACCTATTATCTTCAAAGATGAGGATTTCTCACTTGAAGCGCATGAACTTAAATTTTTTTTTAAATTGTCCTCTTCCCATTGTTACCTAGAGTAACTTATCTGTTATTTTCTAAGATGAAGTTTTCTCATTTGAAGCCCATGAACTTTAAAACTATTTTAAAAAATAGCTATTTCTGTATATCTGGTTTCCTTTGTCATCCCATGTATTTTATTTTATGCATTATAAAACAGTATTCTAAGAAGGGTTTCACTAAATTGCCAAAGAGATTCATGATTCAAAACAAAGTTAAGAGCCCCTACTGTAGACTAATCTTTCTATTCCTGACCTATCACCTGAGTTTCCAGCCTAGATTTATAGCTGCCTATACAATCATTATTTGGATACTGTTTCTTCAAATTTTCCTGCTTCAGTGCTTCAAGATGCCAATGATTTCATCAAGGTGCCCTCACTTCATGTCTCCAATGATAGATCCCCAAACTTCATTGCACCTGCATTTATCGACCTTTTAAACTTGCTAGCTCTTGCCAGATTGTGTGCTCTTTGAGAGTCTAGGATGAGGTATCAGAATAGTTGGGATATGGTGGTAGATGGAAGGACACCTATAGGGTCAGCATATATAAAACTGAATACTCATCTTCCTTTCCTTTTACTCTGACCCTTTCTAATCAACTTATTGGTATTATTCAGATTTTGTAATCATCACGCATTTCTCTCCTCATCCCTGATAGCCACTGTCATCAAGTTCTTAACAGTTTGTGATAGTAATAGGTGCATTTATGTAGTACTTTAAGATAACTATAGTAAAACAGGCATAAATAACTATAGTAAAACCCAGAAGTAGCGAGTATGGTTTTGTGGAAAGGGCATTGGATTTGGATTAAACTATGTTAGTTTGAATTTGCTTTTTCAACTGGACCATCTATATAAGGAACTACTGGTGAAGAATTTTCCCTACAGATCAACACCTGCTCTGCATCTTAGGGCCTTGGAATGTTTCCTGGAGGCTAAGTGACTTGTCCAGAGTCTTAATAGCCAGCGTGTGTCAGAGGCAAAACATCACCCCAAGTCTTCTTGACTCTGAAGCTGCGCTTTACATCTTGCTGTCTTTTAGTCTGAAATGTAATAGGGATAAATGTAAAGATTCTTCAGTTTAATAAATTAACTTTATAAGTACAAAACAGGAAATGTGTGGCTAAATATCTATTCATCTAAAAAAGAACTGGAGATTTTAGTGGACAGCAAACTCACTTCAGTAAAACACTGTGATGTGGAAGCCCAAAAAGGTAATAAGATCTTAGGCCATTTTAAGAGTAGCATATTGGCCAATTAATGAAATGATGGTATTTGATCTTGGTCAGCCCAGACCTGGAAGATTGTACTTAAGAATATTGATTTTTTTTTTAGCTTTGTTTCATTTTTTCCCCTCCCTTTCTTCTAGTGGTAAGAATGGAGTATTTAAGAGGAGGGAGAGAGACAAATTTTTATTTATTAAAAAAATTAATTAAAAAATTCAATACCCTTCCTAAAATATAGTTCTCTCTTTTGCTATTAAAAAATGTTTACAGGCCAGTAAAACAAATGCTTCCATTGTTCACAGTCAAAAAACATATCTCATTTGGTATCCTGAAGCCATTATCTTTTTTCAGAAGATAGAATAGCTGGCTCTATCATCAAGCCCCTGGAATCTGATTTGTTTTTATGTTGATCAATATCCTGAAGATTTTCAGAATTGTTTGTTTTTATAGTGTGGTTAATATATAAATAGTTCTTTTTGTCTGACTAATTTCACTCTGCATTAGTTGGTATATAGCTAGGGAAGACATTGATAAACGTTTTATATGCATTGCACCGTAAGGGACTCCCTTTTGCCTTACTGGAGCTTAACATAGTGTTTGATGCATATTAGATGCTTGATAAATGCCAATTGTGTGACTTACTGAATACTAGTTGACTTGATAGTGTATTTAGAATAGGGTAAATAGCTCAGAGACCAGGCATGTTGGGCCCTTCCTAACCTAGTCCCTTCTACCTGTCTACCTTACTCCCTAATACTCAGCCTTCCATCCTGTTCCATGAACAATACCCTCCATTTCTCTACTCTAGGCATTTACTCTGACTATCCCACTCCTGGAACATTCTCCTTCTTATACTCTTGATTACTGACCTTCCTGGTTCATCCCATCCAAAATCCCACTTTCTATAAGAAACCTTCCTCAACCTTTCTTAATTCCAATGCTTTACCCTCTCTTATTTCCTGTTAATCCTCTTGCTTTTTAGATATTTGTCTCTTCTATTAGATTGTAAGCTCCCCAAGGCCAGAAATTATCTTTTGCTTCTTTTTGTATCCTCAGAATTTGGCACAGTACTTGGCAACATATTAAATATTAGATAAATGTTTATTAAATTGAATTGAGTTTAGCTTGGAGAAGGAGATTTTGTACTATTGCAGGTCTTTGAAGGGTTGAATTTTTTTCTTTTGCTTTTGGGAAAGCATTTCATAGAATTAAAGATTAGAGGGACCTTAGATGTCTGCTATTTTACAGATGAGGGCCACTGAAATCTGAGAAACTTCTTTATCTTGACCAAGGATGCCCAGAGATGCAAATGGTATAATAATCTATCCAGGACCCTTAACCTCATGTTTCTTCACTTTCTTTATTGCTTTCTACTAGTTGTTTTGCCTGGCCCCAAGAAACAGAATTGGAAACAATGGCTGAAGTTTCAGAGGCAAATTTAAGTTTAAGATATCAAGAGGGAAATTATCTACCAGAATGATGACTGGAAACCTTAGGAGTAGTGGGTTACTTCTTGATGAAGGTCTGTTAGCAAAGATTGTGTTATTGCTCATTAGATACGTTGCCCAGAGAATTGTTCAGATAGGAGTTAGAGATGATATTGATTAAGCCCTTAGTTTTCTATGATGTGAAGATTCTGGGAATCTCAACTGTCACTTTTTTTTTTTCTTGCAAGGCAGTTGGGATTAATTGACTTGCTCAGGGTCACAGAGCACATAAGTGTCAGAAGATGACATTTGAGGATGAATTTGAACTCAGGTCATCCTGACTCTGGGGCTGGTACCATGTAGCTGTCCCTCTTACCACTCTAAATATTCATTTGATTTTGGACAATTCATTTCTTTTCATCTGTAAAATGGTCCTTTCTGACTCCAGTCCTACCTTCCTATAAGAGCATAAGAGAAGAAACAAACAACATGCTATGAAAGTTTTTAAGATAGATTAGGGAAAGGTGCTTAGAAGAAATGGGGTTTTGAAATATAGATGGGATTGTTAGAAATAGGGACTTGCTGAATCATGGGATTCAATGAGCAACAGGAGTAATATATTCATAGAATTGGATGGGATTAATCCATTTGGGGTGGAAGAATTGAGCTCACGTGGGGTAATAGGGTGAGATAATAGGATGGAGTCCGATGGTCCAGGGACCTTGAATGGGCAAGCAAAGAAATTTGGACTGGTCATTGGAAGCCTTTGAGCTGGGAGATTGGATCTTTGCATGAATAAGAATGCATAGCCTGGCATGGGGGAATTCTATTTAGACAAAGTGGGAGAAGTAATGATTCCCTGCCCTGGAAAATTTAGCAGATGATGAGACTTGGGAGTGAGGGGAGGCACAGAATGAGTTCCTAAGTTATTTCCATAACTTCTGTTTATTTCCTTCCAATCTTTCTTAAATAGATTGTCTCAAAATCTTGCTTCCCTCAGTCTGCTTGTGAGCCTGTAGTAGGAACACAGCAGTTCTCAACTCTTAGACAGACACTGAAGTGCCCTCAGCCCCTGACACAAACCCCAACTCAAACTCTAGATTTCTGCAGGCCAGTTAACTTGTTTCCCAAAACATGATGACATATTTATTCATGCCTTGCCTCATGTTATTTCTTAGCCCAATTCCTTCAGGGCCTAGGCAGCCTAAGCTTATCCATTTTCTTCATTTTTGTTTGTCTTCATTTTTGTATTATGTAGGATATAACCCCTCATCTGAGTTTATGTTGACTTGGATAATCCTATTGTGGTACTTCTGTATTTGATGTAACTATTGAATTATTTTGCTGTTTCACAGATGTCTTCCTAACTAGATCCTATACCTCTTGAGAGTAGGGTCACTTTTCTTCAGCTTAACACAGATTTCAAATAACCACTGAACTGACAGAAAGAAAATTGTGTAGTGAATAAATAACAATAGCTATGAACTAGATAATTGACCCCTAAATAATTATGAGTTGGAAGAAAGGAAATTGTGTAGTGAATAATTAACAGTATCTATGAACTAGATAATTGATCCCTAAATAGAGTTGGATGGTGTATATGTTTCCTACTATGAGGTTTACAGTGTGTGTGTGTGTGTGTGTGTGTGTGTGTGTGTGTGTGTGTGTGTATTTAAATATCCTAGTTAATGGCAAATAAGAACAATACTTTGCCGACCTGGTTAGTAATTGAATTACCTTCTGCTTTGTTTCCACATCTGTAAAATGGGCATGACAGGAGTAGTTATCTCAGAGAGCATCAAATGAGATCCTAGGATCACAGACTTAGAAGTCGAGGGATATAGTTTAGAGGCCATTGACCCTAACTCCCTTATTTTTATAGATGAGAACTTAAATGACTTGTGCAGGACCACACAGCAAGTGATGAAATGTGATTCAAACTCTGGGAGACCTTCTTGACTTTGAGCCCACTGCACTGTGTTGTCACATATTATAATCTATGTGAATCTCTTTGCAAACCTCAAATCTCTATGTGAATATTATTATTATTTATTATTATTACCGTGAACTCTCTACAAGGGATTATTCTGGGTCTGGGAGTGTTGTCCTTCCCATTGTTCCAGTTCCAAGGTAAAGGTGGTCAGTTGTATGTAGTAGCTGGGAGGGAGAGGGAAGCAGAGTTAACTGCTGAGCTTTCTACAGGTGTATTGTTCAGTTCTATTGCAGTCTTCCAGTCACCCCCATCACCCTCTCCACCTCAGACGTCTTAATCATCTCTTCCTGACCTAAACTTGAATACTATCTGCCAAAACAAATCAGCACAATACAGTCCTAGCAGAAGGAAAGGGATATATGTATAGCACTTCCCACTCGCTTCTCCTGGGTTCAGATCATGTCTTTTCATTTGCCAAGCCACTGCAGAGAGATTGGGCATCCCTTCTGCTTTGTTTCTAGTTGTTGGAGTCTGGCAGTATAATTTCCAGCGATGCTTGTTCAAATAAAGCAACTTTGGCTGGTGGAATTTTATTGTATTTTGGTTTTGGCCCATGTAAATGCTCCAAGGCTGATTAGCCGATACAAGATGAGCTCTCACCCTGTTACCATGATCTCAAAGGCAGGTCAGGGCCCCTGAAGTGAGGGGAATCTCTGCTTTGGCTAAGACTGTAGTGCTTGTTCTTAGCAGAACTTCAGACATTCCCATACCCTGACCAGCAGTGGTCTATGACCAAACTTAAATAGCAACACTGTTGCAAGTTGAATTGAGTATTGTAACATTAACTCTTGGGGCTGGAAGCAAGGCTTCCCTTTTTTGCCTCTGTGGGCTACACCCCTCTTCCCAATTATCCGGCAGAGAGATTACTTCCCTTTTGCAATCTCTAATATTTATGCTGTTGGTCGGTATTAAATCTGCTGTCATAATCTTTCCTCTGAATAGTCTGCATCTGGAGGAGAAGTATCCTTGTCCTTCAGAAATTTACAGTGTAGTTGTGAGAACACAACAGGTATATAATGGTAATATATATTTTAAAACTTTACTTCCATATAAAGTTATAAATACCACATTGGTTGGCACAAGACCCACTGCTGTTTTTGTAGACCTGGTGACTATAGGTAGGCTATCTTGAAAAAAACGTTAAATCTGTGAGAAAAACTCAAGGAATAAGCAGCATGTTAAGGCACAGAGAAAGGGGACAGACAACTAGATTGCATAAATCATTTAATCTTTCCAAGCTTCAGTGTCTTTCTTTGGATGAGGATTAGACCTGTGCTTTCACTGGTTTAGGAAACTTCCCCTTTCAGTGCAAGTTGGTACCCTCTCTACAGGTTAGAGATGCATAGATCCCTCAGAGCTTAAAAGTAACTTGTGTCGGTAGGTCTTGCTGGCTCTGAGAGCAACTCTGTCTACTCTGTCACCTTATTTGTCTGTGGCCTATCTCTCTTTCTCTTCCTCCCTCCTCCCTTTTCTCTCTTTTCTCCCTTCTCTCATTTCTCTCTCTCTCTCTTTCTCTTTTCCCTCTTTCTCAATTTTTTTTTTGTTGAGGTATTTGGGATTTAAGTGACTTGCTCAGAGTCACACAGCTAGGAAGTGCTAAGTGTCTGAGACCAGATTTGAACTCAGGTCCTCCTGACTTCAGGGCTAGTGCTCTATCCACTGCATCAGCTGCCCCCTCTCCCCTCTTTCTTTGACTCTCTTTCTTTGTCTCTTTTCATTTTTGTCTCTTTCTCCTTTTTCTTTTATGCTCTATGTCTCTGTCTCTTTGTCTCTTCATTTTGTCTCTTTCTTTTACTCTCTTTTTGTGTCTCTGTTCCACTTTCCCTCCTTTATTTGTTTCTTTCACTTTTCTCAGCAGGAAAATGGAAACAATGCTTCTACCTCTACCTGCCAGGATTGTTTTGTGGAGCAAACTCGGTAAGGTATCTTATCAGTGAGAGTGAATACAGATGACTTCTAAAAGATAAACAGGCACTAAGGGCAGATAAACTTGGCCAGTGTCTGATATCATAGTGAGGTGACTCATTTTGAACAAAGGAGTCTTACATCTCATGATGAGAAAGAGAGTCAGGAAAGTGCTATTGCTTGGAGAGGGTGGAGATCACTCCTGGCTACTGGACACACTATTCGTACTGTGAAGTGAGGGCCACATGTCAGGCTTTGCAGCCACATTCTTTCCTGGGGATAAAAGCACAAGGTGTACCAGAAAAGCCATCATTTCTGCTCCAGGATCTTTCTAAAGCAAGGGTGCCCTCAGGATCTAAGTTGGTGCAGAAGATCCATGATCAGTTCTCTTTGTGTTTATTAAGTGATTGTTGAATGTGTGGTATGGTGCTAGGAGATAGAACACTAGCTCCTGGAGTCAGAAGGAGCCAAGTTCAAATGCGGCTTCAGACACTTATTACCTGCCTTTAGCGAGTTTATACTTGAGGAACTTGGGAAGGAAGAGAAGTGGAGAGAAAGTACAAGTACCCAACTACACAGACAAATTAATACAAATTATAAATGTAATCCATGGTTTAAGCCTCAAATCACTAGATGCACATATGGATTTACAATTATAAATGAT
This sequence comes from Sarcophilus harrisii, assembly GCF_902635505.1. NCBI lineage: Eukaryota > Metazoa > Chordata > Mammalia > Dasyuromorphia > Dasyuridae > Sarcophilus > Sarcophilus harrisii. The sequence goes on from NC_045431.1 coordinate 93,293,138, forward strand.
TGCAGATGTAATCTCATCCAAATTCTGTATTTTACAGATGAGGAAACTTAGTTCCAGCATGGTGAACAGACTTGCCCAAGGTCTTTGTGTATATGTAATTCAATTTAGGGAGGCATTCTTAAGTGGATAGTGATCTTTGCTATGTATTAGAGATACAAAGATGAAACAAGTCTTTGCCTTTAGAAACCTAGTAGTGAGGATAAAACAAATAAATGCATAATTATAGTACAAGTCTTGACTATGATATAAAGTCTTATTTTCTATCTATGCTAATGTGTAATCAAATGAGGAAAACAATAGATTCAGAAGACTTGCTTCTAGCTTTGGGCTTTCTTCATCGATTCACTTCTAGTGGACAGTAATTGGAGAGAAGGTTTTAGGTTTCTGATTGTAAAGCAGTATTGTAACCCTTACTCTGGAACCTCATGTTCCTTCAAAAGTATGTTTCCGTTCTCTCTGGATGACTGGGTGATAATAAGACTGAATATATGGCATACAGACAGTCAGAAATAATTTTACATATCCTGAAAAAGGCAGCATTTTTAAGTAAGTTATAGCTGAACTATGAAGTGGAAAGAACACTGAATTCTGGATTTGGGTTATGGCTCTGCCTCTTAAATAGATTTGTAGCCTGGGACAAATTCTGTAATGTCTATAAACCTCAATTTCTTCCTGTGTGGAATAGGGTTAATGGTCTTCAGATTGTCTAACTCCTTCTTGCTTTATCGATCAGAGGAGGTATAGAATATGCTTTTCAAAATGCCAAGCACCATATAAATATAAGTGATTATTAGCATTGCTTCCAAAAAGAGCTAATTGGAAAGGAAAATGTCCTTAGATACCCACTGGGTAGTTGAGCAGAGTCAGCCTAGCAGAAGAGAGCCTTTAGCATGGTGAGTGGCAAGCTGGGTAGATGCTTTATAAAAGATTTATAGAAGGAGATGGATAAGAATCATATAGCATGAGGAAGCATACAGACATCCTCAGGATGAGATCACTTTCAAGGTCTGTTGCCATCTTTAAGCTTTATGTGACTTAACTATGTTGAATTTGATCTCTTCCCATTTTAATTTCTAATGGTTCTAGTGCATGGACACCAATTTTTTTATTAATTATTTTTGCATATGAATAATAAGCCTCAAACTTAAATTCCATAACAACCAGGCATTTGCCCTACAAATAGAGTTCCCAACAAGGATGCTATGCTGGGAAAAGCCTCCCACTGTCATGTATTTATTTTTTTTTTCCAGATTCTTTAAGTTGACTGCTTTCTGGAGGAGTTCTGTCTTCATCTGTTTTCCTGATGCTAGAAAGGATGAAATCAGAAAAATTGAGGGTGAGGGAAGAGATAAGTAACATGGAAGCAGATTTCTCTTGGACTTCCCTTCTCCTCATCCCTAACTTAGGATTTGGGTTCATCCCACCTCTTTTACCTTGTCTCCCTCCTGAGGTCAAGTTCATCCCCTTTCTTCACTTCCTTTAACTGTGAAAGGTGTAGCAACTGTGATACTAAAAGGGAAAAATATGAGAAAAACTGTTAACGAATCATAGGTCTCTAAGGGACTTCTGAACCTTCTCTATAAGGTACTTCCGATTGTCGCCACTTTGGGGAGAAGCTTCCCACTGTCAACTGGCCGATAAACTTCTGCTGAATTTTTGTGCTAAAGTTGCTGTTGTTGGGGACTAGAGGAAGGGAAATATTTAGAGAAAAAGGCCAAGAAGAGGAGGGGGGAATTATTGTAAGAACATTTTAAGGATGCAATTTCCCTGCCAAATTGGAGTGTGGAGAGGAATGAGGGAGGGAGGAAATATAGGTCCAAATAGAGTTTCATCCCTTGTTAGAATATAAGCCTCTCTCAGAGCAGATGTTTTGTTTGCTTGTATTTGTATCCCCAGTGCTAAACATAGTATTTGGTACATAAAAATATATTTATTAAGTACTTATTCATTCACTTGCCTTTATTTTCTTAGATTTAATTTATCACCTTAATTTTTTACCGTCCTTTCCTAATTGCTAAGATATAGGTTTGTGCATGTGTATGTTGTGTGTGTGATGAATAATATGAAATGTTCCAGATAATTTTAAATATGAAGTTCAAAATTTATTGGGAGTTGGAGTGGGATAGAATTGCTTCTAGAGAGGTTGACTAAAGGGCCCCGAAGGGGGGCCATAGCAAAATCTAGATCAGATTTCTGGTTTGTACAAATCTTGATTCCATTCTTGGCTTGTCAAAAGAAGTTTGTGAATCAGCCTCTATATCTTTAAAGATTCTTCATCTGTGAAATAGGTGCAATAAGGCCAGACTTGGTAACATACTTTTGTAGTTTAGCAAACTAGAAAGATGGGAACTGGTGGATTGCTCGACTCAGGAGTTCCGAGCCGCAGTGGTTTATAGCCAATCGGGTATCCACACTTAATTGGGGAACTAATATGATGAACCTCCTGGAAGAAGGGGACCACCAGATTGCATATGGATGGGGCCATTTGGCCTACTTTGAAAGCTGAATACATCAGAGTTCCCGTGCCAGATCAAAGTTTCAATGCTAATTAGTGATTAGGTTGTTTCTGTGAATGACTGCTATGTTTCCAGCCAAGATGAGATAGAGTTCGAATACTTTTAAAAAATAAAATAAAATGGATATACTGTAGTAACCTTGCAGGGTAATTGTGAGGCTTAAATGAAATTACATATGGGAAATATTTTATAAACCTTAAAACACACTGCAGCCACTTTCAAATTTTTCTTAAAAGGAATTGATCTGTCACACAATCTCTTATATGAAACCAAATTGTATCATATCATGTCATTGACATTTTTGAGGCTGTGTAAATTGTGATTTATATTATTAGGGAAAGAGATTGCCTATACAATAACCTTCTAAATTGTAACATTTCCTTAAATGTCAGGGTAATGTAATTAGTGCTTCCTTGGGTGGGTGAAGCATTCCGACAGCATCTTTTCTGTGTAAAAGCTTGAGAACGGGGAGCTCCCTTTTCTTGATTAATGACTTTTGGTTGTTCTTATTGTCTTATTTACAGGTGCCCAAAGCAGAATTCCCAGAAGCCCCCCGATGGGAAAGATGATAATACAGAAAAACACTGCCCCGTGACAGTGAATCCTTGGCACATGAAGAAAGCTTTTAAAGTCATGAATGAATTAAGAAGGTATTGCTCTATTAACACACATGCTTTCTGCTCTCAGTTGGGTTTCTGGGTCTGTCTTTGCTATTCACTCGTTGCCATGTTTGTCACTTTGTTCATTCTTGTTCTAAGGAGAATTTGGAGTAAACAGATTTCAAAAGAGAAAAATCTTGTTTAAAGAGTGCTATGAAATAGTGAGAAAAACCATGGTTTGAATCTGGGACACAGTCAGAATCCTAAATTCTCTCATTTGTAAAATGGGGCTGATGATAACCTGCAATACTTACTTCAGAGAGTTATTACTTTGGAGCAAGAGGATATATATGTAATATGTGCATGTTAGTTATTATAAGTGGTAATAGTGCATCTGATCTAAGAAAGGAGCTCGTAAGCTAGGGTATATGAACTTTTTTTTCTAATAGATTGACAATTACTTAAAAATAATTGGTTTCTTTTATAATTCAATGTATTTTACTTTATACATATAAAAACATTAAGGACAGCTAGGTGGTAGACACATCTTCCTGAATTCAAATCTGGCCTCAGATATCTACTAGTTGTGTGATCCTGTGCAAGCCCCTATTTGTCTCAGTTTCCTCCTCTGTAAAATGAGCTGGAGAGGAAAATGAAAACTACTCTAGTATCTCTGCCAAGAAAACCCCGAATGGGGTCATGAAGAGTCACACAGTGTTGAAACAAATGAATAGCAAACAACAAAAACATCATTCTAAGAAAGAATCCATAGACCTCATCAGAATGGTGCAGAGGTCCACGACATAAAAAGGCTTAAGATGTCCCAGTCTAAGGACTTCCTTTTATAATGTCAAGTGAAACTCATTGCCAAGAACATATAAAAATAACATCTTGATCTGAGAACACTAGAGAGTTTTTTTCTCAGAGTTGTCTCATTGGTAAGGTGATTCAAATAAATTGATTGACAGAGAAAAGGATTATTATAGCAGGATAATTAAAACATAGTTATCTTTGGGGATGAAAAGTACAGTGTGCTCCAGCTTCAAAAAAAATCATACCGGATGATCAGATTGTTGTAGCGTTTTGAAAAGCACTATTTTCCTTCCTCTTCAGTTTTATATGCCTAGTGATGTCTGTTTAAAATAGTGAGTTTTTTTTTTTTTAACCTTTTGGCAATCCGGTGAAGCCTCTGGCCTCCTTCTCAGGCTGATGTTTATTTAAATGCATAAAAGTATACAAGATACTCAAAGAAACCAATTCTATTGAAAGTTATTGTCATAATAATGGTGACAACTAACATTTTTATAGACCTTTGAGGTTTGCAAACTACTTCAGAAATATTTCCTGCTTGCATTTTTAAAAGGTGTGATTCCATGTATGTAAGTGCTAGTCACTAGATCTGCTTGGGTTCCTTCCCTTTTTAATCCTATTGTAACAGGCAAGGTATTGGACTGTAAAATAGAGTAACCATGAAGGGTTCTGAAAAGAAGTTAAAACCCCCCCACACAAATTTAAGAATTGGTACTAGCCCCATGATTTCATTGGCATTGTTGTTTAGTCATTTTGTACTCAAATATGACTTGATGGCCCTATTTGAGATTTTCTTGGTAAAGAAATGAGAGTGATTTGCTGTTTCCTTCTCCAGGTCATTTTATAAATGAGGAATTGAGGAAAATAGGGTTATATGAGTAGCCTAACTTCACAACAGTGGTATGTAACTGAGGCCAATTTTGAACTTTTTTGTACTTTTTCATATGTGTGTATGTAAATTGAGGTTACACAGCTAGGAAGTGTTAAGTGTCTGAGGCTGGATTTGAATTCAGGTCCTCCTGTGTCCATTGACCCATCTAGCTGCCTCCAGATTTGAACTTGGGAAGATGGCCCAGCACTCTTATCTATAGCCAAACTAGAGGGAACTTCCTAATGAGGATACTCTCTATATCAATACAGATATTTTCTATAGCTAACAGTTTTAGAGGACTTTGAAGGCAAGAAGACCTGAGTTCAAATCTTCTTTCAAAACTCTGTAACTGGAATGGGCATCTCCCATAACAGTAGACTGTTGTCTATTAGAGTTACACAGCCAGTGTACATCAGAAGGGACACTTGGACCCAGCTCTTCTTGGCTTCAATGCTAGCTTTCTAACTCTTTTATTATAAAATACGATTTCATTTTTGTTTTTAAGTTCTTTAATTTAATTTAAATAGGTATTTAAATACCTATCTGGTATTGTTAATTGCTTTTCTTCTCTTCATTCCTCTTTTTTCCATTTCATCTTAGAAAGATTAAACTTAAAAGAAATATAAACCTTTAAACAAGTCCCCTTTCATTCCTTAGTTTCCACCTTTGTGAATTGAGGAGCAGTCTTCCCTTTTCCCACTCACCTTCTGTAAAAATTGAGGGCCTTATTTGCTCTGCCCTCCCATAGCTGAGCAGGTTTCTGCTCCATAAGGGATGCCTCATTAAGTGGTAGGAGAGGTTCTTGTTTGCTCATCTACAAGGTTTCCCTAAAGCTTCCTCTGTGTGAAGCCGTGTCTTAGCTCTGGCCACCTCAGGAGCATACTTTTGCCCCATTTCAGGCACCGAGGGTAAAGATATTGAACAGTACCCCATGTCCTTTGGGTCAGTCACACTAATTGTCACTTCATGAGCTTCTAGATACAAATAAAGGATGCTGACTCCCCAAAGAGAAATTGTGTGAATTACACCTCCCAGGCTGCCAATGACATGTCACATCAGCGTCTCTCCAATAGGACAGGAAAATGATAGTATGCTCGGTTTAGCATAAGATTATTCTGTTGTAAAAAATAAATTGGTTTTAGATTATTAGAACTAATGTCATTTCATAGGGCTCATAGATTTAAAAGTGAGAGGGACCTTAGAAATAAAGCCTGAGGTATAGAAAGTTGAAATGACTTGCCTATGTCATATAACTAATAATAGATTAATAATAATGTCATGAAGCTAATAATAACAACGATAACAGCAAATGTAGCAACAACGAAAATAAAAGCAAACATTTATATAGGGTTTACTCTGTACTAAGTCAATTATCTCATGATCATCATAATCTTTGGAAGTAATTGCTATCTTTATTTTATAGAGAAGGAAACTGAGGCAAACAGATTAAGTAATAATAGCTAACATTTATGTAGTGCTTACAATGTGTCAGGTATGACCTTTACCACAACCCCGAGAAGTAACTGCTATTGTCAATCCATTTTACAGGTGAAAAAAAAATGAGGCAAATACAAATTAACAAGCTAGTAAGTGTCTGAAGCTGCATTTGAATTTGGTGTTTAGTGACTATAATTCCAAACCTTGGTCTACTATAGCACGCTCACTGAAATTCATCAAAATCTTGGTGGCTCTGTGGTCTCTCCCCCTTCCTCCTCATGCCTTGTCCCATGCCATCTATTTTGAGTGCTTCTCAAAACTAACATGGAAATCTCTGAAATTTGCTGTTTGTTACACAGCCCAAACTCATTAGTTATTTCCTGCCCTTGCAACAACTTCCCCCAGCCAGGGTGGTGGTGGCCGAAAGTGATTTCCTGGCTTCTGGGAAGGGACAATTTCCCCTTTGCTACTTACAGGAGCTCCTCCAGAGGCTGCTCTCCAACTGGGGGATGGGAAGAGCACAGGCGTTGCAAGAAGGGGCATGTTCTGCAGACCAGCTCCCTCATTTTCTTTATTTTCAAATTGCATTTTGTTTTTTCAATTAAAAAAAAATTTATTTTTGCCTCCCACATAACACTACCCCTGCCCATGAGGGAAAACAGAAAAACAACACCCAGAAATAAATATACAAAGGCAAAAATGTTGCTCCACTGGCTGTGTCCAAAACTCTTTATCTCATTTTGCATCTGAAGACCATGTGGCTTCTCTCTGTAGGCTTGCCTTGGAGGTCATTGCACAGACTGATTGGAGCTCTGCAGCCCTTCAAAGATGCCTGAGTTTACAATGTTTTATTGTTAGTACTTTACAATTGTTATCTCATTGGATTCTCAACATCAGCCCTGGGAAGTTTACAATGTTCTGTTGTTAGTTAAATGGTTCTTCTGGTTCTGCTCCTATCACTCTGCCTCGGTTCATCATGACTCCCAAAGCTTCTCTGATGCCGCCACTTTGGTAATTTCTTTGCCACAACAGGATTTCATTGTGTTCGATTTGTTGAGCCTTTCCGATCAACCCCAAATCCCCTTAGCATCGACTTCTTTCCTATTTCAAATATAGCTACTATAAGTATTTTTGTACATGTGATTCTCCTTCCCTCCCTTTTCCTCTTCTCTGTCTCCATATATACATATATATACACACACATATATGTGTATGTATTTATATCTACACGTGCACACATTGGATGCAATACACACAGATATGTCTGTAGGACGTATGTGTGCATACAAGCATAAAATATGTATATACACACGTTAATATATACAATATATATAGATGTAAAACATACTTGTAGACACATAACTTTATATCTTTGTATATACACATTAAATGCCTATACACAAACATTTGTAGGATGTATATCTGTGCATATAGACATAAAGAATGTATATACATACAATATATAAAACATATATACAATGTGCATATGCAAATATAAAATATATAGACACATATCTTTATATATACATTAAATTCATTTATACACAAACATGTTTGTAGGATATATATCTGTGCATACAGACATAAAGAATATATATATTCATATTAATATATATATACAAATATAAATAATATGCATACACCGATATAAATGATGCATATAGACATATATTTTTATAACTGTATATTCACATTAAATTCATATATACACAAACATGTTTGTAGGATGTATATCTGTGCATACAGACATAAAGAATATATATATATATATAAATATATATAATGTGCATACACAGATATAAATGATGCATGTAGACATATATTTTTATATCTGCATATTCACATTAAATGCATATATACACAGATGTGTTTGTAGGATATATAGCTATGCATATAGACATAAAGAATATATATATATACACACACATGTTAATATATTTACAAATATACAATGTATATATGCAAATATAAAGCATACATATAGACACACATATCCTTATATGTACACATTAAATGCGAGTACACACAAGCATGTTTGTAGGATATATATCTGCACATACAGACAAGGAATGAACATACACACATTAATATATACACACACACACACACACACACAAATACATGCAATATGTATTGTAAATATGAACTTATACATATACACTCATACACAGGGCAGCTAGCTACATACAGTAGAGAAGAGTCCCAGGCCTGGATATGATGCTGTTGCTTGTAAAATGAGATAATCCATCAAGCCAGACAATTCAGCCTCAAACACTTACTGGCTTTGTGATCTTAAGCAAGTTACTTCAATCTCTGGTTCCCTCAGTTTCCTCATCTGTAAAATGGGGAGACTAATAGAACCTACTTCCCAGGGTTTGTGTTGAGAATCCAATGAGATAATAATTGTAAAATGCTTAGGACAGTGCCTGGCATAGAGTAAGTTCTTAAATGCTTATGCCCTTGCCCTTCCTTTCCCCCTCTATGCAAAGGTATTTGGGCTATAATAGTCAGAATAGGTGTCCTGAAGGAAGGAGAACTTTACCTGCACTCTAGAAGGAATTATAAGATCACAGGGTCATTGGTTTAGAGCTAGAAGATCCCTTCATTTTACAGAGGTGAAGGGACTTGTCCAAAGTGATATAGGTTGTAGATAGTAGAGCAGGGATTTGAGTCCAGCTGTTCTAATTCCAAATTTAGCTCTATCCCCACTGCATCATAGGATTAGAAAAGATAGAGGGGAAAGAGAAGAAAATTCTAATGATGTGAAAGTAGGAAATGGGAGATCTTAGTCCAGAAAAAATGATAAAACAGGCTTAGTCAGATACCATAGAGAAAATGGGAAATGGAGAAAAATATGATTAAGTTGTTAACATTTGATGAATGAAGGTCTTGAATGTCAAGACTAGAGTTCAGACTAGGTTCTCTTAAGTATGGGGAATCATTGATGATTATTAAGCAGGGGAGTGCTATAATAAAAATGAATGTAAGTTTTTTGAGTGAGGGAGAATTTTACTTTTGTATTTCTCTCTCCAGGGCTTAGTACTTGACAATCAACAGGCTGCTAACCAAGAAAACATTTATTAAGTGTTTCCTATGTCCCATTTACAAAGACATTACTGAAGGAGCATATATAAATTTTTGTAAATAGTAGGTGCTCAATAAAAAGCTTGATTGGTACTTCAGGAAAGAATGAAACAGTGAGTCTGTGAGATAACATGTAACTTACTATGAAACTTGGCTAAGCTTTGTTCAAGGAGTGATTATGTTCTTGGCTGGACTTCAAGTGTGAAAGGTACCATGGGAGATAAAATAATATTAATGATAATAATAATAGCTAGCATTTATATAGTGCCAAGGTTTGCAAAACAACGCTCTTTACAAATGGTATCTCTTGATCTTCACAATAGCTTTATGAGATGAGTATTGTTATGCTAGATTTTACAGATTAGAAAATTGAGGCTGAAAGAGTTGTTATTTGCCAAAAGTCATATGACCAGTGTCTGGGGCAAAATTTGAATCTGACTCCAGGTTTTTCACTCTGAATACTCTGAATTTACTTGACTGTAAAATAGAGCATAAAGCAAGTCATACTTTTAAGAAGTCTGTTGCACATAGAAAATTTAGTTTAAACTCTGCAGAATTTAATGGTACTGTGAAGAGTGTGGGATTATAAAGCATATGAATCAAGCCACACATACCATTTGCCCAATATATCAGGACCAAGATTTTTCTTCAGCTTAGGACTGAACCCTGAATACAGGGGAAGATAGATTTTTGCACATTAAAAACAATCAGATAAATCCTATTAGTTAAAGGGAAGCAATTAACCAGACTATATATGATATTAGGTAATCTGATTTCTAATTGGAAGAAAGATTAGGGACTTTCCCAGTTGGGAAGGGAAGAGTGAACAAGATTAATTCCCTGACTTTAGCAAAAGAAGTGTCCCACTACTCCAAAGTGTCTGTATATAATCAAAAGAACATAGAAACAATAACTGATCAGTATGGAGCCAGTTTTCAGATAAGACATATGGGTTCCTTGAGATATATAATTATGAGAAAACTCCATGTATCAGTCTTGGGATCTGTCTGGGTTTTTTGGTCAACATATTTATGTCCTTAGTTAAGGGTCTCTGGGCAGCAGGTAGAAGTGGTCCAGCTATCCAGACATGCAGGGCTAGGTTCCAACAATGTACCAAAGCCCTCTCGCAATTCCCACAAGTGAATAAAGTTTTCTCACAAGATAAAAATTGGATTAGTTCCATAACTGAATAAAAAGAGAACTGAGCTAGCTCCAGAATTGAATCACAAGATGGAGTCAGTGTGGTTCACCCAATTCCCACCACCTCAATTCCCTTAGTACCCAGACTATCAGATTTGTTTTGGCAGTTATCACTGAGTAATGAACTGGAAGGCTGATGTGATGGTATTCTTTAGGTCACTGTAGAGGAGAGGATGTCCTGCTTTGGCCCTTTCTATTGTGTCTCTCTGGACTGGGGCTCACTGAGGCTATATAAATAGGAGGAGCCTGTGTTTCCTGTGCATTCCCATTTTGGTGGATGTCCTATATTGTAGAATGCAAGGTATAAAGAATTATTTTTCTCTTATTACCTTACCTTTACAACTTTCTTCTTGTTATCAGTTTTAAAAAAAATTTGGTGGGATGTATTTTCATAATGCTGTCTCCATGATGATGTTAAAAACTTGATAATGATTGGGGACTCCAGCTCCAGCACCGAGACTAAAACTATAGCCAAGGCCCAGCTTTCTATGATAAGTGGAAGCCGGGATAGTTTGGACAAATTATTCATAAAGAACTCCAGCACCTAATTAGTCACTAGTTTCATCCTCTTTTCCAGCCAGCCTTATAAAAACTACTCATAAATCACTTATATTGACTAATGTGAATTTTACTACCCTGGAGAGCTGATAGACAGGTCAGCTGCATACAAATTGGATACTCAAGGCCCACTACAGAGTATATTCTAACAGAGGAGAAGCTTTGAGGATACTTGTGGTATCTCTAACAAGATTCCCCCAAATCAGGCTATATTGGACTTGTTTCTTCATGTGGCATATAAATTAGTGTAATAGCTACAGCACTGGGCTTGGGATCAGGAAGACCCAAATTCAAAATCCACTTTCTTCATTTACTAGCTGTGTGATTGGGGCAAGTCACTTAATCTGTCTGATCCTAAGTTTCTTTATCTGAACCATGGGGATAATAACAGCAAAGTGTATGGGGTTGTGGTGGGCATCAAATGAGGAAAATATATGTAAAGTACTTTGTGAGCATTAAAGAATTTGATTATAATCTTCAGGATTAGGGCAATAGAAGGGGAAGTACATTTGTTTTTACTTCTTTTAAATATGTTTTACTGATGCCTTTTATTTTCATATTAATCATTTCTAGATAGATTTTTACCTCCCTATCCTCTGAAAAATGAGTTTTCTTTCATAAGAAAGGGAAAAAATGGAGTAAAATCAGTCAATATACTTTTTGATAGTACATGCAACATTCCATTCCCATTGTCCCCTACTTATTACTGCCAAAGGGAAGTAGAATGATGGTGTCTCTTTTCTTTTTTCCTCCCTCTGTACGTTATAATACTCAGAATTTTTCTTCATTTTAAATATGTTTTTAAAAATTTACTCTCATAGTCACTGCATATATATATATATATTCATGAATATATATATTCATATTCTTTTGGCTCTTCATATTTCACTCTGCATCAGTTCATATAAGACATAAAATGATACATTTTGAGCTACTGTTATCTTAGATTTTAAATACTTTCTCTTAAAGGACCATAGGATGATAATCAGTATAAATATTGAGAAAATTTATCTCTCAGAATATTCTTGTTATATTCCCGAAAAGTCTACTTCATTTTTCTTCTGTGTGCTAAGCACCTACTAGGTGCTAGCTAAGTATTGAATAAAAAGACTCAAATAATCGCTACTCTTAAAAAGCTTTCATTCTGGTGGAAAAGTTGTTTAATCTTTTCATGTTCTCAGCAGCCTTATTATTTTCTTTATTTTCTACAAAAGATCCCTGATTTCATAAGCATGGACAGGTACTTCTTCTACTGAACCACACTTGAGGTCTTCTGTACAAAACAACTTTCATGAGTTGTTATGACCAACAAAAATGTATTATTGATCTTATGACCATTGAGTCTTTCTGTACTTGGGAAGATTATTTCTCCAGTAACAGTCATAAAAGTGTTCCTGAATCATTTTAGAAGACTTTTGAGTTTTTATTCCTTTTTATTGTCATTGACTAAAGGTACCTTCTTAAAACCATATCATTTGTCATATGGACTATTTGTGCCTGACTCATGGTAGACCCTCTGGTTCATATTGGTTTGTTCAGTCAGTTGGACACACTGTACCTTGATCCAAACACAGTAATGTCATTTTGGTTCTCTTCTAGCACAAAGGACAACTACCAACCATGTCCTAGTACCATTATTTTCAGTTCCCACTATAGTAAAAAAAAAAAAAAAAAAAAGTTTATCAGTGATTCTACATCCAGTATCCTTTCTACTAAAGAGAATAGGGAACGATTAAGCAACTTTCCCATCAAATGCAAGCTTTTTAAAAGTAGGAATTATTTGAGTCTTTGTCTTTGTATATCTAATACCTAGGATACAGCTTAACACATAGTAGATGCTTTAGTCTACTGAAGAAAAATGAAGTAGACTTTTTTGGAACATAACAGGAGTGTTCTGAGATGTATTTTTTCACTGTTTATATAATACATTTATGTACTGGGCTGAATTTCAGTGATAGGCCATCACAAACTTACCCATCTAGTGAGAATAAAATCTACCTTAGGATAAGCACTAAACATTGTGGCAGAACCAAAAAGTCTTACTGTGATGACTCTTCTTTCCCTTCCCCACTGTCCTTGGAGGGAACATGGGTAGCAGATGCATAAGAATCAAGTCTTCCACCTAGTTGGTCTAAATCCTTCCCTGCTTGCCAGAAACTTGCCATGTCAACTCCTCCATGACTGCTAGTCAGGGTGAGTCCTCAAAACAACAAGGTGACAGCCAGTCTTAGATCCAGCATTTTCCCTTTTCTATAAATACTTGAGTGAGTTACCACTTCTGGAGGTTGGGAATATTATGGGGAAATTTTATCTGGTTGCTCTGTGTTCCCATATTTATTCTGCTAATCCTGGAATTGATATTTTTATGTCTTCATCATATTAAAAAATCTATGTTCGAGGCTTGATGCATGACTAAGGCATTCTTAACCACTGCACTATTGCTAATAACAATGCTGCTGTCACCTAAGAGAAAAACTACTGCTGGACTTTAAGGGCTGGACATCATAGGGCCTGGACTTGAACTCTATCCCTATATTGACTTGAATGAAGTTCTCTCACTAGGAAATTTCAGGTTTTAGAGGAGATAATCTCTAAGGGTTTTTGCCATCCTTCACTTAGTAAAATATAGTTGCTTTGCCACTAACTTTCTTGGTGACCTTAAATTTCAGTTCCTCAATTCTTTTGGGTCTTAGTTTTTTGTTTTTTTTTTTTAAATGGACATTTGGACTAAATGAATTATATTTGCTTCTTTAACTGGTGACTGACATTGCTCATTTGTAATCAGCCTTTATCTGTTTCTGCCTTAGAACTCACCCTTTGTCCTTATTGTATCTGTGTACCTGTGTAGGGTTTGAGCTGGAAGGGAGCTTTTAGTCCAATTCCCTTTTCTACAAATGAGGAAACAGCCTTCATGAAGTTTAATAACTTACCCGAGGTCATCTACATAGTAAGAGGCAAAACCAGGCCCTCTGAATCTAAAACAATTGTTTTGTTTCACTCCTTATGTATATATACTCTCCTGACAGTATTAATAATTATTAAGAATGATAATTATAATTCGGTTATTATATACAATATGTAATTATACATAAATAATATAAATATATTACAATAATAAATATATAATAACAACTAATGTTAATATAGTATTTATTATATATCAGGCACTATGCTAAGCACTTTATGGTTACTGTGAGTCTCACAGCAACACTGGGAGGAAAGTACTATTATTATCTCATTTTACAGTTGAGAAAACTAAGGGAAATGGGTTAATACCTTGCCCAGAGTCACACGGCTATTAAGTGTTTGAGGCCAGATTTGAGTTCAGATCTATCCTGACTCTAACCTGAGCACTATTAACTACTTATAATTATATTATTGAATTTCATGTGCCAGACTTTTTGATTAAAAGTTACTACCTCTGATGGTTAGATTCATTTTAAAATCCTAATTCAGTCCTCAAAAGTCACAGCCTTCTCCCTTCCTTGTTCATATTTGGTATTTCAACCCCTTCTATCTTAATTTCAGCATCTAGACTTAATGGGGAAAATTTGAAGATGGTGTCTCAAGGTAATACTTTGAAAGTATTGGGTTCTGGGAATTTGACAAGGAAAAAAAAAACCCTTAGCTTCAGACATCTGTGAATACTTGGGGGGAATGATACTATTCTGGATTCACTCCTTCATAATAAGATAAATTTGACAGGCAGTATTTGGGAGTTTCTCCTTGCTACAACCATTAAGATGCAAGCTTCTACACTCCCATAATTCTTACTGGATTTTTTACTTTCTCAGTCTGTAGGGGAGGGGATGGGAAAATCAGAAAGAATTTGGGACTGAATTAAATTTTTTAAGATATTTTCATTCCAGCCTCAGATTGGGCCTGGGTTTGAACTCAGCCCTACAATGAGTCATCTTACCAGGAAATTTCAGTTTAGTGAAAATGATCATTAAAGTTTCTTGCCATCCTTGACCTAGTGGAAAGTAGCTTTTTTTTTTGCAAAGCTTGTTTGGCTTCCCCATTTTGGAGTGAATTGAAGTGAAAAGTTTGAATTATACTTGTCTTCTTCGTTCAAGGCTTTATTTCATTGATTTTAAGGTATCTAAGGAATATTGCAAAAAAAAAAAAAAAAAAAAAAAAAAAAAGGAGCATAAGGAAGTGACCTTGGAATCAGAAAACCCTGGGATTCAAGTTCCAGTGACATGTCCTAGCTATGTGCCACTCTCCCTGACAACACCAAAGTTGAAATCCAGCCTCAATAACTTACTAGCTGGATAATCATGGACAAATCAATTAACTTTTATTTGCCTTAGTTTCCCATTTGCAGAATGGGAATAATCATAGCAGCTTACCTCCTAGGGTTGTTGTGAAGATCAAATGACAATATTTAAGGTGCTTTGTAGAACTTAAATTATCATAAATGCTTGTTATTATTATTGTTTAAAAAAACCCAGTTTTCCCCACACTCCCTTCTGCTTACCTCTTCTCAGTATCTATTGCTAATAGCATCTTCTCATAATTTGATGATCATATTATTGGACTTTGTTAGAAAGCTCTCTTATAGTCTATATTTTCTTTCTTTTTAAAGTTTCTTTTAAAATTTTTTTAAAAAATATACAATTCTATATGAATCATGTTGGGAGAGAAAAATCAGAACAAAAGGGAAAAACTGTGGGAGAGAAAAGAAAAACAGAAAAAAAGAAGTGAACATAGCATGTGTTGATTTACATTCAATTTCCATAGTTCTTTTTCTGGATGCAGTTGACATTTTCTATCCAGAGTTTATTGGCATTGCCTTGGATTATGGTCTATATTTTCTAATTTATTTTAAAATTAAAACTTAAAAAATTTTTTTAGTTTTATGTAGGACTATGGAGATCGTTCAATCCAATCCCAGTTGTTTCTCCATGAATCTCAGTTTCCTCCTCTGTATCTTAAGTGAGTCTTGAGCAAGGTTCTTACCAAAATGCTTTATGATGTCTCCCAGTGAATTATCAGCCCCTCTATTGTTTTATTGCCTGTTCCTTATGGTGTCTTTTCTCTTTTTATCCCCAGCATTTAGTATATTTCTTGGCACCTGGTAAACACTTAATAAATGCTTTTCTATTCATTCCAATCTTCCATATAATTAATGTCTTTTCCCCTAATTACATTTAGCAGTGGTAAGAGCACTTAGTCTGAAGTCCTTAGCTTCAGGTTCAGATCTCCCCACTGCAGATTATTTCCTATGTGCCACTGAACAAGAAATTTAACCTCTTTGGATCTGTTTCCTTCTCTGTAAAATGAGGTTTTATAGAGATTGCTTTCCAGTTCTGGTTCCATGATTCTCTCATCCCTTCATTTCTTCTTTTGGCCATATTCTTCTGCCTCTCCACAGTCCGAACACTGATGCTTAATAAGGTAATAAGTTTTCTCTAGCATCTCAGCATGGCCGTGACTTGATCCTCTTACTTGGTACCTCAGAATTCTGAATTTATGTGGGTCTTGTCTGAACGGAAGGACACTTTCTTTATCCTTTGTCTTTTGGACCTGGCATCTTGCAGAAACATTTAAGACATGCTCTTCTTTCATGAGTCTTACAGAAGAATGCCGCAGGAAAGCTTTCCTTTTTGAAAAATCTCAGCACGTTTGTTGTCACTGAATACAGATATTGATAATCCTTTCTTCCAAAAGATTACAGTGGGGACTGTTAAAGATGATCACACACATAGTATATGAGGACTGAGAAAAAAACACAGGATTTCAGAGAAACAACTGATATCATCATATAAGAAAGAGAGGCTACTGTGGCAGTCATTCTCAAGTTCATTATTCTTTGTGGCCATCAATAACCTGCCTAGGTTTATCTGGATTGGATTGCTCCTCCCTCCCTCCCTCCCTTCCTTTCTTCCTCCCTCCCTCCCTTCCTTTCTTCTTTCCTCCCTCCCTCCCTCCCCTCCCCTTCCCTCTCCTTCCTTCCTTCCTTCCTTCCTCCCTCCTTCCTTCCTTCTTTCCTTCTTTCCTCCCTCCTTCCTTCCTTCTTTCCTTCTTTCTTTCCTTCCTTCCTTCCTTCCTTCCTTCCTTCCTTCCTTCCTTCCTTCCATCCATCCATCCTTCCTATCTTCTTTCCTTTGTTCCTTCTTTGCATATTAGTCATATCTAACTCTCTCTGACCACCATTTGAAGTTGTCAGGGTAAAGATAATGGAATTGTTTGCCATTTCTTTCTCCGACTCATTTTATGGGTGAGGAAACTGAGGCAAACAGGGTAAAGTGACTTGCCTAGGATCTGAGGCCAGATTTGTACTTAAGAAGATCCATCTTCCTGACATCAGGCCCAACACTGTAGGCCTGATATCAAAAACTGTAGGTTACTTGGAATCAGGAAAGCCCAAATTCAAATCCAATTTCAGACACTAGCAGTACAACCCCAGACAAATGGCTTAATCTTTGTTTGCCTCAGTTACCTTATCTGTAAAAATGGTTCTTAGCACCTATCACCCAGAATGGTTATAGAATTGAATTAGATATTTATAAAGCACTTTGCAAACCTTGAAATGTCATATAAATATTAGTTATTTTTGGATGGTGAAATATTTTCCCTTTTAAATATATAGAAATAGGGGCTTTTTATTTTATTCTGAATTAAGCTTTCTCTTATCTCCATTAGAAGAGAGTTCTTACCTTTGTATCATTCTTATTTAGTTCAATTTAATCTTATTACTATAACATTTAGAAATCATAAATATTATTGTAGTTACTTACTTATGTTTTGTTTTTAAAATAGTTTTTTTTATTTTTGCTATACAATATTGCGTCATCTAACTAGAATCCTCAGAAAATGAATTACTTTGCTAAAGTAAATTTTCTAAGTGAAAATTTAACTTTTGCAAATGCTCAAACTTAAAAAAAAACTCACTACCATTTTAGACTAAAATCTTAGCAAAATATAACATTATTTTTCTGTCTTCCTAAATAGATATTGAACATAATTTGCATTTTTCATGTTTTCTCAATAATAACAATATGAAAATCCATTTTTGTTCTTTGCATTAATAAGAGTTCTTTGTGTACTTTTGAGTTTCTTTGTCTCATCAAAAATGGATGTCAAGACAGTAAGTAGTTACTTTTGTTGTCATGGTTCCTTCCTCTAATTATTCTCTCAGTCTCCTCCACCACCTTTCCAATTGGCTACACTTTCTAGTCTGTTAAGAACTGAGGAACCAGATAACGGTTTTGTTCATCATCATTTGTTAATAATGTTCGAGGCCTCTCTGCAAGATACTGAAGATAAAAGAGGAAAGAATAAAATCAGTCCTTTTTTTTTGCATTCTAAGAAAGGAAACAGCAAGTGTATATATATATATGTCAGTGTAAAAAATATACATATATTAAAATATATGCAATATATTTATATATATCCTCATATACATTACTCATATATACATAGTACATGTGATCTGCACGCATGCACATATAATTATACATACATCTACGCAATTCATATATACATACTGATAGGAAATGTGATTGATACATATACATATAGCATATGATCGATACACATGCACACATGTAGTATACAGGTGCACACAAACATGTTTACACCCACCATAATACATACATGTATTGTGCATAGATTTGAGACTTATATACTCCTACATATAAACACACAACATATTTATGGTATGTGATATATACATATACATATGTAGATAGTACACATATATACAAAGCTATACATATGTACCCACAGGTAGTATATATATGTATACACACATACATTTAAGTTTATACAGCACAAATATAAAAATCGATATATATAAATTGCCTAAATGTGGAATATTTGAATAAAAGGAGTTTGGTAGTTAGTCCAACTAGCAGTTGGAAGGAGAAGAAAAGACTTCATGGAAAAGATCCTTTAAGAAACAGCATGTGTAGGATGGATTAGAACAGTAGGAGACTTCAGGTAGGATACTGTTAGGAAGCTGTTGCAATAATGTAGGTGAGAGATTACGAGGGTCTGAACCAAGAAAGAGCTGGATGAGTGAAAAAAAAAACAGTTAAGTGCTAGAAATACTATGGAGAGAGAAATGATAAGAGTTAGCAAGTGACTGGCTATTTGGGGCAATGGAAAGAGAAGAGTTAGGGATGATACTGAAGTGACAGATGTGGAAGAAAGGTGGTTTGGGAGAGGGTATGCTTTGGAGTGGGCTGGGGAGAAGAGAACGAGTTCTACTTTAGGCCTGTTGAGTTTGAGATTTCTCCAGAGCATCCACTTTGAAATGGCTAATGAGCAATTGGTGGTTCAGAATTGAAGCTCGGGGAATAAATAGGCTGGATATAAATATCTTTATTACTTATGTAGAGATGAAAGTCAAATCGATGGGAGCTGATGAGACCATTGAGAGAGATATAGAGGGAGAGAGAAGACCCAGGTCAGAGCCATGGGCACCTGTAATAGGGTGATGATTTGAGACATCAAAGGAGATTGAAGAGTTATCCCAAAGGTGGGAGAATGTTATGAGAGTAATGTCGCAAAAATCTAGAAGGGAAAGAGTAAATGGGAGAAGAACCATGTCAGATGTAGCACATAGCTTGAAAAGGATGTGGACTGAGAAAGAACCATGAAATTTGGCCCTTAAGAGATCTTTGATAAATTTGGAAAGAACAGTTTCAGCTGAATGATAAGGATAGAAAGAGTTTGAAAGGATCTAGATTGGATGGACACAGTGATTTTTTTCAGTTTTTATTATTATTATTATAGCTTTTTATTGACAAAACGGATGCATGGGTAATTTTTCAACATTGACCCTTGTAAACACTTCCAACTTTTCCCCTCCTTCCCTCCAATTTCTTTTTTTTTTTTTTTTTTGAAAGAAAGGGAGGAGAAGATCAGATTACAGCTTGAGAGAATAGTAGAATCTAATGAGTTTTTAAGGATGGGAGAGACTTGAATATATTTGAAGTCATTAATGAAAGAACTAGTGAGGAAAAGGTTGAAAATTTAGGCATGGGATAATTAATGAGTCAATATATAGGAAAAGATGGGGGTAGAGAAGGGTAGACTCAAATGTACATATAGACAAGTTGACTGGCATTCAGAAGAATGAATGATAAATGATAAATAAATGAAAGCTAACATTTATATAGTGCCTTGAGCTTTGCCAAGGTTTTACTATGATGATGTTATATGATACTATTTCATTCATAACAAACCCATGATGTAGGAATTACAAACATTATTATCTCCATTTTACAGATGAGCAAGCTGAGAATCAAAGAGTTTATGAGTTGCTGGAGATCAAATGGCTGTGATTCAAACTTAGATCTTATCCGTCCTCAAGTCCAACACTCTTTCCCCAACATTCATTTAGATTCTGAGTGTTGTAAGGAACAAGGGCTTTGATTTTACAACAAAGGTTTGGGGTCAGCTCTTTCAAAACCTTCAGCATCCTTTTTCACTTTTATTCAGTTCCATGATTCAGGTTCGTGGTATTTCGGGGTTAAATTTGTAGGAACTTTATCGAACCATTGAGTGTCATATTTTTCACAGGGTCATTGTGAATATATTTCCCCAGTCAAATAATTCATTCCTCTCTTGTTTTATAAACAGCCAAAATTTGCTTTGTGATGTCACTATTGTGGCTGATGACATGGAAATTTCAGCACATCGAGTCGTCCTGGCAGCTTGCAGCCCTTATTTCCACGCCATGTTTACAGGTAGGAAATGTTTCCTTTACTCTTCTTCCAGCACATGCATATTAGTTTGTGCTCTCATCTTGTTAGCTAGTTTAAGAAACTGCCTCCTGAAAGCCACTTTTATCTGCCTATTTAGTTTTTTGACTTTGTCTCATAACTGTGATTTATTTCATTCAATTGCATGAAGCAAGGGCAGACATTCATTTAGAAAAATAAGAAAGCTGGATGGTTTATTCCACAGACAGAGCTTTATAACCTAAATAACTGTTAGAAGAGAAAGATAATGATAAGTTGGATAGTATGTAGATGAGGGCAATCAACAAACTTGAGGACTCCAGATCCAAGAATTGAATGAAAGAGTTGGGGACGTTCAGCCTAATGAAGAAAAGGCTCAGGGAGAGCACGGTGACTGTCTTCAAGCAATTCAGATTTGGTCTGTGGAAAAGGGCAGAAATTATGCTCTGGCCCCAGAGAGCAAAACTAGCCATGGATGGGGGAATTAAAGGGGCAAATTTGGACTAAAAACACTTAATTCAAGAATTGTAGTTGGACCGATTATTTCAATTTTAAAAAGAAGGGCAAAGTGGATTTTTTTAAAATCTCTTGGTTGAAACCTCTCTATAAATTATAAGAACAAATTCTAAAACTGTCAGAATGAATTTTGAGCTCTGCTTTCCCACACCTTGCCACAAAGTATATTTAGCTACATTCAAAAGTTACACTGGTAAATGTTTTACAACTGGCTCTCGAGGGAGAGAAAAATGTGCCTACAACACACACTTTTAAGTTTATCTGTAATATTAATATTTTCTCCATCACTTTTTCAAGCCAAGACAATCAGTAAATCAAGCCAAAATTAGTAAAATTTTCTCCATTTTCTCTTAAGTTTCGACAGAATAATAAGTCACTCCCTGATTTGTAGCATTGATCGAATCCCAACATGTAGATATATAGTTATACAACAGTTAAGAGTCAGTTTTTGAGACTTGGTTGAGGCTGGATAATCATGAAGTATTGGAAAAATTTTTAAACTTGCTATTTTTATAGTCAACAATATAGATGCTCTATTTGTTTATTCTTTGCCTTCTTGCATGAAGCAAGTGCCCTGTCTGAAATGGTTTTTTACCATCCTGTTTATCCTGTTTTGTTCCCAATGCATATTCCTAAATCTTCTGGTAAAATTTCCAGGTGGCTCTCTGGTTTAAGGCGAGATTTAGGCTGGAGTGGGATAGGGTCATGTGTAGGAGGAGAACGAGGGAGAAGAAGTAATAGTAATGGTAGTAATATAATTAGAAGGGTGATTTTGTCAACATATATACCATTATTTTCTTTTCTGCTAGTCTTAAAATTTTTTTAAATAATTTTCTTTGTAAATTTTAATTTCCAGATTCTCTTCCTCCCTCCCATGCACAAAGAGGCAGTGTCAGTGATATATGTGAAATCATGCAAAACATATTTCCATATTAGATATATCACACAAAAAAGCAAAAAAAATTGTGAGCAAATTATACTTCAGTTTGTACACAGAATTTATCAGTTCTTCTCCCTGGAGATAGATAGCATTTTTTCGTCATGAGTCCTCAATCCTTTAGTTTAACCCTTATGTGATTTTCAGTTCCAAGTGTTTCTCTTGTACATAGCATATTGTTGGATTCTGGTTTCCAGTCCATTCTACTTTCTGCTTCTATTCTATGGGTTAGCTCATCCTTTTCATGTACAATTGTATATTTTCCTCTATCTCATTTTCCTCTTTATACCTCTTTCTCTCTCTCTCTCTCTCTCTCTCTCTCTCTCTCTCTCTCTCTCTCCCCCCCTCCCTTTTCTTCCTTAGAAGTCTATCTTACTTCCAAACTATAGCCTTCCCTAACTTGCCCTTCCCCATATTCTCACCCCCATGCCATATCTCTTATTCCTTTCTTTTATCTCCCTATTGTATAAAATAGATTTCTATACCCAGCTGAATGTATAATGGAATATGGAAAATAGATTGAGGAGAGACGATTTAAGAATTACTGAACTACAAAGGACAAAACAGCCAATAACTTTAATTATCTAGTGTTTGACAAACCCAAAAACTCCAGTTTTTGGGATAAGAATGCATTATTTGACAAAAATTGCTGGGAAAATTGGAAATTAGTATGGCAGAAACTAGGCATTGACCCACACTTAACACCGTACACCAAGATAAGGTCAAAATGGGTTCATGATCTAGGCATAAAGAATGATATAAATAAATTGGAAGAGCATAGGATAATTTACCTCTCAGACCTGTGGAAGAGGAAGGAATTTATGACCAAAGAAGAACTAGAGATCATTATTGACTACAAAATAGAAAATTTTGATTATATCAAATTGAAAAGTTTTTGTACAAACAAAACTAATGCAGGCAAGATTAGAAGGGAAACAATAAACTGGGAAAACATTTTTACAGTCAAAGGTTCTGATAAAGGCCTCATTTCCAAATTATATAGAGAATTGACTCTAATTTATAAGAAATCAAGCCATTCTCCAATTGATAAATGGTCAAAGGATATGAACAGACAATTTTCAGATGATGAAATTAAAACTATTACTACTCATATGAAAGAGTATTCCAAATCACTATTGATCAGAGAAATGCAAATTAAGACAACTCTGAGATACCACTATACACCTGTCAGATTGGCCAGAATGACAGGGAAAGATAATGCAGAATGTTGGAGGGGATGTGGGAAAACTGGGACACTGATACATTGTTGGTGGAATTGTGAACACATCTAGCCATTCTAGAGAGCAATGTGGAACTATGCCCAAAAAGTTATCAAACTGTGCATACCCTTTGATCCAGCAGTGTTTCTACTGGGCTTATACCCCAAAGAGATACTAAAGAAGGGAAAGGGACCTGTATGTGCCAAAATGTTTGTGGCAGCCCTGTTTGTAGTGGCTAGAAGCTGGAAAATGAATGGAGCCCATCAATTGGAGAATGGTTGAGTAAATTGTGGTATATGAATGTTATGGAATATTATTGTTCTGTAAGAAATGACCAGCAGGACGAATACGGAGAGGATTGGCGAGATTTACATGAACTGATGCTGAGCGAAATGAGCAGAACCAGGAAATCATTATATACCACAACAATGATACTGTATGAGGATGTATTCTAATGGAAGTGGATTTCATCAACAAAGACAAGATCTAACTTAGCTTCAATTGATCAAGGATGGACAGAAGCAGCTACACCCAAAGAAAAAACACTGGGAAATGAATGTAAACTGCTTGCATTTTTGTTCTTCTTCCCAGGTTATTTATACCTTCTAAATCCAATTCTCCCTGTGCAACAAGAGAACTGTTCGGTTATGCATACATATATTGTATCTAAGATCTACTGTAATCTATTTAACATGTATAGGACTGCTTGCCATCTGGAGGAGAGAGTGGAGGGGTGGAGGGGAAAAATCAGAACAGAAGTGAGTGCAAGGGATAATGTTGTAAAAAATTACCCTGGCATGGGTTCTGTCAATAAAAAGTTATTAAAAAAAAAAAAAGAATTACTGAACTATCTGAAAGCCAAGATTTAAAAAAGTCTAGACATCATATATCAAGAAATTATCAAGGAAAATTGCCCCACTATCTTAGATGCAGAGGATAAAACAGAAATTGAAAGGCTCCACTGGTTATTTACTGAAAGATATGCAAAAATGAAAACTCCCAGCAATTACAAAGTCAAATTCCAGAAACTCCCAGGTCAAAGAGAAAATATTGTAAGCAGCCAGAAAGAAGCAATCTAGCTATCATAGTGCCAGCGTCAGGATCACAGAAAAGTTAAAAGCTTCTAAGTTAAAGAAGCAGACAATTTAGAGTATGGTATTTCAGAGGGCAAAGGAGGTAAAATTAGAATCAAGAATAAACTGCCCAACCAAACAGAATATAATTTTTCAGGGGGAAAATTGATATTTAATGAAATAAAAGACTTTCAAACATTCCTAATGAAAAGACCAAAGCTGAACACAAAATTTGACATTCAAACACAATTCTCAAGAGAAGCATAAAAAGGTGAATGTGAAAGAGTAATCATAAGGGATTAAACAGAGTTAAATTTTTCTTTCCTATATGAGAAGAAAGATGTTACATATAACTCTTAAAAACTATCATTATTAAAGCAGTTATAAGGAATCTGCCTAGAGAGAGAGAGCATAGATATGAAATCAATTAGGTTGGGATGATCTCCAAAAAAAGAATATAAGGTTGAGAAAAGGGGATGCCCTGGGACTATTGAGAGTTTGAATGGGCCAGTTTTCCCACCTAAAAAAAGGGCCCCCAAGGAAAGGTTTTAAAGTAGAGAGGGAAAGGGTGGGGCAGGATGGTGATGGTGTTGGGCAATGCTTGAAGCTCACTCTCATCAGAATTGGTTCAAAGAGGGAAGTTGTCAGTTCTCTTTTCATAATTTTCTTCTCTTACTCGCATTTCTTTTCTTAATATTTCCTTTCCCACACTTATCTAATTTAATCTTCCAGGAATTCTTGTTAGGGTTGGGTCCAATTAGTATTTTTCTTTGAGATTTTCCTGGTATTATTTTCACCTTAGTGACTTCTAAGTTTGTCTTGGTCTTTCTTGCTATTGTAGTAACTTTTTATGGTCAAATCTTTTTTTGTTGTTGTTGTTCTTTGTTTAATTTTCCAGCTTGTTTTTTCGCTTGGAATTTTATGTTAAAGCTGAGCTCTGCTTATCTTAGGATAGGAAAGCACCAATCCAAGTTTCAGACTTCCTTTTAGAGCTAGTTCTCAGGGTCTCTAAGTTTTCAATGTTTCTAAAGTGTTGTGATCAGTGGAGAGAGGTGGTCACTGCCCTCTTGGTCTGTACTTTAATCTTTACCCAGGAAGAACTCCATTTCTCGGCAGCTATAAGCACTAATACTCTTCTGGGTTCTGGAACTATGACCAGGGCTTCTGCACCCTGGTGACTAACCCCCAGCATTCTTTTTGCTCCTAGAACTGTGACCCAGAACTGCATGTGAGCAATAGAATTAACAGTTGGGTTCCCCTGATCTTTTGATTAGTCATCTCTGCTGCTACTGTTGCTGCTGCTATTGTAACTACCTATAGGACCCACTAGTGGTACAGTGCCATACTTTGGGCCAGGGCTCACCCTAATGTTACAGGCTTCTTCTGTAGACTTCCCAAGTCGTCTTAGGCTGGAAAAATATCTCTGACTCGTCCATTCCAAAATTTGATTTGAAGTATTATTTTAAAGTTGTCTGGAAGAGAATGTTAGGAGAATTCATCTGGGTCCCAGCTTGTCCCTGCCATTTTTGACTCCTTTTCTTTATCTTGATTAGAAGCCCAGTTCAGTCTTTCCATTCTAAAATATGCATAAGGTATATATCTTTTGATGTATCTGCAATGTCAAACACAGTATATATTTAAAATCCACTTTCTACTTGGAAAAAAATTAAGGCTCCTTTAAATTTAAAGGGCTCCTTTAAATCTGACATTGATTTGGAATTGTAAGGATTAGGATTATATAGCAGTTCATATGCATTGTCTCATTTGATACAATAATCCTATGAAATAGGTATCATTTTGCTCTCTTAAAAATCTTTAATTTTTTTCAGTGAACAAAAATCTATTTTTCCCCTACCACTTCCTTTCCCCACCACATTGAAAATATAAAAACTAAAACAAGACTCTTTTAACAGATTCATAGTCGAGCAAAACAAATTCTTACATTGGCCAAGTCCAAAAATATGTATATGTCCTTTTGCATTCTAAATCCCATCAACTTTGAAGCAAACTTCATCTCTGGTACTCTGAATTGTGGTTGATTGATATGTTCAGAATTCTTCGTTCTTTCTAAGTTGTTTATTTTTATAATATTACTATTATTGTAGAGCTCACTTCATTCAGTCAGTTAATACTGTCTTCTCCAAGGAAGGTTGAACCTTTCATTACTGTATTCAATTGCATTCATATACCATAATTTGTTTAACTATTCTTCAGTTGATGGGTACCATCTTGTTTTCAACACAAAAAGAATTTCTATAAATATTTTTGTATAGAGCTTTCTTTGATCACTTTGGTGTAGAGACCTAGTAATGGTTCATTGGGTCCAAGTTTAATGTCTTTAGACATTAAATATTACATAAGAGCTGGACTATTTCACAGTTACAACAACAATTCTTGAATATTGGAGTGTCACTAACTACCTTGTAGACTTCAGAGTTCTGGGTTTCAATTTCCTTATCTGTCAAATATGAGGGTATGTATAATTATAGGTGACCTTTCTGGTTTAAATCTATAATTTCTCTCTAATAAATTTTTTCAGAGAGTCCCAAGAAGAGTAATGGGACAAGATTTCTAAAAAGAGATTGAATTTTATAAATTTGTTAAGAATTAGGACTAGGATAAGAAATAAGAATTCCAAATATTAGCTTTTCTCTTAATTGTAAATACTCCCCCACTAATTTTTACCTTATTATGGATTGGGGAAGGAGATAAAATTGGGCATAATCCTAAACAGTAAATGAAAAATAGTATTGGGGGAGAAGGGAACCAAAAAACAGCCACCTGTTGAATTAATTAAAAGTCAGATTTCCAAAGCCACCTGGAACATTCTTATGATGTCTAAAATTCGTGCTTACTAAGCTGAATTACTTACTAAGCATGAAAATAGAGAACATGTGGTAGCTTATTTATATTTTAATAGTAATAATGATTAAAACTGCGATAATGTATAGGGAGATGATACAAAAGGCCTTGAAAGCAACAGTTTTAAGATAAATAAAAAAATGAATCATTTATTTGCTTATCAGGAAATGTATTTAAGCTAAAATCTTCAGCTTTATGTATTTTCAACTTTCTGTTGAATACAACTGAAAATAGACTTCAGAATTGTAGACTTTTTGAGTTAGAAGGAATTGTACAAAACAATAGGAACTGAGAGATGTGAATCTGTAAAGACCAAGCTTGATCCCCAGGAAAAAAAAAAAAACAAAAAACATACATTTATCCTGATCTTTTTTCAGCCTGTAGAAAGTTGCATATGACATTAGGTTTTTTCCAGTATGTTGATCAGTTTTGCTGTATATTGTTCCTCTTATTCTTCTCCTTCCCCTTTTCTTCTCCCCTTTCTCCTTTCCTTCTCCCTCTCCCTATCTTCTCTCTTTGCCCCATCTTTCCCTCTTTCTCCTTCTCCCTCTCCTCATCAATGTTCTCTGAAGTCTCTTCCTGAGTTAAGTCCTATGATAGAACTAAATTGAAAAGTGAGGATATCACAACAATGTTTTAGATGGCTTTTAAAATCTGACTTTCTTTTCATTCAAAAGGTGATTGTATTTTGGTTCCCCCTGGCTATTGCTATTTCTCATTTATTGCTAGGACTATGCCAAATTTTATCTCCTTCCTCCCCAATCCCTAATAAAGTAAAAATTCAGTGGCGAAATGTTTCCAATTACAGGGGAAAGCTAATATTTGGAATTCTTATTTCTTATCCTAGTCTTAATTCTTAAGAGCTCATGATTAGGGGTTTGAATTTATTGGAGCAGCAGCTAGAGGTTTTTGAAGAGGGGAATGCTATATCAAATGATAATTAAAGAATATTGAGTAGATGAAATCAGAAAATGACAGCAACAGTTCATCTCAAAAATTTAGTCATGATTAAAAAATTATTCTCCAAAATTGCGTGATGGAAGATTCTACCGGCGATGCTTTTACAAAGAGGCAATGTTGTGTAATGGATTTAGAGATAGGAGACTAGGATTTTCATCCCAGGTTTTGTGTTCACTAGCTGTGTGACCTCCAACTGGTTATTTATATTTCTGAGCTTCAAGATCCTCAGCTTACTATGGATATAATATTATTTGTAGTGCCCTTCTCACCAAGCTGTGGTGAGGGTCAAATGAAATGAGGCACATATAGTACTTTAGTGAACCAGAAGTCATTATACTGATGTGATCTTTTATTACCAGTCATACATCAGTTACACATAAGCACATCTGGGGATGTCTTAAGTGTTTTATAAATGCCAATTAAAGTAGTTTTGGGAGCAGAGGGTAAAGCAGCTTGTCATGGTACGTAGGGAGTAATTCTTCCATACTGTCTCTGATAAATACTGGCTATGACCTTGGGTTCCTAGTGTGTAGAGGCAAATCTCTAAGACTTTTAGTTTGGAGAGCAGGTCCTGCTCTGGTAGAGGGAGGTTCCTTGCTGTCAGTGCCCTGTACTAATGAAGAAATAGGTTTGATTTTTAAAAATTAATACCCAAACCCAATAAGGCTTTTTAAACTTTTTCCACCTATGACCCCTTTTCATCTGAGAAATTTTTATGCACCCCTAAATATCTAGGTATATAAAATAGATATACAAATCAAACGTACTGATAACAAATCATAATTTTGTGACCCTTACATTACCTCATGAGACTCCATATGGGATTGCAACCCATAATTTAAGAAGCTTTACACTTGAGTGAGTGAAACCTGCCCAGTGTTTGCATAGATACAGAATTTCCCACAAATCTTAGATTTTAGGGGCTACTTGTATTTTTATATACCTACACATACATGCTTATACATATATATACATATATATATATGTATATATATGTATAAACACTCGTCATATATACACAAACACATAGTGATATATTATGTATGTATATATGCATATGCACTTATATTTACATATGCATGTATCTCTATTAGGGGCACAGAAAATTGTTGATTTGGGTGTGGCCCTCACTGAAAATATCCTAATGAAAAGCACAGCACTGAATCCTGCTCTTTGAAATAAAGGTGTTCCCCCAGCTGATGAAAAAGCCCT
Source organism: Sarcophilus harrisii (assembly GCF_902635505.1). Taxonomy (NCBI): domain Eukaryota; kingdom Metazoa; phylum Chordata; class Mammalia; order Dasyuromorphia; family Dasyuridae; genus Sarcophilus; species Sarcophilus harrisii. The sequence goes on from NC_045431.1 coordinate 93,322,688, forward strand.
AGTATCAAAAATTTTCCAGAGGCTCCCTTTTGAGGACTAGAGAAAGACAGCTTTTATCTAGACAAAGAGCTATTTCTGCTTGTTCCTTAACCTTATTAATTTTCTCTCCCTTCTCTTTTTCCCTCCCTCTCTACCTTCCTCCCTCTTTCCCTCCTTTGCTTCCTTCCTTTTCTCCCTCTCTTGCTTCTTCTCTTCCTCCCTTATTCCTTCCCTCCCTCCCTCATTTTTTCTTGTTTTTTTTCTCTCTCTCTCTGTTTGTGTTTCTGATTCTCTATGTAACTCTTTGTCTCTCTCCCCTTTCCATTTGCTGTTGCAAAAGACACATTAATCTCATCTTCTCTTTCCTACATATGATATTATGATACATTTTCTTTATTAACTTCCCACTCTCTCTCCCTGTAATGCATGTAGAAACATCTTTCATTTTTCTGGGAAAGTCGCAGGGTACATTTAATGCACTTAAGTTCTTAGAAGAACAGCTCTTCTCTGAGATCTTGTCAGCCAGTCTCCAAGGAGGCATGCAGTTAAATGCACATCATCATTATTGCTTCTTCCCTCCCTGAGTTTGTGTTTGGCAAAGGAATTTTGTGTAATGATGGATTCCCATAGGTCTTGCTGAGAGTTTACTGCAGCTGATGGTGCACTACATCAGAAAACAAAATGAGCTTTCAAGAAATCTTGAGGACGGCTTGACATTTTTCTAATGGGGGAGCAGGATTATTAAGACAACAGCAGTTATTTGTGCCCTTATTTTTATTCCACGTGCTATGCGGTTGGGTCATAATAAATCCCAGATCTGTGATTTTCAGCCTTTTAGCTTTTGCTTAAACTTAGCATAATTTCCAAGTGATTTCCTGAATTAATTTCATAGATTCTCCTTTTAGTTTTCATAATTGAAATTTTCTCTCCCCAGTTTCTCACAAATCTGACCCAGTGATTACTTATTTTAAACTTATATGTATTATAAGACTGTAGAGTTGGAGCTAGAAGGAACTTTAGAGACTGCTGAGCCAAAACCTTTCCTTTGACAGATGAAGTTCCAGAGAGATTAATTAAATCATTTGTCAAGAGTCACCCACCTAGTTTGTATCTGAGGAGGCATTTGAACCCAGGTCTTCCTCTCTCCTTGTCTAGCACTCTGTCAATAGTCTCTAAACTTTTTTGATTGCATATTCCTATCACTCAGAATTTTTGAACACCCCCAGATTTATATGTTTATTTATAAATTTATTCATTTCCAACTATACTAATAAGGATTTATGTTACAAAATTTATACAAAAAAGATAAATTAAAATAAGGTGATAGATGAAATATTTGAATCCAGATTTGAATCTGTTGAGTAGGAAAGGGACAAAGTTGGATGTGCCCTTTAGGAAAGTCATTTTGGCAGCTGTGTGGAAGGAGCTTTAGGAAGGGAGAGACTGGTGGCAGGAGACCATTAGGGTGCCATTGCAATAGTTGCTTGTTTTCTTCAATTCTGGAAGGGGACCAAAATGACATCACTATGTTAGAGTCGAGTTACAATGTGTCTGACTGTGGCTGATCAACCAGTATGAGCTCAGATGCTCTGCCACAGGTTGGACACAAATAGTCCCTGTGAACATTTGTGGCGGCTTCTGTAACTTTGTGCATCTCAGGTTTCCTCTGAGCTACTTCGCTTCTGCTTTGCTCATAGAGCCCAGCACCTTCTCTGGATGAAAGTACATCATGCTAGGTGGTTCTGTGCCAGTGTCTCCCATGTCATACAATCAGTTGTAAAGTTCTTAAGAGAATGTCCTTGCATCGCTTTTTGACCACCTTGTGCACGCTTGCCCTGTGTAAGTTCTCCATAAAATAATATTTTTGGCAAGTGTTCATTGCAGTAATGATGAGGGTCTGAACTAGGATAGTGGTTGGGTGAATGAAGAGAAGGGAACAGAAGTGAGAGGAGGGGAGGAATATATATTAAAATTTGGTAGGTGAGTGAGAATCATGAGGCAAGGATGACATTGAGCTCTGAATCTAGGTAACTTGAAGGCTAGTGGTGCCTTTGACAGAAATAAAGAAGTTTGGAAAAGGTGTGGGCTTGGGGAGGCAAAAGTAATGGAAGCACAACCCATTTTTGCCTGTTTATCTAAAGCTGAAAAACAAAAAAGGGTGTGTGGGGGAGGAGGAGGGGCCAGGCTTACTCACCAGCCATGCTCCACAGAACCCACGCTAAGGGCCGCCTTCTGCTGCCAGGAGGTGATGGGGGGAAGTTTGGTGGGGGGGGATGCTGGAAATGGGGAAGTTGTGTCTGCAGCTGGGAGTGTTGGGTCAGGGTTAGTCCATCAGTCAGTGGGTATTTATAAAGTACTCTCTATACACCAGGCATTGTACTCAGTGTCAGGGATACAAAGAAAGTCCCCCCCTGCCCGAAAAAATCTATAAAAAATTAATTCTTGCTCACAAGGAGTTCATATTTTAATTGGAGAGATCATATGTGGACAACTATGTACAAACATTATATATATATATATATATATATATATATATATATATAGGATATACTGGACATAATCTCAGAGGGAAAGAAATAACATCAAAGAGAACTAGTTTTAAAAACTCAACTTCCTGCAGAAGGTGGGATGTTAGTTGAGACTTTTGAAGGATGCCAGGGAAACCAGAAGATGAGAAAGAAGAGCTTTCCGAGCCAGAGGGACAGATAGTAGCAGGCCCTTGGAGTAGTTCAGGCCTGAGATGAGGCAGGCCTGCACTGGGGAGGTTGTAATGTCAGAGGAGGGAAGAAGGTGTCTAGGAGATGTTAAGGAGGTAAAAATGATAGAATTTGACCACTGATTGGACGTGGAGAAGGTCAGAACAAGGAGTAGTGTGTGATGCTCATCTTGTGAACTTTTGTGGCAAGATAAATGATGGTACTTTTTAAAAAATTATATATTTTTCCAACTACATGTAAAAACAACTTTTTACACTTTTGAAAAAAAATCTGAGTTCCAAATTTCCTCCCTCTGAGAAAGCAATTTGATATAGATTATACATGTGCAGTCACGCAAAACATATTTCCATTTAGCCTGTTGCAAAAAGAAACACAGACATCCCCCCCAAAAAAAATTCAATCTGCTTTCAGGCTCCATCAGTTCATTCTCTGGAGGTGCATAGCATTTTTCAAGAATAATAGTGCTTTTGACAGTTATGTAAGTTAGAAAGAGAGTTATGTTTTGGTCATATTAAATTTAAGATGCCTGTGGTACATCCAGTTTATACATCCAGTATATCCAGTGTCTAAAAAGGCAATTGGAAATGTGAGACTGGAGGTTGGGAGAGAAGTTAGGTCTAGACAAAAAAAATCTGAGAGCCATCTGTATAGAGATTGTAATTAAATGCATGGGAGCTGATGAGATCATCAAGGGAAATAGTTTAGAGGGAAAAGAGAAGAGGGCCCAGGACAGCCTTGGGGGATACCAACTGTTAGAGACCATTATCTAGATGAAGATCCAACAACCAAGACAGAGGAGGAGTCAGCAGACTGGTAGGAGGAGAAGCAGGAGAGATCAATGTCACAAAGGGCAACCGAGAAGAGAGATCACTGTGATTGACAGTGTCAGGGGCTTCAGAAAGGTCAAGAAGCATGAAGATTGAGAAGATACTGTTAAATTCGACAAGTAAGAAGAAATTGTTTGCATTTTGGAGACAACAGTTTTATTTGAATGATAAAGTTGGAAGCCAAACCCAAAATGTAAAGAGAGAAGAAAGGAAGTGGAGGAGTTTAGACATAAAAAGAAAGAGATTGTATTCCTTCTCTTTCTCCCTTTCTCCTTTCCTCTCTTCCTTCCTTCCTCCTTCCTTCTTTCCTTCCTTTCTCCCTTCCTTCTTCCCTTCCTTCTTCCCTCCTTCCTTTCTTCCCTCCCTCCCTTCTTTCCTTCCTCCTTCCCTTGCACCAAATTTATTTTGGTTACTATGTCACACTGCTGACTCATATTCAGTTTGCAGTCCACTAAAATCCCTAGATTTTTCTTTTTTCAGAACTGCTGTCAAACTATACCTCCCCCATCTTGTACTTATGAATTTGATCATTTTGTGCCTAAGTATGAGATTTTACATTTCTCTCTTTTTAATTTTATCTTATTAGATTCAGCCCAGTGCTCTACCCTGTCAAGGTTCTTTTGTGGATACTGACTCTGTCATTCAGTGCATTAGCTACCCTAGCTTCTTGATTTCTGCAGATGTGATGAACATGTCACCTCTTTATCCAAGAAATTAATAATAAATTGAGAATGTAGGGCCAAGCATGGATCTCTGGGGTACTCTACCATAGTAGCCACCTAGTTCTGAAACCATTGAGTAGTCTACATCTCTCAATCATCTCTTCAAGAATCATGTGAGATAGTTTATCCAAAATTTGCTAAATCCAAAGAAATGACTGGGGAGTGAATGTGAATCACAACATAGTATTTTCACTTTTTGTTGTTGTTTGCTAGTTTGTTTTTTCTTTCTCATTTTTTCTCTTTTTGACCTGATGTTTCTTGTGCAGCTTGATAAATATGGAAATATGTTTAGAAGCATTGGATTACTTGTGGTCCAAAAGAGGAGCGAGGTGGAGGGAGGAGAAGGAGGGAGAAAACTGTGAAATATAAGGTTTTGCAAGGATGAATGTTGAAAACTATATATGCATGTATTTTGAAAAATAAAAAGCTCTTAAAAAAAAGTTTTGTTAAAATCTAGATAAACTATATCCATAGCCTTTTTTTCAACTCCTAGTTAGTCACAGAAATGGAAATGAGGTTAGTCTGTCATGACCTGATCTCAGTAAAACCAGACTGTATTTTTGTAATCATTGCTTCCTTGTTCAATTGTCTTTTGAGTGATTTCTTCTAGAATTTTATCAGAAATCTGCTGAGATTTCTTCCAGCTTTCAAATTCTGTGGTTTTTCTGATGAATGTAATTAAGTTTGTGATCTCTACTTTCCCTGTCACTGTCTTCCACTACACACAAACACACACACACATCCAAGATTTTTGATGTTGTATATGATTCTTTCCTAAAAAACTCAGACATCCCTGAGTTAGAAGGATAATCTTGCTTGCATGGACATTTCCACATGAAATTTCCATTTGTATCAACTAATCACAAGCATTCTGAAGAATAATGTTTGAGATGTGAAAGGACTTTCCTCTTCATTTTCCTTCCACAAAATGTAGGAACATGGAAGAGACATTATGAGGTATTTTGCAAGTGATAGTATTTTGCAGCCTTCAGGATTAAATATAAATTGTTTGTTGCCTTTTAAAATCCTTCTTCACCAACCTTCTTATACCTTATGCCCTACTCTATTCTGTGTGATTTAGCGTCAGTGGTCTCCTGGCTGTTAATTGCATATGACATGCCTTATTCTGGCAATTTCACTGGTAAGGCCCGGAATGTCCTCCCTTCTCATCTCTACTTTCTCAGTTAAAGTTCTGTTTTCTGAAAGAAGGTTTTTTTCTTCCTAATGTTAGTTCCTTTAAGTTGAGATTACCCTCAATTTATCTTCTCTTTTTCCCTGTCTCTCTCTACACACACACACACAGACACGCAAACATTTCATTTAGTAGTTTAGTAATATAGTCACAGAAATGAAAAGAATGATGAGCTTAGTTCCATGACCAGACTATGCCTTTGTAAATCTACGTCTTTTGTAAAAAAAAAAAAGAAAAAAAAGTCTAAGCCTTTGTAAAAAAAAAAAAAAAAAGCCTCCCCACTCCCCAATTAAGACAAGGCTATCCAATAGACTATGTAAGTATTTAAGACAATCAGTTCATCAGTAGCACTTACTATGGCCGGGATACTGTGGTTACAAAGGAAAAGTTGTCCTCAAGCAACTTATGCTCCATTGGAGAGACTTGTTACATATTCATTGAATGAATGATAAAACCAAGTGACATTTTTTGTTTGTTTAGTGCTTATCCATTAGTAGATTTGTGCTGAACAACTAACAACATTGCTTTTCTATTTACTAGCCTTCAAAAGTTGTTAAATAAAATTTGTTTTTGCTCTTTCTTGCCTCTGTGGTTCAAGAACTATATGGATATATTAAACTTCTCAAGAGATTTCTACTTAAATCTCTCTGTCTTTTCCCAAATCTCGACCCTCAAGAAAACAGCTGAGAGAGCAATATGCAATTTCTGTGTTTTTTTTTTCTCTTCATTGGGTATCTTGTAGCCTTTGGCTCTACTAAGTGCCTTTTCCAGGTAGAGGGTCATTGTTTCTCTGCAGAGAAGTTTATCGCTTCTCTACTAAAGTCTTGCTCTACTCTAAAATTTGTTTCTGCTCTTTTTTGAGCTCTCAAAGGTTATTCCCATGGGATGCAAGCCTTGATGGGGTCAACAATCCCAAAGGATTTAATGAATAGTCCCTTTCATATCTGTATCCAAGAACCAATCTAGCTAAGTACAGGTGCTAACCACCTTTTTAGGCCAAAAGCAACTCGTAAAAATCATTTTGTGGAGCATGTGGATCAGTTGCCACTGGAGGGATACCCACACCAGTGGACTTAACAGCTATTTTGTGATATTGTTGTCTGTTTACAACAATTGTTGTCTGTGAGTTGTAACAGTGGGCTTATGTTATAGGTGAGATGAGCGAAAGCCGGGCCAAGAGAATTCGAATAAAAGAAGTGGATGGCTGGACATTGAGGATGCTCATCGACTATGTTTACACTGCTGAGATCCAAGTCACTGAAGAAAATGTGCAGGTAAGAACAGATACATTATGATAGATAGGGTTTTTCAGATGACAGGGAAAGAAGAGTTCTCTGAACTAAGGCACATCTTCCACCGCCTACAAAATGTTCCTCTTCTGACAGAGTTAGAGAATTTGTTACACAAAACTTAACTTCTGAGTGATGTGAGGGATGATTATACCCTTGTGGTACTGTTTTTGATCATATCTTTAAGGGCTCTCAGAACAGAGTTGTAAACATTCGGCTTCTTTGTGGGCTTCTTATTCTTTTCTTGAAAGTACCTGTCATATTTATCAATAACTACTGATAGCTGCTGTTCATAATCTTTATTTCGTGGAAAAGTGGAGACAAAGGAGTTGTTCTTCATTATCAGTTAGCCTCTCCTCTGCATACTTGACAATATCATGTTCATTTTCTTTTAGGGTACAGCTAAATTAGCACTATTGAGAAAAGTGAAAATTTGGGCTAGATTCTCAAGAAACTTTCTTTGAATGTGCACCCACTAGACATCATGGATTCTGTTATTTTTTTCCCTGGAAGATAGAGTACAATTTAAATGTCAGCTTTCGGAAATTGAAACCTTTACAGTTTGGGAAATTGCAGGATATTACAGATGATTCCATATAAGGACTTGGAACCAGAGTAGCCTTCCCTCATCTGCCTCAGAGACCTTCTTCAGTCCTAATCTGAAGAATTCCTCTCCCTGGGTTTCTTCCAGCTTTATGATCAGAGAGATTTGATCCGTGATTCTAGGACAGAAGTGTCAATTGTTTGCCTGATTCACATATAGGATAAGAGATTGCAGTCTTTATGCTAAAACAACAAATGCAATATATATTAACAATAGATTTGCTATATTGTCTGAGGAAGATCATGGAAACTCGGTCTGAAATTAATATATAGTGAATAGTGAGGAAGAGGCCATACAACAGAAAGTCATCTTCTATACTTTGTGTGTGATACAGTCTGACTGAAGGGACCTGTCCATCTTTTACTCTATAGAAAGACCTTTTTTATAAGACATTTATCATCAACCTTGTTTTGACATACATGATCAATTTACTGTCTCTTTACAATTAACTCCCATTGATGTCTTATTTTAAGGCAATCATTTCCAACAAGCCATTAAGTCTCACTTTGGCAGATTTTTTGATGCACTGCTTTTTCTCTGCCAATTTGCTTTTTTCTTCATCCCTCCCTACCCTGTAGCTAGCCCTCCACTGATACATTCATTACTTAACTGATTTCCTTGATTCATGAACTAGGCCATAAGGGTAACAGCTGTGAGAATGATTTGACCATAAATGAGCACCCTGTGTAAGCAGACCTCCTGAAGGTTGTTTGTAATCAGGACTAAACCTACTAGGAACTAGGAGAACGCCTCTAGTGTTGCTTTTAATAACCATCACGTTCTTTCCATCCTGAGCTCTTAGTCACGACTGCCTTTCAGAAAACCACTTGCCGTCCTAATTTGCCTTTTTAAGTGTCTGCTGCTTAAACCTCCCAGTAATACACTGAAAAGGTTCTGTTTGGAAGATGTGGTAAATGTCTCTTAGAATTGTATCTACCACCACCACCACCCTTTTGTTTTCTTTAGCAAAAAATGTAGCTGTGAATTTAAAATCTTGAAATAAAAGGACTTATTTTGGGGAAATCTTTGTGGTACCATGGGAAACATCAGGCCACATGGTATTGTAGGCAAGACATCTTAAAAACTGTGGGTCGTGACCCCATATGGGGTCTTATAACTGAATATGGGGGTCACAAAATTATGATTTGTTTTCAGAAAATGTTTGCTTTCTATACCTGTTTTATATACTTAATACCTGGGGTTGCCTAAATATTTCTTGGGTAAAAAGGGGCCACGAGTGGAAAAAGATTAAGAAGTCCTGGTCAAGTGTATAAAGAACCAGCCCAAGTCCTAGGCTTACTTCATTTAAATGACAGTTTAACTCCAGGATTCTGGGGATGTCACAACTTTCCAGTGCTCAAGGAAATTTTATAAGATTATAAATTTTAGAATTTTAGGGGAAGGTTGATGGGTCAGGGATAAAGTAGATTTGAAATCAGGAAAATCTCAGACATTTATTAACTGTGTGATTCTGGGCAAGCCATTTAAATTTGTATTTGTCTCAGGTCCTTTATCTATAAAATGGGGATAATAATAGCACCTTTCTTTCAGGATTTTTATGGGAAAAAAAATGAAATAATATTTGTGAAAAGCTTTGTAAATCTTAAAGTGCTACATAAATGTTTGCTCTTATTCTTAATTTTATTGTTTATTTTTGTTCAGTCATTTTTCAGTTGTGTCCAAATTTTTGTGACCTCATCTGAAAGTTTCTTGACAAAGATACTAGAATTTCCTTCTCCAGTTGATTTTATAAATGAGGAAACTAAGGCAAACAGGATGAAGTGACTTGCCTGGGGTTATATAGCTAGCAGATGTCTGAGGCTGGATTTGAATTCAGGTCTTCCTGGCACTCTACCTATTGTGCCAGTTAGCTGCCCCTTGCAAACCTTAAAGTACTATGTGAATGTGCCAATCTGTGTTGTTACAAGAAATTTCTTGATCTAGAAGTTCCATATGTCAATGAAATCACAAGTAGCAATCTAAATCTCAGTGTCTTTAACTCAAAAATGTAGGGCTTGACTTAAATGGCTTCTGAGGTGCTTTCTGTGATTCTGTGGATAAATATGACCTTTCATCTATGATCCTATAGACATACTTCCCTGGCTGTGATTGTGACTTTCTTTTATACATCTGGCCCTCTAAGTTCTCTAACAACCAAATAAAATTCTAACAAGAATAGATAATTGGGATTGGCTACTTATTTATATTCCATCTTATTTCCAAAATATTCTTTTTCTCTTTTGAGTATATTCCATTATTGTTATTACATTCCTTACACAGCAGGGCTACTTTAACAATCCCTTATTTTCATATTGTGGGAAAATGAGTCAGGAGAGAAAAGCCCTTTTAGAGATTTCGGTTTTGCTGAGCACAGACTTGGACCAAACTACATATGTGGGAATTTGAAACTGAGGAAGACCTGTCAGTCATTCTTGAGCTGGCAGGTAAAAATAAAGCAAGCAAAATTGCATCTGGGCATTTTTATAATTTAGGAGGTTTTCCTGATGAATGTGATGGGCTTTTTCTATTTAAAGAGTAGAGGCTCTTCTCATGTAACTTATGCATATATAGCACACATAATTATATAATGTGTGAGGATGTTGCGCTCTGTATTCTCCAAGTGGACCTGTGCTGTTCTATTAGTTGATTGTCATAGCCAAAGCTATGTTTGCCTTGTGCCATTGACCTTGGGGATGAGTTAGATGATTAAAAAAAAGGTTACATGTTTATAGTGAACTATTAAAAAAAGTCAAAATGCTACTACCAAGAAGTGATAGCTTTATTCACTTAATAGAGTAAATAAATAACTCTTGGTTCTGATAACTTTCTTTGTCAGTGAGGGGTAAATTGTATTACCAGTGAATTAGAATTTATGGTTGCCTTCTTTTCCCCTTCAGTTGTCCCAGTCATTTCTGAGACTCCGTGATCCCATTTGGGGTTTTCTTGGCAAAGATACTGGGTAGTTTACCATTTTCCTTCTTCAGCTCATCTTACAAATGAGGAAACTGAGACAAGAAGGGTTAAGTAACTTGCTTATGGTCGCACAGCTAGTAAGTCTTCTTGATTTCTGGTCTGGTACTATATTCACTGTGCCTCCTGGCTGCTCAATTCAAAAAACAAATTTCATAATAAATTGGAAAACGCAAATTCTATAAATTTTTTTGAGTCTATCTTGAGAGATGGTTAAATCCATCAATCATGTTTTTCCTTACTTAGGAAATATATATTTTTCTCAATAGTATTTTATTTTTCCTAATATATGTAATTTTAATATTTTTGGGAAGATGAGTCAGGAGAGAAAAGCCCTTTTAGAGATTTCAGTTTTGCTGAGCACAGACTTGGACCAAACTACATATGTGGGAATTTGAATTTAGGAAGTTTTCATTTTTGTTAGACTTTGTGCTCTAACTTTTTTTTTCTCCCTCCCTTACCTTCCCTCTCCCCAAGGGAAACAATCTGATATAGGTTAAATATGTGTAGTAGGAATATATTTTCAAGATAGATAAATCTTTAAATCTTATATCAACTATAGAGTTAGATGTAGGTTAACTATTTGGAAAGTCTTAAAAGATCTAAAATTTGGTATTGCCTGATTTTTCTTCTCTCTCATTTGCTGTTTTATTGTAGCATTAATTTAAATTTTCTTATGTTTTGTAATCTCTATTCTAGACTATCCTCAGTACTAGTAGAACTCTTCACTTGAATTTAATGTGTAGGGATTAAGGTCCTGTAATAGCAAATGATTAGTGGATTTTGTGTGTAAATGTTTCTGTTCTCAACTCAATGATATATTTGTTCCATTGATTGCTGCTGTCCTTATTAGCAGATTTTTGCCCTCCTTTTGTTTGGGTAATGGTTTTAAATAGAAAATTCAACATAGACATACATAGGAGTAGGGATAAGAATTGAACCAATGATTTCATAGGAAAATAAAAGGGTTAATTTCTTCATTACTTTGTTTGCAGTAGTTTTATAGTTTAGGCAAAGTCCCAATGGGCCCATAGACTTACCCTCAACGATGAGTAGAGCTCTTCCTCTAATATTAGAAGGAAGAAGAAAAGAGTAGGAGATATTTGTAGGGTATTCTGAATAGTAGCAAATTGGAGTTAGGGGGTAGTTCTAAGTGGTTCAGTCTTATTCATTCAGCATGCATTATACAGTGCTTGGGTAGAAAGTTTAGATAACATGGTTTCTGCTCTCAGAGTTGATTATTTTAGAATCTATTCTGATGCAAATGCAGATAAATATCATGTCACCTATATACGCATAAATTGGAGAGGTCCAAAGCAAATTTATGAGAGCTAGAGAATGAAGGTCAGATAAAACCACATGGAAAAGAAAAGATTTAAGTTGAACTTTAAAGGATGGTTGCCCCTGTGATGAAGGAGGTCCAGTGTAGTCTTTGTTGAATGGATTTCCCATTGGAGAGTAAGGTCCTCCAAATGCTCTTGTTTGTGAATGACATAATGCTAATTGCATTAAGCCCCAAGATATTGCAGAATTTTCTGAAAGAAATCTATAATCACTCCAGGGAATTTGGCCTGACCATCTACATAGAAAAGAACATGTGGGTGAAGAATGTGTATTACTTAGATTTCATCATGCATCTGAATAAATACTCTGTGAACCTATGTATGGGACAGTACAAATGCACTCTAGAATTGCAACAAAAGAAGAAACTGGGCTGACTTGCTTTTGGGAAAATTGCAAAGCAATTTAACTGACCCCGCAATTCCTATGAAAAACAAATGTCCATTTTTTTTTAAACTAGTGTTGCTGTGTGGAAGAGATACCTGCAATACTACTGCCTTCAAAAAACTAAAAATTCATATTATACTTGGGGCAGTTAGGATAGATATGAGCTTTTGTTGTTCTTTAGTCTTTTAAATTGTGTCCAACATTTATGACCCCATTTGCAGTTTTCTTGGCAAGATATTGGAATAGTTTGCCATTTTCCTTTCCAGCTCATTTTCCAGATGAGGTAATTGAGGCAAAAATGACTTTGCCCAGGGTCACACAGCAAATAAATATCTGAAGCTGCATTTGAACTCGGGTCCTCCGGACTCCAGAGCCATTGCTCTATCCACTGTGCCATCTAGCTACCCCCATGCATCCATTTATATTAAAGTCTTAAAGGATTTGTATTGAAGGGTATTTAAAAGATGGCTAAAAATCCAACAGATAGAGCCATTCCAGTACCTAACATGCCCCTGTAGCTTCATATCAATATACTTTGGCTAGTAATCACTATTTTAGTCAATATGTTTATAATTCATATATATGACCCATCCTCTATTACCAGCCATTGCATATACTATTTTCCCACTTTCAGGAATTAATCACAATGGATTCCAGTCACTGTAGTAACCATTTTATCAGTGCACATAAGCCCAAACAGACATTGTTCATTAGATATAAATTTACTGGTTGCATATGAGTTTGTACAATTTCTATGTGCTTTCTGACCCTTCTACCAGGTTGTGTTTAGGAAGGTACATGCTTTTCTAATTTACTCCAAAAAATCCCCAGCAAGTCCCTAATAAATATTATTTATTATTATTATTAATATAAAAATAAATATTAAAATAAAAATAAATTAGCTTGAACTTCAGGAATAAATAGCTATAAAATAAAATAGAAAATATTGTGTGCGTGTATGTGTATGGAGAAAGGAAGGAATAGACAGAGACAGAGAGTGAGAGAGAATTAGTTTTGTGTTCCAACTTGACCTAAGAGATTTTGAGCTATCTAGTTCTTTTGAGCCTAGAGTGGTCAGGAAAAATTGAGTTCTTGAAAGTAATACTGAGAATGTCATGGTGAGGTGATTTTAAAAAATTAAGCCAGATCTGAGGTTTAATTGCTGTAGAGTACACTCTGTTCAGATTACTCCTTTATTTGTACAAATAGACAACTGTTCCATATCCCATAGTCTTAGTGATTTGCCTGAGACACTGAGAGGTTAAGTGAGTTAACCAGTTAGCAAGCATTTGCTAAGCACTAAGAGTGTCCCTGCCACGTGGGGGTGCAAAGAAAGGCAAAAACGGCTCCCCTCCTCAGGGGTTAGGGACATAAAAGTTGTTGTATCCCACACCCCAACCCCAAATAAGGTACATAACAATATGTTCTATGACCTGATGCTTTTATCAGGCCCCTTTGCTTGAGTCATAGAATCAGTTCCTCCCATGGCCATCTCTTTAACTTTCTAAAGTATCCCCCTCTAGCTACTACTACCCTGTGTTAGAATATAAGTTATCCTGTTAGAAGTTCCTTTAGGACAGGTATTCTCTTTGCTTTTATATTTGTATTCCCGGATCTTGGCACAAAGCTCAGCAGGTAAAAATTGTTTAATAAAGGCTTTTCATTAATATTTCTGATAACTCTTATATCCTGAATTTGGATAGATATTTAGGGGCAAGAATAAAAGATTCTAATTTTGCTGCTAATGTGCTCCTAACTAGCAGTTCCCTGGACATGGATAATGAATAAATGCTTCATTCTCTTTGCAGATTGGAAGGTTAAGCTGTATCCTTGATTATTAGGAGCAGCTACTTTTCACTGACTTGTGTGCACACATTTGAGAAAACTGAAATCTCTACATATAAGAATTCTCAAGAGTTTTATTTTATTATTTCTTAAATCTCTTGTACTATATTTAGTAAAAGAGGGAAGGTGAAGAAGTAGAATTCATGAAGGAGTTAGCTTTGGAAAAGGAAGTAACAATTACCAACAAATATTTCTTTATACAAAGAAGAAAAAGGCTATGATTAAGCTTGGATATATATCTATATCTATATATATATCTATACATAATCATATACATACATATATATATATATGTAAATATACATACCTACATATGTATAAAAATGATTATAGCTATCCAACAAAAATATCTATAATCATACACATATGTATATATACACATATACATTTATATAATAAGGTATTATTATACTTGTTTGTCTTCTGCTTCTCTGAAGATGGATAATACCTTCCTTCCTAAGTCTAAGTCTTTCCATATTTTCTAAGTCCACCAACTCATCATTTCCTACACTACAGAAATATTCCAACCTTATATTATCTAGCTATTTTAATAATCTATAGCAACATTGATTACATTAGTTTCCTTATTTTTCTCTTTTAATTAAATCTATTTTAACTTTGGATACATTTGTTATTTTTTAATTTTGTTTCTATTTATTTTTAACATTCATTTTTTTAAAATTTGGAGTTCTAAATTCTTCTCTTCCCAACCTTCCCCTTCCCTGCCTATAGAATAGGCAAACAATATATTAATTATATTTTTAAAAGAATATTGAACACAATAGAAATTAGATTTGTTTTTTAAAATTTTGTCTTTGTGTCCTCAGGTCTCTCATCCATAGTCATTTTTTCCCTTGAGGCAATTGGGATTAAATGACTTGCCCAGAATCGCACTACTAGTAAGCGTTAAGTGTCTGAGGTCAAATTTGAACTCAGGTTTTCCTGACTTCAGGGCTGGTTCTCCATGCATTGTGCCACCTAGCTGCCACCCATACTAAATTTTTAATGTGATTTCCTAATCCCTTGCAGCACTTTTTATCCTGTAACCATATCTTGTTGCTCTTATGCACTTATCTGTGCATGCGAAGTCTCCTCCAAAGAATATAATAAGCTCTTTGAGGGCAGGGATTTTCACTTCATTCTTTATATCTCCAGCATTTAGCTCAGTGTCTGGCCCGTAGGAGGCTCTTTGGTTGATTGGCTGATTTGTTTGGATTGAAAAATAGCCCCTTTGCTCAAAGAACTGTAGGAATAAAATACATACAGAAATATGTGTGTTTGAAGAAAAATGAGAGAGAGAGAGACTCATTGTAGGAATAAAATACATGCAGAAATATGTGTGCTTGAAGAAAAATTAGAGAGAGATAGAGAGAGAGATTCCTATTGTATTGTAGGGATAAAATATATACAGAAATATGTGTGCTTGAAGAATAATTAAAGTCAGAGAGAGAGATTCCTATTGTATTGTAGGGATAAAATATATACTGAAATATGAGTTTGAAGAAACATTAGAGAGATACTCATTGTATTGTGGGGATAAAATACATGCAGAAATATGTGTGCTTGAAGAAAAATTAGAAAGAGACAGAGAGAGAGATTCATATTGTATTGTAGAGATAAAATATATACAGAAATATGTGTTTGAAGAAAAATTAGAGAGAGACTCGTAGGGATAAAATACATGTAGAAATATGTATGTTTGAAGAAAAATATAGAGAGACAGAGAAAGAGAGGGATGGGAGGGTGTGTGAGGTCATTAGTAACTGGAATGAATTGAAGGATTTGTGGAGGTGGTGGCTGAGCTGAACCTTGAAGAAAGACAGTTTAAGAGATAAAAATGTCAAGAGGGATGAGTGCCTTTGATATATGGGAGTGTGTGAATATAAAGATGGGAGTTTAGAGTCTTTATGAAAGGGATAGTTGATGATGACTAAAACTGTCATTTCACAAGCAGAGGGAAACTCCCAGGTGAAGAAACACCTTCACCCATCCAGGTCAGCATCTTTGTCACTTGGAGTCTTAAGAGTGGCGTAGAGACTTAGGAGGTCAGTTCACATGTGTCAGAGATCAGGAAGGATAGTTCTCTGTACTCTCTGACAAGAGTAGTATAAAATAAAATAAATAGCAGGTGGCACAATGGATAGAAAGTTAGACTTGGAATTAGGAAGATCCAAATTCAGATTCTTCCTCTGACTCTTACTAGCCATGTCACCATGGGCAAATTATTTGATTTTTGCTGTCTCAGTTTCTTTATCTGCAAAATAGAGATAATAATAGAACCTTCTTCCTAGGTTTCTTCTATGAGGGAATATTTGTAAACACTTTACAAACCTTAAAGCATTATATAAATGTTATTTATTATTATTATTATTTCAGAAAGGTAGGTTGACAAGGGCTTTTTCTGTACAGCTAGTGAAGCAAGTTAAGGGAGCTGTCCTGGAGAATGTTAATTTAGTAGTTACCTGGAGGATGGATTAGAGAGAGTGGAGACTTGGAAGCCGGGGGAGACCATTTAATTAAGAGGTTGATACCATAGTCTAAGAGCTTTTGTCCCTGATTTAGGGTGGTGTTTATATGAGTGGGGAGAAGATAGGTGCAAAAAAGAAGTAGAATTTTCAAGACTGGGTAGCTCATTGGATGCAGAAAAATATGACCTGCTTCTTTAATTTACATCTTAACTTTTTGGAGAAACGATCATTGGTAATTCATGTCATACATGCCTGGCAATATTCTTTTAATCAGAATATTTAATCAAAACCTCAGAGATGCTACATAAGAGATATTGTGTTTGCATGCGGAAGAAGTGAACAGATGGAAAAGTTATTATTAACTCAACCTGCAAAATGTGTGGGGGAGGGTGAGGGGGAGAAGGAGGAAACCAGTTCAAGTCCATTAGATCACTAACTGGTTTGTAAAGCCAGAAACTTCTTGGGAAGTCAGTTTATTAGAAACAAAATAAGAATCAAATAAAATCAGAAGCCAAACCTTTTGTTTTGCACTTGTCACATTTTAGGCAGATGCAAACTGTAGAAACATCACTAATTACAGTTCTGTATTGTTTTAAATCATTAAAATGGGAAATCATGGAAGAAGTCCTAACAATTATGTCAGCTTCAGTGGCTCCCCAGAGACTCTAGGTTAAATACAGGTTCCTCAGGTTGACTTTCAGAGTCCTTTGTCATTTGGATTCTAGCCTATTTCCAAGGTTATTTCATTCACACCATTCCCCTTCATGCATTATGTTCCAACCAGACTGACCTCCATGCTCTTTCTTTGACTCCCATGAGTCCCAACATAGCTGTCCATGAGTCTTTTCATGACTTGTCCCCCTCCCCTTTTCTAAGATGTATTCCTTCTTCACCTCCACCTATTAGAATCACTTACTTTTATCAAAGCCCCAGCCCAGCTGTGTCACTTTCCAAGACTTTCTCATACCTTCTGTTTATTAGTATACTTTTCTTCCTCAAATAATTTTCTGTATACTTATCCCTCAACATTCAGTAGAATGTGAACTCCTTGAAGGGAATTTTCATTTTTTTCTTGGTATTTCCCCAGTTCCTAAAGCAGTAACCATATGTGTGTGTGTATATATATATATATATATATATATATATATATATATAGTGATTTATAAATGCCACATGCCAGCTGCTCTTTCTGGAATTTTATAAGGACTTTATAAAATTTATCAGAAAATCATTCTTTTAATCAGAATATTTAATCAAAACTTTATAGATGCTACTTGAGAGTTATACCATGCAAAAAACCAGAACAGATGGAAAACATTATTAATTCAACCTGCAAAATGTGTAGAGGAGGGGAACAGGGAGAAAAAGGAATCCACTTCAGGACCATTAGATAAGTGATAAGAAAGCCAGAAAGTTTCTGCTCTCAGGGAGCTTACATTCTAATGGAGGAAACAGCACATGTACCTGTAAGTCTACACACACTATCAACAAAATGAATTCAATGTGGTTATGGGAGAGAGGGCTCTGCCAGGGGATCAGGCACTGGGCTAAGTGCTTTACAGTTATAATCTTATTTGATCCTCACAATTATTCTGAGAGGTAACTGCTATTATTATTCACATTTTATGGATCGGGAACACTGAAGCAAACAGGTTAAGTATCTTGCTTCAGGGTCACACAGCAGTAAGTGTCTTGAGGCCAGATTTGAATTGAGGGCTTCCTGACTCCAACTCCTTTACTCTGTCTACTGTACCATTTTCTGCCCCATCTTTAAAAGAAGTGACTACTTTGTTTAATGCAGTATTTGTAATGAACCACATAAACCTGAGTGCTGAATTTGAGAAGTCAGATAACAATAGGATTTTTTTAAACATGTTTTTATTGATGTCCTTTTTTTTTTTTTAACATCAGCTTAGTTTTCTCTAAGTATCCCTTCCCCCTTGCTATCCCATATAACAAATAGTAGTTTTTTAAAGACAAAAGAAAAAAAGAAGAAATCGATATAACAAATCAATACATTCATTTGTTCCATGTACAATAGCTGTGGATCTTCCACTTCCTTAAAGGACTCCTTTGGGAGCATCTTTCCATATCTCTTATTTTGAGCCATGCTTACTCTTTTTAGCAATAGGTTTTAAAAATCAGGCATTCAGTTAATATCTGTTAATTGATTTCTAGATATCTAGCACTGTGGAAATCACTGGAATCTTTTGTGATCATTATCCTCTTATAGCAACTGTTTGAAATTTGTACAATAATATTCCCATTATGTCAAACCTTTTCTCCTCCTCCTTCCTTCTTCTTCTTCTTCTTTTTTTGTTAAGGCAATTGGGGTTAAGTGACTTGCCCAGGGTCACACAGCCAGGAAGTGTTAAGTGTCTGAGAACAGATTTGAACTCAGGTCCTCCTGACTTCAAGGCTGATACCCTATCCACTGTGCCACCTAGCTCCCCTTCTAATTTTTTTTATGAGATATTTTCTTTGAATTAACCAAAAATTCTATCATCTCAGGAATCATTAAAATGTAAATTAGGTATCTGTATTTTATTTCAATCTAAAGCAAATCAATAGGAGAAACAAACTTCTGATTATTTGGTTCATTAAGAAGTATCCTGTAGAGATAACCTGCCATTTTTCCTGTATATATTATATATATCTTGTATATATTGTCTCCTCCCCTGTAATGTTAACGAGCATAGGAACTGTGTTTTTGGCTTTCTTTGTGGCCCTCATGTTAGGGATTGCATTGGGTGCCTAAAAAATGCCATCTGATGATGATGAGTAGAGAGAAGGCAGTAGTTTTGGATAAATCATTTTCTGAAAACTTTTCTTGTAGGCAAACATGTTATTTATATGCTGTGCTGAGTAGAAATGTGCCGGATATTCATCATGCACAGCCTGCTGTTTTTAATAAGAAGTCTATCAGTAACCGTACAGAAATGTAAAGTATTTTGACCGCCTTCAGTGATTTTACAGTTTTTCTATTTGGGGTGCCTTGAGTTAGGCACCCCAAATAGAAAATTTTTGATTCTTATTTTGTTTTGTATGGTACCTTAAGACTGTTCCATAGCTGACAAGAGTACTTTTCTTCATCAAGATATGAAGATATTCTCTTAGGTATAGGTTTAATGTTAAAACACTGTTGTTGATGACAAACATCAAAACTATGAAATACGATTTTTTTAGGAGGAAGTGAAGAGGGTAGGAAAGCAGAACTGTTCATGGAATAGCCAAAATAACTTCATTGTCCATTAGGATAAAGAATGCTTCATTTTTTTATTTGTAAAAAAATAAGGCAGTGTGTTTTTTTGTTTTTTGGATTTTGCCATTATGTCCCTTTGAGGGTAGGAAAGCAGAACTGTTCATGAAATTGCCAAAATAACTTCATTGCCCATTAGAATAAGGAATGCTTCTTTTTTTGTTTATAAAAATAAGGCAGTGGTTTTTTTTTTTTGTTTGTTTGTTTTTTTGCCATTATGTCTCTTTTCCCATTCTCTTTTACTAGCTGGAGCTTTATTATCTCTTATAGTTTTAGTTTTTGCAATGTTGAGAGACACAGTTGGGAACAGTGTATTTTTTAGACCATTTACACATAGCGTTGGAAGGAGAGGATTTAAAAGAATGTCATGTAGGAAATGTCATAGAACTCTGAAAAGGTTTCCATTGCCCTGGGAATAAGGTAGAATGTGTAGGGGAATCTGTGCTATTTAAAAAATGTCACATGGTGACCTTGACTTCTTCAGACTTCAGTTACTTATGGACTAGGTTGCTTTGATAAATAGGCAAGGAAGCGGATGGGAAAGGGGCAGTAGAAGAAAAAGGAAAGAAAACAAAAGAAAGGAGATGAGAAACAAAGAATTGGGGAGGGGTAAAATGTTGCCATGTTTCAGTAGATAAATAGTGCTCTAATTGTTTTTTCTTAGTGAGTAAATAACTATGTGTTGTGGTGGATAGTTGGACTGGCCTGGAGTTGGGAAGACTCTTCTTCCTGAATTCAAATCTGAACTCAGACACTAGCTATGGGATCCTGGGCAAGTCCTTTAATGCTGTTTGTCTCAGTTTCCTTATCTGTAAAATTAGCTGGAGAAGGAAATGGCAAACTACTCGAGTATATTTGCCAAGAAAACCCCAAATGGGGTCACTCCTAGTACAATGAAGACTTCTTGTTCTTGTTTATTTCTTTTTTTCTTAACAATATTTTATTTTTCCAATATTTTTCCAAATACACATATAGTTTCCAACATTGATTTTTGTAAGATTTGTATTCCAAATTTCTCTCCCTTCCTCCCCTTCTACTCAAGACAGCAAACAGGTTAAACATGTACAATCCTTGTACTTACTCTTCTGATGAACCTTGTTTCATAGAGTATATGAATCTCATGTAATCATAGAATAACAGTCTCAAAGATTTAAATTTCAAGTCATTTAAAGAGTAGTAGAGAGGCACTACATTAACAGTGAATGGCACAAATAGATATAGTACAAAAGATACCAGAGGTCATAGGATCAGAAATCTTGAGTACAAAATTCTTATTTTACAGAGGAGGAAACTGAGCTACAAAGAGGTTAAGTGTATGGCCAGAAAAGATGTGCTGAACTTAGAGTGAGAACCATGAAACACCAGGGAACAGCTAATAAGCTCCATTTGCATTTCTTTAATAGGAAGGTCTCCCATCTCTCTTGGGAAAACGTCTCATGGGAGAACATGAACCAAAGATAAATAACATGTTACAGTTTTCACCACAGAAGGGAATATATGATGTCTATGAGATCACAAGTTCATTGATGTTATCAATGATAGGACAATAATTATAATTCACATTTTTATAGCAATTTCAAGTTTTAGGGTAGGAAGACCATTAAGTCTTTTAATAGGAGATTTGGAGGTTCATTGTTATATGATGAAGAAATATGCTTTCATGCTTGTCTCTCCCCATCTTGCCTCCTTTTTTCCTCCAGAAATCCGTGTAATCTTTTTTTTTTTTTCAGTTTTAAATTCCCTCACCCATCAAAAAAGCAAGAAATACGATACCCAATATATATGTGAAATCATGTAAAACATTTCCCCATTAGCCATCCATATACTTTTTTAAACTTGAGAATACCTTTGTTGGAAATCATTTTGTAACCAGAAGTGACCACCACCACTGTGTTCATTACTATTTTCTCCCAATCCTAGAAACTCCCACAAGTATGAGAGCCATTATAAAATGAAGCAGTCAGTGTATGAAGTTCCATCATTGTACTGGCACTATATCAGGTGCTAGAGATGCAAATACAAACATAAGATATTCCCTGCCCTTAAGGAGCTTACATTCTATAGGGGGATAAAACATTCCCAGAAAAATAAATTCAGGATTTGTACAAAATACATACAAAGTGATTAGGAGTGATGGGGAAGATTACAATAACTTTAAGGCTAGGTAGACTCTAGAAGGAGGGGGAACTTGAGGTGAACTTTGAAGAAAACTTAGTATCCAAGGAGTGGAGGTGAACAGGGAAGACAGTTTAGATATAGGACCCAACTTGTGCAAAGAAACAGGTGGGATCTGGAAGTCTTTATGGGGAGAAGAAAGTGGGGGGGATCAATTTGACTGTTGTATAGAGTAGATGAAGAGGAGTGATGTTTAATACTTTTGAAAGATAAGGCTGATGCCATATTGAAACATAAACACACACACACACACACATATAATTTTTTTACTAATATTGTCTACCTTGAGTTTTTCTATTTTCCTTTGTTATATCATCTGAAATTCTTTTTTTTACTTTTTTTGAAATTCTAATAATTAGATACAACTGGGTTAAGAAGAACCCTTTTAAAAAAAAATGAACTCTATGAAACTTAAGAATGTAATCAGTTTTCCCATCTTACTGTGAATTATTTCAGTCATTGTTTTTCTAATATAAAATTGCTAGGCAGTTGCACTGTAGGAGAAGTCAGCATTTTGGGGATAGACTAGGTCCTAGTTAGAGTAGTTGGAATACGTGGGCAGAAAGGGAATAAGAGTTCATTAGTCTGAGTTGCTGTCCTATCCAGGTCTGGGATTCATATTGTGAATAAGATGATTGTTTCATTATTGAGTTTATTCATTACTTGATGTTGGAGTAGCATAGGATGACTGATCCCAATGAGCAGCTTTGAATAGTATGGGGCTAGTAAATTGGCCCCAGTTTCCTTCCCATCATGTTTTTGAGATTTCCAAAGTAAATTAGATATAAGAAAGATGATTGTTTCATTTTTGAGCCTATTCTTTGCTCGGCCTAAGAATGGGAGAAGTCGGACTACAGGTCCCAATTAGCAGCATGTCATAGTGTGGGTCTGTTACTCCTGGTTTCCTTCCTTTTCACACACCCCTGCCATTATCTTTTGTTCCGTATTTCACATCATTATTTCTGCTTCCCAAGGAAACATCCCATAATGCTTGCATTTGTGCATCTGTTCTGGCCCATGGTGTGCTGGTGAGGGCCGTTGACTTATGAGTTCAAGAATATCAAACAGCTGCAATTTGTTGGACTTGTCTCGTTCACTCTCTGCGGTCAGCCCAGAGTGCCCTCCCCTTTTTAATCAGACAGGTCTGGCAGGTGGCCGTCCTTCCCATCAAACTGCATTCTTCTCCTTGATCAGCTCAGTTCAATTTGTCTCAATCCCATTCACTAGTAATGCATCCCTAGAACAGCAATGAATTTTTTAATCTTCTTGTGTGATGGACCCCTTGGGCAATGTGGTGAAACCCATTAACCTTTCTTAGAATTACATTTTTAAATGCCTAAAATAAAGTACATAGATTTACAAAGAAGAACTATTGGTCTAAAATAAATATATTTATTTTTTCCTCATCCAATATTACAGACTGCCTGAAATCTATATGTGGACCCCTTGTAGGCGTCTGTGAACCCTGGTTAAATTTTCCTGTGCTAAACTGTTATCATATTCTCTCTCTTTTATTAAAGTTTTTTTATTTTAAAAACATATGCATAGATAATTTTCAACATTCACCTTTGCAAAATCTTGTGTTCCAGATTTTTCCCTCCTTTCCCCTACCCCCTCCTCTAAATGGCAAGTAATCCAATATATGTTAAACATGCACAATTCTATACATATTTCCACAATTATCTTGCTGCACATGAAAAATCAGATCAAAAAGGAAAAAAATGAGAAAGAAAACAACATGCAAGCAAACCAAAAAAAAAAAAAAAAAAAAAAAAGTGAAAACGCTATGTTGTGATTTACACTCGGTCCCTTCAGTTCTCTCTCTGGGTGCAAATGGCTCTCTCCATCACACATCTATTAGAACTGGCCTAAATCACCTTATTAGTTGAGTCCATCAGAACTGATCATCATATAGTCTTGTTGCTGTGTACAGAGTTCTCTTAGTTCTGCTCATTTCATTCAGCATCAGTTCATATAAGTCTCTCCAGGCCTTTCTGAAATCATCCTGTTGGTCGTTTCTTACAGAACAGTTTTATTACATAACATTCATTTACCATAGCTTATTCAGCCATTCTCCAATTGATGGGCATCCACTCAGTTTCCAGTTTCTTGCCACTACAGAAAGGGCTACCACAAACGTTTTTGCACATGTGGGTCCCTTTCCCTCCTTTAAGATCTCTTTGGGAAACAAGCCCAGTAGAAACACTGCTGGGTCAAAGGAGATGCACAGTTTCAGAGACCTCTGTGTTGCCATAGTCTCAAACAAGCAAAAGTTTAGGAGAGAGTGGAGGTACAGTGTTTGTAACTTCTCTTAACTCCTATATGTGCTGAATTAGACAGTCACAGACCTTCAGGTTCAGACAAGTAATTTAACTCTTTTTATGTAAAATGAGGGGATACTTAAGTCAGACATTTATAGCTATGTATCTGTTATTTACTAGACATTTTGCTGGGTCTTTGGGATAAAGAGACAAAATGAAATAATTTTTGCTCTTTGCAGTCACTTCCAGCTTTGAATCTATGATCCCTTGGTCCATGTAAATAGGACTTTCTGTAGAGAAAGCTCCAGACAGTAGACAAAAATTCAATTCAAGCATTTATTAAATACCTATTATATACTAAATACTTTATAGGTGTTGAGGATACAATGACAAAATGTTCTCTGTTCTCAAGGATCATACTTTCTACAGTGGGGTGCGGCAGGAGGAGCAAATGAACTTAGATTAGTAAATATAAAAAGCATAGAATCTGTATGTGCAAAAATAACTGTTGCAGCTTTTTTATGGTAGTAAAGAATTTGAAACTGAAGGAATGTCCATTATTGGGAATGACTGAACAAGTTATGGTATGTGATTAGGATGAAATACTATTGTGCCATGAGAAATTACAAGGAGGATAGTTTAAAAAAAAAAAAAACCTGGGAAAGCTTATGAACTGATGCAAAGGGAAGTGAGCAAAACAGGAAGAATAGCAGTAACCAATAATATATAATGATCAATTATGAATCACTTAGCTCTTCTCAGCAATACAGTGATCCAACAATAATATATAATAATCAATTATGAATCACTTAGCTCTTCTCAGCAATACAGTGATCCAACACAATTTCAAAGGATTTATGATGGAAAATATTTGTTCTCCAACTCCAGAAAGAGATGTGGCAAAGTTTGAGTACATAGTAAAATGTGTATATATATATTTTTTTCCTATTCTCTTTATTTTTCTTGCTTTTTTTTCTTCCAATGTAGATAACTTATATAAGTTTTGTATGATTTACCATGTATGAGTATTATATTTCTGGCTCAGTGCAGAGGGGAGGGAGTTTAGCAAGAGAATTTGGAACTGAAAATACATTTTTTGAAATTAATAAGAAAAGGAGAGAAGTATATAAAACAAGTATTTAGGGAACATTAACAGCATGAGGAATCAGGAAAGATTAAGCTGCTAGGGATACTTTGGGCTTGAGCCAGTTCTCATCCAAACCTATATAACTTACTACTGTATTGACCACCATAACAGGAAAGGGAAATGGATAGGGATGGAAGCCGGAATCAACTTTTGTTTATTTCTTAGTTTTTCCTGGGGCAAGTTTTGTATCCAAGGAGTGGGCAAATTTCTTCCTTTATCCAACTATCCTCCATGGCTCCTTCTGTCCAAAACATAAGTTTTATACTATCATTCTTATAGCTCAGCAATTAAATTAATTGAATAGAATTTTTTGAACTAACCTGAGAATCAAATCATTATTGTTTGTTTCTATGAGAAAATGAACTCTAAATTCAAAACCATCAGCTGACAAACTTCTGGGAAATAGGTTTTAAATTGGGAGTTTCTTATAAATGTGACTACCAGAGGCAATGGATACATGAAGACATCTTATTCAGTATTGACCAAACACTTGCCAGTGCCTTCTCTGTAGTCACTATGCTAATTAAAGATTTCTATACAGTTCAAAAAAGTGACTGTTAAGTTCAATAACACCTGGTCTTTTTGCCTCTGTTTATACTGTAGTCTCTTTTCTGAACAAAGGTTTTTAGAACAACTGCTTTACTTTGTAGCTAGTGGGCTATTCTTGGCATCCAAAGGTTTTAAATCTGTATTAGCAGGTGTTTTGGGGTGTAAATTTTCAAATGGCAAGTAAATTAATTAAATATTTACATTTTATCCAATCCAGCAAACATTTATGAAGTGCCTACTATGTGCTAAGTACTGGGGATACAATTACTGCAAAGAAAGAGCCCTGTCTTCAAGGAGCTTGTAGTCCAAAAGATTAGACCGCATACAGAAAGAGATAGGAAAGGGAGGGATACCGGCAATGGCATATTGTTCTGTGGCATACTGTTCAGATGGAGCAGCAGATGCAAAGGAAAGTGAACCAAAAGTTTAGTTTCTGTAGTCTATAAAGAAAGGCTTTGGGAGAATTTTAGTTCTTCATCCTCGGTGGGTAAGTATTATCAGTCAAGTCTGACTTACAAGGTAGATCATGGTAGATATTTTAATTCATGGAGTTGAAAATAGGCAGGGCAGCAGATACAAAGTGGAGAATTATTGATTTGTACAGGATAAATTGGAGAGGGGAGGCAATATTGTTAAGGGGAATAGACAAGGTGACGTTGTAGTTAAGTTTTGAAGGACATCAGCAAGGAGTGTAGATGAGGAAGGAAAGAATTCTAAGCAAATGAAGTGGAAAAATATAAGCTTATTTCAGAACAAGGATAGTAGGATTTGAGATCAGAATAGATTTCCTTCAGAAGATGATGTTTGAGCTGTTTGTTGTCTTTAAGGAAGATATTCTACAAGGTGAGGTTGAAGAAAAGAGTACATTTCAAGCATGAGGGACCTCCATTGCAAAGGATCACATTTTGGGGAAGAGTGGTCTGCCTTTCAATAAGCTGAACAGAATTTAAGACTAGGGTGTTAGGAACCTTAAGAACTAGACTTCAGGAATTCATATATGATTCTGGAAGCAATAGGAAACCATTAAAGTTTATTGAGTTGTGGAGTAACCTGAGCAGATCGTCATTTAAGAAAAATTATTTGGGCAGTATTGTGAAGTATGGACTAAAGTGGAAAGAGAACAGGGCCTTGAATTAAGGTGTTAGCTGTATTTAGTTGTTTTTTTTTTTTTTTAATGTGATATAGATGGACATAGGAAAGCCAAGATTTGGCAACTGATTGAATATATGGGGTTATGGAGACTGAGGAACCAAAGATATTATTGAAATTATGCATTTGGGAGTCTAAAAAGAATAGTGATATCTTCTACCAAAATAGAGAAATTTGGAAGAGTGATGGATCCAGGGAAAAGATAATTAATTCAATTTTTAGCATGACAAGTTTGAGATGTTTTGGGAACATCCCTTTTGAAATGTCTAATAGGCGCTTGATGATACAAAACTGTAGCTTAGGAGAGAGCAGGGCTGGATATATAGAGCTGGAAGTCACCTGCATCACAGTAATAATTAAGTCTATGG
The DNA here is from genome assembly GCF_902635505.1 of Sarcophilus harrisii. Lineage (NCBI taxonomy): Eukaryota > Metazoa > Chordata > Mammalia > Dasyuromorphia > Dasyuridae > Sarcophilus > Sarcophilus harrisii. The sequence continues at coordinate 93,349,937 of NC_045431.1, forward strand.
CAGCAGATGAGGTCACTGAGAGAGTATGACCCTGCCCTATGGCTACATGAAGGACCTGTGAATATATCCATGTGGAGGAATTTCCTCCACCAAGGAAGATGTAACCTCACTAGCTTTTTCTTAGATAAATGTCTGGAAATTGAATTGTTTGAGGCACCTAAAAGTTTATCCACTTGCTTGATTCATAGTAATAAGCATCAAAGGCAGAATTTGCACAAAGGTCTTGATCCCAGAACTCTATCTAGTAACACAGACTGAGGATAGTAACTAGAAGCATGATTTCATTGGTTTAGGCAGTTTCCAAGTGCAGAAACTGCCTCTACCTGTCCTTTCTGTATATATTTATTGTAGTCTTAGAAAGTTATCTGGAACAATCAGTATACTTCAGAAATGAGGCATGAATCCAAGTTTTCCCAGCTTCTAGGCTTGAGGCAGCCTCTGTCCACTGCACCATGCTGCCTCTCACACCGTAGGTATACTAATAGATTTCTTCTTAGAGGAAGAGATTTGTCTAGTAACTAGTTTCTTCTAGCAAGAGCAGTATGGATTGATCTGGATTTTAAGAGTCTGTTGACTCTTAAAATATTTTATTTATTTATTTAAATGTTTTTTTAAAAATATTTTCTTTTCTTTTTCCCCAGTGGGGTAAATGCCCAAGCTGAAAATAAACCCCAGCTACCTAATAGCCAGGCAGAAGGAGTGTATTTGCCAAAACAAAACATGTTGCATGTAATTTGGCTTGTCAAACAATGTGCAGTAGGGTGAAATCGTCCTGCTTTGAAATGTGCAGCTGGTGTGAGAGCATCTTACAAATACATGCTGTTTCACTGAAATGCCTTCTACGCCTAATATTCTACTCTCCCTGACTGTGCAGTGGTACTGTTCCTTTTTCTTTGTTCCTCACACAAGGCATCCTCTTAATTCCTTTTTTCTGGACTAAAATACTCCAGCCTGGTATTTATCTTCCTGATTTGGAAGTAGCCACTAGTTAAGATAAAAAGCTATTCAGGACTTCTTGTCTGTTTTACAAAAGGATGATATTTGGGGTTAAATGTAATCAGTCACTCACCCATGACTCTTTTGCTCTCTTTGTTCTCCTGCTATTTAAAAGTATGAATGTTAACGAAAACAGTAGCAGCTGAATCAGAGGCTCCCACAATCTCAGTTGGAAGGTCACCATATTCAAGCCATCAGTAACCAGGAGTCCTTTCTACATCCCAGATAAGTAGTTAACAAGCCTTGATGTGAAGACCTCTAAAGAGCTGAAATCAAACACTCTGGGAAATGAACTTGTCTGACATATGTTAAGCTTGTTGATGTCTTGACTTAGTCACAAGATTCAATCTGGAATACTTGTGCTTGAGAATAGAAAGTTAAGAAATTTATTCTTTCCTTTGGCACTTTTCAAAAAAGCTAGTTCGCCAGTCCATCCATCCACCCACTGCAGAACTGATTATTCAATACTCATTTATGACACGGAACCTACTCCCTCCTAAGACATTGTGAGCATCCTTAACTTCAGTCCTTTTCAGTCGTGTTTGACCGTGACCTCATTTGGAGTTTTCTTGGCAAAGATACTGAAATAGTTTCCCATTTCCCTCTCCAACTCGTAATACAGATGAGAGAACTAAGACAGAGTTAAGTAACTTGCCCAGTATCACACAGATGCGCTAAGTGTTTTGAGGCAGGATTTGACTCCAGACCCAGCACTCTATTTACTGTGCCATATTGCTACTAACACATAGGTGTTAGCTTTTATTATTAAATAAGTGCTAAAACTATATTGGAACATGTTGCTTCTTTAAAGGCATTTACCAACACAAGACAAGGATATTCTTTACTTAATGACTATCCACGAAATATAAACTGTTTTATATACAGAAATCTTGCGGGGGAAAGTGTTGACCAATAATTTAGAGATGGTGAGGATATTTAATCTCCTCAATTTTATTAAAAACTTTGTCAGGCACTGAAATAAACACAAAGAAATGCAATGAAAAACAAAAGTTCAGTCCCCAACCTCAAGGAATTTACATTGTAAAGGGATGACACATTGTAAACAACTACATACAAGTAAGTTACACATGGGATAAACTGGAATTCGTTAACAGAGAAAAGGCACTAGAAGTAAGGGATTCAGAAAAGCTTCTTTTAGAAGGCTGCAAGACTGAACCTGGGGAAAACAAAGACCCTGAGAGATTAAATGATTTGCTCATAATTGCACAGATAATAAGTAGCAAACCTGAGATTCAAACTCAGGTTCTCAGACTCCTAATTTACATTGGCCAAGCATGGATTAATAGGTAATTTAAAATAATGGACTCCTGATTTGTGATCTCATCATTGTGTGAAATGTAGCTCACAACCTATCCATATCTCTGTCATATTCTTTTTTCATTCATGGCATTTTATAATTCTTTCACAGAACATCTCCTCTGTGAGGTTTTTTGGGACTTTTTAAACATGCTAAGGATACTACAGATATATCTCTCACATTTTCTGTCTTTTATCCTTCACCAGTCTACATGACACAACCTAGGATGCTGAAGATGTGAGTTAATTATATTACTATATGTGACCATAAACAAGTCACTTAAACCTCTCAGGGAAGCTGGCAATGCCATAAAAGATCAGAAGTTACAAAATGATCTACATCAGGGAAGTTTCTATACCAGGGAAGTGTGGGTCCAGGTCCCCTTTTCTTCTCTCCCCCTCCCCGACCATGGCCAGTAACATTATCATAGAAATAAAAGCTTCCTAAGCTCAAACCATTATTGCATTAATATACTCTTCCTTCTAAAGAGCTGAAATCAATCTTTGGGAAAATGAACTTATCTGGCCATATGTTAAGCTTGTTGATTTCTTGACTTAGTCACACAATTCAATCTGGAATTCTTGTGCTTGAGACTACAAAGTTAAGAAATTAACTCTTTCTTTTGACACTTAAAAAAAAAAAGCCAGTTCACCAGTCCATCTGTTCTTCTATTGCAGAGCTTCATTATTCAACATGCATTTATCAAGAAGACCTGACTCCAGATCCAGCCGCAGATATTTACTAACTGTGTGATAGTGGACAAATCGTAACCTCTGTTTTCCCGAGTTTCCTCATCTGTAAGATAGGAAAAATAATAGTACTTACTCCTCAGATTAGTGTAAATTCTAAGGATCAAATGGATTAATATTTGTTAAGTGTTTAACATTGTTCCTGGCATATATAAGTATTAGGTTATTTTTTACTGAGCTTTATTATTATTTCTCATGTGTACTTTGTGTTAAGAACTGACTTTCTGACTGTTTCATGAACAAGACACCTCATCTTCAGTTCTGGGCCTTTTTTCTGGCTATCCCCATGCCTAGAACATTCTCCCTTCTCAACTACTGCTCTCCCTGACTTCTTTTTAGTTTGTTTTCACTAAAAACTCCATTTTATCTTACTGTAAGCTTTCTCAATTCCAGTGCCTTTCCTCTGTTGATTATTTCGTATTTATCCCTTCTATAGCATAGTTTTGTATTTGTTTTTTGTATGTTGTCTCCCCCTTAAATTGTAAGCCCCTTGAGGGCAAGATTGCCTTTTACCTCCTTTTAGCAGGTGTATTCCCGATTAGTAATAGGCTCTTTAATAAATGTTGTTTGATCACTTTGCCAAACCACGAGTATGTTGGGAAGAAATAAGATAGCCCCTGCCCTCAAGGAGCTTACATTCTTTTGGTGTGTATTAATCAGTACCCAGATAAATAAATGCAAAATACATACAAACTAAAGAGATAATAGATTAAAACATGAAGGGTTATGTTTGCTGGACTCAAGCAAGATTACATACAGGACCCTAGCATGTTTCAGAATCTTATAGAAATCCACAGCAAAACTCAAAGGATGTAGAAAGAATAGAGATGATGATGGGAAAAAGTGCAGAGTAGGAACAGAAAAACTGAAAGCTGACAAGGAATACGATGCAGGGAGACAGGACATTTTTTTATTAATCAGAATATCTGTTTAATAGGAGTCCCCTATTCCCAGACCATGCACAGCTAGTTTAAACCACAGAAAGTTTATTCTGCATTTTCTCATTCCTCCTCTTTTACCTCTGTCTCCCCTTGTTTTCCCCCTTAAAATCCACTCTACAATGCATTCTGTATACTAAAGTAGTTTTAGTTTTCTTGCAGAAAAAAATATATAGCTGTTTTTTTTTAATACTAAGAAATAGTTTTTTTTTCTTTTAGAAGAAGAAAGTCTACCGTAGTACAGACAAGTGTGGGCAGCTTCTAATTAACTTGAATGTACAGTTAAATATGTTGTTGTTGTTGTTGTTGTTGTTTTAACAAGACTGTCCTTAAATTATTCTCCAGTTGCATTTCCCTGTGGTTTATTATTGGATATAAGAATAATTGGATTTAAAACTAAGAATTAGCTGTGGTTGAGATTTTTTTTAAAGCTAAAAATAAAATCTTTATAAAGAGGCTGGAGTCCACTTCCTTCCCCCTCTACAGTACTTTTAGTCAGCCTAAGTCCAGGGCAGACAAGTTGAATTTTCCCATAGGTGTGCAGCTTTCCTAAGTGAAACATGAAGCTATTGTTTCTTGCTTTTGTGTGCTCTGGTTATTGAAATTTATTTTTAGTCTTTTCAAATCCCATCCACCCACTATTAAAGATGTTTATCTTTATTCTATTTTTCTTTTTATTGAAAGGCAGGCTGTGCGCACAAGATTTCTTCTGTAAAAAATTCTTTTAGCTTCCCTTGGCTGTCTTGTCACTAGTTATTGAGCACCTTTTCTGGACAGTTGCCTGGACTGTAGATTATATCTTAAAGGGTTTTCTCATCTATATGTAACATTTTTTAAAAAATAAAGATAATTGGATTTTAAAAAGAATAAAGGTCAGAGCAGTGATTCTTCAGTAGAATGTAAGCTACTTGAGAGCAGGGGTTGCTTTGTTTGTGTCTTCATATCTTTAGTACCTGGAACATGTTTTTGAATTGAATTAAATTTTTCTTTCAAATGCTGCAAGCAAGTTATCTCAGTAAATGTACCTCAGTTTATTAAATGACCATCCTAAGAATTTACATTTTTCTAGTGATTTTGCTAGGGAAAGTTATGACCAAGAAATCTAGAGAATATTTGACTAGAGTTCCAGGCCATTTTGCACTTTTAATGGGCCATTAAACAATTGCAAGGTTTATAATCCAAAAATTTACATCAGCCTCAAGGAATATTACTTATGGTAGGCTTGTTCTGTATGATTTCATCCCTTATATAAGTAGTATAAGTAGCTAGAGTGCCAGATTTAAGAGTCAAGAAGACCTGAGTACAAATTATTCCTCAGACTCTTAGCTATATAAACTTAGGTAAGTCACTAAATCTCTGCCTCAGTTTCCTTATCAGTAAATTTAGGATGATAATTTATAAACATTAGCAACTATTGAATCAATTCATTTGTAAGAGAGGTGCCAGTAATTTGGATCTTGAGGTTCTTCCATCAGCTTCATAGCCATTCTCTAAGATAACATTTTAACTTCATCATCATTTCCAGACTCATGCCTTTATCTATTTCTGTTATAGCAAAGAAATTAAATTAAAGCTGATTAAAGATGAAAAACGATATAATAAGAAAAGCAATATTCTGTATCCATTGTTTCCTATCTTTCTTTTCTTAATGCATTTATTTTGTTAAATATTTCCCTAATAATTTTTTATATAATCATGCTTTATTTATTTGAACTTTTTTTTTTTTAATTTTGGGGCAAGCAGGTAAGAAGGCAGTGTCATATAAACATCACTTTGGCTAGAAAGTGCCATATTATAAAGGGTTTTTATATCAAACAGAGGAGTTTGTTTTGTCCTGGAAGCCATGGGCAATTACTGAAGCTTCTGGAGAGAGATATGCTGTAGTTCTCCTTCCCTCCTAGAGCTGACACTCAGTAAAAGGGCCAGAGTAGGGATCAGGAGCCTAGAGCCAGAAACAGCTCTTAGCAGCCCCATTCTTTTTCTGCCCCACCTTTGCCTCTGTAGATTAGGTCCTTCTACCTCTCAGAAGCAGGGGCTGGAGTTGGTGAGTAATAGAAAGGGTTCCCCAGAGTACACAGGGGTGAGATAGTCAAGATAGATCTGGAGAATCCCATGCATTGCTCTGTTAGACTGTGAGGGGAATCCAGGGTAGGTAAGACTGTGTGTATACTCCATTCTGCTGTCTCTAACTAAATGTCCGCCCCTTGATTAGACTGAAAATGATCCTCATTTGTGCAATTGCATGGGGCTGGAATGATGCCTTGAGGGCCACTTTCTCAGGCTTGAGGCTTATGCACCTGCTGAATTAAATGTCTACACTATAATGCACCTTGGAATTTACTTTACAGCTGCTTCAGTGCCCAATTATACCATAGAAGAAAAACCTACAATTTGAAAATAATCAACTAATTATATCCTTCCACCGAGATTCCTTTTCATGACATAATGAAGCAAGTTTTACACATTGCAAAATGGTTTGGCTGTAATAATTATAATACTTTTCTGCTTCTGTTATGCCTTTTCATTAGAAACTTGTTTTTTAAAAATCACATTTTCCAGTATTTTCTTCTTTTTCTTTCCTTTTTTTTTTTTCAACTTTTTAAAAGTAGTCTTGTAGACTTAGTAACTAATGTCGAGAGACCTATGTCCTTCTTCCCATCTCCCTTTAGATGTTTAACCTTGGTCAAGTCAGACTTAATTATTAGGGGAAGTAGATGAATTACCTCATGGCTTGATAGCTGAATAGAGAGAATGCTGGATGGGTTCATATCATACTGGTTCTTTGACCCTAGCAGCTGGTTTAACTTAAGACTATAAGGTGCAGAGATGAGAAGGAAGGAAACAAGCATTTATTAAGTCCTTACTGTGTGCCAGACACTTTAAATCTGTTGTCTCATTTGTTCCCCATGACAACTCTAGGCGTTGTCCCCATTTTACAGATGAAGAAACTGAGGCAAACAGGTTAAGTGATTGTCTAGGATCACATAGGTAGTATGTCTACAGTGGAATTAGAACTCAGGTCTTCCTGATTCCAGATTCGGAGCATAGAGGGAATATTAGTAAAATCATAGGTAAGGAAATTGGGATATGTTGCCTCTGTTCAGCTCTTAATTCAACAATAAACATATGTAAGCTTATTGTGATAATTTAAAGCTATCCCCATTTTTGTATGAAGACATGTATCCCCATACATGTATGAAGACATGTAGTATGTCTTCAGCGGAATTAGAGTTAGTCTTACGTGATAGCTTAAAGCTATAGATGTAGGGGCAGCTAGGTGCCTCAGTGGATAGAACACAGCTCTGGAGTCAGGAGGACCTGAGTTCAAATCTGGCCTCAGACACTTAATACTTCCTAGCTGTGTGATTTGGGCAAGTCACTTAACGCCAATTGCTTCACTTAAAAAAAAAAAAAATCATTAAAGAAAAAGCTATGGATGGAGTTGGAGTGACAAGCCCTTAATTGTAGTCATTACTGCTAGATTCTAGAGCATGGATCAGTATTTCATTCCTATCATCCAGATTTTCAGTTTCTACTCATAGATTGTTTTTCAGAGAATGTTTGGGAAATGCCAAAAAAAATTTTTAAAAATTTTTAATTAAATGAAATTTTATTGATATCTTTTGTTTTTGCTAAATTTACGTTTCTAATGTATCTCTCTTCTCATTTCCCTCCCAGAGAGTCATCTCATGTTATAAAGACTAAGAATGAAGTGGAGAGGAAGGGAGGTAGTTCAGCAGAACTAAAATTTTAAAAGAAAAAAACTTGATGTTATATGCAATATTCCACACTCATAGTGCAACATTTCTCCCCAAGAAATAGGACAAAGAACTTTCTTATATCTCAAGAAGCATAAATATTATGGAAGATACTAATTTCTTCATTACTAAACTTAGAAATCTTTAACAGATTTGGAGATGAACACATGTGTACATGTATATTCACATATATATATATATATATATATATATATATATATATATATACCTATAAATAAATATCTATGTCCCCAAAGTCTTAGTGAAATGTTAAACTCTTAAAGTTTGAAACAACTCTGAGACTTTGAGTACATCCTGTGTGTATATAAACATAAAACTGCTGTTCCTTTAATCTAAATATTGTCTGTGGGTTGCAGCTTGGCACAGATGAGCTTCAGTTCATGAAGGAACCTAATGAGATTTGTTGTTCTTTTCACATTAATTTAATGTAGTCTAAAATTCTGAAATTGACATTGTTCTTTCTCATTGCTTTGGAGAATTTTCTTATTTGAAAGAGAACACCAGATGTTCAATAACAATTTGTTATTTTACAAAGCTTTCATTTTCATTTTGCATTAAAAATATGATCTATACTTAACAACTTAGCCTAGAAGCAAATTTATTTCCAATCACTGCCTTGTCAGAGTTCCCAGGTCCATAGAATCACAGATTTTTTATAACTGAAAGGGACTTGTTTCGAGTCACACTGCTAGTAATTTTCTGAGGTAGATTGAATCCAGATCTTAATTACTCCAAGTTAATTGTTCTCTCCACTATTCCACACTACTCAGAGAATATTATTTTATTGTTTTTAGATGCTGAATTTTGGGATATAAAATTACTAATAAAAACCCTAATTGTTATAAATATTCACTTTTTTTAACCTGCTTTATCTTTCCAATTTATTGTTGTTCGGTATCAATGAAATCACAGGTATAGACCCTATCTTAAATGAGGACTCTGATTCTTCTAGAAACTATTTAGAATTTCCAAAATATTGGAATGATTTGTCATTTCCTTCCTCAGAGGAAACAGTTAAGTGACTTGCCCAGGCTCACACAACTAATAAATGTCTTAAGGCCAAATTTGAACTCAGGAAAGTGAAAATTCCTAACTCCAGGCTTACCTGCTAACTAGCTGCCTTCATCCTTCCGTTATTCATTTAATTTAATTTTGGAAAACATTGCATTTTGTTTCACAATGTAGAGATTTTCGAATTCCACCTTTTCACAATTTAAAAAAAATATCAGTTAAAATTTAAGACCTTATTTGATTTCATTTAGGTTGTGAGTTAAAAAGGGTATGATCTAATCCAGGATGGTATTGCTTATAGAATCAGAGATGGTAGGGGTCTTTGAGGGCAGTCATCTCTAAGGACCAAGTAAAATTGAGATCTGGCCATGGCCAGACATGAGGAGATTATCATCATGAGAGGAAGGCAGCCAAAGAGTTCTAAGTGACTTTTTTATTTTTCCCCCCATGAATTCTTATTATTTCAGGCAGGTTATGAGGAAATGGTTTAGCCATCTGTGAGAAAACTAAATTCAACAAAAGTATTTTTCTAGGGAAAAGATGTAATTTCATTATTTTTTTCTAACCACAAGTAAATTTTTTTTATGTGTGTGTATTCAGGTACTCCTTCCAGCAGCTGGTCTGTTACAATTACAGGATGTGAAAAGGACTTGCTGTGATTTTTTGGAATCCCAACTTCATCCAATCAACTGTTTAGGAATCCGGGCTTTTGCAGATATGCACGCGTGCACTGAGCTTCTGAACAAGGCAAACACCTATGCAGGCAAGTAGAACAACCAGATAAAGAGGGAGCCTACCACCTGCATTTTTGATTTCCTTCACAAGCTAATTGTACAATATTTCAGAGTCTGATTCTTTTTGTACAGCAAAATAACGGTTTGGTCATGTATACTTATTGTGTATCTAATTTATATTTTAATATATTTAACATCTACTGGTCATCCTGCCATCTGGGGGAGGGGATGGGGGGTAAGAGGTGAAAAATTGGAAAAAGAAGTTTGGCAATTGTTAATGCTGTAAAGTTACCCATACATATAACCTGTAAATAAAAGGCTATTAAATTTTTTAAAAAATTAATTAATTAATTTAAAAAAAAAAAAAAAAAGAGGGAGCCTAGAATTCTTGCCTTCTGATTAAGGTCTCAATATTGAATCAATCACAGTGTTTCTGGGCTCCAGTTTTTTTTTTTCTTTTTTTTTCATACAGTTTGGAAGAAGAATGTTCAAATATATGTGTGGTTTGCTGTTTAAAGTTTTAAATTTAAATTATTTTAAATTTAAAATTTAAGTTTAAAAATTTAATTTTTAAATTTTAAACTAATTAAAATTTAAATGAAATTCTGTGGATTAAATGATTCACATAAAGCAAAGTAAACAGGTAAGGATAGAGCCTTTACCTGTGATTTTTTTGGTCTAGGGAGCTCTTGGATGAGGAAACTCCCTCCACCATTGAAGGTTAGTATAGTTTACAATTGTCTACTCAGGGTCAGACATTATAAAGGTAGGATTTGAACCCAGATTTTATCACCTCCGAGGACAATTTATATCCAGTTTGTCTTGCTGCCTATTAGGTTAGCACATAAATTAAAAATATAAATTGATGTTTGCTGTTGTTATTCAGCCATTTCAGTCCTTTCTGATTCTTCATGACCCATTTGGGGTTTTCTTGGGAAAGAGACTAGAGTTGTTGGCCATTTCCTTCTCCAAGTCATTTTACAGATTACTGAGGTAATTGGGATTAGGTCATTTGCCCAAATCACACAGCTAGGAAGTGTCTGAGACTGGATTGGACTGTAGGTCTTGTTGACTCCAGGCCTGACATCCAGTGCTCCACCTAGCTGCCTTTAAATTGGTATTAGAAGTGTCTAAAGATTATCATATGTTCTCACACCATATTTATTTTCCACTTCAGATTTCCAATTGAATAAATGAGTGCTTGTGGCCTAAATGACTATTTAAGAAAAATGTTTACATAGGAAATAAAAATAAGAAAATATTTGATAAATTTTTTTACATTCTATTCTTGAATGTCTGGTTGAAGGAAAATGTGATTTCAGGTGTACTATTATTGAGTCTTAGAATTCAAAACCATACGAGCTGTTATAAATAGGAGAGAAGTAGAAAAGCAGTATGTTACAGAATCACCCTTGTAGTGAGACTTTGGTCTGTTGTTGGTTTGTTGTTACAGTATACACTATTTGTTCCTAGTGTAAAATGTAAAGTGTTGTAATTCCCAGATAAATCATCTGCCAATTATCATGTGTCTATTATACATGATTTTTGTTGGAAAAAAGCTCACATTGTTTGTTGTTGGATTTTTTTTCTTTCTTTCTTCCTTGCTTATCAAAATAATTTTCTGCTATAATGCCTGGCTCAGACTGCTATTCATTTCCAGTGTGGTTTACAAACAGCACCATCTCCAGTAAAAACCTGGCAAATAGAAAAAGCCAACTAGATTTCAAGGGCTGGCTGTTCTAGAGAACATCGAGTTTCTCTTAGTCTACTTACATCATAACTATTTTTCTTTTCTTCATTTCTCTTCCTCAGGAATTAATTAGATTTCATTCTGTTGTATTTTCTCATATTTTTTTCCAACTCAGATTTATTGCAGTAAAAAAAAGATGAATAAATTTGCCACCCAAATTGGAATGCATTCAAAGCCCTCTTGATAGATTTCTTTTTGCTGTTGTGAATTTGTCATGTAGAAATACTGATTTTTGCTGTAGTCTTAAGCAATATCTTTGTTTTTAAAATTGAGCCTTCACTTTTTAATAGTCTGCATATTAAATCAAGTTCTGTTATTGAAGTAGCATACTTTTTAGTATAGGTGACACAGTGGATAGAATTATTAGACCTGCAATTCCAGTCCAGTTTTAGACCTGTATTAGCTGCATGACTCTAGGCAAGTCATTTAATTATTTTTGCCTAAATTTCCTCATTTGTAAAATGAACTAGAGAAGGAAATGGCAAACTATTCCAGTGTCTTTGCTGTGAAAATCTCAAATTGGGTCATAGAGAATCAGAAACAACTGAATAAACTATCAGATTCACAGATTAACTCATTTGACATTTGTGATCATCAAATCAGTACTATAAGTATTATTATTCCCATTCTAGAGCTGTACAAACAAAGGCTTATAAAAATTTGTGCCCACAATTAAGAAGTTGAATATAATCCAAATCTCTTTTGACCCTAAATAAGTCTAACATTTTCCATTGCACCACAATGCCAATCGTAATCATGATCATGAGAATTACAAGTATATTCACCAGACATCCTGTGAAATGTTATTTCTTGTTGTCTTGGATTCATGCATGATGAACCAACTCTTTATTCTCATGTACAAGAAGTCTTGAGCTGATTTAGCTCAATTTTAGCTGTAATTTTAAAAAATTATCTTATTATTCTGTAGAAAAATAATCACTCTGGATAATTCAGTTCCTCAGGTATGAATGAAGACATAAAAAAATCTTGCAAAGGGGGCAACTTAGATGGTGCAGTGGGTAGAGTGCCAGTCCTGAAGTTAGGAGAACCTGAGTTCAAATCCAGCCTCAGACATTTAATAAAACTTGCAAAGCACCGGGATAAACACTGAGAATATCAGTAAGGAAAGTCAGACTTGATTTCAGGGGCTGACATTCTTTTGGGAGAAGACAGGACTTAGGGTTGACAATCCTCAGGTAGCAAGAGAGATGGGAGAGCATCTTCCTGAATGTCATTCCCATTGATAAACACATAGCTCTCTCTGTTGTTGGACCGTTTGACAGACTTGGGGAGCAGGAGGTTTTGGGGGGGAGGGAGGGTGTTTACAAGCTGTAGCGACAGCACGCCCACTGAAGCAGTTGCTGCGCCATATTTCTTGGAGGATGTCCGAAGCAGGACTGGATGGTCTGGGGGATGTTGCCTCCCCCAGGGCTCGGGGGCACTCCTGTCTGTCGGTAGCATGTGGTTGGCTTTTGCTGTTGATAGTAGTTAAGTTGGATGCCTTTTCCACTGATGTCCTCATCGGTGACGGCTGCCCGGGTTTGGGCTGGAAGTCAGATGGTTCATGGAATGCATCTGTTCCCCACACCCTTGGGTCTGGAGTCAAAAGACCTGACTTCCAATCTAGGCTCAGATGCTTAATAGGACAGGTCACATCATCTCTGCCTTTGTTTACTCAACTGTAAAATGGGGATAATAACATCACCTGATTTAGCTCAATTTTTAAATCAATTGTGTGATCAAGTGACAATGTTGGTGAAGTGCTAATAAATTAATATTTTTAATTTAGATTAATAATTGATTAATTTATTCAGTAAATTAACAAATTAAGCTTATAAATGCTTATTCCTCCCTTTTTGCACATCCGAGTCTGAGAGGAGTAGATTGGCCAGCTGGCTCTACGGGAGTATTTGCTGCTTTACCTTCCCTGTAGGTGGCGGTAGTATATCATTTTGTTGGCCATCGTAGCTCTCACCTTTGAAATAAGGGCAATTGGATTAATGCTGTCAGATAGTTGTAAAACTGCACTTCTTAGCCTGTCATGTCCCCTTTTCCATCAGTCCACCATTGTTCCTGCAGAAGCATAAAGAGGGTTGTTAGGAATTAAGTTATGAACACTGTTTTATGGGTTACTATGGGCCAAGACTTCATCCTTCAGTGGTGAATCTTATGTTGTTGAACTGATCTGTATTTATCTGGGCTGGAACAATGATGTCAGATGCAGTCTGACATCATAGCATATTAGAAGCTGAGTGCTCTTATGGTTTAGCTTTCAAGAACCTGATAAAGCTCTAGTGAATAGGATATATCTCTTCCCTTATTCATGGTGATAATTAATACCCATCAGGTACACCTCTAATCTAATTGGAGAGCCGGAGGAGAATGGATTACTTGAGTTTCAGTCATCCAAAACCAATTAAATGTCAACACTAATTCCTTCACCAGGAGATTGAAATTCCTTTGCCAGTCAGTAGTAGGGTTGGCTTATGAGTGATCTTTTTACTTTCAATTTAGGATAGGGAGACCCAGTCTCAAAAATCCCCCAAAACAAACATGGATAATCAAGTCAGGAGTGGTCTAATTTCAAGATGCTAATATAACGACAAAGAAAAAAATAAACTAGTAATCTGTTATAGAATCATATAGGATAATAAGCTCCCCATTTTTTCCTTCTTCATTTCTAATGAGTTTATTTTTGTTTATCCTCCTCCTCTTCAACCCTGTTTTCTTGAAGAATTGCTTAATTCCAAAGCCTGGCAGGCCTGAGAGGTAGTTTTCTCTAGAACTTGTTAAACCAGCTTTCTAGTTGGGCAATGGAGGATCCAGTGGAGGAAGTATTGACCTTTGGGCCAGTGCTCCCTTTTTTCCTTCCTCCCATGTCTGGATGCTTCCCCACCATCCTCAATGACTTGTGAATAAATCTAGGTCCCCTTTCCATCCTGTCTTTGAGACCCATTTCTTCATTCCCAAAAGTTGTAGCCTGGGCCTTTCCAGCCCCTTAACTCACTGCCTCCATGGAGTAGACATGGCTTCTTACACAGCTTGAGTAATCCAGGGAGTTACCGGTTACAATTATACTGGTGAAGAAGGTAGAGGGACTCAAGATTTTCTCACATGTCCAGTCATTGTATCCTTAAACCCACGGACAGATCAGGTTTTAGAAAGCCTCACTGTGATCCTGCATTGATTCCTCTAGGTGGCTTCCTGACCAGAAAAGTTGAGCTCTTACATTGACATTCAAAGCAATTTATATTGTGGTTCTCACCTACATTTGCACTTTTATTTCCTCTGAAATCTCTTTACCTGCCAAACTATACTACTTCTGTATTACTTGTATATACTACACTTTAGTATACTATGTATGTGAAAGTATATGCGTATAACTTTCATATACTATATTATATACTATATACTTTTCTATATTACAATAGAAAAGGATATGCTATGTGCTTTTCTATATTACAGTAGAAAAAGGATCTGCTATATGCTTTTCTGTATTACAATAGAAAAAGGATATGTATATCCTTTTCTTCATTATAATAGAAAAGTATATGCTATATAATTTTGCGTACTATATTATATATGATATATTTTTCTGTACTATGTATAAAGTGTGCACTTTATATTTTTTGTGTACAATATATTTTATTTTAATTATAATAGTTTTATCAAGTATTATTTCTGTTTTCTCATCGCTATACCTCAGCTTATGTTATCATTTCTGCCCAGTAACCTCAGACACTAGCTTTGGGACTCTGGACAATTTGACAGAAGGAAATGGCAAACTTCCTCAGTATCTTTGCCAGGAAAATCCCAAATGGGGCCATGAAGAGTCAATCACTATTGAAATGATTAAATAGCAGCAGCACCATGAAGTCCTATCTCTTGCACAAGGCCTTCCCTTGATTACTTCAACAAGAAATATTTTCTCCTCCTGATTTCTTACAGCATTTTGTCTCAGTTTGGGGGTATTGCCTTGAATGGTAATTATCTTGTGTTACACCATTGCTCCTAATTCCTGGGGTCAGGATCCAGATTTATACATCATTGTAACCTTAGCACTGTTTAGCACTTTCTTGTATTCAGCAGGTGCTTACTATATGTGGCATAATGCATCAAATCCTAAATTTCAAGTAAAACTAGTTATAAAAATGCTTTAAATCAAAACATTAATATTGAATCATATTTGGTTTTCATTTAGTAAATTGGGGCAGTTTATTTATTTTTCTTTTCTTTTTCTTTTAATAAATTTTGAAGTCTACTGAGTCTTCTTTACTTTCCAGGGTTATTCAAGCATAAATCTAGAACTAAAATCCTATCATTCAGTCCAACATACTCATTTTATAAATAAGGAAATAGAGGTCCAGCCTTGCCTTAGGTCTCTTAGTGGCAAAATTAGGATTCTAATCCAGTTTCTCTGACTCATGTGACCCTGAATTCAGACCTGAATCAAACCAAGCAATGATTTTTTTTGTATGATTATTTGAAAGACACTTGATGCCAGATTTTTTCCAACAAATTGTTTACTCCATCCTTGGGGAGGGGGATGCTTGGAAGTATTTCCTTTAGCTCCTCTATCTTTATGTGTGTTTTCCCCTCTCTTCTGAAATTCAAAGCCAGCTCCTTTTTATATGGTGAAAGAATTTATCAAAATAATCACATTGTAGTTTTTTAAAGCTGCCCTCAAATGTATGAAAATGAAGCAGTCTCTTTAACAGGGAGGTTAAAATACAGGACAATATCATATGCATTTGAAAGTGTAGATGGTGTCTCTTTGTTCCTCTGTCTCATCTGTGTCTCTATCTTTTTGTCTTTTTCCTCTCTCCTCTTTTCTTTTTCTCCTTCTCTTCTCTCCTCTCCCTTCCATCCCCAACAATCCCCAATCCCTCTCTCTCTCTCTCTCTCTCTCTCTCTCTCTCTCTCTGACTCTTGTTACTCTCTTTCTCTATCTTGCCCTTTTTTTTCTTTTTCCATCCCCCACCCCCATCTGTTATCATGGCCATTTGCTGTCCCTAAAATATTCTTTTAATGGCACACAGACTAAATGAATGCATGTAATATACCAGCACTTTTGGGCTGAATTCATGCTGACCTTCTAAGTGACACCTGTTAGAAAAGCTTTCTATTTTTATACTCTTTTCCTCTTATCTCTTCCCACTCTAAATGTGCTAAACATTTTTCCAGCTGGGGAGAGTTATGAATTTTCAGGTCCAACCCTAAGGAGCATCTTCTGTAGTCTGGCAAACCTGGGGCTGAGAAACTGAGTTCTCTCCACCCTATTTTAATCCACAAAATCTGTGATATACTGGGGTTTCCTTTAATTTCTTGATAAGAGTTTATTGGAAGTTGAGACTTTTCATCACTGACTTGAAATAGCCAGGGAGATTCAGTACTGTAGTTAGTGTAGAATTCTGATGTTCTTTGGGGAAGGATTACTTTGTAATTTTAGAATTTTTCCTTGTTGGGCTGTCAGAAATATATCAAAAAGCTTCTATGATAATGGTTGGTCAGTCTTAGTGCTGAATGAGATATATTTCCCCATCTCTTATTCACATAAGGATTTTCCTGATATAGAGTGTCACAATGGATACATCACTGATTGAGAGTCAGGAAGAGTTAAGCTCCAAGCTCAGATACTTAATAGCTAGATAACCTTGGAAAAGTCTATTAATCTCTCTGAGCCTCAATTTCCCTCTTTATAAATTAGGATAATACTTCTTGAGATTATTATGAAGATAAGGGAAATAAAATACTAAAGGGTAAGTCAATTGTAGGCAATTTGTTCAGAACTACCAAGTGCCAGACAAGATTTAAAAAAAAATTTTTTTTTGCCCTTAGTGAGTTTACATTCTATAGTGGGAGTAAGTATGTTGAAACCTTAAAGTATTTTATAAATAATAGCCATTGTTATTATTACTTTTTTATATTACATATAATATACATATACATTATAATAATTACATTATTAAATAATGACTTCATGTGCATGTACAAACAATAAGTTTTAAGTTTTCTTATGCCTACATATATTTCTGCTGTTAAAATGTTTATCAGCTGTCATGATGGTGCACCTTTTGGGGGAGGATGAGGCTGGTACATGCTTAAGCTTGAGAGTTCTAAGCTACAGTGGTCTAAATTGATTAGGGGTCCATACTAAGTCTGATACCATTATGATGAACTCTTAGAAGGAGGAGGTCCGTCCACCATGCTGCCTACAGAGGAGAAAACTAGTGTTGGAAACAGAGCTGATTAAAACTCCCATCCCCATCAGAGGGTTGAGCTGCCCTTTGTGAGACTGAGAGATCCTGTCTCATGATGAATAAAAAGTAAAATTTTTATTAAAATCTTTTTTGGATGCCATTGTCTCCCTTCTTATTGACTATTACTAGTCATGAATATGTAATCACTAAACATAGATAAGCAGATTAAAAAGAAGTTATTCAAAGGCCGGAAAAAAAAATGAAAAACACAAGAATCCCAAGAAATAATAACTAGGCTGTCATATTGTGCATTTATACTGTCCCTTCTTTCCGTTTCAAGATTATGGATACTTATGGAACTTCTGCTATATCCTTAATTCAATTTAACAAATATTTATCATGTACTATGTATCAGGCACTGAGACTAGAGAGATGGAAAACAATAAATCCCTGTACTCAGCTTGTCTTTACCCAGATAAATAGAATACAAGATAGAATATGTTAGGGAAAAGAAGGGATCCACATAAAATACTTTTAGCCAGTCAGTAGATAGAATGCCAAGTGGATTCATCTGTCTAAGTTCAAAACCAGCTATTAACTCACTTAACTCTGCCTCAGTTTCCTTATCTGTAAAATGAGCTAGAGAAGGAAAATGACAAAAGCAACAAATACTTTAATATTTTATATCAAGAACATTCTATTTAGCTTGAGTTGGCAACCCCCAGCCATGAACTTGATGGCTGTGAGACAGTGCAGTGACAAAGGACTTCTGCCATTTAGGTGCTACCATTCCGTTTTCTTTATATATTCCAGTATCTTTGCCAAGAATATCCCAAATGGGGCCACAAAAAGTCAGGAACAACTGAAAAATGACTGAACAGCTGAATTCAACTGAAGCTGTTGAGCAAAGGAATGACCCAGTCTGAGGTGGGAATTGGAACTTAATTTTGGTAGCTGTGTGAAAGATAATTTGGAAAGGCAAGAGAGAGAAATTGGAAAGTACATTCAAGAGCATTCTCAAATCTGTGCCTTGAAACAAAAGGAGAGAAGGAAGTGGATCCTTTGTGACTGTTTTGTTTTGTTTTTTTCTTAGCACACCATTTTTTTTTTTTTAGTATGGTATTTATTAATGGGACTAGAGACTCTTGCAGTAGATTTACAGAGGCAAATGTTAAATTGCATCTGCGTTATATAAAACAACAGATGGGCTGACTCAACCCCTTAACTTTTCTTCCCACGAAGTTCTCATGAACCAGGTCTTTAGCAAACATTTTCAGTAACTCTGGCAAACTAAAAATTCAATGAAGGAGGATGTGAACTTTAGAACCAAGAAATATCAAGAATAACCTGATTTAAAAAAAAAAAAAGAATAAGGGACTTGCCACCAAGTCATGAAATTTGAACTTTATGTGTAATTAGGACTAAAATATTGTTAATTGTTTCATTCAGAAATGACTTTTTAATAGAATGTCATTTATTTATTTGTTTTTGATATATTTAGAAGATGCAGGTTTCTTTATGGTAATGTCTTAGATTATATGACTAAAGTAAGGTTTTTTTTTTTTTTTTTCCTGGAATAACTGATATCAGTTACCTTTTTAAAAATACTGCAAACTTTAATACCTTTGACATGTACTAGCTATGTGACTATGAGCAAGTCATTTAACCTTTCATCATCCTATACCATTTTCTAAGAGTATAAGATGTAGGTGAATTGGGGTGTTGATCTGCAATGATGGAGGGAGTTTCTATATTTGGAACTCCTTTTTCCAATGAAATCATGGGTCCAGATCCCTTCTCCCAAATTTTCCCATTCATAAAATTAATTTAAAAGATCCCCATTGAGAGGTGCAGAGATATGGTAGGTTTTTGTTTTTTTAAATAATGATACTTATAAGTTATAACTTAGCTCAATTTTCATTACCATTCACCCTATGGTCTTGGTTTTAATTCCTTGCATTTCCCTTTTAGGGCAGGAATTAAAGGGGAATGATCTAATAGCATTTTGCAGCAAAACAAGGGGAGTAAATGCATTCTGAATTGCAGTTATGACTCTACAGCTACAGAATCATTAAAATTAAACTGTTACTTAGGTACAATAGTGTTTTTATATCTATGTATACTATGTATGTATATGTATATTTATAACAGCATGTTTACATATGCTACCTTTTGTTTATCATGAATTAATTTTTTTATACAGAAATAACACAGAAGAGAATGCTAGGGAGGCAGAATTTGGGAAAGTGTGACAGGTATACCAGGAAAGAGGGAGTACCTGGAGGAAAGCCAAAATCAAAATTCCATAACTGGATTTTAACTCATGGCAGAATTGCCTTTTTAGGGTGCATAGCAAAATTAAAAAGGGAAGCTGGTGACAGTGTCCCTTTTAAAGGTTCTGATTTTTTTTTTTTTTTTTTTTTGTATAAAGATTGATGTGCATTCAGTGGCAACATGAGCAAAGATGGTTGAATTAAAACCAAGAACTTTCTAGCCTCATGACCCTAGACAAGTTACTTAACATGTCTCAGCCTCAGTTTCCCTCCTCTGTTAAATGGTGATTATAATACCTATCTCCCAGAGTTATGAGAATCAAGTGAGAATGAAGTATATTACAATTCTTAAACATTTATGGTGGGTAGTAGTAGTATCATATGCTCTTGTTAGTCTTGAGTTGATATATAATTTTTGGAATTGATATGTCAAAAACACATATAAAAGAGTGTTTAAAAACTAACCATATAGTATTTATTATGGCAAGTAAAGCTTCATATCAGATCTGTTGGAAATTATTAGAGGAAAAAAAAAAAATCCTTCCCCCTCTCCTCCTTCCCTCCCCCCCTCTCCAGATAGCTACATCAGTGAATACTCTTGAGTTTTGAATGAAGCACCTAAAAAATAATTGCTGGCAGTAGCATGAACCAGTTGGGAAATATTGGTGAAGCATTAAAATATCCCCAAATAATCCTGAAATGCTTACTCTGCTCACAACCATTTTAGGCCTGCTCACAACCATTTTGGGCAGGCCAGCATTGTTTTTAATGTCCTCAGAACATACAATCTTTCTGTCTCTCTCCTGCCCTAAAAGACAATAAAGTTAAAATGAATGTGGGCCAGTGAGATACAGTGTATTTTGATTTCTCCATTAAATATCTCATAGCTTTTTTTTTCTTGAGGCAATTGGGATTAAATGACTTGCCCCAGGGTCACACACTAGGACATATTAAGTGTCTGAGGCTGGATTTGAACTCCGGTCCTCCTGACTTCAGGTCCAATACTCTATCCACTGTGCCATCCAATTACTCTTTTAAGCTCTAACTTTAGTCCTTGATGCAGTAAGCATCTGACATTTTCACAAGATGCAAAACAGAAATGATTTAAAGAATTTGTCAGTCATTCAAGTTAGTAAGCATTTATTAAGTATCACTTGTGTACCAGGTGTTGTTATAAGTGTAGGATATATGTATCCTATATCCTACATATAGGATAAAATGGGTCACTACCTCAAAGAGCAGACACTAGAAATAAAAGAGAGTGGGAAAGGCTTCTGTAGAAGGTGGACTTTTAATTGGGACTTGAAAGAAGACAAGGAAGCCAGGAGGTTATTCTGAGAAGGGAGATTATTTTATGCATGAAGGATAAGCAGTAAAAATACCTGGCATTAGGAGATGGAGTATCAGAGCCAATTTTCTTTTTTTTTTTTCTTTTAAACTTTACCCTAAAACACTACTGACAAAAAGTACAAGTTCCCCAAACATCGTGTTTCATAATATCTTGCATAAGGAGAATGTTATTCTTCCATTTAGTCATTACTCATGCTACACAGACCATGTGTGATCTTAAGCTATTTGAAACCTGTGATAATTAAATGTTAGTGTTAATAAGTTGTTTTTTTTTTCAACTCCCAAACAGAACAGCATTTTTCGGATGTGGTACTCAGTGAAGAATTCCTCAATCTGGGCATCGAACAAGTATGCAGTTTAATATCCAGTGACAAGCTTACAATTTCCTCAGAAGAGAAGGTAAGTCTTAAAAACTTACCTATCAGTTAAAAAAACCAATCCCTCCATCTCTACCCTCCATCCCCCCTTTCTGTCATCTCTACCCATTTTGTTAATGTCTGTCTGTAAATGTCCGTTCGTTAATCTATCTAATAAATGTTCTTTACCTTATATAGATAGTGAGAAGAAGGATATAGGCATTTCCCTGAAAGCTAAGAAAACCAGCTGCTCTACTGCTGACTCACTGTACCAATTATTGCAAATTTGTGAATTTCTCAGAAGAGTTGTTTCCTCTGACATTTTCCTATCGTTATCAAATGGGCTTTGAGAGCGTGGGTGCTCTCAAAAGAGAATTAAGTTTAACTCAAAAGAGTTAAAAGATTGTTCCTTCCTACAGTTTGTCCAAGGATATCTGTCTGTTAGAAGTATGAGCTAAAAAAGCATTTCTGACATGAAGGAGATCTTAATCACCTGGGATCATAGGGGAGTTCCAGATACTGGTCCTTTCCAATCTGACACTGATTCCCAAACTCTCTCCCAGCATAGCTCCCTTTCTTGAGAATGGTTCATTTTCATTCTAGAGAGACAAAGGATAGAAAGAATTCAAGACTCTGGGTTTGCTAGACCCAGAGTTAGGAAGACCCAAATTCAAATCCAGCCTCCAAAGCTTACTAGTTGTGTGACTCTGGGCAAGTCACTTAACTGCTGCCTGCCTCAGTTTCCTCATCTGTCAAATGACTTTAGCTCCTAGGATTATGAGGATCAAATGAGATAATTTTTGAAAAGTGTTTTGCAAAATGTAAACCTCTATATAAATACTAGTTGTTTTTGGTGTTGCTAATTAGAGAGATCTGGTTCCAAATTCCACTTCTGATGCTTTCTATGATCATTAGCAGGCTTTAGTCTTGGTTTCATCACATGCACAACAAAAATGATGATACAAGAGGTACCAACTTCATTGGATTATTAGGAAGATCCAGTGAGAAACTTCACATAAAACAACTTTGTAAACCTTTACAAATGGTTATATGTTAGTGCCTTCTATCTCTTACCACTCCAAATCCTTGTTCTCATCACAATTCAGCTTCCCATTATCTCTCCCAGAGCAAAGTGCACTCTCTTCAGCACTTTTTTACTTCTTTTCCCTGCTCCTTCCTCATGTTCTTTCCATTAAGAATTATTCCCGTTAAGCCAACCCCATTTATGTGTCAGTTCAGCTCTGCTCACTCTTTCTACCATGCCTTCTGAAATTTCCATTTCATAACGAATAAACTCTCTTTCATCCTGGACCTCTCATCTTCTTTCCTTTGGTCTCTCAGTAACTTTATCAGCTCCTGTGGGTTTAATTATCAACTCTCTGCAGAGGACTTCCCAATCTACATAGCTAGTCTCTTTCTCTCCTTGGAGCTTTAGTCTCACATCAGAAATTGCCCTTTGGGCATTTCAAACTGGATCTTCTGGAGACATCTTTAATTCCACTTGTCTAAAACTGAACTCGTTATCTTTCCCCCAAAACCTTCTTCTTGTCCTTACTTCTCTGTTTCTGTCAAAGACACTACCATCCTTCTAGTTTCTCTGCTTCACAACGATGGTTTTATCCTGCATCCTTTTTTATTCTCTGTACTATTCTGTAAATCTAGTGAGTTTCCATATCTTGTAACCCCCTTCACAGCAGCTCTTGAATCTGACTCTTTCAGTGTAATTAAATAGCCTCATCTAATTATGACATTTTCTGTTAAAGACACTACCATCCTTCTAGTTTCTGTGGTTCACAACCATGGCTTTATCCTGCATCCTTTTTTAAAACTCCATGCCATTCTCCATATCTAGTCAGTTTACATATCTTGTAATTTCCCCCTTCACAGCAGCTCTTGAATCTGACTCTTTCAGTTTAATTAAATAGCCTCATTTAGTTATGACATTTTCTGTCAAAGACACTACCATCCTTCTAGTTTCTCTGGTTCACAACCATGGCTTTATCATGCATCTTTTTTAAAATCTCCATGCCATTCTCCATATCTAGTCAGTTTACATATCTTGTAATTTCCCCCTTCGCAGCAGCTCTTGAATCTGACTTTTTCTCTCAGCTTAATTAAATAGCCTCACTTAGATTATAACAACTTCTTAATTGGTTGTCCTGCCTGTGTTTTCCCTACTTTAGTCCATCCAAAATAACCGTTGCCAAATTGATTCACCTTAAGTGCAGACCTGTGTGATTCCACTCTTTGACCAATTTTAATGCCCCTTATTCCCTCTAGTACCAAATATAATCTCTAAGGTTTGTACAGACTGTCCCCGACCTATCTTTCCAACTCCATTGGTTTTTATTCCCCTACTTAGACTTTACCAGCCGGCCAAACTTGCCTCCTTCTCTGTTCCTCACCCACACTGCTCCATCTCCTTGTCCATGCCTTTGTCCCAGCTGTCCCACAAAGCTGAAGGGCACTCCCTCTTCCCTCTGCATCCCAGAGTCTCACAGTGTAAGATGCAACTCAGGCACCATCTGCTGCACAAAGCATTTAATTGCTATTTCCCTCCCTCCCTCTCAAAACTACCTTGTATTTAACTTTTTTGTATTTATTCAATTTTGATTTATGCTGTATATATTTTATATGCACTTGTTATCTCCCCCTATCTTTCATCCTTAGAATGTAAACTTGTGGGTAAAGATGATTTCTTTCTTGGAATTTGTATCCAGTGCCTAGCATAATGTGTGGCACCTAATAGTCAAGTAAGAAATACTTCTTGATTGATTGATTTCCTACATTGTGGTCTGCCATTTTCAATCACACTGTTATGAAGGGTTGAAATGGGATACAACTAAAGAAATACAATAAAAGTCTTTCACCCCCTCTTTGATTGGTTTTAATAAAGTGTAAGGATGATGAGAGAAAACCATCAGAAAGCTCTTCATTAAAAGAAATTAAAACATTTGCTCATTATTTATTAAACTAGCATTTATTGATCACTTACAATGCCAAATACTGTTTGAGATGCAAAATTACACACAGCAAACTGCCTCTGCTAAAGTGGTCTATAGTCTGTTAGAGAAGATTTACACAAATATTTACAATACAGGATTATCTTGGATGGGTGCTGTTGGAGTAATAGTCGCCCAGTGCTTATAGGAGTGCCTCTGTGATGGAGAAAGTAACATTTGAACTTCACTGTGAAGAACTGGAAGGATTTCTGAGGCAAAAACTGAGCTTGGATAAGTGGAGAGGCATGGGGCAGAGAGAGAAACCCAAGAAAATGCAATTGGTTAACTACAAAGGACATATGAAGGAAGATGTTATCTACATCTAGAGAAAGAACTGATAAATGGAAGTATCTCTAGAATGATTTTACAAAATACACATTTTTATATCTACTGGTAGCTATCTCTAGAGTAGGGAATGGAGAGGAGAAAGAAAAAAGTTTATATAATAACTCTATATATTTAAAAAGAATAACAACTTGCAGTTTCCTATAAAATCCTTTTTATTTTATTATATTTTATTATGAAAATGTTTTATTCCATAAATTAAAAATAAAATAAATAAATGTAACTACTTAAGAATTGTTTCATGTTTTCCAAAATATAAAGTTTATATTGCATATTGATGAGTGATTAAGATTAAAAAGTTATTCTGGGCTCAGTTATGGTAAAAGGGGTGCTTCACTTCTGGGCTACAGAATTCAAAGTTTATTCATTGAGAATTAGGATGACATTGAGGAATGGCATGCATAAGCATGAATTAGATTGATATGGATGTGAAATGTGGATTGCAGTAGAGCTTCCTTCCAGGCAGGGAGAACAATTAGAAACTAGTGCAGTAGTCTGACAGGTAACAGAAGGCATTTAGTGCCAGAAGTTGGAAAAGAATGAATATAGTTAATGCAAGAGGACTTTCAAAAGAGCAGAACTTGAAATGTCTATCGATTGAGGATTAGCTGAACAAATTGTGTCATATGAAAGTAATGAAATATAATTGTTCTGTAAGAAATGATGAGCAGGCAGATTTCAGAAAAGCTGGAAAGACTTACATAAACTGATGCTGAGTGAGAGTAACAACAATACTGTGTGATGATCAACTGTGATTTAGCTCTTCTCAGCAGTAAAATGGTCATTAGACAATGCAAAAGACTCATGATGGGGGGAAAAACTATTCACATTCAAAAAAAGAACTGATGGAGTCTGAAAGCAGATTGAAGCATACTATTTTCACTTTGGGGGATTTTTTGATGGCTTTTCCCTTTTATCCTGCTTTTTTTTTTTTTTTTTTACAACTTGACTAATATGGAAATATGTTTACATGATTGCACATGTATATAATCTATATTAGATTGCTTGCCCTCTTGGGAAGAAGGGATGGAAGAAAAGGGAAAAAAAGTGAAACTCAAAATCATATAATGAATATTGGAAAACTATTTACATGTAATTTAAAAAAATAAAATACTATTTCCCATACATAAATAAACATGAGCCAAACAAAAGAACAGATCTTGGAAAATCAGTTAACTTCCCTCAGCATCCATTGCTTCATCTGTGAAATGAGGTGTTTAGACTCAATGGCCTCTGATGACTATCCCAATTCTTTGCTTCCATAATCTGCTTAGAAGCAAGAGCAAAGGCTAAGGGAGTGCAGGAGATGATTGAGGGAGACAGAATCTCAAGCAGTACTGATGTAGAGGGGGTGGGGGTGTGAGAAGAAAGAAGAGATTGTGAAGGAGTTAGGAAAAGTGGTACTGGCAGCACACACAGAGCCAGCAGAGTAGCATAGACCAGCATCTCAAAAACAAAGTGGGGTGGGGGGATGAGGGGAGTGGTGAGGAGACTGTGCAAGGAACAAATGATACTTGATGGTGTGTGATGCTGCAGATTTCAGGGAAGATGAGGAGACCATAAGACCCCTGATTCTATTATTGAGGAGGGTCTGCATCATCTTTTGCAAGAATAATCCCAAAAGTCATAGAATAAAAGCCAGAAGTTATTTTTATTGTTCATTCATGTCGACTTTTTGCGACCCTATTTGGGATTTTCTTGGCAAAGATAGGGGAATGATTTGCCAGATAGCCAGGGATTAAAGAGTGAGGGCAGCTAGATGGCACAATGAGTAGAATGCCAGCCAGGAGTTAGCAAGACTCCTATTCATGAATCTAAAATCTAGTCTCAGACACTTATTATGTGACTCTGGGCAAGGAACTTTTTACCCTGTTTGCCTCAGCTTCCAAAAGAAATGGCAAGCCATCCTAGTATCTTTGCCAAGAAAATCCCATATGGGGTCACAATGAGTTGGATATAACTGAAAAATGACTGAACAACACAAAAAGAATAAGGAGTGCTAAAAGAAGAGAGTCAGTGCATCTAAACTATTTAAAATAAAGATTTAATATAGGAAGAAAAGAAAAGGAATAGATGCTTGAAAGAAGGTTTTATTTTGCTCTTTAAAAATATTACAAGTGTTTTGACCACCAGATAGATGTATGGGGGAAAAAACCAGGTTTTTTTTATTTAAATGGATCATAGATCCAACCATGGATTGCAAAGCACCTGGACTCGAGGCCACCTTGACTTAACAGCTTTATTTTACAAAAGTAGGAAGCAAAACTTGTTTCACTGGATGATTTGCCCAAAGTCTTAACAGCCAGGATTCAAAACCAGATCATAGATTAAGAGAAGGGACCTTAGAAGCTATTGAGTCCAATCCAACCCTATCTTTTCAAAAATGAGAAAACCAAGTCACAGAGAAGATAAGTGCAGGGTGACACAGTTAGGGTCTGAAACAGAGATGGGATTTGAACTCGTGTTTTCCGGAATACAAATCTTGTGCTCTTTCCACAGCACCATGTCGATGCTAAGTCGCTGGGAGAAGTGAGATTGCTTTCTGGGCAGTAGCTAATAAAGTACAAGAGAGTCAGAGATGCATGGAAATCAATCTTAAATTTGCAAAAAATCTTCAGTTCTTCTCTTTTTCCTGGGAAAGCAGATCCTGAGATGATAGTTCATTTTCTCTGTACAAGTTAATTGTACATCAAAATCTTTTTGAGTGGGAACTATACCTATTGAGCACCAGATCGTTCCAAATAATGTTAACATTTATTAAGTGTTGTGTTAAGTGGGGGAAAGAGGTGATTCAAAACTTTTTCCCTCAGAGAGGTTCGTACAAATATTATATAGGCTGTTTATAAGTGGAACAGTGAGATGTTAAAGTGGATAGAGGGCTGTATTTCAAGTCAAGGAGACCTGGATTCAAATCTTGCTTCAAATACTTCCTAGTCATGTAACATGTAACTCTTGGAATTGGGAAGACCTGAATTCAAATGCTGCCTCAGACTCCCACTACTTATGTGACTTTGGACTAAGCACTTCACCTTTCATTGCCTCAGTTTCCTTATTTATAAAATGATAGAGCTGAACTCAGTGACTTCTAGGATCCTGCCTGGCAGTAAGTCTAATATCCAACAATGTTGGAAACTACTAATGGGTAATGGGTACTACTTAATGTTCCTCACTCCCCTGTTCTGTCTCCATGCTTTTGCACTGCGGACTCTCATGTCTAGAATATTATTCCCTTATTAGGGATGCCCTCCAGGCCCCATCTTCTACATGAAGGCTTCCTGATCCAATTGCTCATGCCCCCCTTCTCAGACTACCTTGTATTTAACTAATCTTTGTATGAATTCACATATACACATACATGTATATGTACTTATTAACTTTGTGTATATATTTTACAGAAACAGTTATCTATTTACCTTCTTATCTATCCATCCACCCATCCATCTATCTACTTTTCCATTCATCTTTCTGTCTCTTTGTCTATCTACCTATCCATCCATCCATCCATCTACCCATCTATATGTATACTGATCCATCCATGCATCTATCCCTATCTATCCATCAGTCTACTTACCTACCCATTCATCTGTCTATCCATTCATTTTTCCATCTCTCTACCTAGCTATCCATCCATCTGATTGTTTACCTATCCATTCATGAATCTATCCCTATTTATTTCTATCCGTCTATTGACCTACCTATCTGTTCTCCATCTACCTACCTGTCCATTTATCTATCTGTTTCTCTATATTTCTATGTCTCTGTCTCTGTCTTTCTATATCTCTGTGACACTCTCTCTCTCTCTCTCTCTCTCTCTCTCTCTCTCTCTCTTTCTCTCTCTAATACATGTGTTTCTTCCATCAAAATGTAAGTGCAAGTAGTGATTGTTTCATTCTGTGTACTTGTATCCCCAGTGCCTATGATAGAGTTTGGCACATAGCTGACAAGTAGTAAATACTTCTTGATTGATTGATTGATTAACAGATGGGGACTGAACCTAAGGTTTCACTGGTGTAATAAACTCTCAGGCTGGCATCTTCCTTGCAGCTTACTAAAATACTGTGAGGTTGAGACTTGCCAGGATCACACAGCCAGTATGAGCAGGACATGTAGGACTTAAACCCAGTGTTTCTTGGCTCTGAATTCAGCTCTCTAGCTGCAGTACTTCTGCTTGATACTGGTAAAAATAAAGAATTCATCTTGTTCTGCAGGATAATTTTAATCCCCAGCAAAATGTTTTAGTTGTATGACACTGGGCAAGTTACTTAACTCAAGTGTGGGCATGGGCCTCCACAGCCATTTGCCTGTGATTCAGGCCCATGGTCTTTTTTAGTTTTTAGAAATGCTTATGTGCTGGACAATACATTGTAGGGTGTAGACTTCAGGGAGAAGATGAAAGTAGTTCATTATAACAGTCTGGGAATGTTATTTTTCCATATTACTTTGGGAACTTGATTATTATTTTATCAAAAGAAGCTAAAATTTAGATTAGATAAGCTGAACCAAGCTCAGCCTGTAAAAGATGATTTGAAATGAAATAAATCATACTACAGTGAGTCATCATTGGTACTCCCTGAGTTTGGGAAGATTAGATCATGTTCTTGGTAAAATTCTGCCTTCATTTCTACTGTGAAGAATAATGAGGAAATAAGAATTTTGGACTACATTCAACATCTGAATTTGGTGGGTATCATTTAATGGAGTAAACTCTTTCTGTATGAAACATTCTGGATTATTTTACTCCAGGCAAAGTAACATAGTGGACATTGTTTCCTGGCCTTGATGCCTGGAAGATCTGAGTTCAGGTCCTTCTTCAGACACATTTGGACAATTCAGTTAACCTTTAAGCATCCTAGATGGCTCTCTGAGACTATAAATTGTAGAAAAGGTGTTTACCTCATCAATCAGCATTCAGTTATAAAGTAGAAAAAGGTCGGGTTTAAAGGTCTTTAAATACCAAAGTATTGATTTTATTTTTGACCCTGGAGATAATAGGGAGTCAGTGTGGTTTATTGAATAGAGGTATAATATAGTCAGGCCTCCACATAAAGAAAATCACTTTGGAAGAGCAAATTTTCCCTTCCTGGAGTTCTTTTTACCAGTGAAATTACAGGTCCTGTGATTTCCCACTTGTAGAAAATAGACTAGTTATTTTATCTGGTAATCATGATTGGATTTTTCCTTTCCCCTCTGTTTTTTGAAAGGTATTTGAAGCAGTAATTGCTTGGGTAAACCATGACAAAGATGTAAGACAAGAGCTGATGGCTCGACTGATGGAGCATGTGCGGCTACCTTTGCTTCCCCGGGAATATTTAGTTCAGGTAAGAAAGCCCAAATGCGGAACAGAGAGCTCATAATTTTGGCTCCCAGGCCCAAAGGGCAATGTAGTACAAGATGCTCCATAAATGTATAATAGAGGCTGAACAGACAGTACCATTTGTATCCCCTACAGTCATAGAAGGCTGATCTTACTATAATCATCATATGGATCCATCCATAGGCCCAAAGACTGGGCTCCATCCTTAGTCCCCTATCTGCACTGACAGTTCTGGTTTGGATAGTTGTATTTCCTGTGAAAGAATCACTGTGCATTATTGGTGTGTTCTTGTTTTATTTGCTTTTTAACAAGCTCTTGATTTTAATTATGGAAATGGAACTCTTCAAAGGGATGTCTGTCCCTTAAAATGAAGAAATAAATTGAGGCCAGTGTTAATTAAAATTCCCATGAAATGTAATTATTTATACCTGTCATATGTATAATTATATCAGTAATTTCTAGCTGAGGAAATATAATTTGTTTTGAATAAAGAAGAATAAATTCAACCTTAATTACATCTTACAAAATTGAAAACTTTGTTTTTTCTTCGTTAAGAAACATACTTAATTTTTTAAAGTTCATTAATAAGAGTCATTGAATTAATTCATATTAATTTCAACTCCCTAGAGAAAATGGATCTGAAACTTTTTTTCATGTTTTAGATGCAGTTTGTTCTCACATGCACCATGTAATCACTGACACATGATGATATCAAAAAAGCTTTTATTAAGTACTTTGTGCCAGACATGAGAGTTGAGATAGAAGCAACTAATATAATCTCTGCCTTTGGTGAGTTTCCATTTCTAATGGGGAATGACAATATGTAAAGGGAAGATAGAAAAAAGGGACAGTTTCTATGAGCCATCACCATTTAGAAACGATGGAGAAGTGACATGGAATCCTAATTCCAGGTGAGATAAGGCAAATGCTCAGCCGCCAAAACACAGGAAAAGAATCTTGGGTCATCGATGGCCAGATTTTAGGTAGCTAGAAAAGAAGGGGAGTGTTTTAATAGACAGACAAGAGAAGATGAGGTTGGCTGGAGTTTTACTTTTCACTTTTAAAGATTCACCTGATTCTAAAGTTAATTACAGCAAGGGATATTATTACCTGTAATGGGAAAGTAGGGTTTTAAAGTATTTAAAAAAAACTTTTTTTGGATGATTTATTGTATATAC
Source organism: Sarcophilus harrisii (assembly GCF_902635505.1). Taxonomy (NCBI): domain Eukaryota; kingdom Metazoa; phylum Chordata; class Mammalia; order Dasyuromorphia; family Dasyuridae; genus Sarcophilus; species Sarcophilus harrisii. Next base: position 93,381,230 of record NC_045431.1, read on the forward strand.
TTCCCATAGCATTTCCGCGACCTAGCTTTCTTCCCATAGTCAGGGATTTTCTTCCTCTTACTATTTGGCTTCATTTTAAAATAATATGGAAATGATGCTTCCTCAAGCATTTATACAACATTGTTCCTTGTCTTCTTTTTTGTTGTTGTTGTTATTACTTCCATTCCAATTTGTAACTACTTGAGCACATTGTTAACTTGTCAGTGTGAGCATTTACACCTTGAAAATTGACAATTTTTACAAATCAGACCTTGATTAATATCCTATTTTGTGAAACATCTCCACTTAAGAAAGTGATGAAAGAATTATTAATAATGCAAATTTAATTTTAAAATGTGCCACAAATAGATTTCCCCCCCGAAGAGAGCTGATTGTTAAATACTGTTGAGCATCGTATTCCCTCCATATTTTCCCCACCAGTCCATTTAGCTCATTGAGACAACTTCTTAATATTTCCTCTCCTGATATCTTGGCTGCATTTCCTTGGGATTGTCATTTTTTGTGGTATTTGGAGGATCCTTATCTCCCACTCCTCAATTCCTCATCTCTAATGGAATTTACCAATCTGTCTTTTTTTGGTAGAGGGTGGAAGAAGAAACCCTAGTGAAGAACAGCAGCGCTTGCAAAGATTACCTCATTGAAGCCATGAAGTACCACCTGCTGCCCTCCGAGCAGCGCACACTAATGAAGAGCGCCCGGACTCGGCTGCGAACACCCATGAGCCTGCCCAAAGTAAGAGCTTCCAAGCCAGGGGCTCCTCTAAAGGTTCTTCCAGATTTTGTGTTTTCCCCCTATAAATTACCAAACGTTCTCTCATGCCCAAATGGCATTTGGTTGTTTCAGAGTTTTAATTCTAATTATAGAACTAAGAACTAAGGGGAGTTAATTAATCTAATTGTAGTATCAGGAGGAGAAGGCTCCTAAAATTAGATATTTATTAAATTAGAAAGCTAGATTTCAGAGTTATTTCACAGCAGAAGGATTTTAAGTTTGGGAGTATCATAGACCCATTTGGTAGTCTAATTCCTTCCCAGAATTATGTCTTTAAATGTAAAAAATTAATTACAAAGGAAACAAATTATATGTATATTTTTATATTTTTGAAATCAAAGTTCCAGATGCCAAAGTTAAGAACTCTTATTTCAAACCAGAATTAGAAAAAAGATATTTAATTCCTCCCTTACACTTAAAAAGTTGTTCCTAGTGATACCATACAAGATGTCAAATGGAGGGGTTGTGGGGTGGTTCAGTAGATAGAACACTGCCCCTGGGGTCAGAAGCACCCAAGTTCAAATTTGACTTCAGACACTTGACAACAGTGAGATGATGGATGAGTCATTTGACTCCAATTGCCTTGTAAAAATAAAATAAAAGCCAAAAAAATTGGTCAGATGAACCCATTTTTTGAAAAAATTGTTTTAGTTTTCAAAATTTTGGAGACTGATTTCTCTTATTTTTAATCCATTCATTTTCCACCGCCCTCATCTTCTGTTTTCCTGATTCTTAAGCGTTTTAGAAATTTAAGCCCAATTCACACTGAATTTGAATCCCTCTTCTCACAGCCTTGCTCTCTCTGACCTCAGGAAAATCTTTGTTTTTCTCTCCTTTTTTCTCTGACCCTCAGTTTGCTTATTTGTAAATTGAAGGAGTTGAAGTGGATGAACTCTGAGGGTACTTTCAGCTTTAAATCTGTGATATTTTGTTCTTTCATTTCTTCCTTAACAAAACCGTTCATTTTTTTTACTGCCTTCTTTTTCATCATAAAAAAACCCTTTCAGTTTTATTTTTCCATATGGGATTTTCTTCTTTTTATGATAATTAAGACCCTGTTCTTTGGGATATATCTTGGGGGTGACCTCACTTGGACTTATAGAGGATAAACTGTCATCTGCTGCCTCCTTTATGACTTTTATGACTAAAGCAACCTGTGTTGCTTTAAGAAATATGAGTTAATTTGTTTATGTCCATTATTCTCTTGTCTTAGTGTATATGTGTATATGTATATGTGCACACACACATGTGTGTGCTTGTGCTAACTTCCCTTTCATATCACTTTCTCAGTAAATTCAGTGTTTTAGAAGTTTCTTTTCCATATATTCAGTTTTCTTCTTTCCAAATTGAATTTCACGGGGGTAGTTTTTTTCATATTTTTAGCTCCTAAGAGTCTATATTGATAATATTTTTCTTTCTTTCCCATTGTTAACAACACCTCTAAACTTAGAATCATCTGATAATTTTGCCAGTGTTCTGTTTATTCATTTTTCTAGAGAGTTAATAAATATTTTAAATTAGAAATGGACTTCAGCACCAGCCCCTGGTTAATTCTTTTATAATTCCAACCCACTGATACATTGCAGTTTGAATAAAATTTCAGTGCATGTGAGGATGTTTCTAAACCACAAAGAAGTCATTAGTGGATTTGACTGATTGGTTTTGATATCACATGCAGTTGTATTGAGCCTGCTTTTAAAAATACTCCTACTCCCTGTTATTTATAATTCTTTGACTTCCAGAGGTTAGCTAGATTTACTCTTTCTTAAAATATTCAGTTTTACTTTTAATAAATAATAAGGGATATAATATATAAAAAAGGGCTATAGTGGATTGCAGGACTAGTTTCAAAGTCAAGAAGGTCTAAATTCAAGTTTTATTTCTAATTCCCATTTAACCTCTTAGTGCTTCAGGTAACTCAGATGCTAAATAATAGATGAATTCCTGACACTAATGTAATCACACATCTGAATCACAAAGAAGTAGCATTCTTAACACAAGGTGGTTTCAAGGCATTCACTTTCTCATTTGTTTTTTAAAATAAGTGTTTGCCTTTTTCAGATTTTCTGATCTTTCCTCAGTTCTCCAGATTTTACAAAAAATTAATCTAAGTGTGTGAAGAGCGTGTATTTTAAAATCAGCTGGAGTCAGGAATTCAGGTTAGGGGAAAATCATCACTCTTTATTTTCAGTGAAGAAAGATCAGAGGTGGAAGGAAATCGGTGATAGCAATATGTGCAGCTGAGTCAAGAAGCTAGCTAAACCAACAGCCACACGACCAGCAGCTAGAAGCATGGAACCCAGGCTCAATCTCTTCCAGCTTCTCTTCCTGTCTCTCTGCCTCCACCCACCAAAATCGTCATTTCCTATACAACACATCAGGACTTGCACAGAGAGTGGGTGGGAGTCATTCTTTATCCAATCATGTATATTAATAGAGTATAGTCCAATTACTATTTAGCCTCACATGCTTGGGACCTCAGTGCATCAACTCAAGCCTCAGCCCATTACATCTCCCGCTTTCTTTTGTTTTAGAACACAGGTGGTCATGCCATCCCTGACTCCTCAGGGAGATCAGAGCCCCCAAGGGGAGGTGATCACAGCCTCCCTAACTTCTCAGAGAAGGAGGTGAAAGCACCGAAAAGGAGGTGATCACAGCCTCCCTGACTTCTCAGGAAAGGCAGTGAAAGCACTAAAAAGGAGATGATCACGCCCTCCCTGACATCTCAGGAAGGGAGATGAAAAGCACCAAAGGGAAGTGGGGGTTGCTAGCGGGCTTCTGGGATGAAGGGTCTTATTATGCACAAACCCATCAGCATGGGAGGTATTACACAAGCACATAGCAATAACGCAGAGGCTATTAGGGATGACTCTCCCCACAGTCAGTGCAGGCTTCATGTGGTGTAACAAACATGAATTGTACACGCAAGTAGTGGAATAGCAAACAATATAAATCAACATGGTGTTATAAAAGATCACCAGAAGTCCTAGAAGGAGGGTATGTAAACAACAGTCACACATATGCCTTCTTCAACAGCCAAGAGATAGTCCAAAACCAATCTATTGTCCATTGCTTCACATGTCAGGGAATCCAATGATCCCCCTGAGTTTTTGAAGTCCTGCAAAAGTCTTTTTATGTGTTAGGGAATCCAATGATTCCAGCAGATTTTGAAGTCCTGTAACAGTCTTATCATTTCTCAGAGAATCCAATGATTCCTGAGAGTTTTCAAGTCCCATTTCTCAGAGAATCCAATGATTCCTGAGGGTTTTCAAGTCCTACAACAATCTTATCATGTCTCAGAGAATCCATTGATTCCTGAGGGTTTTGAAGTCCAACAATCTTTGATGTCCATGAGTCAAACACCATAACTGCCACGCTCTTTCAATGGTGAGCACAATCAGCAACAGAACCACCCGATATTTCTTGGGTCTTCTCCTTTGTTTCAAGGGTCTGCTCTGTCTCTCTGCAATGGACAAGGAGAATACGGCTCATTGGCACCCATCTGATTCCTTCTCTACCTGTAGAGATACAAGCAAACCCTCTCTCCCAAGCAATTAGCCTATCTAGTCCTTTCTATTCACTACTTTCTGGGTCTCTCCACATCACCTGGCGATTATCTAAAGATAGTGGAGCTTCTCGCACTGGACACTGCCCTTCCAGTGGGTTATAAAACCTGTCTGCTGGAGCCAGTGCATCTTTGTCAAAAATCAAGAAGTTAATAGTATAAAGGATTAGATTTAGACGTTCTCTACGGTTACCTGTGGCTCTCCCTTTCTTTTGTTTTTGGAGGAGCGTCTTAATATCTCTGTTTCTTCTCTCCACTATTGCCTGTCCTTGAGGATTAAAAGGTATGTCAGTGGTGTGTAAAATCTTATACTGAGCACAAAAGTGTGCAAAATGTTTTAAAGTATAAGCAGGACCATTGTCTGTTTTTATTGCTTGTGGCACACCCATAAAGGCAAATGCTTGTGTGAGGAAATCAGTGACCACTCGGGCTGTCTCTTTTGCTGCTGGTATTACAAAAGTGAATCCCGAAAAGGTGTCTACCACAACGTGGATGAAAGATAGACGACCAAAAGATTTATAATGGGTCACATCCATTTGCCATATTTCATTGGGTCTCAAACCACGAGGGTTCTTCCCTGGAGGCAGTGTAGGAGCGTGGAAAGGAAGGCAAGCTGTACAGGCTTTTACTATGCTCCTAGCTTCCTCTCTTGTTATTCCAAATTGTAAACGTAAAGCTCGAACAGCCTGATGATATTTAGAATGAGATGCCTGGGCTTCTTGGAATTCAGGAATTCAGGTTAGGGGAAAATTGTCAACTCTTTATTCTCAATGAAGAAAGATCGGAGGTGGAAGGGAATCGGCAATAGCAATGTGTGCAGCTGAGTCAAGAAGCTAGCTAGACCAGAAGCCACACGACCAGCAGCTACAAGCATGGAACCCAGGCTCAATCTCTCCCAGCTTCTCTTCCTGTCTCTCTCTCTCTGCCTCCACCCACCAAAATCATCATTTCCTATACAATACATCAGGACTTTCACAGAGAGTGGGCGGGGGCCATTCTTTATCCAAGCATGTATATTAATAGAGTATAGTCCAATTACTATTTAGCCTCACATGCTTGGGACCTCAGTGCATCAACTCAAGCCTCAGCCCATCACATAAGTGGGCTCAGTAAGTACATTTGCTAGTCCCCTTAATATTTTAGTATGCATGCCATCTGAGTCATGTTCACTTTTTACAAATATTCCTTTACCTGCTTTTTTTTTTCAGTAGCTAATCTTTCAAGTGTTCGTTGTATCTATATTATTTACTATCTTTAAAAAAAAATTTTTTTTAAACCCAAATTTAAAAAAAAAATTCCATTTCTTGACCAATTTAAATTTAGTCTTTTATGCCCTTCTCTTTACCTATCTCTTTAATTAGGCTTGTTTTATCACCAACACTTTTTACTATTTGAGAAAGGCCTTCCATAATCCCTTTTCTGACATTTGATTCACTGTTACTGACTGTCACTTTAATCTGAAGGCCTTCACAAGTAAAATCTGTATTGTTCCATTCACCTCTCATTTCTAGCCTATCTTTGTCACTTCCCAGAATTCTTTTGCAAAATATTTGAACTGTTTTCTTTTCCCTTTCCTCTCCCTTTATCCCTTTTTCCCCCCTTTTCTTGCTCTTTTCTCTCCCTCTTGGGCATCTGATCTATTTGAATCCCATTCTTGAGTTATTCAGAGTATGTATAATCTTTGCTTGTTCATCCAGAATCCCTGTATTAATAGATCTCTTAATTCTATGATTTTCATTGTCATGAATTCAATAGAGAATATTCTGCTAGTCCACTGTAATGAGCCTTAAAGGTTTTCTCTCCTTCAGATGCTGTTTATTCTCCTATTTGGGGCTCCCAGCTCCAGGCCCAATTTCAGTCTAACATTTCTATAAGCAAAGATCTCTGCTTGGAGTTTCCTGTTTTGGGATGACAGTTTTTTCCCATGTGTTCTCGAGGAACTCACTCCATGCTCAATTCATCTCTGTGTGTATTAGAGCCCATCTTAAGATTTTGTCCTCCATAAAGAACTACAATTTATCATTTTGGGGGGAAGTCTTAAACATAAGCAGAATCTTTAAAAATAATTGCCTACATTTCCCACTCTTAGCTAAATTAGTGTTAATGGTAATTATGCAGCCCCCAGGAGCAAGAATTCCCCTAGGGAAATCTTTTTCAGGGTTCTTCTTGAAGGTGATTCTACTTTGTACTTGGTACCCACAGTTTTATTCTTTTTTTTTTTTATTGAATTTTTGGTTGGTTTTCATAGCTGTTTGGGGAGGTTTTGTTTTGTTTTATTTTTGTAAATTTGAATGAGTAGTTTCACTTATCTGAAACCATAGTTTTTGTTTCCGATGTTTTTTTTAATCCCCAGAAGTTCTAGGGGTTGTTTTTGGTATCTTGGTTTTTCTTTTCCTTTCAGCCTCTTAATATTATATCTTTTGCTTTTTACAGCCCTGTTTTGAATCCCCTGCCTGTCTAGGATTTGTAAATATTTTTACAAATAAAAATCTGTTTTATTGCTATGTACCTGTACTTTTTTTTTTTCCCCTGTTAGAATTGCTGAAATTGTTACTATAAGTTATGGAAGAGAAGGAGAATGCAGTGGATGAAACTCTGGACCCAACGTCATAGACACCTGAGTTCAGATCCAATCTCAGAGACTTATTAGTGGAGTGACCCCTAAGCAAATCACTTAAAATCTGTTTGTTTCTTCATCCGTCAAATGGGGATGATGATAATAATAGAACCTATCTCCCAGCAGTGTTTTGAGGATCAAATGAGATAATATTTCTAAAGTGCTAAACCTTAAAGCACTATGTAAATGCTAATTACTGTTTAATCTTCAAGAGATGAAGAAATGGAAATTTAGAGTAGTGTAATTACTTGCTGACAAGTTTAAGACAGATATTAAATTCTTATTTAACCTTCTCTCAAATTTGTTTCATCTGCAGCTTTTTGTTTAAAATACCATCCTGTTTTTATGCCCTTTTTAGTTTCTGAATTTCCAGTTTCCTTTTTCCCTCCCACCATTAGTATGGTGTTCTTAAAATTGGGATCCTGTGAAATTTTGAAAGATTAGAGCTTCAGAGTTTCTAACAACTGTTTGTTGGCAACATTAGAGTGAATTTTTAGCACAAACTCCTTACCTCATGTAATTATCACTTGCTCTTACTTTTCCCCACAATTTTTATTCTCTCTAATCTTGTTATTGCTATATAGTTTGAGTAGCAGATTACCATGCTTTTAGTACCTCTCTTGAATGCATATAAATGTGCATTTGTGAATATAAAATAATGCTGCCACTTTTTTGTCCTTAGTAGACAAAAATGTTGACATTTTTCCTCCTTTTCTCTCTCTGCTCCCATTTTGTGAGACATAAAATAAATTAACATTATCATTGGCATTTTATGCATATTTGGATTTGCTTCATAAAGGAAAACTTTTAATCATCATCAAGCATACATTAATAGTGATGTGGTTTGAGCCCCAAAATTATGTGGGTGACCAGATGATGGTAGATATAAAAAGTTGGAGTTTGGTCATGTGAAGAATTCATATTGGCCATTTTTTTTGACAAAAGATAGATTTATTTTAGGGAATAGATTACAGACAAAATGAAGGGATATGATAGACACCAGAAATAGTAAATATGAAATAGAGTGGGAGAGCATATAAAAGGAGTTTTAATGATTAATGATGGAAGGGCAAGTTCCTTAGTGGAACTTGCCATTTACTGGAGAAAGGAAACATCCCATGAGGTTAGGGCATGTCCTTAGCTGGCAGGCTAAATCTTGAAAGGGACTTAGCATCCTTACTTAGCTATAAGGAGGGGAAGTGGGGATGGGAAGCAGAGAAGTTAGGGGAGATACAGGGGAAGGAGAAAGGCACCAGGAGACAGAGTGCCCCGTCAGACTGACCCAAAGGAAGTGCCTTAGAAAATAGTGTTCTCCCTTTCTCCCATGTGAACCTCAGTTTTTCTTTATTTTATTCCTTTTTTTTTCCCAAGCTCCTTGTCATTCTCTACAATGACCCGGCTAAGGTTATGATTTCTTTCTCTTAGCATTTTTGTTTCTCAAGAGTCATCAGAAAATATGTATACATTTCTATAAAAAAACAACTAATTTGTTTCTAAATCTGATAAGAACTGGGCCTCCACAAAGCCATAACTTACCCCTTTCTTCAAGGCTTAGGCTTTCCTATCTTTCCCTGATTTCCCACAGCACATGTTGATTATATATTGTCTTATATTATTCTTTATTTGTTACACAGATGTGTATTTTGTGATTTGTAATCAGCATGAAGAAAAGGACCAAATCTTTTACATTTTATTTCCTTTTCTCCTCTCTTCTCTCACTCTAGTGCCTAGAATAATACAAAATTCTGGCTACCAATAAAACTCGTCTAAATAGGATTGAATTTGTTTGATGCCCTCATAGACTCGGAGAATAGACTACTGTGCCTGTGGTCATTATGCTTCCTAAAAAAATTTCTATGCTCTGTCTCATGGGAGGTCTCTCTATCTAGTTGTGATTCCGTATGGAAGTTCTCTTGTGAATTCCCATTTTTGCTTTATTGAGTTGTTTGTTTTTCATCTCCCTTCTCTTTCCCCTATCTTTCCTCTCTTCATCTCATCTTTTATCTCCCTGCTCTAACCAAGACCTATTGATTTCTGATTTAGATAGTAGAGTACTAACCCTCAAATTCTTGGGGAACCAGAGTCCTCCTGGGGTACCACATGAATACTTGTCAGGATTGACTGCATGCTGATGGGAGTTTGGTTGTTGTTTGATTTAAATCCTGCTTTTATTTAAAGGACTAGAAACTTATCACAGTTTCTGAAATTCTTTATTAAATATTTTAGACTTTTTATCCCTGTTGTTCCTCCTCCTCCTTGTTGATGTTTATTATATACTTTGATATTTATTATATATCGGTTTAGAAGGTATTTCCTTCCTCCCCTCTTTTCTCTTTCCCAAACTACCTTCATTACCCCAGCACTCTCTAACTCAGACCTTGCACAAGACATTTAAAAATCTGTGACTCAGTGGTTGCAAACAGTTGTTTTTCTGGTCTTTCCTTTTACAGTTGATGGTGGTGGTTGGTGGTCAAGCTCCAAAAGCTATTCGAAGCGTGGAGTGTTACGACTTCAAGGAAGAACGCTGGCATCAAGTCGCTGAGTTGCCTTCCAGGCGATGTCGAGCAGGTAAGGGGACTTATGCAATGTCCATCATTGGCTAAAGGATGCTAATCAAGCCCAAAGGGCCTGGAGCTCACAGCTACCTTACAAAGAAAAGACTCTCCCATAGAAAAACTTGCATTAAAATTGTTAAACTGAGTTCTGTAACTCAGAAGCAGTTTGTAATCTACAATAGTATTTACTATAATTTTTTAAAGTTTCCTGTCTTTTTTTTTTTTTTTTTTTTTTTTTTTTTTGAGGTAATTGGGAGTAAGTGACTTGATTTGACAAATTTGAACTCAGGTCCTCCTTGACTCTATGCACTGCATTACCTGGCTAACCCAACAGTTTCCTGTATCCATCCTTTCCTTCTTCCCTGTTTCTATACATCATAAGTGATAAGGTAGTCAGGAATGGGTCAAAAAATAGGATATAGATTGGGGAGTTCAAGAGGAGTTCCAGAAGGTATCCATTGGATTCCAGTCACTTCCCTTGCTTCTTGTTGCATTTGAGTGATGAAGGCATCAGGGGCTAGTAAAATGTGCTTCTTGTATCTGTGAATGTTAAACATGAACTTTAGGCTTTCATGTCCTACACATTTCAATGTTTTTTATGTTGTGGGCATTTCAATCAACAATACAGTGCAGTTAGGCTTTGATTGTATGTAATAATGGGCTTGGGGAGGCATGATTCCATTTGTGTGCACGAGTGTAATGTGCTATAAAGGGCATTCACTATATTATATTGCAGTCCACAATTTCAGTCCTCTGTGGATTGAATGCCCTGGGAGTTCGAGTTAGATAACTAGCTAGGAATATCTGAAAAGGAAGGCTGAGAGGAAGGTAAGGATCTCAGCCAGGCATCTTACATTTTTATAGCTTTTTAAAATAACCTTCAAAAGGCAGCTGGATGACACAGTAAATAAAGTGCTGGCCCTGGAGTCAGAAAGACCATCTTTACGAGCTAACATCAGGTCTCAGACACTCACTAACTGTGTGACTTTGGGCAAGTCACTTAATCCCTTTTTCCTCAGTTTCCTCATCTGTAAAATGAGCTGGAGAAAGAGATGGCAAATCATTCCAGTGTGTTTGCTGAGAAAACCCCAAGTGCAGTCATGGAGTAGTGCTTAACTAAAAATGACTGAACAATAATAAAAATATCTTTATGATTTATTTCTTTTTTATTTATGTTCTTCCTTTCTTATTAGAATGTTAATTCCTTGCAAGTAAAAATTTCTTCATTCTTTTTACTTATATTCCTAGTGCCTGGTACAGTAAATACTTATAAATTATTGGAATGACCAATTCATCCCAGTCCTGAAATCCTTAAAATTAAAGCAATATCTGATAACTGTTTTTAAGACAAACAACTGCCCTAACCATTATCAAATATACAAAATAAAAACCTTAAGTTCCTTAGAGATAGATATCTTTTCTTGTTCATCTCTTTCTCTCAGTGTTTAGCACAGTACATAACATTTTAGGCAATGAAATGTTCATGGAATAAATTAATGACATCTTAAGTTTTGGTTCTCTGGGGGTATGGATTCCATTTGGGATAGAAGAAAATTGTTTTGGTTCTCTGGGGGTATGGATTCCATTTGGGATAGAAGAAAATTGTTTAAGACAATAGAAGTAGCATCATTAGACATGATTAATTGCAAATACATTGTATTTACAACAATTCTATGAGATAACTTCATACTGGAGTGATCAAGGAAGGCTTTATGGATAGGTTTAGATTGTAAGCTCCTTGCAGGCAGGGATTGCCTTTTAAATTAATTGTATCCCCAGTGTTTAGCATTGAAATGTTTGTAGAATAAATAAATGGCATATTAAGTTTTGGTCCTTTAATACAAGATAGCTACAAAATATCGTGGGGTGGATTTCAAGCACCACTTGATTAATGTGGCTTTTTCAAGAATGTATAGACTTAACTGATCTCTAATTATTTTGATTTCCCACCTATTTGAACTTAATTACTTTTTCTTCATATTTTCTATTTTGAACCTCATGTATGTTTTATTTGGATTTTAAATTATTTTGTATAACATACCCTAATATTAGAAACCAAAAACAATCAGGGCATGTTCTTAGAAGAGGCACATCTACAAGAAAAATGCTGATTGTGTCATTTTCTTATTCTAGAGTTCAAAGATAAGAATCTTTGGCCCTACTTAAAGAGTTTATTTACTGCATGATAAGCATTTATTGTTTCCTAAGCAAACAGAGGCACTATGCTAAACACTGAGGATACAATTAGTTAAAAGACAATCCCTGCCCACAAAGAGTTTACAATCTAAACCTATCCATAAAGCCTTCCACACCACTATATTTTGTATCTTTCTTGTTTTAAACTTGGAAAAGAATAAAAACTCAGTCATTCTCCAAGCATGCAGGTAAGCAATTATTCTCCAGACACATTTGGCCAATGTCTCATTGGGTCTCAGGTGCAAATCAGGAGCATTTGATGGGTCTCAAAGCAATCTTCATTCAGAGATGGTACATTGAACATGACGTGGTACTCAGGGATGTGTTCTTGCCACAGGTATGGTCTACATGGCTGGCCTCGTTTTTGCCGTGGGAGGTTTCAATGGCTCATTAAGAGTTCGAACTGTCGATTCCTATGATCCAGTTAAAGATCAGTGGACCAGTGTTGCTAACATGCGGGATCGGAGGAGCACTCTGGGAGCTGCTGTGTTAAATGGCTTGTTGTATGCAGTTGGGGGATTTGATGGAAGTACAGGTAAATTTTCTCCTGCTTTTCTCTTCTTTGCTATGGCCATTCACACAATCAAGTAAAATCAAACTAAATACTTTCAATGTTTGAGGACGTTTCATTCTTTTTAAATGAGAGAAATTTTTAAAATAATCTTGCACTGATAATATGATTTTTTTTTTTTTTTTGGCCTAGATCTTTTATTTTCTCAGAGGGGATAGGTCAGCAGCTATTCTATAACTAAGTCTTTTTTAAATTTTTTATTAAAGCTTTTTATTTTTATAAACAGTGGACAATTGTTCAACATTAGCCCTTGCAAAACCCTGTGTTCCAATTTCTTCCCCCTTCCCCCATGCTCCTCTCCTAGATGACAAGAAGTGCAATATATAATATGATAGAAATATGTTGTAACTAAGAGTCTTTAAAAAATTGCTGGGAGATCACTGAAAGCTTAAATGACACAATGATTATTGTACTTAAGGGAAGAATTTAACCCAAATCTCCTGACTTCAAAGCCTACCCTTTACCCTCTATACCATATCTATCTGCCTGTTTTGATCTGGGTCCCTTATTATATTGGTGTAAGGAAAACCCAAATGCCCTTGTCTCATGAAAAGCTTTATCTGATATGCAATTTATAATCTTGGGACATCCAGTTAGGCTCACATAGCCAGTAGTATCAGAGATGGGAACTTGGGAACTTCCTGACCATTGAGGCTATATCTCCTGTTAATGAATGAATGCTGCCTTGTCCAACTAGTGCCTCAGTTTCCTCATGTGTAAAATGTGGAGGTTTAACTGGATAGTCCCTGAGATCCTTTCTAGCTCTCTACCTTTGACCCTTTGACATAACACCTCTGTAAACTTGGTTATATATTGTTATTTTCTTTTTCTTTATATTATCTTAATTAGCACAGCTAATTTAAATGGCCCTGAAAATAATTCATATTAAAAGAAAAAAATTTCAATTATTTTAAATTTTAGAAGAAGAAATAAAGCCTAAATAGTCTGGAAATGATAGTGTTTGTCTTTAGAAAGGATAATGATGTATTGGGGTTTGTTGCAGGTTTATCATCTGTGGAAGCATATAACATGAAGGCTAATGAATGGTTCCATGTTGCACCAATGAATACTAGAAGGAGCAGTGTTGGTGTGGGGGTTGTTGGAGGTATGTATGTACTAGTAGTTTTTTCATTGGCGTCTCCACTTTCTGTTTCTAGGCACATGATTTCTTGAATTTTAGAGGTGAGGGCAGTGGGATCTTCCATATTCTAAAATTAGAAGCATATAATCTTGTTTTAAGAGTTACAAAGGACAGTAGAGTTTATAGGATCAAATCTTTCCATAAGATTTCTCCAGTACCATTTTGTTCAACCCTCTCATTTTATAGATGAGGAAACTGAGTCCTCAAAAAGTCTAGGGAATAAAAATTGCCACCATTTATATAGGACTTCACAAATATTATCTCATTTTATTTTCATAAAAATCCTGATGAGGAAACTGAGGCAGATACAGGTTAAATAACTTGCTCAGAGTTACACAATATAAGTGTTTGAAGGAGGATTTGAATTCAGGTCTTCTTGATTCCAGGTCCAGACTTAATCCCTTGTACCACCAAAACACTATACACAAATCATTCTAATACAAATTTAGACTTTTAAACTATTTACAGGTGGCAACTATCTCTTGTCCTTAGTAACCTACCCCAGTGCTTATCATAGTGCCTGACCCCCACGGTAGGCTATTAAAAAATGCTACCTTGTCCAGGATCATTTATCCGCCTCGTTCCTTAGTTTCCTCATCTGTGAAATGTGGAGGTTTAACTCTAGATAGCCCCTGAGATCATATCTAGCTCTCCATCTCTGACTCTTTGACCATCCCTTTATCTATAAGCAGTTGTATTACTATTAGGCAGTTCTCTAAAATACTTTATACAAAAATACATTATTAAGGAAGAATTCATATTGCTCCTGAGAGAGAAAAGCAGCCTTGACACTTTCTTAACCAGGACCTTTACATCTGGCTCTCCTTGTGATCCTGCTTCTAGGCTTGTTGTATGCTGTGGGGGGTTATGATGGAGCATCCCGCCAGTGTCTCAGCACCGTGGAGTGTTATAATTCGGCAACAAATGAATGGAGCTATATCTCGGAAATGAGCACGCGCAGGAGTGGAGCAGGTAAATGCAGGCCCTAGTGAGCACCTGAACTCCAGGGGCAGCTGCTTGCACACAGACTAAGGAGATAATTCATTAGCATCCCTTTGTATTACCTGGGAAAAATCGGAATACCAATACTTCTACCTTGCTTTGTCCGGGTTTGCTCTGGTTCTTCTCGTTCAGTTTAGTGCCTGAATTTCAGAGCCCTAGCAACAGCTATTGAGGTCCTGTGGGGATCGCCATTTCCCTTGGGTACCACCATGCTTGCAGCAGTTTCCCTTCCCTGCCCATGCTGTTATCAGAGCCTGTGAATGTGATCACGCTACATTGAGCCAACTTTGAGGCACAAAAAGTTGTATTGTGAGCACAAGAGTGTCTGGGCTGCAATTTACTTGTGTTTGTGTTTTTTAGGGGTTGGAGTGTTAAACAACTTACTCTATGCCGTGGGAGGTCATGATGGTCCATTAGTAAGAAAAAGCGTGGAAGTGTATGATCCTGCCACTAATACCTGGAGACAAGTGGCAGATATGAACATGTGCAGAAGGAACGCAGGTAATTAATCCCTTCATTTAAGAGCAGGTATTTTTTGCAGTTGGCTTTAAGGCTTTTTAACGAATAGGACTCATGATTAATTACGTAAAAATCCAACAATCTCATAATGTGCCCCAGAGATGATTTTTCACCTACAGTAGCAAAACTGACTAGAAGACTTGTCCAATCAATTTGATAATTATAAACATTTATAAAGATAGAGCAGAAGTCACATATTAATTTAGGGTCTAGAGACAAAGTGGAAGAAGAAACAAGGTAAAGAAAATTAATTTCCAGGAGGAACCATGCCATGACCTTATAACTATGTTCTCTTGTGTGCCCTGAGGCAACAAGGTGGCACAGTGGGTCAAGTGCCAAGTCTGGAGGTAAAAATCTAACCACAGACATTTAGTAGTCTTAGGCAAGTCACTAAAACCTGTTTGCCTCGGTTTCCTCATCTGTAAAATGAGCTGGAGAAGGAAATGGTAGACTGCTCCAGTATCTTGCCAAGAAACTCCCAAATGGGGTCACAGAGAGTTTAACAAGACCGAAAATGACTAAAAAACAAAAAATCTGCTCTGAACATATATTTCCAAAATCTAAGTGATTTTGGTGAATCCCCTGTGCATTCATATCAGACTTTAGATGATTCTCGTCATTTTTTCTTCTCATTCAAATTGTTTCCCTTTGGATCTTGAGAATTCTATTCTTAAGTTTTACATCTCCTTGGGGCTGACTTCCCTTGTAAGAATTTTAGGGCATGAGGTACTACCTAGCCTTTCTTTGTTTCTACTCTGGCAGATTTATGGTTAATTGATATCTCCTAACATGGCTATTTAATGCTACTTGTCAAATGTGTGATCTGTTTCCAAGACTTCTCACTGATTTTCTCTTTCTATCCAAATTGCTAATAGTATATATACTCTAACAATGAAATTAATTATTTTTCTTTCTAATACTCTTCACCCAAATGCTTTCCATCATTTTCTCCAGGTCTGATTCCTAGACCCCCATATGCAAGTCTTGTCTCTTTCACAATGAAATTAGTTATTTTTCTTTTTCTTTCTAATACTCTTCACTCAAATGCTTTCCATCATTCTCCCCAGGTCTGATTCCTTGACCTGCATACACAAGTCTACCTTTCTAATATACTATTATCCCCTTATTTCCATTCTATTACTTTTGAACAGTATAGACCTATCCAGAGCTATATTCTAATTGTACATTCCTTCCCACTAAATCTCTAATACTGTTGAGATTAAATGAGTCTCCGTGTGTTAAGACTTCTACTTCTGCTTTTTTTCTCCAAACACTGATCATTTGTTGTGACTTTTGATACTACTGGCGCCTTTCTTGGATTTTATCTCTTGTGATCTCTTATTCTTCCTTTATAGTAACTGCTTTTTTCTTTTATATGGTTTACTACATATACATAAACAGTGTTGTCCTTTCCAGGTTTTTTTATTTTTTGACTTTTCTTAGTTTTAGTTTTAGATTAGAAAATTCCAGCCTAGACATCTTCCCCTCTGCTCGCCGCCCCCTTCATCAAATACTATTGCTATCTTTTAAGATATTGTTCAGAAATCCACTTCTCATTCTGATCCACCATCTTCTTAACTCTTCAGATATGGAAGTGCCACAAAGTTTGGAGGAATAAATAAGATCCAGAAAGGTCTTGCCAGACTAGAGCATTGGGCTCAATCCAACAAGATGAAAATGAATAACAATAGATAGAAAAAAAGATTTTATTTTTTGGGCCTGAAAACAACTTCATATATAAGGTGAGGGAAGGGTGGTTATTACTAAAGCTTTTGTCTGAAATATTATCTGGGAGTTTAAACAGACTATAGGCTCAATCTAAATCAATGTGATATGACAGTCTAAAAAGCTAAGGCCATCTTAAGTAAGTCTCTTTATATATTATACACACACACACACACACACACACACACTTTTTTCTTTATTTTTTCTTATCTTCTAAAATCCTTTAGTAAGAAGCGTGATGGAAGAGACCATGTGTATAATCAGCAGAAAGTCAAAAAATAACAGAATGCCCTTAGAGTTCTGCAGTTCTGCACATTTTTAGCTTAAACATTTTAACTTAAACAAATTCCCGGATGGCCTATTTGTTAAAATTACAGATGATACAAGGCTTGAAGATATCACAGTCATGCTTGATGATGGAACCTGAGTCCAGAAAGATCTTGACGGTTAGAATGATGACTGAATTGAATTTTAAAAGAATAAATAATAGTTATAAAAGTTCTCAATTTGGATTGAGAAAAATCAATTTTCCAAATACAGTATGAGAAAAGCTTAGATAGACAGCAATTCCTGTGAAAAAGACCTAAATGGAGTAGCCATTAGTAGGACATGCCAGCCAGAATACTGAGTTTTCTGAGGCTTCATTAAAAAAGGCATTGTATTCAAAACAAGAGAGGTGATAATTTTTCTACCATCTCCCAATCATTTATTAAGGACCTATTATGCACAGATAGAGATACTAAGAATAGAACAATCCCTACTCACAAAGAGCTTTACTATTTAACAAGGAAACCAAGAATATATTTCAGTAGACAACTTAAAACTCATTATGTCCAATTCATTTCCCTGTAAACTTTCCCACATCTCCTACCTTCCCTATCCCTGTGGAGAGTCACAGCATCTCCCCAGTCTCTCAGACTCACAGCTTAGCAATTATTCTAGATTCTTCATTATCTCTCACCTCCCCCTTCCCAATTCAAGTTGTTGTCTGGACTTGTCAACTTCATCTTTGCAACATCTCTTGAATACATCCCTTTTCCTCCACTGACATGGTCAGCGCCCTGGTCAGCCTGCTTCACATGTCTCTCCACTCCAGTCCATCCTCCATTCAGACACCAAAGTGACTTCCTAAAGTGCAGGTCTGATCATCTCACCACCTACCCCCACTGCCAATCAATAAACTCCAGGGATTCCCTAATGCTTCCAGAAGCTCATTCAGTGTTTGGCGTTCAACACCTGGCCCTCTCCACCTGTCCAGCCCCTTACTTTTTAATACTTACTCCTGGATCCAGTGATCCTAGCCTCCTGACCCTCCAGAACGAGATTCTCCATCTCTTGGTTCTGGGCACACTCTTTGGCTTGCCTCCCATCCCTAGAATGCTTGTTCCAACTCCTGATTCCCCGGCTTCCTTTTAATAATAGCTAGAACATGAGTTCTACAGGAAGCATTCTTCAATCTCCCTTAATTTCAGTACCTACATGGTTAATTATTTTCTATTTACCTGGTATTCATTTTCATTTTCTTCATTAGATTGTGAGTTCCTTGAAAGTAGGATACCTTTTACCTCTTTTTGTATCCCAGGTTCTTAGCACAATTCCTGGTACATTGTAAGTGCTTAATAAATGTTTATTGAATGAATAAACACACATAGACATATATATGTCTTTTAACATATATAATATATAGCTTATAGGGGAGACAACAATGATTTTGAGGTCTCCTGATTTTAGGGGCGCTTCTTTTCTAATAATAACTCAGTAATCCTCAATCTTCTGGCTCTGGAGTCTGCCTTAGGAAATTTCCACACCCAGTTGAAGCTATTTGATTCTGAAAAGATTCCTCCTCTGTCAGATAGTTTCTGGCCTCAGGGTAGTCCCATGGGCCTGAGATAATAGTGATAGTTGGTCAGTGAGAACCAGATTCTGGAGATGGCCACCCCTCTGGCCAAAGAATTAGCATATCAGTGATAGAAAGCTCTTTTAGCTCTCTGATAATCTCATCTGGAATTTACCCCACTTCAATTGGTATTACCATTCCAGTAAACTTTGCCCTTTGACTAGGAAATGGGTGCAAGCCTGAAAATTCTTTTGAGGTACCTTGCCACATCAGTCTGTGACCCTAAACTTTTGGGGTCCCTTTCCCAACCTCAACATATGTATATGTATGTGTATGCACAGATATATAACATATTTAATGTACACAACTGTGTATACATATGTTTATGTGTATAAATGTAAAAAAAATATGAAGAAAATAAGTGTAAATTATGCTTTTGATTTGGGATACCATGTTTTGAGAAAGACATAGAGTAGAGAATGTCTGAAAGAGATTGACCAGAATATTGGAAGCTCCAGAAACTCTGACATAGGTTATTGATGAAAGACCTTGACGCCAGATGGGTTGGAATAGCACCTGCTGTCAGATATTTGTGACATGGAAGCAGTAACTGGTCTCCAAGTAATTGAAAGCAAGTAATTCCTTAGTCTCTGAGTAGCCAAGGGCAAAGCTACAAGGGGGGGGCAGATTTTGGCTTGATGTCTGCAGCAATTTCCTAATCATTAAATCTCTCCCAACGTGGAATATGCTCCTGCAGAAGGGAGCAGGTTCTTGTTTATGTATGGACTGACTTCAGTGGCATTTGGAAAGTCCCAGTGAAGAGGGCTGGGAATTAAAACAATAACAGATTCAGACTTTGAATTTGGGTGGCAGTAAATGGGCAGTTTGTGAGAAGCATCAGATACTGTCAGTCTGTGTGTGTGTGATATTAAGTACATGATAGTGCTCTTAGATATAAGGATTTTCATCAGTCACTCTTATCAGGGGCATTTATTTACTCATTTGTATTCATTCAGTAGCCTGTGTGGAGGGGAGCATCCACTCCCATGATATCATAGACCCTTGAAATGTTGAAACATTAACAGCCCCAGGAGATATGCTGTTTTCTTCTCAGAAAACTGTTTTCCATTATTCTATTGCCTATATTTACCATTTTCCATAGTTTGAAATAAACTGCCAGGTTAATCTTGGTGACTTTCTTTAGATTGTAAACTCCTTGAGGGCAAGAATTTTCTTTAAATTTTTTTTTTTTTAATTTTTAATTTATGGACTAAAATAAGCATTTCTGTATCATAGTATAATAAAAAAGGTGATTACATTTGAAACTGCAAATCTTATGTACAACTTACTGTTCCTTTTAAATATATTATAAATTTATCATGTAAATTTCTTTTTTTATTCCCTCCCTTCCTCCTCTTGCTGCTTACTCTTAGAAACAAATAAGTGTGTGTGTGTGTGTGTGTGTGTGTGTGTGTGTGTACATATATTCACACACATATATACATCATCATTCTATACATGTTTCTCCATTTATCCATTCTTTCTCTGGATGCCAATAGTCTTCCTTCATATGTCCTTTGTAATTAATTTGGGTATGTATAATAATCAAAATAAATTTCACTGAAGGTTGTCTTAAAATAATATTGCTGTTACTATATATAGTGTTATCTTAATTCTGATCATTTTGCTCTTCATTATTTCATTCAAGTCTATCCATGTTTTTCTATGGTCTTTGAGTTCCTCATTTCTTATGAGTATTCTATCACAATAATTTTTTTTTGTCTCTTTTTGTAGCCCTAGCACTTAGCACAGTACATAGTGCATTGTAGACAATTTATATATGTTTATTGATTGATTGATTATGATGGGGAATCAAAGAGTATATAGCCTCAAGAATGAAAGGCATTTAGTGGGAGGCAGTTGGTTTCACAGGGGAAGGTATCTGCATTTTTCTTATAAAATAATTTTTATTGATCTCTTTGTTTTTATAACACCTCTCTTACTGAATGATTCCTTTCCCATAAATCTTTTAGAGGATCTCATATCAAAGAAAAAAAAAAAGAGCAAAAAAATCATTTAAACAATTTCTGTGAAACTTAATATACATTTTCTCCCTGGCTTTAAGAGAAGAGTTAAACAGTGAAATCACATTGGATTTTACTTAGCAGGGGAGTTTTCCCATTCTCTTTTTTTTTTTTTGCATATGAGTTTTCCCTTAGGAAAATACTCAGCCAACGAGATCAACCAAATCATTTCTAATGGAGCAGTAATGAACTGAGCTAGCTATGCCCAGAAAAATAACTCTGGGAGAGGACTAAAAACCATTACATTGAATTCCCAATCCCTATATTTATGCACACCTGCATCTTTGATTTCCTTCACAAGCTAATTGTACAATAATTCAGAGTCTGATTCTTTTTGTACAGCAAAATAATGTTTTGGTCATGTATACTTATTGTGTATCTAAGTTATATTTTAATATATTTAACATCTACTGGTCATCCTGCCATTTAGGGGAGGGGGTGGGGGGGGGGTAAGAGGTGAAAAATTGGAACAAGAGGTTTGGCAATTGTTAATGCTGTAAAGTTACCCATGTATATATCCTGTAAATAAAAGGCTATTAAATTAAAAAAAAAAAAAAAAAAAGGAAAATACTCAGCCTTTAGACATCACCATGGGATGCTGAAATGTTCTAAGAGTGGCCTGAAACTATGGAAAAGCCATTATCTTCCTGGGTTTTGCTTTGTTTCCCTCTTTATCCTTGTTGCAATTTATTTGAGCATTCTTTAAACAGATCTAAAGTTGCTGTTTTGCAAATACCCGGATATATGTTTCTTTATAAATTGAGTTTGAAGAAAGTGGGGATGATTCTAAAGGTATTCCAAAGAGATCCTTTCAATTTCACAAGTAAAGATCCAGCTTCACAACTGATTCTTGTTCCTTCTTTTGGAATCTGTAATGACTTAGTAAATAGTCTGCAAGAACCAGTTAATTCTGAATCTTTCTCAACTCACTACTAAATTCTATATTGCCCTCTGGTGCCAGCTATTAGATCACTGAATCTTTTTTCAGGATATTAAAGTTGCATATTCCAAGCATGATCTCGTCCAATGTAGTGCTTACTAATCTTAACCAATTAGATAAATGCTATTCTATAACAGAGGAAAACATATTTTGAAAATGGGACAGATGAATATGAAGAAATAGATAAAAGTAATACTGAAATGGAGGAATCAAAATGAGAATCTGGATGAACTTCTTAGGCGAGAGATATTTGGTGATAGTCAGGGAATATGAAAATGTAAAAGAACTTGGGCCCTCTCCATCTGGGGAGTGTACCCCAAGGTTTACAAAGAGATGGTAAAACTCTTTGTCATTATAATACCAGTTTATTTTATTACTCTCTCTAGTCCATAGGTATGGAGCTGCCCCACAAATGGTAAATTTTATTGGTTTTAGTCACAAGGAACTAGCTTTGTATCTCTGAGAAAGAGACAAAGTGATCATGGTAGTGACAAAGCCATTGCAGAACAGGATCTTTTTAGTTCTGTTATATGTAAGCTATGTTCCAAAGAAGGCTGGAAATCTTATCAGTGGTGTAAGAGAAAAATTTTAAATTCCTGTCTACTCCCATACCACTAATAGCTATAATAGAAGGAATTGTTTGGTGGTTAACCTCTTATCTCTATGTCAGTAATGTTTTCTTGAACCAGTTATGGTTACATGGAAAACTCTTTAGCACCATCATAGGGAGTTGTTTCTTTAAGAATGAATGAGTTTTAAATAATAACATTATTGGGATGCATAGCCAGATAATTCATAAGCTACATCATGCTAAATCCATTGAACAGGATGGATCAAAATCCAATGATTTGCCAACATATTTATATAAATAGCAGTTTTTAGAATCCATAAAGTACTTTGGAAGCAATGATCGAGCTTGGATCATTGTATTCTCAAAATAGCCAAGTCATTCATAGTTGGTCATTGCACAATGTTGCCGTTATTGTGTACAACTACACTGCTCACCTCACTCAACATCAGCTAATGTAAATCTTTCCAGGTTTTTCTGAAAGCATCCTGCTCATCATTTCTTATAACAAAGTAGTGTTCCATCACAATCATATAGTACAACTTGGTTCATTCGCCAACTACTGAATATCGCCTCAATTTTCAGTTCTTTGCCATCACTAAAAAGAGCTATATATATTTATATCTTTAGGTCTTTTTCCTTTTTGTTTCTTACTTTTTTGGGATACAGCTTTGATACTTGTATTGTTGGGTCAAAGGGCATTAACAGTTTCATAGCCTTTTGGGGGGCGGAGCCAAGATGGCGGAGAAGACACACGCGACTTTCTAAGCTTTTCTCTTACCCTCTTTATCAATATTATATCGAGCCTCAAAAATAGTCTTGACTGCTACAATTCGTAAAGATAAGAAGTAGAACAACTCACCGGCCGAAGAAAATCTGCAGTCTCGCCAAAAAAGGTTGGTTCCGGAGCCAGGGGGGAGATCAGCATAGACTGGGAGAGAAATTAGGTTCTGAGGAGAGTCTCAAACCGAAAGTGAAAGCACAGATCTCAGCACAAACTCGCAGCCCCAATCCGCAGTACGGGCTTTTCCTTGGGGCAGTTGTGATCCTGCACGGCAGGAGGACGCAGCCCGGGTTAGCCTCCAATCTGCGCAGTGGGGAGCTCGGCTTGGGGCCATAGAGCTTTTCCAGGGCCGATTTGCATCAGTCAGAGACACTGGGCAGAGTTTGTGGCGGTCTGCGGTCAGCTGCTAATACTCACAGTCCCACAAGAGGCTCCGGCCTGGGGCGGTGACACTTTCACCACTTAGTCTCTAGCCGAGGGCAATCGATAATCCACTCAGCCCTACTAAGCAGTTTGATAGCTCGGCCAGTGCTGAATCCACTTCCTGTTGGGGGAAGGGAAAACTCTCACTCAGAGCACTCCCATACCTCGGAGCCGGAAATCGGTTTACATCTTTCCCTGCTCTGCAGAGGAAGCTGGTAACCCCCTTGCCTAGGAGACCTACCCTAAAGGCTTTAAAACATGAATAAAAAGATGAAAAGAACAATCGACAGCTTCTATGCAGAAAAAGAGCAGGTCAGCAAACCTGAAGAGACCTCAAACAGCAAAAATGCATCAGACTGTCCTCCTTTACATGATGCTCTCATAGAAGAGACCATTAAAAGTCTCAAAAGAGAGTTAGAAGATAAATGGGGAAAGGAAAGAGAAGCCTTACAAGAGAGCAACAACTTCCTGAAATACGAATTGGAAAAAGTAAAAAAATCTCAGGAAAGTAAGAATTGTGAATTGGAAAAAATAAAGAATTCACTAGAAAGTAGGATTTGTGAATTGGAAAAGACAAAGAACTCGCAAGAAAGTAGGATCCGTGAATTGGAAAAGACAAAGAACACGCAAGAAAGTAGGATCTGTGAA
Source organism: Sarcophilus harrisii (assembly GCF_902635505.1). Lineage (NCBI taxonomy): Eukaryota > Metazoa > Chordata > Mammalia > Dasyuromorphia > Dasyuridae > Sarcophilus > Sarcophilus harrisii. Next base: position 93,405,176 of record NC_045431.1, read on the forward strand.
TTGGAAAAAGAAAATAATTCACTAAAAAAAAAAATTAGTGAAATGGAAAAAAATTCCACAGACCAAAACAATACATTCAAAAACTCAATTGGACATATACAGAAAGAAGTAAAAAAAGCTAATGAAGAAAATAATTCTTTAAAAATTAGAACTGAACAAATAGAAACTAATGATTCATTGAGACAGCAAGAATCAGTCAAGCAAAAACAAAAAAATGACAAACTGGAAAAAACCATGAATTATCTACTTGCAAAAACGACAGACTTGGAAAATAGATCTAGGAGAGATAATCTGAGGATTATTGGACTTTCTGAAAACTATGATGAAAAAAAGAGCCTAGATACTATTTTACAAGAAATCATCAAAGAGAACTGCCCAGATGTAATAGAATCAGAAGGTAAAATAGGCATTGAAAGAATTCATCGAACACCTTCTGAAAGAAACCCTAAAATAAAAACCCCAAGGAATATTGTGGCAAAATTTCAGAACTATCAGATTAAGGAAAAAATTTTACAAGCAGCCAAAAAAAAACCATTTAAATACCGAGGTGCCACAATAAGGATCACCCAAGATCTGGCTGCCTCTACATTAAAGGAAAGAAGGGCCTGGAATATGATATTCCGAAAGGCACAAGAACTTGGGATGCAGCCAAGAATAAACTACCCAGCTAAGCTGAGCATTTTCTTCCAGGGAAGAAGATGGACATTTAATGAAACAAATGAATTCCATTTGTTTCTGAAGAAAAAACCAGAACTAAACAAAAAATTTGATCTCCAAGAATAGAACTCAAGAGATGCAGAAAAGGTAAAAATAACTCTTGAGAATTGTATTTCTGTTGTGGATATACAAAAAGAATACATGTATAATTTGATTGTACTGATATAACATAAAAAAGGGAAGTAGATATGGAAAAGGGATGATGGCAGAATAAGGTGGGAAGGAGGGATAAAAAGAGGGAAACCACATCCCACAAAGAGGCTAAGGAAACTTATCATATCTGAGGGAATTTAGAGAGGGGGAGGAACATTGTGTGAATCTTACTCTCATCAGAGTTGGCTCAAAGAAAAAATAATTGACATTTGTTTTAGAGAAAATTCTCTCTCGCCTCATTAAAAACGGGGGAGAGGAAAAGGGAAAAGAAAAAGAGTAATAAGGGAAGGAAGGGGGAAAGACTCAAAGGGGGGGAGGGAGGGATTATAAAGAGGATAAGTATCGTGATACAAGAGGGGTACATAAGTTTAAAAGGGGGAAAGAGGGTTGGGGGAGGCAAGAATAAGTAAAGCACAATCTGGGGTTATTAGGATGGCAGGAAATACAGATTTAGTAATTCTAACCGTAAATGTGAATGGGATGAACTCCCCCATAAAGAGGAGGCAGATAGCAGACTGGATCAAAAGTCAGAACCCTACAATATGTTGTTTACAAGAAACACATTTAAAGCAGGGGGATACATATAGAGTAAAGGTAAAAGGCTGGAGCAAAATCTATTATGCTTCAGGTGAAGTCAAAAAAGCAGGGGTAGCCATCCTTATCTCAGATCAAGCAAAAGTAAAAATTGATCTAATTAAAAGAGATAAGGAAGGAAACTACATCCTGCTAAAGGGTAGCATAAACAACGAAGCAATATCAATATTAAACATATATGCACCAAGTGGTATGGCACTCAACTTCCTAAAGGAGAAGTTAAGAGAGTTGCAAGAAGAAATAGACAACAAAACTGTAATAGTAGGAGATCTCAACCTTGCACTCTCAGAATTAGACAAATCAAACCACAAAACAAATAAGAAAGAAATTAAAGAAGTAAATAGAATATTAGAAAAATTAGGTATGTTGGATCTTTGGAGAAAATTGAATGGAGATAGAAGGGAATATACTTTCTTCTCAGCAGTTCATGGAACCTATTCAAAAATTGACCATATATTAGGACATAAAGACCTCAAAATTAAATGCAAGAAAGCAGAAATAGTAAATGCTTTCTTTTCAGATCATGATGCAATAAAAACTACATTCAACAAAAAGTTAGGGGGAAATAGACCAAAAAGTAATTGGAAACTAAACAATCTCATCTTAAAGAATGATTGGGTGAAGCAGCAAATTATAGATACAATTAATAATTTCACTCAAGATAATGACAATGATGAGACATCATACCAAAATTTGTGGGATGCAGCCAAAGCGGTAATAAGAGGGAATTTTATATCCTTAGAGGCTTACTTGAATAAAACAGAGAAAGAAAAGATTAATGAATTGGGCTTGCAACTAAAAAAACTAAAAAAAGACCAAATTAAAAACCCCCAATCAAATACTAAATTGGAAATTCTAAAATTAAAAGGAGAAATTAAAAATATTGAAAGTAAAAAAACTATTGAACTAATTAATAAAACTAAGAGTTGGTTCTATGAAAAAGCCAATAAAATAGATAAGCCTTTGGTAAATCTGATTAGAAAAAGGAGGGAGGAAAATGAAATTAGTAGTCTTAAAAATGAAAAGGGAGAACTTTCCACCAATGAAGAGGAAATTAGAGAAATAATAAGGAGTTATTTTGCTCAACTTTATGCCAATAAATTTGATAACCTAAGTGAAATGGATGACTACCTCCAAAAATATAGACTTCCCAGACTAACAGAGGAGGAAGTAAATTGCTTGAATAGTCCCATTTCAGAAAAAGAAATAGAACAGGCAATTAAACAACTCCCTAAGAAAAAATCCCCAGGACCAGATGGATTTACATGTGAATTTTACCAAACATTTAAAGAACAATTGGCCCCAATGCTATATAAATTATTTGATAAAATAGGGAATGAAGGAGTCCTACCAAATTCCTTCTATGACACAGACATGGTACTGATACCTAAACCAGGTAGGCTGAAAACAGAGAAAGAAAATTATAGACCAATCTCCCTAATGAATATTGATGCTAAAATCTTAAATAAGATATTAGCAAAAAGACTACAGAAAATCATCTCCAAGATAATACACTATGATCAAGTAGGATTTATACCAGGAATGCAGGGCTGGTTCAATATTAGGAAAACTATCAATATAATTGGCCATGTTAATAACCAAATTAACAAAAACCATATGATCATCTCAATAGATGCAGAAAAAGCATTTGATAAAATCCAACATCCATTCCTATTAAAAACACTTGAGAGTATAGGAATAAATGGACTTTTCCTTAAAATAATCAGCAGCATCTATTTAAAACCATCAGTAAGCATCATATGTAATGGAGACAAACTGCAACCATTCCCAATAAGATCTGGAGTGAAACAAGGTTGCCCACTATCACCGTTACTATTTAATATTGTATTAGAAACGCTAGCTATAGCAATAAGAGCTGAGAAAGAGATTAAAGGAATAAGAATAGGCAATGAGGAAGCCAAATTATCACTCTTTGCCGATGACATGATGGTATACTTAGAGAACCCCAGAGATTCTGCTAAAAAGTTATTAGAAATAATCCACAACTTTAGCAAAGTTGCTGGTTATAAAATAAACCCACATAAGTCATCAGCATTCTTATATATCACTAACAAAATCCAACAGTCAGAGTTACAAAGAGAAATTCCATTTAAAGTAACTACTGATAATATAAAATATTTAGGAATCTATCTGCCAAGGGAAAATCAGAAACTTTATGAGCAAAATTACAGACCACTTTTCACACAAATTAAGTCTGATCTAACCAATTGGAAAAATATTAAATGCTCTTGGATAGGGCGAGCAAATATAATAAAGATGACAATATTACCTAAACTAATCTATTTATTTAGCGCTATACCAATCAGACTCCCAAAAAACTATTTTAATGACCTAGAAAAAATAACAACAAAGTTCATATGGAAAAACAAAAGGTCAAGAATTTCAAGGGAATTAATGAAAAAAAAATCAAATGAAGGTGGCTTAGCTGTACCAGATCTAAAATTATATTATAGAGCAGCAGTTACCAAAACTATTTGGTATTGGCTAAGGAATAGATTAGTTGATCAGTGGAATAGATTAGGTTCAAGGGATAAAACAGTCAACAAATATAGCAACCTAGTCTTTGACAAACCCAAAGATCCCAGCTTTTGGGATAAGAACTTACTGTTTGATAAAAATTGCTGGGAAAATTGGAAACTAATATGGCAGAAACTAGGCATTGATCCATACTTAACGCCGTACACCAAGATAAGGTCAAAATGGGTTCATGACCTAGGCATAAAGAATGAAATTATTAATAAATTAGAGGAACATAGGATAGTTTACCTCTCAGACCTGTGGAAGGGGAAGGTCTTTATGACCAAAGCAGAACTAGAGATCATTACTGATCACAAAATAGAAAATTTCGATTATACCAAACTGAAAAGTTTTTGTACAAACAAAACTAATGCAGACAAGATTAGAAGGGAAGCAATAAACTGGGAAAATATTTTTACAGTCAAAGGTTCTGATAAAGGCCTCATTTCCAAAATATATAGAGAATTAACTCTAATTTATAAAAAATCAAGCCATTCTCCAATTGAAAAATGGTCAAAGGATATGAACAGACAATTCTCAGATGAAGAAATTGAAACTATTTCTAGTCATATGAAAAGATGCTCCAAGTCATTATTAATCAGAGAAATGCAAATTAAGACAACTCTAAGATACCACTACACACCTGTCAGATTGGCTAAGATGACAGGAAAAAATAATGATGATTGTTGGAGGGGATGCGGGAAAACTGGGACATTGATGCATTGTTGGTGGAGTTGTGAACGAATCCAACCATTTTGGAGAGTAGTTTGGAACTATGCTCAAAAAGTTATCAAACTGTGCATACCCTTTGATCCAGCAGTGTTACTACTGGGATTATATCCCAAAGAGATTATAAAGAAGGGAAAGGGACCTGTATGTGCACGAATGTTTGTGGCAGCCCTTTTTGTAGTGGCTAGAAACTGGAAACTGAATGGATGTCCATCAGTTGGAGAATGGCTGAATAAATTGTGGTATATGAATATTATGGAATATTACTGTTCTGTAAGAAATGACCAACAGGATGATTTCAGAAAGGCCTGGAGAGACTTACACGAACTGATGCTGAGTGAAATGAGCAGGACCAGGAGATCATTATATACTTCAACAACAATACTAGATGATGACCAGTTCTGATGGATCAGGCCATCCTCAGCAACGAGATCAACCAAATCATTTCTAATGGAGCAGTAATGAACTGAACTAGCTATACCCAGAAAAAGAACTCTGGGAGATGACTAAAAACCATTACATTGAATTCAATCCCTATATTTATGCACACCTGCATTTTTGATTTCCTTCACAAGCTAATTGTACAATAATTCAGAGTCTGATTCTTTTTGTACAGCAAAATAATGTTTTGGTCATGTATACTTATTATGTATCTAAGTTATATTTTAATATATTTAACATCTACTGGTCATCCTGCCATTTAGGGGAGGGGGTGGGGGGAGTAAGAGGTGAAAAATTGGAACAAGAGGTTTGGCAATCGTTAATGCTGTAAAGTTACCCATGTATATATCCTGTAAATAAAAGGCTATTAAATTAAAAAAAACAAACAAACAAACAAACAAAAAACAGTTTCATAGCCTTTTGAGCATAGTTTGAAATTGCTCTTTGGAATGGTTGGATCAATTCACAATTCCGCCAATAGTATAATAGTGTCTCAATTTTTCTACATCCTCTCTAACATTTATCATTTTCCTTTTCTGTCATATTAGCCAATCTAATAAGTGTGGGGTGATATACTTCTGAATTATTTTAATTTGCATTTCTCTAATCAATAATAATTTTTTAAAAATCAATAGTTATTTAGAACATTTTTTCATATGACTATAGAGAGTTTTATTGCTTCTTCTGAACACTGCCTGTTCCTATTTCATAACCATTTATTAATTAGGAATAACTTATGTTCTTATAAATTTGCCTCAATTCTCTATACATTTAAGAAATGAGTCTTTTATTAGAAATACTGGCTCTAAATTATTTTCAATTTTACTTACTATGTATTTTCCTCTATCCTATTTCTCCCATCACACTTTTATCCTATTCTCTCTCTTTTCACCCTGTCCATTCTCAAAAATATTTTGCTTCTGACAACTCTCCCAGTCCACTCTCACTTCTGTGAGCCCTGCCCATTTTACTTCCCTATGGGGTATGATAGATTTCCATATTATACTGAGTGTGTATGTTATTCCCTCTTTGAGTCAATTTCTATGAGAGTAAGATTCAAGCATTTCCTCCACCTTCACTGTAAAAACTCTTGTGCTTCATTTACATAAGATTTCATTCCACTTATTTGTCTCCCTTTATTTTTGTAAAGAATTTTGTAATTTTATTCCTATTGTTTGGGTGTATCTTAGTTTAAGTGAGCTTCCTGATATTTTAGACATCCTCAGGTAGGCTCAGGGAGGACTTAGCCCTTTTCACAGCTGTTCTCCCATGTCAGGTTCCCACTTGCCACCCAGCTTTGACCTGTAGCTCCAAACAGCTGTGTGCAGGAGGCACACCTGGATAAAACCATCCTGGTCAACAGGCCGGACCAGGTTGTGGGTAACTGATGAGCTACAAACCTGTTGGTGAGTTACAGGGATGTTTGTCCCAAGCATGGGAAGACCTGTCCTTGTGGAAAGGACAGGTGAGAATAATTTGTTCCAACAGCCTCGGAAAGGGACTGAAGCTGGTCAGACACAAGCTTATCTCTGCTCCTCATGCTGGGGACAATCACCCTAACTTTTGTCCTGCCACAGGCCTGCTAGAGCTCCGGAAGAGAGATTGAGGCTGATGACTTTGTGCAGCTCCAGTGTAAATGGGGGCAGTCCAGGTCCCACACACAAGGTATCATCCTGTGATGTCACTGGTCCTCTTCAAAAATGACAGATGAACATTAAAAACAAAATGTCCTTAGATGTTATACCAAGAAACTGACAACTCATATACTCTTTTTTTTTTTTAAAGGTTTCCTGCATATAAAAAGAACTGAGGTTATTTATTTTCTAACTTTACTTTTCTCCAGACAAATAAATTATCTTCCCATCACCTCACCTTAATGCCTTACTCTTTTTTTTCCCCATTCTCTCACATTTTTAAAGGTGTTTGTGCTGTTAATGGCCTATTGTATGTAGTTGGAGGTGATGATGGTTCCTGTAACTTGGCATCAGTGGAATATTATAACCCAACAACGGATAAATGGACAGTGGTATCTTCTTGTATGAGCACAGGGAGAAGTTATGCAGGTAATAATTGTCTTCTTTCAGTTCTACTCTAAGGTAATAGTAGTTTTCTATTAGGTTTAATGCTCAATTAAGGTGATGATGATGATGGTGATGGTGATGATAATGATGATGACTTTCCAATCTCTAAAAAAAGGGAATTGGATTTTTCTAAGTCTGCGATCCAAAGGATTCCGTGATCTTCAGGAAAGGTGAACAATGGCCCAGGCAGCTAGTTGGCATAGGGGATAGAGCCCTGAATTGGGAGTCAGAAAAATCTGATTTGATATCTAGGCTCAAGATGCTTACTAGCTATGATCTTGGATTCTGCCTCAGTTTGCATTTAGTCCCCAGAGTTGTTAACTTTCCTTTTCTCCCTTTCTCTTTTTCATTTTTCTTCCATTTTTCCTTCTTTTCTTTTTCTTCTTGCCTTTTTCTTTCTTCTTTCCTCTTTTTTCTTTCTTTCTTTCTTTCTTTCTTTTTTTTTTTTTTTTTTCTGAGGCAATTGGGATTAAGTGGCTTCCCAGGGTCACACAGCCAAGAAGTGTTAAGTGTTTGAGATCAAATTTGAGCTCAAGTCCTCCTGACTTCAGGACTGGTGTTTTATCCACTGCACCACCTAGCTGCCCCTTCCCTTTTTCTTTCCCAACATTTTTCTTTTCCTTGCCTTTGTCCTTTTCCTTTCTTCCTCCTTTTTTCCCTCTCCCTTCCATCTTTTCCTACTCTCCCTCCTTTCCTTCTCTCTTCCTTTTTTCCTTTCCTCTCTTCCCTCCTTTCTCCTTTTCTTGCTACCACAGAAGTGACATAGAGACTTAATTGACATGTATAATGGAAAGATTGCTGGTGAGTGAGAAAAGACCTGAATTTATAATCCATCTCTGGCCCTTAACTAGCCATGGCAAATCACTTAATCTCTCTGAGCCTCAGTATCCTCTAAAATAAATGGAAATTGTAAATGACCTACCTTATAGGGTTGCTGTTAAACCGTGAAATGCAGGAATGTGTGTGTGTGTATATATATATATATATATATATATATATATATATGTTAAGAACTTCGCAAATCTTAAAGCTTTAGAGTTGTCAATTTAGTGGTAGGAATTATCCACATAGCAAAAGAGAGAATTGACTTAAACTCCTGCAACAAAAACAAGAACAGCACAGAAAAGGCATAATTTCTGTAACTAACCTTTAGAACTTATTAAAAGATGACAGTTCTCTACTTCACAAAAAAGTTAATATTCTTCTATAACTATTAAAATAGGATTGTTATTGGAATGAACTTTTTACATGGAAGGGACAACACATAAATTACCTTTGAAGAGATTAATCTGTAATCCATTTAATTAGAGCAGTACCATCACCTAGAATTTTTAAAAAATTTAATTGGAAAGTAGATCAAACTATAGGGAATAGCAGTCATGCTAACTGCTTGCAGAGCCCCTTTCACAGCTGTTCTAGGACTAGAAAACATTTCCATTTCCTGAACTAGGAAAACAATTTCTGCATTAACAGCATAGTAAATAATGTTTAACATGTAAATGTTACATGTTACCTGCCTGCCATCTAGGGAAAGGGGTGAAGGAAGGAAGGGAAAAGTTGGAACAGAATTGATTGCAAGAGATAATGTTGAAAAATTATCCATGCATATGTTCTGTCAATAAAAAGCTTTTAACTATAGCCTATTCTATATCCAGAACAAGAGTCCCATAGAATAATGGTCTGTGCAGTAGAAACTCTTGATAGATTGGTTCACTAAGTGTATTTGAATTATTTGGATTTATTGTGGCTTAAGTTACTTGCTCACACCCTCATTCCCACCCTTACACCTTAATTATAGCTTTCTATATATGAATTAAAGTCACGCAGCCAGGGAGCATCTATTAAGTTCCTGCTGTTTTAGCTAGACTCTTGCATCCCTTTTGGAGATGCAAAAGAAGGCAAAAGACAATCCCTAGTCTAACGGAGGAGACCACATGCAAACAACTATGTACCAACATAAGATAACTTGGAAGTTATCAACGGAGGAAGACAGGAGAATCAAGGGAGCCAGGAAAAATTTCTTGCAAAAATTGAGGTGTTAGCTGGGACATAAAGGAAGCCAGAGAAGCCCAAAGGCAGGCTTGAGGAGGGTGTGCGTTCCCAGCATGGAGCACAGCCCAGAGATGGAGTGCCTTGTGAACAGCTCCGACGAACAGGATCACTGGATTATAGAATACATGGAGAATAGTAAACTCTAGAAGACAAAAGCTAGAAAAGGGACAAGACTGTGAAGGGAATCTAATACTAAATGGGGGAGCTTCCACTCTCTCTTGGAGGTGATAGGAGCCACAGTTTTTACTGAACAGGGGAATGATGGTTCTCTGCTATAGAATGAAATTGATGAATGTTTTGAATTTTTTTATTTTTTATTTTTTGCTTTTCTTGTGTTTTTTTCTTTAATTTTTAAAAAAGAAATTGGAATTTTTTAAGGATGTCCTTGTTTTCAGTTTTCTTTTCTCATTTCTTCCATTAGGTGTTACAGTTATTGATAAACCATTATGAACAGAAGAAGGATTTCTGCACACTTATTCTCTTGAAACAGGCTTCAACAAGTATTTTTGAAGTGACTTAGGGGCTAACACTTCTCTACTCATGGCTGCATTTTGGGTCTCAGTAGAAGATAAGTTCGTCTGCCATTAAAGGCATCAGACGCTGAAGATTATTCTAGGTCGAAGCGCCGTGTAGGAGTTTTCTGCATTGAGCAGCAGCTGACTGAATTTTTAACAAGATGAATGGACCACAGTATTTATTATCATAAAGTTTTCGGACAAAAGTGGCTTTCCTAAGGACCAATCAGTGTCAGACTCAGATGACTACGGATTGTTCTGTGAAGAAGGAAAAAGTGATGTGCGTTCTGGTCAAAGTAAATTTTGTCTTTATTGTTTCCTCCCCAGGAAATCGGTATCTCCACAAACTGTATTTCTTTGAATGGGTATAGAAGTCTACATCAGTAATACCCACTGGCAGGGAGATCAAACTGTTTGCTTTTATAAAACATTTGATTCAATGAATATAAGTTGTGTGCATATATACATATGTGTCTAGATTGCTTTCCTTTGAAAATGTTTGAAACTTGATTATACTATTTATAATTGGCCCAGGACTTTGAATTCTGCCAGTATACTACATTGTAAAACAGAGTTGTATTTTTTGATATTTAACAATGCTGAACACTTATAAATGCCACTTCTAAGGAATGGAAATGGTGTGAAACACTTGAATAAGTGTAATGCCAAACATTTGGAAATAAAATATCAGTCATGCTTATTTATGACTTATTTTGATTTAATCTGGGTTATGTTTTGGTGTAATTGTTTTTTTTCTTTTTTCTCAAAAAAGTGACTCTATGGCATGAGCATAATTGCAGGTTTTTTGATGAATATAATGAATGTATGGAATTAAACTGAATTTGCATGGTTTTACGAATAATTTCTTCGTGTGTACATTTAGCTGCTATTAACAAAGAGAGAACATTCTGTGTGGCCATGTTTGTTGATCAAATTTTTTTTTCCTAAAACGATTCTCAAACTCCCTTTAAAAATGACCAAGATTTGTCCTCTTGAGCTGTTATCTTTGAATAAAAGTTTGTATATTATTTGTTTCATAATGGCCTTGATTTAATTTGTGAAAGTATCCCTCTTTTATTTTAATAGTTTTTAAAGTAAAAGTTTTCTTCAGTTTCTACCCAATTTGCTGTTCTTATGTAAGTCCATAATTTTCCTCAATGCTGAAGGAAATTTAAAGGCAAACCTATTAAGTTGGAAATTAGAAAATCTAATTGATATGTTTCCCCAAAAGAGAGAATCAGGTCACTTAAACAGAAACATTTCTTAAGGGTTGATTAAGAAATATGCTTGAGAAGGGAGGGAATCAGTGGGAACAAACACTAGAACTAAGGGAGTCAAGGAACAATGAGAAATCAATCTATAACTGGATATTTACTTTTTACCTTTTAACCAGCAAGCAGAGAGAGGATATTTTTAAGAGTGGTAAATTAAGGAAAACCAACAGTGGTATGGATTTGACAGATGGACCAGCAAAGAAAAAAACAACTAGAGTTTAAGTTATAGGGTTTGATTCATAAGAAATGATTCATAAGGTACTATGATACCATAAGAAATGATGAAAGGGATGATTTAAGAGAAATCCAAGAAGAATTGTATGAAGTGATGCAGAGTGAAATATGGAGAACTAGGAAAACAATTTCTGCATTAACAGCATAGTAAATAAATAACATTGAAAATGTAAGGATTAATTAATCAATGAAATAACTAATCATGATTCAAAAGGAATCATAGATGATGAATGATGAAGCATACTATGTATGCAACTGCTGATGGAGAGGTGATAGACTTAAAATGAAGAGTATGATGTACATTTCTGGACATGACTGATGTGAGAATTTGCTTTTCTTAATTTCATATTGCTACAAGTTTTATTTTTTTCCCCCAAGGGAGGAGAAATTTGAAGAAAATAAAATAATTGCTTTTTAATTGAATCAAAATAAAATAAAGTTTGTATTAAGGGGTAAAAAACAGGGAATGATGATGTATACCAGTAATATCTGCTTTTGTGGAGGTTGATGCTAATGGATTGCTTGAATTTGGGTGTCTTAAATGAACACAAGGCCAAAACCAAGCGAGTATCTCTACCACCTTCCACCAATGCCTGAGGAGAAGCAAACTGATTCAATTTGGGAATGAAGCACATAAAAGTTTCTATGCCTATAAATAGTAGAATCAGGACCTTTCAAACAGGGTAATCTTCCCTCTCCTTACCCCAATTCCCACAAGTAAAATAAGTCATTTAATAGGAATTTAGAATTAGAGATGAAAGATAACTGTGATTGAATTTTTTTGGCTTAATATGTTGATCTATATATCCTAATATTAATGTATGGCTAATATTTAGAATTTTCTCATTTAAAAGCAAAAGGAATATCATGAATCAATTTGTAATTGTACTGGAAATCAAAAAACTGTTCCTTCTCTGATATCATCAAATGAATTATAAGAGGGTATTAGCTTGCCCACTATTAACTTCAAAAGTCACCACCTTCAAGAAGATGCCCTCCAAATATCATGCTTTCCCTTAATTAGCCATTGTTGATCTATCATTTAGGATTTGGATCCATGTTTTTTATCTGTGTGGGGAACCCAGGATTTAGAAACCTCCTTTACCAATTCTAGAACAGCAGTTCATCTGTAATTTATAGTTCCCTGGGCCACTAAAAAGTTAGGTGAAGTGCCCATTGTCACTCCAGGAGTATGTGTCCAAGATGGGCTATGAATCCAATTCTCCCAATACCAAGAACAACCTTCTCTCTTCTATGTCACAAATCCTTGAATTTATCTCAAACTTCTTAAAGTTTTTTCTTTTCTCATCTAGTCTATTCCTTTTTAAAGGAGAGAGGAGGGAGTAGAACAGATTTGTGAATTAAAATGTCTGGATTTAAGTCTCAGCCATGACTGTTTCATGGGACTATGGGAAAATGATAACTGTGCTACCTGCATTGCAAGGTTGTTGTGAGGATCTAGCTTTGTAAGCCTTAGATTGTCAGTAGTATTTGGGTGAAAAGGTCCATGTTTATAATCAAACGCATACATGAGTACTTTTATTCATCATAAATGTGCTTCTTTGACATTTCAAGTGTGGTTTACTAATTCTAAGATGTCAAAATTTGGTGAATAAATAAAAATTCATCCAATTTGTTCTGTTTTTGCAGAATCTAACCAAGATTTCCTCACCTTTTTAACTTTATTTCTTTTTCTTTTTTTGTCTTTCTATCTATGTTAGTAGGCCATATTTAGTTTTCTCATTTCTTTCTATCCTATTTGTAGATAACAGCTTGGTCAGTTTGTTTTTGCAAAAGGAAAGAGTGCAAAGGTTAAGGCACAGATGTCCCAGGAACTTTTCTACTGGAAACAGCCTCAGGTGTCACAATGAGGTCGGAGGAAAATTGAGGAAGATGAGTGAGCAGAAATCCTAACTATAAGGAACAGTCCTTTTTTTATTTTGTGGTTCAGTTACTTCAGTTGTATATGATTCTTCATGACCCTATTTGGGTTTTGTTCTGTTCTGTTTTTGTTTTTGTTTTTGTTTTGCAAAGATTCTTGACCTTTTTTCTCCAGATCATTTTAAAAATAAGGAATTCAGACAAAAAGATTTAAGTGACTCACCCAGAGTTTTGCAGCTAGTAGGTATCAGGTTAAATTTGAACTCAGATCTTCTTGATTCCAGGCCTGGTGATCTTTCCTAGCCTTCCTAGGTGTACCACTTTAGCTGCTTTTAAGGGTACCTGAGATATCAGACATCATGCTTAAGTCCACTGTCAGGAGTGGAAGAGTCAGAACACTGACTGGTTCAGTCTTTAATAGGTTCTTGGAACAGCAGGCCAGCCAGGATCAAATCAGCAAAGGTAGGTGGTATTGTGATAGTCAGATTGATGTGTCCTTCTCCTTCCCTGACCACTCTGATATAAGGTTGAGGCCCACCAGTATAACCATTTTAATAGCCCTCAGATCCAAAACTGGCCTCATGGTTTTGAACAGGATAAGAATGTTTTCTGTTTATAACAGATGTCCAGAATTTTATCAACTTGTTTAGCTATAGAATATATATATATAGCAACTTAAGGACAATCTATGATGGATTATGTTTTTTAAAAATACACATATGTGTGTATATGTATATATGCATATACATATATACATATATTTGTTTTAAAAAATACACATTTTATATATATACACACATATTTCCAATATAAAAACAGAATTTTTGAGTTCCAAATTCTCTCCCTTCCTCCCTTTCCTGCCCTCTCTGCATTGAGATAGCAAACAATACATGTTCAATCATATAAAACACATTTCCATATTAGAAATGTTATGAAAGAAAACACAGATCCAAAGTAAAAACACCAAAAATAAAAATAAAAAATAGCATGCTTCAATCTGTATTCATTGTATCAGTTCTTTCTCTGGAGATGATTTGTCATCATGAGTCCTTCAGAACTGTCTTAGATCTTTGCATTGCTGAGACTAGCGAAGTTATTTACAATTGATCATCATACAGTTTTGCTGTTCCTGTGTACAAAGTTCTGGTTCTATTCACTTCACTTTCTGTCAGTTTATGTAGTTCTTTCATCCTGTTCATCATTTCTTACATACCATATTATTCCACATACCACAGCTTAATTGATAAGTATCCCTTCAGTTTCCAATTCTTTGCCACCATAAAAAGCTGCTATAAATATGTAGCCATATTTATATATAATATATAATAATATATATAATATATAATAATAATAATATATATATATAAATATATAGCCATATAGCTATATATATGCACATATACATAAACATTTATTTTACCTCCAAAACATAAGTTGTTTGAAGGCAGGGACAATTTCATTCTTATTTTTGTTTATGTTTGCTTAGCACAATTCCTGTTATTATTTTTAGTAGGTACTTAGTAAATGTATGTGGATTGATGCATATTCTTCCAGAGAAGTATTTTTTTATCCCTGCCCCTTTTGTCCTGATATTCTGATATTTGATAATGTCTGCTCCCTGATGGTTAGGATTCATCTAAAAGGAAATTTCTCCATTCATTTTGTGAGTTGGTCATGGGAGCTAGAAACATTACTTAATTTCTTTTTGGCTAGGTAATTGAGTTTAAGTGACTTACCCAGAGTCACACAGCTTGTTCAAAGCTATCTGAGGCCAGTTTTGAACTCAGCTCCTCCTGACTCCAGGACCAGTGCTCTATCCACTGTACCATCTAGCTGTCCCACTTAATTTCTTTCTTTTCTTAATTCTTTTGAGAGTTTATTTTCATGACTAATCTAAATTCATAGATTATTAATTCTTACTGATAGTTAATTAAATATGTTTACTTAGTCACGTAAGTATAAATGGTTTCTTTGGAATCTTTTTTTTTAAGATATGTGTTTTCCAAGATAAGTTGTTGTTACCAGTGTCGTTTAGTAGTCAGGATACTAAAAAGCTATTGTTTTTTATAGTTATAAAGTAGGTATAAACTAGTATTTTTTCCCTAGATTAAACTCTATCATTATAATCAATATAATTTTAAAATAAATCAACTAATATTTATTATTAAACTAATATTTAGTTTAAGCTCCAAAGGTTTTATATTATTATCTCCAGAGATGCTGCCTACTGCTTTCTTTCTTCGCTGAGTAATTTATGGGGGAGTTTTGCCTGCTCATATAGCTTTTTGAGGTTAATCACACTTGACTGCTTTGCTTTTCAAGCTTTGCCTGATGATATAATAAGTGATGAGGGGAACCCCAAAACTCTAAAACTCCTTGAAGGACAGATTCTCCTTAAATCCTGGCCTCTGTAAAAGATCCTGAGAGAAGGGCACCACTCCCATTGATAACACTTACTACTGATTAAGCTTCCCATTAAATTAGAAAGACTCATTCAGTTCTATTCAATTCCAGCTCAAGCTGAAACCCAGCCCCCATCAAGAACTGCCCTATGCTTGTAGCTAAGGCTTCTATTATTAAAAGAACCAATTTTAAACTCACTCCTCGCAGAGGACCTAACATGCTATGTCATGCTATGCCAAGGAAACCTTTGCCCACTGAAATAATATTCTCTTTCAGTGTTATCCTCTCTTTATCCTCACCTATTTCCTTAACAAGACTTTATATCTTTCTGTCAGGACCTTACTTTACATCTCTCTGTCAGGACCTTGCCACTAAGGAATTCAGCCTTTCTATTTAAGGCTGAGTTCCCAATGCCAATCATAAATTTCTTTTTATCAGTCTAGCTTTTCGGGGTAGTAAATTCCTTTACAAAGGACCTCTGCGCCATCAGAAAGGGGTTCCCCCAACTCTCTACCTTGCACCAATACTAAAGGGGATTTAGGGGATCCAAACCTCTTCATTTGGTTCCCTGATCCCTGAACTTGCCACTAACCTCATCATCTAACTCTTGACCACCAGGAACCCTTATCCCATCATTTTGGTTCCCTAAATATAATCTCATCAATAGGACTGTTATCATTTACACATACTGTTCCCAGGGTCTTCTTTTTCTTTTTTTTTTTTATTTAATAGCCTTTTATTTACAGGATATATGCATGGGTAACTTTACAGCATTAACAAATTGCCAAACCTCTTGTTCCAATTTTTCACCTCTTACCCCCCACCCCCTCCCCTAGATGGCAGGATGACCAGTAGATGTTAAATATATTAAAATATAAATTAGATACACAATAAGTATACATGACCAAAACGTTATTTTGCTGTACAAAAAGAATCAGACTCTGAAATATTGTACAATTAGCTTGTGAAGGAAATCAAAAATGCAGGTGTGCATAAATATAGGGATTGGGAATTCAATGTAATCGTTTTTAGTCATCTCCCAGAGTTCTTTTTCTGGGCATAGCTAGTTCAGTTCATTACTGCTCCATTAGAAATGATTTGGTTGATCTCGTTGCTGAGGATGGCCTGGTCCATCAGAACTGGTCATCATATAGTATTGTTGTTGAAGTATATAATGATCTCCTGGTCCTGCTCATTTCACTCAGCATCAGTTCGTGTAAGTCTCTCCAGGCCTTTCTGAAATCATCCTGTTGGTCATTTCTTACAGAACAGTAATATTACATAATATTCATATACCACAATTTATTCAGCCATTCTCCAACTGATGGACATCCATTCAGTTTCCAGTTTCTAGCCACTACAAAAAGGGCTGCCACAAACATTCGTGCACATACAGGTCCCTTTCCCTTCTTTAATCTCTTTGGGATATAATCCCAGTAGTAACACTGCTGGATCAAAGGGTATGCACAGTTTGATAACTTTTTGAGCATAGTTCCAAACTACTCTCCAAAATGGTTGGATTCGTTCACAACTCCACCAACAATGCATCAGTGTCTCAGTTTTCCCGCATCCCCTCCAACAATCATCATTATTTTTTCCTGTCATCTTAGCCAATCTGACAGGTGTGTAGTGGTATCTTAGAGTAGTCTTAATTTGCATTTCTCTGATTAATAATGACTTGGAGCATCTTTTCATATGACTAGAAATAGTTTCAATTTCTTCATCTGAGAATTGTCTGTTCATATCCTTTGACCATTTTTCAATTGGGGAATGGCTTGAATTTTTATAAATTAGAGTTAATTCTCTATATATTTTGGAAATGAGGCCTTTATCAGAACCTTTGAGGGTCTTCTTTTTCAAAGGATATCAATTATACCATGGAAAAAAAACCATTGTATTTGGAGTTAGATCTCCATTTGAATCCTGACCCTGGCTCTTTATTATAAGCTGTCAGACCTTGAATAAGAAAGACATTTTGGTTACTGGGCCTTAGTCTCACAAATGTAAGATTGAGATAATGATATTGCCTACATCTTAATGTATTTAATGTATGCATTAAATTAAATGAGCTGTGAAATTACTTTATACCTGCAAACAACTATAGAAATGTATGTTTTAAGAAAGACAATGTAAAGGAATAGGAAAGGTTCTGAGTTTATCAGATATGCCAGACTTGAAACCCAGCTAAGCCACACTCACTACCTAGGGGAACTTTGAGGAAGATCATTTACTAAGTTTTTCATGTCTTCCTTAATTTTATTTTTTAAAAGTCTTATTTTTTAAATCTCTCTTGTCTACTTCATCTGGTTATTTATAAGATCATAAGAGATCTTGTGTGTGTGTGTGTATGTAAGCATTTTTAAAACTATTAAATGCCAGATAAAGAATAAGCTATTAGGCTTTTCCTCCAACTTGTAAATTATATACTTCTAAATATAGTGAAATTTTCAAAGAAGGAAAACATCAAATATTCTAATTTGAAATTTAGAAAAATATTAGGGATAATAAGCAGTTTTATAAGATATAATGATATAGTCTTGTTTATGAATTGAAAGATCACAATTAGTAAAAAATAATAATAATAACAATTGAGAAAGTTATGGTATACAATTAAAACAACATAATCCTGAACTATTTCAGAAGGATTTCAGGAGATATGAACAACAGACATTACATTGATAATGATTTCAGTACCTTCATATATAAATTCACCATTATAAATCCATTATAACGAAAGGCCCAAACAGCCTAGAAAGTACCTTAATCAGCAAACATTTGAGTTATTTATCAAGAATTGATGCCTGACAAAGGCAACATTCATTAGTTTAGGGTATAAACTTGTTTGTAAAAACTTAAGGATGCTAGATAATTATAAGCAGCATAATTTTAAAATAAATCAACTAATATTTATTATTAAACTAATATTTATTATGATGTGCTGTAATGTCCAGCTACAGGGTACAGCAGCCCACAGTCAGGAAGACTCATCATGAATTCAAATTTTACCTCAGACACTTACTAGCTGTGTGATCCTGGCAATTCACTTAATTCTACTTGCCCCAGTTTCCTCTTATGTAAAATGAGCTGGAGCAGGAAATAGCAGATCATTCCAGTACTGTGGTCAAGAAAACCTTAAATAGGGTCATGAAGAGTCAGTTAGAGATGAATGAAATTTGAACAACAAATAGCCAAACTACCATATGAACTAAAAATGAGCCAAATTATAGATAATCAAGTACAGGGTGATATCATTTACTCCTCCCCCTCCCCTTTTTTTTTTTTCCTCAAGCAATTTCCCTGAAAAGCTCCAAGATGAATTCACATAAACTAGATA
The DNA here is from genome assembly GCF_902635505.1 of Sarcophilus harrisii. Classification (NCBI taxonomy): domain Eukaryota; kingdom Metazoa; phylum Chordata; class Mammalia; order Dasyuromorphia; family Dasyuridae; genus Sarcophilus; species Sarcophilus harrisii. The sequence goes on from NC_045431.1 coordinate 93,424,122, forward strand.
CACACACATTGAAGATAAAGCACCCCATCCATTGTCTACATCACTCATTGCCTTAGTGTGACAGCAAAGCTGAGTGGATTCCCTCTGCAGTTGAGGTAAAAATTATGGAATACCATGGGCTATAAATAATTCAATTCAAGTAGATCTTCTATCTAGTGAGTGATTTCTCTGTCCTAGGTACTGGAAATACAAAGAGGCAATTCAAGAAGCTTATGTTCAATTAGGGGAGAAAACTGGGATACAAATAACAAATGAAAAAGATAAGCTAAACACAAAATAACTTTTTGAGTCAATGCTAACAATGTGATGCTAGTAGTGGGGTGAAAGGGGTGGATGGGAGGAGGGAATGAGGGCAGGATTAGCAAACATGTGTAAGAGGTGGAATTTAGGCAGAGCCAGGAATGGACCTTAAGAGTCCGTAGGGCATAGTAGTAGTGCAATAGGCAGCTCTGTGGGGCTGTGAATAAATCACTGTCCTTGGAATTAGGAAGATAGAAATTCAAATCCAGCCTGTGTGAATCTGAGCAAGTCACTTAACTCTCTCTCGGTTTCCTCATCTGTAAAACAAATGATAATAGCACCTAGTTCATATTATGTGGATCAAAATGAGGCAATGTGTATAAAATGCTTAATGAATGTCCACTGTTATCAACACCTTACACCATATCTAAGGTTGCTGTGTAATACTTTCATGCTATATAAATGCTACTTATCATTTTTAAAGTCACTGAACATGATAAACCTTGTGTGACAAGGCAGAAAGTGTTTAATTTACAGGGGAGCCAGAACAATGAACCCCAGGTGGAAGGAATTCCTGAAACTAATTAAAGAAAATATTGGGCAAGATTGTGCTTGTCCTAGTAACAAATGGATTATTTGCTAAAGTTACTGCTTCCAGGAGGTACTACAAGCTCTGTACCAGCTTAGTCATAGTGTGTCTGTAATTTCTTCATCTGCCTAAGAGCAGGAAGCAGATCTAAATTTCAACTGAAGCAATGCATCTGTAGCCTTGGACCTACACTCAGAAAGACCTGAGTTGAAATCAAGCTTCAGACTTATTAGCTGTGTGACCCTAATCAAGTCACTTAACCTCAATCTTCTTCAATTTCTTCAATTATATTATAATAGGATACCTCCCAGGGATACCATGAGGATCAAATAAGATAATATTTCTTAATAAATGTTTCTTTCCTCTTTCTATTTCATCTGGGGCTGACCCAAAGCAGCAACTAATTAATATGACTATGCCCATGTATTGCAATGTATACACGTAGTGTGACAAAAAAATGAATAATTTGCCATTAATAAATCACTGAGGGGACAGCTAGATAACTCAGGAGATAGAGCATCAATTCTGGAATCAGGAGGACCTGAGTTCACATTCTGCCTCAGACACAGCTGTGGAACCCAAAGAACAAAACAAAACAAAGAAAAATAATGAAATCAGAAGTCTATTGGTTATTTAGCTTCTCTGTCCTTTGATCTTAAATTTAGTATCTTTTAATTTAGTTTTAAATTTTAGCTTTAAATTTAGTATCTTTAGTACCTTTAGTATCTTAATTTATTATTTAATTATTTAGTATCTTAACTTAGTATTAAAAGCTGGTCCCTGGGAAAGTTCCTCTTTTCCCACTACTCTCACCCGCAGAATGATTGTAATAATCCTACCCAGCTGCTTCAAGGAGATTCTTTGGAATTTAAGAGAAACAATTCATGAGAGCTAAATTGCTTTAGACCTCAGAGGTCATCAAATCTAACCTTTTCATATACACACAAAATTGTATTTTGAATTTAACAAATATCACAGAAGAGACTATTCCACACACATAATAGGTCAGAAAAAGAAGAATATGCATGAACCCACAAAATTCTATTATATAAGGCCTGCTTTACTTTTTTAAAAAGCATATAATAAATGTAACTTGTTACTTTAAAAGCTGTCCTGCCAATCTGAGTTTCCTTTTTAAAATAGTACTTCCCTCCAATTATTTGTAAAAACAATTTTTAGCAATCATTTTTACAAAAATTTTAATTTCAAATTTTCTTTCTATCCCTCCTCTTAAAAGGTAGGTTATATATGTGCAATCATGTAAAACATATTTCCATATTAGTCATAGTTGTGAAAGAAAAAACAGCCTCTCAGTGTTTCCTTTTGAACTTCCTTCTATGTCTTAAGAGAAAATGCTTTAATGACCCTCCTTTTCCTTTCTTTTTTTTTTTTTTTGCACCAAACTCTCTCTAGCTTCTCTTGCCATGTAAAATTACACTTGAAAAAAAAACTTTGTAACAAACAAGCATAATCAAGCAAAACAAATCCATACATTTGCTGAATCCATAAATGTGTCTCTCATTCTGCAGCTTCTTTTTCAGAATATTTTGTATTCCTCTATCTCTATTTTCCCATGATCCCTATAATGGGATTATGATTAGTCACCACACTGGTTAAAGTTTGTAAGTCATTCAGAGTTGCCAGTTTTTAATGTTGTTGTTGTGTAAATTGTTCTATTGGTTCTATTTGCCTTACTTACGATTAAGTCATACACATTTCTACAGGTTTAATTTTCTGTAACATAATACTATTTCATAATATGTTAATTTGTTTCATTATTCCCCAGATGATGACAAATGATTGTTTTCAGTTCTTTAATATAATAAAAGAAGAAAAATATATATATATACATATAATATATATTTTTATATAACAGGTACTTTTTTCTTTGGCCTTTATAGAATTTAGGCTTACTATTGGTATTTCTGGGTCAAAAGGCAACATAAGTGAGTAACTTTGGAATTAGTATCCAACTAATTTCCAAAATGGCTGGACCAATTCACAACTTCATCAACTGGTCATTAGTGTGCTTGTTCTTTTCATATATTCTCCAAAAATTGTCACTTTCTTTTTGTCATTTTTGACAATGTAATAGGTATGAAGTAGAAACTTGAAAAATGTTTAAAAAATAAGTTAGTGATTTGGAGCACTTTTTCATATGGCTACTGATAGCTTGGATTTCTTCCTTTGAGAATTGCCTATTCATAGTCTTTGATCATTTGTTGTTTGTCCTTTGTTCTTGAATAGGACCATGACATCATAGAGGCGATGCCAGACAAGGAAGGGTGTTGGATATAAGTGAAAGAGGGTTGTGCAAAATCATCTGCCTCACTTTCTCCTTCAGAGTCATCTCAGTCTAGGCAAGATGTAGATCTAGAAGCCTGGAGATGGCCCTGGGAGACTTTGGCTCTCATTTCTACATAAGGTACCAAGTATGTGGTACAGTGGGTAGGGCTCTGGATCTGGAATCATGAGTGTAATGTCAAAGAAACTGAGCAAGACAGAGATTAGAGACCAATTCAATAGTTTATTAAATGGAGAGAAATACTGGTATCCATGTTGATCCCAGGGCTAGACTAGACTATCATCTCAAAGAGTCTCTGGGCAGGGAGCCTTTTATGGAATAACAACAATGGAGAGACCTAGGTGGGGATAACCTAATAGAAGGAGGTTACTGATATTCTAATGACATTAAGGAATGTCTATAAAACCTTTATCTCAACCATTAAGAGGGGATGGTCATAACCTAAGGCAGAATTATGAAATAGGACAATTGGAGGAACTGGTCACCCCATTAAAAGAGAACTTTGGCATAACATTCCCCCCTTTTTCTCTTGGAACTGTTCAAATCTTTGAATTACCTTCCTCTAGAAGGCCTTAGCACTATAATTTGAACAACCCTATGTGAAGTAAATAAAAATCAAAATAAAGCTAGACCAATGCAAGGACTTATGGCACGGTCAAGTCTCTCCCTGATAACTCCAGAATTAATCAGCAATACACAAAGTTCCTTATTTCAATTATTTCTGACGATCAATTGTCAGATCCTCTGCAGTTGGGGAGCATATGGACAGCTGTAGTCATTTGTGCATGACTCAGCCTCTGCTTCCAGAGAGCAGCAGGCTCAAGGCAGTTGTGTTGCCCATTCAGAGGGGCAGCCGGCTCCAGGGGAGAAGGGTGAGGCTTGGAGTAGCCCAACTTGTCCCACCCAGAGGAACAAACAGGGCTGCTACTAGAATGCAGATTATGCACAGTTAGACCAAGGCAGGCAAACCCCAAACTTTTAGAGGCCTCGATATCAACAAGGTCCTTTTAAGTACGCTGAACTACTAATTAAGGATCTGGGGTAACAGGAGTGGAGAAACAGCTCAGAGAGACTGCCAGTTCCAAGACAGGTATCCAATTTCTGGTTGTTTCTAAAAATAATCCCCCAAAACTGAGTCTTCCAGGGCAATTCCAACAGAATAAGGGATTTCCAAGTTAAAGTACAACCAGCAAATGGTAGTCTAGTATAAATTTAAGCAAGGAGTAAAGGACTTCCAATTAAATCTGAACTACAGTTTTCCCAACTTCCAATTAAATCTGAACTAGCAAGATACCAGTTTTCCCAATTTCCTATTTCTTCTCCTCCCTTTTTTTCTTTTGGAAAGGAATTATCAAATGACCATCCCACATATAAATCATACACGTATGCATATACATAACAGACTAAAAGTCCCTCAAACATAACAGCAATAGTTACACAAGTTTAACAATTTCCATTCCAAGTCTAAACACAGCACAGAAATACAGTGACAAGTCAGACACTTTCCCACTCCCCCCATCGGTCCAAATTACATCAGGAAAAGTGGGCGATGCTGTCAATTGCTTCTTCTAAGCTGAACAGGGACGATGCTCAGTCTGCAAGGGAGATGGGTCTGTAGTGTGGCGAGCTGACAAACAAAGGTTTGATCTAGGTCCCAGAAGCAAGTCAATATATCTGCAATTTGACCAAATCTAGAAATAAAAACAAATCTATTTTTTTTTAAATTATTTATTTATTTATTTTTATTTAATAGCCTTTTATTTACAGGATATATACATGGGTAACTTTACAGCATTAACAATTGCCAAACCTCTTGTTCCAATTTTTCACCTCTTACCCCCCCACCCCCTCCCCTAGATGGCAGGATGACCAGTAGATGTTAAATATATTAAACTATAACTTAGATACACAATAAGTATACATGACCAAAACGTTATTTTGCTGTACAAAAAGAGTCAGACTCTGAAATATTGTACAATTAGCTTGTGAAGGAAATCAAAAATGCAGGTGTGCATAAATATAGGGATTGGGAATTCAATGTAATGGTTTTTAGGTCATCTCCCAGAGTTCTTTTTCTGGGCATAGCTAGTTCAGTTCATTACTGCTCCATTAGAAATGATTTGGTTGATCTCGTTGCTGAGGATGGCCTGATCCATCAGAACTGGTCATCATCTAGTATTGTTGTTGAAGTATATAATGATCTCCTGGTCCTGCTCATTTCACTCAGCATCAGTTCGTGTAAGTCTCTCCAGGCCTTTCTGAAATCATCCTGTTGGTCATTTCTTACAGAACAGTAATATTCCATAATATTCATATACCACAATTTATTCAGCCATTCTCCAACTGATGGACATCCATTCAGTTTCCAGTTTCTAGCCACTACAAAAAGGGCTGCCACAAACATTCGTGCACATACAGGTCCCTTTCCCTTCTTTATAATCTCTTTGGGATATAATCCCAGTAGTAACACTGCTGGATCAAAGGGTATGCACAGTTTGATAACTTTTTGAGCATAGTTCCAAACTACTCTCCAAAATGGTTGGATTCGTTCACAACTCCACCAACAATGCATCAATGTCCCAGTTTTCCCGCATCCCCTCCAACAATCATCATTATTTTTTCCTGTCATCTTAGCCAATCTGACAGGTGTGTAGTGGTATCTTAGAGTTGTCTTAATTTGCATTTCTCTGATTAATAATGACTTGGAGCATCTTTTCATATGACTAGAAATAGTTTCAATTTCTTCATCTGAGAATTGTCTGTTCATATCCTTTGACCATTTTTCAATTGGAGAATGGCTTGATTTTTTATAAATTAGAGTTAATTCTCTATATATTTTGGAAATGAGGCCTTTATCAGAACCTTTGACTGTAAAAATATTTTCCCAGTTTATTGCTTCCCTTCTAATCTTGTCTGCATTAGTTTTGTTTGTACAAAAACTTTTCAGTTTGGTATAATCGAAATTTTCTATTTTGTGATGTAATGATCTCTAGTTCTGCTTTGGTCATAAAAACCTTCCCCTTCCACAGGTCTGAGAGGTAAACTATCCTATGTTCCTCTAATTTATTAATAATTTCATTCTTTATGCCTAGGTCATGAACCCATTTTGACCTTATCTTGGTGTACGGCGTTAAGTATGGATCAATGCCTAGTTTCTGCCATATTAGTTTCCAATTTTCCCAGCAATTTTTATCAAACAGTAAGTTCTTATCCCAAAAGCTGGGGTCTTTGGGTTTGTCAAAGACTAGGTTGCTATATTTGTTGACTGTTTTATCCCTTGAACCTAATCTATTCCACTGATCAACTAATCTATTCCTTAGCCAATACCAAATAGTTTTGGTAACTGCTGCTCTATAATATAATTTTAGATCTGGTACAGCTAAGCCACCTTCATTTGATTTTTTTTTCATTAATTCCCTTGAAATTCTTGACCTTTTGTTTTTCCATATGAACTTTGTTGTTATTTTTTCTAGGTCATTAAAATAGTTTTAATAAAAATAAATCTAACAAAGAAAAGTTAGAACAGTCTGAGATAGAAAGACCGGTTCACAAGGACTACTACAAGATGTGGCCTCTCATTAGTAAAAAACCTTAAAAAAAACTTGAATATCCAGACACAATATCTAGTAACCAATAGATGACCATACCAAATACTTATTTGCTCAAGTATTTAGGATATAATGATTACTGATGACCAGATTAGAAGGATGGGGAGCAAAGTGGAACTAAATTTCACTCCAGGCTAACTAAATGGCTCCTATAGCTGAAGTAGCAGCAATGGAGGGGCCAGTTTAAATCTTTACAAAAGATCCCTACCCCACCCAACATTTAAAGTAGCAGAAATCAGTGGGTGGGTGGGGAAATCCCATAAAACCTACATGTCCAGCAGGGCTGGATTTAAAACATATAATCCATTTCTATCTCATTTCAAATAACAAAACAACATAGTTTCTTTCTCTCCTTCTGGCCCCATGTGGCCATTATTCCCAATGGACTTCTCCTAAACCCAGTTTAGCCAGGGATGAAGCTTTCAGAAAAGTCCTTGTTACATACTTTAGGCAAAATTAGAGGCACATGACCACCTCTTTCAGGCAAGTTAACAGAACTTCTTTAACAAGCTATTGTTCCTTTAAGATCTTATACTTAAGGATAACCAATTCATTTCCCAAATTTAGAATCATCTTTAAATTCCTAATCAAACGTTTTCACCAGCTGGAGTTCAGTATTGAAATAACTAATTCCCAAATTTGATCATTGTTCTTAAATTTAACAGAGCTCTTAAGTTACCAAAACAGACAAATTACAAACAATTTCACAAAAATCACATAGAACACAGAGCACAACTAGACTGTCTAAAAACATACAAGACATACAGAACACTGATCACACTTAGACTGCACAATTACAACATTCAGTAGGACACTAACATTAAAGCCAAACCAAATGGCGTCTTTAAAACCCCCAGTCTTTGTAGATAGCCCCCTGAGCATGCAAAAGCAGGAGGGGCCGGCATTACTCTAACCAACACAGGATGACCCAAGTAGGGAAACTGAGTCCCATTTTCAAATGTATATATTTCCCACTGGATGGAAGAAGTGGGAGGACCTCTCTTAGAAATGCAAAGGACGGGCCTTTGTCTCTGGAAAAGAGGTGGACAGAAAGAGTTTCCTCAAGCAAAGCATCTGCTCTAGGAAAAGAGTTTTGAGGCAGTAGAATGTCTAGATCACACTCCAGTAGAGACCCCCGCATCCAGTAGGCCACTCATCAACCAACCAAATGGCACCCCCCAAAAGGGCACCCCAAGTGACAACTGCGTCTGATTATTCACTAATCAACCAAACCAACTAGTACCCCAACGGCACCCCAAAAGTGACAACCGTACAACTGTGCAACTGGTTATTCACTAATCAGCCAAACCAAACAAACAAAACAAGTCTTAAAACATAACCAGATGGTACCCCAAAAGGTACCCAGACAAACTTACTCTCCTGTAGCAGAAATGGGGTTGTCTACCATCAGGCTATTGCAGCTGGAAACTGCTCTCCTTCCAAGAGGCTCTGGAAAGAAATCCAGGAGGGCCAGACCTCTGCAGGCCAAGAATTCAGATTTGCAACCACCCAGCCCAAGGAGAGAGTCTCATCTCTAATCCTGCTCATTTTCTACTTATCTCACTGGGGGGGCCTCCAAATGTAATGCCAAAGAAAATGAGCAAGACAGAGATTAGAGACCAATTCAATAGTTTATTAAATGGAGAGAAATACTGGGATCCATTTTGATCCCAGGGCTAGACTAGACTATCATCTCAAGGAGTCTAGCCCCAAGTCTCTGGGCAGGGAGCCTTTTATGGAATAACAACAATGGAGGGACCTAGGTGGGGATAACCTAATAGAAAGAGGTTACTGATATTCTAATGACATTAAGGAATGTCTATAAAACCTTTATCTCAACCATTAAGAGGGGACGGTCATAACCTAAGGCAGAATTATGAAATAGGACAATTGGAGGAACTGGTCACCCCATTAAAAGAGAACCTTGGCATAACAATGAGGACCTAAATTTAAATATGACTTCAGATACTTATTAGTTGCATAATACTAGGCAAGTCACTTAATCTTGTTTGCCTTAGTTTCCTAATTTATAAAATGAGCTGGAGAAAGAAAAGTAAAAACACTCTAAAATCTTTTCCAAGAAAACCCCAAATGAGATCATAAAGAATTGGACATGACTAAAATGACATAATAACCAACAAAAATTGTACTTATATGTTTGATGCAGCCCCTATGTAACCTAGAATTGAAATCTTTATTAGAGAAACTACCAAAAAAAGTTTCACCCACTTAACTGTTTTCCTTAGTTTTATTTGTGCAAAATCTTTAATTTTATTTAATCAAAACTCTCCATTCTGTCTTTTATTGTTCATTCTATTCCTTGTATGTCAACTTCTTATTTATAGATGAGAAAATCAAGGTACAAACAAGCTAGATAATTTCCCCAAGATTACCTGTAGAATGTTTGTTAGGGTTTGGTTTTAGAACCAGATATTCTGATTCCAGAGGCATTATTTTGGAAATTAATAGTTTGGCACTAAATACCTAAAAGGCAACGATGCAGGGAAAATCTTGCCAGATTAGGAACACTGGAAGGGATTTCTGCTCAGGGACCTGCCTGCTGGTAATTGTGAGGAAATCTTGATTTTTCATGCGTTTAAGGATTTCTATTTGTTTCTTCTTTTTAGTAAAACTTTATTATTTTCTTTTACCATTTTGAATTGCATGTTATCAAGTATGAAGTCTGTCTCAATACATCATAGCAATATAGGGGGGAAAAAAGGGTTGGAGAAGAGAAGTTGTGAGGCAAGAATGTGAGAAAAATCTCCCTAAAATGTACCTAAGCCCTTAAGTCATTAGAGAATCTTTACTATTAGTATTATGCAAACTTGACAGTGAATATTATTCTATGATCCAACCTTTGTAATTTCCTCTTATAATTGCTTATTATTCTGCTCACTCTAGCAACTCAGAAATTTCTACCTTAATCTCTGATCACATTTCCTGTTCCAGAACCAAACTGGGAAATATCTCCCAATGAATCAATTATAATATTTAAATTATAATCCAATTATAATAGCCATATAATGAGCTGAATTTCTTATCTGAAATGAGTCATCTAGAATCTTCACACAATTCCTAAGTTATCAGGTAAAAGGTAAGCAGGCCACAAGTATTTATAAGAACTTATTATGTACTAAACTCTGGGAATTTAAATATAAGCAAATTCATTGCATTCTAATGAAGAAGAAAACATCCTGGAGGGTGCTAAATGAATGGCTGAATAAGTTATGGTATATGGATATTATGGAATATTGTTGTTCTATAAGAAATGACAAGCAGGCTGATTTCAGAAAAACCTTGAAGATGAAGTGATGTGTCTAAAGTGAGCAGACCCAAGAGAACATTGTGTATAGTTACAACAAGATTATTTGATGATCAACTGTGATGGTTATGGCTCTTTTCAACAATACAGTGATTCAAGACAATTCCAACAGAGTTGTGATGGAAGAACCATCTGTATCCAGAGAGACAACTGTGGAGACTTTAGTCTTCATGTGGATCAAAGCATAATATTGTCACCTTTTGTTATTATTGTTTGTTTGCTTGTCTTTTTTTCTTTTTCATTTTTTCCCCCTTTGATCTAATTTTTCTTGTACAATATGCCAAATATGGAAATATGTTTAAAAGAATTGCACATATTTAACCTATATCAGATTGCTTACTATCTTGAGTAAGGGGAAGCTAAGAGGATGGTGAAAACTTTTGAACACAAAGTTTTACAAAAATGAATGCTTTAAACTACATACATGTATTTGTAAAAATAAAATACTATTAAAAATAAATCAATGGAGAGCATCCTCACACCAATAGGGAAAAAAAATCTATTCTCTAAAAACAAGGAAGTTAATTAAGCCCACAGGAAGTTTAGCCAGGTCTCATTAAAAAACAGTAAATTTGTATTTGTGAAAGGTATTGCAGTCTTATCATTTCTCAGAGAATCCAATGATTCCTGAGAGTTTTCAAGTCCAACAATCTTTGATGTCCATGAGTCAAACGCCATAACTGCCACGCTTTTTCAATGGTGAGCACAATCAGCAACAGAACCAACCGATATTTCTTGGGTCTTCTCCTTTGTTTCAAGGGCCTGCTCCGTCTCTCTGCGATGGACAAGGCGAATATGGCTCATTGGCACCCATCTGATTCCTTCTCCACCTGTAGAGATACAAGCAAACCCTCTCCCCAAAGCAGTTAGCCTATCTGGTCCTTTTCATTCACCACTTTCTGGGTCTCTCCACATCACCTGGCGATTATCTAAAGATAGTGGAGCTTCTCGCACTGGACACTGACCTTCCGGTGGATTATAAAACCTGTCTGCCGGAGCCAGTGCATCTTTGTCAAAAATCAAGAAGTTAATAGTATAAAGAGCTAGATTTAGAAGTTCTCTAGGGTTACCTGTGGCTCCCCCTTTCTTTTGTTTTTGGAGGAGTGTCTTAATATCTCTGTTTCTCCTCTCCACTATTGCCTGTCCTTGAGGATTAAAAGGTATGTCAGTGGTGTGTAAAATCTTATACTGTGCACAAAAGTGTGCAAAATGTTTTGAAGTATAAGCAGGACCATTGTCTGTTTTTATTGCTTGTGGCACACCCATAATGGCAAATGCTTGTATGAGGAATTCAGTGACCACTCGGGCTGTCTCTTTTGCTGCTGGCATTGCAAAAGTGAATCCCGAAAAGGTGTCTACCACAACTTGGATGAAAGACATACGACCAAAAGATTTATAATGGGTCACATCCATTTGCCAGATTTCATTGGGTCTCAAACCAGGAGGGTTCTTCCCTGGAGGCAGTGTAGGAGCTTGGAAAGGAAGGCAAGCTGTACAGGCTTTTACTATGCTCCTAGCTTCCTCTCTTGTTATTCCAAATTGTAAACGTAAAGCTCGAGCAGCCTGATGATATTTAGAATGAGATGCCTGAGCTTCTTGGAACAAAGGGGTATTGACCAACCTAGTTAGAAGGCTATCTGCCTTTGAATTGCCATCAAATATGGGACCTGGAAGTCATCCCAAAGTGGAATAAGAATAGAAGTCAGTTTATCTTCCTTTTAAGTTTTCAAACAAAAGCAAAACTACTACTTGTTGGTTATATTATAATGGGGACTCCTTTCCTGCAGAAGATGAACTAATTGACCACTGAAGTCCCTTTCAATTCTCAAAATTTTGTGATTCACTTGCCACATTGGAGTATATTCAGAGGAGGGGGATGAGGATAAAAAGAAACAATTGACAATTTCATTAAAGAAAAAGGCAACAATAAGATCACATACCAAAATTTTGTGAGATGCAGTCAAAGCAGTACATAGGGAGAAATCTCTATTTCTAATTGCCTACATCAATAAAATAGAGAAAAAGATTAAAAAAGCTAGAAAACCAAGAAATCAACAATCTCCAATTAAATAACAAATTGAAAATCCTGAAATCAAAGGAAAAATTAATAGAATTGAAAGCAAGAAAACTATTGAACTAAGAAATAAACTAGAAGCATGTTTTATGAAAAAAAAAATCACTAATACAATAGATAAAGCATTGGTCAATTTGACTTAAAAAGAAAGAAGATTATACTAATCACTAGTATAAAAAATGAAAGGGGTGAATTCTGCACCAATGAAAAGGAAAAAAAATTAAAACAATTGTAAGAGGCTATTTTGCCCACTTATATGCCAATGAATCTGGCAATCTAAGTGAAATGGATGAATATCTACAAAGATATTAATTGCCACAATTGACAGAAGAAAAAATAAAATAATTAACCCAGTGTTAGAAAAAAGATATTGAATGAGCCATCAGTGAAATCCCTAAAAAAATCCTCAGAATTAGATGAATTCATAAGCAAATTCTACTATTTAAAGAATATTTAATCCCAATACTATATAAACTATTTGGAAAAACAAGCAAAGAAAGAGTCCTACCAAATTCCTTTTATGACACAAGTATGGTGCTGATATACAGGAAGAGCCAAAACAGAAAAAGGAAATTATAGACTTATTTCCCTAATGAATATTGATGCAAAAATTTTAAATAAAATACTAGCAAGGAAATTATAGTGGAATATCATAGGGATCACACATTATGACCGGTTGAGATTTATATCAAGAATGGGGGGCTGATTGAACAATAGAAAAACCATCAGCATAATTATCTGCATTAATAACAAAGCCAACAGAAACTGTTATTATCTCAACAAATGCAGCTTTTGACTAAATCCAGCACCCATTCCCATTAAAAACATAAGAGAACATAGGAATGAATGGACCTTTCCTCAAAATTATAAATAATATTTTTCAAAAACCAATAGGGATAAGCCAGAAGCTTTCTCAGTACAATCAAAAATAAAGCAAGGATGCCTGTTGTCACCTGTATTATTTAATATTATACTAGAAATGTTAGCTATAGCAATAAGAAAAAAGAAATCAAAGGAATTAGAATAGGCAGTGAGAAAACAAAACTATCACTCTTTGAAGATGATATGATGTTATACATAGGAAATCCTAGAGAATCAGCTAAAAAACTACTTAGAATTATTAACAACTTTAGCAAAGTTGCAAAACATAAAATAAAATCACACAAATTATTAGTATTTCTGTATATTACCCACAAAGCTCATCAGCAAGAGATAGAAAGTGAAATTTTATTCAAGATAATTGTAGACAATATAAAATATTTAGAAGGCTACCTGTCAAGACTCAGAAACGATATGAATAATGTTCATTGCTTATGGGTTGGCCAACTCGATATAAAAATGACAATTCTACCTAAATTATTCCATTTATTTAGTGCCATACCATTCATATCATCAAAAATTTATTTTATATAACTAGAAAAAACGATAACAAAATTTATGTGGAAGAACAAAAGCTCAGGGATATCAAGGAAATCAATGAAGAAACATGCAAATGAAGATGGCCTAACCACTCCAGGTCTCAATATATATTATAAAAAGATAATTATAAAAAAAATCTGGTATTGGCTAAGAAATAGAGTGATGGATCAGTAGAATAGCTTAGGTACAAATTATATCATAGTAAATAACCATAGTAATCTAGTATATAATAAATCCAAAGATCCAAGTCTTTGGAACAAAAACTCGTTATTTGACAAAAATTGCTGGGAAAATAGAAAACAATATGGCAGAAACAAGATATAGAGCAACATCCCATACCATATGCCAAGATAAGATCAAAATGAATTCATGATTACATATAAAGAATAATGCCGTAAGCAAATTAAGAGATAGCATAGTTTGTCAGTTTAATGGATAATGGAAAAATTTAGGACTACAGAAGATGTAGAGGACATTACAAATGTAAAATAGATAATTTTGATTATATAACATTTAAAAGATTCTTCACAAACAAAACCAATGCAACCAAAATTACAAGGAAAGCAGCATAAAACATGGGAAAAAATGTTACTGGGTATCTGTAAAAGCATAATTTCTCTCTTTTTTTGGAGGGGGGGATGTGAATATATATATTTTCAATAATAGCTTTTTATTTTCAAAATACATGCAAGGATAGTTTTCAACATTTACCCTTGCAAAATCTTACGTCCCAAATTTTTCTTCCTCCTTCTCCTCACATCCTCCTTCCCTAGACAGCAAATAATCCAATATAGGTTGAACATGTGCAATTCTTCTAAACATATTTACACATTTATCATGCTGTATAAAAAAAAAAATCAAATCAAAAAGAGAAAAAATGAGAAAGAAAAAAAGCAAGCAAACAACAGTAACAACAAAAAAGATGATTTACATTGTCCCCATAGTATTCTTTCTGGATGCAGACCGCTCTCTCCAGCACAAGTCTATTGGAATTGATCTAAATCAACTCATTATTGAAAAGAGTTGTGTCTATCAGAATGGATCATTGTATAATCTTGTTGCTGTATATAATGTTTTCTTGGTTCTCCTCATTTCATTTAGCATCAGTTTATGTAAGTTTCCCAGACCCATCCATCACATATTTATAATTCCTGTTCCTTGTCACTGACACATAGCAACATTCCTGTGACCTGTTCTGTGCAGCCCACGATGAACACAATGCGCAAGTCTTGAAATAAAACCATTCTCACTGGTCTGTGAGAATGGTAACCCAAGACCTAAAAATGATCATATCATAATCCAGCTCACTTGTGGCATGTGAGAACTACTTCTGGTCCAGCATGTTAAATCCTCTTTCTTGGGGGTGGGGGAAGAGATAGGGTGGTACTTTTTCCTTCATTCTGAAATTAATTAAACTTCTGTTTGTGTCCTAACTTTCCTGTCTTCAACCTGCTCTGTTTTGGCTCTAGCCACCCATAGGTTAGAGACTAATTCTGGTACAATCTACAATATGAACAATATAAACAGTTTTCAGACAAAGAAAGCAAAGCAGTCTATAGTCATATGAAAAAAAGTTCTTAATTACTATCAATTAGAGAAATTCTGAGGTACTGCCTCAAATGTATTCTAATGGCTAATATGATAAAAAGGGAAAAACTGGATGTTGGAGGAGATGTGGGAAAACTGGGACACTAATGCATTGTTGATTGAGCTGTGAACTGATCCAACCATTCTGCAGAGCAATATGGAACTATGCCCAAGAGGCTCTAAAATTAAGCACACCTTTTTATTCAGCAATATCACTACTAGGTTTATATCCTAAAGACAACCAAAAGAAGGGAGAAGACTTATTTGTATAAAAACTTTTAGAGCAGCTCTTTTTAGGGTGACTAAGAATTGGAAATCAAAAAGAAGCCCAACAACTAGGGAATGGCTAAACAAACTGCTATATATAATTGTAATAGAATATTATTGTGCTGTAAGAAATGACAAGCAGAATGATTTCAGAAAAATCCGGAAAGCTTTACATGAACTGATACATAATGCAGTAACAGAATCAGGAGAACTGCTATATAAGGTAATGGTACTATTGTTCAGTAAAGAATTGCAAATGCCTTAGCTATTCTCAGCAATATAATGATCCAAGACAATCCCAAAGGACTAATGATAAAATATACTATGAGCTTACAGAGAAAGAACTGATATTAATTGAATACATATTGAATGAAGCGTGCCATTTTTCACTTTCTTTCATTTTTTTATTTGAATCTTCTTATCTGAAATGACTTTAAGGTAATGTTTTACATAATTGCACACATATAATCTGTATTTAATTGCTTACTGTCTCAGGGAGGGGAGAGGACAGAAAAAGAGGGAGTGATACACCTGCATTTTTGATTTCCCTCACAAGCTAATTGTACAGTATTTCAGAGTCTGATTCTTTTTCTACAGCAAAATAACGTTTTGGTCAGGTATACTTATTGTGTATCTAATTTATATTTTAATATATTTAACATCTACTGGTCATCCTGCCATCTAGGGGAGGGGATGGGGTGGGGGGGGTAAGAGGTGAAAAATTGGAACAAGAGGTTTGGCAATTGTTAATGCTGTAAAGTTACCCATGCATATATCCTGTAAATAAAAGGCTATTAAATAAAAAAATAGAAAGGCCTGGAAAGATTTCCATTAACTGATGCTGAGTGAAAGCAGAACATTGTACACAATAACAGCAAGAATGTGTGAATGCTCAACTAGGAAAGACTTGGTTCTTCTCAGTGGTTCAGCAATCTAAAGCAATCCCAATTGACTTTGGACAGAAAATGCATCTGCATGCAGAGAAAGAACTAGGAGACACATGTTATGTTCACTTCTTTTTTATGTTTTTTTTTTAATCTCTCTTCACTTTTGCTCTGATTTTTCTCTCCCTACATGATTCAAGAAGCAATGCGTGTTCAAAAGAAAGAAAAAAACAAAAATATAAGCATGTTAGAAATAAAAACCAGTTGTGAATTTGTAGACCCTTGGAAGGGCTTTTCTGAAACACTTTCTCAGGACCGCACTCTGGACCAATTCTGCTAATTCCCATGAGGAAACGTTACGGGGGGGGGGGGGGGGGGGGGGGGGGGGGGGGGGGGGGGGGGGGGGGGGGGGGGGGGGGGGGGGGGGGGGGGGGTACCTTAGTCTCCTTTCTCTCCTATCAAAAGTTAACGGCCTATCCCTGGTCAGTTTAATTAGCATCTCTGGCCCTCAGTTTCCTCATCTATAAAACGATATTAGGTATATTAGGTAAATGGTATTAGGATGCTTTATACGGTCATTTCAAGGGGTACAAGTGCAAGAATGTGCAAAATAGGGGGAAAATACTGGATTTGTCTTCAAAGAACCTGTGTTTAAAAAAAAAAAATCGCTGTTTTAGACACGGCGCTAGGCCTTTTCCGGGCCTCAGTTTTCCTTTCTGCAATATGGGTGGGCCGGTAGAGATGTGGATTCTGTGCTCCTGTCTACGTGATGACCGTGAGGCAGGCAGAGTTGAAGATATTCTCACCACTCCCAGCAATGGGGTGAGGCTGTGGGGGTGGGATGCTATTGTACCTGAGATGAGCATAAGGCGGTTTCCTGCTTTAAGGTGGCCCTTCCCCTCCGACCTAAGGAAAAGGTTTGCAGAAAAATCTAGCTCAGTTGCCTTGGCAACGACTTAACCCGCCCTCTCACGCCGTCAGGAGCTCCAGGCTTCTCGGTTCGGACCCTCGCTCTACGCCCGCTGAGTGGCTGGGAGCCGAGGTCTCACTATCCTCACTCCATCTGTCCAGCCAATGAGAGCGGCAGCCGAAGCCTCGCTCCGTCCGCGAAACATGACGTCAGGCCCGGAGCGGACCAATAAACGCCCAGGGGCTGGTCCTGCCCTCCGCCCCAGTCTGGCGCTCTTGCCAATTGCTAGCGTCGGGAGCCGGCTTCTCTCTCCGCAGTCGGTTCTGGTTGTCCGGAGGTGAGCTTCCGGGCGCAGCCACTGGCGCGGCGGGCTCGGTTCTGCGGCCTCGTTTTGGGGCGCACGGTTCCGGTGAGTGGGGGAGGCGTCCGGGTGTTGGGGTGTCTGTCAAGTGCCCTGAGGAGAGACGCGGCGGGGAGGGATGCACCAGCGCCAGGTGAGGGTGGGGGTTCGGGCAGATGTGCGCCTGCGCCCCGCGCGGGCCGGGCCTGTTCGGACCGGCGGGACTGGGGAGATGAGAGGTCCGCCCTGGGGGAGGGGAGGGGGGAAGCTCAGAGGGATGCGGAGCGGAACAGGTGCGCGTCGCCATTGCGGCATCCCGGTGGGCGCGGGAGCAGGCGACCCGCCGACCCGGAGGAGCCCGGTATGTTCTCGGTCCTTTCTTCCCGCCCCCGCTCCCATCTCTGAGGTACCTTTCCAGAAGGGCGCAACAGGTTGGGCCTTGGAGGCCCGCCACACTCCCGACCCCACCTTTGCAGGCCGTCTGACCCTTGGCAACCCCGTGGCGTCAGATAAGGCCCAGGGCGCGATCCTCCTGAGTCATGCTCAGAGACATCACGTTCTGAGCCAGGTCCTGAAAGTGGCAGCAAAAACAACCCTCCAAAGCGACCTGTTTGTGCTGGGCTGCCTAGTGAATGAGCGCATCCTTTAGGCGTGTCAGCATTTATTGCAGGTTCTTTATGAAATAGTAAGCGTTAGTGATAGAGCTTTAAGTGTTGTGAGAGCTGCTGATCCTCGCAATAACCCTGGGAGATAGATCATGTTTTATAGTTGAGGAAACTGAGGAAGAGAGGGCCCCCAGCCAGCGACAACTGAAGCAGGATTCTAGCTGAGGTCTTGGTAATTACTAAGTCTGGAGATAGAGAAAACAGTCTCTAAACCTCTTATTAAAGGGACAGAACAAATACAATAATACATATATGTAGGTCTGTATATACGCATCTCATCCTCCTTCCTTCCTCCGTCCCCCAACATCCAATCTGTTGCCAAGGCTTTTTGATGTCACCTTTTGAGCATTTGTTCTATGGCCACCACCCAGGGCAGGCAGGCCAACGGGCTAGGTCGCCCTTATCTCTGCAATTCTGGCCTACTGAGGTAGCCTGCTAGTCTACCTGTGATAATATATATAATATATATATATTTGTATATATATATATATATATATATATATATATATACAAATATATATATGTATACAAGATATAAATATAGTGTGTGTGTATATATATACATGGATATATATGTATATAAGATATAAATACTTTGTGTATTATGTGTAGTGTGTATATATATATATATACATGAATATATGAGATTTATTTCCTTTCCCTAGCTCCTAGATTTTTCTCTTGCTTGCTTCTTCACAGGGAACTAGAAAAAAGTGCAGTGCATTGGATATTTCCTTTATATGGCAGTTCTCCATACCACTGAAACCATATCCCCAAGACCTCTCTCCAATAAACAACAAAAAACAATGTCAAAAAAAAAACCATGACATTTATATATAGCGTCTTGGAGGCTTTCAGGAAAGTCTGATTAGGACAGAAGATTCTCAGCCTTTTTATGTGTCGTGGGCCTCTTTAGCAGTTTATTGATATCTCTAATTGGGCCACTTTTCAGATTAATGTTTTTAAATTCATAGGCTTATAAAGGAAACCAATGATGTTATAGAATACAGTTATCAAAATATATAAAGTTATATATTAAAAAGCCCAGATTTAGGAGGTTGGCTCCTTTATTAAATCTGTGAGCAAGCTAAGGATTCTAAGAACATTGAAATGGGGCGTGGGCAATAGCAGGTACAAAGAGGCGGTGCATGGCACATTGACAAAGTTAGTAGGCCAAAGTGGGAGAGGGAAGACAACTTGTTTGGGGGTCAGATTATGAAGGGGTTTTTAAATGCCAAAATTGTACCTATTATGTCTCATCCTTAGGGAATGGTGCCAGAAAAGAACATATACTTTTTTTTTTTAAAGAGAGTATGGTTTATTTTCTATAAAGTGGATGCTCTAAAGCTGAAATTAGCTACTATTTTAAATTATTATGGAATGATACTCTCTTACAGGTGATTTTCAGATTCTAGTGTTTTATTAGGCATTTTTATTTTGAAGTGTAAATGGTAAAATTTTGATGTACCAAATAGTAACCCACTTATTATTCAAATATTAAATAATCTGCATATATCAGGGCTAGATATCATACATTTATAAGATGAGAATTTCATGATAATGCAAAAAATTAAGTTTCTATTGACCTTCATTCTCTTATTTTCAGCTGCATATTAGACATCTTAAACTCAACATTTTCAATACTGAACTCATTATCTTTCCCTCAAAAAATCTTCCCCATTCCAAAGTTCAGTAATACTGAATCATCCTCAACTTCTCACTATCTCTCCCTGTCATATCCAATCTGTTGGATTTGACCTTCAAAATATTTCTCTTGATACTGCCACTACCCCGGAACTGTTGGAATATTACAATATTCTGCTAGTTAGTCATCCTGCTGCAAATCTGTTACTACTCCAGTCTGTCTGTCTTCCATTTAGCTGCAATTTGCCAGTGATTTTCCAAAAGCACACTTCCAATTGTGACACTCCCATTTTCATTAATCTACCTTTGCTCCCTCTTACCTCTAGGATCAGGTATGAAATAGTCTATTTGGTGTTCAAAGCTCTTCTTAACTATTCATCATATGGTACTTTTACAGCCATTTTATACCTTATACTCCCTATCCCCCCAATACATTCTATTTTTCAGTCTAAGGACCCTGGCTCACAAGACATTCCATCTCTCAATTCTGAGCCTTTTTGACCACCTGTCCTCCATTTTTGGAAATGCTTTCTCTTATTTTTACCTCCAGACTTCTTTCAAGTCCCAGCTAAAATCCTACCTTCTGCTAGGTGCCATTTATACTTAATTCTACCTTCTCTATTGATTATTTCTAATATTGATTATCCCCTATATATCTTGTTTGTATATGGTTGTTTGCATGTTGTAAGCTCCTTTGGAATCCCAAGACTTATTGGCACAGTGCCTGGCACATAGTAGACACTTAACTGCTTACTATTTCCAAATTGGATCTTGCTTTACCGCTTTCCAAGATTACTCAGATTCCTTATAATTCATTTGACATCTTCATATTATTATTTAGATCATATGATTTGTCTTACATCTTCATATTATTATTTAGATCATATGATTTGTCTTTGTATGTTATTATTATTATTTCCCTACCCCAAAGTTTCAGCTTACCTAATGATTTCTTGCTTTCAAATATCTAAACAACTGGATTTTAAGGAAGATTTCCTTGACTACACAAGCACCCCCTTTGGCCTTATCCTGTCTGTCAGAAAGCATTATCAAGTGCTTACTTATGTGCCAGACACTAAACTGGGAATACATTCAAAGGCAAAACTACAGTTGTGCTGGGTCCACCTTACCTAACCCCATCTTCTATGAAATTCTCCTAAATAGCTGGTAGCCAGATTTACCAGAAGAGGATTTTCTACAAGTTTTAACAGAATATAACCTCCTCTATAACCTATATATACTTCTGTTACTCCCCGTGGCAGTTTTTTTAATTGATTTTTTTATTTCAAAAAACAATCTACTTATAACTCTACCCCATTAAAAATAAAGAAAAAATATTTGTATCTCTTTGTAAATAAATTCCTGCATTATCCATGTCTAAAAAAAGTCTCACTGATTTTTGTTACAAAAAAGTAAAAAGGCAGATGATGAGGTAATTGAAGCTTAATACCTCTGTGACTTAAAATGTTGAAACTTTCTTCTAGAGTGTACTTTGCTTGAAATAAAGAGAAATATTGATTTCAACATGTGTTTACTCATTAAATCCAGTGTTGTAGAAAAGAACAATGACTTGTGTTGAGAATATTAGGTTTTAGACTCAGGCGCTTTGCAAATTCCTGGCCAGGTGATATTGCACAAGTCTTTTTGTTTTGTTGTTTTTTTTTTAATATCTGGGCTCCCATTTTCTCAACTGTAAATTATAAGGATTGGGATAGATAGTTTTTAGGGTTTTTTGTGCCTCAGATTTTCTATGAATCTGAATATCTTCATACTAAATACAACTATTATAAAGTTATCTTTTCCCCTTCCCTCTTCCCTTCAGCAAGATTCTTTCAACATTTATTGACAGCTTTTTTTACACCACAGTTATTTCCCCTTGATCTCTAAGAAGCCTCTTTTAAGAAAAGCCAGAACAGTCATTATGACTTACAGTTTACAACACATATCATTTTCTTAAGTCAAACTTAGCTTTATTGTGTACTGAGCGAGATTGATCATAAGGTACTTATATTCATAAACTTAATCACTGAAAAAAAAAGTAGTGGGTGACAATATTTAAACTTTTGAAAATTCCATTTTTTCTTATTTTTAGAATGGAAAAGATAATTCTTACTGTTCATATATTGTAACTTTTTTTAAGTGTCAAGTTTTTTAACTGAGTCATTAGGACTCATCTTCATTATCATAGTCTTCAAGTAAATTACTTCAGGAAAATGACATTCTTTATAAGTTACTTGCAATGATCACACAGCTAGTTTGTGTCAAAAGTAGATTTTTTTTTGAATGGGTTAATTCTGCTGGAGATCGACAATTACAAATATTGGTTTCTTTATAAAGGAAGTACTCATAATCACTTTTAAGACATGGTATTTTAATTTCATGTACCATACTGAAAAGGGACAGATTTTAATAGTATATTGCTCTTAAAAATAATTCCCTGAACAGATTTCTATTTGAATTGATCATTTTCGAGTGAGGACAGAAAGACAGACAGACAGACAGAGAAATAAGGACGAGAGAGAGAGAGTGTGTGTGTGTGTGTGTGTGTGTGTGTGTGTGTGTGTTGTAGGGGGCATTGTACAAACATTAGGTACTTGTTAAGCAATAGGAATGATAGAAATAAACAGAATATGGTCCCTTTTTCAAAAACTTACAGTCTAATGAGGGACATAACATGCAAACAATTTTCCAACGAGGTATATACAGGATAAATTAGAAATTATCCACAGAAAGAAATCCCCTTTATGGGGGAATCAGGAGAAGCTTCCTAAAGACTTAGCTGAGACTGAGGACATTAGGAAAGTTTAGAGATGGATTATTAGGAGAGAGAATTCCAGGCCTTGGGGACTAGCTTTGAAAATATTCAATTGTAGAGATAGTAACATGTGGGAAGAAAAGCAAGGAAGCCCATGTGTCTGGATCTAAGAATATGTGAGGAAAGATAGAAGCAGATTAGAAATGTGTATGATGCAAGTTATGGGGATTTTTATATTTGATTCTGATGGCAGTAGAAAACCAGTGGAACTGATTAGGAGCACTGGGGTGACTTGGGCAGGTCTGCTTTTAGGAAGATCATTTTTGACACTTGAGTAGCAAATGGACTGCAGTGGGGAGAAAGAAACCTGAGGTGGGGGTGACAGGCTGTTGACATGGTCTAGTTGTGAATTGCTGAGGGCTCTACCAGAGTGGGGACAGTGATAAAGGAGACGATAGAATGTACGTGAGAGGTATTATGAAAGTACAAAATGTAAGATTTGACAGCTATTGGAGGTGAGAGGAGGAAAGATGTGCCATCAAGGTTTGTAAACCTTCATTACAGGGAGATAAGTGGTTTTCCTTCATAGCAGTAAAGAAATTAGAAAATGGGGAGGGTATATATATATTTATTACAACTTTAGGGGCTCTTACTAGTCTTAAAAATAAATTAAAATTCAGTAGAGGTTAATTTTTACCTATATTCCTGGTCTTACTATCAGTTTATTTTATTTTATTTTTTTCAGAATAATAAGGCTGAAGAAATTTGAATAATGGCTGCAAATGAAAGTGCCAACATCTTTGGTTCAGTATCCTTGGCAGTGGAGTATTTAGATTCCTTATTACCTGACAATCCTCTGCAAGCACCATTTAAAAATGTTTGGATTTCCATGCTGAATAATTATACAAAGTTTCAGATTGCAACATGGGGATCTCTCATAGTTCATGAAGTGATCTATTTCTTACTTTGTTTACCAGCATTTTTGTTTCAGTTTATACCCTATATGCAAAAATATAAAATTCAAAAGGTGAGTAAAATGTACAAAAGATTGTATAATTATTGTTTATAAATGTTTATATTTTATTTTAAAATCTCTTTAGAAATATTTTCTCTTAAATGAAATTTACTTCTCTCTTGACACTAGAGAAACTACATCAACATCTTCCTTCAGTTTACCTGTCTTTCACTTTTTAAAACTCAGTTTTATAGATTGTAACTTTAAAGTACTTTCTCTTTGCCTTGTTTGTTTGGTTTTGTTGTTATTCTGTTTCCCACAGCTGAGTTACTATTAAGTAGATGGGTTGTTGCTTTAAATTATTCCATATTTGGAGGCGGGAGTGAAATTCTTTATATGAAGTGGAGATGATTCCTGAATTGTGATTGGCATTTTTTTTCATTATACCAGTAACACTGCCACTAACCTTAACAATCATGGACAAATCACACAACTTCTCTGAACTTCAGTTTTTCCATCAGTAAAATGGGATTAATATATATATATATATATATATATATTATATTATCATTAAAACAGATAGATAATCTTCCTGTTGAAGATTTAAATGTGTTTTCCTTTGGATAAGCTAGTCCCATGTCCTATAAATGTCCAGATTATTTTTGTCACGTACTTCTTCCCAGCATGAAACTAGAGTATGAGATAGGGTTAAGGAATAAAAGCACAAAGTGGAACTGTGACAGTTAAAAAAGGTTCGAGAGACATAATTTTGGAGTAACTTAATCATTTTATTAATAAAAAAATGGTCATTTTGCCATCTCTTTAACCAAAGTTCCCTCATGGTGGTGGGCTCAAAGTTTATATGCCCTTTGAAAAATAAGTATTCTCAACTAAGATAATGCTCTGTCCATAATCACAATTCACTCTCCAAAGTCAACAGACAAATTAATAACTCAGACATATGATTTTGTGCATTTAAGTCATTAGTCTTTGTTGACTACATTGCTAAGCAAATCTTTGAGGCTTTTGTTGCTAAGAAGCAAGTAGTGAGGATTAAAAGATGGAAAATTCTTTATAGGTAAGATTTGGTCTATGCATTTTAAAAGTAGGCATGACATATTTAACAGGATTCAAAATGAAAATGATTTTGATTATGTGTGTTGGGAGATAGGGTAGAAAATGAAACAAATATTCCTGGAATAATTTTTTAAAAGCTATCAAATCGTTTAAATATCCCTAAAAGATCCTTCAAAAATATCTTATTAAAATTAATCCCAAGAAATCCTTCTGAATATTATGAACTTAATAAAGGTGATCTTACTTTTCAAAGAAAAGGTCAAGAATTTGGAAAGAAATAAAATAAAAAATTGCATTACAGCATTCAAGTTCTAATGCCATTGAGTACTTTTGAAATTGTTTTATATATGATTTAGAAAGTTTTATGGTGTATACTAGTTTATAATGGATTAAATACTTCTTTTCTCATTCTGGAAAGCTTGGGCATCACCTCCTTGTTTAGAAATACATATTTTAACTTTAGCATAGTCTCTGACTTGCTTCAGATGAAAAATAATAGTTTTCCTGACATGAGTGCCATTGAGAAGATGGAATTGTCCATTTCTCTTCTCCTGAGTTACTGTCAGGAGCCTATACCTCTTCCATAACAAGAAAAACTGCTGTTAGCCTTGTTATTTATTGGGTGTCTTCTCCAGAATATAGTAATATTTTGGTGATTAGTTTGAGTATTATTTAAACTCTTGCAGTTTCTTCCCTAAAATCAATATGATAATTGTAGGTATGAAACTGATAAAAGAGTTTTGGAATTAAGGGGTAGATTAATTTAAAGTATCCTAAGGTTTGTAGGAATAAAATGTGAAATTATTTCATAAATAATTATTATAGAACTTAGAAATTTAGCAAATGAATTCAAGTCCTCAATAATCTGCTGGTATTGCTAAAACTAAAAATATGACTTTCTCTCTCATAGGAAAAACCAGAAACTTGGGAAGGCCAGTGGAAATGTTTCAAAGTAATTCTCTTCAATCATTTTTTCATTCAGTTACCTTTGATTTGTGGTACCTGGTATTTTACAGAATATTTTGATATTCCCTATGATTGGGACAGTATGCCAAGATGGTACGTAGATGAGGCTTTGATTTTTATCATAAACTGCTATTTGTAATCAAATAAAAACTGGCTAGCATTTAAGTATATGCCTAGATGCACTATAGAGATCATTGGAAATAAATGAAGCATATTAAATGTTTACCTCCTTTGTTTTGTTTCTCTATGCCCTTCATTGCTGAAGTAGGAAAATTTGCCTGGGAAGTAGCTTCTAATGACAGAAATTTAGAGAATTTTATGTTACATCTGTAGAGGATACTTAAGTGGGAATCTCTTCTTCAGCTTTCCTCAGTCTCATCTTGATGATCAGTCTCATCTTGAATTACCTCTAGAGGTAGAAATATCCTAACTCCACTTGTAAAATGTTTTTCCTCCTTATATCAAGTAGATCTTTGTAATTTCTATCCATTGGTTTTAATTCTGCTTAATTTTTGGCTCTTTTAAATGTTCCCTTTTTTCTTTTGATTTGCATATCAGTACTTTCCTGCTCTTCCCCACCACACTGTGCCCTCTACCTCTTCATTTAAATTACTCTTTCTGACAAGCAAATATAATTTGATCTTTATTTCACTTTGTAGTCCTTCAAGGATTTGAAGACAATCACCTTTGCATTTTATCCCTATTAAATTTAATCACTCCAATCACCACTTGTCAAGTAATGCCAAGGTTTAGAGCTAGGAAGGACCATAGAGATGTGGTCTAATTATTTTGTAGTTGAGCAGATTAATTACAAGAGAATGACTAGGGTCACAGGGTAAATTAATGACAGACATGGGTTTGGGCCCCATATTGCTGATATCCCTGTTGTGGTTTTTCTAGTATAAAATGTGACCAGTTATCTTTTCAGATTATATCACCTCACCCTCCCAGCTTCATATTATTTTGAAATTGGAAAAGCATGATATCTTTTGCCCTCATCCAAGTCACTGATCAAAAATGACAGAGAACCAGGAGTAAAGCCAGAATCCTATGAAATTTCAAGACAGTTTTTGATGATGCTGACATCTTAATCATTCTTCTTTAGCTCCAATTACTTAACCAATTATGAATCCACCTAATTGTACCACCTTCTAGTTTATATGTCTACTTCATCCACAGGGAAATTAGGAGATTATCCAGTGATCTGATAGGCCAGAAGTGCTCTGTTTATGGCATTTCTCTGATCCTGCCAATCTAGTCAAGTTATCAAAAAGAAAATGAGGTTTTGCTGGTAGGACTTTTTAAAAAGCTTACAAACCATCCTTTAAGTAATTATTTCTAGAATTTTGCCAGGAAACAATGCCAGCATTTTGCACGTTCCATAATGTTTGCGTAATTATGTTCTAAGAGAGGCAGACTGCTATAACTAAAAAATGCCTGGAATTTGAGTCAGGAAGACCTTAATTCAGATCCTGATTCCAACATTTAATAGCAGTTTAAGCATAGACATTTAACTTTACTATAAAAGAGAGATTTTAATAGTTATGATGTCTATTTCACAAGGTTTTTTACAAGACATAATGTATGTGAAGCATTTTGTAAGCTTTAATATACTATGTGTCAGTTTTTGTCATACAGTACAGTGAAATTGAAACAACATTGTTTTAGTTTTTAAAATGGTACACAATATGTTGGTAAATGAAAGGCATAACAAAGTGTCCTTTTATACCAAACTTTAAATAGCTCTGGCCTTAAATTCTGTTTCATTGCTTAACTAAGCATTTGATCAGTGCACTGATCTTGTCCTTTGGGAGTTTACATTTTTCTGGTGGAAAACATTTTGAACATAGAGGAGCAATTACCCCCCAAAAAATGCTTAAGTAATTTTACCAAGGGTCATCTTATACTAAACCTTAAATATTAAGCCCCTATCTTTTAATTTAGTTTCAATTCAGTAACCATTTAATCAGTACCATTTCTTTGCCAGGAACTGTGCTTGTTAGTAAGGAGTTAACATTCTTCTGAAAGGAAACACTATGTTCATCCACATAATCTACAATAAAGCATCTACAAAATTAATGCTTAAGTAATTTCATCAGGAGTGAAGGGGAAGGGAAACTTAGATTGGGAAAATCAGAAAAATTAAAAGCCCCCTTTTAAAAGGTGATATGGTAATTTCTCGCTAAATGGGGGGAAAGGCATTAACATGAGGCAGAAGTGATAGAATAAATTTTGTGGGAAATTTGATAGTCTTCAAGGAAGAGTAATAAAAAGATGAGTGTGCAGTAGCAATACTGGGATTAGAAGACAAATTTTAGTGAACCTAGTTAGCACATAACTGTCACAATCTATATTACAGTGACATTTTGATCTACCTGACTTAATTTCTTTTTGTGCAGTTCTTCTAAACATGTTTCCAAATTTATGCTACACAAGAAAAATTAGATCAAAAAGAACAGTACTATTCCATAACATTCTTATACCATAATTCATTCAGCCATTCTTCAACTGATGAGCATCTACTCAGTTTTCAATTCCTAGCCACTACAAAAAAGGGTTGCTACGAACATTTTTGCACATGTGAGTTCTTTTCCCTTTTTTTTATGATCTTTTTGGGATACAAATCCAGTAGAGAGACACTGCTGGATCAAAGGGTATTCACAGTTTGATAGCCCTTTGGGCATATTTACATTATTTTTAAAATCTGGTGCGTACCCCTGCAGGCTCACCTGCTCCTCCCCTGAAATCAAAAAGCAGATGATTTTACCTCTGTCCCTCATTCTCCCTTCTCCTGAATCATAATATAATACAAAATGACATACTATCTTTCCTTGGATTTTCCTTTTCCTGGCACCTCAAATCCATTAAGTCCCAAATTGAGCAGCATTGTTCTGTTCTAGAAGGCTTGTTATATTTTAATCTCATTCTGTTAGTTTTCCTACTCCCAAATTTGTGGAGATCATCTGGTATTGGTTTGCCTCTTTATTGTCTATACTTCTATTATTATTTTTGCAATTCTTTTAATCATTTATATCAAACTTTGTTATAAATTACTCTTTTTGTCCCCCACCCTAGTTTAATAGCACTTTTAACTAGCCTTTGTTATGAACTTTATCAGGTCATGCAGAATAAAAAAAATAAAACATTTCAGTTGAATTTAGTATTGGATACTATGAGGGTTAGAGCAACATAATAAAAAAAGTAACAAAACAGATATAGTAAGTGGTAAAAAGGAAATATTTTGTTATTCCTAATTTTTTTTTTTTATCTATAAAGGCATATGCTGCTGGCCAGATGTTTTGGTTGTGCAGTGATTGAAGATACCTGGCACTATTTTCTTCATAGACTTTTACATCATAAAAAAATATATAAATATATCCATAAAGTTCATCATGAATTTCAGGTATGTTTCTTGTGGAAAATGTGATTTCACAGAAGGACAAATTAAAATTATGTTGAATTTATTATAAAATAGCAAGATTTCTACTACAAAGAAACTTTTTTTTAAAATTTAGTTAATTTACAGGGATTTTAAGTTTTTTCCCCCCTCTCCATCCCCTTTAGTGCAAGTTATAGAATACTTGCTTTTTTTCCATATGTCTTCATGGTAAATCATATATTTGAGCAAGATATATAATCATTTGATCTTTTTGTTGTTAAAAACAGTCATCTTGCTATAGCATCGTAGTCTTTTTTTGCTTTCTAACTGAAGATTTATGTGTTATTCTCTTGGCACTGAAAAGTCAGAAAACACTTTATATATCAGTCATATCATTACCTCCTTTATGTAGATATATTTTGATGTGTTATTTATATACATTTAAATAAAATATATAGTATACAACTTAGTTTATAATTTAAATTTAATAATTTTTACCATAGTGCCTATTTAATTTCCACATCATCCCTTCAAAAGTCAGTTTTTTCTAAATGGTATTTTATTTTTTCCAATTACATGCAAAGATTTCAACATTCATTTTTGTATGATTTTGAATTCCAATTTTTTTCCTCCCTCCCTCCTAGATAGTGAGCAATTTGACATAGATTATATGCGTATAGTCATTTTAAATATATTTCTATATTTGTCATGTTGTGAAAGAAAAATCAGAACAAAAGAGAAAAACCACAAGAAAAAACAACAGCTAAAAAGAGGTGAAAATAGTATGCTTCAATCTGCATTCAGTCTCTGTAGTTGTCTCACTAGATGCAGGTGGCATTTTCCATTCCAAATGTATTGTAATTGTCTTGAATCATTGTAGTGCTAAGAAGAGCTAAGCCTATCATAGTTGATCGTCACATAATCTTACTACTGTGTACAAAGTTCTCCTGATTCTGCGCATTTCCCTCAGTTCATTTTAAGTCTTTCCAGACAATTTTGAAATCAGTCGGCTCATCATTTCTTATAGAACAATAATAATTCCTTTACAGTCATATACTACAACTTATTCAGCCATTCCCCAACTGATGGTCATCTACTTGGTTACTAATTTCTTGCCACTACAAAAAAGGGCTGCCACAAACAACTTTGCACTTGTGGGTCCTTTAACCCACAAGTTTATGATCTCTTTGGGATATAGATTCAGTAATGGCACTACTGGATCAAAGGGTATGCACAGTTTGATAGCCCTTTGGGCATAAAATCTCGAGAATGGTTGGATCATTCAAAACTACACCAACAGTGCAGTACAGTTTTCCCACATCCCCTTCCACATTTATCATTATCTTTTCCTGTCATCTTAGCCAATCTGATAGGTGTGAAGTGGTATCTCAAAGTTGTTTTAATTTTATTTCTCTAATCGGTAGTAATTAAAAGCTAAAAGCATTGCAAAAGTCATTTTTCACTGAGAATCCAATTTCATAGATGCATTACTCATTGTGTTCCAATAAGTTTATATGCTTAATGATGAAAATTAATTTAGATGTTACTTTTTCCAATACTCCTTAATTCAGATATGATTACTGAAGTGTAGGCCACAACATTACAATCCCATCCAAAGCAGTTGTCTTGAGAAGTGTAATTTTCTACAGGTTAACAGTAGAGGTGTATTTTATTAATGTTTCTTTAAAATCATTAGGGTTGGTCATCTATCTTAATACTGTCTCAGGATCCTGATTGACAGTGGTCATTTGAGAATGTTTTTGAGAACCCCTGTGAGATGTACTTGCACTGGTTTTATCCAGGGTGTTTTTTCTTGGAATTACTGTTATTTATACTCTGGGATATTTTTTAGGGTCTTTGGTTTAATGAAATTTAAAAAAAAAATCTTATCTGCTTTTTTTCTTTTTTTAAAGGCCCCATTTGGAATGGAAGCTGAATATGCACATCCTTTGGAAACCCTCATTCTTGGAACAGGGTTTTTTATTGGAATTTTGATCTTTTGTGACCATGTAGCCCTTCTTTGGGCATGGGTCACAGTTCGGTTAATAGAAACCATTGATGTGCATAGGTAAGTTGTGAATCCTATTTAGGTAATAAAGCTACATTATATATCTTAATGATTATGATTCACTATTTACCTGAAGATATATTTAGATACTATAGCTTTAGTAGCTATAGTATTTAGTATAGTATTTAGATACTATAGCTTTATAGCTTTACTTTGCAGTAATTTTATTCTGTTTTTGCTATCAAATCCATAGTGTATTTTTTAAAAACAATTTTTTTATTTTCCCTAACTCCCCTTTCCAGTTGAAGAAAAAAAAAAAATCTTCACATTAAACATTCCTAGTTCAGCAAAACAAATTCATACATTGACTATATCCAAAAATGTATGTTTCATTCTCTTACCTCTCCAGCAAGAGGGTGAGTAGCTTTATTCCATTTTTTATCTTTTGCAATCATTTGTCATTGTACATCATTTGTGCATTGATGAAATATTTTTAAGACAAAGAGCAATTTTTCATTACATGAATTTAAAGAATCATTAAAGAATGATCACATATATTCATTGCAAAAAAATAAATGAGTAAACCATAGTATTAGGTAACACAAATTGCCTCTAGACACTTTCCTCCCTAAGGCAGGAAACAAAAAATAATTTATAAAATATTTCATCTTAGGGTTGTGACATGATTAGTCATCAGTAGTTATCTCAAATTAAAACAGCTTTTTAAAAAAAATCTCTTGGGGACAGCTAGATGGTGCAGTAGATAGAGCACCAGCCCTGAAGTCAAGAGGATCTGAGTTCAAATCTGGCCTCAGACACTTAACACTTCCTAGCTTTGTGACCTTAGGCAAGTCACTTAACCCCAAATGGCTTAGCAAAAAAAAAAAAAAAAAAAAAAAAAATCCCTTCAGGTTGATTTCTTCCCCCCCCCCCCCCCCCCCCTTCTAAAAACTGCCCTTCAGAATGCCTCCTTTGGTTCTTTTTTATTTTTGATGAATATACTACCTATTTTTTTTTAGTTATAAAACATGCTCTGATTTTATTTTATATCCACATTGATTTTTTTAAATTTTCCTTTCAGTGGTTATGATATTCCTCTCAACCCTCTGAAATTGATACCATTTTATACTGGTGCACGGCATCATGATTTCCACCACATGAACTTCGTTGGAAACTATGCTTCAACATTTACATGGTGGGATAGACTTTTTGGTACAGACTCTCAATATGTTGCCTACACTGAAAAGATGAAGAAATTGCAACAACTGGATAAAAAGACCAAATAAACATCTGTAAACTTTTCAGAAGCTAAACATACAAGAGAATGGTAGCTAAAATTGCTTCAAGGGGGCCAAAATAAGCATGTATCCTGGCTATTAAGTGATAAGAACATTTACAGCCTTGTGTTACTGCTCTAGTGAGAACTTTTTTTCTACTTTACATATGGTCTCTGTAAATAGAAATATGTACATAGTAATATATATTTAATAACACATTTAATGAGGAAATTTGAAAGGTCATCTTACAAAAAAATCAAAAAGCCTTAAAAGTATTAAATAAATTTTTCAAACATCTTTTTGAAATTGGTAACATCATATCCATAAGGAAAATGAAATTGAACATTTGCCTTTGTAGTAGAATGCCCTTTGTGGGAAACACAAACTTGTGGTTGACCTTCCTTCTTTTGAATCTTGAGCATATTTTTTTACAGTTTGCTTAAAGATCAAGATATCAAGAGTTTGTGCAAGATTAAATTTCACATGGGATAAATCAAGCTTCTAATTCAAGGAAGTCTTGGCTGCATGTGCAGTTCACCAGTAGCCTTGCATTGCCATTAAGCACAGGATGTATGGGAAGGGCTGAACGTTGATGGTGGTTGTCCTTTAGAAAATCTTGCTTCTCTTTTTGAAGGATTCCTGTTCAGCTGCAATGTGCTGCTGGTATAATTAAGTTAAAATGGTCCCGGATTGACCTGAGTAACGGATTTCAGGCTAGAGGTTTTTGCAATGTACTTGATTTTTTTTTTTTTTTAATTGAGGAGCCTTTCTTGTTACTTTAGTGTTTTTTTTTTTTTTTCTTCTTATGTCTCTAGCATTTACATGATTTTGATTGTGTGCTGTAACAGTGAACTGACTTAACTGCCGTTTGCACTTGTGGCTATTGGAATAAAGATGTTTTTGATTTGTGATTATCTGTAGTTTTATTATCTTTTTTTTAAAAAGTAGCTAATAGGTTATTTCCTTATTTCTAGGAGGAATGTGAGAGCCATTCCAGCTTTGCAGTATAGGAGACTGTGGTGTTTTTGTCTGTGTTTAAAGTATGTCACTAGTGTATTTTCGAGGTAGGGAGATGGGCAGTGTGCAGCTATGGAAAAAACACACTGCATTTGAAATCTGAGAAGCTAGGTTCCAGTTCCAGCTGTACCAATTCAATTACAAAGGGATGCCATTTGATTTTTTTTTTGAGCCTTTGCTTCCTCATCTGAAAAATGTGGATAATACTAGTCTATCTTAGAGTATAATAGATCAGTGTTTTTATAAGTTTTATCAAATATCAGAAGAAATGTATAGGCCAGGATGTTTGGGATATTCTTTTCTTTACCTGTCTTTACTTAGATTTTACCCCTAGTCTAGGGGATTAGATAGAGCAACTTTTTCCTTATCATTTTGGAAATGTAAGATTCCCTGTGAAGTTAGGGACAGTGCTAATGTTTATATGTTGGGGATTTTTAGATTTTTCAAATAGGATTGGTGACTGGTTTAAGGAATTATAGGCTATTATGCAATTTTTCTTCTAACTCTTTTATCTTGGTATATTTGTGTGTGATATAATTGTAAGTCACGAGGGCCTGTTTTTCCTAAAAAAATATTTTTTTTCCAGGATGTATATATTTATGTGTATATTTGTCAACCTCCCTTTCATACTGAGAGAGGTAGTGCTACCTACTGCTAAACTTCTAACACCACTTTTATTTTTATAACAAACCTCTGTGACTTTCACAAAAATATTTGGATTATTTTCTACCATTGTGTTACATTTTTCATATATTTTATGGGCCCTTCTTTTTCAAGGGATACATTTGAAGAGGGGAAATAAAAGTTCCAAAGTAGAGGAAGTCAATGAAATTATAACATTTGTTTTGACGTGATGTTTAATTTTTATCAATAGGGTTATTCCCTTTGACAGTAAGATGTAGATCAAAGCCCCTCTGAATGCAATCTGTGACACCACATTTTCTTACAATTTCTTAAATGATTTACACAATGGAGCCTTCATGTAGTTCTTTTAGTATTGCAGAGATGTCAGTGAGACTTGAATTATCCATTGGCTGTAATTTTCACTAATTGAATTGCAAAGTCCTTGTTTTCAGGGATATATAACCATTTACTAGTTGTCACTTTAAACAAGTCACTTAATTTATTTGGATTTTTATGTGCCTTTATGACTTGTGAGGGTCAAATGAGAAGGTACTAAAAATGTTTATGAACATTAGCTGTTATTCCACAGTTGGAAGGCAGGTCATCATTGGTGATAGATTGCAAAATTGGGCATATTGATTAGGCCACTTGTAATTGAACTATTTTGAAATCACATTAACAAAGATGAAATGTCTTTGTACTGTCAATGAAAAGAATAATTTCAATTTATCATGCTAGTATTTTTAAATAAGATTCGCCCCCCCCAAAAAAAAAAGACAAAAATGTATGTATGGGACACAATTTTTAAAAAATGTAATGCTTAAATTACTCCATTATAGGGCTTTTTTTAGTCAATATATTTTAGAGATTTTTTTTTTTGAAAATGTAATTTCAAAATGCTCAATTTTAAGAATAAGATGAATTGCAGTGCATTCACCTCTATCAGGATGGTAGGATACATAGAAGGGTAGTTTTTCCAAAGATTTATTTTACCTAATAATTTAAGGACATTGTAATTGTGGAAAGAGTAGATACTGAATCTTAAATCTTCAATTCTCATATTGCCTATTCCTAAATCTGATTTTTTTCAACTAAAACACTAAGGCTAGTTTATTACATAGCCAAAGAGCATTCTTGTCCCTAAGAATTTTAACTTGGGGCTACTAGTGACAGTTTATACAATTTTACTATATTCAAGCAGTAATTCAAATTTGGATCATTAAGTCTGAATCTGAGGTAAATTTTGCTATCAGATGGTAGCAGTTAAAGATATATCAGAACACTAAAGAACACTATTCAAATGTATGTAGAAAATTAGTCTGTTAACTAGCAATTACTAATATATATTTCCAATTGTGCAGCATGAGCTGGGTTGGCTGAGAGCATATGAAAGGAAAGATCAGTATTAGGAAACATAATTATAAACATATAGGCCATCCATATAAGTAACTAATCAAAATTGTTTCCAAGTGCTACAGAGGTTACAGGAAAGCAATAGAGCCGCACATTGTGGTAACAACCTATCTTGGAAATTGTGTTATCCTGTGTGTTTTATTGTATGAGGGTTATACATAAGCCTTCTCAAACTTTTTGTTTTAAAAAATGACAATAATAATGCTTTATGAATTGTTCCTTATGCTGAAAAAGACTTTGAACACTAAGCTATTAGGTTGTTGTGGAATGTGTCCTTGGTTTTCCTGGATCCAGTCTCTCCAGTTTTGCTCACTTCTTCCTACTTCTGTAAATTAACTCCCTTTCCCTCCCCCATCTTAGTCCTAGGTGGTTTTTTTCAGGGCACATTTTACCTCCCTCCCTCCTCCCCCACCCCAGAGAATTTTCCTTTTTCCTAGCTTTGTATTCTTTGATCTGAGTAGTACTTACTATCTCTACCACTTTTTTTTTCTTGTTTATATCCAGCCTTTTGACTTGACCATCTTTTCACTTTGCCCCTGGTACAGCGAACAATTATGAAGGTAATTACAGCTTAGAGGCTAGTGTCTGTTAGGTGATGAAGTAAAGTATTTTGCATGTTTTTTTTTTTTTTTTTTTTTTAATAAACTTGGTTGCCAAACATATCCTTTGATCCTCTTGGACTTGAATATAAAAGTGGATGCAGTGAAAGACAGTGAAAACTGCTAGAAAATATAGTTTAGAATCTAGAAATCAAAGAACTAAATGGTTTGTTGATATCTATCGATTGATTTGCAAGAATAGCATTGGAAGATGCTACAGATGGCATGGCCAGTGACTAACAACACTAATAGAATGAATGTTGCTGTTGACCAAACTTGGCCATTGTTAATCCTACTCTCTAAAAGGTACTGTGTTAAAAGTAATGAAATGATTAAAAAAAAAAAAAAGAAAATGGTCCCTTTGTTCTAGGAGTTTAGACTGCTGGGACAGCATGTAAAGAGAGTTAATGTTCTGTTATGATGGAAGTTTTTTTTTTTTTTATTTTAAAGCTTTTTATTTACAAAATATGCATGGGTAATTTTTCAGCACTGACCCTTGCAACACCTTGTCTTCCAAATTTTCCCTTCCTCCCCTCCACTCCCTCCCTAAATGGCAGGTAATCCAATACATGTTAAGTATGTTAAAATATATGTTAAGTCCAGGGGCAGTTAGTTGGTGTAGTGGGTAGAGCACCAGTCCTGAAGTCAGGAAGACCTGAGTTCAAATTTGGTCTCAGACACTTAACACTTCCTGGCTGTGTCATCCTGGGTAAGCTACTTAAACAAAAAAAAAAGGGGTGTGTGTGTGTGTGTGTGTGTGTGTGTGTGTGTGTGTGTGTGTTAAATCCAATATATGTATACATATTTATAAAATTATACAATGAAGTTTCAAGAGTGAGTGCTAACAAATGAGAAGATCTGGAAACACTTTGCAGGGGTTTTTCTACAAGGAAGAAGAGTGAATGCATTGGAGACTTGGGAGATAGGCTGGCATATCCCATCTGTATGGAGGATGGATAAGAAAAGCAGAAGGAATAAGTAGAACAATTAACAAGTTAATGTTTCCTTTTTAATTCCATGGGTTTAATAATTCATCTCTATCATCATAAATTGATAATATACAGTCTTTTCCTGACCTTCAACACTGTCAAATGGACATTTCCAGTGGTATATTCCAGAGATACCTCAAACTCATCATGTCTAAAACAGCTTTCCTTCAAAACCTAGCCGCCTTCTGAATTTCCTATTTGTCAGAGCTAATACTGTTTTTCTTACCTTTTACATTCATAACCTTGGTATCATCTCAGATTATTTTCTCTCACTCAACATATTTAATCAGTTGCCAAATTTTGCTGTTTCTGCCTCCACATCTTTTGCCCTGATCCCTTCTTTGTATTCAAACAGCTATTACTTTAGATCTTCTCATTTAGATTATTGAAGTGGCAATTGGTTTTTTTTGCCTTGCTTCTCTCAACTTTGGTCTGTCTTCCATACAGCGACTTTCATACATTCCTTAAGTATAGTAGTACCTCTAGTCATTATTAATTCCAGTAGTTCCCTATTGCCTGTAGGATCAATGTAGGATCATTAGCTTTAAAACCCTTAAAAGTTATCTCAATGAAGATTAATAGCTTCTCAATGATTCACAGGGCACTGAGAGATCAAATGACTTGCCTACCCAGTTTATGACAAAGATAGGAGTTAAACCCTCATCTCCCTGATCATGGTGCTGGCTGTCTCACCATTATGTCACACTGACTCTAATAACTTTTTCTTTCAATTTTTTGATTTTCAATTGCAAATTTATTTACTTCTTCCCCACACATTGAGAAGAGATATAAAACCCATTACCAATATCATGCAAAACAAATTTTTGCATTAATGCTAAAGACAAAAATATACTTTAATTTTTCTGAAACCATCAGTTTTCTATCTGCAGTTGAATAGCATTTTTCATCATTAGTCCTCTGGAATTGCATTGGGGCTTGGTATCGATCAGAGTTACTAAGTCTTTTGCAGTTGAGTATCTTTCTTTGCTGTTACCGTGTAAATTTTTGTGTTTCTCTTCACTTTGCATCAGTTTATATAAAGTTTCACAGGTTTTTCAGAAATCATCCCTTTCATCATTTTTTGTAGCACAGTAATATTCCATTATGTTCATATACCATAATTTGTTTAGCTTTTCCCCAGTTGATGGGCATCTTCTCGGTTTCCAGTTCTTGGCCATCACACAAAGAACTGCTTTAAAAATTTTTGCGCATTTGAGTATTTTTTTCTCACATTTGGGGCATAGATCTAGTAGGAATCTTACTGAGTCAAAGGATATGTAATCATTTGGGGGGCATAGTTCTAAAGTTCTCTTCACCAATAGTACATTGGTGTATTTTTTTCCCACATCCCATCTATTATTTGTCATTTTGCTTTTCTGTCATCTTAGCCAATTTGATAGGTGGTATCTCAGGATTGTTTTAATTTTTTTCCTATTACTGATTTAGAATATTTTTTCATAAAATTATTGATAGCTTTTTTTTTTTTTTTTTTAGGAGACTGCCTTGACCTTTTTTTTAAATTGGGAAAAGGCTCCTACATATTTGCTTCAGATCATATAAGAAATGAGACCTTTATCAGAGAAATTTAAGCAAAGATTTTTTTTTTTAGTTTACTGTTTTTCTATTTTTAAGCTGTATTATATTTGTTTACACAAAACCTTTTTAATTATACATAATCAAAATTTTCCATTTTACCTTCTATGAATCTTTCTCATTTGGTAGGACTTCTGTAGATTTGACACTTAATTTCTTCCATGTTTTGCTAATTTGCTTATGATATTACCCATTTTATACCAATTGAATTTCTCTTAGTAGACAGTATGAAATATTAATCTATACCTAACATATATTCAGTTCTTGCCAGAACAATTTATTGATTTCTCAGATAGTTTTGTCAAATAGTGAGTTCTTACTCCAAAGCTGGATCTTTGAGTTTATCAAACTCTGTAATACTGTGCTTATTTACTTCTGTTTTTTGTATATCTGATATAATCCATTGATCAAGCACTCTATTTTTTTTTGTTGTTGTTGCTCTCTGTTACATCCAACTCTGTTATCCCATTTGGAGTCTTTTTGGCAAAGATACTGCAATGGTTTGCCATGTCCTTCAGCTCATTTTACAGATGAGGAAACTGAGGCAAACTTGATTAAGTAACTACCAGAAAAATACAGCTTTAACTGTTGTGGTCAGCCTTAAATTAACTAATCTAGGTTCAATGTTCCATTCACTGTGCCCCCTATCTGCCCTACTCTTTTTTTTCAGTATAAAATTGTTTTGATGTTTATATCTTTATAGGATAGCTTGAAATCTGACACTTGAAGGCCTCTTTTCTTAACTTTTTTCATTGATTCTATTGCTGTTTGAAAGCATTTTTTAAAGACACAAAAAAAGAATTGTGTATATAAATGAAAATCGATTACACATAGCTTGTATCACCTTTTGAACTTAATTGTGCTCTTCTGTACATTTGAAAAATGTTTCACTGATACTTCTGTCTCTGTCTCTATGTGTGTGTGTGTGTGTGTGTGTGTGTGTAAGTAATATGTGTGTCTGTCTATCTTTGTCTCTCTCTTTCTACATCTTTGTCCCCTTTCAATAAAAGTCTTTTGATCCATTAGGCATAGTGAGATTTTTTAAAAATCTAATGTTTCATTCTGCACTTTTGGTCTATCATTTCTTAGCCAAGAAATGGGAAGCATAATTTGTTATTCTTCTAGTATTATGGTTGATCATTATATTAATGAGAACTCTTAAAGTTTTTCAGAGTTTTCTTTGTCATTCATCACTGTTGTCATAGTGTATATTGTTTTCTTGGTTCTCACCTCATTTGTATCAATTAATACAATCTTGAATTTCTTTGAGTCTTTTCCTTTGTAATTCTTACAGTGTAATAAATACTCCATTATATTACTGTGCTTTCT
This sequence comes from Sarcophilus harrisii, assembly GCF_902635505.1. NCBI lineage: Eukaryota > Metazoa > Chordata > Mammalia > Dasyuromorphia > Dasyuridae > Sarcophilus > Sarcophilus harrisii. The sequence continues at coordinate 93,463,960 of NC_045431.1, forward strand.
TGGAGTAGTAAATAGAAAATTGCTTAGAAGATGGGAAGACTGATGCCTCTTATATTTTCTAGCTATGCGATCTTGGGCAAGTCACTAAACTAAAATTTTCAAAGAAAGTGCCAACCTGAATTAGTAGAAGGAATTTGTTCATCTGAGAATTCCTATATTAGTGAATTTCCCAATTGGTAGATTCCCTATGTAAAATAAAAATATGACTATAAGTGTTTCACATTCATTGATCTTTCCCTTATTTTTTTTTAAATCTCTGGGATAAATGTTTGATAATGGTATTGTGAGGTCAAAAAGTATGATCAGTTTAATGATATTTGAGCTATGCTTTCTAGAATAACTGGTTCAATTCACAGCTCCATCACTATTGCTTATTTTCCCCACTTCTCCAACTGTTGTCATTTTCTTTTTTGTCATCTTTGCCAAATTGATCAGTGTGTGCTGTAATCTAATTGTTTTAATTTGTATTTTTTTTTATTATAGTGCTTTGCAATATTTTTTATCCAAATAGCTTCCATATCTTTTTTGAACTTCTTGTTTATATTCTTTGAAGTTTAATCTATTCAAGAATAACACTTGTTCTTATATTTTAATTTATTCCTTACATATCTGGGATATCAGACTTTCATCAGGTAAACTTCCTGCAAAGATTCCTTTTTCCCAGTTAACTGATCACTCTAAATTTTAGCTGCATTAATTTTGTTTTACAAAAACTTTTGAATTTTGTGTACTCAAACTGTCCATTTCTTCTCTTGTGTTCTTCTGTCAAGAACTCTTATGCGTAGTTATGAAAAGTATTTTCACTGTTCCTCTCATTTATCATATGACCTTTTATATCTAAATCATATATTTATTGTAACTTCTTGTAACATATTTTTATTCCTGTCCAGTTTTTTCTTCCTAGTTTTTCCAGTAATTTTTTTTTTATCAAATAAGACCATATGCCAGAAAGTGGGTTTTGGATTTAACATTGGTGCTATGCTCATTTGCTTGTGGATCATGTGTATCTAATCTTATTGCTATACTTTTTTTTTTTTTAAACAGTATCAAATTGTTTTGACTGTTATTTTGTAGTATACTTTTTGAGATTTTCTAGGCCCCCCCCTTCCTTTATACTTTTTTAAAATTCCCATGGGATTCTGAATTTTTTGTTCCTCCAGTTTTGTGAAGTAGACTTTTGGTAGTTTGATTGCTGTAACATTACTTAATATAAAGTAATTTGTATAGTATTGATATTTTTATTATCTTGGCAGGGTTCAGCCATGTTCAGTTGATAGCACTTCAGTTATTTAAGTAGGTCCTTATTGCTCTAATGAGCAAAATGCATTTAAAATCTTAATTTATGGAATAAAAAACATTTCCATAAAAGTGCAATAAAAAGATTGTATATTAAACTGCAAATCTGCTAAGTACAACTTACTGTACCTTTCAAATATATAACAAAATTATCATGTAATTTAATTTTTTTTTCCTCTCACACCCTAGAGATGGCTACCTTTTTACAGAAATGGGTGTGTGTGTGCATGTGTGTGTATATGTGTATATATGTATATGTGGGCATGTAAAATTATGTATATTTCTGTATATCAGTTCTTTTCTGTAGATGTAGATAGTGTGTTTATTCATATGTCCTTTATATTTAATGTGGGAATTTATAATAGCTCTTTATATGAGACCTTTATCTGATAAACTGTCTAAAATGCTTAGAGTTGTTAAAACATTATTTCTGTTGCTGTATATATTTTTTTGTTCTGCTTATTTTGCTTTTCCCAGCTAAGTCTTTATGTTTTTTTCTAAAGCCATTGCGCTTATCATTTCTTATAGCACATTAGTTTTCCACCACAGTCATATAATACAACTTGTTTAACCATTCCCCAACTGATGGATATCCCTCTAATTTCCAGTTCTTTGCCACTACAAGGAGAGCTGCTATCAACAGTTTATAATATATGGGATTCTTTTCCTTTTTACTGTTATCTTTGCTGGGTCAAAAAGAGCATATGATAGTTTGATAACTTTCTCATCATTCCAGATAGCTTTTTAAAGTGCTTAGAGCATTTTACAGTTCCATCATCAAAAAAATAGTGTCCCAATTTTTCCACTTTTCAACATTTGCTACTTTCCCTTTCCATCATTTAAGCCCAATCTGCTAGATGTAAAATGATATCTCAAGGTTGTTTTAATTTGTATTTCTCTAATCAATGATTTAGAGCACTTTTTTTTTCCATGGGGCTATAAATTGTTTTAATTTCTTCACTGGAAAACTTCCTGTTCATATTCTTTGATCATTTATCATTTGGAGTATGACTTGTATTTTTATGGATTTGGCAAATATCTTTATATATTTTTATATGAGACCTTTATAAAGTAAACTATAACTCCTTCAGTTTTCTACTTTCCTCCTGATTTTGGCTATATTTGTTTAATTTGTACAAAACCTTTTTTAATATAATGTAGTAGAAATTATCCATGGTCTCTATTTCTTGTTTATTCATAAATTGTTTGCCTATGTGAAAGTCTGATAAGTAATGTGTTCCATGTTCTTTTATTTTATTTTTTGGTAAAAATCTCTCTATATCTAGTCATGTACCCATTTTGATCTTATCTTATTAATGGTGTAAGATATCTGGTTATGTCTAGTTTTCACCACTCTGCTTTCCATCGCTCTACTTTCCATTTTTCCCTACAATTTTTTTAACCAAGTAATGAAATCTTATCCTAAAATCTTAAGTCTTTACACTTGTCAAATACAAAGTTTATTATGTTTATTTGCCGCTGTAAATTGCATGTCTTCTGTTGATCTACATTTCTACTTTTCAGCCAGCAGCAGTTAGTTTTGATAATTACTGCCTTGTATTTGTATTCATGAACCTCCTGTGGGTGCCTTTGGAAGTGAATTTTCAAATATTTTAATATATTTTGTGGTTATTTCTAATGTAATTTCTCTTTTTGTCTTTCCCTGCAGGGTTTTGTTGGTGATATTCAGAAAGACTAATGGTTTGTGTGGATTTGTTTTCCATCTTGATAATTTTCCAAAATTGCTGGTTCAATTAATTTTTACTTGAATCTCTAGGGTTCTTTAGACATCTGCAAAAGAGAGTGATAATTGTTTCCTTTTTGACTTTGCTTGTTTTTCAATTTCTCATTCTTTTTTTTTATTGCTTTCACTAGCATTTCTAGAACTACATCAAATAATTCTGACAACAGATGTCCTTGCTTTCTTCCTGATATGATTAGAAAGATCTCTAACTCTTTATTACAGATAATAATAATTCATGGTTCTAGATAGGTATTAGTTCCATATTAAGGTCATAGTGTTTTTCATATTAATAAATGTTTTGTATCTTTTTATACATCTGTTGATATAATTGTTGATGCTTTATTATTGTTAAAGTTATATTTCTGTCTTATTTTTGTGATTTTCCTAATATTGAAGCAACCTACTTCAATATTTGAAATACAAAGATTCTTTGTATAAATCCACAGAGGTTGCAGTGTTAAATATTTTTAATATAGTGCTGTAGCCTCTTTGTTCTTATTTGTTCAAGTGAGAGAATCTTTTTAAAAAAATTTTCTTTTCAAATGAGAATCTTTGCAAACCATAGAGCATTATAAATGATGATGATGATGTCATATATTCATTAGGATTTTAATCTATATTTGTCTTTCTTTGCCTATTTCTCCCTGGTTTAAGTATCAACATTTTATATATAATTTTATTTTCATAAAAGAAACTTAGAAAGATCCCTTTTTTTCCTACTTTTGCAAGCAATTTATGTAATATTAGAAATTAATTGCTCATTGAGTTTTTGACGGAATTCACTTGCAAATCCATTTGACTCTCTTTAAAAATTTTTCCTTTTGGAGTTCATTTGTGGAATGTTAAATTTCTTTTTTTTTTTCCTGAGAAAGAGTTATTTCCATTCTCATTTTCTTGGTCTGTCAACCTGGATATTTCATAATTTTATAAATGTTCATCCATTTCATTTAAATTATAAATTTTAGTATCATGCAAATTAGAAAAATAGTTCCTAATGATTTATTTTATTTTGCTTTGTTGTGAATTCCTTTTCATTTTTAGCATTATTTTGTTTTCTTTCTCAAGTTCTTATGAGCTTAACTGTTTAATTAACTGCCATATCATTCTCCTCCACTGCTCCCCGCAAAAAAACCCAAAACAAACTAGATCCTTATTTTATTTATCATGCCAGTGATTTTTTCTTTCAATTTTGATTACATTTCAGTTTCTTTTTAGTATTTAGTTGTTGTTGCTATTCAAATTTGTTTTTAGCTGTATGCCCAACTCAGTGATTTGGTTTTTTTCCCTTTTGTTGATTAAAGTGTTTAAGATACAAAATTTTCCCTAAGAATTGTTCTACTATAAACCATAAAGTTTTGAACTGTTGTCTTATTATTTTTTTGATGAGATTTTGTATTATTTCTATAATTTTTTGACATTAGGTTTAAGTGATATTATTACTACTTAAATTTGAATATAATCTTCAAATGCTATTTACTGATTATAATTTTTATTGGTTTATGGTTAGTAAAGATGTATTTGATTTTTCTGATGTTCTGTGTTTGTTTGTGATGTTTTTTCCCCTAATATATGGCCACTCTTTGTAAATGTGCAATGTGTGTTAGAGGAATATGTTATATTTTTGTTCTTGTTTAGTAATTACTAGAGATATTATATCTAATTTTTATATTTCTATTCACATCTTGCTTATCTTTGTTATATTTACCTAGCTTTTTGTAAGGTACACATTGAGGTTCCCAGGTATTCTAGTTTTACTTTCTGTTTTTCATTGTAATTTGATTAACTTTCCTTTTAAATACTTACATGATGTGCCATTTGATGCATCTATACTATATTATTACACTGTTGTTACTTATGTTACCTTTAAGCATAATTGTTTCTGTGATTATTCTTTTAATCATTTCTATTTTTATTATTGTCTTGTCTGAGATAACTGCTTTTTTGAATTCTCCTGAAATATTGTTCTGTTTAGCCACTCATTTTAACTCTTTGTGAATCAGTGTTTCAGATGTTTATGTTATAAACATCATGTTGTTGGATTGTGCTTTTTAATCCTTTCTTTCACTTGTTTCCTGTGTTGTAGATAAGTTCATCCATTCTTGTTCACTGTTATGGTTGTTAATTGTGTATTTCTCTCCATCTCCTGATTTTCTTCTCTTTGCCATCTATCGCCCTCTTTACAAAGAAGAAGGTGGTGAAAGAGAAGGAATGTGATCGCTACCAGTAATTTATAATTGGAGTGGTCTATTCCTACTCTTCTGCCCCTCCTCTTTTCACCAAACCCAGGGTTCAGGCTCTGGTCGGCGCCGTGGATAGTGTACAGGGCCTGGAGTCAGGAAGATCTAAGTTCAAATCCGGCCTCAAACACTTACTAGTTGTTGTGACCCTGGACCCTAACCTCTGTCTGCCTCAGTTTCCTTATGTGTGAAGTGGAGTTAATAACAACCTACCTCACAGGGTTGTTGTGAGGATCAAATGATAGAATATTTGTAAAGTACTTATCACAGTGCCTGAAACATAGTAGGTATTTAATAAATGTTTATTTTTTCTCCTTTTCTTCTTTTACTCTTTTGCTCAGTATTTATCATTTGATGTTGAAGTTTATTTTGCTTGTATCTCTGATTCTACCCTCCTTCTAAAACCTCCCTCTCACTTTTCCCTTTCCTTGTGTGTTACTTGCTAAGTTTAACATATTGCTATACTAACAGAGAGAGAGCGAGAAAGAGGGATAGGGAGGAAGAGAGAGAGAAGGGGGGGATGGGGGAAGGGAGGGATGGAGAAAAAGAAGGGGAGGCACATAAAGGGAGGGAAAAGAAGGAAAGAGGGGGTTGTGAGTAGATGCCATATAAATTCTCAATCACCTCTCTTTTTTCCATTGCCCATGTTTATATATCCTTCTTGAAAACCCCATTTATTAGAAATAATGTCTAGCATAAAGCATAGACTACATAAATGCTAGCTATTATTGTTATTAATATTCTCCCTCATGTTCAGAGGGTTTTAAAAAATTTATATTTCTAGTCTTTTATTGATTGTGGATTTTGTGCCAGAGCCTACTTCTTCGCACTTTTGGATGAAAAATCCCATTTGGTTCTCTTGGATGAAAGACCATTTGATCTTCTTCTCTGTATCCAGGGATTCTGCCAATAATTTTCATTTTCCCTGGCTTGTTAACACTCAGAGGACTAGCAGCCTTCAACTCCTCCTAGAACATTTCCATTTAGAATTTAGGCTTTAAGCCTCTGGATTGTCTCCTTTTGGAGTGTTAAGGGTTCCTACCCACTCTCTAGTATCTTGGTCATTGTATATTGTGTTTCAAGTTTCCCTGTAGTTAACGTTGGTTAGAGATATGTCAGATTTCAGGCCTATTCACTTAAACTAATACTGGCTTTCCTATGTGAGGGCTCTTTTTCAATGTTCATAAGCTTCAGATTGTCTTTTTTATGATTTCCTGTCCTGGATGGAGAAGTTTACTTTTGTAATCATTTTGATCTTTATTTGAACTGCTGTACAATTTGATGAACTCAATGAGTTCATTTTATCACCTTGTTACTAAGTGGTAGATTGTAATAAGGAATGACCAGCTATGAACGTTTGGCATTTATGAGGCTTTGCCAAAACTAGGTCCTAGATATGAATGTGTTGAGTATAGACTGAATGAAGCCTTTTGGCAACTTACAGTTTGGTACAGATGTCACTAGTGTAGATTCCTGTGAAGAATGTAGTGGGGTATACTAATACCCTATAACTGTTTTGATATATCACAAGTCACAATAAGAAATTAAATGGGAGTTTTGAGGAGAGTTTTGCAGAAGCTATAGATGGTATGTTTAAAACAACAGATGACATAGAGTTTATGACCAAATACTTGACCCAGATTTTACAGTAAGGTACTATAAGCACTCTATAAAAGAAAAAGAAGAAAAAAATCAGGCTTTAATTGTCCAAAGAGAGAGCCAAAAATTTTTATGTGGATTTTCCAAGTTGTGGAGATACTGCTCCCCTAACCCTTGCGATGTGTAAGGGACAACTGTGTGTGTGTGTGTGTGTGTATATATATGCATAATTTGTACATCTTGAGTCCATCACATCTCTGTTAGGAGGTTCCAATTCATCAGTCTAGAATCATGACCATTGAATTATTGTAAAGACTTTTTAAGTCTTTCTTTGGAGTTATAACATTTTTCATTATGTCCTTTGGAATTGTCTTGGATCTTTGTATTGCTGAGAATATCAAGACCATTCACAATGGATCATTATAAAATATTGCTGTGTACAATGTTCTGCTTTTGCTTACTCCACTTTACTTCAGTTCATTTAAGTCTTTCTAGGTTTTTCGGGGAAAATCTATGATTTGTTTTTTGACCAACTCATCATTTAGAATATTCTTGTCAAATCTCCATTTCGGACTATGTCTTTTGTTTGTGATTCCTAAATAGATTGTCCCCCCCACCCTTTTTTTTTTTTTTGTCATTCTATTTTGAAAAGGGTATATTGAGTCTTTTTTGCTTCTTTAGAACTGTTTCTAATAGTTCTATGCCCTAATTTATAATTTTTGTAAAATTTCCATGTGGAATATGCGTGTTCTTTTGTAGTTACATTCAGAAGACAGTCCACATCTTTTAAATTTAGTTTATCCAGCAATTTGCTTGGTTTTACATATTTTTGTTTATCTTTGTTAGATTCATTTAGAATTGAGAAAAGAACATTGAAATTTCCATTCACTACTTTGTTATTGTTATGTCTTTGTATCTTTGTTAGCTCAGTTAATGTTGTCTTTATGAATATAGATGGTGAACCATTGGATTATATAAGTTTAATACTGATAGTGGATTTTTTTCTTTGCCTATGATTCCTTTTCAGTATATGTAGTTTGCTTATATATTTTTTATATTTAAAATTTTTGTTTTTGCCTTATTTGATAGGATGATTGCATCTTCTCCTTTTTTAAAGAATCACTTGATGAATAAGAAAAAAATTTCCCCAGATCTTCATTTTTTCTTCTTTATGTGTCTTTTTTTAAAAATGTGTTTCTTGAAAGCAACTAATTGTACAGTTTTGTTTTCTCTATGTAGTATAATCTATTGCTTTTTAAAAATTTTTAGATGGTTGTGATATCTATTAAAATTTTAAGGTATAAGAGTTAGGTTTATCTTTTACTTCAATTATATTTAATAGTATATGTTTTTCAAGTTATGACACCTTCCCCTTCTTCTTTGGACTCAGAACCATACGTCTTCACTTATTTTAGCTTGATGATTTTTAAGGTGGAATCCTTGTTCCTATTCCTATTGATTCCTTCCCCTTTCTCCTCAAAAGCTTCCTATCCCCATCTCCATCTGTTACCCTTTTCTTTGCTTTTGTAGTTTTTAATTATTAGTTTCTTTTTCTTCTTCTTATCTGAGTATTTAATTCTTCCCCTCTTAATTCCTTTCAATTAAAAAGATAAATAAACACCCACTTTCTCTTCTCCCCAGTAGTGTTTTCTTCTTTCTTTAAATTTCATTTTTTCATACCCTTTAAAGGCTTTCTTACTGTCATTATTTTCATTACTTATCTTTCCTTTAGCTTTATTCCAGACTTTTAATCTTTGATTTATAATCTTATATTTATTTTGTCCTTCTAGCTAGTGTGAACCTGCTCAGGCTTGAGCTTTTCTGGCCCTGGGCTTCAAGAATCCAGACCCTGACAAAGCATGAGAAGAGGATGGGAATTTTTTTTTTTAATTAGTTACCTTTTCATTAGGAAGGGAAAGGCATAATGAAACATGGTTTCTTTTTGACATTTCTGAAGCTTGTCTTTGCTTTAGTCTCAGCTAAATTATATACTTCAATATCAAAGTTAAATTGCTGCGGAGAACAGTAGCTTTAAAAAATAGTTCAGTGTCTGAATTATTTCCCTAGGTAGTTTCATTTACAGAAAACAAATGCCATCCTATGCTTTCTTCTTTTATTCTGATCTTATTTAACCTTTTTTAAAAGCCATTTGTCTCTGGTCTTTACTGGCCAGCTTGCTAGCTTTATATACACTTTAGTAAAATATCTTCAAGGGACTTTGACTAAATTCAGATGTAGAGTATTGAATTGGAACTACTCTGGGAGGGGCCGATTCAGCATCACTGGGGACCGGCAGCACTCCAGCATGATTCTCTCAGTAACACAATGAGGCTCCAGCTCTTCATCATGGCAACATGCCTGCTTCATAGCATTAGCTGCTGCCTGCATAAAGCCTAAAGATTCCCAGCAATCTAAATCTGACCAAAAAAGAGAACATGGGAAAGAAATTTGTTCTTTTCTAGAAGTAAGGACCAGGCTTGACCAAAGCATTTTCCTGGCTTTTGCTCATTTACTGATTTTGTGTATATTTATTACACCCTTGTGTGCATGTGCTACATGTTATATATATGTACATATACAATTTTTATTGCACATTTCTTATTTTTCTAAATATCTATATTTGAATGTGTATTTGAAGTATAGCCTGTGTGTCTGGCTTTCAGAATTTATGCTTATCTATAGCCTTTTGTGTATCAAAACTGGCAGAATTTTTTCCCTCATCTCTAATCTGGAACTTCTTTACTTTCTTGTTCATTCCATTTTCAAATTAATTTTTGAGTGGTGATAATAGAATAATAGTGGCAGTTTACATTTCTGTGGTGCTTTAAAGTTTATGGTTTTTTTCCTCATAATATTCCAAGGTAATTAGTGCAACTTTTTATATTATTCTTTACAAATGAAGAAATCAAGGTCATGAGAGTTTAAATGATTTTATTCATGGTTATCTGTGTATTTAGGGGGATTTTGAACCCAGATCTCTTGATTAAAATCAGTGATTTTTAAGCCCAAGAACCTCTGGAGAAGAACTCTGTGGCCTTCCCCCAACCCAAGTTCGGTCTAACCTTGGCTTTTAGCTAAATCTTGTAGCCCTTGTGGAAATTCATTTGGCAACTTCCTCTGCTCTCATCTCCTTAGCAGGCAAACCTACTGAAGATTTAAATGAAAACATTCTTCCCACCAGAGCCCTTGGCACTATCCAATCATAAGTCCTTGTTAGAAAGGGATATGGTAAACAAGACACATTGTCATGTACCTTGCCATTTTATCCCAGTGATCACTGGGCCTTTTCTTCGTTTGACTTTCTGATGAATTCTACTTGTGTTGGCTCCACTTATTAGAATGTGAGCTTCTATGCAAGACTGATATGCCTGGTTTTTACCACAGTATTTTGCATGTAGCACTTAAATGCTTTTTAATTCATTTGCCACATCCAGATCCTCCCTAAAAACCCTAATTTGGAGACAGAAGACTTGAATTTGAGACTTAAATCTGCTTATTAATACCATATAACTTTGGAAAAATAATTTCCCTTTTTATGTCTCAGTTTCTTCATCTGCAAAATGATCTCTGAAGTCTGTTAAATCTCTTAATGATCTCTAAAGTCACTTGAAGTAGTGACTTCTATAATCCTCACCTGTCTACATTGATCAAGTAAACTAGATACTTGCCAGATTCCTAGGCTATTTCTACTATTAAAATATGACCACAAATCATTTATATCTCTGTTTGTGATAATCATTTATGTATACGTATAGATAGATATTTCTTAGATCTTAGGTTAGACCATATGCTTCAGTCATTAATTAAGAAGTCTCAAGCAATGATTTCTAATTATCAGTCTATATATGTAATTCCCAACTTTTCTTTTGGAATTTAAAGATAAGTTTTTGAGTAACCTTTTTTCCTGCTGTCCTTACTAATTAATCCTTTCCCTTTTTTAAGAGGCTAACTTTAAGAATAACCTTCCATCACTCTGTTCCCTCCCCACCTCATGATCCCATACTTTGATATTATTGATGCTTTGTCATACTATTGAAAAATATAATTACCACCTCTCATTGGATGTCTCATTTTACTATCTTGGATATTTGAGAATGGAATCCCTTAAAGGGCAGGAACTACTTTCTTTTTTGTCTTTGTAACTTCAGTGCCTTGCATCATGCCTCACATCAGATGCCCCTTGATAAATGTTTATTGAATTGAATCTTGCCTTTTCCCCATCCCAAATCCCTGACAACAGTTAAACAAAACCTGCCCCATTCTATACACTCCTCATTTGGACTCAGAAGCTCATTAAAAAGCCATTCATTAATGACAGCAGTTTATGGAGTTGGAGATTTGTAGGCTAGAAGGAAAGCTAGACACCCTTGAATTCTGTAGAATGAGTAATTGCCAGGAAATGCCTGAGTTGAAATTTTATTACAAAGTACAAAAATCATTTTTAAAGTAAAAAATCCTTATATTCAAATGGGTATTGAAAAGTTTAAAGTTAACTGGCTTGTTGCCATCATTTTGGGAACCTGTTAACAATTTTTATCATGATTAGCAAAACTCTTAGGGAGTTCCTTTTTTGAATCATATTTGATAATTGAGATTTTGTCACCAAAAGTGATTGTCTTTGTGTTAAAATATCAGTTTAAATCTCTAAGGAACAGACTCTTGTGTTTTTAATGTTGGAATCAGGCTCTAGTGGAGGGATACTATGAAATAAGCATTGTTTGGATTCTGGTCTGCAATTAATTATTCTACTTCTTTTCTTTTCCAGATTTTGTCTTCTTGAGTTCATATTTAAACATTAATTTCATTTGTGTTTTCAATGCTTCCCACCCTCTAGAGAAACAATGAAATGAAAGCCAAAACCCCATGAAGTATAATGCTGTTCTTTAAGTCCCATTTCAAGTGATCTCTGTAGCATGAAGAGTCCTCTAATTGCCCCCAATCACTGGGTCTTTTTTCCTCGGAGCAGATATCATTCTGTGTCCTAAAACCTTCTAAAGCACATATATAACATTGTGATTTGCAATTATCTAGATTGATGTCATGTCTTCATTAAAAAATCACATAGTGGAATAGACCCTAAATATCTTCAATTTTAGCCTTTAATTCAATAATATTTCTCTCATTAATAACCTATAGCAAGAAATCATCCGACCTCTAAAGAGGGGAAACTATTTTCTTATAGCAAATAGTAAAAGAGAGGATTTAAAAATGGTTCAGACAAACTAGCTAACCTATCAACCAGGTATAAGAGAATTTGCAGTATTGCTCTCCCATAAATCCCTAATGTCTAAAAAAAAGAGAAAGGAGATATATTTCATGTCTCTTCTCCATTGGCAAGCTTGGCCATTATAATTGTAGAATATTCAGATTAATTTTTTTTGTATTGTTACAATTATTACATATATTCTTGGTTTTGCATAATTTAATTTAAAGTTCATATAAATCTTCCCCTTCTTCATATTTGTTGTTTCTTACATCTATGGCCTTAACCTAAGTTTTAATCCCAACATAGTAGAATTAAAGGAGTCAGTTTAATATAGAACGAGCACCTGATTGATCATCAGAAGACTTGGATTCATGTTCTGGGCCTGTTATTGTACAACTGCTGGAATTCTCTCTGAAGTCAGCCTCTTTGTATCTTCTTCCCTTTAAAGAGAAGAGACTGGATTAAAATTATTTCTAATCTCAACTGCAGTGTTCTGTGACTTTTTTATTTAAAGCCAATCTTATCCTCCTAGCCTGCCTCACTCAAACTGGCCTTCCACTCATGATTTCCAGTTTCTGGTGTACATACCAAGACACTGCCTTATCAGGAACATCTTTGCCAATCTGGTGGCATCTATGAATCCCTTTCTAGAATGCTTTAAAAAGGCATAATATAAAACACTTAGGATAACAAAGGAAAACAACTATTTTGAAATTAAGTAAGCTATTATCTATATCTATTGATCTATTTACTACATTCACCTATCATTTATTTCTGTCTGTTTTTTTCCCTCCCTTCGTCCCTCCCTCCTTTTCTCTCTCTTTTTTTAAGACAGGTTCATATATCTCAGGTTAAGAATCCTCAATCTAATAATAGCTTTTTATTTACAAGTTATATGTATGGGTAATTTTACAGCATTGACAATTGCCAAACCTTTTGTTTCAATTTTTCCCCTCCTTCCCCCCACCCCCTCCTCAGGATAACTAGAAGATGTTAAATATATTAAAGTATAAATTAGAAGAATTCTCAATCTAAAGGAAGCTTGATCCTTTCCTTTTTTTTTTTTTTATATATTTTTTTATTTAATAGCTTTTTATTTACAGGATATATACATGGGTAACTTTACAGCATTAACAATTGCCAAACCTCTTGTTCCAATTTTTCACCTCTTACCCCCCCACCCCCTCCCCTAGATGGCAGGATGACCAGTAGATGTTAAATATATTAAAATATAACTTAGATACACAATAAGTATACATGACCAAAACATTATTTTGCTGTACAAAAAGAATCAGACTCTGAATTATTGTACAATTAGCTTGTGAAGGAAATCAAAAATGCAGGTGTGCATAAATATAGGGATTGGGAATTCAATGTAATGGTTTTTAGTCATCTCCCAGAGTTCTTTTTCTGGGCATAGCTAGTTCAGTTCATTACTGCTCCATTAGAAATGATTTGGTTGATCTCGTTGCTGAGGATGGCCTGATCCATCAGAACTGGTCATCATCTAGTATTGTTGTTGAAGTATATAATGATCTCCTGGTCCTGCTCATTTCACTCAGCATCAGTTCGTGTAAGTCTCTCCAGGCCTTTCTGAAATCATCCTGTTGGTCATTTCTTACAGAACAGTAATATTCCATAATATTCATATACCACAATTTATTCAGCCATTCTCCAACTGATGGACATCCATTCAGTTTCCAGTTTTTAGCCACTACAAAAAGGGCTGCCACAAACATTCGTGCACATACAGGTCCCTTTCCCTTCTTTATAATCTCTTTGGGATATAATCCCAGTAGTAACACTGCTGGATCAAAGGGTATGCACAGTTTGATAATTTTTTGAGCATAGTTCCAAACTACTCTCCAAAATGGTTGGATTCGTTCACAACTCCACCAACAATGCACTTGATCCTTTCCTTGTGGAGGATTTGACAGAAAACCTAAAAATTATAGACTAAGAAGAGCTGTGTTAGAGGGAATACTTACATCAATGAAATCACAGGACCATTATAATACAGAAGTAGTCAGGGTTTTATATTTCATTGTTAGTTTTTAGGAAGCAGTGGGCTATGGTAGAAGCGAGTCATAGGTCTGGAGTCAGAAGTCTTGAGTTCAAATTTTAGGTCTTTCCATTTATTTCCTGTGTGATGTCATTTTGCTTATTTGGACCTCAGTTTCCTCAGCTGGAAAATGAAGTAATTGAGTTAGGTGACCACTAAAATTCTTTCTAGTTCCAATTTTATGGTCATCTTATATTTGGCCCAGCATTCTAATATGTTTAGATGTTTTTTTAGCTAGCCTGATAATGCTAATCCATTATGATGTAATTCTCTCCTAATGCAATTTTAAAATTTAGTAAACATTTCACTTATACTTTCATTCAATTCACTAATAGTAAGGGCAAGGACTAAGCTCTGTGACACTTTCCTCAAGAACTAGACTGCCATCTAGTTCTACACCAATCTATAACTACACTCTTGGTATCCAGTCATTCAGTTTGTTCTGAAGACAGTGAACTGTTCTCATCCAACCCATATCTATGTTGTATGCAAGAAAATCATAAAAGACTGAAATTTTTTGCTGAAATTGATGTACTGTAGATCTGTAGTATTTTGTGGTGTAGCAAACAAGTAATCATCTTTACCAGTTGAATTCTTACCCATTATTTAAAGCCCAACTCAAATGACAACAGGATGTCTTTCTTAATATAAACATATGCACACATACTATTGGCAATTAGCTTTTGCCTTAGATCTGACTTGGGACTTTTTAATCACTTATAAAATGCTGTAACTATAGTTCATGAGGACAGTGAGAGTGCTTTTTATCTAATTTGTAACTTCCCCAGCACCTACCTACCAGAATTCTTTCCATACAGTAACACTAATAGCTAATATTTATACAGCACTTGCTATGTGCCAGACAGTTTTAAGTGTATTGCAATTATTATCTAGTTTAATCCTCACAACCACTCTGGGAGTTAGTAAATATTATTGTTCCCAATGGGTTAAGTGACTTGCCTAGGGTCATACAACTAATAAATGTCTGAGATCAGATTTGAAATCATCTTATCAAATGTTTGATAAGTGAATTATACTCTGTTCTTAGTATATGTAATGGAGTGAAAGAGATGGGATGAGCATCGTTCTCTTACCCCTCTGGGCATGGGATCAATTTATTAGCTAGCTTCACAAAGCATCATGTACCCAGTGAGTTCTCAATTAGTTCTAATTGATTTTGATGTTAATGAAATCAACTCCACTGGCAATAACTTTAGCCTCCGGGGCACTTTTTTATGTAGATGTATTTAACATATAAATAATATATATTTATGACATAATATATATATATGTATATACACACACATACATGTGTGTATATGCTGTTAGCCATATGTTTGGTATAATTTCAAAGAGAGAGAAATAGAAAATGCAAATAGATTTTTTAAAAATTCCAACTAATTATCATGAAGCAATATTTGGAAACTGAACTGCTGGATTTACTTATTCTCAATAAAAACTGAGACATAGCATATCTTCCCTCGAAAGAAATTGCCCTACCATGACAAAATTAAGAATTCTGTAACCTTTCTTCCCCAACTGGAAGGTTTTCAGTTCAAGTCAGACAAGCATATTTGGGAAGATTCAGATGAGACTCAGATAAAGCTGACTAAGGTTTTGCAACCACAGAGAAACCAGATAACCACCCAGCAATTCTCCAAAGCAGTTAGATAACTTACGAATTTATATCAAGAATTTTAACTTAAGTGAAATCTCATAAACTTGGCTAGTATAATATTCTGGTGCTGAACTCTGAAAGCATTCCATCCACTTCATTTTTCTGCCTTTCCTTTCCAGGTTTCCTTGCCAGCTCTCAGTCTTCATTTCACATTTAGCAGCCAATTCTGTGTTCAAGAATGAGGAATGGTAGGCGGATAACATATAAAATTCAGCATGCTTCTATTAAAATGGAATAACAAATCTTCATCCTTTAAGAGTGAGTTTAAATTTCAGAAATAGTCACAAATCATTTAGAACCTCAACTGGTAAATAAGAAGGTGGTAATGGGATCAAAGTGATCAAAGCAAGGTGTGAATATAAAAATGAAACTGAATATAATGGAATTCTACTGTACAATAAGAAATGATGAAAGAATCAGTTTCAGAGGAACTTTAGAAGACTCGTATGAAATGAACTTAATTCAGAATTTATACAAGAATAACAACATGGTAAAGACAAACAACTTTGAAAGGTTTTCAGAACTCTAATGTCTAACTACACTTACAAAGGACCAATGTTGAAACATGCTACTCACCTCTTGACAAAGAGCTAGATAGACTCAAGTTGCAAAATGAGACATACATTTTTAGACATGGCCAATGGGAGAATTTGTTTTGCCTATTTATTTAAAAGATTTATGTTTCTTTTTTGTTTCTAATGTGTTTTCCTTAATATGTTCAGTAACTCCTCTTTTGTGCTTATTTTTAAATGTATTTATTTATTTAAAACTTAAATGCAATATAAAAACAAAATAGAGAAGGAAAAACAGAAACAGCAAAAACAAAAAAAAATTTTATGTCCAGCAGAACATCAGGGAGGATCAAAATATGTAATAATAAGTTTCCATTTCAAGAAAGCATACATAATAATAGAAGACATTGCACTCCTAACTGTCCATCTTTGCTTCCTTGTAGGTTTTCTTTTGTTCTCTGCTGCTTACTTTTTACTTTATTCTTTTTTTCCCTTTTCCTCCCCCCTCCTCTTCCCCAAGCAGACTGCAGTTACTTAACATTTGCAGTACATTTGCAGTTACATGACATTTATATCTATCTATCTATATTTATCTTTTTTTTTTTTTATTTAATAGCCTTTTATTTACAGGTTATATGCATGGTAACTTTACAGCATTAACAATTGCCAAACCTCTCTATCTATATTTATCATCTATCATCTGTCATCTATCTATCCACACCTACACACACAAAGAAACAGACATAAGTACATATACATATATATACCCATATAAATGCACCTACATAAATACATATACACATAAATACACACACAATTATATATATACATATACACATACATACACATACATTAAAACAATATGAATATAGCTGACATATGATGTAGATTTTTCTCTTTAATGAATCTTTTAGAAATTTGTATTTGAGATCAATGATTACTACCCTTCCTAATAAATTCTATTCCTGATTACTGTTATTATAGTTGTGTTTATCTCTTGCTTCCTATCACTGCTAGCTCTTCTATTTCTACATATTAACTTGGCTTTCTGTTACTTAACTTTCTATCTGCTTAATGCTCCACCCCATGGATTCCTCCCTTATCTTCTCCCTCAACCCTTTCCTTCCTTCTTTATCCCTTTCTCATTAATTTACATACCTTATCCCATTCCCATTGATTTATACACCCTTCTATAGCCACTTTATCCTATTCCCTCTTCTCCCATCTAATTCCTCTGTTTTGGTTCTTGCTATCACATCTCATTCATATAGTGTAATTATAATTTTTTATGTTTTCCTAAATGGTTTTGCTTTTTAGAATTCCATCAGACTCAGCTGTACCCTAATTTTCTTCAAGACTGCACAATTACTAATATCAATTTTAGACATATGGTTTATATTTTCACATATAAAACATAAACAAATTGCCCTTTTTCAGTCCTTTGAAATTAGTCTTTGATGTTGGCTTTTATATGTTAAATTTTTTATTGAGTTCAAGTTTATTTGAGGCAAAATCCTGAAAATCTAACAGTTTGTTTAATTTCCCTTAACCAATTTTAATGTTCAAGGAATAATTTTTTTCTTTAAGACTCTGGATCTCTTCAAATTGGTTGACTTTTTTTTTCATTGTCTTCTTAATTTTTCTTGGATTGTTATTTTTTTTTAAAGATTTTCCTCAATCAGTTGATTTTTAAAGTTGAGTTCTTTAAAATTTTTTTGGTCAGTTTGCTATTTAATATTAGTCTTTGGGGAGGGGAGGCTTTCTTTTTTTTCTTTCTTTCTTTTCTTTTTTTTTTTTTTTTTTTTTTTTTTAACTTCAGTAGCCTTCTCTTTAGAGGAACCTTGGGTCTCCCTTATTCCCATAGTAACTTTTTAAAAAAATAAAACTTAATAATATAATCACTTCTAGTCTTGGGTGGAGGGAAGGGATGATACCTCTGATTTTAGGTCTTCCTTCAGTTCTCCCTTCTGAGCTGGAATCCAACACTGAATTCCAACATTCTGTTAAGTGCCTGCAGCCAGAAGAATCTCTGCTCCCCTGTTTCTGCGCTTAGTGGGTGTGCTGGTTCCTTCTTGCCCAGGGCTGCTTCTCTGCAGCACAGCTGGGCCTGGCATTCCTCATCAGCCAAGGTTTTCTCAATCTTTCAGAACTTGGACCCCTTGACTCCCTAGCTGTCTGTGAGGTGAAAGTCCTTGTGGTTCAGGACTCAGAGGAAATTCAGAACTCAGCAAACCTCAGGGATTCCCTGCCTGTTGTTTCAGTGAAGCTAACCTGAGGGTTACTGGTAAAACCTCTGTCCTGGGGTCTTTTTTTCCAAGTTTTTTTTATTGTCCCCAGTTCTGTCCCCAGTCTTGTTTTTCATTCATCCATAATAATCCTGAGGTACAATTTTATTTGTTTGTGGGGGAAATCTGGAAAGCTAAGAATTTTTTGACCTACTCTGACATCTTTGCACAATCTCCCCTCTTTTAGTGCTTATTTTAAGTTTATTTGTTGGTTTTATAATTTTAAAAAATGCATATTCATTTCACTTGTTTTATTCTATATTTTGTTAATGGATGTTTTTAGGAATGCAATTTTCTCAAAACCTTTTTTAAATGCATCTCAAAAAATTTGCCATGTTGTTTCATAATTACAATTTTCTTTCACATAATTACTTCTCTGATTTGTTCTTTGTACCATTCATTATTTGGTATTTCATTGTTGATACCATTTTGTGCATCCTTTTCTTGTGCTTCCTGAAATGATTACTATTTTTGTTGCGTTATGGCTTGTAAATGATGTATTTTCCATTTCTATCTTTGTGTATTTATTGGCAATATCTTTGTGTCTTAATATATGGGATTTTTTTGGGAGAAATTTTTATATTGTGCTACGAAATTTGTTTATTCTTTTTCAGTTCCACTTAGAAGAACCATACTTTTTTTAGTATTATTTTGTCCAATAATTTGTTCAGTTTTATATTTTCCCTTTTATCTTTCTATTAATTTTTTCCAAAACAAACAGAAGGATATATGTGTTATTATCTAGTGAATTTTTTCTTGTGAATACCATGGTTAGGGCATTTGGAGCATATAAGTTTAAAAGTGATAATGGTTTGTGTCTATGGTTCCTTTCAACAATGTAATTTCCTTTTTATCTCTATGTTGTGGATTTTTATTTTTGCTTTGTCTTATATCATGCTTGCAGTTTCTGTTTTTTGGATTCATTTGATGCAGAGTAAGCTTCCCCCCCACCTCCCCTCCCAGTCTTTCATTTGTATTCTTTGGATGTCCTTGTTTTTTAAATTGTGTGTTTTTTTTAATAAGTCATAGATTGTGGGGGTTTATTTGCTTCTCCAGTCTGTCATTTTCTTTTGTTTTATTGAATTGCATAATCCATTCCAAATTCAAATTATGAGGATTAGATTTCTATTTTCCTCTATTTCCTCCATTATTTTCTTCTAAGTGATTTAAAACAGAGTGGTAAGGTAGGGATAAAGTTGTGCCTTCAAAAAAAGAAAGAAAAGAGAATAATTGAAGCATTTTTATTTAAAAAAAATTTTTTTAGTATTTTTAAATTTTCTGTTCTAAATTTTCTCTCTCCCTTTCTCATCCACTAAGAAGACAAATAACACAGCACCCATTATACATGTGAATTCATACAGATCACATTTGCCATATTGGAAAAAGCAAAATAAAACCCAAACCAACAAAACAAAACAAAAAAAAGAGCAAGAAAAACAAAGTAAAACAAAATGTGAAGCACTTTTAAAAAGATGCCTAAACTAAAATCAAAAGAAGATCAGAAGGAATCATGGCCAATCAGGCTAGCCTTAAGAGTTATGTGTTCAATTTATTGTATACTTTAAAAAAAACAAGCCAACTATACATAATAGAAATTTGCAGTTTCATGTATAACCACTTTTTATGTTGTATTGTATTTATGGAAGTACTCTTTTTTTGGTGTTTGTTAATATTAGAATTTTCCAAAGACAAGTTTTTAAAAAAGAAGGAAAAAAATAAAGTATTTTATTTGTATCTATTTAGGCATGTAGTTCCTAGGCTATAAAGACAGTCTTTCTCTTTCTCTCTCTCTCTCTTTTTAGCATATAGAAGCATATTTTTCCATTTAATTTATTATTTTTAATTGATCACCTATTTTTCTTTTAATAATAGCCTTTTAATTTTTAAAGATTTCTTATTGTTAAAGCTTCTTATTTTCAAAACATATGTGAAGATAATTTTCAGTATTCACCTTTGCAAAACCTTGTGTTCCAAATTTTTCTTTTCCTTCCCCCACTTCCTTCCCTAGACAGCAAATAATCCAATATATGTTAAACATGTGCAATTCTTCTATACATATTTTCACAGTCATTTTTCACTTATACTGCACAAGAAAATCAAACCAAAAAGGAAAAAATGGGAAAGAAAACAAAATGCAAGCAAAGAACAACAAAAAGAGTGAAAATATTATGTTGTTCAGTTCCCACAGTGTCTCTCTGGGTGCAGATGGCCCTCTCCATCACAAGATCAATGGAACTGGCTTGAATCATCTCACTGTTGAAAAGAGCCTGGTCCATCGGAATTGATCATCATGTAATCTTTCTAGTACTGTGTACAATGATCTGGCTCTACTTAATTAGCATCAGTTCATGTAAGTCTCTCCAGGCCTCTCTGGCCTGGATTTCCATCCTGCTGGTCATTTCTTACAGAACAATAATATTCCATAACATTTATATACCATAACTTATTCAGCCATTCTCCAGCTGATGGGCATCCACTCAATTTCTAGTTTCTTTGCCATTACAAAGAGGCTGCCACAAACATTTTTGCACATGTGGGTCCCTTTCCCTCCTTTATGATCTCTTTGGAGACACTGCTGGATCTAAGAGTATATATATAGTTTGATAGCCCTTTGGGCATAGTTCCAAATTGCTCTTCAGAATGGTTGGATCAGATTACAACTCTGCCAACAATGTATTGGTGTCCCAGTTTTTCCACATTCTCTCCAACATTCATCATTATCTTTTCCTGTCATTTTAGCCAATCTGAGAGATGTGTAGCGGTACCTCAGAATTGATTTGCATTATAAAGACAGTTTCAAAGAAGAAGTAAATCCAAAACCATTTCAGACAATCACAAAATTGTTAGAATATTTTGATGGCTAGCACTTATTTGAATATACAGTCTCAAAGATGTTCATTTAAAACCAAGCTTTGGAATTACATATTTTCAAATGATATGATATGTGGGGCACAGGCTGCTCACTTCTCTAGACCTGTTTACAGGTGTGGAGCTGCTACTTAAAGCTGGTACTTAATTGTGATACTTGTGTATAATAATATCTTTAGATTGAAGCTTGGAATAGATTTAGAGTTTTTCTTTAATGTAGGATATAACACTATGGGAGGTTCACAGGCTAATTTTCACTGAAGAACGTTGTGAATTAGATTTGGAATATTTGATGATAGAAAGATAAAAATTCTTAATGTAAATATTCTTGCCAAAGACCACATTGGTGATTTTTGTATAGGGGAAATTAGCACAAAATGTGCCTAGGGAAAGCATCATGTTGGAGTGAGGTGGCCAGGAAAGAATTCATGTGGGTTACCATGAACTATCTGGTAGCTTCCTATTTTTTTTCTCATTTAGAACTTAATTTATTTTTAATATATAGAGTTTTATTGACAGAACACATGCATGGGTAATTTTGCAACACTGACCCTTACAATCACTTCTATTCCAACTTTTCCCCTCCTCCCCACCTCTCCTCAATGGCAGGTAGTCCAACACATGTTAAATATGTTATAGTATATCTTAAATACAACATATGTGTATATATTTATACAGTTCTCTTGTTGCAAAAGAAAAATAGGACTTAGAAAGGTAAAAATAATCTAGGAAGAAAAATAAACATGCAAGCAGTCCACATTTATTTTGCAGTGTTCTTTCTCTTGGTGTAGCTGATTCTGTTCATCACTGAACAACTGGAACTGAATTGGATCCTCTTGTTGCCAAAGATAACCACGTCCATCAGAATTGATCCTCATATAGTATTGTTGTTGAAGTGTATTATGATCTCCTGTAGTAGCATCTTATTTTGACTGATTATTGTTACCAGCTTGGTGCTAAGATTTATTGTGAATGCTGTCAACACCCTTTATTCATTTCCTGGAGGATAAAGCTATTGTGCCTTTCTTCTAGCTGTGGCTTTGACTAGAGACTGAGAGACAAAATTATGGAAGGGTACACTATTCTCGATGTATTTGGAGTCTGTAAGTGGGATTTTACTTTACTTGCCTTTACCTCAAGAATTCTAGTCTTTTTTTTTTCTGCTTCTTTCTTATGATTAAGCTTGTGTTGGCTCAATCTATCAGACAACAAGCTTTAATTAGACCCCTAATGTGTTACAGATATTATGCTACTCTGTGCTAAGAATATAAAATGGAACAATCCTTGCCCTCAAAGGCAACATGTAAATCTGAAGTGTGTACAATATAAATACAAAAATAGTGCTAGTTGGAGTCAGGAAGATCAGAGTTCAAATATGGCCTCAGATGTATACTAGGGGCATGACACTGAACAAGTTATATAACTTCTGTCTGCCTCAGTTTTTTCATCTGCAAAATGGGGATAATAATAGTATCTAGCTCCCAAGGTTATTTTGATGCTCAAATTAAATATTATTATGAAGTACTTGGCACAGTGTATGGCATATATTAGATGTTTATAAATGCTTGTTTCCTTATCTTCCCAAATAGAAGGTAGTTTTGCAAGGGAAGCAATTAATAAGTAGGAAAATTAGGAAAGGTTTTAAGTATAAGTTACAGTTTGGGTTGAATCTTTAAGAAAGTAAGGGAGTCTGAGATAAAGATGAAGAAGTTAAAATTGATTATCTGAAATAAAAAGAAACCGAGGACAACTATTGAGTCATCTATGATTTAATTTATAAAGCTAGCATTTGCATACCAAATCAGATTACCAGACTCTTCAGAGGTACAGAGATGGTTTTTGTAGCAAAAAGTAGGAATAAAAAAATGACAAAAACTTGTTTTGTATAACATAATTCATTTGGACAAGACAGGCCACCTGACTAAGTAATTTCTCCTAAACTGTCTTAATCTTATGCCAGAAATCCATTCCTCCAGGTGGTATCTCTTGTAACCAAAAAGTGTTCTGGGAAAGAAGAACTTGTGGTTAGTGGTTAGCAGTCACCCCTCATCTCCCCCTTCTCCAGTCTTCCTTAGAAGAGTCCATTACTCAACTTACACTCTAGCTCAAAAGAAGGTTACGAACAGAATATGTGAGACGCTTTAACTTCTGACTAACCTTTCTCTAATTGCCAGAAGGTGGGAAATTCAACTCTACTTTTTGCTAGAAAGAGAAACTTCATCTTTGGTCAACCACCCTTTTTGCTAGAAAGGGAAATATTAGTCTTTTGAAAAGTCTTATAAATTTGATTATTTTATTCTTTTATATTATCTGCCACTAAATGAGAAAATATTCTAAATCTATCTATTCATTAAATCTATAGGTAACATAGACTTAAAAGACTTATCTATTTTAGTCTGTTTAGTTTAAGACTAGCTCTTCCTAAAGAAAGAAATCTAATTCTATAATCAAACTAAAAATAAATGAAAGTAATAAAAAATACCTAATTTTTTTCAAAGACAATATATTTCAATCAGTGTGTGTGTTTGTAGAAAACACATATGTGTGTGTGTTTGTAGAAAAGGATAGGAAATAATATCAAATGATTTCAAAATGTAGAGAAAAAGAAATTAACAGAAAATAGTCTATTTTGGCTTCTATTCATGGTCTCTAGTGGGTTCTGTAGATTAATTTTACTGATTTTGTTAAAGATGTTACCAATCATTTAGTGTCCCATATTTGAACCTTTAGCCTTTTATTTTTTTCCCACTTCCTCATTTCTCATATTTCTCACATTATATCTAATTTAAGTCCTTTAGATTTTATATTTCCAGTATTTCTCATCTGTTTCCTTGCTTTTCCTTTTAGTAATACTACATTAAATTTTGCTTCTGTCATCTATTGCATTAATGACCTTTGCATTAAAGATCTAAAGATACACTATAAGAAACAATAATATAGACAACCAAAAAGAATCTGCTCTAAACTTACATCATTCATTCTAGGATGTCACAATAAAGCTGACAGAATCTTTCAAAAGTCCTGAAGGAAACAAATCACGGAAGCTGAAAGCTTTTATTTCATCTCCAGATTTGTTGAGCATATTCTATGTGTCTTTACTAGGAAAACTTCTAGGCAGACCATTTTTTCTTTATTTCCTTCTGAACTATAACCTTCAGTGAAGTTTAGCTTAATTTGGTTTACTTTAAATCATATTATAGAATTTTCTGCCTTTTCTTTAAATGGGGAACAATCTTGTATAAATAAAATTAGTATGTGACAATTTTTTTCTTAGCTATGTCTCATAAATCCCTTTTGCCAAGGAAGTTCTAGACTTGACAGTGTGTCCAAATAAATTGAATATGAATTTTCCTGAGGATTTCTGTTGAATTGTGTTGGACTGTAGTTTGTCCTTTGACCATAATTAGTTCTTGACATTTTTATTGAGTGATTTTCTGAAAAATGAGTTGGAAACTTTCTTCCTACTTTTTGCATAATTTGATAACTGTCTAAATGGTTTATTCAAACTTGTCTTCTAGTGCTACTATCTTTATTTGTAAAGTTTGCAATTCTTTTTCCAATTGAATTGTCCTTTGACCTTATTTTTCTGTATAATCTGCAACTTTTCATTGAATCATTTTCTGTGTGGCTCATTCTAATTTTGAGCACATTCAGTTCTTGTGTAAATTTTATCACCATCTCTTTTAAGGTATTAATTTTCCTTGCCTAGGTAGTAATTTTCTCCTCCTTAGACATTACATCTTGTATATCTTGTTTCGTATCTTCAAGGTAGTCTTGAAATCTTTATGGTCAGGAGATTTGTTTCCCTCTGAGACTCAGATTTGTTGTATAATTTCTCTCTTCTGGATTTATTCAATCTAAGATATTTCTTCATTTTGCTCAACATTTTTTTCTGTTTGCTCATTTCTCCAACATCATTTCCTGGATTGCAATCAAACTCTGTTCCTGATGATAGGGGAACTGATTGGGGTTTTGTCTTCTCTGAGATCTCAGGAACTGCCTCTAAGCCCCTCTTCTGCTCTGGGACGAGGCTGCTTCTACTGTGGCTTTCAGCTTCTGTGATTTGTTTCCTTCAGGACTTTTGAAAGATTCTGTCAGCTTTATTGTGACATCCTAGAATGAATGATGTAAGTTCAGAGCATATTCTTTTTGATTGTCTGTATTATTGTTTCTTTTAGTGTATATTTAGATCTTTATTGGAGGTGTTCTCAAGGGATCTGGGGTCCTCTAGGTTTCTAACATGCCCCGTCTTCCCACAGTATTTCCAAGCTCAGAAGATTTTAGCATCCAGCCAGTGTTTAAAACTTAGACTCTTTTTTTTGTGCTTATTTACCTTCTATCCCTCCAATACTGGCCATTGATTCCATGCTTTTATTCAAAATTACCACCACTTTCTTCATGTTGTTGACTTTTGTTTTCAAGTTTTCATGTTTTATATTTACTAATTTAGGGCAGCTAGATGGCACAGTGGATAGAGTGCTGGATCTGGAGTCAGGAAGATCTGTGTTCAATATGACCCCAGACCCTTATTAGCTGTGTGACCCAAAGCAACCTCTATTAGCTTCAGTTTTTTTCAACGCTGAAATGAGGATAATAATACTTCTACCTCCCAGGATTATTGAGAAGATCAAATGAAATAAAGTACTAAATAGATGCTATATAAATGCTTCTCCATTCCCTTTAATATGTCTTACACAGTTTAACATGTTTTGTGATATATCTAGTTTCTTTTCTTGGGAATGTTGTAGTTATTTTGTTACTTTTTCTTTACAGTAATATATTTAGGATCTTATAGTCCATAGTATTTTTTCACTGTGTTGGAAGTTAAATTTTTTTTTCTTGTTAAAATTTCTTTTTCCTTATCTGAGAAGCCATTCTCTTTTGAAGTTTTGTTGTATTTTTTTTATGTCCCTTATTTTCTGTTTTTACTTATTTAACTTGTTCATATTTGGAGGACATTTTTATATAACAAGGCAAGAAAATTATTGGAGTCTTGGTTTTCTTGTGAACTCTTTCTTTACTGACAGAACACCCAGATCAGTGGTAGTTACCTAAGCATTCAGATAACTGTTAATTCAAAGAAAACCAAAGTTGAGGAACCAATAGGCTAATTAAAGAGGAAAAAAACCTCTAAATTTTGTTGATGTCTTTTGTTTTTACCTCAGAGTCACTTTTGGAAATCACGACTCTTCTTTTCCCACTCTCCTACCTCATAAACCTTTGTAACAATGATAAAAAATTATCAACTAAGAAAAGTCAACTATCCATTTCACCTCTTTAGGTCCTCACTTCTCCAATGAAACAACAGATTTACATTTGCTCATCTCTTCTCCATAGCTAATATTAGTTGCTACTGTTATTCAGTTTGTTTTAATGCTCTTTTCATTTACATTGTAGTTTTTGTGGATATTGTTCTCCAAGAGATTGATTATTGAGGCATAAAGCAGGCATAATATCTGAAACTGAGAAGAAAAATCATCAAGAAATAATCAGCAATTTGGCATTTCAACTCATTTCCCTGCCACCATTTTTTTTTTTTTTTTAATTCTTTGTTGTTGAAGAGGATTAATGCAAGATGATGTTGGGGTTAAAGTACTGTGTGTTCAATTTAACTAATTAAGCCAATATGAGCTTTGAAGTCTGTAAGACCCATCAGGTATAAATAATCCATTTCTGACTCAATATTTTTGCTGACAATTCTTACATCCCAGTGTTGAGGGTATGGTAGCTTCCTTATTGGTTAATGTTTATTTATATATTAGATTTATATATCAGGGCAACTAGGTGGTGCAGTGGAGTGCCTAGCCTAGAGTCAAAAAGACTCATTTTCCTGAATGCAGTTCTGACCTCAGACACTTACAAGCTGTCTTGTAAGTCACTTAACCTGATTTGCCTCAGTTTCCTCATCTGTAAAATGAGCTAAAGAAATGGCAAACCACCCCAGTATCTTTGCCAAGAAAACCCCAATGGAGTCACACAAAGTCTAAAATGACTAAAAATGACTACACAACAAGAAATGCTTATTTACATTTCATCAAAAGGTTTCCATGGTACATTTCTTCAAATGTGTATGGGGCACTTCTAAGGTTTATATGGGGAACAGTGTCTCAGACTGCCACAGCAGAACAATCATCACATTTAAATCTCAAATGAAATGAAGTCTTCTTCAGAAACTGTAAAGTATGATTGTTGATTATAATTATATGTGATGATCTTCCTGATCAATTGTTATCACTACTGTGGACTTCTGAGCAATTTGTCTTAATCTATGAAATCATTATATGTCGCTTAGCATTGATCACCACTATATTGATTAATAGAAAACTTGTTTTGTGACATTTATCTGATGAGTAGATGGTGTTTAATATGAATTCCACTAATCTAATTTTCTAATGGAAACTTTTCCTCTGAATAGAATCATCGAGAAAGCCTGCAGAACAGATAACTTAAATAATTTCTCATACATTGCACTTTAATTTTTTCTCTCCTCTTTATAGAATCATTGGCTCTTAGAGTTGGAAAGAACCTCAGAAGTCAACTAGTCCAATTTATGTGTGGAATTTGAATCCCTCCTACAACATTTCTCCAGCCAACAATTGCTCATCTAGACTCTATTTGTAGACTTTCTTGGATAAGGAATTTGGAATTGACTGGAAGGAACTTCCAAGGCCATTTAATCCAACTGATGCTATTGATTCCATCTTCAGGGACTGCAGATGCCCTCTGTGGCATTGCCAATAAGTGGTCATCCATCTTTCCTCTGAATACCTCTACTGAAAGAGAGCCCCCTACTTTTCTTTCTTTCTTTTTTTTAAATAGCTTTTTATTTACAAGTTATATGCATGGGTAATTTTACAGCATCGACAATTGCCAAATCTTTTGTTCCAATTTTTCCCCTCCTTCCCCCCCACACCTCCCCTAGATGGCAGAATGACCAATACATGTTAAATATATTAAAGTATAAATTAAATACAAAATAAATATACATGTCCAAACCATTATTTTACTGTACAAAAAGAATCGGACTCTGAAATATTGTACAATTAGCCTATGAAGGAAATTTAAAAAAAATGCAGGCAGGCAAAAATATAGGGATTGGGAATTCAATGTAATGGTTCTTAGTCATCTCCCAAAGTTCTTTTGCTGGGTGTAGCTGGTTCAGTTCATTACTGCTCCATTGGAACTGATTTGGTTCATCTCATTGCTGAGATGGCCAGGTCCATCAGAATTGATCATCATATAGTGTTATTGTTGAAGTATATAATGATCTCCTGGTCCTTCTCATTTCATTCAGCATCAGTTCATGTAAGTCTCTCCAGGTCTTTCTGAAATCATCCTGTTGGTCACTTCTTACCGAACAATAATATTCCATAATATTCATATACCACAATTTATTTAGCCATTCTCCAATTGATGGGCATCCATTCAGTTTCTAGTTTCTGGCCACTTTAAAGAGAGCTGCCACAAACATTCTTGCACAAACAGGTTCCTTTCCCTTCTTTAGTATCTCTTTGGGGTATAAGCCCAGTAGTAACTCTGCTGGATCAAAGGGTATGTACAGGTTGATAACTTTTTGAGCATAGTTCCAAATTGCTCTCCAGAATGACTGGATGTATTCACAATTCCACCAACAATGTATCAGTGTCCCAGTTTTCCCACATCCCCTCCAACATTCTGCATTATCTTTCCCTGTCATTCTAGCCAATCTGAGAGGCATGTAGTGGTATCTCAGGGTTGTCTTAATTTGCATTTCTCTGATTAATAATGACTTGGACCACCTTTTCTTTTCTTTTTTTTTTTTTTTTGTGATGGTGCAAACAGCATACAATTTATTACTCAAGTTCTGCATGGGCACATACAGAGTTTAAAAAAAATTTAAACCATTTATACAGATGTTATTGATAAAGCTCATGTAACAGCTGGGTGAAAATACAAAGAATATCAATGCTAAAACACTCTTTAATAAATACAATGGAAATGATAAACCTTTAAAAAGTCAGTTTAAAGGAGAGGATAATATTACACCAATTAAACTAATTACACCTAAAGACAAAACAAAACTCTTAGCATTTGGAAGAGTCATCATCCTAATATAGTATTTGGACCACCTTTTCATATGGCTAGAAAGAGTTTCAATTTCTTCGCTTGAAAATTGTCTGTTCATATCCTTTGGCCATTTATCATTTGGAGAATGAGCCCCCTACTTTTCAAGGCAGCCCACTCCATTTGGGATTTCAAGGAATGATTTTTGCCTTATCTCAAACTGAAATCAGCCTCCCTATGACTTCTACCCAGTGTTCCTAGTTTTCTGCCTTGTAGGCCCAAGCAGAACAAATTGACTTTCCAGTTCCACATGAATGAATGAAAGAATAAAATATTTATTAAACACTTGGTATGGAAAAGCATTGTGCTAATCCTTGTGGATACATACAAAAAACTACTCACAAAGAACTCACATTCCAATGGGGTGACAGCTCATTTGGAAGGTTTCACTTATAAATTAGATGAAAAGGTCCCATGTCTTTAGGGTATAGTATCCAAGCAAGGGGAAATGCCTCTTTAATGTCATTCCCACTAATAAAATCATATCTATATCAATAAAATCAATTTCTGAAGATGAACTATTTGACAATGTTAAAAACTTTGATAGCAAGAATGTTTTTTTTCTGGGTTTTCTGATGGCAATAGCACCAGTAGGAACAGCTACCATACTGCATCATCATAGGAATTGTTTCCCAGGATGATAACTATGGGCTAGAAGCACTGCTGTTCCAGAGACCCTTGGTTCCAGTGTTCTGAGTTGGCTCCATCAGGGTCTGAAGGGAAATGCTGGTCAAGATGGTGTTGGCTCAATCTGCCTGTAACATGCTGTCCACTGTTTTTCCATTGGGTTCTTTTGATGCTTCAGCTAGTTTAGCATTCTTGCTCTCTGAGTGGCAGCTACTTAAGCAGTTCGTGGGAAAAGCTAAATCTTTCTTTATGTTGCTCCCATGGGTGATGTCCATGAAAGCTGGAACAGATGTAGGACTGATGTTCTGGAGGATGCTGCCATTTAAAGGGTTCTTGTTTAATCTGCTTAGTCAAAACACTTGATGATAGCTATTATGCTTCCTAATTTCTCTCTTCTCCACATTTCTGAAACATACAACCCTCCTCTTCTTTAG
Organism: Sarcophilus harrisii; assembly: GCF_902635505.1. Classification (NCBI taxonomy): domain Eukaryota; kingdom Metazoa; phylum Chordata; class Mammalia; order Dasyuromorphia; family Dasyuridae; genus Sarcophilus; species Sarcophilus harrisii. Next base: position 93,494,611 of record NC_045431.1, read on the forward strand.
AATTTACACCCCCAATTCCCTTAAATTATTTTACTTATGGAATACCTCAAGCTTTTACATCATTCTGTTTGCCCTTTTTTCTGAATGCTCTTATGTTTCTTAATGTCTTTTTTAAAATGTGGTACTTAAAGTTAAGAATAATATTCTGAATTCCAGTGCAGACATTTTAATAGCTGGTACCACATGAGCCATTGGAAGTGGGTTCTAATGAATGCCATTATACTTTATATCTTGGAAAAAATGAATTAGAAAAATTATGATAATTGACATGCTTATGGATGGGAGAATAGAGTACAGAACTGGAATTAGTTCTTGGCTCCCACTTGAAGCTAAAACCATTAAATTAGAGGATTTTCTTAAAATAGTTCAGATATAAGTATGAAAAGGAGTGGCCCTAAGACCTATTTAGCTCTATTTTAATTTTGTGTTGCTTTTAGCAACCTCTAAGTTTGGTGCAATATCCTAGAACTTTTGTAGCTTAATATTTGCTTGAAAGAGATAAAGGAATACTTTTAAAATTTAACTCACACTTAATTGCTGTATTATTTTTCTTCATTGCACTTAAAATAAAAACAAAGTAGTTATAGATGGAAGATTCTTAAGACATTGGTTAGGGAGAAGCTTATAAGACCACACAATGATCATTAGATTTTTAAAAGAGTTGGAGAATCTCCTATGTTCTGAGAATCAGATGAAGAGAAGATTTCAAAGGGTCTGATTAAGAGGATTCTTGTTCTTGAGCAGACAAGAATGGCATATCTTTACAAGGTCAACCTTCATTACCTTACTAGAAGAGAGGATTCCCCATTGCTATTATTATTTCCATACAAAGTCTTCTTGTTTATTGCTAGAATAGGCTGACAGTGATATGGAAAGGTGAGTAGTGGAAGAGATGAGCACATAAAGGATTTAATATGGCTTACAAACCATATTTACTCAGATAACTGCAGAGCCTTTACCCAGACAATGTGTTACACATGATTATAGAGTCCTTCCTAAACCATTATAGTTCAAATTCTAAGCCTTTGTGCTCCAGGCCTTAAACTAAAGTGAATAAGTAGCTGTAACAAACTTTGTGTACTTCTTGAAATGCTAATAAATCAGCAAGAGCATGCAGATAATTGGAATGGCTAGTTTATTTTTACAGGATAAAAATCTTTGGCTTTGATGTTGGATGGTTCCTCCCAATTTTGCTCTACTACTGCTGTAGGGAATTTATTTACCAAGACAAATTGAAGGGTCCTCCTTGTTATTAGCCTTCAAGTTTGTGGGGATCTTCTCAGTATTGGTTGAGGAAGAGTGTTAAGACAGGAGATTTGGAGAAAAACTGTTTTTGTGTTTTCACATTTCTAATTTATTTACTATTGAGACAATTCTTGGCACAAGAGAAGAGAAAAGGTGAGGTTCCCCTTTCTTTTTTCTTTACCCCATTAATTCGAAAAGTATTGCAATTATTCTTTTAATATACATATTTTACCTCTCCCCTCTCTTCCTTTTTCTTTCCTTTTCTCCCCCCTTTCCCTCTCTTCCTTTTCTTTTCATCTGCCATTCATTCTTTTCATTGAAAAAATTGGTAGTGAGGAATAGCCCAAAGAGGAATCAGAACTATTTCAGGAAAGAGGATCTATTGCCCGCCAGACTTGACTGGATTTTAATACTTTTTCTCCACATATTTCGTCAAGCTACCTGCTTCAGAAGCACTTTCACTAGGTCCAGCTACTTTTATATTCACATCCCTAAAACATATCCTATAAGCCATCCATTTATTAATTTGGAATAAGTCCTACTTTTGGGATGTCTTGGGATGTCTTCTTCAAGAAAAAAAGGCAATTCAATTCAGGCAGTATTTGATATTTTAGAGGCATAAGTTAATGGAAAATGATTTTTCAAGAAGCCACTTGAAGAAAAGAGCAGTATTAATCAACCAGGATAGTTATAAAGAGACTTATATTATAAAATGATATAATGCAAAGTGCACTGGTTCCGGTGAGAGAAGTCCTGCATTTGAATCCTGGTTCCAACATTTACTTACTATTCATATTTGATAGGTGGGTAATGCAGTGGATAGAGTGGAAAAGTACTTTTTATTTGGTATTTATCAATATTCTTTGAATCTAGCTTTAAGTGACTAGAAATTGCCTAACCCAAACCTTACTGTAGGGGTCAGGCTGACCTTAGAGATACTCCAGAGAAGCCAAAGAACTTCCTTGAAGAATACTTGATTTCACCTAAAACATTTGGGTTTTGGATCTGCTCATTTAGGTCTTCTTTTAGGTCTAGCCAAAGTTTGTGTTTTGATCTAGTACCAATTTTAAGAAATGTTTATACTCACCCCTTGACATATATCTCAGGCAAACTGCCTAAATACAGTTTATGTTCAACCTTTGTTTAAACTCTAGATAATATAAATCTCAGAGAAACTTCAGGAGGAAGCCACACCTTTTTTTTAATTGCCAAAATGGCAATAACATTTTTTTAAAAGCTTTTTTTTCCAGGTTTGGGATTTTTTTTTCTTCACTACCAACAAGGTGCTGAATCTGGAGTCAAAAATATCTGAGTTCAAATGTGATCTCAGACGCTTAGCTGTGTGATCCTGAGCAAATTACTTAGATTTTGTCTGCTTCACTTTCCTCCCAGAATTGTTGAGAGAATCAAATGAACTTTGTAAACTTTTTAAAAAGTGGCATATAAATGTTATTATTATTATTGTTAATCTACCTTAATCTTTTTGACCCTCAGCTTCCTCATCTTTAAAATAAAGGGGTTGGATTTGATAATTTCTAAGGGTCCTTCTAGTTTTAAATCTATGAACCTATGATCCTAAATAGTCATCACCTTTATGATCTTAGACATATTGCATATATACATGTATATGAATTAAAATGTACATCTATATATGGAGAAATGACATGAAAGATATTATTAAATCTAAGCTAATAAAAATTATTATTACTTGCTGAATGTACTGTTTATTGCTTTTGCAACTAGTCAACTTATTTTGTTGGTTGGTCAACTTATTTTTCTTATATCAACCTCAGGTAAGTCCCTAGGATTTATTTAAGTAAAAAACAGGTTTCCTTCAATCAGCTAAGTGGCACAGTAGATAGAGCACCAGACCTGAAGTCAGGAGGACTTGAGTTCAAATGTGACTTCAGACACAACATTTCCTGGCTGTGTGACCCTGGGCAAGTCACTTAACCCTGATTGCCTCAGCAAAAGAAAAGAAAAGAAAAGAAAAGATTTACAGGAATAAGAAGAGTCAAGTCCTGTAATGAAAGGGAGAATAATTAATGTACAATGCAGGTATTCCATTGGTACTCATATAATGATGATGGGCTTCTACTGTATTGGTTGGAGAATTTACTAGAGCATTCACACAGTACGAGAAGGCAAGAATGGATTGTATTATTGATTGTTGTCCTTCAGGCTTATAGAGGACCAAAATGACATCACTATGTTAGAATCAAGTTACAGTGTGTCCAACTGTGGCCGATCAGAACTTGGATGCTCTGCCACAAGTCGGTACATACCTATATCAGGTTCATAAATTTGTTAAAGTATCAAAAGTATGCATTAAAGGATCTGTGATTTTGTTAGTGAGGGCACTCCCATCACTGAAATAGGCTGCACCTTCTGAAGGGCTTCTAGACTTGCCTGTGCACAATGAGTTAACAAGCCTCTCCAAACTCAGAGCTGGTGCTTAATTGAGGGACACAAGTGAAGTTACCAAAAAACAGCATTTGTACTTAGTTTAAGCCTAAGCTTTTTCCTCATTTATTAAGTAAAGGGCTGCTGGATGGCTTCTAAGATCCCTTCCATTTATTTCTAATCTATGTTTCTTTTTTTTTTAAAATCACTTTATGTATTTATATATTTTCTAGCTATGTCCATATGTCATTATTTTTTTAATTTGAGTTCTGTCAAAGAATATTGTATAATTTTTAAAAATTAAATTCAGTTTCTAAATATTGCCAATATATTGTGAGCATATGGTATAATGCACAGAGCTCTATTCATGGAGTAAGGAAGAGCTACATTCAATTCCTACGTCAGATACTTAAAGTCTTATTTTGCTTATCTGTAAAGTGCCAGAAGAGGCAGTGTGGTATAATCGACTTATAATTGACCTTAGATTTAGGAAGACTTACTATGTTCTAGATTTGTCTCTGACCCATACAGAGTATGTGATCAAGGTTACTTATCCTCTGTGTATCCCAGGTAGTTAAGAAAGATTATCAGATATCATCTGTAAAAATGAGAAAGTTGGACTAGCTCCAGATTTTTTCTCCTATGATCTTAAATGTCAGAAAAGACACTGGTCTGAATAGGTAGAATTCCCTACACTAATCAAATGACAGAGTCCTTAAATTTTTTTTAATAATAGCTTTTAATTTTCAAAATGCAAAGATAGTTTTCAACATTAAGCCTTGAAAAACTCTGTGTTCCAAATTTTTCTGCCTTCCTTCATCCTTTCTTCTAGACAGCAAGCAATCCAATGCATCTTAAACGTGTAATTTTTCTATATGTATTTCCACATTTATCATGCTAGTGCCCTTAATTTTATTTTATTTATTATTTTTTGGGTATTTTTTATTATAGATTTTTTGTTATTTACAAGTTATATACATGGGTAATTTTACAGCATTGACAATTGCCAAATCTTTTGTTCCAATTTTCCCCCTCCTTCCTCCCACCCCCTCCCCTAGATGGCAGAATGACCAACACATGTTAAATATGTTAAAGTATAAATTAAATACAAAATAAGTATACATGTCCAAACCATTATTTTACTGTACAAAAAGAATCGGACTCTAAAATATTGTACAATTAGCCTGTGAAGGAAATAAAAAAAAATGCAGGCAGGCAAAAATATAGGGATTGCGAATTCAATGTAATGGTTCTTAGTCATCTCCCAAAGTTCTTTTGCTGGGTGTAGCTGGTTCAGTTCATTACTGCTCCATTGGAATTGATTTGGTTCATCTCATTGCTGAGGATGGCCATGTCCATCAGAATTGGTCATCATATAGTATTGTTGTTGAAGTATATAATGACCTCCTGGTCCTGCTCATTTCACTCACGTGCCCTTAATTTTAAAAAATTATTATTACTTTCTGAATATACTGCTTACTGTTTATGAAAACTAGTCAACTTACTTTGTTGGTTAGTCAACTTATTTTTCTTATATCAACCTCAGGTAAGTCCCTAGGGTGTATTTAAGTTAAAAAACAGGTTTCCTTCAATCAGCATTAGTCAAGAGACTTCTCAATCTGGTGAAATCACAGATAGTTTCTTAATGACACCTAAAATGGGCTGGGAATTCAGGCATTGAATTAACTCCTTTAATGCTCTTCCTTTAAACCTGGTGTATGTAGCATAGATAGTATTATTTAATAAGTTATATCAAACTTAGTTGAACAAAGATTAAAAAAAAACTCAAGTCAATTTTTAAAAGTCCTATACAATGCATATTTGGAGAGGAATAGAAAAGCAAAACTTGTTAAAGCAGACTGCCAGCTCAGAAAAGAACATCAAAGAACCATAAAGAATGTTTCTTATATATGCCACTGCTCATCCACCTAACCTATCCACAAAATGAATGGGCTTGCTTTGGGTTACTGACACGAAACTGTTAACTTTCCACTTCTGAAGCTTTTGGTTTCAACTAATCTGTTTCTTTTCCCAGTGTGCCCAAAGATTGCTGGGCTTAGTCCACTTTTAGAAATATAATTATAGCTTTGGTTTAAAACTTTTGGACTATGTAGACAAATTCAGGGCTTTCATAGTGGAAAATACTTAGCTGGGACCACATTGACAAGTGATGCATCCAGATCCAAGTTCATTTGAAGTGGCATGTCTCTATTATGCCAACATATTCCTTACATCTGAAAAAAAAAGAAAAGAAACCCAGACCACCTTGTCAAATGAGTTTGTAGCCAGATCTCTCTAGCAGCACCCTCGGGGGAAATTTTTGATTTTTTTTTTAGGTCCATGACATCATTGAAATATTTTGATGTTTTTCCAAGTGAAAAAAATTTTATTCAGTGTGATGCACACCAGCTATGCAGTGTAATAACAAGATTGGGGAGGGGGGAGGAGTTCTACATTTAGCTTGAAAAAATGCAATGTGGTTTAGAAGAAAGAACACAACATTTAGACTTAGAAGGCTTTGCCTCTGACTTCTGACTCCATTACTTACTAGCTGTCCTCCACTGGGCAAGTTACTCTATTTTTAAAATCCTATTCTGTACAAGGGGGATAAAAATCTCCATATCTTCATCATGACAAAAACAACAGGCATTTATTTATGTATGCTTTCAGTTTTACATGGCACTTTGTATACACCATCTTATTTGATTATAGACTTGGAAGGTACTGGGTGGGGAGAGAAAGAAGAGAGGTGTTTTAACTCAGGGTTGTTTATGGAAAGTATTTTGTAAACTAGAAATTACTATATGAACATGAAACAAGTATTGAATGTGGATTTAGAAAGTTTGACTTCATTTCTAACTACTTCTCTTTTTCTTTTTTCTTCCTCCCTTCTTTCCTCCCTTCCTTCTTCTCTTCCCTCCATCCCTCCCTCTTTTCCTCCCTTCCTTCTTTCCTCCCTCTTTCCCTCCTCCCCTTCCTTCCTCTTTCCTTCATTTCTTCCTAGCTTCCTTCCTTCCTTCCTCCTCCTCCTCCTCCTCCTCCTTCTTCTTCCTCTCTCTCTCTCTCTCTCTCTCTCTCTCTCTCACTGTTTCTGTCTCTCTGTGTGTCTCTCTTTGAATGTCTGTCTGTCTCTCTCCCCTCAAATCTTTAAGTCTTAAAATTACAGAATGCAGAGGTGGCTAACCTACCTACATTGGAAGAGGCAGTTCCTTATGCCACTGAAATCAGAGGGTTTGTCCCTATTCTTTCTTGAAAGTATTTGAACCCATTGGGTTTCCAGTTCTACACCACTGACAACATATCTAAAAAGTAGTTTCAACTAGCAATCATTCAAGCAATATAAATCCTGTAAAAACAGGGAGTGCTTAGTTATTTAAATTAAATTCTGTTGTTTTAAGAAGCCAAATGAGGTTTCAATTAGTGCTATCAGTTTTATTTTCATAACAGGATTTAGTTTGGCATTAGGTTAAAGCCTTTGTTTTTCTAAGTCCTGAAGGATCTTAGTTCACTCTCCTAGACTCTTTCAGATAATTGGTGTACGTGCTATCAGTTAAAATAATGTAATCTTCTATGAAGAAACCCCAAGAAACTAATAGCATATCCACATAAATACAAAGATAATGTAATCTTCTGGTACTTTAAGTTGAGTGACAGCTTCCTGTTTGATTTTTTTTTTCCTTGGATGCTCAAGGAACCTCCAAGTGTCGGAATAGGGTGTGAGTAGTTTCATTATCATAAAGGAAGCATGTAAAAAATGTATGTATGTATGTATGTATATAGAACTATCTTCAAATTGCTTTTTATGCTTTTCTAACTGGAATATTCGGTCGCTGTAGGTCGGGATGGAACTCAAATTAAAAGGCATTCATAATAACTTCAAGAATCTTCCTTACTCTCTCAGTGCAATATTAAAATCTTCTTGAAGTCTTAAAACACCAGGGTTCCCGAACCTGAATTTAAGAACTGTCCCTCATCATCCCCATCCCATCAGTTTGTTCACCTGGGATTCTGCGGCATTTGGCTTTTGACGTGGGTCTGAGCCAACAAAGGCAGGGGCACACGCGCACGCTTTTACACCTTCTTGCCCAGAAGACCCATTCTCCACACCGCCCCCCTCCCAACCTGTGCCTACGTTTCTGCTTCTCCGCCTCTCCCCTTCCACCCTCCCCTTCCATCACACCCGCCCGCAATGGTATCTCCTGCGTCTCCCCTTGGCGCAGCACCGAGTAGTGCAGCCTGCAGAGCATCTGGCTCGCCTCCTTCCTCTGGGTGGACCCAGCTCCCTGGGCTGACACTCAGCTGGGGAAGGTGAGAAGAGAGGGCGCTGCTTGGCTGGAGGGCACAGCCGGCCAGTTTTTGAGAAAAGCACAGCGAAACCGGCGAGAGCCCGGAGCGAGACAGGCGCAGGGAGCAGAGACGGAAAGAGAGAGAGAGAGACAAAAGATCCGCCTTGGACCAGCAACGTCGTGCAGCCTAGAGAAGCCGGGCACGGCGGCTGCAGCGCAGCGGAGCGCGGGGCTCGGGGCGCGGGACACTAGGCAGCTCTAGGCGAGCCGGGGGCCGCGGGGAGTCTGACGATGGGCCGGAGGGGAGGCAGCGCGCTGTTGGCGCTGGGCGCCGCGCTCACTGCCTGCGCCTGGCTGCTGGGCTCGGCGGCCGCAGCTGGAGAGCCCGGGGCGGCGGGGATGCGGCGGCGGCGGCGGCTGCATCAGGAGGACGGCATCTCCTTCGAGTACCACCGCTACCCGGAGCTGCGGGAGGCGCTGGTGTCCGTGTGGCTGCAGTGCCCGTCCGTCAGCAGGATCTACACGGTCGGGCGCAGCTTCGAGGGCCGGGAACTGCTGGTGATCGAGCTGTCCGACAACCCTGGGGAGCACGAGCCTGGTAGGGGCGCTGCCCTTCCGCTCCCTCCTCCCCCTCTCGCCTTCCTTTCTCCTTTCCCCCAACCCCACTTCTCAGCTATTCCTCGGGGACCCTGGGGGCTCCCTATCTTCCACTATGGGAAAGGAGGGGAGGTGTGTGCTGGTGAAAGGTGCTCACCGGGAAGCTGCCCACCCACAAGAACCTCTGGAGGGATCCGGGTTGGGGGTGGGAAATAGGGCTGGGGAAGACGGCTGATACAGGGTCCTGAAGGAGGGGAGTGGGATGATGAAACAGTGCTAATCCTTGCTCCAGATGTGGAGCTCCCGGCGTCCATTTATTAAGCGTTTCCTAGGTGCCAGGCACTGCGCTAAGAGCGGAGATAACTGGAAAAGAGAAAAGCAAAAACAAAAACACAAAGCCAGATAAGCAAAACCATGGTCCGAGACCTTAAAGAGCTTAAATCCTAATGGGGGAGACAACATATAAAAAAATTTGTCCATGAAAGATACATATATATGTATATGTGTGTCTGTCTGTATATAGTGTAAATGGAAAGTAATCCAGCACCACCACCGGAGTTCGGATGGAGCTCACCTACAGTGCTGTCCTCTCCCCTCCCCTTTCCCCCCTTTTGAGTAAATCTGAGTTGAGGTTGAAAGATTAACCTTCAGCTGAGATGAAATAGAGAAAGGGAGGAAAGGAGGGAGAGAGGAGAGAATCAGGCTTCCTTCTTAGGGCATATAGAGTGTGTTCCTATGAAAGACCGAGAGAGAGGACCATTCAGTGAGGGCTATAGCAAACAGAGGTGGGGAAAAGACTCGTTATCACAACACGGCTAGTTTTTAAAAGGAGCCACTGTCTTAAAACAAACCTGTTTCATATATACTTGTGTCTGTGCCTATGTATTTTACATCCAAGTCATCTCAGTGAATGCTAAGGGATGATTTATGAAGCTGTGTGGGTGATGTATGTGGGGAAGAGGGGGAAAGTTCCAATCCAAATATTGAACAGTGGCAAATATTGAACAGTGGCCTTTAAAAGGTAGTCTAATTAGTTTTTTGGAACTGCACAGTGGTCTATTTACATTCTCCCCTCCTCCTAACATTTTCTCCTTGTGCTGAATGAAGCCCCTGAAGAAGACTCATTTGTGATCAGGTTACTATTTCAGCTGATGCTTTCCATATCTTTCTCTCTTGCATCTTCTGAGGTTTGCATAAAGGCACATTTTGCTTTTGATGAACTTGATGGATTTAATGCAAAGATCCAATTTAAATGTTCTTGAAGCTTATCTTACTATTTTTCTGACCTTTGAAAATTATCTATTACCTCAGGCCTAGTATTTTCTGGCAGTAATTACAATGTTGAAAAAATGAGGGCTGCTAATAAAGATCTTGGAAAACAAAGGAAATAAGCAAAAAATATGTTAAAGATAATATATCATGATATCAGAATCATTTTGTTATGAAATGGAATAGGGACTATTTGGGAAAGTATGGCAGTGGTTGGAGCCATTTTGATCCCTCAAGTGCTGCTTTTAATATATGGGATGAATAGAATATATCTTTAAAATACTATTTTGAAATTTGCATTCTTTCCAGTTACTCAGATTTAATCATTTCTATAAACTTTTAGAAAACTAACTATAACTATTCGGTAACAGTAAGTACTATTTCATAAAATGGGAAAAGTATCCTCAGAAAATAACCAAGCCGTCTTTTTTTTTTTTTTTTTTTTTCTTTCTACATTAAGGGAAAATGTCTCAATGATTCTCACATTGGGAAACTTTTATGTACCTCAAAATGATGACGTTGAAAAGACCCTTCATTGTTTGTTGGTATGATCTTTAAATCACTGACCATGAGAAGGTTTTATTTTAGCATATATTGTGATGTTGGATTTTCTTTTCATTCCTTTTTTTAAACCATATTTTTGCATATAAAGGACAATTTGCAAATGGGAGGGAGCTTTTCCTATTTTTCCCATTAAACTGTTTTAGTAACTGGGTGTGTGTGAACCCAGAAGTTAAAGTATTTCCATGTTCAACAAATCATTCTCATTTTTAGATTATGTGATGTATGCTGTCAAGTTTAAGACAAAATGAAGGGGGTTATTAGTTCTAGGCTATTACATGGTGACAGAATGCTCTTTTGTCTATCTTAAAGGTGGAGCTCATTCAGAGGCCAGTAAAAAATGACCCATCCTGCTCTCATTATGAAACATCCTGTAGACTCACTTGGATCCCCCTTCTTTTAATTTAGTCTTTTAAAAAGGGCTTAAATAGGTTAAGAATCTGCACGGAGCTGATAAGTGAAAAAAACTGATAAGTTCTTAAGTTTGATGGGTCAACTACTAAGTGCTACTACAGCATTCTTTGTCTGAACTTTTCAGAGTTTCCATTAAAGGAAGAATGTTTATATTGGGCTGCTGCAAAACATCTTGGAGAGCTTTTCTAAATTAAAGTGTTTTAAGGTTATTTTCCATTTATTCTGGGAAATGTGAAAGCAACATCTCCACTAGGTGCAGCAGAAATTGAAGTGTTCCAAAAAAAAAAAAGTTTTAATCAGTAATATGTCTTTTGGTGGCATCTTGTTTACATACCTATCTATCACAAAACCTGGGATCTCATGGAAAGAGTTTTGAATCAGGAGTCAGGATACCCAAATTTTTTCCTCAGATGTGTTACTTACCTCTGTATGACCTTGTTCAAATCACTTAATCTATGTGAGCCTCAGTTTTCATAGTTCTAAAATGGGGATAAGAATCAAGTTTAACACATGTATAAATTGTAAAATGCATTTATATGGGAGCTATCATTCAAGCAAGGGATGATCTTATAGGATCATAGTTCTATGTTTGGAAGGACCTTCAAAGGCCCTTTATTCCAATCTCTTTATTTTAGAGATAAGAAAATCAAAGCTTACAGATGCCACAGTCACTGGGTATTGAGCATCAGAGACACAAGCTCCAAATTCATTGCTCATTGTTCTATTGTACCATACTGTTCCTCCAAAAATTAAAAAAAAAAGCTCTTCATTCAAGCAACATTTAGAGTTCCTGCTATTTACAAAGCACTGCAATAGGTGCTATGGGAAATGTTAAAAAAAAATCTTTTATCACCTTAAAGAATATTTATAGTTTTACTGAAGACAAATGAAATAATAAAAATAACAATATGGTATAGACAAACAATTTTGAAAGATTTGTGTTGTGATCAACACAATGAAAAACCACAGATCCTGAGGACATACTCTATTAACTTTCTGATAGAGAGACAATGGACTTGGAGTACAGATTAAGACTTTTTTTTTTTAGGACATAGTCAATGTGAAAATTAATTTTCCATATGACTTTGTTTCTCAGTTGGGGGAGATGAGGAAGAGGAATATGCATCTCAAATAGCATTTTTAATAAAATTAAAATAAATTAAATTAGTTTATTAATGAACAAATTTTTAAGAGGAATAAACATTCATAAATTGGATGGAAAGAAGTGAATTGTAGAAGACTATTTGCTGAAGTGGCAATAGCTAAAAGTCATAATGGTTCTAAGTCTTATACCCTCATCCCAAAAAGGGGATGTGATTCTGAATCAGTCATTTAAGTATATCAGAGTTTGGGAGTTGTTGTTGTTGGTAGACTGTAGGATTGGGAAAAAAGGCCAAAGGACAAGGTTTATTTCTTAGCATTTAGTTGAATTCCTCAATAATTTCCTTATTTCTTTTAGGCATGAAACATGCCAATTATGAACATTTCCATGTTTTCCTTTCTTTTGGATATATCCTTCTTGTAATTCTTACATGTACCAACATATATGTACCTCGGTGTATATATATCTATATATCTATATCTATATATCTATATATATATACTCTCTCTTTTTTAAAATTTATTTATTTAATAGCCTTTTATTTACAGGTTATGGGTAACTTTACAGCATTAACAATTGCCAAACCTCTTGTTCCAATTTTTCACCTTTTACCCCCCACCCCCTCCCCCAGATGGCAGGATGACCAGTAGATGTTAAATATATTAAAATATAAATTAGATACACAATAAGTATACATGACCAAACCGTTATTTTGCTGTACAAAAAGAATCAGACTCTGAAATATTGTACAATTAGCTTGTGAAGGAAATCAAAAATGCAGGTGGGCATAAATATAGGGATTGGGAGTTCAATGTAATGGTTTTTAGTCATCACCCAGAGTTCTTTCTCTGGGCGTAGCTGGTTCAGTTCATTACTGCTCCATTGGAAATGATTTGATTGATCTCCTTGCTGAGGATGGCCAGGTCCATCAGAACTGGTCATCATATAGTATTGTTGTTGAAGTATAGAATGATCTCCTGGTCCTGCTCATTTCACTCAGCATCAGTTCGTGTAAGTCTCTCCAGGCCTTTCTGAAATCATCCTGTTGGTCATTTCTTACAGAACAATTAAATTTTCATTTTGTTAAGAAGACTCTGGCAAGTTGGTTGTAGGGGAAAGATTTTTATCATTTCTTATTTGTTAGCATTGTTTAAATCTGGCTTTAAACTGTCTAACCTGAAGTTTAATATAGAGATTAGGTTGACCTCAGAGATCGTCCAAGAAAATTGATTTGAGGATTGCTTGGGTCCACCCAAAACACAATGCTTGGCCAGGTCTTGTTTTGAGTCCACTCAAAACTTGTGTTATGGTTCTGCTCCAATTTTATTGAATGTTTATACTTACTTGCTGAGATAAATTTTAAGTAAACTTACTTGGAAACTGAATTTTTCTGAAAAATGCCTGCTTATCTTGCAGCCTGAGTTCCTTATTAGTCAATCAAGGACATTAGACAGGATAATAGCTGATATTGATATGAGATTTATAGGACTTAGTTTATTTGAGCCTTACAACAACCCTTTAAGTTCGATAGTTTTTATGATCCCCATTTCACAATTTAAGGTACATTTATTAAGCAACAATTAAAGGCAAGGTGCACGACACCACATGATGAGGAAAACAAAGGCTAAAGTGAAAGTCTGAGATCTCAAGGACTTTCTAGTTTATTACAGTTATGATGAAATGGAAGCTCAGAGAGACTAAATGACTTGCTCATGCTCATAGAGATCTCAGAGATCTCTCATAGATCTCACATCTCTCATAGAGATAGCAATTAGCAGAAACAGGATTGCTAATGTAATGTAATATATGTGAAAACACGTGGAAAGGTAAAAAATATTAGACAAATTATGGTAGTAAATGATTGATGAACCTATATTCATCATTAAAATTTTTTGAAATGGGAATTGGCAAATTGCTTATCATCTTACTTATAAGAAGGAGAAAATTTGGAACTCAACATTTTATTTTAAAAGTATTGGTGCTGCATTTTTGATTTCCTTCACAGGCTAATTGTACACTATTTCAAAGTCCGATTCTTTTTGTATAGCAAAATAACTGTTTGGACATGTATACTTATATTGTATTTAATTTATGCTTTAACATATTTAACATGTATTGATCAACTTGCCATCTGGGGGAGGGGGTGGTGGGAAGAAAGGGAAAAATTGGAACAAAAGATTTGGCAATTGTCAATGCTGTAAAATTACCCATGCATATAACTTGTAAATAAAAAGCTATAATAAAAAAAAAAAAGGAAAAAAAAACTATTGGTGCAGTGGATAGAGCCCCAGCCCTGAAGTCAGGAGGACCCAAGTTCAAATCTGACTCAGACACTTAACATTCCCTAGTTGTATGACCCTGGGCAAGTCACTTAATCCCAATTGCCTTGGCAAAAATAAATAAAAATGTTTAAAAATTATCTTTACATGTAATTGGAAAAAAGTGAAATACTCTCAGAAATTTAGGAAATAAAAATAAAATTCATCCTAAGTAAAAAAAGAGATTAGAGAATTGGATCATTCTTTTGTTGTACTTAATGGAATACTCATAAACAATACTGTGCTTTAGATTTAATTCTTATTTTAACCTTTGAGTTTCAATGATGAATCAGAGACACAATATAGTACTATATGTTGAAACAGGCACTAGCTTTTGAATTCTCTATCTAGCACTTACTACCATTTTGACTTGGGGCTAGCTACCTTTCGGGCCTTAATTTCCTCATCTCTAAAATGAGGGTGTTGTATTCAGACTTGTAAAGTCCCTTCTGACCCTGAACCTTTTTCAATGAGGTCAATGAATCCTGTGGAAATTTCCTACATCTTCATGCTTTTAGACAATCTATGTAATTCATCCATTTAGCTTCCAATTAATCTCAATCTCCTACTAGCCATCTTTGTTCCATATTATCTGTTTGTATTACTCCTACTCGATATTTTCTTTAAATAGTCATATGTTAAATGATTATTGAAAAAAGCCTGTCTGGGGTGGGAGGAGGTTTCCAGGAAAACACTTTTGCTACTTGATTTTTCTAGTCTCTTGGAAAACATGGGTTTCAGTATATTTCTGTTTTTCTCCACTTTGTAAGTGCTTCCAGACCTGGGCTTGGTGTTCTGTTGTGTAGTGATCAGGAAGAGCAGTAAAACAGTGAGAAAGTTCATCTTTTCTTTAAAGGAAGATGCCCCTGTGACTCATTTACTTTGTATAGTTAAAACCAGTAAAACTTTGTCTTGGCCCAATGCTAACTTAATCATCTTATCAGTTTTTGGAAGCATTTAGAAAATGCAGGCAAACTATCCCTCACCCCCACTTCTCCACTTATCATAAAGATAAAATCATATTAAAGACAGACTCTTGCTGTTATGCATGTGCACATGCCAGAATTCTGAGAAAGAAGAGGGAGGAATGAAACTGATCATTTTTCATGGGTTTACATATATTGAATATTTAGTCTTGGTTCATTCTCTGTCTATTTTATATACATATGTATCTGTGTGTATATATACATACATACAAACATATGTGTGTATATATTTATGTACGTGTGTATACACACAGAGAGACAGATACAAAGAGAGAGGGAAAGAGAGAGACATAGAGGGAAAGAGAGAGACATAGAGAGAAACAGAGATAGAAAAACATACATAGAGAGAGCCATGAAAAATGTACAGGGAAATGAATCAGATATATGATGCATACATACATATATATATATATATATATATATATATATATATATACACACACACACATATATAAATGAATTAAGTTGTAGATGATGGATAAATCTGCCAACTGCACTCTGCTGTCTGAATTGGCAGAACCATTCTTACAGCCCTTTTTTGTCAGATTGAACCTTCTCATAGAGTTTAAGTCTGGCCTTTGTGTTTGTTATACATGTAATTATGGTATGGGTAGTTTTTAAATTTCAAAGGTGTGGTGTGTGGGAAAAGCATAGTTTTCGAGTGAAGAGGAGCTTGGTTCAAATTCTAGCCCTGTCTATAATTTACAATCGGTGTGACCTTGGATATATTGCTTAGTATCTAAAGCTGAATCTCTTCCTTTGTAAAGTGAAAGAGGGATTGTTTTAAAGATGATATATAAGATGTTTTTTAGTTTTAGATCTGTTATCCTATGTGTTAATACCTGTGTGATCTTATTTTTATGATTAAAAAAACTTTAAAATAACAAATAGAGATTAGTACAGTTTTGGGGAATTTGAACACAGTTGTTGCATCTTTAATGTGAAGCATTCAGGCTATGTGTATTTTCTCAGAATCGAAGGAATCACATCTGATTCTTTTTTCCCTTTTTTGCTGATTTCAACATATTATCAGATTTGTGCATTTGAAAAATCCCATCAGTGAGAAGGGTTAGCCAAGAACTGACTGATGTTTGAAATGACTAATCTAACTTTAGAACATGCTTGAGTCTAGTGCTTTTCCCCATAATTACTAAAATCACTGTGAGCTCATTGCCCTTTTGGTATTTTTCCTTCTCTCCAGATTCAGGATGTGGTGTTTCCTGAGGGATCCAGCTCCCAGCTATCTCTGGTAAATTATGGTTTATGAGCCAGTTTATATTCCCTACTTCTTCAAGCAGTCCCAAATTAGCCATTCTTGATGGACAAAGTGACTCAAATATATAATGCCAGTGTTGTCTGTCAACTAGAGCGGACTGCTTAATAATGACAAAGTATCTTGCAAACAAAGTTCTGACTTGGGTGCAAAATAACAATTCACACCTGTGGGTTTTCAACCCTTGTGAATGAAAATGATTGTTATTCACAGAAACCAGATGGCTGTTAACTTCACTGGAGAGACCTAAAAGCGTCATTGTTTAAAATCATATTTTGGGCTGAGGTTCAGGAAATCTGCTTTTTGACAAATGCTGATCGTTTCTTTCATAAGCCCATGCTGTTTGTTTCTAAAATGTGTCTAAACTTGACCTTTTCATTCAGTGTTCAGATCATTAAAAAAAAATAAAAACAGGCTGAATTTTAAAGCACAAATGTAGAAGGGGAATTGAATAACCATCTAATTTGTTAATTTATTAATAATTTATTAATTAATTGATAATGATACCCAAATAGAAACATCAATCCCAAAAGTAGATCAATCCTACTCAATTGCCCAATTTCACTGATGACATAGCTCAAGTTAATTTAAATTGCAAAATCTCTCCTTTCCTATAAAGGGAAGCCCACTACTCATTTCCAATTTGTAGTTTTCCTCATGACATCAGACCAGAGCTCAACACTTAATCCATAATAAGTCTCGGCTATTCAGAATGAAAGAATTTCTGCTGCAGTAGTGGACCTCTGTCTTCTGAGAATACTACATTATTGCTCCCCAGGCAAAAGGAAATTCCCCAAGCCCTTTTCCCATTGCCATCAGAATAAAAGGGCGACAAGGCTGGCCAACTATTTTTTAAAAAAGAGATTCAAAAAAAATTTAGGTCACACCAACAGTTGTTTTTTGGTTTTTCCATGGATAATCTGTTTTCAATTGAACTTGGCAACTATTTATCAAATATCTCCTGCTTGTCTAGCATTTTCATTTTATCTGCTAGTCTCTTTTTTTCTGGAGTAGTATTATTTTTACTTATTGAAATATTGTCTTCAAGTTCCTTCGAGTCACAACTCTTCAGTTGTTTACTGTTGTAAGTCCTGTACTGCTGCAAAATGTATGCATAAATGTTCCAGACTTAAAGTTCCCTGTATTTTTAGAGGTCACCACATACCCATTGCCAAGGCAACCAACATAAAGATGGTTTGTATGGGGAAAAAATAGAACAAACATCAGAGTCTCAAAATGAGGCATTTACATTTCAAGGAGAAGGCTGTGCATTTAAGCATTGGACTAAGAGAGTATTACTGAGAAGTGGGACAGCTGGCAACTTCACTTTGGAATTAAGATCCTGTGAGATCCCATTCATCTCAGGTTCTGTGCTTTGCTTAAAAGTGACTGTTTAAAATATACTTCACGTAGGACAGATTTAAAAACAATTAGTAAAGGAAACTTGCCTTAAAAATTGTGGGAACTCCATAAATGTGGAGCCAGATTCTCAAAATAATTAGCACCAAGGGAAGAAGTTGGCATTATGGGAATCCGGTTTAACTATGTCAGGCCAATAATGCAGAATGAAGAATAAGAACATTTTCTGAATTGAAGAGACTATGTAAAGAGGTGAACTGGGTTTATTAAATATATTTTAAATGTCTTCTCCTTTATCCATTTCTCTTAAAATATTTTTTCTCTTTTACATTTTTAATGATAAAAATGTTATGCAAAATTTGGATGGAAACAATGAAAGCTGACATTTACATGGTACTTTTAGGTTTGTAAATTACTATGCTTATATTTTCTTATATCAAACCTACCACAAGTAGATGTAACTATTTCATATAATTATATTTATTTATATTATATTGTCATTTAATATATATTATACAATATATAACATTATATTATCAATATGCAAAATATAAAAATAAACACAATAATATAACATTGTTATAAATATATTTATGTTATATTTAATATGTTTAATTATTTTTATGAATAATGAGATAGAGGCTCAGAAGAACCCATAATCAAAAGATTTGATGAAGTTTTATAAAGATGTCCATTAAAGTGATCAGCAAGTAAAATATTTTGATGTTTATTAAAATCTGCATTGTTCAATTAACCTCTATTAATTTCATTATTAATCTTAAAATAAAAAAATAAATTTTATACAATAAAAGAGGCAGTTAGGTAATGCAAAGCACTAGACTTGGAATTAGAGAGTGTTGAGTTCAAATCTTGTTTTAGATATTATCTTTATGATCCTGAACACACCATTTAAACTTTCTGTGCCTCACTTTACTTACGTTACCTGTAAAAGGAGGAATTTAGACTATATGGTCTCTAACATGTCTCTTACCTTTAAATCTATCATTCTAGGTCTTAGGTGATATTCAAATTCAGGTCTTCTTGATTCCAAATCCAGCACTTTGTCCTTTATGCCAACTGTCTCTAGTTTAAGGGTATTTTCTTCCCTTTCTCAACTCTCTATAAAGAACTAAAATGAGATCTCGGGGAAAAAAGCCTACTGAAGTAAAGTCTTTTTATATTCTGGAGGATGTTAGATGTATACTCACTTCAGTAGACTACTTGATTATTTTGTTTTATTGATCCTTCTCCATTTTTCCTTCTTTTTTCTTCCCACTCCCACATCTTTTCTACTTATCTACGAAAAGTCGTGTGATCTAGTGGAAAGCCTGTTGGATGACTTGCTATATTTTTGACCTTGTATAAATTGATCGATCTTTCTGGGCCTCATTTTCTAAATATGTAAAAGAATGGGGTTGGACTAGGTAATTGTCTACTGTCCCTTCTAGTTCTAGACTATGATTCTGGAAAGGAAATTTAAAATAAAAGACATATGGGATGTGCCAGTCAAAAGGAGAAGACTTTTATTTGGAAAGCTAGGAGAAATTCATCTAAAGCAAGATTTCATGATTCAAGGTTGAGAATATTTAAATATATACAGCCAATAGCAGTCCATTTCTTTCAATAATTTGTTGTTTGGTTTTGAATGGAAGGCTTTTCTCCCCATTTAGTACAGATGAGTAGAGCAGCAGGGGATTTTCATATTCTCAAAGATTTTTAAAATGTAATGAATGGAAGGACCTTATGCACCTGGCAAAAATGAATAGTTTGAAGTCAAAGTAGGATCAGATAACTCTCTTCCCTTTTAAGGACACTATGTGCCACAACTACCTGAATAGTTTTTGTTATTTAGTCATTTTTTTTAGTCATGCCTGACTGCCTGACTCTTCGTGACCCACTTTGGGATTTTTCTTGGCAAAGATACTCCAGTGGTTTCCCATTTCCTTCTCCAACTCATTTTACAGGTGAGGAAACTGAGGCAAGCAGAGTGACATGACTTGCTCAGGTCACATACTGAGTTAAGTGTCTGAGGTCAGACTTGAAACTCATGAAAATGAGTCTTTATGATTCTAAGTCCAATGCTTTACCCACTGCATTACCTAGCTGTTCCCAAACAGCTTCACACTCTGTTAAAATGTCTGTTTGTCACTGTGCTGACTTGCCCTTATTTGGAGTATTTATACAATTGGGACATTTGGCTTAAAAATGTTGGCATTTGCACCAAGAATAGAAACAATATAAATAGTAAATGTAGCTTAAGTAGTTTATTTTTAAAGGGATCAGGAAACCAGAAAGACATTTAAGAAAATATATATTTCATAGAACAGTTGAAAGAAGGAATAGAAAGAGACAAGGGGTCCTATACCTTTAATAGCTATGTTGTCACAGCTTACTCCCTAGGTCCTCCAAACATATTGAAAAACTAACAAACAAACCCCCAAAATATGCTTTAAATATCATTCACTAAAATAAGAGAACTATTTTCTCACTACTTCAGATGTCAAAGCTCTCAAGTCATAATCATAAGATAATGCTTTTGAAGTTGTTTCATGTTAATTGCCTGACTCATAGCTGGGGCTGAAGTTTCACTGCTCCAAAAGACTACTAATTTCTTCAGTTATTTGCTAAGCATACCAAAACTTTTAGAAGGTTTTAGTTTGTAACAATTTACATAAGAATGTTGAATCTTATAAAGTATTGTGAAAGGAAAAACATTTGGAACATGATGTTATTCAAAGTACTATAAAAATCTAACAGTTTCAAAGAAATTCAAAGAAAGAATTTCGAAAACAATTCTAAAAACTTTCAAAGAAAATTTCCTACATTTCAATTCAATTCAGAAAACATTTATTAAATGCTTACTATGTGCCAGACACTGTGCCAAATGTAAGGATTCAAAAAGACAGTCTGCCCTCAAGGAGTTTACAGTATTATCATAACTACCCTATTCTCATAGCTGACAATCAGTTGGGAATGGAATTTCATATAAATGGATTTTTCAGAAATGTCAACATTTTAAATGTGTTGATCATTTAAAAGGAGCAGTTTAGTGAAATTTCTTTACAAATTTCCATTTTGGGGGAAATTTTATAAGGATGTCTATTAAAGTCACCAGTGTTCAAAATATTAAAAAAATTTTAATAATAGCTTTTTATTTTCAAAATATATGCAAACATATTTTCAGCATTTGCCCCTGCAAAATGGTTTGTTCCAAATTTTTTCTCCCACCATTTCCTCACTCTCTCTCCTAGACAGCACATAATCCAATATATGTTAAACATGTGCAATTCTTCTATACACATTATGCACAAGAAAAATCTGATCAAAAAGAGAAAAAAAAGAGAAAGAAAAAAATTAAGCAAACAATAATATAAAAGGTGAAAATACTATGTTGTGATCCATAATCAATTCTCAAAGTCTTCTCTCTAGGTAAAGATGGCTCTTTCCATCACAAGTGTATTGGAATTAGTCTGAATCACCTCATTGCTGAAAAGAGTCAAGTCTATCAGAGTTGATCATCACATAATCTTATTGTTGCTGTGGGCTGTGGACAATGTTCTTGTGGTTCTAGTCATTTCACTCAGCATCAGTTCGTGTATGTCTCTCCAGGCCCTTCCATAACATTCATATATTACAGTTTATTCAGTCATTCCTCAATTGATGGGCATCCACTTACTTTCCAGTTCCTTGTTATTACAAAAAGGGCTGCTACAAACAGTTTTGCACATGTGGATCCCTTCTCCCTTTTTATTATCTCTTTGGAATATGGATCAAGTAGAGACACCAATGGATCAAAGAGTATTCACAGTTTGATAATCCTTTGGGCATAGTTCCAAATTGGTCTCCAGAATGGTTGGAATAGTTCACATCTCCACCAACAATGCATTCTTGTCCCAGTTTTCCCACATCCCCTTCCACATTTATCATTATCTTTTCCTGTCATCTTAGTCAATCTGAGAGGTGTGTAGTGTTTTCTTAATTTGCATTTCCCTAATTAATAGTGATTTAGAGCATTTTTTCATTTGACTAGAAATGGTTTTAATTTCCTCATCTGAAAATTGTCTGTTTATAACTTTTGATCATTTATCAATTGAATAATGGCTTGTTTCTTATAAATTTAAATCGATTCTTTATATATTTTAGAAATGAGGCTTTTATCAGAGCCCTTGGATATAAAAATCCCCCTCCCTCCCAGTTTTCTGCTTCCCTTCTATTTTTGGCTGCACTGATTTTGTTTGTACAAAATCTTTTAAATTTACTATCATTAAAATTATTCATTTTGCATTTCATAATGTGTGTTTAAAATATATTATCATTTATTATAAATCTACTTTGCTCAATTACTGTTTGATTACTAATCTTAAAATTATTTATCTCTGGTCTCCTTTGGGACTTGAAGATGGATCCTCCCCAAAGGTTCAGTATAGTCATTGATGATATCTTGTATGGAAGCCAGGTAGAAGAGGAACTCACACATTATAAGATTCTCCAGATGCTTGTGTTAAAAGACGATAATCAGGTTAATTGTATAATCCCCCAGAACATTATAGGAACTTTTCAGTGAGATCCGTTATTATTCAGAGTAAATTATTCTAGTAAGCCACATAGGAAAAACAAAATTGATTTTAAAAATTGATATACAGATTATGACATATAGTTGGATTAGCAGACCACTTAATGTTAGAAAATATTTATGTTGGAAGTATTCTTAATGCATATATTAGGTACAGAATTTTAGATAATAATTGAATCCATAACAATTGGAAGAAGAGAGTGAGTTGGATTTTTTGGGGAAATTATATAAGTATTTTTTAATGATCCCAAGATCTTTGATGCAGACTCTTGTTTTTCAATAAAAATGTTCCACAGCAATGCTATGTAGCTGAAATTTTTAAAAAACATTTTCAAAGAACTAGGAATATTCCTTAAAAAAACTTCAACAAATTAAATTTGCAATTGATCTATAGGGTAGTGGAGAGACACATGATGAGTATAAACAGACTGCAATGTATTTTTGATAATGACCTATTTGTTATAGAGTGGTATAATCCTTGTGAATATCCATTTTTTAAATCTGATGCTACCATAGTGTGCTATATCTCTGCTTTCTTTCATAGTTTAATGTCCAGAAACAGTTCTTTACATTTATTGCCTACATATCCTTTCTCCTACTCACTTCCCAAACTCTTACAATCTGCCTTTAAGACTTCAACACTCAACTGGAACTGAAATTTCCAAAGTTATCAAATTAATTGCCAAATCCCCTGGCCTTTTCTCAGTCTTCATCATTCTTGATCTCTCTTCAGAATTCAACACTACTGACTATCTTCTCCTTGATATTGAGGTAATATTGTAAAGCAAGGTACTTGGCACAAAATAAGTGTTTAATAAATGCTAATCCTTTTATCCTTTTAAAAACCATTGCTCTCTTGGTTCTCCTCCTCCCAATTTGATTATTCCTTCTAAATCTTCTTTACTGATTCACCATTCTTATCCTGCTCTCTAAGTATGAGTCTTTTTCAAGGCTCTCTTGTTCCTTCCTTCTTTTTTTAGTGACCTCATCAACACTTTTAAATTCAATTTATCATTTCCATGAAGACAACTTTTAGGCATTACATATATGCACATATATGTAAGCATGTACATACATATGTATATTTTATATATATGTTTTCCATTTCTATTTATCCTATGTGACTCTTTTCCAAGTCTTTTCATAAGGGCCCACCCAGTGTTCTAGGAGTACTTTCCTTAGTTTTTTTTTTTTTTTTTAATGTCATAGTTTCTTCTATATACCCAGGGCTGTTGGGCTATCTGCTGTTTTTCATAAACAAAGAAAATACTTGAAAATCTCAGTAGCAGATTTAAGTTAAAATTGACTTTAAAAGAAATATGATTCTTACTTCTGAAATAACCAAAACACTATTTATGTCACTATCTGAGGCATGTCCTAAGACTTTGGCAGCTGCAGGAAATAGCATTTCACTTTATTCAAACTTCACATTCTGATTATTTGACAATTTAAACATTTGAAATATAAAGAAAATTTATAAGAGTGATGGCAATCTCCTTTGGTCATTTCACCTGTAGTAGGGGGAGAGCAGGAAATCACAGAGATGAGCGATAGAGGAAAAGGAAAAGATGAAAATCCATTTCTGATCTTATTTTCTCATGAAGAACTTGGTATAATGAAGAACTCCTTCCCTCTTCCAGATTCTTTTTTTTTTTTTTTTTTTTTTTTTCGGATCTAGTCACTCCCTTACCATGTTCTTTACTTGTTATCATTGTTTAATAGTATCATTAGCCTTGTAACCTCTGAAGTCAGTACTGGACAGCTCTTCAGATGTCTTGTTTTGTTTCACTTGTGGCTAAGTAACTTGTATTCCTTATCAGTCTAATACTGTATCAGGGAATGCACCAGTGTCTAGGCAGCTTAATAAATGTCGAATTAGCTTGAACCTGAATTTTAATTAGCAAAGGGAAACACAGGATTTCATACTAAAAAGGGAGGAAAAAACACAAATTACAAAAAGTTTAAATGATTAACTTTGTTTTTTCAATCAAACACAGATACAGAAAACTATGTCTTAGTCTTTCTTAGTTCCTTCTCTTTCCTGACCATCTTCACTCATGATTTTGTCCAAATTTCATCCCATTTGGTCTTTGGTCTTCTTTTGGATGTGGGATTAATTTCAGATTGTTGACTGTGAGAATTTCTTCTTATCAGCTTCAGATCAGCCTACAAGGACCAGAGAGCTATCTTATTCATCTTCCTGGAAGCTTTTAATGACTCTCAGGTACTTGGAAATCCTACCTCTCCTTTGATTTTGTGGATAAGAAAATTCCTCACCTACTTCCAAAGATTCCTCCCTTTGGCTTCAAGCCAACCTGCACTTATCTGGCGGTACCCTTCTATCTTTTGTCAGTTTTTATGCCTCAAGTTCCTGAAGTTAAAACTCTCCCTTAGCCTATTTTTTCTATTTTTGGAAACTGAAGCAAAATCACTGATTCTGTTTGCTACAGCTGAAGTAGGCATCACTGCACAATAGAAAAAGCATTGACTGGGTCAGTGGGTTCAAATCCCATTTCTGAGACTTGCTAGTTAAGTGTTCTTGGGTAAGACTGTGATTCCATCCTTAGCTTTAGTTCCCTCACTTTTAAGATGAGAGGGTTAGACTAGCTGTTATGTAGGGCCCCTTCTATTACTAATATAACATATAATATATTTAATTATACAACATATTACATACATAATATAACATAGCATATATAATATTCATCATCTTGTTTCTCTCTTTGTTTAAAGTTTACATCTTTTATTTCTTGACCTAGAGATCCTTTAGCATCTAGCTCATTTAATAGAGCTGTGATGATGGATAAAGCCTGATCAGAGTCCATGTAACCAACTTCACCCATTTTCTTAGTTTATCTTTTGTTGACTCATCTTCAGGTGCCATTCTCTTGTGCCAACTCTTTCCCATCTCTCTCTCTCTCTCTCTCTCTCTCTCTCTCTCTCTCTCTCTCTCTCTCTCTCTCTCTCTCTTTCTGTCCCTCTTTGTCTGTTTCTCTATCTCTATTTCTCTCCCCACAACAGAGGAGTGGTTTTTCTAAAATCTAATTATTAACAGGCCACATTGTCAAAAGAACACTTTAACCATATAGAAATAACCAGAACAGTTTCCTTAAACAATAAGGAAAGACTCATTTCTCCATACAAGAAAAAAAAAACCCCAGAAACTATTTGGAAAAACCCACATGCATAATATCACTCATTTGCATTTTTGTTTTCTTGCAACACAGCCTGTCATTCCTACTGTTGTTATGAAATAGCATAGACACACGCAGCTTCAAGTTTTTGTTCACAAAGGTTCCTGTTCTTCAAGCCTCTCCCCTGAGAATAGGAGTTTAATCTGAAAGATGCCTACATGTTGGGAGCTGATGCTTTCCCTGAGCTACAAGTATTGAATGACATTTTGAATGGAGAAATTATAAACCTGCATAGTACTCCAGGAGTTCCGTAGCATAGCAATGTGCTAAGGAAAACACTCTGGTATGGCAGAAAGAGGGTGGGTCTAATGTCAAATTCCAGCCTTGTTCCTTAATATCTCTGTGACATTGGATAATAATAATAATATAATAGAATTTTAGATTTGCACAGCATTTTAAAAATATCATCTAATTTTCTTCTCACAGTATCCCTGGGAGGTGTGATTATCATTTCCATTTTGCAGTTAAAGAAACCAAGGCAAACTAATAAAATGACTTGTTTAGGCTAATGTTTGAGAATAGATTTGAACTTCATGATATTAAAACTTGAAGACTCTCCAGGAAAAATGTTTTATTAGCACCTCTTTCAATTATAAATCATCCCTGTTGGAGGACTTGCTACAAAATTTTTCTGTTAAGTAAACTGCTTTCAAAACTTTTAAGATTTCAATAGAGATTGAAATCACATAAAATTAGCTAGTAAGTAGTTCAAATATTTCACACTCATCATTTTGTCCAAAGTTTCTTCATCTATAAAATGAAGAAATTAGGCTGAGCCTTAATGACTTTCCTTCTCTGACATGATTATATGAAATTCTGAGTTACAATCCCTGAATGTGGAGGTTGTGAAAAATTTAGCAACAATAAGAGGTTTTTGAATGTGTAATGAACAAAATTAATTCATAATCAAATGCATAATAAATCTGGTAATGTTTCTGGTAATGCCCATGTGGCGTTATGTGACTTCACTGCAGTTTTGTTTCTGAACACACAGTATGTGCACTTGCACTGTGCATGCGCGAATGTTGCCAGAACACCTCAACTCAGATTTGAGATGGGATCGTGTAAAAATTTCTTGGGTGAA
Organism: Sarcophilus harrisii; assembly: GCF_902635505.1. NCBI lineage: Eukaryota > Metazoa > Chordata > Mammalia > Dasyuromorphia > Dasyuridae > Sarcophilus > Sarcophilus harrisii. The sequence continues at coordinate 93,521,275 of NC_045431.1, forward strand.
AAGGAGTTGTGAGTGGAAAAAAGGTTAAGAAACTCTATAACACAGATGCCAAAGTTCCTTCACAGTAAAATGAATCATAGGTAATACAAAGCAATCTGGTTATGTCAACCATATGTCTTCATTGACCTTTACGTATTACCAACTGACAAGCTGTGTAAAAAAGAATAATGTTAAAAGATATCATCAAAATAATGGTAAACAAAGAGTGAGTGACAACTTGAATACTGCAATTGTTCCTGTGTGATGATGTCAATGAACCTAGAGGATGACCTTTAGCATTTGGATAAAACTCCTGTGAATAATTTTTGGGAAGACATGGATGTAAGTCATACCAGATGAGAAGGTATGGATGGGTTATTATATGACATATTAAGGCAGCTAAGTGCTATAGTGATAAAGTCAGGAAGACTCCAATGTTGTCAATCTATGTGAATGATAACTTTCCCATCCTTGGCTATAGAAGTCATATAAAATCATGGAGAAATCATGTTTTTTCCTCCTTCTGATACATTTGTATATGAAGTACTAATGCAGAAACAGGCATCACATAGAAGTGATCTTCAAAAAATCTTCCATGTTAAAATTGTCATTAGAGAAATGAATATATAATCCTTTCTGCATTAATTTTCTGGAGTCAGGGACCCAGAAAACAACATGATCATCAACTAAGTGATGGCAGGGACTGCTTTATTTTTATCTTTTTCTTCTCAAAACCTTCCAGAGAACTGGATACATAGTAGGTGTTTAACAAATGTTGCTTTAATAGAATCGAATCCTTCAAGTTATAAATTTATATCTGGGTCTTTGTGCTGAAATGTTTCCAGCTGCTTCAAGAAAATTTTCATGTTCTCTAGTTTTATATATAGCTCACATTGTTAAAGGCTGTTTGTTTTTGTTTTTGTTCTTAGATTGGACTACTTTGGTTTTTATCTAGAAAACACCTTATAATTTTACCAACAGATTCTACAGACATGTTAGAACACTAATGGGAATACATTGTAATTTAAGAATTATAATGGATGAGCATGTCACTTCTGAATACATTTAGTGTATGAATTAAAATGCATGATCCTCTGAAAATAAATTAAAAATGGAAAAAGGGTTTGTTGGGTGATATATAGGGTGATATCTCTTTGAGGAGATTTGAAGAAAAATGCTGACATTGTATATGAAAGAAAATTGTGTGGGGAAAAATGTAACAGGTTATTTAAAAATAGTTCTAAGTATATGAATGTTTCACTTGGTTTTGTTTGTGCAACTTTTAAAAAACATAATCAAAATTATCCATTTTATAACCTATAATGCTCTATCATTGGTCATAAATTCTTCCCTTACCCATGGATCTGACAGGTAAAATTTTTCATTCTCCCCTAATTTGGTTACTGGTCAATTGTTATTATTGCTGCAATCAAAATAATTCACCTAGTGGCCAATCCTCCAATGAAGAGGTACTCCAACCTCGGATATCATGAGTGATAGACAACAGACATACTGTACATTCAGAGCTAGAACATCTAGGTTCTCAGGGTTTGTGGGACTTTGCTTTCCACTGTCTTTACAAATGAAAACCCAGGGCTATCTTGTGGCTCTAAAGCCTCCATAGTTACTAGAATAGGATAATAGTGGAAGGGATGATAGATATAATCCTTTTATTTAGTAAATGTGGGAAAATGGCCTCTGCACTAATTTAAGTTGTATAAACTTCTTTTTCTTATTTGTCATTATTTCTTGACATCAGAAGACATTAAACTATGTCAGATGTATCTTTTTTGATATGGAAATAGATGAAAAGAATTATGTATAGATTATTGTGGAAACAAAATAGATAAATCAATCAATAAAACATTTATTGAGTGCCTACTAAGTTAGCCAGCCATAGTGTTAGGTGCTAAGGATAAAAATGAAATGGCTTCAAAGGAATTTATAGTATTTTAGTGGAGAGGGGGACGATGGTGGAAAACATGTATACATATAAACATAAGGTAAAACATATGCAGATTAAATGCAAAATAACTTTAAGAAAGTAGTAGCAGCTTGGAGGAGAAGAGCAAATCAAGAAGGTCTCCTGTAGACAGAAGCATTTGAACTGAATTTGGAAAGAAACTAGGGATTCTAAGAGACTGGCATCCTTGATTGGCAAGAACACCCAGTAGAAGGCTACTGTGATAGTTATGATGAAGGTCTGAACTAGGATATGTATATTTAGCCCTCTTCTAATGAGGAGCTAAGGGAGACTGCTAACAATGGGATTGCTATTTTGCTCATGATCTTCTTATTTCTTCTTCTTCTTATGTGCTCTTTATGTTATATGCAACATGATTGTGACACTAGTAAAAGGGAGATGAGTTGGGGAAAATGTTATAGTCTTTCTCTTTGATTATACATACATATGTACTACCCATATGATACCATAGAAATTTTAAAAATCATTTTAGAAAATAGCTAAGGATAGCTAAGTAGCACAGTAAATAGAGAACCAGCCAGGAGGAGCTGAATTCAAATCTGGCATCAGACACTAGCTGTGTGACACTGGGCAAGTCACTTAACCCAAGTGGTTAAACTCTAATTGTCTCAATTCCCCTCCCCCCCAAAAAAATCTAGAAATTAAAAACAAACAACTGGTTGTGAGATAGTTGGTATCTGATCTGAGTAAAACTGTCCACCTTGATTTACTTCAGTGAGTATAGTCAGTTGGAATAGTTCTATGGGCAGCCTCTTTATGTCTTAAGCTAGGTGGCTCATTTGGCTTGAACATTCAATATTTCTGTGAAGTAGATGTTGCCATGGCAACAGAGCAGCTAAGCAGGTTGTGAGAGATTTCATTGGCTTGCTAGCTGTAGAACTGTGTGTTTGAGTTGCATTAATATGTTGTCTCCTGCTGCTTTTTATTGCAGAGACCATCTGGCATTAGCTGTATTTAAAGGTGCAGCTCTGTTACACAAAGGATATTGGAAGATGCCAGGTGATATGTTAAAAAATAAGAATCCTAGGCATTACTTTATTTAATCAGTCAGTGACTAAAAAATTCCTTTCCCAAACCCTTGCTTATGGCAAAGTATTAATTCAGGATTTTAGGCTTTGGCATAAAGAATGCCAGGGATTTACTATTCAGCCCATGGGCATTATAAAAATTTAATTGGCCAAGCATATATTCCTGCATGCTTAGTTTAACCTCAACATGACTAATCTACTTGTTTTATACAATATAGTCTCTCATAATGGATCTCCAAACTACAAAATAGTTCTGTGTTCTTTTAAGCATATTCATTTTGGAGAAAAAATTGAATACATTTATAGTGGAAAGTGGCCGGTTTTAAAAAAAATATTTAAAAATTTTATTTTTCTAATTACACGTAAAAACAATTTTCAACATTCATTAGAAAATTTTTTTGAATTCCAAATTTTCTTCCCTTTCTCCCCTACCTTCTCCCTGAGGTGGCAAGCAATTTGATAGAGGCTATATATATGCAGTTATGTGGCCAATTTCTTTTCTTTTCCTTTTTGTTTTTTGGTATTTCATGGACATAAAATAGTAGATTTTGAAGATGGTAAGGGATGGAAAAACTTCAAACACATTTATTAGTTATTGATGGTATTTGCTGTGCATAAGATGCAGACTCAGAATATCCTTTGATCCCTACTATAATACTACCCGCTGGGCTAACATTGTTTTGGGGATATTACAATTGTAACAGAATACCTGCTTTAAGTCATAGCTTTAACCAGCAATGTGATCCTGGATAAGTTCTTAACCTTTAGCTGTGTGACACTGGATGAATTATTAAGTTTTTTGAACCACAATTTTCATCCTTCTAAAATAGACATAATAATGACATTCTTCATCTCAAAAAGTTGTGGAAACAGTATCTTATAAAACTTTAAGTGCTCTAACAACGAGCTGCAATTGTTATTTTTCATGTGCTGCATTGTTAATTTTCAAAAACACTTTCACATTCTTTAATGGGATGTTTTTATTAAATTTTATTTTTTATTATAGCTTTTTATATACAAAATATATGCATGAGTAATTTTTCAACAGTGAACCCTTGCAAAACCTTCTGTTCCAACTTTTCTCCTCCTTCCCCTTACCCCCTCTCCTAGACGGCAGGTAGTCTCATACATGTTAAATATGTTAAAGTATATGTTAAGTGCAATATATGCAGCTATCTTGTTGCACAGGAAAGATCAGATTTAGAAAGAAGGTAAAAATAACCTGAGAAGAAAAAAACAAAAATGCAAGCAAACCTTAACAGAAAGGGTGGAAATGTTATGTTGTGGTCCATATTCATTTCCCAGTTTTCATTCTCTGGGTATAGCTGGTTCTGTTCATTACAGATCAATTAGAACTGATTTGGATCCTCTCATTGTTGAAGAGGGCCACGTCCATCAGAACTGATCCTCGTTTAGTATTGTTGTTGAAGTGTACAATGATCTCCTGGTTCTGCTCATTCCACTTAGCATCAGTTCATATCAGTCTCTCCATGTAAGCCTCTCTGAATTCATCCTACTGGTCATTTCTTATAGAACAATAATATTCCATAACATTCATATACCACAATCTACCCAACCATTCTCCAATTGATGGGTATCCATTCATTTTCCAGTTTCTGGCAACTACAAAAAGGGCTACTATATTTTGGCACATACAGGTCCCTTTCCCTTCTTTAGTATTTCTTTGGGGTATAAGCCCAGTAGTAACACTGCTGGATCAAGGGGTATGCACAGTTTGATAACTTTTTGTGTATAGTTCCGAATTGCTCTCCAGAATGCTTAGATCCGTTCACAACTCCACCAACAATGCATTAGTGTCCTAGTTCTCCCACATCCCCTCCAACATTCGTTAATGGGATGTTTTCAATACATTTTTTTTTTTAACAAGGAACCTGTTAAAATTATAGTTTGGAATTCAAAGAAAGGCTTTGAAAGGATTTTTTTCTTCTTTTGCTGAGGTTAAGGTCATACAAGCGTTGTTATCCCCTTAATATTCAAATAGAACTTATACTATTCAAGTAGAACTCAGGGAGAGAAATGTAATACTATCATTATTACAATTATTACTTTATTACAATCTTCCAAACTTTAGAATCTTCACTGCCTACTTCCTCTTATTTTTTATTCTCAATTTGTAGAATCATAGATTTGAAGCTGAATGGGATCTTAAAGGCAATCAAGTCCAATCCCTTCATTTTACAGATAAGGAAATTGAGGCACAGAAAATTTAAGTACTTTACCCACAGTCAGATAGTTGATAAATTTCTGAAGTGGAATTTGAAGCCACTAAACTGTTCTGCTTCCACAAAAAGTTGTCAGTCCTCATCAAAGAATTAGAAGAAATGTGAGATGCGCAAAGTGAAAGAATTCCACTGCAAATGTTCATAGCGACTATTTGTGCCTAACCAGTGGCATAGCATCTGGGCTTTTATTGGTCTGATCAACCACAGTTATACTGTAACTTGACTCTAACACAATGATGTCATTTTGGTCCTCTTCAGGAACAAAGGAGGACAATTACATCCTTTGTAACGGTTCTCTAGCTCTCTTGTTTCATTCCCAAACTAATCCTAATCCAAGTCTTCCTTACCCTAATTTGGATAATTACAAATCTCTATAGTCTTTTGTTTTTCTTCCTTCCAATGCATTTCACATACTGCTGTTAAATTACATTGATACTTTGATGCATCTGGGATAATCTCTTCTCCAATTTCTATTGTCCCCTGAACCTTCTTATTTTATGTGAATAAATCCTCCAAGTAGAAGTCATATATTCAAAAAGCATTTATTCATTGGCTATTTATTGTTGTTGTTTGTCCTTTGTTCTCAGAGGACTGTGACATCAGGGAGGTGATGCTATGATATGCTAGTAAATTGGACTGAAATGAGGGAGGGCTGTACAAGGCCATCTGCCTCACTTTCCCCTCCAGAGCTGTCTGGGTCCGGTGGCCAGATATAGATCAGGATGACTGGAGATGGGCCTGGATGCAGGAAACCTTTGCTCTTTTAAGCTAAGAGGTTGGGACATGCCCTTAACTGGAAGGTTAGATCCTGAGAGAGAGACTTAGCACCCTAAAAGAGTTGGCTAGTTATAAGGAGGAGAAATGGGGTTGAGAGGTACAGTAGAGTTAGGGGAGATACCAGATGGCATGGGAGAAGGGTAAGAAGAAAGACACCATGAGGAAGAGTACCATGGCAGACTGATGATTCAGCAGCCATGAGATGATTCATAAGTAGATTAGGGAAAATTTAACTTCAGAGACATGACTGGATTTCTGGCAGGGCATAATGGCAAGGTGAAAGTAGTCAAAACTCCTATGGAGTGTGTGTGGGTCTCAGGGATTTGATATAACTTGGAGTTCTGACTGGGGGACCTCTCCAAAAGGTGGGATCATAGAGCTAAATTGATCTCATTCAGTGCCTTTTCCTTGTTGCCTCTGGGATCAATTCTTTAGTTTTTCTTTGTCCAACACACCATTCATCACCTCATCAATAGAATGATTATCATTCTTATTTTAAAAATAAAGGAAAATAAGACTTAAGGAAATTAAGTGATTCTTCCCTTCCCCCACACTCACATAGTAAAGTGGTGTACATGAAACCTAAAATAAAGTCTTAAGATTAGAAGTTCAACAGTGGAAAAAGTATAGGACTTGGAATGAGAATATTTAGGGTTTGAATCCTTTGAAAACCCTGTAAACCTTCCTTTGTAACAAAGAAAAACATAACTTTCCTATTATTTTTATAGTTTTTATCTGTTTGGCATACATATTTCCTGTGGTAGAAAAACACCAGACTTGGAATTAACAAGAGCTCAGTTTAAATCTGGCCTCAGACATTTACTACCTTTGTGCTCAGAATCACAATGATTACTTGTTTGCTTCAGTTTCCTTAACTGTAAAATGGGAATAATAACAGCATGGATCTCCCAGAGTTGTTATGAGGAACAAATGAGATAATATTTTTAAAGTGTTTAGTTGAATACTTTCCTATGTGCCTGACACACAGATGCTTAAATGTCTGCCTTCCTTCCTTCCTTCCTTCTTTCCTTCCTTCCTTCTTTCCTTCCTTCCTTCCTTCCTTCCTTCCTTCCTTCCTTCCTTCCTTCCTTCCTTCCTTCCTTCCTTCCTTTCTTCCTTCTTTCCTTCCTTCCTTCCTTCCTTTCTTCCTTCCTTCCTTTCTTCCTTCTTTCCTTCCTTTCTTCCTTCTTTCCTTCCTTTCTTCCTTCTTTCCTTCCTTTCTTCCTCCTTTCTTTCCTTCCTCCCTCCCTCTCTCTCTCTCCCTTCCTTCTTCTCTTCTTCCCTCTCTCCCTTCCTCCCTTCCGTACCTCCTTTACTTTCTTTCTTCCCTCCATTTCTTCCAGGATATACATATTTTCCCAGGTTCCTAGTATTGCTTGTATTATATTATATTAGTATATTATATAATATAGTATATTATTGTTATATAATATATTGTTATATATTATATTATGTAATGTAGTATATTATTAACATTATATAATATATTATATTATCATATTATATACTTTCCTAAGGCTACATGTGTATAATTAATAAGTTAGGCAGCTTTTGGAAACCCAGTAGGAAGCTGTTTGGTGTATAACTGCTGTAGAGTATAGCTTCCCAGGAAACCCAACTTAATTCCCAAGGAGTAGCAAGATTTGGCAGGGATGAGCAGACCCCAGAGAGCAGTCTAATAATGATAATAATCACGTAGCCAAACTCACTATCAGATAGAATAATGTATCTCAGTAAACTGTAAGGCAGTCCCTCCAGGCATTCCAACTGCTTATTCTTGTATATTATAAATTCCAAGTTTCATTTAAGTTTAGTATACTATACATTTCTATAGAATAGTTGTTGAATGAAAACCAGTCACATTCAATTCTGTGATTTCCATTTGTGGTTTTCTTAGCCAAGATACTAGTTTGCCATTTCTTTCTCTAGTTTATTTTACAAATGAGGAAACTGAAACAAACAAGTGACATGACCTGCCCAGGGTCACAGAGTGTCTAAGACTGGATTTGAACTCAGATCCTCTTGACTCCAACGTTGGTGCTACTTAGTTGCCCTTGTATATAGTAAAGGTTTAATGTTAAATCTGAAGCTTTTGCCCTGGAATCTAGGAATACAGAACTGTGGGGGCTGCAGGAGTTTAGAAGGGAAGGAATCTTGGAAATCATCAAGTTAATTGCATTTCTTTTTAATTCTTCCTCTCTTCTCCCATCCTTTACAAATAAGGAAACTAAGGTTTAGATCTATTAGAGAAATTGTTCCAAATCATACAGCTTGTTGGTAGTGAAATCAGTCAGAACTCAGGACTTCTGACTCCCAAATTTATGCTCATTACTCTATACTATACAGCTTCTTCACATAAATTATCATCACTGTGGTGATGTCTACCTCATGTAGGCATTTACAAATTAACTTCTATATGTATTTTAGCTCCAGATGGTGATTTTGGGGGACAGATATGATTTACAAGAGTTAAAGGATCCTTTGGAGGTGGTTCAACCCTCTTGCTTATGTTCAGAGAAGTTAAATGACTTGGGTGTTAGATAACAGAGCCCTCATTCAAATCCTGGTTCTCCCACTCCTAATGCTCTCTTTCCACCACATCATGTTGTGTAGGTTGACTACAATTTTTTTTTCCTGAGGCATTTGGAGTTAAGTGACTTGCCCAGGAAGTGTTAAGTTTCTGAGGCCAGATTTGAAATCAGGTCCTCCTGACTTTAGGGCTGGTACTCTATCCCCTGCATCAACTAGTTGCCTCTTTGACTACAAATTTAATAAGTCAGTCAAGCAATATGAAAGCCAGAACATCCACGAAGGTCTTAGGACCAGGACCCCACTCTCTTCTAGCCTTGAAGTTTCCCTTCACATATACGTCCAGAGCAGATAATGCTTCCTATTTTCATTGAATTAAAAAACTTCCCATGGGACAGCTAGGTGGATTATATTCTTGATTTCAGATCTAGTCTCAGATACTTATTAGCTGTGTAGGCATGTCACTTAACCTTGTTTGCCTCAGTTTCCTCATCTGTAAAAGGAGCTAGAGAATGAAATGGCAGACCATTTTAATATCTTTGCCAAGAAAACCTCAAACAGGTCACAAAGAGTTGGACATGACTAAAATGACTGAGCAACAACAACCAAGTTCCATTATTATCTAGTCTAACCCTTCTTATTTTGCAGGTGAAGAAGTTGAAGACCAGAGAGTTGAGATTACTTTCCTAAGGCTACATGTGTAGTGAGAAATCCAGCCAAAAATAAAAAGGGTTCCTGGATTTCAGCCTCTGCCTACAATGCTATTTGGGAAAAATAAATAATAATAATAAACGAATAGGTTTTTATTAACCACAGACTGAGACTTTTTTAAAAATAAATTTTTATTGCTACCTTCTATTTTTAAGATTGCCTACATTGTCCCAGTATTTCTCTTCTCCCTTCTCAGAGAGCCATCCATATAATGAATAATTTTTTGATGAGAAAAAAGAAAGAGAAAAATGAGCAAAACTCATTCGTACATAGGAAAAAAAAGTACTTGGTGCTATATACAATGCTGCACAGTTGTGGTCTCTCCACATTTGCAAAGGAATGAGGTAAAGGATCTTGGATTTCTTCTTTCCAGGTTATTCTCTTTGTAATTTTGCATTTTGTGTTTTCAATGGCTCTGTGGTTTTATATATATATATATATATATATATATATATATATATATATGTGGATATTTAAATCATCGTGCATATTTTTTCCTTGGCTCTGCTTTCTTCACTCCATGTCACATCACAAGTCTTTCCATACTTCTCTATTTCATCACATTCATCATTTTTTCAGCTAAATAATTTTCCATTAAATTCATATCCCAGTTTCTTTAGCCAGTTCTCCATTTGATGGGAATCTATTTTGTTTTCACCTCTTTATTACTACAGTTGTGCTGCTAGAAGTATTTTGGTACAAATGGTCCCTTGTGACTGACCTCTTTGTATCTTAGAGGTTTTTAAAACCATCTGTACCAGTTATAACAAATCAAATCTTAAAATAGCAGAAGTATATGGGTCATATTTGGATTAGCTGGGCAGCTATCACCTGAGTATATCCACTAGAAGAATAATAGTGAAACTATGGCATGTTAATTAAAAATAACTCTTAAGTGCTAAGATCTAAGAGACACACTGTTTTAAAAAAAAATCAGTTAAGTTGAACCCTAAGCAGAAATCACACCAGAGACCAATAATACTATGAGCTGTGAGAGCTTCAGAGAGAAATAGCAACTAATTTTGCTTGAATGTTTAGAATCTTATCATTTCTAAATTACCAAAATAATCTTCACAGCATCTGACCTGGCAGGTGATAAGTAATTACTTGGAACTGTGGAAAAAGCAAAGAAAGGACTTTTGGTTCCCAGGCATTGGAGACTCCTCCAATATGTATGTAATGCATGCTGAGGTGACTGTCTCAATTCACACTTCTACTCCTGGGTCGGGTTCTAATATCATGGCTACTGTATCCTCTCAGGATTCTAGAGTATGTCTAAGGGCTTGGGGAGTGTTCATCTCCTGCTGTAGAGGCTGCTGGATAGAGGCACATTGGATAGAGAATTGGTCTTGGAATTGGGAAATCTTAAATTCAAAATTTATCCTCAGTCACTCACTGGGCAAATCACTCAACCTCAGTTTGCCTTAGCTTCTTTATAAAATAGGGATAATAATAGCACCTACTTTGTGAAATTGTTGGGAGGATCAAACAAGATAATATTTGTAAAAAGCAAATAGCACAGTGTTTGGTACATAAATATACATCTCCTTCCTTTCAGCTTTCCCCTCATCAGTGAATATCTCTTTTCCTCTAAGATTATCAGTTGAGGACCAATTTAGTCAGGAAGGTTTAAGTAGCTTTTAGGAAGTGGTATTTACTAAGGTGATCCCCTAACACAGAAATTAGAGCACCAAGCCTGGAGTCGGAAGACCTGAGTTCAAATGAGCTTCAGACTCTTATTCCCTGTGGATCCTGGGCAAATCACTTTTCCCTGTTTGTCTCAGTTTCCTCATCTGTGAAATGAGTGGAGAAGAAAATGGCAAACCATTTTAGTATCTTTGCCAAGAAAACCAAATTGGGGCACAAAGAGTTAGACAAGACTGAAACAATTGAACAACAATAAATTTGTTAAGGTGGCCCAGTAAGTCTGTGACACATTTTCTCAAATGTATGTGGAATCCATAAGTGTATGCAAATCTAAAGAATGCATGGGGTAAAAAGGGCATTCACAACTCCCAGTTACTGGAAGAATTTTTCTCCTCCAAGAGAATTTCAACATTCTTTATTCAGGTAGGGTGTAATATTTTTGTTGGACTTTTATTTGAGCTATAAATTTCTGTTTAGGTTATACTTGGCTCTTTAGGTAGGTATAGCAGTAGCTGTTGCTATCCTAGGATGATGTCAACACAATGGACAGATGGGAAATCCCTTAGGCCAAAGAAGGTTGGGGAGGGGTGGGTAGGTGAGAAGGGGAAAGTGTTTTCCCCCAAGCTGTTCCTTGTTGTTATTCATAACCTCAAATAACTCCCTTTCAAAACTAGTTTGATATTTTATAAAAAATTCTAGGATATGATCAAGTTTCCTTATCCTATTGGGACATTCTTCCTGCACAATCTCTCTTTTCTGTACATTCAATGGCTGATCAAGGCCCTTTCACACTTAGGTGGAATGCCTTTGTTTAATTTCTTGGGTAAAGTACCGTGTTATAGTATTTTATCAATTTAAGTGGGTTGGAGTGAGTTGATTGATTTACTTAATAACATATATATGGGGCAATATGTCCAATCAATCAAACCCTATAAGCCTGAAATTGGCACTTCCCTTAAATTCAGACATTTCGAGGATATGGCTCAATAAGAATAGTTTAAAGTTATGTCATCTAAATTTCTCTCTCTCTCTCTCTCTCTCTCTCTCTCTCTCTCTCTCTCTCTCTCTCACCAGTGTGCTCTTTGGTATACAGAGAAGAAAAACATCTGTGACATTTATGGGTCATTAACAAGGGACAAGGAATACACCAAAACATGACTTCTGCCTTCAATGGCATCTAAGCTCAGGGACCTCAGGGGGTGGTGGATGTTCAGTGTCACTGAACTCTGCTCAATCTCCCAAGAGAACTGTGATGTACTCTAGCTAAGGCTTCTAGCTAATTGTTTTTCAGAATTGACTGTTTTCTCATCTGCTAGGGGGAGAATTTTCCCTGTTGTTTTTAATATGGAAATAAATGTTTAAAAGAAAAGGGAATTTCTATAAGGGGAGATATTTTTAGTAGTGTGAAGAGATACTATCAGTACTGGCTTATTTTGAAATGAATTTTCTTTGGCAGTTGCTTAGTTTTTTTTTTTTTAATGTTCATTTGAAGTCATTACAGAATGAATTTTTTATTCTCTGTTATATCTCACTATGAGAACTTTCCTTTAAAAATTAAATATATTCCTTTCTGTAAAGCTTACGGTAAGCTAACTTGGACACCTGGGACTTTCTCTTTGGCTGGATAAATCACCAGCTGGTGTGTGTATGTGTGTGTGTGTGTGTGTGTGTGTGTGTGTATGTATCCATACCAGCTATTCTCTCTCTCTCTCTTATAAGTCTGATTTCGTGGCTTTTCTTTCTATGTGGTTTATAATATAAATCTTAGAATCTTCTTGAGAGTATTTTCCAGTAGAAATCTAGATAAGTACAGAATGAAGACTACATGGCAAAGACATCTCTATTATAAGGTCAAATGTCTTCTTATAGGAGTTCTACTCATCTTGAGACATGTCATGGTACTGTTATTACAATGTATAATTCAGTCTGATTCTCTTTTTGACTCTATGGAATGAAACCATATACCTTTCAAATGTGATTAGAGGAGCAAATCTTTTTTTTTTCTTAACCACTCCTGATATATATGTTTGGGTGTGAGGGTGCAGATGGCGACTTTCTCTGTATATGTATATATGTATATATGTACTTATATATGTGTACACACACATACACACAAATATATGTGTATATGTATACATGTATATGTATATATGTGTGTATATACACATGTATGCTTGATGCTGTATGGACTCTTAATCATCAAGTTAGCATTTTTAGTACACTCAAGCAATTGCTAATATTTTTAGAATACTAGCCTCATGGGCTGTCAATTAAGACAGCTCTGATGTACCCCTTCATATCTCTCAGATTGGCTAAAAGGACAGGAAAAGATAATGATAAATGTTGGGGAGGGAATGTGGGAAAACTGGGACACTAATACATTATTGATGGAGTTGTGAATTGATCTAACCATTTTGGAGAGCAATTTGAAACTATGCTCAAAGAGTTATAAAACTGTGCATACCCTTTGATCCAGCAGTATCTCTACTTGGTCTGTATCCCAAAGAAATTACAAAAAAGGGGGAAATAACCCACATGTGTAAAAATGTTTGTAACAAGCCCTTTTTGTAGTGGCAAGGAACTAGAAACTGAGTGGATGTCCATCAGTTGGGGAATGGTTGAATAAGTTATGGTATATGAATGTAATGGGATATTATTATTTTATATGAAATGATGAGCAAACTGATTTCAGAAAAGCATGGAAAGACTTGCATGAACTGATGCTGAATGAAGTAAATAGAACCAAAAGAACATTGTACACAATAATAGGAAGATTATGTGATAATCAACTGTGATGGACTTTCCAATAATGAGATGATTCAAAGCAATTCCAAAAGACTTGTGATGGAAAGAATCATTTGCATCCAGAGAGAAAACTATGAATACTGAATGTGGATCACAGCATAATATTTTTACCTTTTTGTTGTTGTATGTTTGCTTGGGCTTTTTTCTTCCTCATTTTTTTCTCCTTTTAATCTAATTTTTCTTGTGCAGCATAATAAATGTGGAAATATGTTTAGAAGAATTGCACATTTAATATATCTATATTCAATTACTTGCTGTCCAGGGGAAGGAGAGGAAGGGAGAGAGGGAGAATTTTTTGGAAAATAAGATTTTGAAGAGTAAATGTTGAAAACTATTTTTGCATGTATTTTGAAAAATTATAAGATATTTAAAAAAAGAAAATTCTTGCATTTCAAAGAACTTATGCAGCTTCTAATATTCTCAGTAATAAGTTAACTGAGAACTTCTAGTGCAATGATCTTTAAATCTAAGATATTTGTGGAGATAGAGAATCTGTAAATTCCACAAAGAAAAGGAATCAAAACCAAAATTCATTTTGTGGGATGAGTAACAAATCAATTTCAATAGTAAGAAATTATTTTGAGGAAACTTTCTAACCCCAGACTTTATATATACATGTATATATACATACATGTGTATATACACACATATATACATACATACATACACATATATTTGTATGTACATGTGTTCCAAAATATTTGTTGGAGTCTTTTGTGGTTATTGAACTTACTCTCAAGGGATGTTAGGTATTGGGAAATTTTATCTCCACATTTGAATGCCAAATCATTCTGTAGGTTTTTTGGAACCCCAATGTAGCTGAAATTTTCTGAGGAAAGAGAAGAAAAGGAATAGCAGCTGAGAACTGAGCTTATACCCCCCTTTGCTACCCTATCTTAACCACATCACTGTAATATCCTCAAATGGGACATCACTGGTTTTGGAAAGTTTGTTTCTTGGCTAGTCTCATAAAAGCCAGTTAAATCTTGGAAGTTTATCCTTGTTTTTGTTTTTAGATGTGAGGAAACTAACTATAATCTAAGAAACAGTGATCAGACATGCTTCTTCATGTCTATTTTGGATAGGTAAAACAAAATGAAACTGATGTCTGTTTAGAAAGAAAGGGTCTCTAGTGGAACTATTTTAGAACTAAAATTTCAGTATAAGAATTGGAAGTTGTGGCTATTGGCAGAAACAGAAAAAGAGGACATGGGGATGTCATGATTTTTGGCTCATGGGTCTTTTATAGACTGTTAATCAGAACCCACAAACCATTCTTTCTTGTTTCAAGATAGCTCATTTTAGCAATGATCTTCACAATTACTGTCTAGGGTCACTATGATTTTGTCCCAGGTCACCTTTTTTGTGTTCTTCCTTTTAAATGTCTTTTTACTTAAATTGACCATCTTTTTAGGTATTACACTTGTAGCTCCATCTGTGATACCCTAATATCTGACTGCCTTTCTCTTTATATCTGAATCATCCTTTCCACATATTTGTAAGAGCTATCTTCTTGTCTGAATTCAACATTTCACCTAGTTGTTCTCCCTGGTGGACTGTTGGGGTTTCCAGTCTTCCCAGTCTAGCTCTTCTGACTTCAGATCAAGTAAATTCCTTGCTTCTGGACCATGGGGCTTTCCTATGCTTCTGGACCTGCAAGGCTTTTCCAAGGAATAGCATATGGGAGCATCATATTATGTTGCAGTGGTAGAATATCTTCATGAATCTACAGTTTGAAAAATAACCTATAAATCCATATAATGGAGAAATGGGAATACTATAGTCACATTTAATATGTGAACATGGAAACTGGCTCATTGGAATTCTTAGGATACACTTTGAATGGGAAATATATAGCATTACAATTTTTTCTGCAGTGGATTATAGCAGTAGCCAAAGAAAAGAATGCATTTTTAGACTGCATTAAACAAGAAATGGGGTTCTGGAAGGGGAAATTGATATTCCTACTCAGATTCCATCTAGAATATTGTGTTTAGTTCTTAGTATGTCATTTTTAAAAGAGTATCTGAGAAAATTGAGTGTATTTAGAGGAGAAAGATCAGAATGGTTAAATCACTATAATCGATACCATACAAGATTCTATTGAGAGAAGTGAGACTATTTAACCTGGTGAGGAGATATTAGGGAAGGCATGGTAGATATTTTCAAATATTTGAAAGGATGTAATATGAGTGAAACTTATTCTTTGTCTGAGGAACAGTACCCTGAGCAGTGTTTGAAAGGTAGAGATAGGCAGATTTATTCATGGAGAAAATAAAATCCTCCTAAACATGATTGCTCTCTGGAAATGGAATGGGATACTATTAAAAAAAATTCAGGGTTTACCTTTATTGGAGGTCTGCAAATGGAAGCTAGATATCCTCTTGTCAGCAACATTTTAGAGGAGAATTCTTGTTCAGGTACAGATTAGATGAAATGGTCTCTGAGGTATTTGCCTGTCTCATTTTTCAACTGAGGAAACTGAGGCAAATAAGGCTAATTCCGAGAATCTATGAGATAGAAATTGGTGAATGAAAATAAAAGAAACACCAGAAGCAAAAACAAAATCCCAATGAACACAGGGTTGATTTGGCAGGTCTCATTAGAAAAGTTGGTGTGACAACTGATCAAGTAATTTTGATGCCTGAATGTTAGTGATATATGCCCTAAATTAAGATGGTAGATAATGTCCTTGATGGAAAAAAAACCAAACAAACTTTTTTTGGTAATCTTATGGTACAATAAGGTGAAATACTCCTGTAGGTTGACTATTATCTGTTCAGGGTTGTTTTGCTTTTTTTTTTTTTCTGATAGTAAGCTTTAATTAATTCCACCTGCCTAGATTGATAGATTTATGAGAAGATAATGATCCACTGGGATGGGAAGGACTAGAAAATTAAACAGAAGGAACCTGTGAAAAATAATAGCTGTCAGACATTATGATTAAGGTTTGCAAAATTGCTTTCTCATTTGATTGTCATAACAACCTCCAAAAGTTAAGTACTATAGGTATTATTTCCATTTTACAGATGGGAAAACTGAGACTCAGAGATGTGGTATGTTTTGTCCAGTGAAGGCAGGATTTGAGTTTTCCTGACTTCAAATACAGTGATCTTTCTATCACACCTTTTTTTAGCATTCAATGAAACAGATTTGATGAAGATATTGGCAGAGTGGTGAATTAAGTCCGAGGATATAAAAGCAAGTGATATACAGAAATATAGTAGTCTGAATTTCTTAAATAGAGTCTAGAGCAGTGGTTCTCAAACTCTTTTTCTCAATATCTTTACGGTATTAACAACTATTGAGAATGTGTCCAAAGAGTTTTTGTTTATATGGGTTACATAATAGATATTTATCATAAATAGAAAAAAAACTAATTTTGAATTTGTAGACCTTCTGAAAGGATTTCAGAGACCCTCCAGGATTCACTGCACCACACTTTGAGAACCACTGAAAAGAGCATTTAAAAGCTTTCTAAAGTACTTCAGGGAATGGGAGAATGAGGTGGTGATATCATGTGAAACATATTACAGAATAAGCAGCGAGTGGAGTCTTGACTCTAGCAAACCTTACCCAATATATTCATTAGTATAGTGAAATTCCTTTGGATTATGCACAACAACAACTAGAACTAAGACTGGATTTGGGGCAGAGCACTTGGTCCTGCTACTGAATATTTGTGAAACCTCTGTATGGGACACTTAATATCTTTGGGTCTTGTAAATGAAGGGATTGGATTGGAAAGCTAACTCTTCCAGCTCCAAATGGGTGATCCATAGAGACAATGTTCTAAATGAGCAAAACATATGTTCTTCCAGCTGTGGGTTTCACAACATAACATTTGTTTATAATGTAGTAAAGATGTTATTGTGAAACAAAGTTGGTCAGGGCAGCATTATGTGGGTGTACGTGCCTTAAAAATGAATACACTTGCCTAAAAGAAGGGTGTGGACAGGAGTATCAGAGGAAGAAAAGTAGGACTACAGAACAACACTTGGATATTAAGAATATTTGTTGTTCATTTGTTTCTGTCATGTATAGCTCTTCATGTCCCCATATGGGGTTTTCTTTGCAAAGATACTGGAGTGGTTTGCCATTTCCTTCTCCAGTTCATTTTACAGATGGGGAAACTGAAGTGAATAGGGCTAAATGACTTGCCCAAGGTCATATAGCTTGTAAGTGTTCAAAGCCAGATTTGAATTGACTCTAGGCAAAGGACCCTAAGTTGTCTAAATCGAGGCACAAAAGTTTCTGATGCCTTAGAACTACTGTCACATAGTCACACAGAAAAGAGTTAGAAATGAAACTTTCCAGGAAGTACAATGTGATCAAATCCAATAAACATTTATTTAGGATTAGTACCAATGACTGTTATAGGTCTTGGTCTTGGTAAGATAGACAGACATACAAACAATCCATCCCTTTCCTTATGGAGCTAGTGGGAGAGTTATAATATTAAAAAAGCCAAGTATACTATTTAAGGTAAGTCTACTAAGTAAACTAAGGCCTAACTATGTAATTTTTATCTGGAATGCTTCTTTGTGTAATGAGGTAAACTATAAATGATCAAAATAAGCTTAATATTATTATAATTTAAAATGATTTAAATTACTTATAGGACTTGAAAAATTTCAGTTTTTATAATGTGCAACAAAACGATGTCAATTTAGAAAAAAAAATGATACTTCAGAGATGTTTTCTTAACAGAAACTGCTTTCCTAGGAGTGTTTACAAAACACTAGTAAGCTAATTTTGTTATTATTGACTTAAAGAACTTTATTTTAGTGTATTATAATTGCAAAATAAATCAACAAAGGTACTGAATTTTTAAAAAGCAGTACATGCATGTAATTATTTTCAAGCTTTCATAGTTTGATTATTTCTCATAGATTAATTTAAAGAGCTGATCAAAGAAATCTTAAATGACACTTAGTGAATACAGAGAGATATTTGTTACAAGCCCATAGGATTTATATCGTGAGAAGGGTGAACATGTATGAACTAAAGGTATTTACTTGGGCAGATAACTATTTAGGAAAACAAATGGTGTTCTTTTCCAAGAATACTTTTACATTTTGGGTTTGTGATTTTTTCAAACTTAAAAAACACACTGATGTAATCAGGAAACTAAGAATGTTTTCTGTCATAAATTGTTTTTACAGTCTGAACAGTATTCCCTTGTAGGTTAGTTGGCCTAGTTATTGAGTCAATTTTACAAAAATGATTTTGGTGGAGAATGTGTCTGAGTAGTGGAACACAGTAGTATATTTAATGCTACATTTAAAGAGTAAAATATTTGAGAAGAGTACATTCATAAATAAGGTAGAGTATTAAAAAGCTGCCTTGTATGATGGCAGGGACAGGAAGGTTTTTGCTTAGAATTGATTTGCATTTTGAAATGAATGACAGTTGTGTGAGAAATGCCATATTGACAGACCTGAAAGCCAAAATGTTGTTTGTTCAGAAAATAAAGCTAGAGTGAATTTCCCAGTATGCCCTGTTATTATGACTTAATTCCAAATTAATGCATATCTCTAGGTATGAAAAAATGGTTTAAAGTTTTGAATCTATTTCACCCTCTATCTTTTTGCTCCCAGCTACTCTTCCAAACTTTGTCATCTTTCCCTTAGTCCCCAACCACATCCTTACAACTTTCTCTGACTTTAGTTCTTCCTATAATATAGAGGAGATTGGAGCCATCGAATGTGAGTGCCCTTAGATCCTCCTGACTGCTCTGCATCATCATCTGCTTTCTCTTTCTTTCTATAAAAGGATTTTTCGGCCTTCTCAATAAGTCTACTTTTTCTACTTCTACCCTTGATTGGATTTCATCCCATCTCCTCTAGGAATCTGCTCCAGTGTGTTTCTTTGACATTTCCTTTTCTACTCTGTCTTTCCCATTTGCTTAAAAACATATTTAGGTTTCCTTGGTATTTTGTCTCTTCTAATCCATCTACCATCTCACTTTCTCTTCTTTTTGCTCCTAAGCTTCTTGAAAAAAAAATCCCTTACAGTTTGATCCTGTTATTCAACTGAAACAACTCTATCATCAAATCTGATGGTTGTCAGCCCTCCTTTCTCTAGATTTTTTGAGGCATCTGCCACTGTTGACTACTTCCTATTGAATCTCTGCTGTTTCACTGGCTTCTTAGACATCACACTTTCCTGGTTTTCCTTTCCTTTCTCCACCACAAATACCCTCATCCTCTTTCAGAATTCGTAATAAAAGAGTACCCCAATAGTATGTCATTGGTTTACTTTAGTACTTTTCCCTTTAGCAATCTTCCATGATTGCATTTACCATATCTAGGAGATCACTTGCAAATCTATAGTTACAGCCCAGAAGTCTCTTTTGAGTTACAGAATTTCATATCAAATTATCTACAAGATATCTTTTTTTTAAGAAAAAAATCCTAATTTATTAATTTTCAGGTCCAAAATGCTCTTCCTTTCATCTCCTCTTCTTCCCATTGAGAAAACAAAACAAAGCAAAGCAAAACAAAACAAAACAAACTCTCTGCAAGATATCTTACCTGGAGGCCCTTACCATCACTTCAAATTGACACAGAGTTAAGATTAAGCTTAATAGCATTCCTTCTAACTTCACCTTTCCTTCTGTCTTGATTATTTCTCTTTGGATCATCACCATCCAGTTTTCTTCTCAAAACTTTTGATTTCTTCTTCCTTACCACTCACAGCCCATAAATTAAGCTTCTGCAATGTCTTTCCAATCTTTTTTTCTCCTCACTCTTCTCATTGCTTATATTTTAGTCTTGATTCTTTTTATAATCTGTCTGTTCTCTTATCATAGTCATTGGATTTCCCACATGCATTCTTTCTCCCCTCAATGACTAAATGCTTTCTACATAGGTATGTATGGCATTGTTCTATATAGATATTTTACATAGATAGGTATAGCATTGTTCACCTCAAAAATCTTCAAAAGCAGTATAGTGTAGTGAAAAGAATAGCAGATTTGGAATGAGAGGAGCTGAATTAAAATTACTCTGTTTCTTTCTCCCTATGTGAATTTGAACATATCTTCTCTGAAGTCTTGTTTCCTAAGAGAGATGGAACAGATGATCTCTGAGATCCCTTTCAGTAATAAACCTGAGATAATATATAATAATTACTGAATAGAATTCAGATTCTTTTGCCTGACATCTGACATTTTTACATTCTGGTGCAATCCTACCTTTCTAGCATTTCCTCCTATACATCTTCTTGTATTCTATGTCATATACAAATTTGGATAATTATGTTTCTGTACATACCCTTAACTCTTTTGATTTCATTTTTTCCTACACACAATTCCTCATGATTGGAATGTCTCTCCTCACTCTTTCTTTCTTGATTTGTCTAATTTTCCTACCTGTCCTTTAAAGCCGAAATCTAATATTGCCTCTTTCAAAAAGTCTTTCCTGGTGCACCTATCTGTAATAATCTTTCCTCTTCAATTCTTGTATAGATGGCAAGTCCTTACCTCTTAGTCCTTACCTCTTTGAGATGTATATCCAGTATATTGTATAATATAATTATCTAATTTTATCTTCTCTGCCAGGAGATGATAAGCTCTGAGAAAGCATGAAATGTATCTTAACTAAATTTTGAATCTACCTCAATATCTTGAAAATGTTGGGTATTGCAGGAAGCTCTAATAAACCAGCACTTTATTAGTTCTGGTTTAATGGTGGGACAAAATGAGGCACTAGCACTAGTTCACAAAAGAAAGTATATTTTGTCCTATCATAACAATGATATATATATATCTCAAGGACACAGGGACACTTGACTTCTTTGCATGCAGTTCTTTTCATCGCCATAGAGAAACATGACTGATCATTAAGGAAGTATTTTCACAAATCCACCATGATGGAGGGAGTGTTGGAAGGAAAGCCCAAAAGGCTAGGACCTTTTATGTCTTTGGGTGATCAAGGAGGTGAAATTGGAAAACTAAGTCTGGGAAGCTCAGGTCAATCAGGACAACTGTATCTTCTTTTAAGAAAAGTTAATCTTTATTAAAGGAGGGAAATAGAAGATACTTGGTCCTATCCCCAGTTGTGAGTGGATGGGAAAGAAACTATGTCAAGGAAATGCTGGTAATCATAAGTCCTTTCCCAAAAGTATACTATAGGTACTTAATAAATGAATTGAACTAAATCACAATAAAATAATGTACAAATTCTGAGACTGTCTTTAGCCTGAAAAATGGTGGAACACATCTACTGAGGGGTTATAGGCTTCCAATGTGAATAAGAAAATTTAGCATATTTTCCTTAGAATATGAAAATAGTTGTGTTTTCTGGCCACTGTCACATTGTGGATAGATTGCTGGAGCCTCAGGAACTATTGTTCCTAAAAGAACTACTAACTAGAAAGTGCTCTGAATAACTTTTTAAAAAATTCATGACATTTTTTTTTTTGTTGGTTTACTCTCAGCCCAAAGATAGTAATAAAGAAGCTGCCACGTCAACTGTTAATATTTTCCTGGTGTTAGCTTCTCAGAAAGTGTGTTTGGAGGCAATTAAGAGTGAGTAATACTGTCATTTTTGTTGTGCGAAAATGTTTTTGTAAGTAATATTTATACAACATGTATTTACATTTTTTCTTACCACTATGTTGATTGTCTCATATTTTTAATGGCATTTAATTTCTAGTTGGTGGAGATGTCAAAATTAGCACAAGTCAATCTTGCATCATGACATTTTTGCCACACATATATTCTTGATGCCTGAAATAAAATAACTTTCAAAAATGGGCTTAATTGATCTAAAATTTATTATATTCAGCATTCAAATAAAATTGTTCTGTGTCATCCTAGGTTTTTGTTTTAAGTCAAAGGAAACAGATCAACAAAAAGTTAAGGAAACATAGGAATTTCCAGAGCTTCATTCATTCAACAGGGATTTACTTATTGAATAAGAGTAAGCCACTTATTGTTATAGTTAATAAGTCATACTTTGACGCCTTATTGCGAAAAAAAGGATAAACTCATTCTTTTCTTTCCCCCATTAGTCTGTATATAGTTTCTTAGTAGATGGTTACTTATATATGTCTTCCTTATTAGATTGCAAACTCCTTGAAGGTGAGACTGTATGTTTTCTTTCTTTGTATCCCCAAAACTTAGCACAGTGCCAGGCACACATTAGGTCTGTTTTTTGGTTGACTGACTGAATAATAACTGAATAATTATATAGTGCTTTAATGTTTGAAGAATATTCAGTGACGTCATCTTGGTTCACTCTCCCAGAGCCAGACAGGCTACATCTGTCTCTTAGAGTACTAGGGTACCTGGGAAGCTGAGGTGTCCCTTCTATAATACTAATGGCTCAAGCTCTCCTTGGCTATATTGTCTCATGCGACTAGTCACCAATTAACAAGATCTGGAGGGAGTCTCAGTCAAAGCCATAGGAGCTTATAAGCACAACTTTCTCCCCAAGATAGTTTGGTGAGTTGAGAATTTGAGTCTGGAAAGACTGAAGGAACCTCTGCAGATAAGAAAGAAGAATTCTTAATATATATATTCTATAAAGAATATAATTTATATAATAGATATATATAGAAATATATACATATCTATTATATAAATATATTCTATAAATATATATATATATATATATATATATATATATATATATATATATATATATATCAGACTCCTTGTACATACGCATTCATATATATCTGTATATATGACATTTATTTATAAATGTACATGTCATATAATTCAGTAGAATACAAGACCCTTATGGGCATGGACTCTCTTGTATTTACTTTGTATATACTTTCTGTTTATCTGTCTGTGGACTTGTTACTTCCCCCAATAGAATATAAGCTCCTTGAGGACAGGAATATATTTTTTTGTCTTTGTAGTCTTACTGTCTAGCAGAATGCTCCACATCTAGCAGACATTTAATGAATTCTTGTTTCCTAACTTTCTTTACATTCCAGATAAAATCCCACTTTCTACAGGAAGCCTATTCCTGTCTTAATTCTAGTTATTTCTCTCTTTTGATTATTTCCTCTGTGTTCTGTATTTAGCTTCTTTGTACATGGTTGATTACATGTTTCTCCTCTATTAGATTCCAAACTCCTTTAGGGTAGAGACTGTCTGTTGTCTTTCTTTATATCCTCAATGCTTAGCACGGTGCTAGGTACACATTAGGTGTGGTTATTAGTTGATTGACTAATCAATAACTGCCATTTATATAGGGCTTTAATGTTTGATGAATTTTTTTTTTACAAATATATCATTTTATTCTTATAACAACCGTGAGAAATATGTGCTATTATTATCCTCATTTTATAAATGAAGAAACTGGGGTAGATGGTTTGGTACTTGCCCAGGGTCACTCAACTAAGTGTCTTGAGGCTGGATTTGAATATAGTTCTTCCTGACAGTGTTATATCCACTGCACCAGAGAGAGAATACAGGGAGACAGAGATGGTGAGAAGAAAGAAAAAAAAGAAGAAAATGCTTTCTTCAGAAGACCTAATAGATAATAACTGAGGTCAGTTACTCTTGTCTTTAGTGTTTGGAAAGGAATTGCTAACTACAGATTATATTCAAGGGGCCAAGTAGTCAGACAGTTCAGTATTTTTGGTTATCAAAAATGTAGAATGTTATGTTTGGTTATCAAAAATGTGTAGAATGACTGCTTCTATTGATTTCAGTCTTTCAACAATTTGCTAGAAGATCTTAGAGAATTAACTGTGACCCAAACATTCATTACCACCGGTGAATACGAAGATGAGTCTTTGACCAGGCTGGTCCTTTGATGACAGAGATATTCTCTCCAGGTCTATCCAGAAAGTTTTTCCAGTTTGGTGAAAGATCTGTCACAATTGATCTTTTGTTGATGTTGCCTTTGGGTACTCAGGATCGCTTTCTTGCCACAATAATTGGCCAAGGATGATTTTAGTGGAGGAATGCCAGACAATAGAAGAAAAAGATAGAAAATCCTCTATTAAAAAACACGTATTTTAGTTGGTCCTGGTAGTGGAACCAAGTCAGAAAATTAGTAAAAGGAAGTAGATCTCTTTGTTTCTGATATTTGGATGACAAAGTAATTGTCTTGTGACTTGAATTAGGACATGGTGTTTCTTTAGTACATGCTTACTGAATGAATGAATGAATTCAAAAGTAAGTAGTCCCTATATATCAAATGGCCTGATAGTCTCCCTGTTAAGAGAAGGAATAAGGAGAAACTTATCAAAGAGAATGAAAATTTTCAAGACAGAATTAAAGTGCTTTCAGCAGAATTAAAGGCAGTATTGTATAATGGTTAGAGGTCTTGCTTTAAAAGCCCAGAAGATGTGAGTTAAAGTCCTGCCATTGTTGGATGTGCAAGTTTGTGCCATGTTGGCACATGTTGGATATATAAGTTTCGGTAAATCACTAAACATCTCAGTAATTTAGGCCATTCAAATCCCCCCAAAAGTGGAGGCCATTAAATCATATATAGGGATTACTGCAAACTGCATGTTAACCCAGAAAATTATGTATTTTATCTTTGTTTTGTTGTATTTTAATGTTTATTTTTAATATTTTTCAATTTCATTTTAATCTAATTGTAGTCTCATGTGGGTTGCCTGTGCTTTTGATATCTCTGCTCTGGGCAATTCTCCAAGATGATAAATTGCAGAGAAGGTGCTGACTTGGATTAAGAGTTTCCTCACTTGAGACTTCCCTGGTCTAGTAAAATCCCAAGTCCAGTCTATGTACTTAAACAAAAACAAAGAGGACAAGAATCACAATAGACAAAAGGCAAATTACAGGTCAGGAGGATGAAGGATAGATAAATGTAATTAAATAAGGAAAAAAGAAAGGATGACAGAAGCACTGAGGGA
Source organism: Sarcophilus harrisii (assembly GCF_902635505.1). Classification (NCBI taxonomy): domain Eukaryota; kingdom Metazoa; phylum Chordata; class Mammalia; order Dasyuromorphia; family Dasyuridae; genus Sarcophilus; species Sarcophilus harrisii. Next base: position 93,546,831 of record NC_045431.1, read on the forward strand.
TGTGATGAATTCCAGGATGTAGAGGAATGATATCTATATCTATATCTATATATCAATATATCATACATACACACACATCTATCTATCTATCTATATATATATAGAGAGAGAGAGAGAAAGAAAAAGAAAGAGAGAGAGAAAAAAAGAGAGAGAAAGAAAGAGAAAAAGAAAGAAAGAGAGAAAAAGAAAGGAAGAAAGAGAGAGAGAGAGAGAGAGAGAGAGAGAGAGAGAGTAAGTATAGATGGAACTGGACCCTGAGAATGAAACAGCTTTTCAGGCTCTGTGGAATGATGGAAAGGAGCTAAAGGTTCTGCCAAGAGGGAAAGACAGACAGAAAAAACTATGAATGCTAGTGATTGTTGACATCTTGTCAGAAATACTGAGATGGCCACATGTTGACCTGACATAAACACTTAAAGATAGGCCATCAAGGATGAGACTTATGACCATTGCACAATATGCGCACCTCTGGCATATACAACCTGCGTGAGCTTGCGTAAATCATTTTCTATCCTTAGGTCTTTGCTCCCTCACCTGTAGATGAGGAAGTTAAACTTCTTGACCACTAAGGTATTTCTCAGCTTGAAATCTATGACCCTAAGAACCCAACAGCAGTAAAATAGGAATAATAATGCCTGTCTTACTTACCCTATAGCGTTGCCATGAGGAAAACACTTTATTAAGTCTATAAAGAAATTCAGGAATGTGAGTTGTCATTTATATTATCCACAACACTTACCTTTGGATCTTCTCTGTTGCAGACTTTGAAATCATATTTGTCAGTTGACTGATTCAAAGCATATTTAGCTGTTCTTGAGTCCTTCACTGGTGATAATAAGTACTCATAAAACAAGTTATTTCCCTTTCTTCCCCTTGGTGATTGAAAATTTTTATCATTGTTTATGTCTGGATTATATCCAAGGAATATGCCTTCTTTCAGCAACAACAATTACAGTGCAGCCCTCATTCCCTAGCCAAAAAAGCTGAGCAGCAAATGTGTACATGATTAAATAGCTCTTCAGTCAACATATAATATCTTGGATTTGAAACTAGTTCTTTTATTCTTCCTGTGTTCAAAAACATACAACACCTCTGGTTATATGTATAGTTACTTATATACTATACCATAGTATAGTTACTTATACCATAGTATATTTTTTTTATATACACATACTATTACACATACACATACTATTTTTATATATACATTTTAAAAATTCCTTACTATTTTTTTTTTGTTTTACATTAGAAAAAAAGTGAAATGAGACCTAAAAGTCAGCTTGTACCTGGTAATGGAACTGTCAGGAATATCTATGTCATGTGTGAATGATATTTCACTGAATATAGATTGGGGAAGAGTTCAGGAATGTGTGGAGTTTGCTACCATCATTGTCATCCATGGAATTATTCTGGACTCAGTGAATTAGATAGCTTTATAGTTTTCCATCTTGGAATAATAATAATAATAATAATAATATGACATTTTTATAGTACTTTAAGATTCTCAAAACACTTTTATCTCATTGATATCTTTATCTCATTTGATATCTTCATGATAATCCTGTGAGTTAGGAGTTATTTCCAGTATTATTATATTTATTTTACAAGTGAAGAAATTGTGGTCTAGTGACATTAAATGAATTGGTCATACAGCCAATAAGTGTTAGAAGAGGGATTCAGGCCCTGATTTTTTTTTTCTGGCTCTAAATCCATCCCTCTTTTCACTATTCCATGCTGTCTTTTTAAAAGAAAATAAACTATGTACAAGGGTGAATGAACTGCATACACTCAGGTCAGTATGAGGTCTATATATCAAAGAGATCAAAGAAAGAAGAAATGTACCTGTATGTGTGGAAATGTTTATAACTTTTAGGTAATGATAAGGAACTGTAGCTTAAAGTGATGTCCATTAACTGGGAAATACCTAAAAAAATTATAGTGTATGAATGTAATAGAATATTATCATTACCTAAGAAATGATGAAATGGATAGCTTCTGAAAAATTTGGAAAGACTCGTATAAACTGATACAGACTAAAGTAAGGAGAATCAGGAGGAAGAATTTTTTCTATAGTAACAATACCATTTATTTATTTATTTGCTTTTGAAGGCAATTGGGAATTAAATGACTTACCCAAGTTCACAAAGCCAATGTTTGAGGTCGAATTTAAACTCAGCTCTCCCTAACTCTAGGGCTGACACTTAATCTACTGTATAACCCAGCTGCACCTATTAGCAGATAACATTAGTAAAATACCCACACATATACATATATGTGTACATGTGCACATGTATACAATATATATAAAATAGTAACAACATTATAAAAAAACTTTGAATAACTTATGAATGGCAATTAATGCAGTGACCAACCATTATTTCAGAGACTGATGATGAAGTATGTTGCCAATATCTTGACAGAGATGTGAGGGACCTGAGGTACAGAATGAAACTTAGTTTTGGACATGTCCAATGAAGGAATTTGCTTTACTTTAAGATGCATATTTTTTATAAGTGTTTTGCTTTTCCAATTAGATGGAGAGGAGAGGGAAAGAAAATAAGTACTTGTAAATTGAGAAGTAAAATAAAAATTTTAAATATTTACATTAATGATTGTTGATCAGGGATTGGTACACTATGAGGGCCAAATCCAACTCTATTTAAAAATATAAAAGCCATTAGATTGCGGGATGTACAAAAACAGGTACAGACTATAATTTGGTGATCCCTGCTGTAGATGAAAATACAAATCACTGGACTTTGGAGCCAGTAGTAATAAAAATTGTTTTACAGAAGGGGGAAAGTTAACAAGAAAGATCCAGGGAAAATGTCAGTCCAGAACTAGAGCATGAGAGTGGGTAGATCCTGTAGTTTATCAGTTGCATAAACTACCCACAGATCAGGAGGCCAGAAGGTGGTGAGAAGAACGCCAGACTGACAGATTGTGGGAAGAAAAGATTCCAGGAAAATTTCATTTCCTTCAAATGGCCAGATGGTGTTCAGAAGCCTTTAATTACAGAAGATGGTGTTGAAATTGTGAGAATATAGAACTGTATCTCTGTAGTTTGGTATTTAAGGGGGGAAAGATGAAAACTCCTGGCTCCATTATAAGATAGCTTAAGATAGTATGGAAATGGAATATCAACTAAGAGGCTAAGCTTGTGTGAGATGGGAAAATTCAAATGTGACATGCATTATTGTGTGCTGGGATGAATGTGGTGTTTGCTAAGGGAATTGTGACCCAACATTTTAAAAAAGGAGATTTGTTTTGCATAAAGAACTCAGAATATGTTTTAAATCTGATGTATTCACTTTTTTTTTAAAAGGGAAGAAAAGAATTCTTTGGAGGTTGTTAGCAAGTTGCTATGTGAGGACTGTTTTTAACTGGAAGGGTTGACTGTTTTCTTTCTTTCTTTCTTTCTTTCTTTTTTTTTTTTTTAGGTCTTTGGAAAAGGAATTAGGAAAAAAGAAACAAAAAACAGTGACTTTGTGCTTTTGGTTCAAAGAACTTTTTTTTTTAATTGAGGAATACCGTATAGCATTAGAAACTGACCAAAATGAGATGTGGAATAATTAAGAGGAGATGAAAAAAGCCCTTATATTTCAAGGTTGATGTAGGCAAACAATTTAAAATATAATATAGTTTATAAAATTGATAAATATAATTATCTTGCATTTTATTAAGAAAACAAATTTAAAAAAAGAAAACAAATTTGCTCAAGTTAATAGAATCACAGAAGTTAGAATTATTTACTTTATTTCTACTGGGCAGCATCCATTTGGAAGAAATAAATAGATTGAATTAAAAAAAATTAAATACCTACTAAAGTGTTCTTGTTTATCTGCATATATCAAAAAATGCTACATTTTATTTCATTGACCTAACAGATCCCCCATAAATGCATGAATCTAACTCTTAGGTTATCTTATTAGGAAGGAAAGCAGAATAATAATAGCATTTATATAGAATTTTAAGGTTTGCAAAGCACTTTAAATATACATTCTCTTTGATCTTCATAAAATCTCTGTGAAGTAAGTTCTATTAATATTCCTATTTTATAGATGCAGAAATTGTACTTGAGTTAGTTGAGGTTACACAGGTAATAAGTATCTGAAGCTGGATATGAGTTTGGGTCTTTTTTTGACCCTAAGTCTCAAATTTGAATCATTGTACCATCTGGCTGCTTCTCACTCTTGTAGAATAGACTCATTATCCATTGTCTGCATTGAGTTCTTCTTTATTCTTTGGATCAACTCCAGAAAAATTTAACTACAGTATTTTCTACAATGATAGATTTTGCATCTCAATTAGATTATAACACTAAAGTCTCAATTACATCCTTGGAGAGGTTGTTATTACATTTTCACATAGACTTTTAAACTGCTATTTCATTATGGCAAATAATTAATGAGTATCTTACTTTTACTTTGGTCTATTTCATTTTAAAGTTAAGATTTCATATATGTGTTAATTTTATTATAAAACACATTGAGAAAACTGCCTATGATAGTTGCAGAGTCCTGAATTTCAAGATTTGCTTTGTCAGGGACCTTGAGAAAGAAGGTAAATATATATTTTGAATAAGTTTTTGTTGTTGTTTATTGTTATTAGCAATCACGAAACTTTTCCAATGGATCAAGAGCAAAGGAAGTTGTAGATTTCAGGAGACATACTGATAACTTGTCTTTAGGATTTAATTTGAGATACCTGGTCCCTAGAATTCTATATCACAAGTCTTTCTGGAAAAATACTGATGCAACACAAAATGCATTCTAGGCCATTAAGGCCAAAGGGAAAGAAGAGAGTGAAAAGTAAGGTGAAAAAATTCAGTAATCTAATTTTTATCTTACAGTGCAGAGAATTGAATTTAAATGGGAAGTTGGAATTCAGTGATAATGATATATAGGTTTGTCTTGATGTATAAATTCAGTAGATCATTATTTATTTCAATTCACCTATTATTCAACCAATCAACAAGCATTTATTAAATTCACACCTACTATTGGGCTTGATGCCGAGAATACAAAGAAAGAAAATTGTCCCTGGCCTTAAGGATTTATATATATATATATATATATATATATATATATATATATATATATATAGTGTGAGAGTGTGTGTGTGTGTGTGTGTGTGTGTTGGGGAAGAATTATAAGACAACATAAATAGATGCAGCATAAATAGAAGGTGATTTTTTTTTTTTTTTTGAAAAAGACACTTCAGGACTAGAATAGGTGATGTCTTTCATCCTTTCCAACTCTAGAATTGATAGGTAGTAGGTTATCATTCATTAGGTTATTATTTACTAGGTTACTATGGTTACCTAGTAATATCATTGTCATGCTTCATAGTTTTGGTTAAGTCTTACCCCAAGCTATAGATAAGTCTTCATTCTTCCTGATCACTCACGATAACCTGAAAAGAAGATTGTTGCACAAAATCTTGGATTCAGCTTTACAGAAGTTGAATGAGATTTCAGAGACCTTTGTAAGAGTGATAGGATGAAGCTAGATGATCTCTAAGATTCCTTCTAGCTTTAAAAGTCTGATTCCATGATTACAAGTTATTCTTATCCTTCTTATACAATACACATATGGAAAATCAAAGAAATATAAGAAACATAAGAAATAAAATATGTTTAAAATCTCATTTCGCCTACATAGGCAACTTCCTTTTTCCTTCTGGAAATCACAACCAGACGTTTTCTCTTTAAATAACAATTACAAAACATGTTCAGTAATAACTTATCTATTTTACTATTATTTTTAAAACATCTCCTAGTTTTATTTTTAATTTCTTTTTTTCCCTTTCAGTTTTGTTTCATTTACATGATTTTCAGGATTTCCATTTTAGTATTTATTTGGATAGTTTAAATTTGTTGGGTTTTTTTTGGTAGTTGTATGCACTATTTTTTGATCTATTCTTTCTGTATTTTAGTGATGAAACTGTTTAGAGATATAAATTTTTACCTTATTACTGCTTTAGTTGAATCCTCAATATTTTGTTATGTAAGCTCTAGGATTTCTCCTGAAACATCCATCCTTATAATAGTAGTCAGTGGGGTTTCTCCTTTGTGGGAGATTGTGCCTGCTCACTTTTATTATAAGAAATAAGTTGGCTCATAGGAAGAAATGTTTATTCTGTTTCATTAGAAGGATGGCAATAAGCTGATTATTTCATGCTACCCTTCCTCATTTCTTTATACTTATTCAAAGAAGTAATAAAGATAAGTGCAATTAATTAATGCATGATGGTGAAGGAAGAGACTGATACCAAAATAAAATGAGAAAAACAAATTAGAAATCCCCTATATTCTTCTGCTTCAAGGTGCTGTGGTAGGAAAAAAAAAACTGGTTTTAATTAATGGGTCAAGGTTTGAATGCCAACTCTTTTATGAATACATTACTAGTGTAACCTTGTGGACTTCCCTGGACGTTAGTTGCTTCAAATGTGAAATAAAGAGATTGTGATTGATAACCTCTAAGATCTGTTTCAGTGATGAATCCTATGAAATTTCTTGTTATTAGACAGCATGCCTTCATAGCAATTAGTCAGTCAGGAGGTATTCAGCACCTATGTGTGTCAAGCACATAGGGCAAAAAGGTGGTGCAGTGGTTGGAGATAGTAGATGTTTAATAAATATTCTCTATAGGGATGACAACTTTCCTAGGAATTAGAATTGGACTGGAAAAAATAACAAGTTACTTCTAGTACTTGGAGATAGGTGAAGCTTTCAGTTACTGATGATAGTCTCTCTCCTCCAGGCTAGCCCAACATAAATTTGTCGATAAGGAAAACTTTTTTTTTTGGGGGGGGAGGTCCTAGTGTTCTAGTTATACTTTTCATGTTGTATTAAAAAATGATAAACACAACATAACCTGGGTGACCAACTGTTAGTTCTTTCCTCTCTAAACTCTTTTGGTGCCTTCCTGTTCTCCCCACTGTTGCCCTTCTTTCACATGTATAATTTAAGCAGAAGAAGACTACAGAGATTTCCTAAGTAACAAATATTGGGGATTACCTAGAAATATTAACTGTTTTCAGGGTCCCTTTCATTGTAGTAAATGAAGGATAAAAAAAGCATTTATTAAGTGTTTACTAAGGATAGTGCTTTTCCTTCACCTGATTTTGTAAGTCAGCCAAACTGCCCTACTCATCTCTTCATTTCTCTGAGTAAGCAGCAAGAAATGAGGAAGAATAGCATGAAATAATCAGCTTATCATTATCCTCCTACTCCCGAAAAAGAACTTACATTTCTTCCTATGAGTCAGCTTATTTCTTAAAATAGAAGTGGGCAGACATAATCCTTTGCAAAGCAGGAATCCCACTGGCTGCAATTGTAAAGATGGATATATCAGGAGAAAGCCTGGAGATGTCAAGGTGCTCATATTCTAATGGGAGATGACACATTTGGAAAATTTTAGCTATAAGTCAGATGGAAAGTCCCATGGTCCTTAGGGTTCAGTGGCAAAGCAGATGTTAATGTGTTTTAACCAGTATCAAAGCCAAGTGATGAAACTGTGGATAAAATTATAAACATCTGTCAGCAGGTTGAGTAGCATTTGAGCATGATGCCTTCTTTAGCCCTCTGAAACGATAGACTTTCAGAGCTAGAAGGGACCTTATCCAGCCAATTCTCTCATTTTCTAGACTGGAAAAGAAATGCCCAGGGAATCCACATCTGAAAAGGGTATATAACAATCCCATTCCTGATTTCTCACAGAATTGTGATGAAGATCAAATTCAATCAAATTTATATATAAATCTTGGCTTACAGAGAGAAAAAATCATTTAGTAGGTGGTACATTATGTTCTAGACCATAAAATACTCTATATATGTTGGCTAATTATTATCATTGTAATCTTTTAAAGAAGATTTTTTATGATATAAAATAGGAAAATGATGACATTGTTATTGTTGCTGTGCTTCTCATGAATGTTCTTCTTGCACATTTTTAATTCTAGTTATTTTCTGAAAGCTTTTGAAAACAATATCCCAGAAGGCAGCTTTCCTTAAGAAAGAATTGCTCCCAAGGTGCCATATGTGGTCTAAAAAACAGATTGTGTAGGCTGACTTGGAAAAGAAGATGTTCTTATATTTGCTACTGGGGCCTTAGTGTTCCCTTAGAAAAAAAAGGTCAGATTTGGAAGTTAGTAGAAAGAATTATTATTTTTTTCCTTAACTTGAAAAAAAGACAAAGAACCTCCAACATTTTTTGCTTGTCATTGTACCAGATGGGAGTGCTCATCATTTCATTTTGTACTGTGAGTTCCAAACAACAAATGACAAATTATGCCTTCAAGTAGGTGATTCTGTCTGCTCTTTTAGAAGTAATGTCTTCCTGTGAAGTTGAGGAACCTAAGATTCTCGCAGTACTTGCATGTTTGAATTTTATTTTTCTGATGGTTCGTAAGATATGGGGTCAAATCCAGTCTCTGACACCGACCAGCTTTGTGACTCTGTGACTCAGTTTCCAAAACCACAAAATGAAAGGGTCAGACTCAGTGGTTTCTAAGGCTCCTTCCAATTCTAAATCTAGGACTCTAGATAGGTAGCACAGTGGATAGAGTATTAGGTCAGAAGTCAGAAAGGATTCATCTTTCTGAGTTGGAATCTGGCAAGTCAGTTTAATCCTGTTTGCTTCCTAAGTAATTTCCTCATGGTCATGTAGAATAGTGCATAGTGGAATTTGAAGCTGTCTTCTGATTCCAAATCTGACACTATTTCCATTGCTTTGAGTTGCCATGAACACATAAGAATCATTATTCTTATAGGAGAAGCAAGCTCATTTTTATTTTGCTGTTAAAAAAAAAAAGTTGTTATTTGTCCCTCATTCTCAGAGAGAACCATTGATATCGGGAGGGGACATCTTTTCTTGCATGTGAATTGGATTTAAGTGAGGGAAAACTGCTTAGTCATCAGTCTCATTCTCTCTTCCAGAGTCATTGAAGTTTAATGGGAAGACATAGGTCAGAACAACTTGTGATGGCAGTTTTAAGCTATTTGGCTTAACTAGATCTTTAGAATGATATATATATATATACTTCTATGAATTGATAGGGTTAGTTCTTTCAGATCTAAAGTTCTCTATGCTACTCTGTTTTTACATGAGTTCATTTTCAGGTAACAAGATTCATTTTAAAAATGAATGAAATCCACAGTCAGTCAAGAAAAGGTTCTTAAATTAGCAGTTCTCTGTGTCTCCCCTATGAAATGACTCATTTGAGTTTCACCTTCTCCCCTTCCTGCAGGGAATGGAAGTTCTAATGAATTAGAGTGAAAAATTGAAGAGTTAGGCGACAGAAAGGAACAGGAGGAGAAACAGGGACTGGAATAACTAAATAGACAGATAATCAGGCTGAAGAATTCAGAGATGACCTTGCTCCACATTTCAACCCATTTACATTTTTTTTTTTAAAAGTTTATTAGGAAAGAAATTTCATCTTCATTTCCTTTTATCAGCTGCATCTCTCTCTCTCCTTTTGTTAAACACAAATCCTTCTTTCCTTTTCCCTTTCCCTTTCCATAGCTTCATAATCTAATATGGGAGAGTACCAGATAAGACATTTGGGCAGATTTTCATCCTTTGTTTACCAATAACTAGTAGTCAGCAACTCATAGGATTTTCTTTTCCTTGGTTTTCCTGGGTACTGTCATTGTTGTTCAGTCATTTCAGTCATGTCTGATTCTTCATGACCTCATCTGGGGTTTTCTTGTCAAAGACACTGAAGAGGTTTGCCATTTCCTTTTATCAGCTCATTTTACAGATGAGAAACTGAGGCAAACAAGGTTAAGTGACTTGGCGCAGTTAGTAAGTATCTTGAGGCTGTATTTGAACTCATGAAAATGAGTTTTCCTGGTTCTAAGTTCTCTATCCACTAAGTGTTCTATCTACTAAGCCATATGGCTACCTTTTTTGCAAGTATATATTAGGGAGAAAAATCACATCTCTATGTAACATCATTTCTTTAACCCGAATGTTTTTACTCTAAAAACGGGAAAGGAAATTATAAAAGCATCTGGATGACCTCCACTTTTATAGATTGCTTTACAAAATGGAGAAAATTAATGAGCTACCTAAGTTTCATAGCCTTAAGGTATATATACATATATTATGTCTTCTAATACATCTTTCCAGGTCCCTGAAAAGTAACACTCAGAGTCACATTTAAATTTAAAGGGAGTACAGTGAATGAATTAACAAATATTTATTGAGAAGCCATTATGTGTCATAGACATCTAGCTTGGTGGTACAGTAGACAGGACTATGACTTAGAGTCAGGAAGAGTTCTCTTCCTAGTTCAAATGTGGCCACAGACATTTTCTAGCTGTGTGCATGTGGGCAAGTCATTTTACCTAAAATGTTTCAGTTCTTCATCTGTAAAATGACTGGAGAAGGAAATGGCAAACCACTCCACTATTTTTGCCAAGAAAACCCCCAATATGGGGTCATGAAAAGTCATGCACAATTGAAAACAGCAGCACAACATTATGTGTCAGGTTGACTTGTTTGGATGCAAATACAAAAGTGAGACAGCCCCTATCTTTAAGAAGAGTGCATTCTAAGAAGCAGATAGAACACACAGAAGAAAGTAGAAGCCAGGGAAATGTGTTTAAGTATGAGGAGCCACAAATATGGTGAGAGGAACCACAGGGTAGTTAATTTTCACACCCTTTTCAGTAGCTATGGTAGTATTGATTTATTATTCTCAGAACAAGAACAAGAGATGGTGAAAACTATTTATCAAATTAACCATGTCATTATGATTTATTTTAGTAGGGAAGAGATAGGTGAAAGGGGGAAGGATAATAACAATAGCAATAGTTCACATTTGTATTGTGGTTTTAGATTTACAAAATGCTTTCTTCAAAGAAATCTTGTAAAGTATGTAGTATCTCAATTTTACAGATGAAGAAGTTGAGTCTAGAGAAATGAATGATTTGTTTAGTGTTCCAATTATGGAGTAGTGGAGAACTGAAATATAGGTCTTTCAACTCTAAATACTGTGCTATTTCTACTCCTCTGTACTATCCTTTGGGGGAAGAAATGGAAATTCATTGAAAAAATGGTGTTTAATTTGTAAAAAATTTTTTGGGGGAATTTCGTTTAAAAAAGTTTTTTCCATTTAGATTTGATGTTTTAGAATTTAATACTGCTTTGCAGCATCAAGAATCTGTGTTAGAAGTGTTGTTGGTCATCTAATTTAATCTTTGCCTACAAATGATTCTCTTCTACAATTTTTCTAGATGAATAAAGAGTAAAGCATTTATTAAGTGCTTATTATGTGCAAAGTATCTCTGCTCAGTGCTGGGGAGTCAAGTAGAAAAGTAAGGCAAAAACCTGATCTCAAGGGGCTCAATACTAATCAAGCCTTTAAGTTATGTACTCATCAAAGACTAATTTCAAGGGACCAAATAAAGAAACGCTCTTTATATTTTTATATATGAAAATGTAAACCGTAGTACTAATACTGGCATCAGTAATTGGGCAATTCAAAAGAAAGATTGGGGTAGAGCTGAGAATGATCTGATCTAAAAAAACAAAACTGTTTAGGAAAAGATAAAAATAGTATTATGCTATATGAATAAGGTATAGAGGAAGAATGAGGTATAGAGGAAGAACCTACATAGAGGTATTCATTAGATGGAGGAGGGCTGGTAGTTTACATGGAGAATGGATTGAATAGGGAATGAGACATGCATATATGTATGTATATATCAAGAAGGGTATAGCACACAAAATCTATAAAGAAATAAGAGGGGAGAGAAAAGGATAAGGTGGGGTATAGAATGGTGAATAGATTAATGGGAGTAGAATAAGATATGTAGATTAATGGGAAAGGGATAAAGAAGGAGGGAAAAGGTAGCATATGATTAGATAGGGTACAGAAGGGTGTTTATATTAAAGGAAGTTGGATAAGATGGGTAGATTAATGGGAAAGATATATGAGGAGGGAAAAGGCTGGGGATAAAAGGGAAAAGAAGAATGAAATAAAAAGTACACAACAAAGAATAAAAGAATAATCTACAAGGAAGCAAAGATGGTCAGTTGTGAATATAATCTCTTCTGTCATTATATATATATATATATATATATATATATATATATATATGCTTTCTTGAAATGGAAATTTATTGTTACACATTTCTGATCTTCCCTGTTGTTCTGGTAGGAATATGACAATTTTTTTCCTTTTTCTGTGTTTCTTTTTCTACTTTGCTTTTTTCTAATTTAGTATTTAGATAAAGAAATCAATCAATCAATTAATTAATTTTTAAAAAGACATGTACTGATGAGGAAACAACCAACTTCCCATTTGGCTCCTTCTACCTTTAGGCAGGTCTGATTTTCAGGCCCTTCTCTCTCACATAAAATTAAAATTTCTTTTTTAATTTCTGTTTACTGCTTCTATTTGTGCCCTTTGAACTTGAGCAAGGCATAACTGATCCTTCTTCCATATGCCTGCCTTTTAGATAGTTCACCTAAGTTTTCTCTTCTACAGGGTAACATTCCTAGTTTCTCCAAAACATCCTTATGTGGCATGATTTCATCACTCTGATCACCCTTGTCTCAACCCATGACAATTAGTTAATAATAATTCATTTTGCTACTATAAAAATCCATGTGTTATTTATAAAATTTAATATTCTACTTTGTAGAATTACATATTAAATGTTACTTGAACATTCAGTGAGGGAATTTATGAATCTAGACTGACTTTCTATATTTACACCAATATCAGTATGTTGATTTTGTAATTAAGGATAGAGATCCATAGATTCCAAAAAAGTGTCCTGATTTAGGATGTATACATTTTTCTAAAAACATATTTTATGTTTCCAATTACATGTAAAGATAATTTTAAACATTCATTTAAAAATTTTGAATTCCAAATTTTCTCCTTAATATGGTAAGTAATTTGATATAGATTATATATGTGCAATTATGTAAAATGTATTTTCATATTAGTACTGTTGTAAAAGAAGCAAACCAAAAGAAAAAAAAACCTATAAAAGGTAAAGTGAAAATATTCTGATTCAAACAGCATTCAGACTCCATCGATTCTTTTTCTGGATGTGAATAACATTTTTCATCATGAATCCATTGGGATTGTCCAGGATCATTGCATTGCTGAGAATAGCTGAGACATTCATAGTAGATCATCATACAATACCAGTGTTACTGTGTACAATATTCCTCTGGTTCTGCTCACTTCACTTTGCATAAGTTCATATGTCTTTACAGGTTTTTGTGCTCCTTTCTTATGACATGATAACATTCCATTACATTCATATACCACACCTTGTTCAGCCATTTAGAGAATATAGATTATTGGAGACAGGGATAACATGAAATAATCCTTCATTTGAAATTAAGAGATGAGGCTCTGATGATCACATATATTACCTTGAGCAGGTCTTGTGAACATTCTAAGTAAGGACTGTATTTCCTCATCTTTAAAATGAAAAAGTTGGATTTTGGAATCTGTTGTTTTTTTTGCCATCTTTTAAAAATATTACATAATTTTCTGATTCTAGTTGACAATGTACTTAAGACAAATAGAGAGCATCAGCATCCTCAGGGTAAGAAGAATATGTCATTTAATGTGCACAGAGAAATTTCATGTTAAAAATAATGTGAACTTTCAAAACATTAAAATAACATATTAGGAATTCTTGATAAAAATAAGGGAAATGTGCAAAAAAAAAATAGATCTCCAGCTTCACTACAAGGAATATAGGTTGGAGAGAAGAATGATTGTTCTGATAGAAAGAGGTGTGAGATATTGTATTGCTTTCCTGGAGGAAGCTGGGGAACCTTTTTGAAGCTTGCAATCTTAAAACTCAACTAAACGTAGAAATACATCATACAAAAAGCACAAAAATATAGAAAGCTGGTGATTTAATCTCCAACCTCTTAGATGCAATTTTATTGCAAAAAATAAGGCTAAAAAATAAAAGAAATATTTTGTGAGTGAAGGGGCAGACTTTGGGGCTCTTCCTGTTTATCTGTAGGGGAAAGGCTTAATATTTATTTGGCTCTTTTCCTAATCCATTATGCCATATTATAGAATATTTGAAAAATATATTAGATCTCAGTGATCTTTATTTCTATCAGGTCAAATTTCTTTTGTGCCGCCACCAATCCTATTAAAGGACTCCCCAGTGTTTTAGTTCTCTTTGGAATCAGCATTATGGTATCAGCAAACAATAAAATAAAGAAAATCTTGCCACATATAGAAATATGCCTGGGAAACGTTTTGACAATGGCAATCACATTTGTCAAATATAAGCCTTCATTGTCTTATATCTTACTTGATACTTATAATCAGAGGACTACTGAAGACATTTATCTGTGTAATTGAACGATTCTCTATATTTAACAAATTTATTGCTATCCAAAGAATCTTGTATGCTTTTAGCATATACTCCTTGTTGGAGAAGTTTTTTTCCAAATAAATTTTAACACCTTTTGTGCTATAAAGAAAGATTTGTAGAACCTGATGTAAAGGAACAGAGAAAGAAGAATAATTTAGGGCATGGTAAAAATGCTGTAACTATATGAAAGATTCAGAAGAGATGGTCATAATGATCACAGATACTATGAAAAAGAGAAGGAAGAAAGTTTACTATTTCATAAGAAATGGATATAGGATTACTTTGTGGTAATTTTTTTGGGGGAGCAAAATTACTTGTAGATGAGAGAATTATAATTCTAAACTCTAGAAATACTTTTGATGTTAATAAACCTATGAAAACTTCCCTGGAAGTGTTTGAAAAGAATTTAGGTTATCTTCTTTCTGAAAGAGTTGATTAATCCAATTTGATAAACTATATGACTCTTCTAGTCCTGAGTGTGTATGAAAGGAGTTAAATAGAAAACAAACTGATAAAGCACAAAACATTGAATTTGTTTCTCTGATATCCTTTACAATGGGGTTGTGTGTGCTGAAATCTGTTCACTTTGATTTTCAGGGCTATTTAAAAATTAATACTTCAATTATCTTAGTGATTTCTGTTTCTGAAAATTCAATCTAAAAAGTCTATTTGTAAATATTTACAGAACATAAATGTGTTTGCTCTCAAGGGCAAACAAGGAAAGATTAAAATTGTTTGTATGTTAGGGGTCTTCTATAACAGATTTTAAACTTTTATTTCTTCTTCCTCTTCTTTCTTCTTTCTTTCCACTTTCTTCTCCTGTAGCATTCAGGTTAAACAGCATAAATAGAGATTCAGATAATCTGCTGGCTAGTAGCTAGTCTCTTCTATCCCCTAATCTGTTGGGTCAATTAGCATTTCTATTTACTGAAGTTTTTTTTTTTTTTTTTTTTTTTAATCACTGTTTTATCACTGCGGAACAGAAATAGGGTTACTACCAAACAAAAAGAAGAATTAAAAAAAATTCTTCAATTACTTTAGAGGTATCATGTTTCCATTTTAATGTGTCTAGTTTCCAGCATCCTCATTTTGCCTCTAGAGTTCTGCTACAATGCTTTATTTAGATTTGCTTTCTTGTGGGCAACCCTCTCATTTTAAGGATCTTTCCCAAAATTCTCTACCACATCATCATTTACTTGTCCAATGTCTAGTCTCTTAAGACTATGTCTCAACTTTGTGATTTCTAGGTGCTCTCATAAATTTCTAGGTGCTCTTTTAATAGTGGGTCAGTGTATCATTATTTGAGGGAATATGTTTTTAATGGGAATCTTTTGGAGTAGCCATTAGTTTGAAGGAATGACTATGATAAAGGTTTCATGTGTACAAAGGAGAGGTTAGGGGATAGATAGGATCTTATGCTTTATGATATGCTTTAGATCTTAGGTAACTACTCATTCTGCCTGGGTCAGAGGCCTTAGCAAAAATACTCTATGGTAGCATGTCAGAGATTACCTCTTTTTGCCTCCATCCACAAGCAATGTGGATTCTCAGCCATTCTTTTCACTTTTAAGATTTTGAAAGAGGGATAATGTGGGCCATACAGAGAAACCAGGAATTAATGAAAAAAATAATGAATTGCTGGTCTAAGTAGACTGCTGTAAATGCTTAACAGCGAGATGTCCAAAAATAATGTATCCATGATGCATTTCTAAGTTTAATTTGCATTATTAACATTTTCTTCATTATTTTCAGACAGAGAGACAGAAAAACCAGAGTCTAGAAAAACAAGTCAATAAACCAAGTCCTAATTTATATTATTTTCTGTGTACTCAAACAAAAAAGCACATACAAAAATTTAACAAATCACTTTTGAGCTGCCAAGAAACTTCTGAATTCAGGTAAAATAGCACTAGGTTGTTAGGATACGTGTATATTCCAAATACTATTCTTTGCTTATGGATAAACTTTAAATCACAATGTATTTTCTTCTAGGTAGCATGATTTGGTACCCAAGGAGTTCTAGGGAAAGAAGCATGCATGTGTATGTATTAAGTAGTCTTGTATATATATGTATACACATATGCATATGTAAATAAACATATATATGCATATACACATATGTGTGCGTGGCAGGGAGGAGCTATTATTTGTATTTTATATATCTTTTTGAATCTCTCTTGCACACCGAATAGTGCATTCATTGCACATGATAACATTTTAATAAAGGTTTGTTGAAAGAATGGAATTGATAATGAATTATCATACTTTCTTCTTATCTGCTTCCATTCTCTTTCCTTTATCTTTCCTATATCTTTCTTTTGATGCTGAATTAAAATTTTTAATGTCTTAGTGATGAAGAAAATCAGTTAAGTGGTTTAAGCTCAATTGCATTTTTATGAACATTTTCTATTAGAAAATCTTTGCCCTTGGCACCAGGAATCAAAGGCAAAATACAGAACAGACTTTTAAAATGGGGGCTTCTGATTTTAACCTTTTTCTACTATTATTTCAAGGAAGCAAATACTTATTAACAGTTTAAAAAATTAAAGTTTTTTCAATTAGTGAAAATCTGTTTTTACTCTTTCCCACCCATTGGAAAAAAAAGAAGAAAAACAAAACACTTGGAATAAATACACATGGTTAAGTAAAACAAATACCCTCATTGTCTATTTCCAAAAAAAAAAAAAAAAAAAAAAAAAAAAAAAAAAAAAAGCCTTATTCTGTGTCCTGAGTCTGTTGCCTCTCTGTTAAAAGGGAAGTAACATGTTTCATCTTTGATGCTCTAGTACCCTCAGGAAGACTGAATGTGTCTTTGTCTAATGTGTTTTGTCTAATAATGTTATTGTTATTATATAAATTGTAATACAGTTTTTAAATAGCTCAGTGTATCACGTAACAATTGGGGTAGATATATACATGTATATACATACATATATAAATATGTATAGATAGCATATATAGATATAATTGGTTTAAAGATTAGCTTTTATATATTTACTCTTTTTTCTCCTAATGATATGGTTTCTTTGTTCTTTCTTTTTATAGCTCATCAGGCAAAAAAATCTTTGTAAAAAAACCCTTTGAATCATCTTGTGCTCTGTAGGTATGCAGTAATAGTAGGGTTAGAAAATGAATTTGAAGAGTAAGTATGAAGTAAATATCTTGATCCAAAGTTATAAAGCAGTAAAGCCATAAGGTGGCTCAGTTAATGCTCTGTTGTAAAATCATTAGCTTGAATAAGTCAGCTAGACTATTCCTTTGCTTCCAGGGAGAGCTAGATCTAAATCATTGTAGACATAGAAGAATATCTCTCATTTTTAAATGCTTTTGAGAGATTCCAGAATCCTTTTTAAGTACCCCTATCTTAATGCTCACTAACCTATCAGGAAATCCATTCATGTATCTAACTCAGATCTTTATGATTGTAAGCATGAACTACCAGGGCTATTTCTTTTTCCTTTTTCCAGGGAAGGAAAAGAGCTGACTTTTATCCACTTAATAGATTTAAAATCCATCACTAAATTACCTTGACATCTTCTCAGATCCAAGATAAATAAGCGCCTTCTTTAACATAAGTTTTATTTTTCAGCCTAAAATTATCTTTGTGGCTTTTCTTTGAATGCCCTCTAAGTTTTCACATTGCTCTTGGTTTTCAGCATCTGGGAGACAGCATTTGAGATTTCAATAAAAATGGTTTTGTGCCATAGATGAAACAAATGTGTTTTCATATATCAAGAAAAATAGTGCAAAGTACTAAAGGTGGATGTTCAATATTTGAAAGATAGACAGAGAGTGAAAGAGAGAGAGAGAGACAGAGAAAGAGATGGAGAGAGACACACAGAGAAACAGCAGACACAGAGAGAGAGACAGAGAAAATAGACAGACAGAGATAGAGAAAGAGAAAAATAGAGACAGCGAGGTATATGGGGCAGACTATAGGACCTAGTCCTGGATTTAAATCCTGCCTCTACTACTAGAAGCCATATTACATTAGCCAATATATTATCCTCTCAGAGTCTCACTTTTCTTATCATTAAAATGGGAATAATAATACCTGTCCCACTCCTCCTATGGTAAAAGAGAATTGAATGAGATAATATATGTGAAAGTGATTTACTTTAAAAATCAATTTAATTTTTTTCATTTAAACATTTTCACTTCTACCTCCTTCCAATAGAAAGATGAAAAAAAAACCCAATGCTTTATATTTACATATTTATTATTATTTTATTAGCTATTCTAGCTCTGCTTACTTGTGAAAGTGCTTTATAAAATGTAAAGTACTGGCCAAGTGTAAGGTATTATTATTAATTATTATCTTCAGTAGTCTCTGGATGTGATTTTCCTGTGATAACAGTTTATGGTCTCTGCATTCCTCAGTTGCTTAATAGTACATAATTAAATTCTATTTCCAACAGATGAAAACTATTTAAGTGTTTTCCCCTTAGAAAAATATATTGTTCAGTAGAAAAAATATAACAAATTCATGTGATTTGAAACCTGTGTCCATTTCTTGCTTAGTGTGGGCTGAGTGCCGGGGATATAGATGCCAAGTCTTAGATGATATCCATATGACACACAGCAGAAAGTGGCTATGAAGACTCATTTTTCCATCTCACCACTTCAGGGATTTTGTTCAGAGATTTTGTATTGTGCAGAGATACTGCATTTTATTCTATTTGTGTAAGCCCAGTGTCCAGATCCAGGGAAGAAATGATCTCACTATACCTGTCACTGTTAAATGACATCTTAAGATTTTGTTTAGTTCTGGTGACTATTTTAAAAGGGAGGCAGACAAACTAGGAAACATCAATTAATAAAGCAAACTGAATAGTGAGGGGCCTGGAAACCATCTCACAGGATGAAGGATTGAAGACACAAAGAGGCTGTTAAGTCTAGGAAGAAAAAGCTAAAGGAAGGCATGATTTTTTATTTTCAAGTACTTGAGACAAGGGCTTGTGGAAAAGGGAATGATTCTGGGTTGCTGCAGTAACAGAAGGGCCTGTGATTAGTCAATAAGGGAAGGAATATTTGGGCTTAATTATACAACATGAGCAGTATAGCTGTTGAGTGTGCTGGGTAAATCCTTTGTGAAGGTAGCACATTATAGTTAAAGAGAGTGCTGATTTTGTAGTTGATTGGGATCAAATCTTAATTATGTTATTTATGTGTTTATTTGTATTTTTTCCCAAGGTACTTGGGGTTTAGTGACTTTCCCAAAGTCACACAGCTAGGAAGTGTTAAGTGTCTGAGAGCAGATTTGAACTCAGGTCCTCTCGACTATAGGCTGGTGCTCTATCCACTGCACCAATTCACTGGCTTCTCTCCCTATTTATTATTTTTTTAAATTAATATCTTTTGCTTTGACATCACCCATATTTTCTCTAGTATATCTCTCACTCTTCCATCCATGAACAGCATCCCTTATAACAAATGATTTTTCCTTTTTTAAAGAATTATTTTATTTTGTTTGTTTTTTAAACAATTTTAACATTCATTTTTAGAAATAATTTTTGAAATCGAAATTTCCTTTCTTTGTTGTTCCCTTTCTATGTCCTTGAGAAGACAAATACCTTAACAAATATTTTTTAAAGAAAGAAAGAAAAGTAGAAAGAAAAAAGTCAATTAATGTTTTTTAAAAACTCAACACATTATATGTAATGTCCTACTTCTGTGGAACTGCAAAGGAAGCAGGAAAAAATGTTTCTTAAATTGGATCCAAAGTAGTTCCTTATAATTTTCTAATATTCAGTTCAGCTGTTGTTCATTCCCTTTACATGATTATAGTCATTGTCTGTATTGTTTACGTGGCTCTGCTTACTTCACTTTGCATCAGTTCATGCAAATCTTTCCAAGCTTTCTACATACATCATGCTTATCCTTCATTACAGAGCAACAATATTCTATTACATTCATAGATCACAATTTGTTTAGTCATTCTCCAATTGAAGAATGGACTTTGTCTCAGTTCTTTGCTATCACAAGAAGTACTTTTATAAATATTTTGGTATATATGGAGCCTTTCTTTTTGAAAATGACTTTCTTGGCATAAATGACTAATTAGCTTTGGAATCTCTGGGTCAAAGGGTATGGACATATTAGCCCCTTGATTTCCATTATTCCAAATTGCTTTACAAAATGGTTGTTCTGATTCACAGCTCCAGGAGCAATGCATTAGGGTGTTTGTCTTACCACAATCCATCTAATATAGATTTTTCCAGTCTTTTGTCATCTTTCCCAATTTGCTGGATCTAAGGTGAAACTTCAGAGTTGTTTTTATTTGCATTGCTCTATCTTCTTTAATAATAATTAATGATTTGGAATAATCTCACATAGTTGTTTATAGTTTCTAATTATTTTCTAGAGAACTCTTTATATCCTATGACTACTTTTCTATTAGAGAATGGCTTTTAGACTTAATAGGAGAGTTATTTAATATAAAGATTTCCCCAGTTACCCTCTTTTTTTGGTATCCTAGATGTGTTAATTTGTTTTTTTGCAAAATCTTTTTCATTTCCTTTAATGCAAATTAACAGTTTTAATTTTTATAATCTCTCCTGTCCCTTGTTTGATTAAGAATTCATTTTCTACCCATAACTATAAAAACAAGATTAGTTTTTCTTTTAATTTTTTATAATATGATATTTAATATTTAAATCACATATCCATTTTAATTTATTGTAGAATATGTTGCAAGATATTGGGCAGCAGTATCATCATTTAACATTTCTGTTTTATATAACTCTTCTGGATGTTACTTTCTTAATCTGTAAAATGAAGGAATTAGATTAGATGACTTGAATATATAATACCTTGATTTGTGGTAAAACTAACAAGAATCAATTAATGAAAAAAAGATGGAAGGTTGTATCTTGTATCAGTGGAAAGGGTACTCACACCAACGAGATCATAGATTATCCACAATATCAGAGTGGAAAGGTAACTTCCTTAGCATTTGGTGCTAAATTTCATTTAATAGATTATCAAATTATCTGATCTCAATTTTCCCAATTACAAATACTTGTAGAAAAATATTTCAGAAATTTAAGCTTCTGGAGTCTAATTAATTTCCTATTTACTTAATTCTAGATACTAATGTAATTGAATTCAAACTTTTCCTAGACCATGGAAGATGTATTTGTCTAGAATGACATTTTAATGAATGACAATTTAATCAATACTGGAGATTCTATACTTATTAAAAATATTGACAATAAAACTCAGTTGTCCTATAAATACTACACATTTGTCACACGGTATAGTGAACACCTCAGGGCCATAATATTGAGGTCCCTAAGAAGAAAGAGACCCTGAGAATTTAAGTGCTTTGCCCAAGGGCAACAATGATTTTAAGTGGCAGAGTCTGTGGTAAAACTCAAGATCCCGGTGATAAATTCACCTTCTCTTTTCCTTAACATCATGCTGTGTCCACTGCTGTGACTACTTTTCCATAGTTTTGCCACAATTTAATTTTGTTATTTATAATTATTTTTGCCAATTTAGTGGGTATAAAACGATATTTTGTAGTTGTTTTAATGTTCATATTTTAGATTTGTAGATTCAATTTTCTTCAGATGGTTATTGATCATCTTTGACTTTTTTTTAATTAAAACAATTTCCTGTTCATAACCTTTGATTATTTTTCCATTTGGTAATGATTCTTAATCTTATAAATTTCTTATAGATTTTGATGTCAGACTTTTTTATTATGAATTTTTATAGCTAAGATTTCTTGCCCAGTAAGTTTTTTTGAATTTAATATATTTTTAGATATCTGAACTTAATTATTTTAACATAATAAAATATATTTTATTTTATATGTAATATAATAACATAATATAATCCATATGTAGAATACTATTAGTTATGTCTCTAAAAAGCAGCATGCTAGCTAGAAGACAGGCCTTGGAACCAGGAACACCATATTGCAGTTGGGTCTTTATAAATTTTTCAAAGTTCTATTTAAATACTAGGAGGTCACATTATTTTTAATAAATCTTTTCTCTATCTTTTGAATCTTATAAACTCATTCCAAGTCCTCTAGTTATCATTCATATTATGGAGCTGTTAATTAAACAAGACTCTCTAGATTCTAGGGTTGTCTGTTCAGTGTTCATTGGGAAGCATGAAAATCCTCATTGCTCCTCATGGAAAAAACATTGCTTCTCTTCACAGAGAGGCATTGTGGTGTAATAGAAAAAGTGATGAACTTGGAGCAAGGAGAGCTCTAAACTCAAATCTGGCCTCTGGCACTTTCTTCAATTACCCCTTCCACATTGCAACTTTACCCATTAGGGTTCTGATAAATATTGTGGGTTGGCATAAGAAATTAAATGGAAATTATTTGGGAGTTTTGCAGAAGCCTAGACAACACATAAAGACCAGCAAACTGCACAGAGCCTATGAGCAAATACTTAACCCTAATTATATAAGGTACTATAAATTCCTCATAAAAGAAAAAGAAAAAAAAATCAGACTTCTCTGGTCTGAAGGGAAGATCAAAAGATTTTCAAAAAAAAAAAAAAAAAAAAAAAAAGAAAATACACACAAAAAATTCCAGATCATTGAAGGTGAGGGGATGTTAGGAAGGGATGAGAGGTGAGTAGGTTGATGGCAGGAGGGGAGATGCTCCCCTAATCCTCATGAGGTGGGAGGGATAATTGTAATTGTATGACCATGGGCAGATCTTTTGATTTAGGTTAATCTGAGTTTTCTCATCTTTAAATATGGATAATAATAGTGCCTCCTTTATAGGGAAGTTATAAAGATCAAATGAGATAATACAGGTAAAGTACTCTATAAACCTTACAGGTGCTATATAAACATTAACTATTATGCATCCCTATAGAACACATATCACTTCTCAGTGAGCCACTCTCATGAAAATAAAATTGGCAAAAAGGAAGCAATTTAGAGGTCATAATTTGTCATTGAAATTTACCTGAACACATTTTGTGTGAAATTTCTTGATGTTTTCATTCAGCAGATAGAATGATTATGAATTGAAAAGATAATAGTAGCTAGCATTTCTGTAGCAAAACACCTCACATATTTTATTTAATTTTATTTTATTTTTAATTTAATAGCCTTTTATTTACAGGTTATATGCATGGGTAACTTTACAGCATTAACAATTGCCAAACCTCTTGTTCCAATTTTTCACCTCTTACCCCCCCATTCCCTCCCCCAGATGGCAGGATGACCAGTAGATGTTAAATATATTAAAATATAAATTAGATACACAATAAGTATACATGACCAAACCGTTATTTTGCTGTACAAAAAGAATCAGACTCTGAAATATTGTACAATTAGCTTGTGAAGGAAATCAAAAATGCAGGTGGACATAAATATAGCAATTGGGAATTCAATATAATGGTTTTTAGTCATCACCCAGAGTTCTTTCTCTGGGCGTAGCTGGTTCAGTTCATTACTGCTCCATTGGAAATGATTTAGTTGATCTCGTTGCTGAGGATGGTCAGGTCCATCAGAACTGGTCATCATATAGTATGTTGTTGAAGTATATAATGATCTCCTGGTCCTGCTCATTTCACTCAGCATCAGTTCGTGTAAGTTTCTCCAAGCTTCTCTGTATTCATCCTGCTGGTCATTTCTTATAGAACAATAATATTCCATAACATTCATATACCACAATTTATTCAGCCATTCTCCAACTGATGGGCATCCATTCAGTTTCCAGTTTCTAGCCACTACAAAAAGGGCTGCCATAAACATTCGTGCACATACAGGTCCCTTTCCCTTCTTACACCTCACATATTTTATCTCATTTGATCTTTTCATCAGCTCTAAGAGGTATAAAGCTGTTATTATCCCTTCTCTTCCTTTTTTTTTCTTTTAGCAAATGAGGAAACTGAGTCAAAGAGATAACATAATAAATAGTAGTAACTTCATAGATAAATTCATTGGAAAAAATATTTAGGCAACCCCAAAATCATCAACAGGAAAAGAGCGTTTAGGGAATTTTTTTTCTCCTTATAATGTGGACTTAATAGGCAAGATAGATGACATCTGTTTGAGAGGTTTTTGCCTCTCAAAATTACAGTCCTTAACGATTCTGAGTTCCCAAACAAAGGAAGAACTTTTTTTTTAAAAAAGAGTTTCCTTATTAGAAAATTCCTATTATTTTAAATAAAAACATTGAGGTTGCTATTAGTTACTTTTCTGTTTAATTATCATGTGGTTGTAATTCTGATGGTTCAGCAGAATGCAGAGCAAGTTGAGAAAATTGTCAAATAAAGACTTAGCTAATTTCTTTTTCTCTCCTGGTAGTTGTTTTCTAGCATGTGTCCCTTTGGAGGGCACAATGGCATTAAACTTCAGACTCTATAAATCTTATGGGTACCCTGTTAGTAAATTTGTATTCAATTGACTGAGATAAAGAAAAATACTGAGAATAGTTAAGTGTGAGAGAAAACTTAGACCTGTTTTTCAACTTCATTGACAGCATGGAAGTCATAAAGCTTTCAGTTCAAATCAATCCCATCTCAGACAATTACTCTGTGATTCTACAAATTACTCAATCTCTGTGAGCCTCAGTATCATCATCTGTAAAATGGGTATTATAATAATAACACTTACCTCATTTGAGAATTAAATGATATAATGTGTAAAGGGTTTTGTAAATCTTAAAATGTTCTATAATTGCTAATTATGCTTTGACACATCACCTAAGTTCTGCAGTTACTGAGAGTAAGAGAACAATGTTTTTCTGATCTTTGAACCCCAGTGTGAACCCAGCTTCCTTTTCTTCCTATGCCCAAAGGAGTTGTAGAAATCTGGTTTCCTGTTCCTAGAGTAACTTCAGATTTCCTGCTCACAATCAAGGTTAACAGAGAGGGATGTAGTAGTAAGTGGAGAATAGATGAAAGAGAAAGGTCTTAATTTTCTCTTTCTTTTTCTTTTCTTAATTTTTCTCTTTTTTTGCCTCATCCTTGTTCTTTTTCATAATTCATAATTTCCCTCATTTTCCTCAATGTTTGTAAAGTATCTAAGGGATATCTATGTGTCCTTTCTTTCCTTTTCCAAACTTAAGGATCTAGCATAAATACACAAAACTTGCCATACTTGGTCGGGGTCAATTGCTTCCAGTTTTATAAGCCTCTTCCTTATAGTGATGTTATAGCAGAATACTGTTGTCATGCTTGATGTTAATCTTGAAATATCAATAAATAATCCATTATGGCACTATTGTACTTTAAGGATCAGTGATGTCATTGGTTTATGGGATATTCCCTCAATTCATTCAATCTGGTCCCCTTTGTACCTTACTTGACAATGTTTGTGAGTTGCTGCACTCAATATTTTCCTTATTTGCTGACCAATCTTCTGGTGAAGAATCTTTCCAAATGTAATCCTTGAAGCACAGACATATGCTGAATCAGTTAACCACAAATGTTTGTTAAAGACATGCAAAAAAAAGTTGCTGTCCTCGAGGAGTTCACATGGTACTAGAGTAATGTAACATGTAAACAGATAAATAAATATGTAATTTGAAGATGAAATAAAGCAATGGAGGAAAGTTAAAAAAAAAAGATTTCTTGTAGAAAATTAACATCTGAACTGAACCTCAAGGAATTTGGGAATCCTAATAATAACATTTATATAGTCTTTAAGGTTTGAAAAGCATTTTACATTGGTCTTCACAACAATTCTGAGATTGGTGCTATAATACCCCCATTATATAGATGAGGAAATAGAGGCTAAGCAGAACTATATCCTCAGGAAATACTGCTAGGTATCTGAAGTGATTTGGATTCCAAGTACAAATCTTTTCATTATTTCAGTAAGAGTTAGAAGGCAAATATGAGTTCAAAATGCCACAAATTGGACACACTTGACATAGTGATGCCATTTTAGTCCTGTTAGTCCAATCAACAAAGAGTTAGGAGTATTTAGGGGTTCCTTGAATTTTTCTTTTTGAGTTTCCATACTTTCTGAAAGAGCTGGACTCAGAATAGGCAGAAGATCCTGAATGTGTCAAGCATGGAACACCCACCCCATCCCCCTCCATCTGAAACAATTTGTTGTTTGTAGCCCAAGCTGGACTCCTTGTGTGTCCTTGGGAACCAAGATGGGTACCAGTCATCTGCAGTTTTCTGCATCTCCCTTGTAGCTAAGCAGACCATCATGTCATCATAGTTTATCAGTGCTCAGGGGAAAGAATGCCTCTTTTGCATTTTACTTATTTGTGATTTCTCCTCACCTTTGAGAAGGGATTAGTTCTTTTCTCCCTTCCCTTTTTTTCTTGTAATTTAAATACTAAGACTTTCTTTGCACTGCTGAACTCCTTGGTATAGGGACTCCCCATGTGTTTTTCTTTTGAAATAAATCCAGTTTCAACGCATGTCTCGTGGACTTGTGATATTGTTTTTGGTTAACAGAAGTCAAGAGAGAGTATAGTCCAGGCAGAATGCAGTTTATGAGAAAATATGGAGTTCAAAGATGAAATACTAGTAAGCTAGTTTTGTTGGAATATGGAATATATAAAAGGGAATAATTTAAAATATGTCTGCAAAGTTTATACAGGAATCAGATTATGAAGAGCTTAAAATGGCAGGCAGGGAAATTTATATTTTATCCTATAGGCAAGAGGAAGTTTCTGAGTAGGAGACTGTATGATGTAGTCATATTTGGAAAATGTTTTACTCTGTCTTTTTTGGTGTTCTGATGCTCTAAAATTTGTTTATAGTCATGATTTAAAGGAAGTTGGAGCAGTTTTGGGGAGAGGCTGGATGAGTTCCTGCCTTTACTCTGCTATCTTAACTTTGCGCTTTACATAGTCATATTTGTACCTTGAGGAGATATATGGACAGTTCTATGGGATTGCATTAGATAGTGGGAGACACTGAAAGAAGAGAAAAGCAGCTATTGTGATAAAGCAATGCAGTAATACAACTAAAAGCTGATGATGCTTTGTATGAGGGAAGGGCCATTGCTGAACTTGATCCAACCTGCCAGATCTTCTAATCTGCTGGAATAGACTTTGAGCACTCAGGGACACTCTCATGCCACAAGGAGACATAAAGATAGGGCTCCAGTAAAGGCTGCATCTAATATAGATTATTTAGAATTTTTTTGAAGCTCTTTATGTTCAGCCTCTGTTGATTCTTGGAGAACTGTCTCATAAATGTAAAGTACTTCTTCCTTTTATTCTTCTTTAGAGTACCAGAGTTCTAGTGATCTAGTTCTAATGTACAATTAAATTCTACATCTATAGGCAGATTCTATTTGCCCGTCTATCTTTTCAGCCTTAAGGGAAAAGGAAATGAAAAAAGGAAGCTCAAGGGAGGAAGAGATTAGAGACTGAAGTGAAACCTTTTCTTTGAAATACTTTAGAAAGTATACTTCACTTTATCTGGAGAGGACTTTTCAATTATTAATAGCTTGTTAGCACTAAGAAGATCTCCTGAACAGGGAAATCTTTTTTAAGAGCTCAAATGCCATTAGCCAATTTGAGCTCTTGGATATCTAGAAAATCAGATATATTCTTGAGTAGAAGTAGCTCAGATTTATTTTGAAAGTGAAGAGGGTGGCCCCATAGATAATAGCTTGACTTTCCTGGGGGAGCAAGATTTCACTGCTGGGCTTGTTTATTTTGCTGATAATGATTAATGCTTTTTCATTTCCTGTGACCGGATACATGGTAAGCAGACTGGCATTCCCTTGGAACGTGAAGTCCATTTAGTTGCATGCACTAGAGAGGAGGCAAACGTTATTCAAATGCCACAAAGGAACATTTAATTAGAGCTGTTACAATAAGGATCCCCTATAATATTTTGGATTCTGGCCCTTTTAGAATGTGATCTAGGCTTCCACTTATTCCTTTTGCTAACCATAAGCATTCTTTCATATTTCTTTTTGTATTTTTGTTGTTGTTGTTATTGAGTCCACCCGAAAATCTAAATTTGGCTTGAGAAATGGAAAGAAGTGGTTTGTTCATTGGAGAAGTATTGCTCTTTGATCTCATATAAATGGTCATTATTGCCTAACTGCCACCCTATGTTGTATCTGCTAACAGTTTCAGAGTGAATATTGAAAACAATTTTAAAATTTATTTTTATTTTCCTCAGTTAGATATAAAAATGACTTTTGGTTATATATTGACATTCTTATATCTCTTTTTCGTTATGAATTATGTTGGGAGAGAAAAATCAGAACAAAAGGGGAAAAACCATAAGAGAAAAATAAAACAGAAGAAAAAAGTGAACATAGAATGTGTTGATTTACATTCAGTCTCTATAGTTCTCTCTCTGGATGCAGATGGTATTTTGTATTCAAAGTTTATTGAGATTGCCTTGGATCAGTGAACCATTGAGAAGAACAAAGTCTGCACAATCATGTTGTTATTATGTACAATGTATTATTGGTTCTGCTTGTTTCATTCAACATCAGTTCATGTGAATGCTTCCAGGACTTTCTAATCAGCTTGCTCATCATTTTTCAAAGAACAGTAATATTCCATTATTTTCATACCATAACTTATTCAGCCGTTCCCCAATTGATGGGCATCTACTCACTTTCGAATTCTTTGCCACTACAAAAAGAGCTACTACAAACATTTTGCACAGAGTCTTTCCCCCTCTTTATGATTTCTTTGGGATACAGACCCAATAGAGGCACTGCTTCATCAACGGGTATGGAAAGTTCGGTAACCCTTTGGGTATAGTTTCAGATTGCGCTCCAGAATTGCACAATTCCACCAAAAGTGAATTAGTGTCCCATTTTTTCCCCACATCTCCTCCCAACATTTATCTTTATATTTTCCTGTCATCTTAGCAAATTTGAGATATGTGAGGTGGTACATTGGAGTTTTAAAATTTGCATTTCTCTAATTAATAGTGATTTAAAGCATTTTAAATATGACTGTAGATGATTTTCTCCATTATAAATAACGCTTCCTACTGGTTTTAGATAGATGCTGCTTATCATTTTAAGGAAAACTTCCTTTATTTGTATGATCTCTCGTGTTTGTAATAGGAATGGGTGCTGTATTTTATCAAAAACTTTTTCTGCATCTGTTGAGATTATTATATGATTTCTGTCAGTGTTATTGATATGGTTAATTATGGGAATAATTTTCCTGATAATGAACCAGCCCTGCATTCTTGGTGTAAATTCACTTGGTCATGGTGTATTATCTTTCTGACAAGTTGCTAATATTTTATTTAAAATTTTTGCATCAATATTCACTAGGGAGATTGATCTATAATTTTCTTTCTCTGTTTTGGCTCTTCTTGGTTTATTTTTATTGCATTGTGATCAGAAAAGGAAGCATTTACTATTTCTGCCATTCTGCACTTGATTTTGGTCTTTTTTATACCCTAATACTTGGTCACTGTTTATGTAGATGCCATGTAGTGCTGATTAAAAGGTATATTTTTTTCTATCTCTCCTTAGTAGTGTTGTTTCTAACGCATTCTACTCTCAACCTGCTCTTTCTTTCATTGCCCCCCCCAATTCCTTTCTCTTAGTGTTTCTGCCCTTCTTCTATACATCCCCTCCCTTTTCTTTCTCCCTTTTCTTCCTTTATAGAATAAAATAAATTTCTATACCCAACTGAGTGAATATGTTGTTCCTTCTTTGAGCCAAAACTGATGAGGTTAAACCAGACAATATTCATTTCCCTCCCTTCTTTCTATTGTAATAGATTTTTTGTGGCTCTTCATGTGATCTAATTTATTCTGTTTTACCTCCTCTTTCCTTTTCTCTCAGTACATTCCTTTTCCTACCCCTTAATGTCTTTTTCTTTGATATTATCACATCAGATTTAATTCATACTCATTCCCTCCATCTTTGTATAGTCCCCCTAACTTCCCCAATACAAGATACAGTTCTCAAGAGTTACAAGTATCATTTTCCCATCTAGGGATGTAAACAGTTTAATTTTCAAATAATATGTATTTCCCCCCACCCTGTTTACCTTTTTGTATTTCTTTTGAGTCTTGTGTTTGAAGATTAAATTTTGTTTAGTTCTGTTGTTTTTTTTTTCCAGTAGAAATGATTGAAAGTTCTTGCTTCATTGAAGATCCATGTCTTCCCCTGAAAGATGATACTCAGTCTAGCTGGATGATTAATTCTTGATTGTAACCCTAGGTCCTTTGCTTTCCAGAATATGTATTCCAGGGCCTTCTGTATTTTATTATAGATGTTGCCAGATCCTGACTGTTGCTCCTTGATTCTTGAATTGTTTTTCTCTACCAACTTGCAGTATTTTCCCCTTGAGATTATAGTTCTGGAATTTTGTAGCAATGTTTCTTGAGGTTTTCAACCTTGTGGTATCTCTTTCTAGAGAGGATCAATGGATTCTTTCAATAACTACTTCACCTTCTGGTCTTACTATATCAGGGCAATTTTCCTTGATGATCTCTTGAAGAATGCTATCTAGACTTCAAGGAAGAGCATAACTAAATTTCAGAATTATCGGGTCAAGGAAAAAATATTGTAAGCAGCCAGAAAAAAAAACAATTCAGATATTGAGGAGCCACAGTCAGAATTACCCAGGACCTAGCAGCTTCCACCTTAAAGGATCGAAGGGCTTGGAATCTGATATCATGAAAGGCAAAGGAACTTGGATTGCAACCAAGAGTCAACTTATCTAACTAAATTGAACATTATCTTTCAGGGAAGAAGATGGACATTCAATGATACAGGTGAATTTCATTTATTTCTGGTGAAAAGACCAGAGAGGAACAAAAAATTGATCTCCAAATATAGAACTCAAGCATAAAAAAGTAAAAAGGATAGAACTATTGAGCACTATATCTCTGTTTTGAGTATACTTAGAGAGTACAGGTATAATTTGATTTTATTGTGATAATATTAAAAAAAAAACCTAGAGGTGGAAAGGGGATTGTACTGGGAAAAAAAAGAGGAAAATAGATGTAAAATGAGGGAAATTACATCTCATGAGACGGCAAAGAAGATCTATTATATAACATATATACATCAGGCATATTTGGCTTCACAGAGAAACTTGTCTTACCCCATAGGGAAGGGGGAGGGGAAAGGAGAAAGGAAAGGAGGAGACTAGAAGGGAAAACAGAATTAATAGGGAAAAGGCATAAGAAAGGGGGAGAAGAGGAAGAGCTGTTTAAGGGATATGGTGGTCAGAAGAATGCTATCCAGGCTCTTTTATTGGTCCTGGCCTTCAGGTAAACCTAATTTTTAAATGTCTCTCCTGGATCTATTTTCCAGGTTGGCTGTTTTTCCAATTAATTATTTTACATTTTCTTCCATTTTTTTTTTTCATTTTTTAAAGTTTATTTGACTGTTGATGTCTGTCTAGAATCATTAGTTTCTATGTGTGATTTTCCTTCAGTTAATTTTTGCATTTATTTTTTCAATTCTACTTTTCTTCAGTGGATTTTTTTTTTGCATTTTAGAAAAACTGTATTTTTAAAGGAATTGTTTTCATTTCCCAAGCTGTTGACTCTCTTTTGCATACTTCTAGTTCCTTTTTCCAATTTTTCTTCTACTTTTCTTATTTGACTTTAAAAATTTTTTATGAGACCTTCCAAGAAGCTTCTTTGGGCTTGAGACCAATTCATGTCACTCTTTGAAATTTGCCATATGGACATTTTGTTTTCATTGAATTGGTATTTTGGTCTTCTCTGTCTCCCTATTAGCTTTCTATGGTTCAGATTCTTTTCTGTTTCTTGCTCATTTTCTTTCTTTCTCTCTCCCCCTACTCCATTTTGTGACTTTTATGGTCAGGTTCTGCTCCTAAGATAAATGGGACATTATCCCAAGCTTCTTCTGCAGTTTTGAGCCTTGACTTTGAGCACAAGCCTCTTATGTGTGTGTGTGTGTGTGGGGGGTTTGCTCACAGCAGGGGCTGAACCTACCTGTTCATGGTTTTGTGGGCTGTCAATTTGCCAGTGACCCCTTGTGTTTGGTGTGTTGCTCATAGCAGGGGGTAGTCTTACCTGCTCTCTCCAGGGAACAGCCTGATTTCCTAGAATAGTAATTTGCTTTCTGCTCTGAGACTAGAGGCCGCCCCACTGGTTTGCTCTGCTATTGAGCCAGCTGATCTGCTCTAAAATCCTTTCATTGGCTTTCCCAGATACCATCTGAGCTGGGTTGAATATCCCTTTCACCCCCAGGAGAGTGACCTTTCTTGAAGTCCTTCTAATCTATCTTGAGCTAGAGAGTAGTTTTAATTCTGTCAGACTTTGTTCAGAGGCTTGGTTTGATGTGATTTTTGAGGGAAACTGAGAAAGTTTGAGCAGCTTTCTGGTTTCACTCTGTCATCTTGGCTATACCCCCAGAATTCCTTGAAAAGAATTTAAATCATGGATGTAATCTCTTCAGTTGACAAGTATAATGAATTAATTCCATATTTTATATGAAATAGTCTTCTCAGCATTTTCAAATGTTTTATGATCTGTTGTTGTTGTCTACGATGATCTATTTGCAATTGCATTCTTGAGGGAGCATTTTTCCTACAACAAGACAAATACTGAGTTTTATTTCCAAAATAGTACTGTAGCTCTTACTTTATATTTTCCAGGTTGGCCAACTGGGATTTCTTTTTTTTTTTTTTTTTCTTTCTCACAAGCAGTTAGCCCATTTTATTTTTTGAGCTGTAAAGCCAAATATTATAGCTGAAACAACATTATAGTTGACAAGAAAGAGAGTTGAATAGAACTTCTAAATTATAGGAGAATAGATGGAAGCAATTGCTTTTTAGTCACTCTTTATAGTGCCTGATTAATAGTATAAGTGGTTTGTTTTTGTTGTTAATTTTCTTTCTTTGTCAGTGCTATTCACTGGTTTCCTCTCCCTTCTCCTAAGCTACAGTGCTTGACTTCTTCCATCTCTTTGTAGGTATCTGAAAGCATGTCCACTTTCTTTTGTCTGGACTTACCTCCTATTTATGCTTTCCTCTACAGAGGAAGTCAGCAACTTCTAGGTTTTTTCAAATAGGTTTTCTGACAAAAACAACAAAGAAATGATAAAGTTATATGTGTGCAGAGGTCTAAAAACCTAAGCCTGGTTTTTCTCTGTAAATGTCTGGGAGTGTGGGTTTAATATTTCTTAATATCTTTTTCTTTCTTGTCTAAACTCCCCTCCACCCTGCTCTCCTCTCTGTCCAACCCTTTTCAAAGTCCAAAGTCCATGTTTATCTTTCCCATATGGATTATGTGAAACTTACCTCTTCCTTTGTGGAGAAATGGAGAATCTGTGGAAATCATAATATTGGATTTTGCATCCCAATAGATAAAGGCAGCCATGATGTAGAGGGAAGAGAATCCTAATTATCAAATAATTGCACCTGTTCCCAAATGGAAAGAATTTTTCCTTGCTAAAGCAAAGTCTGTGGATGATTAGTTCTTGGGGATGCTATGGAGGGGATTTTTGTTCAGATACTGGTTGGACTAAATGTAGCTGAGGTCCCTCAAATCTAAGATTCTGTTATTATTTTCAAAAATGGAGAACAAAAGGCAATGCCAAAAGTAGAGCGAATCTAGCATAATCACATAACATCAGGGTGGAAGAACTTGTCTAGTACTTTGTAGAATTTCTTTGCTTCTTCATTTTTTTCAGCAGATGCTCAATTAAGAAATTGGACCTCATATTTTTATTTAGTTATAACTTCATTATATGTTATGGTTTCATTTATTAGGAGAATGTCAGTATTGATACAATTAAATTTCTTTAGTAGTGTATTAACACTTTGAGTTCCCCTGAGTTCTGGACTCACATAGACTAGGTCTATTCTTGGCTTTCTCCCCTTGTTTTCCCCCTAATGTTCCCCCTAACACAAAGCCAAGAGTCACATTCTCTTTTGGACTCATTTGTCCTAACCCAGAAAATATTCAAATATGTTTGTGTCTAGATTTCTACAAGTGCAGTTAACTGGTCCCCAGTCATCATGCAAACTCACAGTGTAATAAATATGTAATGCATAGAAGAAAACTTTTATTTCACCCTACAGAGAAATATAGAAAGTGTGAAAGCCTCACAAGAGCCCAACAGTAGATATAGAAAACTTTCAAAGGATTTGTAAGCTTCCTTTAGGAGGAAACTGAATTAAAGATAGGTTGTTAATAGTCCAAAGGTCCAAAATTCTGATGAATTTGTATGCTTCCCATGGGATCTTCCATGATCCCCACCTTTTCCAGAAATTCTTGAGCTTAGAATTACCCTCAAGGCAAGACTCAAGTTTGGTGTCGGTCCTAAAATTTACTTTCTCTGCTGGATGGCTAGATGACATAGAAAGTGTTACATAGAAAATTTCCCTTTGTCTCTCTAGAGACAGGAAGTTGGAGTTTAAGGACATTTGTCATGGATTCTCCTACTAGGTAATGTAGGCAAGCAAAATCTGATTTTACCATGTGCTTCTACAGGGATTCTGGACATTGCACTACTGATTAGGTTGGTGCCATTTCTCATTCTGGAAAAATCTCCTATTAGAGTTTGCAAGAAAGGTGTGGATGGTTACATGAAATTACTGTGGCTTTGTGCTCCAAGACCTTAAAGGTTCCTATGAATAGCAGACTGTGTACATGCATAGGTGTTTCCTTCTACCAATTCCCCTCCCATCCATTTTAATTTCCTGAATTCTGGTCTGATCTTTGAATAGGAAAAAGGTGATTTTTGAAAAAAACAAAGATGAAGCAGTCCAAGCCTTATAGTTTACAGACAAAAGATGTCTTCAGTAAAGTCCCATTCTTCCCAGAGTTCTATCTTGAAGGCATTTCCAAACACCAACCCTGGTTTCCAGAAAATAAATGAGAGTCTTCTTCATCCTCTTATTCCTTTTGATAAGGAAAGAGAAATGTTTATCAAATTGATTAGGAAAGCTCCTTAATCAGTTCCATATTTTCTTCTCTGCTAAATGCTTTAAAATACAGTATGTTTAACAAATTAAAACTTAAAACTGCACTAATATTTTTGAATTATCAGCATAATTGGTTTCCTTTGTAATCCTTTATGTTTTATCTTGTGCATTTAAAAACATTTTTTGAGGAGTCCGTAGATTTTACCAGATTGCTGTGGACTCCAAAGGGGTCCATGATATATATATTAAAAAAAAAAGCTTAAGAATCTCTCCTCTAGTCAAATCCTTCATTTTATAGAATAGTCTCAAAAATGAAAAATAACTTGTCTAAGGCAAGCCTGGAACTTGAATTAATGCCAAATTTACAAAAAAAGATTTTAAAAAGAAAAATTTCCCTGGCTTTCTGGGGAGGCACTACCTTTCTAAACTTATCTGTATCAATTTTTTTTCTTATAGTTATATTACTAGCTCAGTATTTGCTTATCAACAAACTAGAATTTGTCTCCCTTAAAACACTCAAGTCTCCTGGTATTATTTGTTGTTCTTCACCCACGAAGGTTCTGTCAATACAATTACTCATCTGCCCACACACAGGCAAAATAGGATGAGCTATCCATTTATGACGAGGGTATTAGTGGGGAACAAACAGACTTTCACAAGTGGTATTCAACAATGGACCATATCTGTACCATTTCACAATTAACTGAAAGATGTTGAAAATTTATAAGATCCCATTGTGCTTGTTGGTTGATTATGAAAACGCTTTTGATTGAACAGAACAAAACATGCCTTAATAAGCTCTTTCATAACAATGTGCTTTCCATAATACATGAATTTCATTTAGGATTCTTTGGAACATGCAACAACAGAGCAATCTTATTCAGTGATCCTCTGATAATGAAGATGAATTAGTGAAAGGCATTTATTAAGTGTATGTTAAGCTTTGAAGATATACATAAAGTGGAATAGCTCTCAAGGAATACAAATAGGAAAATTCAGCTGGAAGTTGGAAAGTCCCATGATTGATAGGATATGGAAACAAGGTACATGATAATGCATCTTGTTTAATGTCTTTTCCGCTGCTGAGGTAGGAATGGTTGGGCTGCAATCTGGACTTTTAGAAGGATCTCCATAATTCATAAGATCATTAGTCTATTTGTGTCTTTGAGTCATTTTAGAAGAGTCTATTTTGTTGGGTCATAGCTATTTACTGAGAGATTGAAATGATGCATCTTAGGATGATTTATGTTCAGTCTACAATTCATAGTTTGGAAGTCACATAAATGAATGGTAGAAGAAATAGTCTCTTCTTGGGTTAGGTTTTCTTTTAGTTAAGCAAACCAAAGTTTTTTCATCTCCAATTCTTAATAGATCAGCTTATCCTGGGTAATATATTAAAATAGAAGCACAAATTATTAATCATCTCTTAATTTACTCATTTCTATCTTTTGGATATCTCATTTGCAAAAAAGGAGAAAAAAGTAGGAGGACTATTGAAATGTTTAGAAATTTTCCTGTTCTTATTAAAATTAAAGACATTTTTAAGAGCAAAGATGTAGCAAGGGCAGAAGGATACTCTGAGTTCCTGGCATCATTGCTTCTTTATATTTTAGAAGAAATACTTTCAATTCAATCTAGCCTTTATCATTGGCTTCTTAAGACCAGGCTGGGATAACTAAAAAAAGTAGACTTCATCAATAGCTATTTCCAAAATTCTCAATGAAAGGCACCAAATTTATATTCAGAAGAGCAAATAATAAAGTTATTAGAACATCATGTCCCATCCAGGATAAGATATTCACCTGAAATCTCATTATCATGCTGATTGACACATTATGAATATTTTTATCCAACTCCCCTAGTCTTTTCTCTCCTTTCATTGGAGGACTGGAGAGTGAAGCACTAAATTCCTTCCAAAGTTTTCCTTTATAGAAGGCTGAGGTTTGAATTTCTCAGCTATCTATCCACTTTCTATAAACTACTCTGCTTGCATTGTGCTCCACAAAACATGATGATCCTATACGGGGTACTTTTTGGTCCTCTCTCTCTATCACTACCCCCTTTAAGTTTCCTTTTGTGTGTTGTTTTCCTCCATTAAATTGTAAGCTACTTGAGGGCAAAAGCTAATTTTTTTTTTCTTATTTGTATCCTTGACATAGCACAATATCTGATACATAGAAGATCTTAAATATTTGTTGAATTGTTTATTAAGATGGATTTTTTTAAAAAGCTGTTATACATGGTAGGAATTATTGAAAGAATGAATGATATTCTGAAGTGCTAAAGCTCAATAAAATATTGTCATTCCTAGTCTTGCATAATTTTATGGCAAAACGGGCTTTAAAATAATGATTTTCAATGGACTCTTACAAAGAATGCCAGTCTTCAAATAGAAAGGGAATTTAGACTTCATTAATAGAAACATATTATCTAGAATGAGGGAGGTGACAGTCCTGATGTAAACCTAAGATAGAACAGTGAAGCTGGGTAACTCTTTTTTTTCCCTGGTTCTTAAATTGCATTTAGAGGAAAATCCTTCAGAATTTTACCCCCTCTGGCCTTAGATTCCTCTTGTGGCAGATGCATAGAGAAATTGGCTTTACCAGAAAAGTTAGGCAATTGCTTTGAGTACTAACAGGTATTAGAAAAAGCTCTTTGGTATTAAGTGGCAACAAATGCTCTAATTTCAAAGAATGGTAACTATCTCTTTTTAGATTGAAAAACTGAATCAATGAGTGCTAAACTGAATTAAATTGAAGTGTAGCAGAGGGGGTGGTCTGTTTCATATAATTCTCAGGCAGGAAAATGTTCTTGAGAAGTATTCTCATCTCTCTCTTTCTTTGGGAAAATCACACTTGTATGTGGTATAGCTAATTCTAAAAACTCTATTAGACAGATGACAAATAAGTCTTAACTTGAACAGACTATTTGGTGATGTATACATCTCAGAATATTAAAAATTATATGTAGATGCTAATACATAATTAATACTTCTGAAAATAATTCTGTAATGCATCTCTGGAAAATCTTTAGACTTGAATGGCTATTATTTATGGAATGAAATATGATATCACTTTTGGGATGGAGTTCAGACATCACCACTTGTTTTATTTCAGTATCTTTTAGACAATTGTCTAAACCATTAGAAGGGAGAGTATTTTTATTTCTTTCCTTCCCTCCTTCTCTCTCTCTCTCTCTCTCTCTCTCTCTCTCTCTCTCTCTCTCTCTTTCTTCCCAAGGAGTTTTGTTTTTTCTTCTGCCTTTCTTTTGTCTTTTTTCCTTTCCTTTCTGCTCATCTTTTCTGGAAAGGAGGAATCTAATTTTTATAACCACTCTCATCCTCTTCATATGTTCAATTGATCCCTAGAGATTTGTTTCTTCTTTGGAAGTGCATAAAATTTTTCATATATTAATGCTCAAACATTTGCAGATTAATGAAGCTCTTACTGGCAAACTCTGGGAAGCTTGGAGGAATCTTTGAAAGAGAAATTCACAGATTATAAATATTTAAGACTATCAAGCAAATGGAAATAATTAGCAACAAAAGTGCCTTTAGCTCTTGGTACACCACAGGCTTCTCATAAAAAAAAGGCAGTTGCTGATTGTAAATCCAGTCTATTCCATTCTTACAATGGTGTCTAAATCAGCTCAATGGTTTATATGTTCCCCACATTGCTATTTTTATTATATTTCTTAAAACAATTGAGTACATGTGTCTTTGTTTTAAGATAGTTTCTTAAGGAATCATTTTGGGATCATGTTTGCCTCAGACTTTGTAAGAGTTTAATTAATAGGTAATCTAGTCCAGCATCATGTGATTTCACGCCAGTGATGTCCAGAGAAACACTCAAAGTTTGTATTTTAAAAGTATCTCAGACCTTGAAATTGGTCTAAGCACTAAATAACATTTTTTTCATTTCATGTGTTCATTTAAAATTTTGACATCCAAGAAAGAATTGATTTACTCCTACATATAAAAAGGAATAAGATAGAATCCTTCAGATTCTTCAGACCAAGTTGCAAAGTTCTACTTCTTTTTCTTTAAAAATATTTTATTGATGTTTTTATTATTACACCAGAGTTATTTCCATATATATATATAAATATATATATATATATGTATCCCCTGTGTCCCAGAAATAGAACATTCTCTTTTAACAAAGAATAAGCAAAAATACCCATACAAAATGACTGTTTATAACAGTGTATGTGTCTGGCAATACTATGCCTTAGTAGCCTCCCATCTAGAGGCATCATCACCATTTCAAGAGAAGAAGGTATGTTGGATCATCTGTTCTCTTGTACCATATTGGGCTTTTCATTTGTTCAGAGTTCAACATCCCTTTGATATTTTAGTCATTATGAAGAGTGTGTTCATTTGATTTCTTTTAGCAAAGTCCTATCTTAGATTGTGTAATATATAGTTTATGGTATGGTTTTGCTTTGTGATGTTAATGTACTTTGGCTAGATGAAGTTTCATTTGCTATTTCTTTTTCCAAGGAGAGGTCTTTGATTTTGTGAATCATTTAGGGGCTTAGGTCAGCTTTATCTAGAAAATAAAGGCCTCAGTAATTACACTACAAATTTAAGAATCTTTTTAGAAAGAAGGATAAAGGATAGTCTTGGCAGAATTACCTCTTTTTAGAGACTTTGATTTAGGTGGAATGCTGCCTTAGAATCTTTCTCATCTATTTAAAGGTCTTAATTCCTTTCACCATTTGTGGCATATTGGCAAGTCTTGTTGGTATAACTCCAGAATCCATTTAAACATTCTTGTTCCATTGCATTTTAAGTTATTACTGAAAAGCTGAACAATAGGCTACAACATTTTTATGCATTAAGGCTTTGTCTAGAGGTAATTCCTCTTATATCAGACAGCATGGATTTTTTTTTTAGGAAAAAAGTAGTTCAAAATATTCTAGAAGTAGTATTAATATGGATGGATACAGAAGTCTGAAATTCTGCAGTATTTCATTTTTTTTTTGTGGTGTTGAAGAATTTAAATTTCAGATTCATGTCTTGGAAACTTTAAAATGCTACCCTTTATCCCTTCAATGTACTCTGTTCCTTTCTTTACATTCTGTTCATGTACCAGACCCTACCTTATTCCAGGAATTTGCTTTGCTTTCCGCTATCGCTCAACAACTTCTGACAGCCTACTTCCCTCCTTCAATGGCCATTAGAAAGATGAGAATTTGTTTTCCTGAGCCTTTAAAGAATGATTTTTAATGAGCATCCACTATGCTTATATTTTTCTACATAGATTTTTAAAGAAAAAATAATTTTCATTAATTTCTTTGTTGAAAAAATTTAATTTTTTTTTACTAAATGTTCCAATTTCTGATTTTTACTTATTGATTTGCCAAAAGCAGGTAAATCAATTCTAGTGGACTTACATTTCTATGCTCTAAATGCTTTTTGAAAACTACTTTTTGAATCTAAATATATCTTTCTGATTTATTTTTTTTTTTACTGAATGCAGTACTTGGAAGTCCTGAAGTACTGGGATGAACTGATGACTTTACAAGTCTGATACTGAAAATCATGATTCCTGTTTGGGTTGGACATTTTTGCAGAATTTCTCATGCCTTCATCGAGATCTGTAGAAGATCTTGATGAAAGATGTTAGAAGAGAGATTTTATCTTGTTCCAAACAGGAAAACCTGGGTTCAAGGCTTTGACACATATTAGCTATGTGATCCTGGAAAATTAGAGCTCTAGAAAAACCTTTAAGACTATCAGGTGCAGAAAAGTTGTACCAGCCTACTGTGGTAGAAGTTTTTAACAGTTCCCTCTACCATTGAAAACCCAAGCCTAGTCCAGTGGTCCTCAAAGTGTAGTCCAAAGAATTGTTGGAGTCTCTGAAACCCTTTCAGAGGGTCTACAAATTCAAAATCATTTTTTATTTCTAATATAGTAAATAGCTATAAATATAACCCATGTGAACAAAACTCTTTGAACAGATCCTCTATAGTTTTTTTATTTATTTATTTTTTTAACAACATGAAGATACTGAGAACAAAAGTTTGAGAACCACTGGCCTAGTCCCTATTCCTATTCCTTGTTCTGTGACAGATGGATGTGGATGAGCCAGGGCTTGTATTTTAATCAGCTTAGGAAACTCCCAGTGTGGGGATGTCTTCCACCAAGCTATGATTTCATGTCTTTGGTCATACTGCTGTTAAATTTCAGAGGAGAGATATCAACCTGAGTCTTCTTCACTCTCTGCCCATTTTTTAACCTGACTGGGAACGGTAAGCATTTAAAAAAATAATTATTCCAATTTATTTTATTTCCTTTATAATTCTTTGCATTTCACTGTATGCATTTATTAACCTTATTCTGAGAAGGACTCCGTAGGATAGGCTTCTAGAGAGGCTCTAGAAGGTTATTCTAGTGAGACCTAGCCTAGGGCTAGGTTTATATGTGAAGTTCAACATTTGCATCCATGCTGAGAATAAAGTGGGAAGCCTGAGTGGATTTGATTTGTGGGATGAAGGTTCACCTCACACTGCTAGTCTTTTAATGAGTACTTGATTAATGAATGTTTGCAGTGTAGGATGATTGGGAAGCCATTAGCTCTCCCTGCATGCAACTAAATGAAAGACAAACCATCAGGGTTAACTGTTTCTAAATATATATAATGAAAATAGGGTTGAATGAATTTCCAAAGTATGATGGCAGTAAATAAATCTATTATTCAGGACTTCTGATTTGCTCTGTCATAAAGTGTAGAATAGATCAGCTGGTGAAATAAGGGAAAGGTAAAAAGGAACATTTAAAAAACAAATTTCAAAACCAGCCAGTAATTTACCCCAAGTAACCCTGGAAAATTTCAGGCTGCTTTCACTTCATGCTGCAAAGAGATGTGATAACACATGAGCACTTATGGGCATTCACCAGGAATTGACGTACCTGGCAGCCGAAACTCTATTTAAACCTGAGATTTGTTCATCTATGGAGTCATTATAAACAGGAAGGGCTGCGTCATTCATTTCATTTATAGTCTGCCTGCAAATCCAGTCTCCATAGTATCAGGGAAGAAGGAAAAGAAAAAATGAACAAGGCCTTTTAAATAATTAGAAGTTAAATGGGGGATGGAGATGGGGGTCTGGGTAGGAGTGGGGGTAAGAAAGACAGAAATACAGAGAGACACTCAGAGAAACAGGTAGAGACAGAGAGAATAACAGAGACAGAAAACAGAGATGCAGAGAGACAGAAACAGACACTGAGACAGAAAGAGAAGTCACTTTGAACTCTGTTTTTCCTTTTGCTTAAATGAAGAGACAAAGGAACTTAAAGTCAGTAAGAGCCTCATTATGGCTAAATTAGCTTGTGCAGCTGCTTGCTGAGGATCTCTTGTGGGTCTCCTGGGTTTGGTGGCCATGGAGATTAAGTTTAGCATTTCATGGGGAATGAGCTGCACATGGCATCGTTGCTTCTATCTTTAATAATTTCAGAGCTTCATTTTATTTTTTCTAAGATAATTACATGAAAGAGTTGGAAAGCTGATGTGGTGATGATGATGATGATGATGATGATAATGATAAGATAATGATAATGATAATGATGAACCACTGTGCTTTGATTAATTCCATGAACTGGGATTGAATGCAACTGTTAGTTCCCTTTATAAAACACCTGGAAATTAATTTAAAAAATGCACATAGGTTACCTGTGCTCGGTTTCTCTGGCTGTTCTAGTTCTCCTCCACCTTCCTCCCCCTCTCCCAGATCAAATGAAACTACAAACACATTAGTCAACTACTTTTGTTTTGCTGAGAAGTACCAATCGATTGCATTCTGTTACCATATATCAATATTTTGAATGGAAAGTCATAGAATAGTTTTGTCTCTGTGTTAATGTCTGCTTGCTTCAGTCTAAGAAAGACTCAATGGGGATATATTGGCTCCTATTTGGTCTCTAAGAGGGGTCCCTTGTAGAGGAGAGGAAGATGATAGGATAATGGATCTAGAGCTGGAAAGAAGTTCATCTTATCCAAATACTTCATTTTTCAGATAAAAAAATTGAGATCCAGAGAGGTTGTGTCTTGACCAAGCTCATACAAATATAAGTGATAGAGGAAGAACTAAAGAAAGAATTCTGACTTTATAATCAGTATTCTTGCCATTGTCCTATGCTATCATCAGAATGGTGGAGGTATCTTGCCATTTTCATGGGCTACAATGGATTTTAAATTTGTCTGAGAATTATTAGGGAAATACCACCTTGCATCCCCAGGAGGGAGTATGTTATTGTGAAAAGAGTCCTGAATGTGGAATCAGCTGACTTACATTCAAATCCAGGTTTATTGCATGGTCTTATGCAAGATTTTTTTTTTTTTTTAAATAGCTGCAATGTGATCCACTGGATAGATTGCTGGACCTGGAGTCAGGGAGACCTGGGTTCAAATCTGGCCTTAGACACCTACTAACTGTGTGACCCTGAGCAAGTTACTTAAATTCTGTTCGCTTCAGTTTTCTTATCTGTAAAATAGTGATAATAGTATCTGCCTTCTAGGGTTGTTATAAAGCAAGGGTCCTCAAACTTTTTAAATAGGGGGCCAATTCACTGTCCCTCAGACTGTTGGAGGGCCAGACTCTAGTAAAAACAAAAACT
Source organism: Sarcophilus harrisii (assembly GCF_902635505.1). Lineage (NCBI taxonomy): Eukaryota > Metazoa > Chordata > Mammalia > Dasyuromorphia > Dasyuridae > Sarcophilus > Sarcophilus harrisii. The sequence continues at coordinate 93,590,634 of NC_045431.1, forward strand.
TTGTTTTGTGGGCCTTTAAATAAAGAAACTTCATAGCCCTGGGTGAGGGGATAAAACGTCCTCAGCTGCTGCATCTGGCCTGCAGGCCATAGTTTGAGGACCCTGTAAGGCTCAAGAGATAATAATTGTAACATGATTAGCTCAATATTTGATACAGAGTCAGTATACTATAAATCTTAGCTATTAGCTATTATTATTCATTTGTAAAATGGAAAAATTGGACTAGCTGATTTCTAAGATTCCTTCCAACTCTAAATATTATCCATTTTGGGGATTAGAACTAGAAAATCAGAAAATCTCTAAAATAAATAGACTAAACAAGATGACCTAGAAAATCAGAGGTCATCTTGTTTAGTCTGTTTATTTTAGATGAGAAAACTGAAGTCCAGTGAAATGACTAATAAATGGCAGAGCCAGAGTCTGGATTTAACTCTTTCTACTCTAGATCAATCATTCTAGAGCTTTGACTCTAGATCAGACACTGTAGATCTTTGACTCTAGATTGAATACTATAGAGAGGTTCATTCTAGATCTTTATTCTAGATTGAGTGCTCTTTATTGCCGAATTAACTAAATCATGTTGCTTGGGACCAGTAACTTGGAACTATAGAAGTTGAGTCACCTTTGTGACGTACTTTTCAGAACTGGGTTAAGAGCGTGGAACTGGAATGTTGCTAATAACCCTTATCTATTTGAGGCTTAAGGGAGTGTGTCCTAATGGTTCTTTTGGTTACTGGGAATTCTAAATTTCCCTAGTAACTGGCCACAAATATATAAGTAGCATGGTTTGTTGGAAAGAATTCAAGTCATCAAGGCATCAAGTCAGAAAAAAATCTGGGTTCAAACCCTGGCTACCATATGCAAGGTGTCTGACTTTGGCAAGTCATAATGTCTGTAAGCCTTAGTTCATTCACCTAAATAGAGTTGATGGCACTTATGCGACCTACACTAAAAGGCTGTTGTAAGGAAAATTCCTTTCAAATATTACACTAATAATGGAATGGGAGTTATTGTTGTGAGATTTCTATGGCTCTTCAGTTGATTAGATGGATACACCTAGACAGATATAAGAGGAAATAGAATCAATATGAATAGGAAAAAAAAAGTTCATGGGAAGATGAGGGGAAGCCCTCCATTGCTACTATTCCTGATTTTAATACCTATTAAAATGGCTAGTTTCAGACATTTAAAATTAAAAAAAAAAAATAACAAAACAGCTGTACCTATTAGATCAGAAATTCTTAACTTTTCTGTGTCATGTTTCAAAAAAATTCTTTTAGAATATATGTATTTAGAAAATATCCAGGAGTAAAAAGGAGACTAATTAAATTGAAATGGTTTATATTTGTCTGTTTATTCATGTCTCTTTTTTATTTATGTATTCATCTATCAATTTAACAGTCTGTCTATCCCTTTCTCTTTTCATCTCTCTCTCTCTCTCTCTCTCTCTCTCTCTCTCTCTCTCTCTCTCTCTCTCTCTCTCCCCCTCCTTTCTTCCCTCCCTCCCTCTATCCATCCATCCATCTATTCCTCTGTCTTATACAGCTATCCCTCTTTTGAAGGGATAGAGAGCCTTTTTTTTTTTCTGCCATCATTCAGAGGCCATACAAAATTCTCATTTTATAAAACTCAAGCAATGGGAGGATGTTGTACTTACCTTTCATCACCTGTAGTTGTCTTAGTAAATGATTTTATGGGCCTTATATGGCTGGATGTTCACCACCCCTGCTCCATTGTATTTTTTAGTCTGTCTATCTGGGGAGGGAATGTAGCTCAGGGGTAGAACACATGCTTCACATGTATGGGGTTTCTGGTTCAATCCCCAGCATGTGTGAGTCAGTCTGTCTGTCTGTCTGTCCGTCCATCCATCTATCCATCCATCTATCTATCCCTTTATCTTATTCAGCTATCCCTCTATTGAAAGGGTGTGAGTCAGTCAATCTGTCTGTCTGTCTATCTATATATCTATGTTCAGGGACCTGAGGTTAAGAACCTTTGGAGTAAAGGAGGAAGACCCTGGGGAGAAAGCTCTCCCTGGAAAAATAGAAGGGCAGATTATATATAAATAGTCCTGCTTCTGCTTAGACTTCATCATTAGATTAAGATTAGCATAAGCACAGGAGAACAGGTCATACAAGGACATGGTTCTCCAAGATTAGAAATCACTTTATGCAGACACTCGAGAATCTCATTAGAATGAAATTAATCAGATACTATCTTGACAGGGAAAAAAATCTTCTTGTCTTAGTGATGAGGAGGCTACTGTGAGTTTTCATAGGTGATTGATTACTGCAGTCCTGTCAGCAGGTCTGGGAATGGGAAAGGGCAAGAAAGTACAAAGCTGGAGAATATTTTTTCTTTTAATATTTGTCTTAAGAGGCAGCACGATATAGTAAATAGATTAAGTGTCATGACTGGAGTTAAGAAGACTTGGATTTGAATCCTGACACTCTCAGTTATTGGCTGGGTAGGTCAGTCTCAATATTCTTCTAAGAAATAAAAAAGGCATATAAGTACAAATTCATAATATTCACATATAGTTTTGTCTTTTAGGGGAACCTGAATTCAAATACATTGGGAATATGCATGGTAATGAGGCTGTTGGCCGGGAATTGCTCATCTTCTTGGCTCAGTACTTATGCAATGAATACCAGAAAGGAAATGAGACAATTATCAACCTAATCCACAATACTCGCATCCACATTATGCCTTCCCTGAATCCTGATGGTTTTGAGAAAGCAGCATCTCAGGTGGGTACAAAGAAAGCCAAAAATTAGTAATATTTTTGTGTGTACAGTTATATAAAACATTTACATATATATATACATAATATATACATGTATGAAAACACAGGAGCTTGGCTACTGGTAATTCAAGAGATTGATAAATTACAAGGGAGAACATTTATCCAGTAAGCAGAGAAGAGCATTTATTAGTTAAAATGAATACTAGGATAAATTTTATTAATAAACCTATTCATGAGTTTTTTTTTTTAACATTACTAAATAACAGTAGTTCTTTTTCTAAGTTGTTTATTAGGCAAATTTCCTGTTTAAAACCCTAAAATTTGGGAGAAATATGAGAGGATATAAAAAGTGTCTTTGTTGACTCAGAATATGTACCATATATAATAAGGGAATGAATCAGTGATTTGGTATGATGGCTCCCTCTGCTGAGCTTATGGGAGAAGAACTAGTTTTCCCCAAGAGTAATATCACAACCTTGTTCTTAGAAATCATAGAGCACATTTCTAAATTAAAGCAATCTAGCACATGCTTAGCCCCCAGGAAAACTGGCAAAAATGATTCCACACTTTTATGCATTATTGTTGTTTGATTTATTATTAATTTTTTTTGGAGAAAGAATACATTGTATATGTTTCTCTTATCTTTAGGATATTTCTATGGCATCTGATAACTCATTTTGTGAAATGTCACAAAGTTTAATATTTTTATTACTCTGTTTTTTCAAAATGTACATTTAAAAATAAAAAAATAAACTTTAATAGAAAACAAAACAGAGACCTGATAGTTTGATTATTTATGATAGTCCAGAAGCTTAACCTATAATGAAGCAGAAAATTAATAACTTCCAAAGTACTTTTAAGAAAAATAGTAGTATACATATATACAAATATACACATGCATACATACATATATACAAACATATATACATATATATATACATATATTTTGAGAACTATCCAGTTCTGTGCAATTATATAAAATATTCTTATTGTTTTAGTTTATATTACTTTTGATCTACAGCCTCTAAAATATATTAAATTATCCATTCTTCAAAATAAGAAAGAATTAACTCCCTAAAATAGATTATTTTTGTTCAAAACAAGATAATCCACATAATAAAACACATTGAACATTTTAAAAAATTTCTAATTTTTAAGATTTCCTACTGAATGAAACATTTAGAAGTGAGAGAAAAGCTCCAAATCACAAAGGCCCAGTGTTTTCTTTGTCTAACTCTCTGGTTTTAGTAAAGGAATAAAAGAGCGATGTCTAAAATTTAAATATCACTTATGCAAAGCCACTTTTTGGTTAAGAAATCTAGCAGGCAATTTTAAATAGGCGCCAACCATTTTCAGGACTACTATCACTTAAACCAAATTAAAGTGAATTGGTTTTTAAACTACCAACTATTAACTTCCAACTAGAAAGGCTTCTAGTAACTGCGAATCCTTTAAAATGGTAAATCTCTATATTTATTTACATGAAAGCATCCATGTATGAATGGAGAAATTTTGTGTTTTTCACTCCTAAGAGTTAAGAACAGTCTGGCAAAGGAATGAATGGAAAGGGCAGATAATATAATTGATGGGTGTGGTAAAAAGGATATAGTAATTTCTTAGACTTGCTTGATAATTCTGCCAATGCAGTGTGAGTTATTAGGAGCAAAAGACATAGAAAAAAATAATGAGTTCAGTGATCTAAAATCCCTATCTGTTTTTCTTTTTATCTCTTTCTTTCTGATAAGCCTCTGAACTGGAGAAAGCAACTAGGTCTTACTTAAATCTTGGGTCTCTTCTCTGTCAAGTTGAGTGGAAGCTGCCACTGATAAAATCAACACCAAAGGAAAATTTGATGATTATGATATGATCACCAAGAGGCAAAACTATTATGGTTGGCTTAATATAACAAATCTTCTGAGACTCATCCTCCTTTCCTCAGTTTAGGTTTGTGACAGAGCTCAGAAACCATGTCAACAACTCTAATCTCATTGAGTTTTTTTTCTCCCTCATGTACATCCCTCATCTAACTCTCCACTCAGAAATAAAATATACTACTGGGAATGTGGCTGTATTTGCTCCCCTCCCTCTCTCTTGAGGAGTTAGGGTCATTATGTGCTCTGCTGTTGCTAACATCAGGAGGTGTGTTTTTAAACATAAATGTATGAATAATATTAAAATATAAGAACATTTTCATCAGTGAAATAAGGATAATACCATAATACATTTTTTATGATAACAGTACTGTTGAGATGAAGGAATTATTCTTATTAGTAGATTGTTAAATTCTTTGGCATTCATTAGTAGAAAAAGTTTAAAGTTAATAATAAATTTGTTTTTGTTTTTTAGCCTGGTGAGCTTAAGGATTGGTTTGTAGGTAGAAGCAATGCCCAGGGAATAGATCTGAACCGAAATTTTCCTGACCTGGATAGGATTGTCTATGTTAATGAAAGAGAAGGTGGGCCAAACAATCACCTGTTGAAAAACCTGAAGAAAATTGTGGATCAGAACACAAAGGTAAACAACATTTATGCATTCATAGATTCCATTACCTATCTCTCAGAGAAATGCTTTTGTAATCATAGAGAACTTCTTACTAGGGATAAAGTCAAATTTTTTTTTTTTTTTGATTGGGGTTGAACCATCTTAAGAACTTCAGAATCTGTGAACCATAGATATTACTAATTCCTAAGTCTGAAGATTTATTTTTGTCTGCTGGCTAGAGAACAATGATAGAGAAGTAATAAATAGGTAACTGAAACAAGATAGACAACTGGGTAAGCAAGACAGAAGCTTCAATTTAATTCTACATTTTTTATTAAACTTGGTGTCAAGAGACCAGGGTGGGTCCAAATTTCACTTCCAGTGCTATTCATCTATCTTTAGATCGTAAATTTAGAGCTAAATAAGACCTCAGAGGCCATCTATTCCAAACCCCTAATTTTACATATAAGGAGACTGAAGGCTACGTGATATCACATAGTTACTGAAGTACCAAGTGAAGGATTTGAGATTTCAAATCTTTAAGACCTCTGTTTTCAGAATCAGTTTTTCCCTGCTATAGTAGAAAGGTATGAAGATGAACAATTTGTTCAAGCTCTCAGAACCACCTGGGTCAAACTGAAGCAAAGATACTGAAGTTGTCCAGGGTTCATGTGAAGAAAGCACTTTGCAAATTTTAAAGTGCTATGTTAATATAAGTTATTCTTGTTAAGGGCTTATTTTGTGTAAGGAATTGTATTAGTTGGTTCTCTGAGGAGATGTCAAAGGGAGAAGAGATATAGGATTGCAAACGTTTTGGAAGAAACTAGGGAATGAGATCAAGAGCAGAATTAGAAGGTTTTTAAAAATTTTTATTTTGTTTTGTTTTTGGAAAGATTGTTCATCTCTTTCCCAGCACCTGGATCAAGGGCGGAGACTATTGGGGATCCAGAAGGACTTGGTTAATCTCACCAAAACTATTAAGGAGTATTTGAAAATGTCCTTTTTTGTTTTTTATTTTTTGACTAAAAAGTTGCCATTGTAACTTATTAACTACTACTATCTCTTTTTGGTTAATGACATTCTGAAATATGAAGTAGCAGAGGTGAAGAAGAACCCTGTAGATTCCTTTAATTTCCTTAATAAAGCAGAGACAAGGCTATCTTTGTAAGGAAGTGGGTGGGAGTAATGTAGAGTGTGATAGTAGGAATCAGTTGAAAGTAAAAGGGATTTCGATATAGCAGCAAGGCTCTAGATTATATTACCTAAATTTATAGTGAGTCCAGTTGACCTGGTTATATAGCATTTTTAAAAAAGTGCTGGTATAATTAAATCACCCTATATCCCTTCCTCATTAAACTCCATTGACTCCCTATTGCCCTCAGGATCCAATATAAAATGTTCTATTTTCATTCAAAGGCTATCTATCACACTCTTTCCTACTCTCCTAGTCTCCTTGCACTTAACCCACTTTAAACTCACTAACGTGACTCTGAACAAGTCACTTCACCCTATTTATCTCACTTTCCCCATCTATAAAATGAGCTTGAGAAGAAAATGGTTAAACTTTTCCAGCATCTTTGCCAGGAAAACTCCAAATGGGATCAAAGAGTTGAACATGACTCAAAAATGGGGGTACATAAGGGAAGAGATACCAAAGAAAGCTTGAGTTAACAAAACTCTATCTCATATATAAAGGAAAAGAGAGATGAGTCAAACCAATTTGCTCTGATAGGTATATGTTATGTGACATTCTTAAAAACAGGAAAGTTAGTTTTATTAGGGAAGAGAATGGATTCATTTGTGGACATGATCAGTTAGAGAATCAGAGTCATCCTTTTAGTTGTGTATCATGCTCTATAATGAGAGAAAGGGTGAGGAGTTCTGGGATATAGATGGTACTGTGTAGTGAAATGGGATAAATGGAAAATAGAGACTACAAAGGGAGGAAGGGATAATCAGCCAGATGTCAGGACAAGAATGAAGGCTTGGGAGAAGGGAGGCAGGGCCAGAGAAATTGAAGCCATCTGAAATAGCTTCAGAAGTGGTGGATAATTGATGAGCTTTGGACATTGGTCAACCTTTGGGAGCTTTCTTTGCTAAATCATTCTTGCTACCCATCTTACAGAAAAATTGTGAAACTGGATGGATTTGTACCATGCCAAAATGATTTTTGCAAATTCTGTTGTCTTCAGTGGAAGAAGCACAAAACAAAATGAAACAGTGTACCTTAGTCGTTGAGATATTTGTCTTATTTTTAATTAAATATTATTCAATTAAATATAAATAATTAACTAAAATGATTGATAATTAAATAAATAAATTTAATTATTTAAATTAATTATTATTTCTAGGCTAAGAAAGATTCGTTTAACTATATTTAATACTTATCAAATATATTTAAATATAATATTTATGATGTATTCATTATATGATAACTTGCATATTATATTTAAATATAACACCAAATATATTATAGATTTAATATAACAATATGTTAACAACAGTATTAATACATATTTTACTCATATTAAATATACATATTTCAATAGACATATAGCAATATAGACAGATAAAGTATATTTATATACATAAATGTGTTTAAAACATATTTTAAAACTAATTTAGTAATCTTTTATTGAGCTTGATTGGCTCCTCTTTAATTTCATTTTAGCAAAGGTAAATTTAAGAGAAGTGCTTCATAAGTTTTTGGACTTAGGATCCCTGTAACTCTTAAAAATTATCATGGACTTTCAAAGAGCTTCTATTTATTTTAAGTACAGCTATCCATACTTAGCATATTAGAAATTCAAATTAAGAATTTCAGTGAAAATAGTTGTGAACTTGTGGTTTCTCTTAAAGGGTCTTGGGGATCCAGGACTTACTTTGAGAACAGCTACTTGAATACAGTATGACATTTAAAACTTACTCTATTCTCTAGAATCAAGGAAGACTAATTTCCCCTCTCCTAGGTATTTCTCAAACATACATCTTTTGATCATTGCTGAGGAGTCAGTGATCATTTCTCATAATATACATCCCCTCCTCATTTTGCCCTTTTCAAACTTCTAGTTTTTATACAATAAAAAAGTTGTTTTATTTTCCCCCTTGAAGATCAGAAAGGTACATGGAAGATATTAATCTAACATTCTTGATATTTTTTCTTTCCCACCTTCAACTTCTTCTCTGGGCAAGCACATACTTGCAATGCTACAGTTCTTTCACCTAAGTATAGCATTTGCATCAGAAGCTCATGGCATGAAGGATCTGAGTATATTTTGGAGAATTTTCTTACTTTTTTTTTGTCTCATATGCTCTCACCCAGGAAACCTGGGAATTTCTATTTTTGATAGTCTGCAGTTTAATGAGATGAATTCCCAATTTGCAAGCAAAGATTTCACAACATTACAGAAGAAGGTTTTAATTAAAAAGGAAGAAAACAAAACAGAGTCCCTTGAATGAATAATTAATAACCCCAAGGAATATTGATAGCTCTCTGAAGTTCCTTATGGTCCTTCACATGAAGATTTCTCTGGTGGTAGCCCTTTACCAGCAGTCATAGTGTCCATCAATTGTCTGCTAGTCAATGTGTGTGTATGTTGGGAGGAGAAAGGGAAAGGGGAATATAATTGTGATTTCCCTACTCTATCAAGTCTCTCCTTAACTTTTTATGACAGCAAGTGTAATATTTTTATAGAAAGTAACTTTACATGCAAAAGTAGGGTCACTTTATGTACAGCATAGGATATCCTCATACCTCCTTGCTTTTGCTTTTTACATCACCTTGAAATCTTTCAAATATGGTTCTTTTGCTTTATCAGCGTTCTCAAAGATTCTGCCAGCAGATCTCAAGTTCACTTAGATTCTTTCAATTAATAAAGCATCTGAATAAAGACAGGGTAGTGAATAGTGGATCTCTTGTCTGAGAACCAGACCAGAAGGCTGGCCACCAAGTGATGAATTTAGTTTGTCATAGCAGTTAGTGAAACCATCTACAGGGTACTGCATCAATTGTGTTTTGTATTAATGTATTCCACTAATGAAATCATGAATCTTTTTAAAGTATTGAGTTAAATCCAGCCAAGATTTATTATTAATTGCCCACTATTTGCCAGATAATTGTTAGGCAGTAGGAATAATAGGACAAATGTGAGTTAGGAGTCTGGTCCTTAAGGAATTTTCATCTTGTCGGGGAAGTAAATATTCCCAGATAAATATATACAAAATATATTTTAAAATATCAAGTAATTTGGTTGGTAGAACTAATTATTGTGTGTGTATGTGTGTGTGTGGGGGGCAGAATTACAAAAGCCATAGATAGGAGTGACTTTTGAGTTGAGCCTTACAGAGAGGTAAGGGTTCTAAGTAGTGAAAATAAGGAGGGAAAGCATTCTAGCTATGGGGATGGCTTTTGCAAAGTCATGGAGAGGGGAGATGATGTTTTGGGGAATTTTATAGCCATTAATAAAGCATTCTCAAATGAGTAGGAATTAAAACCTAACCATAACCCATGTTATTTACTGTTCTTCTGTACATATCCTGTTTCCGAATTACTAAGCTTCTGAAGGAAATATTTTTCTTTTATTCTATGTTATGTTGTTAAACCTCTATTGTATGAAGTTACAACTTCCAATCCCATTTGTCCAGTCTCGTAGGATTAAGGATTAAGGTAAATATTTCTTTAAGTTAGGATCTATAGGGAAAGCTTTATTTTATTTTTTCTGGAAGAGATCCTTAGGTAGCTGGGGATGAATGAGAAAACCTGAATCTTGCTAATTAAAAATCACTATATAAAAATGTCAAATTCTTGCCTCTGGTTTCAATCTTCTGTGCAAAAAAAATATGTGATTCACTGAAGAAGGGTCTCTGTGTGATTACCATGAAAGCTTCTGATGTGGTACGTGTTTTGAAAATTTAGAATAGTCAACTTAAGGTGAACAGAGAAAGCTAATGATTAAAAGAGGAAACCGACATCTGCCACATACTAATTGAACACTACTGAATAATCTTACAGAAAAATTTCTTGTTATGTGAATTTAATGCTTATTTTTCTGCTCATCTTCCATTTACAGGCAAAAAAAAAAAAAAAAAAGGAATGTAAGGATCACTAAGAATTTTGAATCAAAAAGTATGGAGGTGATTTGCCTTAATCTCTGAAATGCCTGAGAGCTGGCCACTCAGCAAAACAGTTCTCAAAAGGAAGGTCAAACTTCTGAAATCCTGTTTCTCATTAAAATGAGAATGATAAAGTTAGGAAAAATAGTGTGTATGGAATATATCTTTTAAGTGAAGTAACCACAGGCATTTACAACCTTATTAATTTTCCTATGATGATGATCCTTTCTCTGTATTTTCCTTTTTGTCACTATCTCCTTATGTGTTGGGGTTTTTTTTTTTGTTGTTGTTGTTTGTTTCTTCTGTGTTATGTGAAGTTAGAAGAATTGGTCTAATGCTTCTTGAATATGTAATATATTATCATTGGCTTTTTCACAGCTTGCTCCAGAAACTAAGGCTGTCATTCACTGGATTATGGATATCCCCTTCGTGCTTTCAGCCAACCTTCATGGAGGAGACCTGGTTGCAAATTACCCATATGATGAGACTAGAAGTGGTAGGTATTCCTTTGACTTTTTTTCATTAGGCTTATTGATCGAAAGACTGTCTATAGGTTCCCAGGATTATTGGGAATAATTTCTTTTTGCTTAAAACCTTAGTTAAATCACTCATAATTCTCCCACAAGTTCTAATATTGTACTTATTATTCATAATTGTTCTCAAATTGTTTCATGTTTCTTAATTTTAAATAGTTTGTCACTGACAAAGCTTAATTTTTGTATTCTTTTTGTATTCCCTCTTGAACATGGCTGGATCCATAAGAAACTTTGCCCATTTGATTTTTGACAAATCACTTAGCCTTTCTAAACATCATTTTAGCTAAAAAGTAAAAGAATGGTTAATTAGGTGATCTCTAAAATCCCTTCTTCCTTGAAAACTATAATCCTTTATATCAAAACTTATTTTGTTTGTTTCACAGTACATACATTTCTTCTACTTTTTGGAAATACTAAAGGAGGAAATACTAAAGTAGTTCTGTGGAATGTTATGTTTCAAGATGGAAACAGTGATTCAGTTCAATGAAAATTTAATTATGCTCATTTTATACAAAACATTGTACTTTTGTTGGAGTTAAAAAGTTTGATATAGACACAGACTCTACCTTCAATGAATCTATAGTCTAATAGTGCAGGGGAAGAGACATATATACAAATAACTTTGATACCAGGAATAAGAGCAAAGGATAGAGCCAGATTAAGTGTTATAAGAAATTTTAGTAGGAAAGGAAAAGAAAGAAGATCGAGGATGCAGTTTTATTCTAGGTTTAGGGATAGTCTGGGGTACCAGACTACAGATATGTGTATATATAGAATCCCCACATACACATATACATTTGTATATATTTAAGGATCTTCTGAAATCTTTCCTTGAACCTCATGTCTGAATCCCAGGTTAAAAAATCCCTAGTATAACCTCTCTCTCTATTTCTTTCTCTCTCTCCATGTGTGTGTGTGTTTGTGTGTATAGGAGTCCATTTACAGATTTCAGGGAATCCTTTGTTGGTGTGAACTTAAATGGAAAAAAATGACAACTTTTGTTTTATCTTTTGAGTTTTTTATAATTCTATGCATCTTTTTTCCTTCTTAAAACATTCTTTTGAGGAGTCCAGTAGGCTTCATCAGATTGCCTAGTGCATTGTTACACTCAAGTGATCATTTATTTAAAAATGGTCAAAGAATTGCATTTAAAGATTTTTTAGCTAAATAGAATGTTTCAGAAGTCTGATTTTTTTAAAAAAGAAATGCTCTGGGAAGAAAATGAATAAAATCATTACTTTTTGTTCATCATCCAGTACACATTACTTCCTTGGGAAATTGATTGCTTATATATAAATAAAGAAGAAGAGAAAAATGAGTTTTCATATTGTAGGGGCAATTCAATTATCTATTCTGTGTATTGTCTGATATGATTAGGATACTTTTCTTGTTATCCATCTGTGTCTTGAGCCATGAACAGCAAATGCATAATAGGGAGTGGGTCAGTTTTAGGTGTAAATGGGAGGAAACCTTTTTGTTTGTGGGGTTTTTTTCTCATTTCATTCTTGCACCAAATTCAAATGGTGCCCATGTTTGCTTCCCTCCTCCTTTTTAGTAAGGATAGTTGAATGTTCTATTGTAGTCACGACTTGGCAGGCCTTCAGGCATAGCTGCTAAACGCAATAAGTCAAATTCTTGCTTTCATGAGACATGTTAGGATTCTGCACCTCAAGGAATAGAACTCTTACAAATTTACTATTTTTTCTATGTGTTCATTTTAAGGGAAGCTTATATAAATCTTGGGATCAGGAGAAACTGAGATATAAAGAGAGAGATTAAACCAAAATGGCAAAATAAAGATTCCTAGGAAGTCCTAGAAGGCACTGATAGAATGATCCATTGGTAGAATGGTTAAATTCCAGAAATAACCGAGGATTCAGGTCAACTTTAATGATATAACCAGAAATGATTCTGAAACTAGAGGTTTGATCCTAGCTATACTGTATCAAATACCCTTCTGGAAATGGAAACAGTTTTGCAGGCAACATAGACTTTTTCCAAATTGAGCTTTTTCAGATTAATTTTTTATGTCCTTAAAGACATTCCTTGGTATGTATTGTTTGTTAAGGACCTTTGTAGAGAGAACTAGTTACAAATAAAAAAAAGTGACCTTTGTAGAAAATGCCTGAGCCCAGCTGGATATGATGGCTTCTGCCTATAAATTCATCTATTGGGAAGGCTGAGGATGATGGATATCTTGAGTTCAGGAGTTCTGAGCAATAGAAAAAGGCTATGCCATTGGTTGTCTGAATTTGGGATTAGAGGTCACCCAGGTTTTCTAAAGAAAGTAACTTGCCCTAGTTAGAAGATGAGGAATCAGAAAGAATGGATCTAGGTCAGAAAGAGCAGATTAAAAACTTCTGGGCTAATCAGCTGTAGAACCAAGTCTGTGATCAGAATTACCTCTATTCTGTAAGAGATAGATAAAGCATTTTTTGTTTAATATACAGGGGTCCTCAAACTTTTTAAATAGGGTGGCCAGTTCACTGTCCCTCAGACTGTTGGAGGGCCGGACTATAGTAAAAACAAAAACTTTGTTTTGGGCCTTTAAATAAAGAAACTTCATAGCCCTGGGTGAGGTGGATAATCGTCCTCAGCTGCCTCATCTGGCCCGCAGTTTGAGGACCCCTGGAATACTTTAAGGTTCATATCTTGGTATTGTGCCTTAGAAGGAAAGAAGTCTCTTTACTTACTATTCTTAGTAACAATAAACTTTTCAAAGGCAGTTTTGTGTCTGGTTCTATATTTTTCTATCTGTATTGGAAGAGTGAAAGTAAACTTGATCCCTATTTGGAGTAAGTCCTTCTATGACTTACCAGCTTTGTGATCCTAGGCAAACCAGTTTAATTCTTTGTGCCTTGGATTTCCTTATCTTTGAAATGGGGTCAATAATATACCACTTATCTCCGCATGTGTGGGAGGAAAGTGCTTTGTAAAGAACTTTAAGACAGAAGTGTCAAAATTGGAGAGGTAGCAGCAAAATTCCCAAGTGTACAAACCAGATGAAAACATAATTAAGAAAAATTTACAAAAATAATAAAATCAATTTACTTAATAATTTATGAATATAAAATACAAAAATTTATGCCTATAACAAAATAAATATTACATGTTTAATAAAATAAATAAAATATAATAAAACACTGATAATGTCAGTTTGTAGTTATTTTAGTCAACATGAAGCTTTCAGGGATCTGTTTCTATTCGAGTTTGATTCTGACTGTTTTACAGCACGAGAGAAATGGGTATTATTTTACTTTTCCTAACCTGCATGGACTTGTTTTCCAGGTAGCGCTCATGAATACAGCCCTTGTCCTGATGATGCTACTTTCCAGAGCTTGGCTAGGGGATATTCTTCTTTTAACCCAGCCATGTCTGATCCTAACCGCCCACCCTGTCGGAAGAATGATGATGACAGCAGCTTTGTAGATGGAACAACCAATGGTGGTGCTTGGTATAGTGTCCCAGGGGGTAAGTTTGTACTTATCATTCCATAATGAACTGTTGAGAATCAGTAAGGGATAACTGAGTTCTGGGATTCAGGGCAAGAAAGAACTGAATTCAAATCCTGTCTCTAACATTAAATAGAATAAGCACATCACTTAAGATCTTTGAATCTCAGGTAATTCCCTAACATTTGTTAACTAAAATTTAGATGAGATACATCTGAGTGAAAATTAGTTGTCTGAAATGTTTTAAACTAAACAAGTCTTAAATTCTTTAAAATCACTGAAGAATAAACAATCTATAGACTAGTAGTTCTCAACAATATTGTTCTTAGGACCATTTATGCTCTTAAAAGTTAATAAGGGTTCCAGTCTTTTGGTATTTATTATGTAGTAAATTTAAAAAATCTTAAGCATTATTATGAAAATAGTTTTGACTTCATGGATCTTTTGAAAATATCTTGGAGACCACCTCCTCCCTGAACTTCTTGGACCACAATTTAAGAATCACTGGTTTAGATATTGAATATATATCAATTTTTTGAACAAAACCCAAAGATCCAAGTGAGTGAATGAATCCAGGTATGTTTTGCTCTAGTATTGGAGTTGACCCTTTAAATATGTACAATTTTGAAGATCTAGATATGTACACTGGAGAAAGATCAAACAATGTTATAAATGCAACTATCCCTTTTAATACAGGATAGACTCTCTCAATAATTCTAATTTTGGTGAATGCCAAGCATTCTCTTATTAGATTGAAGAAGTTTTGATTGCGCTTTCATTTTATCTGTAAGGTATGATTTTGTATTATCACATATACAAATCCATGAAGTGTTGATAGTAGAATTATATTGGGTCCTTCTGAACTTGTGTAATAACTTATGTCCCCCCTCCCATTCTCTGTCCCCTTGGGTACCAGTGTTTCTTATGGAAATCCAAAGCACAGAGGCTGAAAGCAAGAGAGAGAGCATTTACTTTCTTTTCTTTTCTTTTCTTTTTTTTTTTATATAGCTTTTTATTTACAAGTTATATGCAGGGGTAATTTTACAGCATTGACAATTGCCAAATCTTTTGTTCCAATTTTTCCCCTCCTTCCCCCCCATCCCCTCCCCCGATGGCAGGTTGACCAATACATGTTAAGTATGTTAAAGTATAAATTAAACACAATATAAGCATACATGTCCTAACAGTTATTTGGGAGCATTTACTTTCAAGGAGAGTGTGTGTATGTCTCCCTTCATCCCTATCTGGAACTTTTTGAAGCTCCTTTTCTGAAAGTGGAATAGGATCCACCAGCTGGTGGTCAGTAGAATTCCTCTCATTTTCTAAGATATCACCTTTCTAAAACTCACTTGGATCCCAAAACACAATCCTTGAAGGCCCTTGCAGCTTTCTCATGGGCTTGTTAAATGATTTGAATTATATCTTAAGGAAATTTACTTTTGGAATTTTCTGAGAGAGTTGCCTTGGCCATAGAATTCATCACCACGTGATGAGTAATGGTGGTGAACTTCTGTGTACTTACTGAAGGTGTTTCTTAGGAAATTTATTTGGTCTCTTGTCAGGGTCATGCTCAAAACCTTCCCAGCATGGTAGAACCTGCCAGAGTTTATGTTCCTCTAACATTGCCGCTGAAAGCCCAGGTTTATGCTCATATCACACAGTGAGGCATAATTGCATTAGGGGCAGGCATGAATGGGTGGCAGTTTGCATTATGAAGGGAACATAAATTGCAGAACCATTTGAGTAGCAGCTGAGTACTGAATATTTACTTCTTCCTAATAATGCCTCTTGTTTATTTTCATTTTAAATCCTTCCAGTTTGCTAAATCAGAATTAGCATTAATTGTTCCTTAGATATCAGGAATCCAGTGCTTAAGTTATTCCTTTCAATTTGATAAATAAACTCTTAGCCAAGCTGTAGCAATAGTTATATAGCACACAAAGGCTGCTCCCTGTTTTCTGATTTTGGCATTGGTTAATAGATATTATAGTCACTGAAGTATGATCATTCATGCTTAAGGTTTGACTCTTTGTTGCTTATTCATTTGTTTATTTCATTTAATGCTACAGAAATTCCTAAATTATACTAATTTTTGTACTTTGATAATAAAACATTTAGGAGACAGAATATTGTTGATGATATATTATCTATTTGTTTATAGAAATTAACATGTAAGTATATACATTAAATAAGATTCGTTCATGTGCTAATTGGGCATTGGTATATCTACTTCCTAACATTTCCAAAGCATTGAGTTTCTTGTTTAATTATATTCCTACCTATTTGAGTTTTAGGGACATTTCTTTCTTTCTTTCTTTCTTTTTTTTTACACATTTCTTTAAAGTGGAAGGTAAGTTGTACTTTTAATTTTACAATATTGAAAACTGTTTCTTTGCATTTAAAAATAATTGCTCAGACTTTGATAGTAATACTTAATGTTATTATGGTGCTTCATGGTTTGCAAATTTCCTTCACATACATCACTAAAATATATATGCTCAAACATATTCATAGACATTGAGAGGCAGCATAGAATAGTAGGAGAGGAAGCTGGCTTTAAAATCACGAAGACCTGGATTCAAATCCTACTTCAGAAACATACTGACTGAATGACTCTGGGAAAATCACTCAGGTGAAAGAGAGAAAAAGAGAGAGAGACAGAGCGAGACACAGAGAGATAGAGAGACAGAGAGAAAAAAAGAGTGAGAGAGAGACACAGAGACACAGAGAGAGACAAAGACAGAAAGAGACAGACACTCAGAGAGAGAGAGAATAGGAGAAAAGAGGAGAAGAGAGAAGAGGAGAGGAGAAGAAAAGAGAAGAGAAGAGAAAAGAAGAAGAGAGAAGAAGAAAGAAGGGAGGGAGAAAGCCAGAGACACACAAAAAGATAGAGACAAAAAGAAACAGAGACAGAGAGAGACAGAAAGAGACTTGTATTGGTAGAGGTAATTTCCTTATACTGGAGTTCCCAAATAAATTAAAGCTCTAGTCTACATCTTCACAACAATATTTTGAGTTGATGGAGGTCGATGGAGATTAAATAATTTTTTCATGGTCATATAAACTATTATATAGTTTAAAAATGCAAGTCTTCTGACTTGTAGTTACTTGTTCTTTACCTTAGAATGTTTTTTATTGCCATTTGATGACTTGGGAAAATGCTGAATCTAGTGAACTATTCTCGATTCTATTTATTCTTGACCTTTTGGTTATCCATTCCTTTTTCATGGCACTGCTCTCTTCTGCTTCTCTTTCCACTTACCTGCCTACCACATTTCAGTTTCCTTTGCTGGTTCATCTTCCTTCTCCTGTCTTCTAAATGTAATTATCACCAGAAATTCAACCCTTGACCCTTCTTCTATATTCCCATCTAATAGAAGCCCATACTTCTATTAAGCTAATACTTTCCCAAGCCAATGAATTCTAAATCTATATACTCAGCTCTAGTGTCTCCTCATTACTTTGATTCCACATTCTACCTAGAGGTCTTAGTCTACCTCAGACTCAGCATGTCCAAAACTGATTTCAATATCTTTACCCTTAAACCCTGTACTTTTCCCCAGTTTCTCCATTTGTCTTAAATTTTTCTCATAATCTCAAAACTTCAATTATCTTTAACTTTTTCCTGGCTCTCATTTTTTTATACACTCAGCTGTCAAAATTCGCGCTTGTAGACCCTTTTTATCTCTTTACAGATCTCCCTACCCTCTTTTTAAAAATTTTATTTTGTTTTTATTGTATGTACTAAAACAAGCATTTCCATAACGTAGAATAATGAAAAAAGATGATTGTACATGAAAGTAGAAATCCACTATGCACAATCAGCCATTTTTTTCAAATAAGAACAAAATTATGATGTAAATTTTTTTTTTCTTCTCCCCTTCTCCCATCCCACTCTAGAGATGGCTACTGTTAGGCACAAATAAGCACATTTGTATATGTGTGTGTATATACACACATGTATATATGTAAAAAATTTCTATTTATCAGTTCTTTTTCTGGAAGTAGATGATGTCTTTATATGTACTTTATAGTTAATATGATTATTTGTAATAGACAAAAATAACTTATTCCCTCAAATTTGTTCTTAAAACAATATTGCTATTATTGCATGCAGTGTTCTCTTGGTTCTGCTCATTATTTCATTCAGGTCTTTTCATGTTTTCCTAAAATCACTGAGCTCATCATTTCTTGTAACACAGGTAGTGTTTCATCACAATCATATACCACAACTCATTTAGTCTCCAATTGATGAGCATCTTTGCAAATTCTAGTTTTTTTTTTTTTTGCCACCACAAAGAAGACTATTACAAACATTCTAGAACATGTAGGTTCTTTCCCTTTTTCCTAATTATCTTTGGAAATACACCACACCAACTAGTGGTATTATTTAATCAAAGGCTATAGGTAGCTTAATAACTTTTTGGGTGGAATTCCCGAGTGCTCTCCAAAACAGATCATTTCACAATTTCACCAACAATGAGTTAGTGTCCCAATTTTTGCATGCACTCTCCAACATTTGTCACTTTCATCTTCAATCATTTTAGCCAATCAGATAGGTGTAAAATGATATCTCAAGGTGGTTTTAATCTGTGGTACTATGAATAATGATTTAGAACTTTTTTATTTATCTATAAATTGTTTTGACTTCTTCATTGAAAAACTGCCTATTCATATCTTTCATATCTATAATCAATTGAAGGATGAATTATATTTTTATATATTTAACAAAGTTCTTTATATATAGTTTTTGATATTAGACTTTTATATGATAAACTATTTATAAAATTTTCCCCCTAATTTTTTTCTTTCCTCCTAATCTTGAGTATATTAGTTTTATTTGTATAAAAATTTCAAAAATTAATGTAATCAAAATTATTCATTTTAAACCAAATTTTTCTCTCTACCTCTTGTTTATTCATAAATTGTTCATCTGTGTTTGTCTGATAAGTAATATGTTCCATGTTCTTCTAATTTTCTCGTAAAATCTCTCTTTATATCTAGATTATGTATCCATTTTGAACTTATTGTAGCAAATGGTGTGGTCTATGCTTAGTTTCTGTCATATTGTTCTACAGTTTTCCTAACAATTTTTACCAAATAATGAATCCTTATCCCCAAATCTTGTCTTTATACTTGTTAAATACAGGATTAATATATTTATTTACTGCTGTAAATTATATGCTTATTCCATTCTATTCATCTACCTTTTAATTTCTTAGCCAAAATTCTCCTTGCCTTCTAATATATTTTCTTTCTAATCCATCTAAATCTACACCTTTTGGGTGTATTTGATTAACTAGTACATTTACCAGCCTAAAAATCTATAGTAGCTCCTTATTATCTCTAACAGAAATCACAAACTCTTTAATTGGCATTTATGACCCCTCACAACATTATTCTAATTTACCTTTCTAGTCTTGTTTTATTAGACTTTCATATATTTTACATTTCAATCAAACTGGGCTATTAGGGATTCTGAATCTTCATTGCTGTAACTTGCTTTTTTGCATTCAAGTCATCCCCTATGCCTAGGATACATTCTTCATTTCTTATCAGAATCTTTCTCTTCCTTCAGGTCTTGTCTCTGGGGCTTCTGCCTCTTTTGAAAGCCTTTTGTGATCTTTCCACTGGAAGTGATCTCCTCTTTCTGACATTTTTTGCATAATAGGCATGTAATAACTGTTAGTTGAATTGGAAACACTTTCCTCTTCTTTTTTATCTCATCAGTATTTTATGCAGTTGTTATTATAAAAATATACTCACCACAATTAATTTATTGGTTATCATAGGAAAATTCAATATTGAATTCTTAATTTAAGAGATTATATCTGTATTACATCCTTATCACCCAGATTTACTGGATGGCAGATCAACAGATAACACCTTTCCCTTCTTACTAATTCATTCTTTTGCAATACTATAAGCAATTCACTCTGATAATGGGTAAGTGAAAACATGAGGATAATTGCATTGTTCAAAGAATGTTTTATAATATCACCAAATTTTTTTCCCCCTACAACCTTTTTGAATTTATAGATGATTCCAAATACAAATCTCAGAACAGAGCAGGATTGGTTCCTCAGAATAGAGTGGAAACATTTTTTTAAAAATAAAATTTATTTTTTATTGTGAATCTAATCTTCAACAAACACAAGTATTTCAAAATGCAATTTATAAAAGATTGGCTTATCTAATACATTGCAAAATTTTATGTACAATTTCTTTAAAAAAAACCCAAAACAACAAACCTTTATATGCCCATAAATAACTATTTTAACATGGCAGCAAGAAATTGCTTTATTTATTTGTGCTCCATTCAGAATTTTTTTGGTGTATTTAAAATATATTTTTGTATATTTTCATCATTAATCTATTTTAACCTCTGAGTAGAAGCCCTCTATTACAGCAAATATGTATAGTTCTGCAAAAGGTATTGATATATTAGCTATGTCTGAGAAAGATTATCATCCTTCCTTAATTTTTCCTTCCTTCCTTCATTTTTTTTTTTTTTTTTTTGTCTTCAAATCATAGCTACTTAGTTCTCATGCTCAGGTTCTCTCAGTTACAGAAAAACTTTTTTTCTCTTGGTTTTGTCTTTTTTGCTTTGACGTATTTCCAGTTTCAATTTTTGTGCAGTTCAAAGCAGAGATGGGCTCAGAAGTGAGGGAGAACATCAGCTTTGTCCCAGAATAAGAGGTCAAACAAGGACTGCCAGCAAGAACTTGAAGGGAAAGCTGATTATGTTCCAGCACTCTTGAAATTTATAATAAGCAAAAAGAGAATAGGGATAATACTTCAAATAAATATGTAGTGGAAAAAATATAAATATAAGCTCAAGACTTTAAAAAGAGATTTAATGGGAAAAATTTACATCAGAGAAAAGTTCAGGGATTCAGATGAAAAAGAAATGATATCTGAGCCCAAGTTAAAAGGACCATTTTTCTTTGAAGAACGTAGCCAATGTTACCTAGCAAATAGAATAACTAAAAAACTTAGTATCATTGACATTCAGAAATAAGTCAGGATGTAATCAGAAGTCAAGCAAAGTCAATGAGAACATTTTAAGTGTTTTCCATGTGCCAGGCACTGTGCCATACAGCTACAAAATAGTCAAAGATATATACTTATTTCCTTTATAATGGACACCAGAAGGGAAATTTCTATAGCATTTTTACTTTTGCCAAAGTAGGATTATCACAACAGTGATTTAGAGAGAGGCAACATCTGTGGTGGCTAAATGATGTTCCTTCTCAGTATTTCAGTGTATCCCTCATCAGCCAATAAATCTCAGTTAAGATAATTATATCCTTACTGCTTTGGTATCACTATTAATACCTTCAAAGTAAATATCCAGATTTCTCCTGCCCTTCTTGTCTTAGCTTTGTTGGGTTTCAGCAATTTTCCTCTTATAGCCCCTTGATCTTGTACAAATTTCTTTCAAGTCAGTAGATGGAATGGGGCTGCTGGCATTTCCTTAGTCCAATGCCTAATACAAAGTAGGTGCTTAATAAATGTCTATAAATTGTCTGGTTGGTGACAGAGGGTCTGAATTCCCAATCCTCATATTGTTTCACCAAAACAATCCTTACCTAAAGAATTACTCTGTTTCTTGTCTCTTTGTAGTAATGAACTTTTAAAGTTGGGAAATGTAGATACTCAGTTTTGCCATTTTTCTTATACTTTTTATCTACATTTTTTATTGCTATCATTTGTGGGTTGAGTTTGCACATACTCAGCTACTTTTTTTAACCCATCTGGAAATAATTGAACTTCACCTGATCTCTATTTTTATTTCTAAAAGAAATATGGCAAACTTTTCAGGTCCTTGGTATAAATCCGTAGATGTCCTTTAGGAATATTATTAGGAAAGAGACCAGGTCTTATGTGGTCTCATATTTGATTGTAATCATATATGTTTTAATTTCAAATAAGGACTTTGTAATTTTTATGAAATTATCAAGTTCTGGGAAATTTTTATCTGCAAAGAAGAACACTACATTAGATTGATAATATCACATACAAAAAAGCGTACGATTATTTCTTCCAGTAATGAAAATAACAATTTACTCATGTTTGCCAGTCCTGAACAATTCCTATCCGTGGTTCACTTCCCATTACATAGGAGTCTACTAAAATGGGCTAAAGGCTGTCATTAGCTTTTGCTAATGATTTTGCTTGATATTGCTTGATATTGTGAAGTTGCCAAAATAGGAGCTAAGTTGTCTTCCAGTTATTTCTTGATCTCCCCTTATATATATATATATATTTTTTTTTTGATCATATGTTTCTGTAAAGACTCTTTTATACCAGAAGTATCAAACATAGCCACAATCCAGTTGCACATACCATTCTCCTCAATGGGGCCCAAGCAGATTAAAATGTAACTCGGAAATAAAATGAAATTGGGAAATATTTAACAAAACAAATAACAATTAAATGAAACAAATAATATTAATATGTTGTTTTCTAAGGGGCCTTTTACAGAGGGCCCAGTTTCTTTTTGAGTTTGACACCATTGCTTTACATCACTTCTGCTGGTAAAGTTTTGCCCCCTTCCCACATCCATCATTTGTGTATCTCCATTGTCCTCTGTGGGGGGGGGGGGGGTGAGGGCGGGTCTCCAACTTTAAATCATTGGAGACATTAGTGTTGTATGACTTAAAGCCACACACTATTCCTTGAAGACTATTGATATTAAAAGGAACATGGACCTTTCTTCCAGGGAGAAGCTCCTGCTTTATTAAGAACTGAGTGAAGACATTCATCTTAATGAAAAATTCCCAAGTTGAAGAAAATTGAGGTTCCTCATAATCCCCTCCCCCAAATCAGTAAATTAGACTCAATTTGAAATTATTCTGCTTACAACAAAATCTTTTAGCTACATAGGTATCTGTTATTATTGTATTGAGGTACGAGATAACTGGGTGGCTGAGAAGGTCCCAACTTCTGCTAGGAAATCCATTCCAGTGGAAATATGAAGTTTTAATGAAGTTCCAGATTCTCTTCTATGTTTCCCTTAATCCTTCTTGAAGCACATGGTATAGTGGAAAAAGCCCTGAACTTGGAATCCTGATACTTAGCTTCAGGTTCAGCCACTTAGTTTTGTTACTATGGGCAAAGTCATTTCACATCTCCTGGTCATCTATAAAGTGAAGACAATAATTGTATTATTAGAGATGTGTCATACAGGTGCAGTAGGCCTGGATATGGGGTCAGAACTGGAGCTTATGTTTTAAAATATTAACAAACATGTTTTCTCTCTCTTTCCCACCTCTTAGTACTCCTTACCTCCTGATAGAAAGGTGATGGATTAAATTTGTGAAGACACACATTTTTAGATGTGACCAATGTGAGAATTTGCTTGGCTTAACTATGCATATTTGTCTTTTTTTCCCTCCAGTGGGGGGGAAATACTATTTATACTACCCATCTTACAGAATTGTTCTAAAAAAAATCCTTTACAAATTATAAAATACTATCAAATGGACTATTATGAAATGTAAAATATTTTTCCTGTTTTAATAATAGTTGTTTATTTTTCAAAATGCATGCAAAGATAGCTTTCAACATTCACCCTTGCATATCTTTGTGTTCATATTTTTCTTCCTTTCTCCCTCCCCTAGATACAAGTAATCCAATATTGGGTAAATTTGTGCAATTCTTCTAAACATATTTCTACATTTATCATGTTGCACAAGAGAAATTAGATAAAAACAAACACAAATATGCAAACAATAACAAAAAAAGGTGAAAATAGTATGTGGTGATTCATATTCAGTATCCCCATACTCCTCTTTTTGGATGTAGATGGCTTTTTCTATCATATGTCTATTGGAACTGACCTGAACCACCTCATTGTTGAAAACAGCCATGTCCACCAGAACTGATCATCACATAATATTGTTGTTACTGTGTACAATGTTCTCCTGATTCTGCTCATTTCACTTAGGATCAGTTTATATAACTCTCCGGGCTTCTTTGAAATCATGCTGCTGATCATTTCTTACAGAACAATAATATTCCATAACATTTGTATACCATAACTTATTTAGCCATTTCCCACCTGATAGGTATCCACTCAGTTTCTAGTTCCTTGTCACCACAAAAAGGGCTACTATAAAGATTTTTGCACATGTGAGTCTCTTTTCTTTTTTTATGATCTCTTTGAGATACAATTCCAGTAGAGACATTGCTAGATTAAAGAGTATGCATAATTTTGGAATGTAAAATATTATTAAATGGACTATTATATAGTTTTCATAATTTGTATATTTTTTGGGGGGGCAGCTTAGTGGCACACTGAATATAGTTTTGGCCCTGAAGTCAGGAGGACCTGAATTTTATTCAAATTCAGTCTCAAAACCTTACTAGTGACATGATCTTGGACAAGTCCCTTGACTCTGTGTCAATTTCCTCATCTTTAATATGAGCAAATGGCAAACTATTCTAGCATTTTTTGCCAATAAAACCCCCAAAAGAGACATCAAGAGTTAGATATGAATGAAAAATGATTAAGCAACAACAAAAACAGCTATTACAATTAGGAAAACACTTTAATATTTTATATCAATAACATTCTTCTTAGCAAAAAATTGGCAATTCCTAGCCATTTATTTCATGGCAGCAGGCCATGGCACGTTGCCTGTCCAATGACTCAGGTACTTCTGACATTGAAGTGCTACCATTCTACTTTATATATTCCAGTATATATTATCTAATAACTGATCTTCTGGGGTCAAAAGAATCTTGGAGATTGTGAGGAGTCTCTAAGAAATTTCTTCAGGATATTCAAAATATATCGTAATGTCTCTTCCTTTCAGTGGATAAATCCCAGGGCTTAGAATCAGGAAGGAGATTCATCTTTCTGAGCTCAAATCTAGTCTTAAACACTTAATGACTATGTGACTTAGGGCAAATTCTTTGCCTTGGTTTCCTGTTTTGTAAAATGAACAGTACTTTTGCCAAGAAAATCCCAAATGGTTTATAAAGAATTGAACATAACTGAAATGACTGAACAACAATAAAACAGTCAGGTCCTAGATGATTATGGACCAAAAAATACTTCATTTTAAAATGACTAACATTCTTTTATGAAAGAGACTCAGCCTGAGGAAGGAATTGACCTATGCAATTTAGCCTCTCTGTAATTGCTTCTAGGAGCCTCCCTAGACTTCCTTGCAAGTCTTCCGCCTCCCTTGCCATTGAATATAGCAGAATCCTTTCTGTACCATTTTAGGCCTCAAATTGCAGTTTTTCTCTCTGGTGTTTTGGCAGGCATGCAGGACTTCAATTACCTCAGCAGCAACTGTTTTGAGATCACAGTGGAACTCAGCTGCGACAAATTTCCCCCAGAGGAGACTTTGAAGAGCTATTGGGAGGATAACAAAAACTCATTGATCAATTACCTCGAGCAGGTAAAATTAGCTAGTGAATCAAGAGATCTGGTACCTTTAGAAGTGATGGATGCTGATCCTCTAGTCCTGAGAAAGCACTGTATTTTATTGTCCTAGGCCTTGTATTATTTAAAAAACATTTTTTTTACTGTTTACCTTGTTTATTTCATAATTGTGCACCAAGATAGGAAAACACTTTTTTGGGGGATGATAAGTTTAATTTATACCTCCCTATTATGTGTCTTCTGAAATATAGAATGACTTTACTGTTTGAGTTGTTGAAAGAGATTAGTAAAATTTGTTCAAGTAAAATCTCCTTTATCAGAAATTACTCCAGAAAAAAATTCTCTTAAATGATCAACCTTAGTCATGTCTACCCCATATGCTGCCACAAAGGCATAGGGCCTGTTCCCTACAAGAGACTTCCTTTAGTCTTTAAAATTTTGGGTCTCAGCAGGTAGCTCTTAGAATTCTATTACTTGATTGCTTCCCTCTCCCAGATGCACCTGGAAGCAGTATCCTGCCCACTACTCTTAGTACCGGAGTGTGGGATAAATCCAAGAATCCGAAAGCTTCTGACCCTGCTTATCCTAAAGCCTTGCTCATCCTCCTGTTCCAAGGCATGCATGGCAGCCTGCAGCAAAAGTTATAGTTCAGTATAATAATGTAATCTCCTCGAAGACAGAACCTTTTTCATCTTCAGAACCTAGTACATATCTAACACATATACTTAATGAATTGCATTGAATAAAAGCATTTCCACGCCCAGTCCTTACTAACCATTACTTTACTAATTTGAATATATCAAATACCATTAGTTCTCTCCATTTAGCAGGCATCCATTTAGCATTTCAGAGATGCTGTCCTTTGGGTCAGATATTTTCTCTATATTTGAATGTCTATAACAATATTTATCAGATGATTTTAAATGTATTTCAAAATGTCCTGTACCTGGGGAGATACTGTGCTTATAGATATATGCCCACATATATATGTTGTTCTACAGCATCCACTTGGAATTCTTTGGTTTAATTGGTGAGGGCAATTCTTTTACCATATATAAAACAAATAAGCATGGGGATTCTAAGTGAAATCCTTTCCTGTCACTGTGGCTGGCAGTGTTATTATTTGCTGCAGCTGGCAGCACCTTCACAGAACCATAAGTTTCCATGTAGGGGATTGAGGGATAAGTTAAAAAAAAAGAGGACCTGAAGCATTTGGATTTGAAAAAATTGAATAGAAATCCATTTCGCTCAGAAAAGACTTACAGGTTCACATGGCCTCATTTTTTCTTACTGCAAACACTGCTTAAACATCCTTTAGATTGTAAACTTCTTGACAACTTTTGTCACTGTATCCCTATATCTAATCATAATTCTTACATTTAATAAATATTTGTTGAATAAGTTGTTGGATGAATGACACTAAGCCTATTTTTTTTAGAGCGCTTGGTTCTTCAGGAAAGGGGATATGTATCCTCAAAGTATTTAGCAGATTTTTAATGCATTTGCAAAGTATTGCTTTTTTTTTTTTGAGGATAATTCTTAAATCAACTGACAGCTCTTTATAATTTTATATGAAACTACATACACATTCCTTTCAGATCCTGCCTTGAATAGTTTTGGGCTGGTTTGCCCATTGGATTATAGTTTGGTGCTCAGCTATCAATAGCTAGGAAACACATGATACCCCCAAACAAATAAAAAAAATTTCTGATGTACTTCCCTCCCTAATTTCTTCAAAATCACAGTAATCATAATTACTCAGCATGATACTATCAAAAAAAATACTCAACTTAAAATCAGAAGGTTTCTTTCTTGACTCTGAATCTTATCACTCATATGATAATAATAAAATAATAATAATGATAAATAACTGGCATTTGTGTAGTTCTTAACTGAACCTCTGCAGCAAAGTGCTTTGCAGATATTATTTCATTTGATCTTGGGATCAACTCTGGGAAATAGGTGATATTATTTTTCCAGTTACAATTGAGAAAACTGAGGCAAATAGAGTTAAGTGACTTGCTTAAGATCACAGGTACCTGAGGCTATTTAAAGCCAGGTATTTCTAACTCTAGCACCATTTGTCCTCTTTAAAGTCATAGGAGTTAGATTAGATGACTCCTCAGCTACTTTCAGCTCTTATTGTGTATTATCCTAGAGCAGTGGTTCTCAAACTTTTGTTCTCAGTATCTTCATGTTGTTAACAAACTATCAAGGATTTGTTCAGAGTTTTTGTTCACATGGGTTATATTTATAACTATTTACTATATTAGAAATAAAAAATAAATTTGAATTTGTAGACCCTCTGAAAGGGTTTCAGAGACCCCAATAATTCTTAGGACAACACTTTGAGGACCGCTGTCCTCGAGTGACACAATGGATAGAGTGCTGGATTTGGTTGGAGTCAGGAAGTCCAGCGTTTACATCTGACTTCAGATATTAGCTGACACTACGACAAGATATTTAATGTCTCAATGTCTCAGTTTCCTCATCTATAAAATGGGTATAATAATAAGTAGATACTTTCCAGTATGATTATAAGGCTAAAATGATACAATATTTAATTTTATTATAGTGGTTATCTCAGAGTGGTGTTGAAGTTACAAGCGATTGAAGAATGAATGAGTAGGGAAGAAGCAGAGACAGTGACTTTTTTTTTTTAGTTATTAACTTTGGGTTATTAAGATTAGGCAACATATATGATGATGCTATGATAGTTGTAGCATCGGTAACCTATTAAGGTTGGGAGGGATATGGGATGACAGCACATTGTAGTGCTATTGGCAACCTATAAAGGTTAGGAGAGATATAGGATAATAGCATGGGGAGATGGCAAAGTTAAGGAATGATTTTTCTTTAGTGGAAAGATCTGAGAATATTTAGAGGGAGAGAGGAAGAAGCCAGTGTGTAGAGGGAAACAAATTGATGAAGGCAAGCCGTGATCAATGAGATAAATTCTGGGAGGGGATGGGATCACGGCACTAATGAAATAATCTTGGCAAGAAGAGCAGCTTCACTTTTTGTGACTGGGCCAGAGGAGCAGATTAGTGAAACTAGAGAGAGGTCAGAAAGTGAAGGAACATTTATTAAGCAATCGGTATATGACAGGTACTGTAGGAAATGCTAGATATAGAAAAATATGTAAAGGCAGTTTTAAGATGGCAAAGAGGGGAGAGGGAGGAACTCATGATGGATGGATGGTCCATAGTTTTCTAAGTAAAGTGAGAATTATTATTTTCTGAGAGAGAGGAAGGTAGTGATAAGAGTTGGGGCTGGAAGGGAGAGGAGGTTTGGGAGAAGACCATGGATCTTTGGGATCCTAAAAGACCTTTACTAATGAACCCATTGTTTGACTTGGTAGTTTTCCCTTTCTCGTGAAAGTAGAGGATAGAACATTAAAAAAACCCTCATAACAATCCTAATTTCTTGCTTTAATTGTCTGATTTGTTTTTAAATTCTGAATGATTTAATTGTCTTTTGTTGCTCCCCTAAAGAACATGTATATGTATTTATATGTAGCATATAAAATGCTACATGTTTTCAGATAATTTCTGATGATACATTTTTGATTCTTGATTTTCACAGATTCACAGAGGGGTTAAAGGATTCGTTCGAGATCTTCAGGGTAAACCAATTGCCAATGCCACAATCTCCGTGGAAGGAATTGACCATGATATCACTACTGGTGGGTGTTCTCTACCTTTCTAGGGGTTTATTTTTTTTCTTAGCAACCTTTCACACAGAGCATAATTGCTTGTTAATGCAATTATAAAACATTCTGAAAAGCAGCTGGATTGCTCAGACCTCTTAATTAGGCACTCTAGGAAGGCTGTACCTCCCTAAGGCTAGGAAACTCACACCTGGGAAACAGGATGCAATGGAATCAGACCTGGGACAGCTGCTGCACCTAGAATTTAGGAAAGGCAGCAGATGGCGCCCTTTCCTTAGAATTAGTGTGGACACTAGCCGGTCGGGCTTAAGGAGGGGTGATTGACTCCGAACACAATATTTATAGATTCTTCTTGGTGCATGAAGCAGAGGGAAAAATGATTTATTTTCAATTTTCTTCCCTTTTCTAGTTGGGAGTGGACATTCTAATAATTCCTGGAAAGGCAGGCAAGGAATCAGGCAGGAGACAAAAAACTAAGACTCAAGGTCATCCTTGAGGATTCAAGAACTGACTCTTGTTTCCAAATAAATCAAAAGAAAAACCCAAATTTTCCATTAATAAACTTTAGCCCAAGGAGGCATATGGAGAAGATTTAAGTGCAATACAAAATTTCTGGATTTTTCTGATTACTAACTGTTGGTTTTCTGCTTATTATTCTGATTATTAGCTTTGGTTTATTACTCAAATTTCCCTTTTCCACCTTTGTGCCTCCCACAGTTCCCTTCACTTAGAACTTTATCTTGTCATACACCTCCCCGCAAAACCCATCAGAGTATTATTAATCTCTGACTTCTGACAAGATCCTTATTATTGTTTTTAAGTCATAGAAATCCTGGTCCCATTGCTGGAAGAACTTGATATCTCTTATGATATTTGTGATGTGTATGTTAATACATGAGCATCTTTCCATTCTTAGTTTAATGTAATTTTTTGGTTTTGACCTATGCTTTCATCAGTGGAGAAGAATTCTTGTAGAGGAGACTTACCTCCATTGAGGCACATGGGCAATTCATCTACAATTTTTAATTTTCCAAGGATGTTTAAGAATTAAGTGACTTTCTCATGGTCAGAGGCAGAATTTGAACTTGTCTCTTTGATTACAAAGTTCTTCACTTTGCCACAATGTCTCTGAGCTGAATGTTAGGATCTGTAAAAAAAGATCATATTTACCTAATCTTTCTTGGAGTTTTATCATTGCCTATATAAATGAACTTTAAAATAGATATATAATGAAAAGGGTTAAGTGGCAGGGAAGCTGGCACTCCTTAGCCAGTATAATTAACAGCTTCACATCAACACCTTGTGATTTGTTGGTCTGTTTTTCTATATAGCAAAGGATGGTGATTACTGGAGATTGCTTGTACCTGGTAACTACAAACTCACAGCTTCAGCTCCGGGTTTTCTAGCAATAACTAAAAAAGTGGCGGTTCCCTACAGTCCTGCTGTGGGGGTGAGTAATTGCTGTCTCATTTAAATGCTTTCAAGAGGAGAAGCTCTGTCATCATGTTAGTTTTGGAAGAAATGCAAAGGTTTTGTCAATCAGTCTTTAGACATTTATTGAAAACTTATTATATAGAGGCCCAGTGCTAGGAGTGGAAATAATGAAGTATAGGTGTTTGTTCTGTATAGAGAAAGGAGCCCTTTTATATCTTGGGAAAAGGGAAGAGGTAATGAAGGCCAGAGTCACATTTGTCTTGTTGGGGTTGTCTTGGCAGTAGTATATACCTAGGGCTATGAGTTGACCAGCAGGCCAGCTGAATCAATGTATAAAATGAACCACTCCAACAAGGGAGCTTGCTGTATTCATTTGTATGCATTATAGAAGTCCACACATGAAAACCTATGTTGTTTATGGAACATGTGGCTTGAGTTTTATGTGTGAATGTAAAAATCTTGACTATATTTTAAAATGAGAGGCAGGGCAATATAGCGGATAGAAAAGCAGTCACAAGACATGAACTCAAATTTTGCCCCTACTACTTATTATTGATGTGGCTATGGACAGGACACAGAGTCTTCAAGAACTTCAGGCTCCTCTTTAAAATTATTAGGAAGCATGGCACAATGGAAAGAACTTGGGTTTCTAACCCAATCTGGAGGCAAATTCCAGATTTGCCATTTATTACCCGTATAACTATCTGTAAAATGAGAGTTTCAGAGATCCCTTCTAATTCTCATTCTCTGATCCTGTGACAAGGCTCCTTCTAGTTTTAAGTTTATTATTTTAAGCTGTATTTTTTTTTAATAGGCAGAAAGGGCATAGTGGCAATTCTAAATTGTGGGCTGGAAGGAGATTTAGGGAAAGTAAAGGAAACATACTGGACCTTGTCAGAAGATCCAAAGTAAAGTGTTTTGAAATTTTGAGTATAAAAATCCTAAATACCATCTTTTATCTTTTGATAATCCTACAAAACCATTGAGTATGGGCACATATGTAGCAGTAAAACTATAAACAACAAAGGGAATTCTAGTCAGTCAACAACACTTAGCATTCTGTCTATTCAGGGGACTTTATTGAGCCCTATTTGCCAAATCCATAAGATAGATATTGCTTCTTAGTTTTGCTAAGAAAAAAAAAAACCTATATTTTTTCAGTCACTATTTTCTTCCTTTCATCCTCTAGGTTGATTTTGAATTGGAATCATTGTCTGAAAGAAAAGAAGAAGAAAAAGAGGAACTGATGGAATGGTGGAAAATGATGTCAGAAACTTTAAATTTTTAAGGAACGGCTTCTATTGATTTGCTGCTTTTAATCTATGACATGTTAACTTAGTATGATGTAGTGTGGAGTCTATTTTAGATTTTGTGCAGTTAAAATATTTAACTTTGATTTATTTTTTCCAGCAATCATTTGAATATTAACCATTATCACTTAAATATAGATTCTTAGATAGAAAAATAAGAACTCTTGATTGATTTCATTCTGTTATATCTGGTTCACTTTTCCTGCATGGAAGATGCAGAAAAAATTAACATGATCTCAGCAGTCTGAGCAGAAATGCAATACTCTACATGTTATTTACAATCCTGAACTTTCCGAATAATTCTGGCTTTTAAAAATTAGTAAAGCCCAGATAATAGAAATATTTGGTGGTATCTATGAATGGGGTCTGCTTCATATTAGTTCATGTAGTGAATGCTATTGCAAAGATATATAGGGACAGCTTGGTGTTGTAAGCCATATATTACAAGAATTAAAGTCCAGTATAAAATGTTGTTTGTTTCCCATGTGACCAGCTATATAAACCCTGATCTTGTTAATGCATTTATCATAAGATGGGAAAATACATATTTGCTGAGCATTTTTATGAAAGGAACCGAAATTGATCAATTGTATGTACATATGGGAACAATGCAATTTTGATCTTTTGCCTGTTAATGTTACTTCAAGACTGTGAAGTTTTTCTTAGTTGCTTATGACCCTGAAATGACAATTTGAGTGAATAAAGAAACAAACAAACAAACAGATCACAGTTGTATATGTGTTTTTCCCCTCTTCCTTTAGACATTCTATGATCCAAGGAATTAAAATGCGGTCTGTGGTTTTATGAACCTGGGTAAGTCTTCTTAGTGCTCTAAGCAGCTAAGACTAATAGGTTCAGAGATGTTGTAGACTTGCATTGGTAGTAGTTCTCTTTAGCAATGAAATCACAAAGCTAGTCCTTATACTGGGATTTCCAGAGGAAATATGGTATACTGAATAAATTGTAGGATTTGGAAATTAGGAAGAGATATGTGTTCAAATCCTGAGGGTTCTCTGGAAACTCTCTAGTACTTATCAACTAAGTCATAGTTTCATTCTATAGGGTGTTTCCTCTCTTGTCAAAATCACAAATATTTTGTATGTGATTTTGTATGGAATATAGTTTTTTGTTTCTCTTTGGAAGACAAAAGCAAAATGGCAGAAAGTTCATGTTGATTTTCCATTGTCATGAGTCCACTGGAGTTTAGGAACTTAACTAGGAAATCGATTAAGAAAATAAATTGTGATGAGATTTACATAGTTTCAGCATAGATAACATTGGTCAGAGAACTGAGTTAATTATAGCATTAATTCAAGGAAAATCTAATAGTGCCTTAAAGATATTCTTACTTCAGGTCAAATATTCGGATCTGGTAATTCTAGTGCTTGCTTCATATGTATACACATAACTATAGTGTTCTCATTGAGGAACAATAACTGTCAGATATTTTTATTAGAGAAATTCAGGAAGTGGATTAATGATGGGAATTGGGAGCAGTAGATGGAAAATCAAAATTTGAAAAAAAATTAATTCATTAATTTTGAAATGTATTTATTTTTAAATTCAAGGATGCATTGCTTTGTAATGAAGAATTTCTCTTGAATTTAATATTTTGACTCAATTCTTGATGTAAATAAGATGAATGTGGCTTTACAGAATGGGGCTTAGTAACTATGTCATTCCCATTATTATCTGTGTGAAACAATCAAAGCAAATGATCTTTAACCTTGAAGTCATTTATGTGAATGATCTTCAAGGTGAATGAAAGTATCATTATTTCTAACATATAATTCATCTTCTTTGTAAAGACCAACTAAAAGTCATTCCCATGGCTAAGACTTGGCTTTAGGGATTTCTATCTTGGAAACATAGGGGTATAATGAATTGCTCTTGTGTAAATCCTCTTGTAGCCTATTCCTACTGTTCTTAGGTAAATATTCTTTTTCAAATTTAAATACTTGAAATGATCCATAGGTTCCATGATTTCTTCAAATAAAAAAGTTCTCTTCAGGGCCAATCCACCAAAAGTCTTCATCTGTGACCCCCCCCAAAATTATAATTTTATAATTTATCTTCTGGTGATGAGCCTCCTCAAATTTAGTAAAACTGATCCTTGGATGGCAGATACATAATCAATTCTTAGACTTATTTGCTCAAAGGGTACCTTGAAAACCTACTTGTGCTCAAAGGGTACCTTGAAAACACAGAAATATCTTTATATTACAGAGATATCAGGAATTCTCTATGTTTCTTGGCCTGATTCTTGATCATAGTCCTAGAATCATAGGTTTTAGAGATATGTTAGAAATGAAAACTTCAGACCCAAATTCTTGGAGTGAGTCTAGGAAGGCTTATATTACATTTCTTACAAGAAGTGGGTGCCATTTCTCTTTGAGAGTGCACAAATATTGTTTATAGAGGCTAGAACCAGCAATTATATTCCATAATCTTGCCCTGCTTTCTCATCCTTCGAATTTCAATTGTAGAAAACCCTTCCAAAATTTAATATTCCATGATACTCCTATTATATACATTCCTTGATATGTTTCCATGTTCCCCCTTCTCCTTGTCACATGATCACATATTCCAAAAAATAGTGGATGTTTCCTACTTAAGGGAGGAGAAATTAATATAGATGAAGCTTATTAAGCATGATTAATTAAAAATTTAGCTTGGCCAGGGTATAAACCCTAGTCATTTGCACTCAGTCAGCACCTGCAGTTACTTTTGCTGACTTAAGACATTCTTTAAGTCTCTTCAGCCAGGATGTATTACCCTAAAACTTATATTTGTTTCTACCATGACAGCAGAGAGGGAAGTTGTGAGACGGAAACTTTTCAACTATTGAAACAAAACCTTATAATTTTACTTCTCACAAGCTAGAAGAAACTTCAGAGACCAGCTATTCTGACCCTTTTATTTTATTTTTTAAAAAAATATATTTTATTCCCACAATTACATATTAGAATAATTTTAAAACTTTTTTTTTTAAGTTTTGAATTCCAAATTCTGTCTCTTCCCTCACCTTTTCCCCCTTCCCTTGGATGGCAAGCAATCAGATATAAGTTATACTTGTGCAATCATGTAAAAAATTATATATTAGTCTTTTTTTTTTTTTTTTAACAAAGAGATGAAACAAAAAAGAATGGAAGAAATTGAAAAATAGTAGACATCAGAATTTATTCAAACAATATCATTTCTTTCTTTGGGAGGCAAATAGTATGCTTCATCATTAGTCTTGGGATTGTCTGCAATTGTAATTGTATTTCTGAGAATAGCTAAGTCATTTTCAATTCTTCATCAAACAATATTGTTACTATGTACATTGTTCCGATTCTGTTCACTTCAATTTGCATCAGTTCTTATAGTTTTTCCAGGTTTTTCTGAAATCCTGCTTAACATTTCTTCTAGTAAAACAGCATTCCATTACAATCATATACCACAACTTGTTTAGTCATTTAACTATTTTTATATTTTATAGATATGGAGGCATGGAGAGATTTAGTCACTTATCCAAGGGCATATAGATGATATTTGAACTCAGGTCCATGAATTTTTTTTATTATTATAGCTTTTTATTAACAGAACATATGTATGGGTAATTTTTCAACACTGACCCTTGCAAACACCTCTGTTCCACCTTTTTCCTTCCTTCCCTCCATCCCCTCCCCTAGATGGCAGGCAGTCTCATATATGTTAAACATATTAAAGTATATCTTAAATACAATATATGTGTACATATTTATACAGTTCTCTTGTTGCACAACAAAAATTGGATTTAAAAAGAAGGTAAAAATAACCTGGGAGGAAAAACAAAAATGTAAGCAAATAACAACAGAAAGAGTGTAAATGCTATGTTGTGGTCCATACTCATTTCCCAGAGTTCTTTTGCTGGGTGTAGCTGGTTCTGTTCATCACTGATCAATTGGAACTGATTTGGTTCATCTCATTACTGAAGATGGCCATGTCCATCAGAATTGATCATCAAATAGTATTGTTACTGAAGTATATAATGATCTCCTGGTCCTGCTCATTTCACTCAGCATCAGTTCATGTAAATCTCCCCAGGCCTTTCTGAAATCATCCTGCTGGTCATTTCTTACAGAACAATAATATTCCATAACATTCATATACCGTAATTTATTCTGCCATTCTCCAATTGATGGGCATCCATTCAATTTCCATGGACTTTTTTATTATCACACTTGAATCCTCCATATTTGCCAGATTGGTCAGTGAATTGATTTGATTCATGATAACATAGCTTCATTTTCATTGAGACTCTTTTTACTCATAAAATAATTCCAAATGGATCAGTTCTAGTGATCAAACCCTAGGGCAGCAATTCTATTCTATTTCAAGGATTCTTATTGCAGCTGGTGATATTCAGAGTAATCTCAAATGATTACTCACTTTGAACTGATTTGTCTCCATGACTCAGAGGAGACGGTTTTCATGATATCAGGCCAGGAGACTGTCAGTGTTTATAGATTGCTATCCTTTCTTCCACTGCTGCTTTTATTTCTTACTGATCCCATGTTATTTCTTTCTATCTCTTCCTCCACCTTTTTTCCCCCATTCACTCTTTCCAAGGTTCACTGTCCTGATTACCTCCTGCTTTACACACAGCTACTTACTGAAAATCAAAGGGAAGAATTCACACTGCAAAACCAAATTCTCAAAGGCTTTTCAGTCTCTCCTGCTGATTTTTAGCAAGTGAAGTAGATTTTTGCTTCTGAAAGTAGGTCTAAGGGTGTGATTTGAAGAACATTTCACATAGAAGTGAGCCCTTGAAGTAAAACATTTTATCATGAATTTGGTGATAACATCAGTCAATCATCTTCCTTATAAATCTACTGATGCTTTATTTTAGTGTGTGAGTATATACTTCTTTTCTTTTGTAAGGTGCTAGTTGTTCACTGGCCTATCCTTTATATTGCTCTTAGAAACATTGCTTGAGCTCAGCAGCTTGGTAGTAAAAAGCTAAAAGGAAATGACATTATTACTAGTTTGGGGAACTGGTGGTTGTTGACAATAATAATAATAAATAGACATGTATATACTGTTTTAAGGTGTGCAAAGTACTTTACATCCATTATTTCATTTGAGTTTTCCAATATTTCTGAAATAGGAATTCCTAAATCGCTGTGGGTTATTTTTGTTATTGTTGAGTTTTGTCCAACTCTTGTTGACCCCATTTGGGGTTATCTTGACAAAGATGCTGGGATGGTTTGCCAATTCCTTCTCCAATCTATTTTACAGATGAAGAAACTGAGGCAAACAAGATTAAGAGCTTTAGCTAGAATCACACCATTAGTAAGTTTCTGAGGCCAGATTTGAACTCATGGAGATGAATCTTCCTAACTTCAGCTGATACTCTGTTCATTACTACCTTCCATGGATTATCCATGCTTATAAATATTTAGGTTAAGAGAAGTAGCATGCTAAAATGGATAATAATAGTGATATCTGGTATTTATATGTCAATTTAAGGTTTGCAAAATACTTTAAATATATTATGTCATTGGATCTTCACAATGATCTTTGGAGATAGCAGCTATTCCTACTCCCATTTTACATATGGGAAAACTGAGGCTAAACAAGGTCACATAGCTCAAAAAGTATCTGAGATAGATTTTTAATTCAGATTTACTGATTCCAAGTCCATTGTTCTACCTACTGTACTTCTCAATACTTAGTGTTTAGAGATCTGATCATGGATTTGAGATGTAGGTTCATTGGGACCATAGGAAGCAAGATCATTTGCTGGGCAATATGACCAAAGACTCTAGCTATGACTTCTGCGTGGAGGGGAGCACCCAAAACAGAACTCAGAAAATAACAATAAGGCTTAGGGCATCATTCCTCATACCTCAGGCATATAACTTGATTATATTAACAGTTGCTAAAAAAACAAAATAAAACAAGCAAAAAAATGAATAATAAGAAGAGAAAGAACCCAACCATAGATAGCTACTATGGGGATTGAGAAGATCTAGGTTAATATTGAGAAGAAGATAATGGATCTAAAAAGTCACTCCTTTTTAAAGGATAAACATCAAAGGATCCCAAGTACAAAAAGAGTTCTTGGAAGAACTTAAAAAAAACTTTAAAAATCAAATAAGAGAGATAGAGGATATTAGAAAAAAAATTAATAGGAATCCAAGAAAATAAAGAAAATTATGAAAAGAAAGTCACCAACAGGAAAAAAGAATCAAAAACATAAGGAAGAAAATAATTGCTTGAAAATTAGAATTGGATAAGAGGAAGCTAATAACATTCTAAGGCATCAAGAAGTCATAAAACAAAATCAAGAGAAAAATTGATATGGAAGAAACTATGGGGGAGGGCTAATAGTGCTGGAACCTTGCTCTCAACATGAATGGGTTAAATAGGGAACTCTCTCTCTCTCTCTCTCTCTCTCTCTCTCTCGCTCTCGCTCTCGCTCTCGCTCTCGCTCTCTTGCTGTCTCTCTCAGACTGTCTCTGTCTCTGTTTCTCTCTGTGTGTGTATGTATGTGTATATATATAAATATAATCTAGAAGGGTATAAAAATCTTCTGAATTCAGAAAGAAATAAGGGGAGAAGGGGGAGGAGGAGAGGATAGGGAAGGAGCTCTTAGAAGGGTGGTTAGGTTAAGGAGTGGGGGACAAGGAAAAGGATAGAAATAAAACAGAGGAATGAAAAGAGCATGAATAGGGTGAGAAGAATAGTGAGGAAAGATAGGAGTAAGGAAGAAAAATACACAAGTAAATCTAGCCTAGAATATGAATGAGATGAATTTACCTGTAAAATGAAAATGGATAGCAGATTAAAAATTTGAATTTCATAGTATGTTGCTTTCAGGATGCATTATAAAAATGAGAGATAGATAAAAACCATGGAAAGACTTTGAATTAAGAAGAAAGATTCCTTCTATCTTCAGAAAAACAGATGGTAGAAGGAAATAAGCACAGTATGAACATATATGTACATATATCAGTGTATGTGTGTATATTTGTAGATATCTCTATATGTATATATATATGTGTATGTGTATATCTATTTGTATCTATCTATCTATCTATCTTTCCATACTTAATTGTAGCCTTCTTTAGGGTAGAAGGTGATCGAGAAGAAAAAAATAAAGTAAAAAAGCGTATAGTAGAAAATAAAAGAAAAGGAAGCAAAAAAGCTGGGAAGTTTTGAAAACAATGTATAATATTTATTATATAGGTTTTCTCTAAATAGAAATTTGTTGTTTTATAATGAATACTTTCTTATGGTATACTGTGTACATGGAAATATTTTTCTTTTCTCATTGTGTATTTAAAATAAAAAAATTACAAAAAAGAGAAAAAATTATAACATTTAAAAAAAAAGAAAAAAAAAAGCCTGTTCCCTAGTTACTCTTCCTTCATCTGGTACTTCCAAGGTTCATTCTTTGAACCAAAATGGAAGACTTTGCACTCATCCCCATTGAATTTCAACTGATCAGATGTGGTTCATGGCCAGTGTTAGGCAGAGAATAAAGAGTCAGTCTTGAACATAAGAAGACCTGGATTCAAGCCATGACTTAATGACTGTGACTCTTGAGATGGGTGATCCTTCACTTAACCTCTCAATGTTCTAGGCAGAAATAATAAAACAACAACAAAAAGGAAATGTGCAGTAATATTCTTCACAGGACTCCATTCCACTGCCTTTCCATCTTTTTTCTTTTCTCATTCTCCTCACCCTCTTGTACTCTTTCACGTTCTCTAGCTCCAGCTATTTCTCTTCTTAAGCCTCAAGCTATAGACACCAGCAGGAAAATATATAGCCAATGAAAAGAGCTCTACATTTGGAATCCAAGGACCTCAGCTTGAATCCCAGCTTTGCATTTTATTATCTGTGTAATGTTGATAAAGTAATTTAGTTTCTGTGTGCCTCAGTTTCTTCATCTGTAAAAGGAGAAAATTTTATTAGGTTACCGATAAAATTCTTTCTAACTCTATATTCTTAAGATGGGAAATAAAGGACTGCCCCAAAATAGGGACAGCCACCATCCCTTTAAAAAGGTACTTTATGAGGGATGTTCTCTTCTAGCACTAGAGCCTTTCCAAAGCTAATTTTTTTAATTAAAGCTTTTTATTTTTCAAAACACATGTGTGGACAATTCTTCAACATTAGCCCTTGCAAAACTTTGTGTTCCAATTTTCCTCCCTTAGATGGCAAGTAGTCCAACGTATGTTAAACATGGTAGAAATATGTTAAATCCAATACATGCATACATATTTATACAATTATCGTGCTGCACAAGGAAAATAAAATCAAAGCAGTAAAAAAAAAACAAAAAAAACCCAAGAAAAGTGAAGCAAAGTAAAATGCAAGCAAACAACAACAAAAAGAATGAGAATGCTTTGTTGTGAACCACACTCTGTTCCCATGGTTCTCTCTCTGGGTATAGATGCCTCTTTTCATCACTGAACAATTGGAACTGGTTTGAATCATCTCATTGTTGAAGAGAGCCATCGATCATTGTATAATCTTGCTATTGCCATGTATAATTATCTCCTGGTTCTGCAGAGCTACTCTTGCTCAACCTTGTACCTCCTCATTAACTTTCATCATACCTAGATATTCTTTGATAAAACAACAACAACAACAAAACTCTCTATATGTTATCCATTGTTTCCTAATCTGAAATCAGAGAACTTTCATGAATTTGCATCTTTTGGAAATAATTCAATTTCTTTTATCCATTGAAAATTCAATGCCCCAGTTGACAAACAAAAGAAAAGCCACCAAAGTTGCTCAAAGGCAGGAAGGATTCATAAGATCATAAACTTTAGAGGCAGAATGGACCTTAGAGATCACTTAGTCCAATGTTTTCATTTTACAGAAGAGAAAGTTGAAGCTTAGAGACTCATAAAGGAAAGGGTAGTGTCAGGGCCATGGTTCCATGTCTGGTACAACAGATTCCTTGGAGCCTAAATATTCTAATAAACAATTTCTTTAATAAAAGTATCTAACAATCCCCAAGTCCCTGGCAATCCACAAGGTAGTGAAAAGCAGTCCAGGGAAGTTAAAGCAGGTGAAGTCATGGGCAAGGAGATTAAAAGCTGTCCACAAAGAGCTCTCTGGAGCTCTATGGGCAATGTTGTAAAACTGCTTTTATATCCTCCTTGCCCAAAGGGCCTATATCTAGATCCCAGAGCAATCCACCAGAGGATGAATTTAACTCAAACAGCTCCAGGTCTGCTCCATGATCTTGGCTTATAACAGCCCCACTGGTGTTATGTGAGTGAGGGGTTGACTCAAGCTTCCTCTTTCCAAAAATATCTTGGCTCACAACAATCCACCCTCTGATCCCTTGCTGCCAGTAATCTAAGCAGCCAGGATTTTAAAGGTCAGCTTCAAAACACAATTTTTTCTCCCTCATCCTTGCAACCAAGCCAAGGAGGCCCCATCAAAATAATAACAAAGGGACAACATTAGCCCATTCCTCTTGTTGACCTATTTAAATGGCGAAGACCTTAATTAATGAAATGTATGCTTTAAAGTTTGGAGAGGAAGAGAAACATGGGGCCAGTTAGGAAATTAATCCAATAGTCCAGGTGAGAGATGATGAGGGTTTGATCCAGTGGTTGTCATGTGAGAGGAGGAGATGGATAGATATTTATAAGTGTAGATAGAATGACAAATCATTCTATCGCCTTTCAAACTTGGTACAACATTTTATGAATACTGGCTAGATCAGTTGTGAAAGACTCCTACACATTTTCAAAATTTCATTATTTCAGTTTTTCCAAGTCCTAGTAGTTTAAGTGGGGATTTTGCACAAGCCCCCAAGATTGATGAAGCAATATTGAATAGTTGAATCATCAGAAATGGCATAATCTTACTAGGCCATATTTTATTTATTTTATTATTGTTCAGAATGAAATGAAATTTTTAAAAAGAACAGTAATGCTAAAAGGTATCAATAAAATATTATTTAATATAAAAATATAAGCCTTTAGGTTATAACTGAATAGCTGTAATATAAGTCTTCCTAGAGGCACACATTTATTTTCAAAAATAAATCTTAGTAACTCAAAATTTCTCCAATTGGTGATATGTTGGGAAGAAATGTGGACTTTTTTTCAATGTCTTAAAAAATCAGTGTCTTTAAATTCCTCTAGTTAAATGTTATATGGATTGTTAAAAAGTTCTAAACTTAGTAACTATCAACAAAATAAGAACAGAATTTAAAATGATCAGCATAAGACCTCATTGTTTACTGTTTGTTTATATATATGGCCAGATTTGAGAGACTGTCTCATAAGTGTAATCTTTTGCTCATGTTCCTACTCCAGATTTATTCTAGGAATATATTAATATGGTTCATATCAGAGTTTCCACAAAAAGGCAAAAATTCTTCCTTAGGTTCCCATGCAAACATTCAGTTAAGACTACATAAAAATTTTTTTTAACATAATTCAGACTTTATTCAACTCAACAGCAACAAAAAAAGCACAAAGGTCTTGAACAAAGTTCATAAACAGTTGACAACCTTAACTCCTCTGAACTATACAGTCCTCCACACTTATAATGCTACTCTATATCTGATATCTGGAATTTCTCTCCCGAGGGAAAAGCACTTGGAATTAACTAGAGACAATCTTCTTCCTTCAACCCACACAATTCACATAACTCAGTTTCAGTGAAGAGTAAAGTCCAAATTTGTTTCTCCCTATCATGGCTTTGTTCCTTGATGTTCTTTACTCTGTCCAAGAACTCCCATTCCTTCACCATGGCCATTCCATCACATCTAGTTTAAATTCCTGCAGTTCTCTCATCTTGATCCCAGAGTCCTCACTATTTAGAAGCTGAATATTTGTAGTTTCCCAAAGGGGGTGGGTTGCAACCACCCAAGATCTTGACCAAACCAAGGTTTCCTTTTAACATACCAAATCTGATTTTGTTCAGTTTCTCTTTCTGTTGAAACCCCAATTTTTGCGTTTTTTTTCCTTTCTTTTAAAGGGTAAGTCAATGGTTATAGCCAAGGTCCATGAACTTTCTTTCAGTCAATATAATCTTCAATATAGTGCTCAGTGGCCCCCTAGAATAAAGCTAAGTATTAACATCTTATGGAAGCACCATCATTGATATCAGAATTAAGACCTAATTGCTGATCCACTAGGGAGGCTTATGTTTTATGTAAAGAATAAAGTCACTGCCAAAGCATTGCCCTTTTGGCTATTTAAAACTTACATGAAGATTTTCAAACCTAAACTTATTAAGAGAATAACGCCTGTACAACCTCAGTATACAAGGAAAACAAAGTTTTTTCTGTAATTCAGAAACTATCTGATTTATAGCTGGAAGGGACCTTAGATACTATAGTAATCTAACATTCCCAATTCATAAATAAGACGACCAATGTACTGAGTGATGATTTGCTAAAGGCCATATAAGGAACAAGATCAATTAAAATTTAAACCCAGATCTTTTGATTCCAAATCCAGGATGCTTTGCACTACCCTGCATTTACCTGAGTAATA
Source organism: Sarcophilus harrisii (assembly GCF_902635505.1). NCBI lineage: Eukaryota > Metazoa > Chordata > Mammalia > Dasyuromorphia > Dasyuridae > Sarcophilus > Sarcophilus harrisii. Next base: position 93,634,283 of record NC_045431.1, read on the forward strand.
TGAATTTCAGGGATATAAATCAATCAATAAATATGAGTTGTTTTTGTTATTGTTGTTGTCTGTTGATTTCAAGAATTGGAACTACTCAGATAATATCATTAAGATTGAATTTAAATCTGTGTAGATGAAAAAAATCTTTGTAAAATGAAATGTATTACCTTACGTGTTAAATTATAGGTGAATAGTTATATGTCATTAGATAAACAGGTCAGCAAGAAATACATCTATTGAAATATTTTCCTATTAACTTATTCAAAAATGCTTTAGGAACTAGGGTACATGTTTGTAGACATTGAAGTAATTATTACATTATTAGTAATTATATATCCTAATAAATGTATTCATATGCTAAATGTATATTTAATATATTTTTATATTTTATATATTGCATAAATATATATATATATTAACTAAATACACAATTACTTATGTTTATGTAGCATTCCAAAGTTTTCAAAGTTTATTATTATTATTTTTACAACAACCCTGTGAGGTAAGTAGCGCAAGTATTACCATTCCCACTTAGGTGATAATTTTTACTAGTTTAGTCCCTCCTATCCTAAGAGATTGTGAGAATGAGATAGAGAAGTTCTGGGAAGTGAGGAATAGAAGTTGTAAGAGGAAGAGTCATGTCAAGAAGGGCAGAATCAGGTACCTTGAAGTCATCAGCACAGGATTCCTAAGGCTGAGGTGGTTTTATTTGTCATACATTAAAATGATAGTACAGACTCACTTGCTAGAACTGGGCAGGATTCTTAATTCCAGAACTAATATCACTTTCTTTTTCTTCTTTTCTCTTTATGAGAGAACCAAAACCTAGTGCCCTGGCAATCCAAATAAACATTGTAATCACTGGATTGGTAACCTATGCATGTCATCATTCAAATGTTCTAGGAAATGGGTAACTAGAAGAAAAAGTAAACTTTTGCAGCTGCAGTATTTTTGCCATTAATCTCCTGAGTATGAGACTGAGAGATGAAGAACTATTGATTGATTTTTTTTAAAATTTGAATGAGAAATCGTGGCTAGGGTGACCAGACCAACTGGGCTACTGTTGAAACACTTCTCGATGATTTTTCTTTCTGTTGTTTCTTAATAGTTCAGTTTGAAAAGAAAACTACTTCTGTTCCTGGGAGAAGCTGAGGGAGTAACTGCATAAAAGGGTACGCTCAAGGAGAATATATAGCTCAATCCCACCAGAGAAGGGCACGAACATAGCATCATGCCAACCTCAATGCTAGCTTAGTAAATGGCAGAGCCCAGATGTGAAACCTAAATTGCTGAGGCAAGCAGTGTTAAGTGACTTTTCCCAGAATCACATAGTTAGCAAATATTTAAAACCAGATTTGCACTCAGGTCTTCATAACTCCAGTCCTGGCACTTTTTCTTTTGAGCCAGCCAACTGTCCCTGTTATAAACTTTAAGAGACCATATTGTTGTTGCATCATTATTACAATCACTGTGCTTTATTTATTATTTATTTACTAAATTATTATAATTTATTATAAAATTACAGCTACTGTTGTTTTATATCATTAAATAATAGCATGCAAGACTGAAAAGGATTTTGATGTAATATCACTAGCTAAAATATAGTGCTGACTCTGATTCTTTGAAATTAGGACGCAAGATTTTAAAAGTTAAGATTCAATGTCACTGCTAGTTTCAAACAGAGAAGATCTGATAAAGTTTCATTCAGCTTCCTGGAATGTTCCTTGTGGTTGACACTTAGACTGTCCTTCTTTGTTATTAGACATCAGCAATTTACAAAAAAGAGAGGAAAACCAATAGAGATAAAATTGCTTCTGAGAACAGTGGCTTCCCTTGGGTATCTAGCTGTCCTCCAGCAAGGAAAACCTCTGAGCTCTCCTCTCTCTTTTTACTTTTAGATGAATTGGATTTTGAAGACTATTATGAAATAGCAAAATAAAATCAAATACTTGGTGACACATTTTGTATATTCTAATGGTAATTCTGTGAGTTGATGGAGAGGGAAGTAATTTTTTTGTGATTTCATAAGAGGTTACAATTAATTTTTGTTTTTAAGTTTCCTTTCTCTTGCTATATATAGAAATGAAATCAATGACTTAAAATAGTTCTATCAGCCAGTCAATATATTTAATACAATTGGTCATATGATTTTGTTTAACCCATTGAAATTTTAAGATGTTCTATTTTATTTTTCTTAAACTTGGTTTCTGTGGATTAATGGTTCTCAGCTTTATTCAGATATCAGTTTCCTTAATGTAAATTTCCTTATAAAAGACATTCTGGTAAAAGATTCTGTGAAGGCTTTGTGGATACTCTTCACATAGATATTTAGGTAAAGAAAGCTGGCAAGTTCATCAAATGTTCATGGTTCAAACATGTCAGCAATCAGTTAGTGGACAGAGATTTGCAACCCACATTCATGGTTTTTCATTGATTTTGTTGTGTGTTCTTTAATGTGTGAGAAAGCCAAACTTCACAATCCATATATATGAAGATTAAGCAAAAGTGTACTGAATTTACTCTTGCAATCAAATAAAGTTTATGACAAAGTATCCCTAACATATTTAATGTCATAGAGAATATGAGCATTTTTAAAAATCAGGCATAGCAATTGTGCTGTTGTTATTGGAAGCTATTGGAAGCTTGGGGTGTATTTGCCTGATGTGGCCTAGTGCCTTATTGGAATAAGATAAAACTTGCCTGTGTAGCAAAGTAGTTATGTTGCCTGGTTTTCACTCAAAAAGCCTGGTTTAATCCTTGGGAAATATGATTTGCAGAGGTAGCATGATATAGTGGTTAAAGTGCTCTACTTAGAATAAGGAAGACCTGGGTTCAAATATTTCTTGAGGTACTTATAATCTCTGTGATTCTGGACAAGTCACCTTCTTTGTGCTTTAGTTTCTCATTTGTAAAAAACAGGGAATTGGCTTACATTATCTTTAAGGTCCCTTCTGGCTATAAACCTGTGCTTTTCCATGTTCCTATGCTTTTTAAGCTTTCCATGCCACAGTTTTCTCATCTGTTAAATAAAAGGGTTGGGCTCTGTGGTGTCTAAAATTCCTATTGACTCTAAGTTTATGGATCCACGGTGTCTGGAAGTCCCTAGAATCTTAATGTAATTCTTTGGGGAAAGAATTATTTCTAGTCCTTTTCTCTCCTTACCCCACTTCCCTTCTGTGCCTCCTTTACTACTCTAAATTTCTTTTATTATTGGTTTTATTATTCATTTTAATGTATCCTGATAATATTTTGAATTTTCTTTTGATTCTCCTGTTGCTGTTTTAATACATTGTTCCTCTGCTACTTTTTCCTATGTGCGTGGAAGTCAGCAGTGATTCTCAAAGACAATCTAAGTTGTAGAAGAATTGGGAGGTATATACAACAGCTCCTTGATGTAGTAAGAGATTCCTTTACTCCATAATTGTTTTTCATTAGGTTGGAGCCCTTCTTTGGTTTGTTTATTTCTTTTGAGTAATTTTTGAATTTTCTTTCAAGTATTTGTGTTAGTTTTCCTTCTTTCTGGTGTTTCTGTTGTAACTTTTGAGATATTCAAAGGATTTTATGAAAGAGATTCAAAGGATTTTATGAGAGACATTCAAAGGATCTTATGAGAGACATTCAAAGGATCTTTTGAGAGAGATTCAAAGGATCCTTTTTGGCTTTTCAGTCTATAATCTTCTTGGAAGTTTCATCATTTTCTGAGAATTCTACAACCTTTCTTGAAAGAGCCTTACCTTACAAACAGATTTAAAAGGATATAAGGAGTAAGACACAAACTGCTCTAAGCACTGGCAAGAAAAAATCTTGATTAGCCAAAAGGTATTCTTTACCTTAAGTCCATGAACTTAAAAAAATTTTTTGATAACTATACAAGATGTCTCAAAATTTTTATTGCAGTTTTAAGTTTCAGTAACTTAAAACCACATAAAGACTTTTTGTATTTCAATATAAGTTCCCTTGAAATCTTATGTAATTTGTTTATTCATTTAAAAACCTTACCATAAGGGCTGTTCATAGACTTCATAAAACTGCCAAACTGATCTATGACATGGTTTAGAGAGAAGGAAAGGAACATTGTTCTGCAAAAAAGCAGACACAAAAAAACCTGCTTCTGTCTGAGTCTTTCTGTGAATGCAAAGGTTGTTTTAAAGGAGAGAGAATATCACTTTGCAAAGATGGCACCACGACCTAACCTGGGCAGGGGGAGGGAGGTAGAAATGGGGGGAAGTCTTTTAACCTTTTCTTCATTATGGATCCCTTTTCAGCAATCCGATAAAGCCTAGAGAAACCTCCTCAAAGTACTGCTTTTAAGTGCATAAAATATGAGATTATAAAGGAAAACAATTCTATTGAGCTATAATTCTATATGGATGTATTCACATAAACACACAATCATAATAGCTAACACATATAATGTGATATATACATATACATGCACATGTACTGTATATATTTGTATATTCTATACAAATTCAGGTATTGTATATATGTATAGATCTGTCTATCTAGCCATCCATCCATCCATCCATCCATCCATCCATCCATCCATCCATCTATCTATTTATCTCTCTATGTTATAGATCTCAGGATAAAAATCCTTGCTCTAAAGGCTATAAGGATATGTATCAATAAGGAGGAATTTTGGTCTAGTACTTGTTATACTTATGAATGTAAAATTTACAAACCTTTGGCCAAATGAAGAGAGAAAGTCTAAGGTGTTTCCTTACTATTTTAGGACATTTGTATGTACCATACCCTAAATAGTTGAGGGGAGGGAGGAGGGGGGGCAGGGGGAGAGCGGGGAGAGAAGGAGAACTAGGAATAGTGGTTAAGCTTTGCTGAGATTTCAGTTTTATATCTATCTATGGGAAAGATCAAAATTAAAATTAAAATTATATCTGATTTTCCTGGATTGATCCCTATTGTATTGATTCTACAGTGTAACCGATTTTATGCTATATTAATTTTATAAGTGGGTCAGCATTCATTGACTTGAGTTAAGCTGAGCTAGTTTAAAGTTAATTTAAAAGAAAAATTATTTTGTCTTATGCAGGTCTCCCCGAGGATATTTTACAGATGGCTTTTGTTTGGGTCCACAGATCCTTCCAGAAGTTAAGAGTCTGCCACTCAGGTCTACAAGGTGCTGATGGATACATAAAACAATTAGTATAATTGTCAGGGAGTGGTGGTTATTAACCCCAGGTTTGTACACAACTCTGTTCTCCCCCAAACTATATTAAGATTGGAGAGCCCTTCTTCAGGGTCTTTGGTTACAGAAACCAGAGAATGTACTGGTTCACAGAGAATGGTCACCTTATTAACTGGTTACTACTAGCCTAACTGATCATGTCTAAACCATTGTCTCTTATTTTATCTTAATTTTCAAATGAGACACCCAATAACTACAATCAGTATAACTCAAAAATTGTGTTCCCTTCCCTCCTTCCAGGAATTTGTGTTTTCCAAGTATTTGTCTAGATACTTGTCAGCCTCCTTCATAAATAGATAACTCATGCACATTAGGAGACAAAAATTCTGGATTTTATTTCCTAATAATAGAGTCCTGACAGATCAAAAAGAACTGCTCAAACCTAAATACTTGTACTCCCACCTCCCCAAGATAACCAAAGGCTAAGATTTCCTTCTCCACCCAGTTGCTTTGAGTGGGTACACTCTGTGGATTGCCTGATCTAGATGTGACAGCAGTATTTCCAGAGAACTCACTTCAGGCACCAGAGAGTCTTAAGACAAAGGGAGTGGAAGGACCAGGTTAGGGTTACTGGAGGAGGGGAACATGGGGGAGACCTTTTCTGATCCACACTCCTCAGGCAATCTCTAACTGGGAAAGTTTTGGGCTGTACTTGGGTATTGTCTGATTTTAGGGACCAGGGAGAAATCTCCTTGGACCTAAAAATATCTGTCCCATTTTCTCCCCAATTCCCATAATAAAAGACAAGCCTTTCATTCTGTAATTATGGAGGAGGGGAGCCTGGAGGGCCCAAAGATCCCTAGTTACACCAGGTGGTATTTCCTCTTACAGCTGCTGTAGCTTCCAGATCACTCCCCTTGTACCCAGCCTACTTCTCCCTGCAGGGAGGTACAGATTAGATACAAGAGATTAAGAAAAAGTATGAGTCAAAGGGAATTTGGAAGGTCTTGAGCCAGAATGACTGGGGAAATAGGAAACTCATTTAAAGAAACAGAAGCCATATGGAAGTTAGGAAAGGGAGCTAGTTTTGTTAGAGAAAATGGTCCTCCCATTCATAGAGCTCAGATGCCATGGTTGTCTTTGAGAACAGATAATAAACAACTTTCTCTCCTGTCCGAGGGTGTGTTGGAGTCAACTAGACTGCTTCTTGAGAACCGATTGTTCCATTTTCAGTATGAACATTTATTTACACGTCAGAAATCATGCTAAAAATCAGTTTGATTTATTGTGCTATTGGTTCTCTAAATATAAGAAAATAAGGGACATTGTTAGTAATGCTGTTTAAACTTAAAAGAGTGCCATTTGTAGTTTCCCCCCTCAGATACTCCTACTTCTGTCTTTCCTCCTTGTGTTTAAATACTCTTAAAATTTCAATTCCCCTGTGGATTCAGACCAGCCCTGCTCACTCCTTTGATTTTTTTCTTCAGTTCAATTTCCACAGCCATTCATCAAGTTGTTATAAAGCACAAAGATACTAGGATGCATCTGGCTCAGACTCTGTTTCCCCAAATAACTCATATTTATATAGCATTTTCTGGTTGGCAAAGAGACTTATCACAACCCTTTTAAGAATCATTACCTCAGTTTTAAGAGTTGGGGAAACTGAAGCTAGGATAGATTAGGTAACATGCCCACAGTTATATTGAAAACAGTGTTGAATAGGATTTGCACCTTTAGGTCTGAAATAAAGTGACGGAGGGTAAAAGACTAATCCTAGTAAATGTCAAAGGTAGTATTCAAATTGAGATCTTCCGGATCTGAAGTCAATTCTAAGGCTCATTTCCCAGCTGCCGGGCTCTCAAGGAATTTACAATTTAGATATGATTAGGATAGGATTGGAAAGAATACAAATCAATAGTCTCTGTGCTGAAGATTGTGCCTTGCACATGATAAGTGTATTAAATATTTAACAAATATTTACCAAATCACTGGGAGAGTGAGATAAGGACTAAGGTGAGAAAATTCAGTGAGAAGTTTGAGGCTGTTATTTTGCTTTTTCTCTAGGGATTCAGAGGAAACTTCATAGAGAAGGTGAGATGTGCCCATAAAACACCAATGAATTCCAATGTATTGAATCAAGTACAGGTTTCCAGGATCTCTCTTTTTCAACCAACCTTTTTATTTGTGTGTTTAATCAATCATGCATACGCTGGTACAACAATTAACAAAATAATGAGCCTCAGGTCCTAATGCTTTCAGGAGTTATTATTAAATGAAAATTTAGGAGTACAGTCACAATTGGTCAGAGCTAGTTAGGAAATCCCCAGCATTTAGTCAGAGAGTTGACTCTGAGTCTTAATGTAAGTTTGTTTATTTCTTAGCAAACTTCTGGCCTCTCTCAAGGCTAAATTCAAATTATCAGCAATATTTGAGTAAAGAAATGGACAAATGTGGGGAAGGGGTGCTAGAGAAAGAGCCGGTCTTCTCATAGAACTTCCCTTAGTCCTCCAAGAAGTACTTAAAACAAGTAGCTTCAGCTGGAGCCTTGTGCTAGGAGATACACCTAGGGCCCATTGTCCTCCCTGATCCTTCTCTTGTGCTGAAGTTCATTTCTCTTTTACCTAGTCCTATAACCATGGACTCTTTCAGGACCAAGTCCCGGGCAGGTTTGGGGAGGTGACCTCTTGTGGCTGCTGCTGCAGCTGCTGCTATTAAGGTCTCCATCATTACCTTGAATCTTCTTCCTTCAGGCTCAAAGATCTTGATAGTCCCCAAATTGCTTTTCAGGCTGTGTGTGTGTGTGTGTGTGTGTGTGTGTGTGTGTGTGTGTGTGTGACACTTGTCCTTCGGAAATGCAAATCCCCAAATAACAGTTTTCAAGTCTTGAAATCTTCTATTTCCTTCAAGGTTCACCTTAGGTATCTCCTTACTTCTACAAAGCCTTGTTTCATCCCCCCATTATTAGTGCTTTGCCCTTCCGCAAATGATTTTTACACATACTCATACACACATTTTAATATGAAGAAGATGTTTCATCAACTTGAATTCTCAACACCAGTAAAATTTCTGATCTGAAGCAAAAATTGATACAGATCCCTAATTAATAAAATGAGATTAGTAATAGTAGTAATAGTGAGATTAGCAGCAACATGGTATAATAATAGATTTAGGAAGATCTGGATCCAAGTTCTCATTAAGATGAGTATGAACTGTGTAATTCTGGGTAATTTGCTTAATCTATCAATAATCCCCTAGGACAGAGCAGCTAAATGTTGCCATAGTGAATAGAGCACTGGATCTGGACTCAGAATAACTCATCTTTTTGAGTTCAGATCTGGTCTCAGACTTTTGCTAGCTGGGTGGGCATTTACACTGTATATCTCACACGTACATTTTTGGCTTGATGGACATTGGGAAAGGCTTTGACTTTGGAGTTGGGAGATCTGGCCCTGACACTTATTGGCTAGTTTAATTTACTCACCAGCTTAATTTCTCTGACCTCTGTTTCCTCATTTATAAAATGGAGACTCTGGACATGTAACTTGATCCTGTTTGCCTTAGTTTCCTCAATTGCAAAATGAACTGGAGAAGGAAATGGCAAACCAGTCCAGTATCTTTGCCAAAAAAATTCTAATAAGGTTATGAGAAGTTGGATATGACTAAGAATGACTAAACAACAACTCCACCCGCCAGGCAAGTCTCCAAGACCATAGATTGCAGACCAGTTGCTAATTAGCATTCATAGAGGAATTTTTTCTCTGATCATTTTATAATAATAAATACATATACTTTTTTTGAGTATATGTTGCAGTCCTTTGGTATAATATAAACTCCTTGAAGCCACATGCTGTTTTCTACTTGTTGAATTCAGTATTGAACACAGCGTCTTGCATAAATTAGGCCCATAAATATTGAATAAATTTTCCCATTTTTAGCCTCTCATTTATTGTATGTAGCACATCAAGAGTTGGATCCCCCAAGGTCTCACCGGAATGTGCCTGAGCTGCCATTTTATGTTTCCCAGGCAATGGCCCGTGCTCAAGCAAAAAGGTCAGTAAGTTGACAACTGAATTTGGAGGCTGCTCATGAGCTGTGTGCTCTAAAGTCTTGGAGAAGCAGATGGCCCATCTAAAAGCAGCCCGTAATTCTTTCTGCCAATTGGATTATGGTATTCTGATAATGGTCTGTTTATATTTGTGCTTCCCATCTCCTTGCATGAATCTTTAGCTTCCCTTACCTTGTCTTGAAGATTTTTAAAAGATTCCTGACAAAAAGTTCCTGAGGGAGAATTGATCACAGTTGAAGAAAATGGCCTGGCCTTTATCACAACAGTAAACGGTTGGCTGGTGTAGCCAAGAATTGGATCTTTTTGCTTGACAGAAAATTTCTGTAGTACAGAAAAAGGGGTGATTGTTCTTTTTTAGATTTTGCCCTAATTTCATTTTCACTTAAGCATCTTAAGTGTAGTGATTGTTTCCTGCATTATATGTTTCTCCAGTGTCAGGTATACAGTAGGTACTTAATGAATGCATTAACAGCTGAATTCTCATTCTCATTAATAGGTGCTTTTTATAATTCTGGCCTTTCAATTTAGCAGGAGCAATAGCTTGATGGACATTGGGAAAGGCTTTGGCTTTGGAGTCAGGAGATCTGAGTTTATTTCTTGGCCTTGACTGTTTAATTTACTTATTAGTTTAATTTTTTTGACCTCAGTTTCCTCATTTGTAAGATGGAAATATGAATATCTATGAAGTGGTTATATTCCAATGATGTGGTTTGTAGACATCAGATGATGTGATTTAGCAGAGCACCTAATGTCGGAGTTTGGTCATGTGAGGAATTCACAATGACCATTCTCCTTGGAAAAAGGTAGGTTTATTTAGGAGAAAAAAAATAAATTGGGAGGGATAAATATGAAATAGAATTGGGAGAGCACATGGCAAAGGAATGGGGTTTTAATAATTAATGATGGAAAAGACAAGTTCTGCTAGTGGAACTCACAATAAGCTAGGAGAAAGGAAACATCCCATGATTTTGGAGCAGGCCCTTAGTGGGCAGCCCCCTAAGTGAATTAGGTAGCTATAAGTAGAAAGGAGAAAAAAGGAGAAATCACCATAAGGCATATGGGGCGTTTAGGGGAGAGATCCCATGAGGCAGAATATGTCATGGTGGACTGATCCAAAGGGGTTCAGCAAAGATATGTGAGCCATGGACACATTTATAGGGAAATTTAACCGGGATTTCTGACAGGACAAAGCAAGACCCATGACCTCTGCAGAGCATGGGACCACAAGCTAACCGGATCTCTATCAGAGAGCCCTTTTCTCTGACTGCTCCAGGAACTGCTCCATTAATGCTCTAGTCCCTCTCTGCTAACTGCAACAAGTTACTGAGGACCTCATCATTCCAGGGGTCCTCAAACTACCGCCGCGGGCCAGATGCAGCAGCTGAGGACATTTATCCCCCTCACCCAGGGCTATGAAGTTTCTTTATTTAAAGGCCCACAAAACAAAGTTTTTTTTTTTTTTTTAACTATAGTCCGGCCCTCCAACAGTCTGAGGGACAGTGAACTGGCCCCCTATTTAAAAAGTTTGAGGACTCTTGATTTACACCATATACTTTTATCAAATTTCTTTGAGGAATGAAAAGAGTATTTATCAACCCTTTATGGCAAGCACCATTCTAAATGCTAGGGATACAGATTTAAAAAGCAAGACAATCTCTGTTCTAAAGAAGTCTACAATCTAAGACAGTTCAGATATTGAGAGAATTTCCTAGCAGCTCTGCAGATTTGCTAGAGGTTGTCCCTGGATGGCAAGACTGGCTGGTCTTTAGGTTGCATTAGCATGCTTGAGGAACTGGAAGGTGGAATGATGGAGCAGATTCTGAAAGCAGGAGGTTTTTGGTGTCCCAGCTTATTCAAATTGTGGTGAATAACTGTTCTGGATGAGATGGAGATAGAGGTCAGTGAAGAGAAGAATGGTAAGGAAAAGGAATGGAGAAGAACTTTTCCCCAAAGGCAAGCGAATTCACAATGCATAAAGCACTGGGTCTGGGATCAGGAAACCTGAATTCAGATCTGTCTTCAGACACTACTGCCTCTGTAATCCTAGGCAAGTAACTTAACCTCTGTTAAGTTTCCTCTACTGCATAATAATTGTATCTACTTCCTAGAGTTCTTGTAAGGATCAAATGAGGTATTTGGGGAAAAAAAGAAGCACTAGAACAGTGCTTGGTATATAGTAAGTGGTAAATAAATGCTTATTTTTCTCATCTCTTCATATGGGATCTGAATGGCACAAGACTTGTGAAGGAAGGAAACTGGGAAAGGATTCCCAAATGATTACTCTATCCATTGGGGTAACCCAGTGATGTTTGGTCAGTGAAAGTGGTACATATATATAAACTGTTATTACAAGAAGATGGGTGAACTCTGAAGAATAGTTTTTCCTGGCAACCAAGATTAAAATTGCCGATTTTCTTTTAGAATATAGGCTCAGACCTCTTGACAATATGCCATTCCATTGATGGATCTGATGATAGCTTTCATTTTTTTTCTCCTTACCTTTTATTTGTTTTTCTGCCATGGCTACCTTTATATTGTTTCAGGTTACGGGAGAGGTGGTGGAGTATACAATGGTTTGGGGAGACAATTCCCACTTGAAAAAGGAAGTAGTTGTCTGTTTCTTCTTGTGTTTTTTGAAACAGAACCACAATAAAGGTAGGGTTGTTCAGTAACAGTTTAATATTCTGAAAATGGTTAATTTCCAAGGATAGAAATATAGTTGCCCATTAAAGGCTGACTCTATAAGATTTGTTAATGATAATAAAAGCTAACCTGAGTACATGCAAAAAGCATGAAAGAATACCAGTGTCAATGAATCTAGATTAATTTCTTATCTAATCTTAGAGTCAAAACAGCCTTTATAGTTATTCTAGGAAAACCTGTCTGCTCAAAATTGTTGGTAAAGCTACTTTGGAGTGTGTGTGTGTGTGTGTGTGTGTGTGTGTGTGTGTGAAGTACCTTCTTGGATCTCTCTCTATTTTCACTTTTTTTTTTTTTTTTTTTGTGGGGGAAGGAAAGAACATAGCCAGACTAGAGTATAATAGAAGGAATAGTCTGGTAGATAGACTGCTGAACTTAAGTTCCTGAGTTCAAATTCTGCCTCAGTCACTTAAGTAGGTGTTTGACTACCACTTTCCCCTTCCATTTTTCCCCTAATATACTTAATTTCTTTTTTTTTTTTATTATAGATTTTTATTTACAAGTTATATGCATGGGTAATTTTACAGCATTGACAATTGACAAATTTTTTGTTTCAATTTTTCCCCCATTCCCCCAACTCTGTCCTCCAGATGGCAGGTTGACCAATACATGTTAAATATGTTAAAGTATAAATTAAATACAATATTAGTATGCATGTCCAAACAGTTATTTTGCTGTAATACACTTAATTTCACACTGCTTATTTGGAACTATGCTCAAAAAGTTATCAAACTGTGCATGCCCTTTGACCAGCAGTATTTCTAGTGGGCTTATATCCCAAAGAGATCTTAGAGGAGGGAAAGGGACCTGTATGTGCAAGAATGTTTGTGGGCAGGTCTCTTTGTAGTGGCCAAAAACTGGAAACTGAGTGGATGCCCATCAATTGGAGAATGGCTGAATAAATTGTGGTATATGAATATTATGGCATATTATTGTTCTGTTAAGAAATCACCAGCAGGATGATTTCAGCAAGGCCTGGAGAGACTTACGTGAATTGATGCTAATGATGTGAATAAAACCAGCAGATCATTATATATGCCAAGAGTAAGATTATGTGATGATCAATTCTGATGGATGTGGCTCTTTTCAACAATGAGATGATTCAAATCAGTCCCTGTTGTTCAGTAATGAAGAGAGCCATCTACACCCAGAGAAAGACCTGTGGGAACTGAGTGTGGACCACAACATGGCATTCTCACTCTTTTTGTAGTTTGCTTCCATTTTGTTTTCTTTTACAGATTTTTCTTGTGCAGCAAGATAACTGTATAAATATGTATACATATGTTGGATGTAACATATTTTAACATATTTAATTTGTTGGACTATCTGCCATCTAGGGGAGGAGGTGGGGGGAAGGAGGGGAAAATTTGGGACAGAAGGGTTTGCAAGGATCAATGTTGAAAAATTACCCATTCATATATTTTGTAAATAAAAAGCTTTAATTAAAAACATCTTCAATATTTTTTTCTTGCTGCTTTAAGAAATTCTCTGACACTCTATTACAGAGAAAGTGCCAAACAGTAATGGAGAATTTCTTCACCTGGGACTTCTCTACATCATCCTTTTAACCCATCCATACTCTGACTTCTTGAAGCTTGGGAAGCTCTAAATACAGATCTGTGAGAATCAGCAAAGAAAAATGGATAACAAAAATCTGCCAGAGGATGATGTGCAGGGGTGACCTGTCTTTGAAATTGAATTCCTTAAAGGGATAGGCTAATTTTTCACCTCCCAGATGCTATGATCCACCCTCTACTTTTATGGAAGCTTCTAAGGAGAATTGTCAATCTGAGGTCCTTCTCTCTCTCTTTCTGACTGCATTGTTAAATTCAATGGTCCAGCAGTTATATTAGCTTTTTGTCCTCCTCTCTGAATTTCTATTTTGGTATTTTCTTAGAAAAAGCATTTTATAAATACAATTTTCCTTAATTAAAAACAACACGTGGCATTTATATGCTCAGTGCTCAAGTTTATTACAAACATTTACTACTGTGAAAATAAACAGCAGCCCACAGGGATGATTCAGGACCAAAACAAATCAGGAAGTGTGCCCCTAAACAACCTTATGGATAGTCCTTTTTCTCTTGGAAAGGATTTTCATGGAAGTTTGTTTGTGTGACTTTGGGTTTTTTTTTTCCTTTCATCAATCATCTCCACACCCCCACTTTTCTTCACTCCAAAACTATCACTTCTTTGATCAACAAACCAGCCTGGATAGTTTGAAGGCCTATTCTGCAATATACTCCATATCCTGCTTTGACTGATTCATTCATCTTTGCAAGCTATTTTTATTTTAATTCAGTGATTCATGTTTTGGGCTATTTTATTCCATTATAAAGTTGCTCCATTAGTTTGTCTGTGACTATCTTGCGCAGTTCCTTCCTTCTTTTTTAAAACTTCTTTTTAAAGTTTTATTGATGTTTTGTTTTTTCCCATTATAGACATTTACAGATTCCTTCCCACCCTCAGAGATCTCTTGTAACATAGAAAAGGAGTTAATTAAAACTAATAAATAAATGACATTTATTAAATTTTACTATTAACTAAAAATAAATAAATCTCATCTGAAAGAATGTGCTATATTGTACATCTGTAGTGCCTCCTCTATTTTTTTATTTAAGAGAAATCTAACCCCCCCACATCAATCCTATTGGTGCCAAGAGAGGGACTTTCAAATATTCCTGATGGAAAAAATAGAGGCAAAAAGAATTTTGAAATATAAAAACAAAAGTCGAGAGAAAAACAAAAAATATTGTATTCCCTTCTTTTTAATCCAGTGAATTATCTTTGTGTACATTTGTTCCTTTGTCTTGCTTTCAATTGAATGATTTTCTTTTTAATACACAATCATTTCTCTTTTATCTCACAGTTGGCTATATCAAGGGGCAGATAGATGGCGCAGTGGATGGAAAGAAGGTGGTATATACTACTAGGTCTGTATCCCAAAGAGAAAAGGGAAAAGGACCCACATATATAAAATGTTTATGGCAGCTCTTTTTGTGGTGGGAAAGAATGGAAATTGAGGGGAGACCTATCATTTGAGGAAACACTGAATAAATGTGGTATGTACATATAATGGAATGCTATTGTTCTAAAAGAAATGATAAGTAGGTGGATTTCAGCAAAATCAGGAAAGATATGAACTGATGCTGAGTAAAGGGAGCAGAACTAGGAGAACATTGTACAAAGTAACAGCACCATTGTACAATGATTAACTTTGATAGATGTAGCTTTTTCCCCCCAGCAATACAATGATCTAAGACAATTCCAAGACTCATGATGGAAAATGGAATTCCTCATCCAGAGAAATAACTGTAAAGTCTGAATGCAGATCGAAGCACGCTATTTTCACTTTTTTCTTTCTTTCTTGTGGTTATTCCCTTTTGTTCTGATTCTTCTTTCACAAAATGACTGATGTGGAAATATGTTTTATATATTTATATATATTATATATTTCATATAATATATTACATCATAATATATATTATATATTATATTTATTTTATTTTATATAATATATATTATATTTTTATATACATGTATGACCTATATCAGATTGCTTGCCATCTTGGGGAGGGCACTGGGGAAGGTTCCATTAAAAAAAATGGAAATCAAAATCTTATAAAAGTAAATGTTGAAAACTACCTTTATCTGTCATTGGAACAAATAAAATACTATTAGGTGGGGGAGGGAAGAAAGAAGCAGACATAAATCTTTTAAGATTCATTCACTTATGCATTTATTTAGTCTCTACCTTGTATCAGACACTTTCTGGGTGCTGAAGCTATGAAGAAGGAAAAAAATCCCAACATCATTGGATTTTTATGTTTCTATCTTATTTATGTTAGGTAGGTGAACATTTTTAAGCTAAAATTCGTTTATTTTTATTACAGAAATTGCATTGGATTAAATTAGGCATTGATTGGAGGTGAAAGGAGGTAAGGGAGTTTACCTGCAGTACTTGATTTACCTGAAACTTGACTTGCAGAATTTTAGAAGCCTGGAGCAATAAAGTGAATCAGTAGGAACACATACTTACTCACTTAGGAGTATACACGCACGCACACACACACACACACACACACACACACCCCTCAATAAACAATGAGAGTAATTAATTTTTACTGCAGGAATCTGTCTCAAGTAAAATGGGATCCCTTAATTAATATACAATGGAAAAAACCCAACAGCCCTCTTTAGACTTACCTAGAGTATATTTTTGGCAAATCCAAGCCCACTGACTTCAAAGCCCATTACAGAAACATAGATTTTATAATTGTGAAAGCAAATGGGAAAAAGTAACACCATTGTGAGGAACCAAGGACTATATCTATTATCCTAAAGCTGAGTCTTAGCCTGGAATGGACACACTTAGAAATAGATGCTTCTCCAGTGAGTTATTTTGGACCATCCAAGCCCTCACCTAAAAGGAAAGCATCCTTGACCATCTTAGTCAAAAGGAAATCAACTTCAGCTCAGCCATTCCCTGCCCCAGTATTCACAAACTAGATAAACAAACATTTCAGGTAAAGGCCTTTTCTTTCTTCAGCTAAAGGTCAGATTCATATGGAGGAATGAAAGGATGATGACAAGTAAGAAATCTATCAACTTTTGATTGGGTGTCACCTGGCTAAAAGCACCATAAATATTTTCTAAGTTTCTAGGAAAAATCCAGTTATAAATGTGAACTATTGTGCCCTGCTTTATTGTTATGCACCTTTCAAGGTCTATAAATTCTTTTGGTTGTCTGTTTCCTACTATTAATTCATGAGAATATTATGAAATTTTCTGAGGGACAATTTGCAAGGAATTTATTGATAGGAATTTTGTTATTACTTCCCATTTAATTTTTAACAATATCACTCTCTTATTTTAAAATCTCTAATTATTCTTTATTGTATCCTGGATAAAATATAAACTCCTTACCCTGATATTCAAGATTCTCCAGCTTCTACTTTCAATCTACCTTCCCAGTATTAACAGAACTCTATAACATAAATACTTCTTCACTGATGACATTCTCTGGACAAACCAGTACCTTGAATATAACATATATTCTTTTCTGCCGTCATAATCTTTTTTTTGAAAGAATACTTTAAGTTGTATATTATTGTTGTGGTTCAGTCATTTTAATCACTTTTTGTGACCCTATTTAAAATTTTCTGGACAAATATACTGGAATGTACTAGTATTTTATTATATAAGGCCTTCTACAACTCATTTTACAGATTAGGAAACTGAGGCAAACAGTGAAATAATTTTCCCAGATTCATGTGGTTAGTATGTGTCTAAGGCTAGATTTGAACTCAAGAACATGAATCCCCCTGGCTCCGGGTCCAGAGTTCTGTGCACTATGGTACCATTTAATTTCCCTAAGTTATATATAACAGTGGGAAAAATCATTTCAGTCAGCCAGGATTTATTAAGTGCTTACTACAGGCCAAGAAACTGTGCTAAGCAGACAGCATCTTAGAAATCATCTGTGGGTAGATGGAACATAATACTTATAGAAAATGGTCCCTCTAATGCAATGTGATGTCAACAATCATTTACCTATCAAGCATTGCGCCAAGCGCAGGGGGTTACAAAGAAGGAGAAAATCATCTTCTGGTCCCAAGAAGTTAGCAGTCTAATGGGGAAGATATCATGCAAAGAACTCTTTGTTCTTTAATGTTCTTTAGTTGTTCTCCAATTGTTTCTTAGTTATGTAAGAAAAATAATCTTAGAGGATAAAATCAAGGCAATCTTAGAGGGAAAATACTAGAATTTAAAGGAGGGGTTGGAAAATGCTTTTTGCAGAAGGTAGGATTTCTGTTGGGACCTGAAGGAAGATTGGGACCCCAAGACATGAAGAAAAGGGAGGAAAGAAGTCCAGGTACGAGGTTATCATGTGTGTAAGAGGTTCTAGGTGAGTACTAGATGGGCCCGAGACCTGAAAGGCTCATGATATTTATTTTGATTGGTCAGTAGTTAGGACATGGAAACCCAAGTTTGAAGCTGACCTCAGCCACTAACTGTGTGAATTTGGGAAAGTCACCTAATTTCTGTCTGTCTCAGTATTCTCAAGTATAAAATGAGAATAATAATACAACTTATCTTCCAGTATTGTTGTAAGGATCAAATAATTGTAAAGTTCTTAGCATAGTTCCTGTTACATAGTAATGCTGTGAAAATGTTAGCTGTTATTATTATTTAAGGCTATATGGATAAAGCAGACATTAATTGATTGGAAAACAAAATTGTGGTTCATAAATGTAATGGAATACCACCAAATAAATAAAATTAAATAAATAAATCAAATTAGTAAGCAGAGCCAGGAAAAGAATGACTACAAAACTGGAAATAACAACTGCAAAACTTTCAAAAGTAAACGTTGCAATGCTATAAGGAATAAGCACAGATCTAAAGAAACTGTATGAGAAGTCATATTTCCTCACTCCTTTATAGAAGTTTGAGAAAGAAGTGTGGAACATTGCATTTATTCTCAAACTTTTCCCAAGTGTTGGTCAGTTTTGCTGATTTTTTTCTTTTGCTCATTTTTTTGTCTTAAGAAATTTTTTTGTTCTATGGGATGACTCTAAGGGAGAGGAAAAGGTAGGAGAAATTTGGTCAGAATAAAAACAATAGGTATCAATAAAATTGATTTTAAAAATAAAGAAAAGAAAAAAACAAAATAAAATCCATGTAGAACATTGGTACTTTAAAAAAAGCAACAAAAATAAAGCAAGTTTATACAACTTGCAATAATCCTGGTTGATGACAGATCTGTTTTTCAGAACATCCATCCCTACTTTGTCCTTGAAACTAAAGACCAGCTCTTCTTTTGATAGGCAGAGTATTTTAGATCACTGAATTATGAATTTAGAATTGGAGGGGACCTCATACAATATCTTATTCAACTTCCTATTATATAGGAGAGAAACAGACTCATTAAGAGGAAGTGACTTCCCTCAATCGCATAGGGAAGCAGTAATAAAATGGAGATTTAAACCCAGTACCTCTCACTCCAATATTAGCCCTGCACCAGGAAAGTCTTTACCACTTTCCTCAGCTGCTGTCCCTCCTCTGGCAATCTGAATTGGCATTCTTCTGCCCTTGTTAAGCTGGAACTTTTCTCCCTCCATCTTTGGATCTATCCATTCTTGATGGTTAGTCAGATAAAGGTACATGATCTGAAACTATTATTTCTTTTCTGATAGGAAAGGAGAGCAAGAGCACATCTTTTCCTTTAACCTATTTAAAGGATAACTTTTCCTTTGCCTGATATCCTGGGAAAAGATGGGTGGGCTATGATTAGGGGTGTGATAGTAAATGTTTAACAAGCAGTTCTCAAGAAAAGTATGTATGATGCACATTTAAGTTTAATTGGTATGAAGAATACTATCAAGTATAGAGAACCAATAAAACAATAAATCAAGTCCTGCTGTGTAGTGTTTACCTACTTCAGAGGTGTATATACTCTACTGAACTTGTAATAATGGGTTTCTGAACCTCTATGAGCTGCCTCCAGCACATTCCTGTCTCTTAGTTTTGAAAAAGTTACACTTGATCAAGCAGATAAAGTCACCCTAGATAAATCAATGGAGTTTGATAGTTGATAGAGCCTGTTGCAAGGAAGAGCAGATTTGAATTTGTGAAGAAGGATGATTTTCCTACTGCTATGTGAGTTTTGGTGGCTTTGGAAGAGCATTGAATTTACTTTTGAAAATTATTGATATATGTCAGAAACATAGTCCTCTGGAGATAAAACATGGTTGACTTCTTCCTTACTGGTGGCAAAGAACAATTCTTCTCCATCTTCCCTGGTACTCTCCCCAGCAGGTTTGCACCCTCACTGTGAAAGCAACATTGGATTAGATAAGAAAAAGGTGGGGCAGCTAGGTGGTAAAGTAAATAGTGTGCCAGGGTTGGAGTCAGAAAGATCTGACTTAAAATCTAGCCTCAGATACTTACTAGCTGTATGATATTCTGGCAAGTCACTAAGCCTTGTTTTCCTCAGTTTCTTCATCTGTAAAATGAGCTGGAGGAGACAATGGAAAATCACTTTAATATTTTTGCCAAGAAAACTCTAAAAAGTGATCATGAAAAGTTGGACAGAACTAGAAAAAGGAGAATTTTCTCTTTAGAGTGACAGCTAAAATGACCTGGGTCATTAATTTTTTCTGCTTATTGTCTATTCTCTCTTCCTCAATTTATCAATTGTTATGAGTTCTGTTGCCATTTCTATGTAATTGATTCCAAATATGTGTATCTAGCTCTAACCTCCCTCCTTAAACTTTTATTTCTCACAGGACTATAGTTGGCAAGGATGTCAAAGGCCTTTATTCTAATCCTCTCATATTACAATTGAGGAGACTGAGTTGAAGTTAAATGACTTGATCATCACACAAGAGGTAGAATTTGAAGTCAAACCTTCTGACACTAGAATCAGTGTTCTTTGTGTTGTAACTACATTAAAAATGAAACAAAACAACCAAAACCCCCCAGAACTTTGATATCATTTCTAACGACTGACCTGCAACCTGCCTTTCTCTGGTAGAACTTTTTTTTGTTAAAAAAAAATAATGCATTAAAAATGCAAACCAAATCAACGCACTGGCCATTTCTGAAAATTTATGCTTCATTCTGCTTTTACTTTCCACCATTTGTAGTCCTCTGAAATCATTATTTATTACGACATTGATCCTGAAATTTTTCAGCATTGTGGTACAACAAAAGTGTCAAACTCAAGTCTGCAAAACTCTGGAAACATTAAAATATAGTTGAGAAATGTTGAACAAAATGGAAAAAACAACAGATAATGTTGACTTGTAGTTTTCTAAGTAAATGTAGGGTGAGTAGGAATCCATTTCTATTTGAGTTTGACACTTTTCCTCTGCATTAGTTTATACAAGGGTCTGTGGATTATTTATTGACAAGAAGGTGTCAATATGGAGGATAGTTTGTAAGAGAAACACTTCTTTCCCCCATGCCCACTTTGGGGGAGTAGGTGGAACCAGCTCTCCCATTCTCACTATCCATTGCTACTTCTACCCACTAGGGCTGGCTCCCAGTATTATGTTCTTTTTAGATCATCACCTCTATTTTCCATACTTTTTTTTTTTTACATTTATTGGTTGAAATGGGGAAAGTTAGTAATGGAGAAAACCCAAAGTCACTTTTATTAGAATGACTATCTTCTGGGAAAATAAAGAGATTAGCTTGAGAGATTTTCAGCCCAGGGCAAAGGTCCCAACTCTACATGGCTACTTTTCTCTGAAATGATATAAAGATTAATATATATTATTAATAAAATTAATCAAATACCCATGAAGATCTGTTGAAAATAAACCTTTCAAGAAGGCTAAATTTGGTGTCATCAGATATTCACAGACTTTCCCACTTATCAACATTCTCTAGAACAAAAAACAATTCAGTACTCGCTTATATTTATTTAGAAAAATTGTGGATAAAATACAAACAATTTAATGTTTTATAGATGGAGAAACAGGGTTAAATGACTTGCCCAGGTTTATTAACTAGTAAGAGTGTGAGGAACAGATTTGAATTCAGTCTTTCTGACTCCAGTCCTGACATTCTATCCATTATATCACCTTGCTGCCCTGTATAAATTTAAATTTAAGACAACTTAATAGGCAAATCTAAAAGAACAAAGATTCTTACTCCTAAACAAGGCTACCTACCCACTCACATATGGTAATAAAACAAAAGGGAAAACCAGAGTGTGGAATAGATCTACCCTTGTTTGAGTTCCCCCTCCCTTGATTGGCATAGTTCAGTCACTTCTTAATGAATTTTTTAAAAAGGGAGGCAGGGAAGGTAAAATAAAGAATCCAAGCATAACCAGGCAAACGGTCAGTTTTTGTGCTTGGTGTCCCTTTACTGCTGCTGCCATTATTGGCTGCTGTACCTGATGTTCTTGGTTCCTTTCTCAGGCTTTCTCTGACTCTCTTCTAGAGAGATTTAAAACTGCTTCTGCAGTGGAAACTACTTTCTGTTTCCCAGCCTGTGATAACTCTATCTCTTCTGGGACTAGAAAAAGATTACAAATCTCAAGGCTTTTAGCTGCTTAGTCGCCTTAACAAGATAGCCAGTATGACATGAGCTTTGTGGATCCCAAATCATTTAAAAAATATCATTTGTTTTATGTTTTATAAGATACATCATTATCTACATGTATCTGTTTTGCTGCAGAGTCATTTTTGTCATGTCCAATTCGTCATGACTCCATTTGGTATTTTCTTGGCAAAGCTGCTAGAGGAGTTTTCCATTTCCTTCTCCAATTCATTTTGCAGATAAGGAAACTGAGGCAAACAGGGTGAAGAGCCTTACACAGCATCACACAGCTAGTGTCTGAGGACAAACCAAGGAAGATCTTTCATTTCTGACAATCTGTATGCTATATGCATGTATGTGAGTATATATATGTGCATGTATATGTGCATGTGTATATATTCATATGTAGCATATATTTAAATATACACATATATTATGCATGTATATATGTATGCACAATGTAGTATATATAAAATATAAATATATTTTAATATATAATTTATATAGTAGTTATAATGGATATTATATGTATAACAGGAAAAAATAAGTCTACATATACTAGGAATACATGCTCAATTTTAAAAATATTGAATTGTATATCAAAAATGTTTGGAGGATACTAGTCTAGAACAAAGCTTCTGGATTGTGACTCCATATGGAGTCATATAAATGAATGTGGGAGTCTCAAAAACTTTGACAACAATAAAAGGTATCAAATATTTCTCCAAGATTTTATTCTTCACGTAAAAATAAACAAGTACATCCATCTCATTAGTATGCAAATTTTCTTTTGTCTTTAATAAATAGTAAGATTTATTTATACCAAAGAATTGTTTTAAAATGAATTTATGATTTATTATTAATAAATGTTGGATCTTTATATCTATTTGATATGTCTATGTATTAAGGGTTGTAGAAAAAATTTTCGGCTGAAAAGGGGTGGTGAATGGAAAAAGTTTAAGAAGCCCTGCTTTGGAGCATCCTTTTACAAAGCCCTGCTTTGATGCTTGAGAAAAGATGGTACCATTAATTTCCCATGAAAATGTCATCTATTCATTAGTCACTAGATGGCAATAAAACACCGATACTTTTAAAAAATTTCAAGCACAAACTTTTTTTTTTTTTTCTTTCACCAGTTCCAATGGGACACTTCATTACCTCCAGATGAATTTTAAAGACTTATTCACTTTACCAGTACCTAGAGAGGGGTACTAGTGCTTCACAATATGTTGGTAATGTCAGCATATACTTCTTGAAATTCAAAGAACAAAAGCAGATCAACTACTTTGATCTTAGTCCCTTAGCATCTAGTTCTAAGAAAGTCTGGGATGGTGTCTCTTCATTTTTAACTTGACATGAGCTCAGATAGTCTTGTAACATCCTTCCTTCTTATTCCCTCTTGAATCTTTGATACCTCCCAGATGTTCTCTTTTCATTTCCTCTTCTTAGAGTATGTGAAATTATTAAGTAAACATGAAACCATTTCAAGGAGGAGTACAAAGCTATACAGCTTACTTAGCTTGTGGCCACTTACATACTTAGGGTTGGTATGTTGTCATGTGGTGATGCTAAACTGTTGGTTCCTGAGAATTGAGTCTGCTTTGAGTTGCCACCTTGGGTGGTCTAAGAGTAGAGATTAATGGGCTCAGAAGTCATGGGTTCTTCTACTTATCATCTATGTAACCTAGAACAAAGCACTCAGTTTCCCGAGGTCTCAATCTCCTCATCTAGGTAACCCAAGAAGGTTCATCTTGATTAAATGATTAAGTGATCTCGAGTCCCTTTTAGTTTTAACAGTTGAGGAGCCAATGACTTGAAAAGAAATTGAGTTTTATATCTCATTTTATAGTTTGCATCTCTGTCAGACAAATTCTTCTTTGAACTCTTACTTTTTCTCTTCATATACACCTCTTCCCTTTTTTCAGTAGAGCAAGAAAAAGAACTTTTTGTTCCTGATGTGCAGAGAAGAAAGAGTCATTTTAATCCAAAATTTCTTAACCTTTGGTATTTTTAATGTTCTGAGTTTGCATAGTACTTCTGCTTTTAATACTTTGGCAAATCTGCCTATAGGGGGCTTCATTTAATTTATCTTCAAGTCATTGCTGTGAAATCACTATGGGGCTGAAAAATTATCTCCATGTTCTTTAAAGACATTCTTTATAAAATAGATAAAAATCCATACCAGATTCCTTATGTCTAGAAAAATCACTGGATCAGTATTTAAACTGTAAAGATGAGTATCTTGTAGTCTGCTCAATATAACTTTTTCATGTTGCTTTCTATATTATTTTCTATAATTACCTTGTCCTTATATGATAGGCATTCTGAGACCCTTGTGTGCTCTTACCATTCCAGCTGTGTTGTCCTTAAATTCCCATCCTTAAAAAAAAACTTTTATAATCTACTCATATGCATGTGATAATTTTCTAATTTGTTTTTCGTTATTTCATTTCTTTACTAGATTGTAAGCAGTTTAAGGGGGCTTTCATTTTTCCACTGGATTCTAAGAACAGTTTTCTTGGCAAGGATATTAAAGTGGTTTGATATTTCCCTTTTCAGACCATTCAACAGATGAGGAACTGAGGAAAACAGGGTTAAATGACTTGTCCAGGGTCACATAGTTAGTAAGTGTCTGAGAATGGATTTGAATTCAGATGGATGAGTCTTCCTGGCTTCAAGCTCAGCTTACTATAAATTGCATCACTTAGCTGTTAATGAGAAAATAATTTAACTTCTTCAACTTGAAGTTCTTCATCCACAAAATGGGAATAATGCTTCTTGTAAGATCCTCAGAGGTTAATCCTCACCTTGAAGTGATCCCCAGGAAGTTGTTTTGAAGAAGGCATTTATTAAATATCTGAGAGATGTGTAAGTGGGTTATTTAACTTTTTAAAAATTTTTCTATAGCATGTTGAGTTCAGTCCCTTAGGCAGTTAATGAATATTTGCTGGATTAAGTTTTTATGCAAGTTAAAGGGATAGGTAGACCTCTGAGAAACTGACATCATGGGTGAAAGTACAAACATTGGCACAATAATATTCTACATTGGCATACTTTCTGCAAAAATGAACTGGCAACCTTTGTCTATCACCTAGAAGACAGACTGCGGTTTGGAGGCCATTCCAAAAAGATTTGTACCAAGCCTTTTACTGCTTCTCTGTTCAGCCTTGCCTCTAGCTAGGAAAATAGGAAATTTGCAAAAAGACCTCCATTGTTTATAGAAAATAATACAATGAATATGGCTGTGAAAAATAATCTAGTTTCATGTGCAGACATGTATCTGTAGGAAAGATTATAGGAAATATAATTTTATCTGGAAGGAGGGACCGAGGGATGATGTGAGATAGGAGTGTTACAAGATAGGGAAGCCTAGAAATTTTAAAGCTTTGTTAAGATTAAAGGGGTTAGTCAGGGAGACTTATTTTTGTGAGTTTAAATCCAGCCTCACACACAAGTTGTAGTGAACCTGAACAAGCCACTTAACCCCATTTGCCTCATATGTACTATAATACCTCTGTAAAATGGGCTGAAGAGGGAAAGTGTCAAACCATTACAGAATCTTCACCAAGAAAATCCCAAATAGGGTCAAGAAGAGTCATACAAGACTGAAACTCACTGAAAACAACAGTGCTCAGAGTAAAGGGGATATAGGGTAGATACATGCCAGAAATTGAATTGTGAGCAGTTGGAGCCCTGTCTGCCTTCCCATTTCTTTAAAGGACAGTTTTTTCTGCTCAGAACTTGCTGTTCTTCTTGAACATCCCTGCTTGGACATATTTATTCACTTTCTACTTTTTCATCTTGGTCTTTGTGCTCTCATTCTCTTGTTCCTCTGTCCATTTAGGTGGAGCTGAATTGTATCCTATTGTTCTAGTCCTCATTTCTGATGGTGGTCTGTAAACCATGTTCTCTTTTATTAATAATTTTGTTGCCTTTGTCTGGATACATGTTGTTTTTGATATCAGAGTTACAGTCTTGAAGGTTTGTTCTTATTTGTATTTCACAGATTAAGCCACAATCTTGAATTTCAGGCGTAGGAGCTTAAAATACCTTTCTATGGAACTTTTATGAATTACCTTATAACTCACCTAAACTGGACATTAACGCTTGAATTGGGGCCTAGTTAGATTTTTTTTTTAAATTAAAGCTTTTTATTTACAAAACATATGCACGGGTAATTTTTCAGCATTGATCCTTGCAAAACCTTGTCTTCCAAATTTTCCTCTCTTTCCCCCCCTCCCCAACCATGGCAGGTAATCCAATATATCTTAAATATGTTAAAATACATGTTAAATCCAATATAGGTATAACTATTTATACAGTTATTGGATCAAGAAGGAAAAAAAAACTGAGAAAGAAAACAAAATACAAGCAAACGACAACAGAAAGAGTGAGAATGCTATGTTGTGTTCCACATTCAGTTCTCACTGTCCTTTCTCTGGGTGCAGATGGCTCTCTTTATCACTGAACAATTGGAACTGGTTTGAATCATCTCATTGCCAAAAGAGAGCCTTGTCCATCAGAATTGATCATCTTATAGTGCTGTTGAAATGTACAATGATCTCCTGGTCCTCCTCATTTCACTCAGCATCAGTTCATATAAGTCTCTCCAGACCTCTCTGAAATCATATATAATATTCCATAAAATCCATATACCATTACCAAGACTGAGTTGTTGGAAGCCATGGTGTTGCTGAGAGTGTGAGCTGATTTCTCAAGCTGAGCTCTGCTTTGTATTTACCTAAAGGGAGGGGGGGGGGACATAGGAAAGTTCAGACCTCTAGTATTTAACAAAACTGTCTATTTTTAATTTTTTTATTATTATAGCTTTTTATTGACAAAACATATGCATGGGTAATTTTTCAACATTGACCCTTGCAAAAACTTCTGTTCCAACTTTTCCCATCCTATCCTCTATCCCCTCCCCTAGATGGCAGATAGTCCCATACAAGTTAAACATGTTAAAGATATGTTAGATGCAATATATATATATATATATATATATATATACATATATATATATATATATATTTATACAGTTATATTGTTGCATAAGAAAAATTGGATTTATAAAGAAGGTAAAGATAACCTGGGGGAAAAAAAAAACAAAAATGCAAGCAAACAATAACAGAAAGAGTGTAAATGCTATGTGGTGGTTCACACTCATTTCCCAGTGTTCTTTCGCTGGGTGTAGCTGGTTCTGTTCATTACTGCTCCATTGGAACTGATTTGGTTCATCTCATTGCTGAAGATACCCACTTCTATCAGAACTGATCCTCATACAGTATTGTTGTTGAAGTGTATAATGATCTCCTGGTCCTGCTCATTTCACTCAGGATCAGTTCATGTAAGTCTCTCCAGGTCTCCCTGTACTCATCCTGTTGGTCATTTCTTACAGAACAATAATATTCCATAACATTCATATGCCACAATTTACCCAACCATTCTCCAATTGATGGGCATCCACTCAGTTTCCAGTTTCTAGCCACTACAAACAGGGCTGCCACAAACATTTTTGCACTTGTGGGTCCCTTTCCCTTCTTTAGTGTCTCTTTGGGGTATAAGCCCAGTAGTAACACTGCTGGATCAAAGAGTATGCACAGTTTGATAACTTGTTGAGTATAGTTCCAGATAGCTCTGCAGAATGGTTGGATCTGTTCATAGCTCCACCAACAATGCATCAGTGTCCCAGTTTCCCCACATCCCCTCCAATATTCATCATTATCTTTTCCTGTCATCTTAGCCAATCTGACAGGTGTGTAGTGGTAGCTCAGAGTTGTCTTAATTTGCAAGAAATGTCTATCATTATACATGAGTATTTACTTTGTTTTTTGAGGGAGAAATTCTTCTAGTCCATTGACTAAAACAGATGATTATTTTGATTAATATGTAAACATTTCCTAATGTACATGCATTTCTTCAATAGGGTATGATGATCCATAGGGAGCACTTAGGGAGAGAGAAATATATTTCAGTACTTCCCATTTCCTTCCCTTTTATTCAAAGAAGATAATGGCTGTTTACCTATTCTAACTTGTGAACTGTTTATTTTAGTAGTTTCTTCCAGACTTCTGTTGCTTCTTTATATATGACACTTACTCAGAGGACTTGAAAACTGAATTGGAATAATCCCAGTCCAAGTTGTTTGGAAGAAGGTGAGAGTCTTTCCCTTTAATTTTGGCACTCCATATTGTTTAACTGTTTTTCCCTACCCAAATGATATTTCTTTTAGCATTTATTCATTTTGAGTGAACAAATCAGAAAACATTTATTAAACAATTATGATGTAAAAATCATTGCTGATGCTTTGATTGCAAATAAAAAGAAAAATAAAACAGGCCTTGCTCTCAAGAAGAGCACAAGAGACACAACTCATTAATACATATAATTCAAAGACATGAGAAATGACTCTGTATCCAGAGAAAGAACTGATAAAAAGAAGTATGTCCAAATAATTTTATCTTTATATGCTTATTTGTGTCTAATGGTGACCATTTCTAGGGCAAGGGGTAAGGAAAAAAGGAAACTTGCATGATAACTTGGTTGTTTATTTAAAAGGAATAGCAAGTGATATATAGAAGATTTGCAGTTTCTTGTAAAATTGTTTTTTTTTAAATAATACTATGGAATTTCTTATTTTATTCCATAAATTAAAAGTAAAATGAATTTAAAAACATAAATAAATACAATATAATTTGTGGAAGGATAGACCACTAAAATCTCAGAACATCAGGAAGGGTTTTATGTTAGCAACAGTATCTGGATTGAATCTTGAAAAAGGCTAAAATTGAAGTGTGCTGGTATATGCAACTGACTCTGAAATAAAAATGTGTCCATGACACACTTTTAATATCAATTATATTTTTTAAATTATAGCTTTTTATTTACAAGATATATGCATAGGTAATTTTTCAGCATTGACACTTGCAAATCCTTTTGTTCCAACTTTTTCCCTCCTTCCTCCCACCCCTTCCCCCAGATGGCAGGTAGACCAATACATGTTAAATATGTTAAAGTATATGTCAAATGCAATATATGTATACATGTCCAAACAGTTAATTTGCTGTATAAAAAGAATTGGACTTTGTAATATTGTACAATTAGCCTGTGAAGGAAATCAAAAAGGCAGGCAGACAAAAATAGAGGGATTGGGAATTCTATGTAGTGGTTCTTAGTCATCTCCCAGAGTTCTTTCGCTGGGTGTAGCTGGTTCAATTCATTACTGCTCTATTGGAACTGATTTGGTTCATGTCATTGCTGAAGAGAGCTATGTCCATCAGAATTGATCATCATAAAGTATTGTTGTTATATATAAGTATATAATGATCTTCTGGTTCTGCTCTTAATATCAATTATTAACATTTTTCTATCACTTTCTTAAGTCTAGACAATCAATCCAATAATAAACCAAACTCTGCTTTATAGCCATTTGCTGATTTAAAAAAATATTATTTATTTTAAAAATTAATTTAACAAAACTGTCAAGGCTCCCTCCTGCCCCTCCCCTACCAATTGTGAAGGCAATGTAGGATTACTATCATACATATGAAATCAGGCAAAACATTCCAGATTGACTATGATGCAAAAAGGCAAGAAAAATGAAGTGAAAAATTATATTTCACTCCATAGTCTCAGTTTATCAGTTCTTTCTGTGGAGGTAGATCACATTGGTTTTTTTTGTTTTTTTTTTCATCATGAATCCTTTGGAATTGAATTGTCTTGGATCATCATAGTCATCATAGTAGCTTAGTCTTTCAGAGGTGATCATCTTTGCAATATTGTTGGTAAGGAATACAATATTCTCCTAGTCTGCTCACTTTACTTTGCATTAGTTCATAGAAGCCTTGGCAGGAATTTGCTGATTTAAATGTTCACAATGATAGGTTCTAGTTGATTCTAGTAAACCCCCAATTCTAAGAGACAGAAACAGGGGGAGAGTTCATTCTATAGACATGGGGACAGATCATGACAAAGCAGAGTGAGGAAGTGAAATGCTGAATTTTGCCCATGAAAAGATATTAATACTTGGCCCAAGTGGATTTTTCCTTATGTATCCATGTGGGTTTCAAGCACAAGCCATCTCTCAAGGTGTAGACTTGTTAACTGAATTGCATTTGGTTGTATTCATTAAGAGACAGAATGATAAGTGAAGAAACTGAGGGAGGAGCTTTCTATCATCCTTTATTTCTATAGTCAACTGAATCTTTGGCATAGTATAGTAATATTGAATAATGTTTACTGATCCTTTGAATACAGGACATAAATACATCAAAGAAACCATTTCTCTATTAGAGACACTGGTCCCTATACCTGTCTTGAATAATTAACCATTTTTTAAAAATTTGACTCTACCCTTCTCCTTCTCCCCCACTACAATTCTAAACTACAGTTTTTAGTTTCATTCTTGACCATTCTTGAACTAGCATGGAACAACACCACTGAAATCATAGAGACAGGAGCATTCTTCAGTATAGGGACCTTCTCATAAATAAGTGGGATAAAGTATAATTCATCCATTAATTATCTATTTTAGGGAAAACACAGCTGATCATGTACCCCAATAATTCTATAAAATGAAAGGCACCTTGGATTTCAGCCTTGCATTTACAATTAGTTTAGAGAAGTGGAAGTAAAGTAATAATTTTTGGTAGAATACTTTAAGATTTCAAAATGAAAATACAAAGGGAAAATATGATGTGTGATTTATTGACTGTGAATAGAAATTCTGGGTATGTAATTTTTTGTTAACTCTGGTGAATTCTTCAGACAGGTTTCCAAGAAACAACTCTTGGGCAAAGGAGACAGTTAACTCCATTTGAATTTTTCTTTTAGAGTTACATGATTTGGGGATCCAAAAAAGCAACGTTTTGAAACTCATCCAAAACACACGTGCATATGTTTCTTTCTTGACCACAATTCTTCCAAAACAAATCAGATTGAGAAGCTTCCTATAGTTCCAGATGGCTGAAGTGTGAAATTATCTAATTACTGTTTCCCACTGGAATTCATGCCTGCTAGGGACTATGGTATATTTGTGGACCTCTGCCCAAATAACATCCTCTTTCTCCCTGGTGACTTGTTATTCTAGTTCTTTTTCTTATTTCTCAGTTATCATCACAAACTAAAATGAACTAAACACTTGCAGTTTTGTTTGCCCAAATTGTGCTTTTGCTAATTTAGTATTCAGTCCTTTGTTGGGTTCTTTTATATTAGGCTATTCAAAATGGTAGAACTTTAGAATACTGATAAAACAGCTAGGCAATTTAAAAAATCACTATTTTCAAGATGCATTTTTCTCCCTTTTTAAAATTCTTTTTCAACTCAGAGGTCAGTACAAATCTCATGGGTTTAAATTTCAAGAATCTATATGCAAATTGCTCATATGGATTATTGTAACCCCAGGCTGACTTCCTTTTTCCACTCAATAGCCTTTGGATATTCCTTATCAATTCCATTTATCAGTGATTGCGAGCATACTTCAAGACAAAATATCATTAAAATTATAATCAGCAAAATCACTTGGAGGTAAGATGTTTTTATTAACAATAAATATAAATGTTCAATATTTCTTTAGATTATTCCTTGTTCTGGTGAATCTATCCACAAAGTACAATTAATCAAGAGCTGAAAAAATTATATTACCTCAGAGACTTAGGTCATGCTTGTTAGCTTTGCCGACCTGCTTTATAAAATCAACCAAATTCTATCTTTTTTACTTTCTGCTCAAATCAATACTTTTTAGGAGAAGTCCTCCAAAAAATGTTCCTCTTTCCTTTTCACTGCCCCTTGTCCTCTATTCCTTTGTTTTTCTAGGAAGTAAAAAGTCTTCTTTTGACTTAACACTAGTTCATTGTCCTGAAAGAAACCTAAGGTTGATGTTAGGGACTTAAAGTCTTGTTATTGACCAAAGGGAGAAGGAAAACTGCAGAGACAGATTGTTTACATTTAAACCATGAATTCTTAACGTGTGTATGTGTGTGTGTGTGTGTGTGTGTTGTAGACCCCTTTGACATTCTATTGAAGTTTATGGACCCATTCTCAAAGTAATATTTTCATCTACATAAAATAAAATAAATAGGGTTACAAAAGACACCAAATAATTTGAAATATAGTTATAAAAAGATATATTAAAAATTGTAATATAATTACCTGTCAAATGATGGTTTTAAAAACAATAGGTAATTTAAAAGCTTTGAAATTTCTGTGATATTGGGAAAGATTTAAGGCAAAAAAGGGAGGATGACAGAGTATGAGATGGATAGATAGTATCATAGAAGCAATAAACATGAACTTGGACAGACTTTGAGAAACAGTGAAGGATAGAAGGGTTTGGGGTCATGAAGAGTTGGACACCATTGAAAAACTGAGCAACAACAAAAAATTTCAAAGTAGTGATGATCATAAATGGTATTTCAAGATACTGGCAATTACCT
The DNA here is from genome assembly GCF_902635505.1 of Sarcophilus harrisii. Lineage (NCBI taxonomy): Eukaryota > Metazoa > Chordata > Mammalia > Dasyuromorphia > Dasyuridae > Sarcophilus > Sarcophilus harrisii. Next base: position 93,666,678 of record NC_045431.1, read on the forward strand.
GTAATATGATATAACACATCTATTTTCTATTGATGGCAAGTTACTGCTAATACTCTTATGGATTGTTGCCTACGCTCATAATTGAAGAAATATTAAATTTAAATGGAAAGTTATTGAAAATAAAGATGCAATATTTTTCTAATTTAAGATCAGAGTTGACCCAGGTTAAAAGTTCCTGATTTAGATTTTAATTCTATACTTCAGTTCTGGTGACTTGCTTATGATAATTATAAGAACTTCTACTGATAGGCCTTGAAAAATGTTTAGCTCTTCTCTGAAACCAGTGGAAATGCTTCAATTAGACATATTTGAAGGAAAAGGAGTAAAGTTCCTGGGGGTACATGAAGTCTGATAGGTCCCCTGGAGGGAACTACCTGGCAACTTTTAGAATATATAAAAATTATCAAATCAGGGTATTGTATATTGACTGTTTTTTCCCCACTGGAAAAATCACACATATTAAGAATACATTTCAAATTATATGAAAAATGGCAGAGTAATAAAGTTGCATTAGTCAATCAACAATAATTATTAGTACTATTAATAGCATACACTATACTAGGCAATGGAGACAAATGTTCCAAAGAATGAAACAATCCTGAGTCTCAAGAAGATTTCATTCTAAGTGAAGATTCCACAAGTATGTAAACTACTAACTTTAGAATAAAGATAAAGAGGATAACTAGAGATTACTACAAACAGATATGAAAATAAGTGAGAGGGAAGAAAGTAATAGTTGCTAGTATCAGTAAAGTTTTTATGTAGAAGGTCTTATTTGAGTTGAGTTGTGAAGGGAGAAATTCTTTGAGGTAGAGGTGAACAGAGAGTACATTCCAGGCATAGAGGAAAGCCAGCATGGAGATGGGAAATGGGGTGTCATGTTTGAGGGTCAGTTTAGTTTGAATTCAGAGTGTGGGAAAAAATGTAAGGCATAGTGAGGCTGGAAAGATAAGTAGGGGATAGATTGTGAATCTTTCAAAACTTAGCAGAGGAAAGTATTATTGTCCATTTTCAAATCTCCATCACAAAAGGTGAATTGGAATTGTTTCTGCATGCTGAAACAATAGGTGTATAATTTAGTTATTTTAATAACATTGAGATAGAGCCTGGAACATAGTGTTTAATAAATTCTTGTTGATTGATTGACTTATATAGTTTTCTAACGCTGGCCAAGCTCTTTATACCTATTACTTATTTACATTTCAGAAAATATCTGAGAAGCAAGTACTATGAGAATTGTTATCTTGAATGTCTTTAAAAGCTAAACAGATCAGTTTATATGGTTCACTATCAACTCCTATTCTCAATGGTTAGAACTGGAATTGCTTCTGCAAATTGGTACAATAGCTATGTGCCTTAATTATTTTAAAGATAACAACTGATATTTACATTAGTACAATATCTGATATAGAATAAGTGTTTAATAGATTTTTCTTAATTGATTTATATGATGCTTTAGAGCAAGTGTTTAATAAATTTTTCTTGATTGATTTATATAGTGCTTTAAAAGTACTTTATATTTATTATGTCACTTGAACCTCACAAACTTGAAAGAGGTAAATTCCTTTTTAAAAATTTTATTTATTCATCCATCCATCCATCCATTTATTTATTTGCTTATTTTTTGCTGAGGAAATTGGGGTTAAATGACTTGCCCAGGGTCTCACAGTTAGGAAGTGTTAAGTGTCTGAGACCAGATTTGAACTTAGATCCTCCTGACTTCAGGGCTTGTGCGCTGTCCACTGTGCCACCTAGTTGCCCTGAGAGGCAAATTCTTTAAGAATTATTAGAGGTGTGGAAGGTTTGGGTGGCTTTTCCATGATAACAAATTTTTTTTTCCCTTAGAGATGGAATTTGGACCCAGGTCCAGAATCCCTTGTCTAATATTCTATCCCTTCTACCAGTAGTGTCAAACTCAAATAGAAATGGGGCCATTTCCCCCACAGGATCCCTGTGGCCTGAATATTGACTTATTTATAAAATGTAATGTCATGTGTGCTTTGTTGTATTTTTGTTTTGTTAAATATTTCCCAATTATATTTTAATTTGTTTTTGGTAGCATTTATTAGTATTCCCAAGGGCTTTGTTTTTGATACTTCTTCATTATTTTAAGCTGGCAAGGACTATACATCAAGAATCAAGGTAACTGGTAGGCAACTCAAGGTTTCTTTCTTTCTTTTCTCTTTTCTTTTCTTTTTCCTGAGGCAATTATAGTTAAAGTGACTTGGGCAGGGTCACATAGCCAGGAAATGTTAAATGTCTGAGACCAGACTTGAACTCAGGTCCTCCTGACTTCAGGGCTGGTGTTCTATCCATTGCACCACCTAGCTGCCCTGGGGTTTCTTTCAATAAAGTCAATGGATAGCAGGTTATGGGATTGTTGCTACACGGGAGCCACCAGCCAGTGGCTGCTGGAGGTCTAATTCAGACCTGTGGAATGGATCTCTTCATGTGAGAGGATGATGATGATACAAGGAGACTGAGAGGCAGTTTCTGTTCTCTGACCTCTCTCCTCTTCCCTCTTTCTCCAATTTATTTTCTTCCCAATGCACAAGGAACATCTTTGAAGGCTGCTTTATAACTCTTTCAAGTTTATGATTCCCAGCTGTGGAGGCTCTCAGAGAATTGACCTGTCCCTTCTCCTAGGCATGGTCCTTAACATGAGATTGTCTGGATTATAGTTCTGGGATGGAAAATATTACCTTTAACATAGGAACCACAATATATTTCTGTTATCTTTTCTTCAGATGTTCAACAATACTATCACTAGATTCATAATGCCTTTGGGAGGTGAGAATTAGAGCTTAAAATATCCTCATTGAAAGATCCAGGAATCACAGATGATGAGAAAAATCATCAATGGATTGTAATCTGTAGTGATAGAGAAAGTCTTGATAAAGATGAGATCATAGATCTTTTGAGATAATGAAACCTTATTACAATCAAGAAAGTTCTTTGGGCAACAACTAGAACTACAGTCTTAGAAGTTTGTTTTTCTTTTTCTACTTTTGGTGACCATAGACAGATGATAGATGGCATAGCAGAAAAGTTAGAGCATAGACTGATTTGGGAGATAATTGAAACATGAACCATCCTTCAATAGGAAGTTTTGTTATGATCACACACACACACACACATACACACACTGCCATACTATGTCAAACCATTGGATTCATCGAGTCTTTGATAAGGGCTAGCACCAAGGACATGCTTGGTGGACTCTGGATCATAGATTTAGAACTGGGAGACACCATCAGAAATCCTCTAGTTCTTCATTTTACAGATGAATGTGCTCCTCCTAGGGCCATACCAGTGAGTGTTATAGCTGGGATTTAAACTCAAGTCTTCTGATTCTAAATCCAGTGTTCTTTCTACTGTCCTATGGACTAGTTGCCGTTTATGCTGAATTTTTACCTGAATTATCTCAACTTATTTTAAATAACAAATCAATTTCCTGGGTGATATGTTTTAGTTTGGCTCTGACCTGAAGATATTTACATTTTTGGTCTTCTCAGCTTCATGTGGGGAATGAGTTCCACATGTTTACTATAGAAATACTTCTTTATTCTAAAATTACTTCTTTCAAGCTTATTCTAATATTTTTGGATTTGGAATCATGTTGTTCATAACTTTTCATGATTTTAAAAGATTTTTGTCATATACTCATTTAATCTTTTTATTTCCCAACTTATCTTTCCCAATCTTAATCCTTTTTAGATAATTTTATTTATTTAGCGCTAAGTGAATTGGTTAAATGAATGAATGAAATAAATTTATAAAATGGTGTGAAAAGTATTATGATAAATGCTGGGTTTACAAATACAAAAGCAATGTAGTCCCTTGCCTTCAAAAAGTTAAGAACTAGTATGGGTGCTGATGATGGAGGGAGCAATATAAAAAGGTAGTGTCCAAAGACTGATACTTTGCTTTCTGAATCAACAGGGATGATGAATGGAGCCACAAGGGAAGCCACATGATGTCTCTTTCAGAAGCCATGGTAGTATTGCCTTGATAAGAATTATGAAAGCAAGAAGTGGAAAACAAAAAATGTGAGTTATATACACAGGGCACAAAGCAGAGAGTTATGATGGCTAATGTGGATGGTAAGATGTGATATGAAGTATGTTCAAGAGGCCAGTTTAGTATAGAGTCATGTGCCCACATTGGCTGACCCACCAATCAGTACAGCATGCTCTTCAGGAGCATGATTTCAGATCTAAGTAGATTCAGTCCTCCAAGATATGGTCTAAAAAGATCTGATGTTTCAAAGGATGGATGGCAAGGAAATGGCCACAATGAATGGTCTGATGAGATGTGAAGCAAATATAGTAAATTCATTTACAGAGTTAGACATTCTTGAGTTTCATTAGTTTTCTAAAAGATCCTAAGAATTGCCCAGAATGTCTACAGAAAGAACATTATCTATTTCTTTCAGAAAAGCAGCCAGGGTATAGTAGAATACATCTTGCCTCCTTGGAATAACATCTAGATCTTTGGAGGTAAATTTGCTGTACTGTAGTAAATTGATCTCCCTTTCTAGAGCTGAGACATCACTATGTTGACTGTTTAATGGCATTCTCGTGAATGATCACTTGTGATTACAAAGCTATAAGCTTCCCAAGATATAGATCTCCCTGAAGGACTTGACACCATTGATCACTCAAGTTTCTTAGGTTATTTATGCATGAAAAGTCTTTATGAGATGGTATGCAAACTGAATCCTCATTAGGATCTGTCCTTATAACTTTCTTATCTCACCTATTTGTAATGCAAATTATATCAAACCCTGCCAATCTCTTATTATTCTGGAATATGCATTTTTTTAAGGGGTGGGAAGCAGAGGTGGCAATTATTTTATCCTTCTTGAAGAAAGAGCAGTGATTTTGAACACAGACCAAGGTTGGTCTACACATGGCGAATGAAGATGAAAAATAAAAATGTTTGTCTTGGTTGATTCTCTTGGCTCTGTCTTTCTGCCTTCACTTCCCTTCCTAGTCTTAAAAATGAGCTTCATATTAGTTTCAACGATAATGGTCATTATGCCTTCAACTTATCTCAACCTTAGAGAAATCATTTTGGAGCAATGGAAAGATTACAGACTCTGATGTCAGATTCCATGATGATTCTATTTGTAGGACTCTGAGCCAATCACTTCTCTTCTCTGGGTTTTAGTTTCCTTCTCTGTTAAATGAAGGGATTGGACAGATTCAGGGATTTTTAAAGTTTTTCCCACTTATGACCACTTTTGCCCAAGAAATTTTTATGCAAAGGTGGTTATATAGGTATGTAAAATAGATATACCAATAAAACCTTATGGATAATAAATCATAATTTCATGACCCCTACATTTAGTTGCAAAACCTCATATAGAATCATGATCCACAGTTTAAGAAGCTGGAGGCTAGATAGTCTCCAAAGTCTGCTTTAGTTCTAGATCTATAAACTCCAAAGTTTCTTCAAAACACCTCTTCTCAGACTTACATGAACTGATGCAAAGTGAAGCAAATAGAACCAAAAGAACTTATATATAACAACAAGATTATACAAAGATCAATTCTTTTGAACATGACTCTTTTTAACAGCGAGGTAATTCAGGCTAATTCCAAAGGTCTTGTGATGAGAGAGCCACCTGCACCCAGAGAGAGGACTGTGGGGACTGAGTGTGGATCACAACATAGTATTTTCACTTTTTTTGTTGTTGTTGTTTGCTTGCATTTTGTTTACTTTTTCATTTTTTCTCCTTTTTGATCTGATTTTTCTTGTGTATTATGATAATTGTGGAGAAGATTTGCTTGTTTAACATATATTGGATTACTTGCTATCTAAAATGGGGGGAAGGGAGGTAAAAAAAATGTGGAACACAAGGTTTTGCAAGAGTGAATGTTAAAAACTAGCTACATATATATGTTTTGACAATAAAAAGCTTTAAAAAAATCTCTTCTTCAATTGACTTTGTTTCCCTCCCCTTTTGCCCTTTCCTCTTTCCCCTTCACCCTTCCTTTTCTCCCTTCCTCTTCCTTTCTCTTTTTTCTGGAGATTAGGGACTAATTCAGGTATGAAATTCTATGGATTTACCCCTGGAGGATAAGTTCTATCTTCCTTCTTTTCCTCTACCTTCCACCGAAATGATTCAGGATTCATGCAATATACTAATCCCACCTCCTTTCTGTAATCAGCATCCTCTTTTTTCTAGCAGGTAAAATGCTTATTAATATAAAATTAAGAATGAGCATTTTATCTTTGGTCTTCTGGAAAGAGAATTCATTTCAGTCATTTAATCTTGAGAAAGAACTCTGAGAGTTGTGATTTAAGGATATGCATGATGGGTGGTGTTCCTGAAGAGTTGGGGGAAGAGGAGTTTTTGTTTAAGGAAGGTCAACTTTTCAACAGCCTCCCCTCAAGTCCTATAGGCTGCAGTTTACTCTGCCCAATCTGTATAGAAGCGAAGTCCATCTTCAATGACATATATACTGTCAGAAACAGGCAATGTTTTCATTTACTCTATTTCATGATCTCATCTAAGATGATAGACACTTGGCAAAGGATATCTGTCAACAATGTCTATCATTGTATGGAAGTCATTGTCCATTTGGTAATAATAACTAATTTGAGTCTTTACCCCAAATTTAGGAAAAAGCTTCAAGGCTGGGCCAAATCTTGTTTTAATGAAAAGTTCAGAGACAGAATGACAAGAGCCTAAAGAATCGCAGACTATCAGAACCCTTAGGAACTTCAGAGGCTATTTAGTTCAACCTATGTTTCAACAAGATTTTTTTCTACTTAATACTTGAGAAGTGGCCACTTTACCTCTGCTTGAAAATCTTAAAAGGGACTGACAACTCAATGCAGTCCAGTCTACATTTGGGTGGCTATAATGGTCAGAATTTTTTTTTTTCTTATAACAATCAAAAATCTGGTTCTTTGCAGTTTCTAATCAATGTATAGTGACTGAATTCTTGGGGAAAAAACTGAAGGATTTGGATGCATAGATGACCTTTTTAGTCTCCCATGACCATGCCTTAGAAGCTCTTATCTTTTCATTTCTGGAACTCTTGTTATTGGGCCCTCTGGTTTTTCTGAACTGAGGGTCTTACATGGCCCACTGCATTGGGCCTCCAGCTTTACTTCATTTTACTCCCTGGCCATCTCCAGTAGACTCCTCCTATGTGTACTCTCCTCCCTACTGCACAGGATGACAAACTTTTATAACAATTAGAACTGTCCAACATTGGAATGGATGCCAGGTAAAGTAACTTTTCAAAATTTTTCAGTTTTAAAGGAGTTTCAACCCATTTGAAGTATACCATCAGAGATCAGATGAACTATAACTTGGGTACAAGGAGAAGTCCATGAAATAGTTTAGGAAAGAATGCATCCTAATTTTAACTATAAACTGAAATTTAGCATTTCCTTCCATTTTGATAAAAAAAAAACCCAAAAAACTAAAACACTACTCTGGAAAGGGTCCATAATCTTTGCTAAACTACCAAAGGATTCTATACAAAATAGATTTAATGAAGTCTAGAATTTAAAGAAGAGATGGAATACACAAAAAGGATTAGGAATCCCAAGTCTACATGACTAACTCTAAGACTCTTTAAGTTTTCTTACTACTTCAAATTATTTGTTTGAATGAGATGAAGCTGTTTCAGGTAAGCAAATTTAAAAAAAGTTAAATGTAGTGGAAAGTTTGGAACTCCTACACTTTATCTTATAAACCTGTCTCTTCATATTCCTTAGGGTGCATGTCAGCCAAGTGAAGCCTTCAAATATGGGCTGTTCCTTAACACATTAATCTCCACCTGCTGAGTGTGACCTGTGTTCCTTACTAAGACTGATCCCAGTCTTAATTCCTGTAAAGAGATCAGTTTTTACCGACTTCCTTGAAAACCTGATACTTTGAATACTGTCATCATATTTAATATCAAAAGGAGATCTTTCTTTCTCTAAGCATCAGCAGATGGTGATTATTATATGGGAAATAATACGGGGAATGCTTGTCAATTGGTTACTATCATAGAGCACTTAAGAGTTATTCCAGATCAATCCCAAAAGGCAACTGGCTATTTTTCTTAGAAACCTGAACTTATAAATGCCCCCCTTTAATTTCCTAAAAGTGGAGACAACAGCTGTATTCTATTATGATTCTTTTGGGGGGCAGGAGAGGGTGTCATTAATAAAGGGGCTTATTATAGAGATTACCTGGAGAGAGGGGCTTTGTTTGAATCTTCTATTTTCTCTCCGTCTCTCTCTGTATTTTTGATTCCCTTTCCCTCCTTCTCTGCCTTTCCTTCTTTCTGATCCAACACCTGTATTCTGCTCCCTGGGCCCCCCTTTTAACTTTTCTCCACAATGTGCCTCTTTTCCCTCACATAAGAAGCCATTTATTGTACAACACTGTATTTCTGAGAGATATGTAAAAAAAAAACCGAATGGAAAGTCATTATTTATTAATATTCTAATAACTATCCAACAGATTTTTTCCAGATGACCCAGAAAGTTCAGTTCTTGCTCACCACTGTACATTTGATTTTTTTTTTTTTTTACTAAGGAGATTATTGGTCATACCTAAATGTAGGCTTTTTCTATAGAATGTCTGGGGCAGATAGTGGCATATTGAATAGTTCATTGGACTTGGGACCAGCAAGATTCATCTTCATAAATTCAAATCTGGCCTCAGACATTAGTTGTGTGACCCTTGGTAAGATATTCAACCCTGTTTACCTCAGTTCCACATCTGTAAAATGAGTTGGAGAAGTAAATGACAAATCACTCCTGTATCTCTGTCAAGGAAAACCCGAATGGGTTCACAGAGAGTCAGACATGACTGAAAAAATGACAATAAACAAAAAAAGAATCTCTTCAATTCATCAATATAGCCAAAGACCACATTGCTTCAGTGAAATAAGAAGGAGAGGTAAAATTCAATACTGACATAAATGAAATCACAAATGTATCTTCTGATAAAACTCAGGATTCATTTCAGGGATTATATTGTTCACTGTAATTATTTCTGTTATTAGTTGATGAAATACCCTTTTTTCAATGTTTTCTTTGTGTTTGGAAATATAAGGGAGCTAGTTTCCCTGTTGACTCCTGAGGAAAGTGGAGAGAGAATGTTTAGCAATATAACAGTGGAAAAGCACTTAATGAAGAGATGGAACACCTGGGACCCATCTTTGCCATTTGTTATCTGTATGACCTCAGGTACACATACTGTGTCTCACTTTCTTCGTTTATAAAATGAGTGAGTTGGGCTGAATTATCTCTAAACTTTCTTCCAACTCTCAATCTATATTTCTGTCACAAAATTATTCTCTCCAATTTATTCTTGACCAGATGAGAATGGGAATCACCTGCATCTTATCTCTGGATTTCTAACTTCCTAATAATGAGGTGACACTGTCACTGAAGTGTATAGGAGAAAGTCACATCTGTGACACATTCGGTCCAAACTGGAATATTGCCCACCCTCTTCCTCTCCCTTCCTGCTTTCTTTTCTCTAAGAGCCTTTGCTCACATTTTCCCCTATTCATGGAATGACTGAGAGATTGATGGAGATTTTTTGGTCTGTTGGAAATCCTTTCTTTTCTTCAAGGTTCAGTTTAGCTGTTACATCCCCCATTAAAATTTTCTTTGCTCTCTCTTCCACCTAAATGGAAATAATCTTTCCTTCCTTACATTTCTCATGGTATTTTCTCTGTACTTCTCCTTTCTGCCTAGGATCACAGATTTAAAGCTGGAAAAAACTTTAGAAGATGTTAAACCATCTGGTCCACACCCTTTTCTTCCTTCTAATATGAGGAAATTGAGGTCAGAGAGATTAAATAATTTGCCCAGGCTCACACAAGTAAGAAGTGGCACATCTGGGATTAGAATCCAGGTCCTGAATCTCTAAAACCAGTAGATTTTCTTTTCAGGAATAGGGGTAATTCAGATTTAATTTCACTTAGTAGGCTATTTTTCTTCAGGCATGGGCAAATACTTTGGTGTAATCCCCTCAGGATATTTGAAAATATTTGGATAAATTTAGGTGTTAGAGGAGGGTGACAATGGAGTTCAAGGATTGTGTTAAGGATTCTAAAGAAGAGGATTTCTTCATAGCCAAAGAGTCACAGGTAAAGTTGCTTTCAGCACTTATCAAGGTAACAATAATTGTAGGCTCTCAGCTAGACTAAAGGCACATTGCTCTAAGATCACATAAAGAAGCTGACTCCCATGGAAGCTCACCAGTGGAGGGGTCCTGTCTCTACTTTACCAACTCTCAGATTCAAATACATTTTTGCCTCAATCACCTCCAAGTCTTCTTTTGATAAATGCCCTAAACTAAACACAAGGGATGTAGGGCGCCTAGGTAGTACAGTGGATAGCGCACTGAGCTTGAAATCAGGAAGACTTATCATAACGGGTTTAAATATGTCCTAAAACACCTGCTAATTGGATGACCCTGAGCAAGTCACTTAATCCAGTTTGCCTAAGTTCCACATCTCTAAAATGAGCTGGAGAAGGAACTGGCAAAACCACTCCAGTGTCTTTGCCAAGAAATTCACCCTTCCTCAAAAATAGAGTCATGAAGAATGGGACAAGACTCAGCAACAACAAATAGGTGAAGTTAAGTATTTGTTACTTGAGCATATTTAAGAGAAAAGTGGCGATTTTGCAAAAGATCTAAAACATTCCATAATTTTCCTTATTAGAATGAATGACCTTGGGCCTAAAACAATTTTTCTTTCTTTTTTTAAAAAAAATTATGAACTTAATAAACATTTCAATAAACAAGAAACAGTAAGAAACATAAATAACAAATTTTGAACTTATTTTATGGTTTTTGGTTTCAAAATTTTTTTCAATTAAATATTTCTCTCCCTTCCACCTTTTCCTTTGGAAAAAAACCCATAAAAATATTTACTTAATTTTATTAATATCTATCTATCTATCTATCCACATAGTTGGTTTTTGTCTTCTCATCCCTCTTTTTTTTTTTTTTTTTGGTTCTGTGAGTTTTTAAACTGTTTTATTGATGCTTTTTTTTTCAATAGATGTTTCATTATATTGATTTTCAACTTAAAGATATTTTCTGGAATGAATTTATAAAGGATAGGCATACTTTCTTTTGGTTGTTTTTTCCTTCCTTCCTTCTTTCCTTCCTTCCTTCCTTCCTTCCTTCCTTCCTTCCTTCCTTCCTTCCTTCCTTCCTTCCTTCCTTCCTTCTTTCCTTCCTTCCTTCGTTCCTTCCTTCTTTCCTCCATCCCTTCTCTCTTTTCTTTCTTCTTTCCTTCCTTCCTTCCCTCCTTTCCTTTTCCCCTCCTTTCCTTTCTTTCTCCCTTCCTCCCTTCCTTCTTTCTTTCCTCCCTCCTTCCCTTCTTCTCTCCCTCCCTCTCTTCCTTTCTTCCTCCCTTCCTCACTTCTTTCCTTCTTCGCTTCTCTCCTTCCTTCCTCCTTCCTCCCTTTCTTCCCTCCTTCCCTCTATTCCTGCCCTCCCTTTCCCCCCCCTCCTTCCCCTCCTTCCTTCCTTTCTTCCTATCTGAGGGCAACATATTAATGGAATCTTTGTGATACCGTAACATATGTTGATGCATTAGTTAAGAAGCCCCGGGCTCAAGTGCCAGCTGTACCAACCTCCATGCCAAAAGAGAAGGTAGGTTTTTGAGGAATTGTACATACTCCATAAACATTAGCAACTTATAGGAGAGTCCATAAAATGTTGGGCCCGTGATTTCCATTGAAAATTTAAATTTCAAACTTTGATGGAATTATTCAAGCTAAAAGTCCCTCAAAGCCAATTAATGTTATGCTTTATTAATTAATTAACTTGTAATGCTGGTATATGGGAGAGAAGATAACTAAGTATAACCAAAAATAGATGAAAGAAACAAGTTTTGATTTAAAAAAATGGAGACATGTTTACACTGATGTGTGGGAAGGACATTTAGTGTCCTTATCTCAGGCAACTAAATGATACAGTAAAGAGTTTAAATCTGGTCTCAGACATGATTTTGGGAAACCCATTTTTTCTTCAATTCCTTTTTATTTTTATTTTTTCATAAAATGGGCTGGAAAAGAAAATGGCAGATCACTCCAATACCCTTGCCAAGAAAACCCCAACATGGGCTCACAAGGAACCAAATACGATAAAAAAAATTCAACATCAACAAATAGTTCAAAAACATTTGATGGGGTCTTGGTCAGTTAATAAGTATGTTTAAAAGCACTTACTACCAGCCAGGAAGCGTGATAAAGCATGAGAGATACAAATAAAGGCAAAAGACAATCTCTGCTTTCAAAAAATTCAGTCAATAGTGGGGGGGGGGGAGAGAAGGAGAGACAACATTCAAGAAGCTTCTTACATATAACATATATACAGGATAAATTGAAGATAATCAATAGAAGTAAGGTTTTAGCATTAAGGAGCATCAGAGAAGCTATATAGCAGAAGATGAAATTTTAGCTTGGCTTGAAGGAAGGAGAGAAGTCTGGAGGCAGAGATAAGGAGTGAATATTTCAGGGACAGGTAGCAACCACTGAAAATCCCAGAGTCAGGAAGGAATGTCTTGTTTAAGGAACAGCAATGAAGTTGTGATCACTGGATAAAAAAAAAAGCACTAAACATTTATCAAAGCACTTAATATGTGTCAAGTGCTGTGATATAAATACAAAAAACAAACCCTTAAAGACCTCAAATTCTAATGAGAAGATGACACAAATAAGCCAAGTAGGGACCAGGATAGAATCTTTTTGCTTGGAAAATTTATATACATGATTTCATCTGATTCTTACAGTAAACTTGTGAGGTAATTAGAGAATATTTTTCCTATTTTGCCAACAAATTAAATGACTATCCAATGTTGCACAGTTATGAAAACTTGAACCTAGGTCTTCATAATTCAATATTGTTCTTTCATCCAGTCAGAAGATAAGTTGGGAGAACACAGTTTGCTAGAGGTGAATGAATGTAAATCATACCTTTTTGGTTGGATAAGAGAAACATCAACTTATGAATATTGAAGGGAAAAGTTTGGGCCCACCTCACAGAGTATTATTAGTGATGGGGAACAAAAGGGAATTCAGGAATCCTTGTTTCCCTGGTCATCTCTGATAGACAATTAGAGCTAATTTTTTGTGATTGAATTCTCCCAGATAGATAAGTTCTTGCAGATTGAAGAGAAAAGTCATCTACTATTCTAAAGCCCAAAGCACTGCCAGAAGGAATACAGAATAGAAAGTCTCTAAGCTTAATATTTGGGCTGAGTTCTGTTTAGGCTTGGGAAGTATGTAGTGATTGAGAACAGATGAGGTTTAGTGGGGTAGGTACTAATCTCAAAAAATAGGTAAGCCAATGATTTTTTGGCATTTTCATTTTTTTGGCAACAGAAATTTGGGAATAAAATTCATGATCTAAATCTTAAATCTATTAAGTCACAGTTCTGTAGACCATTAGTGTTTATAAAGTTTCATTATAATAAACTCATGAGAAAAGAACCTCGGATCATAACTTTAGAGCTAGAAGAAAAGGAAGGAAGGAAAAAAGCATTTATTAAGCACCTACTATGTATCAGGCTATGCATTTTATAAATATTTTTTCATTTAGTTCTTAAAACAATCTTTGGAAGTGGGAGCTATTATTATTCTCACTTTATAGTGGAAGAAATTGAGGCAGACAGAAATTAAATGATTTGCTCAGGGCCATATAACTAGTATATCTCAGAGGTAAAATTTAAGCTCAGGTTTTTCTTACTGTAGGTCGAGTGCTCTATCCGCTTGTTATCCAGTTGCCTCAGAGACTTTAGTGGTTATTGAGTCCAACTCACTCATTTTACAGATGAGAAAGCAAAGAGGTAAGTGACTTAGAGGATCACATAGAATCATATTTAGAATTCAAAAGGTCCTTTAAAGGCTTTCTAATCTAATGCTTTTATTTGACTGATAAAGAAATTGCCCAAGAGGTTACAAATATATATATATATATACATACACACATATATATAGGAAAATATGTATATATATAATAATCTTGGCCAAGTTTATATATATATGCAATACATACACATATATGTGCATATATGTAGATATACATAATATAAACATATGCATACATACATATACAAATACACATATAAAAATTTGCCCAAGATGATAAGTTCAAATGGAGATCAGAATCCATGGTCTTTAACTCAAGACTGAGTGCTCTTTCCCTTCTAAACAGGGTCCTATAGATATAGTAATACGGCTAAGGTCTGAACCCAGTATTCTTGCTTCTAAGTTCAGTGTTCTTTCTATTTTTCCATCTGGATTTGGGAGAAGTAGGAAAATCTGACTTGATCTGACACTTACTACTGGTGTTATCTTGGGCAAATTAACTTTTCTGGGACTCAGTTTTTTTATCAGTCAAAAAAGGGAGTTGGCTTAGATGGCTAGAAAGCTATGATGCTCTATGAGTTCTAGCTCTTCTCTCCAGATCTGTGTCACCTGGACATTTCAGTTAACTGTAGCAGCAAATTTTGTAACAGAAACAACTCTGCCTCATGAGAAAAAAAACAATCAGAAATATTTTGAGGGATACTAGGTATAGCAACAGAATAAAAAAGCAAGTCTTGTTTTAAAACTAGTTAAGTTTTAATTTTTTAATGTTGGATGAATTTATCAGAGTCTAGGCACATTCTACTGCTCATGGGACTTGGTTCCACCAAAACATTAGTTCAGGAAAAACCATATAAAGGCCAATTCACTCAATAGTCGACATGATTGTATCACTCCAGCAGTTTCAAAACATACCTATGGAGTTTGGTCACAGTGACCAAATAAAACACAAAAAATGTTTTATTTTTTTAATATTTTAATTTTTCTTTTTACTTTTTGGTCCAGATCTGTGATTGCATTGGTTGTGGAAACTTCCTCTGGCAATGCAGCTCATAAATTTCTCTGCAATTTTAAGTCTTAGGGAATTTCCAGAGTAATTGAGTATAAGCGTGAGTCTGGACTTGAATTCATCTCTTCTTGGCTCCAAAGACAGACCCTATATCCACAATGGCACTCTACTTCTGAGCCTTGTATTGCATATTGTATAATATTGTATATTGTAATTATTTATATATTAGAAATTCATAACATATATAATATTGTACTTATATAATAGTGTATCTCCTTATTAAGCTATAAAATCTTTGAATGCAAGGACCAAATCCCATCTCAACTTTCTTCCCTCTCAAGAAGCATAGGGTTCTACACAGGGTAGATGCTTAATAAGTGCTTGTTGAATTAGAATATATTAATACCATTCTTGTGAGATAAGGATAATGTTATGGAGAAGGGTATATCTGGACCATGGAAAAAATTGTCTATTAAAATGAAACTTTTAACATGGAACAAGTGTCTTTGAATGACTGTTAAATATGTGCTACAAACTTTGTTACTTCAGCTCCTTTTGGGTACATTTTTTTTCTGATTGATTTTTAAAAGTGTTTTATTTCAAGGTATATTTTTATAGGTAAACTACCTTATGGAATTATGTGAAATATGAATCTAAACTGAAAAGAAAAAACAAGATAGGTTGACTTTTATATAGGTTGTAACTGTTAAATGTAATTAATTATATTATTATATAATTAATTTATGCAGGTTGTAAATGTTAAATGAAAATGTAAAAAAGTTAGGATTGGATGTAGCTTAAAATATGCATATATATGTACATATATATGATATATATGTACTTATATTTTCTTGTTCTATTTTTGGCTTCTTTAAAGCTATAAAGATGAAATTAGTAAATAAAATTGTTTATGCTATTTTAATAATTATATTGTAATAGAAACTTATAATAATTGATTCATGTACTTTCCTTTCACTTCTCTTAGTTATCTCTGGGACAGTTTATCTGTTATTAAACCATATATATATATATATATATATATATATATATATACACACACACACACATATACATACACACAAATATATATGTATATATATTGCCTTTGTATATCCTGTGCAGGCAGTTTTTCTAGCACATAGAAGATATGCACTAAATGTTTGTTGAATTTAATTGAATAGTTACCCACTGCAGAACTTGCCTTGCAAATTCAGTTCCATTCAGTGTTACCAAACTCATGGTGATATGGGTATTTTAAGAAGTTGATGAATTAGGAATCTCATATCAAAAAAATTGTAATTTTCAATTTGGAGGACTGTTTAAGGAATGTGCTATTTGAGGCAGTGGAGAGAATTCTGGGTCTAGAATCAGAATGACTCCTCTTTCTAAATTCAAATATGGCCACAGATACTTGCTAGCTGTGAGACTCCAAGCAAATCACTTAATCTCTTTTTGCCTCAGTTTCCTCATCTACAAAATGAGCTAGAGAAAGAAATGGCAAACCACTCCAGTGTTTTTGCCAAGAAAATCTCCCAAAAGAGTCATGAATAGTTAGATACATCCGAAAAATGACTGAAATACAACAGAAACAAGTAAAATGATATTTACGCTAAACAGATTTAACTTTTTCCTTTTTCAGATTTAGCTTTCAAGATGCCTAAAAAACTTTTCTTCCAACAAGAATGTTGTGTGTGTAGATAAGCCTGCATGAAAATCTTTTTGCATCCCCCCTCCATCCTCAAATATTGTTTACTTTGCAACCACCTGTGTGTGGTGCTCTGCTGAGCACTATGTTAGCAACTGAGACAGATCTAGTTTGCTTTGTTTAGTCTGAAGAGATTTGTGATTTAGGAACTTATCTTCTGGATAAAGGCCAAATAAACCAGATCAGACTCTAACCTGAATTAGAGCTAATCATTGCCTTGGGACGTCGGGTAATTAATCAATAGTTGCTGTTGTTGACAGGGTTTTCTAAAGAACATATTTCTTTCTTCTTCACTTTGCCTGAAAGGCAAGCACAGAGGAGAGAGAGCTGGACGTGGAGTTGGGAAACTTGAGTTCACTTCCTGGTGCCATCAGCCCTAGTTCTAATCTTGTATTTTGCCCCTGGGTCACTAGGCTCTGGTAAATGAGTCTTCCCCTTATTTTTTCTCCTTTTCAATCTTCTTTGTATCATCCTTATTCTGCCCCATCTTCTCCCCAGCTCCCTTTATACCTTTTCTTCCAGTAGAATGTAAGCTCTTTATGAGCAGACTGTGTTACACAGGTGTAATTGGTATCCCCAGCACTTAGTACAGTACCTGACAATATTAAACAATACGTCCTCTCTCTGTCTCTGTCTCTGTTGTGTGTCTGTGTCTGTGTCTGTCTTTCTCTGTCTGTGTCTGTCTTTCTCTGTCTGTGTCTTTCTTTCTCCTTTCTCTTTCTCTTTTTCTCTGTTTCTCTCCTATTCTCTCTCCCCTTCTCTACCTCCCTCCCTTCCCTTTCTATATCTCTGACTCTTTTTTTCTTCCTCTTTCCTCCCATCTTCTCTTTTTATCTCTGTTTATTCTCTATCTCTTTTCTTCTTTGCTCATCTTTCTCATCTCTCCCTCTGCCCCTCCCTTCTTCTCTCTTTGTCTCTCTGTTTCTTTGTCTTTCTCTGCTCATTCCCACTCTCTTATATTTCATCTTTCTTTCCCCATTTCATTTCTTTCTCTTATCTTATTTTCTCTATCTCTGTCTCTCTCTGTGTCTGTCTCTCTGTGGCTCTTTCTCTCTCTCTCTCTCTCTCTCTCTCTCTCTCTCTCTCTCTCTCTCTCCCTCCCTCCCTCCCTCTTCCTTTCCCTCTCCTTCTCCCTCTCTTATCTTTCTTTCTCTTCTCCGCCATCTCACTCACCTCTCGCTCCCTTCTCACTCCCTCCTCTCTTTTTCTCTCACTGACACACAGCTGGAATCTGCCCAATACTTACCAGCTGTGTGAGCATGATTACATGACTTCACTTTTCAGATCCTGAGGTTCCTAATCTATAAAATGGAGACAGGAATACTTGCACAACCTCCCTCAGGAGATTCTTTTGGATAAAATGTTTTGTAAACCTTAAGCACTATGGAAATAGGAATTATTATTATTTGTCTGTTTTGACTTCATTTCTGCTGGACAACTTGGCACCAAGATGAACCACTTTACTTCTAATCTGTTCTTCATTTCTGTGCAGTTTCAGGCAGATTATCATAACTCTCTGTTCATCCATGTCTCCATATATAAATATAAAGGGAACAACATTACTTCTACTTGTCATACAGTGAATCGTATGGGATGAAAAAACTCTGGGTACTTGGGGCCCAAGAGTAAGGAATGTAGCTTTGATGTTTGTCCTGTGCCTTCATGTTCTTTGATGCTTCACTGTGACTGGGAGATGACCCCCTTTATTCTTAGTTTAAGCAAATAGGTTGATCTAATGCAGCTTGAAAGGCCCTGAGTATAGGTCCAGTATTGGGTCAAATCTTTATTGTCTAAAGACAAAGCTAGTTAGCTTTGAAAGCACCATCAATACATGAGCTGTGGGGCAATAAAATTTTTCACTCCCTGTCCTTATTAAGGACTACCAAATTGTAAAAGGGATTGTGATTTGTATTCAGAGAAGGAATTTTCACGTTGATGAAATTCTAAGTTCTTCTAAGTTGAAATTTGAATACATTTTGAAAATGTCAAAATTTCAACAAAGTGCTTCTCAGAAAGATTTGAAAGTAAGATTTTAGAATAGGGCTGAGATACTAGGAGAAGAAAATAATCTTATTTTGACCTCCTTTATTGACCCACTTTGGGTACTAGCAAATGTCTTACTGAAGCATTTCTCTTTTTAAAAAGTTTTCTGTGGAGAAGGGAAGAACTTATGACTAAAGAGGAACTGAAGAACATTACGAAATGCAAAATGGACAGCTTTGATTATATTAAATTAAAAAGTTTCTACACAGACACAAGCAAGATTAAAAGGGAAATACAAAAGTGGGAAATTTTTTTTACAGCCATTGTTTCTGATAAAGGATTGATTTCTAAAATATATAAAGAATTGTGTCAAATTTATAAGAATACAAGTCATTCTCCAATTGATAAATGGTCAAAGGATATCAACAGATGATTTTCAGATGCTGAAACTAAAGCTGTCTATATATATAAAGATGTTCTAAATCACTATTGATTAGACAAATGCAAATTAAGAAAATTCTGAGGTATCACTTCACACCTCTCAGATTAGTTAAAATGACAAGAAAAGATAATGATAAATGTTGGAGTGAATGTGGGGAAAACTAGGACACGAATACACTGTTGGTGGAGTTGTGAAATGATCCAGCCATTCTGGAGAACAATTTAAAACTATGCCCAAAGGGCTATCAAACTGTGCATACCCTTTGATCCAGTAATGCTACTATTGGGTCTATATCATAAGGAAATCATAAAGGAGGGGAAAGGATCCATATGTGCAGAAATGTTTGCAGCAGTTCTTTTTGTGGTGGCAAAGAATTGGAAAGTGAGTAGATTTCCATCACTTAGGGAATGGCTGAGTAAGCTATGGTATATGAAAGCAATGGAATATTATTGTTCTATAAAAATTATAAACACACTTGTTTCTGCTTTAAAAATATTTTTGTTGTTTTTCTTTTTTGTTCTGATTTTTCCAACATTATTCTAAGAAAATATGTAAAAAAACAAATGGGCATGTATAATAAAAAAAAAGAATGTTGTTTTTACATGTAACTGGGGAAAATACAAAATTAAAAATTAAAAAAAATTCTTATTAATTTATGGAATAAAACAAGCATTTCTATAACATAGTATAATAAAAAGATGATTGCACATTTGTAGCATTTTTCAAATTCAAATTGGTTTAATAGTGACCTGGCACTGTGGAATGGCCAAGTATCCCCAAGAAAAATGTCCATATTATATAGAAGGACATATAAGCTGAAGGCATTAAAGTGGCCAAGTGGATAATGAAGAAGAAAAAAATAAACAAAATGTCTATCTAGGGCAAATTGGAAGGAGTCCAAAGAAAGGAATCATGATATCTTATTCCAAACTGGAAAGTTCTACAAAGTCCTAACCAATAAAAGGAAAAAATAGGTTTCTTACCACAGATGGCTTTTGATTTCCAATATTTTTGTAATGCTTTGGCAGATGTTGGGATTCATTTCAGTCTGGATATTTCTGTCTTCTATGAATCATTAAATGTTGTACACACTCCTAAAAGAATGGTGAATTGTGGATCATGCTAAACTTTAGTTTAAGTTCTTTGAGTACATACATTTTACAAGGAAAACAATTCTTTCAGTAGAAATTGAACAAATTAATTCTTCTCAATCTCTACCTCTATTTTTCAATCATGAAGACTAGAGTGAAACATTTTATTTCCACAAATCCTTCTCAATAAAAGTTCTTATCTTTTGAATTATCTATTTTTTTCTGTTGTTATTTTGGGAGACTGCCTTCATCAATAGAAGCTGTTATTAAAGGACTGAGTTCTATAAGAGACATTTAAAGAGTTCTAAAGAACTAAGTATTCCTAATAACCAGGGAAAATTTCTTTTAAAGCATTTATTACAAAAACTATGTGTAAATTCAAACTAGGAATCCTAATTACATTCTCCACTGCTCTACCCAAATTCCTTGAGTTTATAGATTAACCATTCAATGTAACTCTTCTGGAATAAACAGATCTTTCCTGGGATAACATGAATGTCCAAACATTTCTCTTTTACTATTAGATTTTTAATAGACAGTATAGCAGACAAGATTCTTTCTGCCTCGACAATGAGTGCTCATTTTTACTTTTGGAGTCTGAGAGTTCAATCTTAGAAATCTTTCTGCTCCAACTCAGGTTTAACAGAAATTGTTTTTTTGTTTTTGTACACAATCTGTGATTGATTAAAGATTGCTTGACTGTTTGAGGAGGGATACTGACATGTACCTTCTTAAAGTCCACTAAAGTCATAAAGTCCACTAGTCTACTAAAAAAAAGTCCATAAAGTCAGTTAAAATTTACTAGTAGTCATAGCATCTTGCTGACCTAAGATTTACCTCTGTGAGTAAAGGATTAGATACTTAGGTCAGTTCTTAAAAATGGCAGATTGTGTGTGTGTACATACATGTGCTCATGTTTGTTTTGCTTCTTTGAAATATGAATTCTGATACTAGAAAAAGCATTCCTATAGTTTTGGAATGAGTCACACCAAATGTTAATATTCTTTTTGTATTTTGTATTGTACAAATATTTTTGTATTTGTATTTGTAGAAAAATCTCTCTCTCTCTCTCTCTCTCTCTCTCTCTCTCTCTCTCTCTCTCTCTCTCCCTCTCTCTCTCTCTCTCTCTCTCTCTCTCTCTCTCTCTCTCTGTCTCCCTCTCTCTCTTTCTCTCTCTCTCTCTGTCTCCCTCTCCCTCTCTCCCCTCTTGTCTCTCTGTCTCTCTGTCTGTCTGTCTCTTTCATCTCTCTGTCTCTGTCTCTGTCTCTCTCTCATATTCTGTATGTACCAGGATAGCATTCTGGTAGGGAATTTAGTGTGATGCAAGGTCAATCTTGGACGGTATCCAAAGGAGTTTAAGTAACAGAGAATACAATTCCATCTATGGCACATTCTCTAACTCCTTTGACATTGAGGTTAGAGTGAAGCTTTGTTGTATTTAAATTCTGTGATTCTGAGGGTGTGACCTTGACCCACTCTTTCTACAGTACCTTGGCCAAAGTACCCAATTCATTTGAATGAATAAAACAAAGCTAGTGACATGACAGGGAATGCTGTTTTGACAAACCAGATAAATATTCATGAATAATGTAATAACATTTAGTATCCTGAAAAATAAATGCTAAATAAGGACAGGTAGCTAAACTTGAGAAGCGCTGGTATAGTGGAACAAGGAAAAAATTCTAGATTTATAGTCAAGGGGCATGGATTTGATTATCAGTCCAGGGACTTATCACCTACATGATCATGGGTAAGATATTTCCTTTCTGAGCATGTTTTTTATCACTAAAATGAGAAAAATAGTACTTGCATTATCTACTGTATGGGTTTGTAGTGAGGAAAGTGCCTTGTAAACCTTGAAGTCTTATAGAAATATCAGTGATTATTATAATTATTATTATCACAAGAATAATATTTCCTTTAGAGGGTGAAGGAAATTATGTAATTAAAGTACTCCAAAGCTAAGCATGCAAACATGTCCTGTGTTAAGTTACTTATTTGCCATCACACTATGATTCTCATTCTGCCTCATATCAACCAAAAACTTTCCCGAGTTAACAATTTTACACAAAAATTAAAGTATTGAATTGTAGCAACTGGCAACCAAATAACCATGCTGCTATCATATATGTCACTACAGGGAAGCTTCCAAATCCAGATTCATCAGTAACTTGCCACATGACCTTAAACAAATCATTTCAATAATCTTGGCTTAAGGTTCACCAAAGAATCATGGTAGACTAGAGGATCCCTAAGTTCCCTTATAATATGATTAAGGTAGCACATCTCTAAGTAAGGCTTATAACACCAGGATGGGAATGAGGCATGATTTTATTGGGATGGGAAATTTTTGGATAAGGATATTTTCTCTACCAGGGGGGTTGGGGTTATACCTTCTCTGCAATCTATAACCTTTCAGAGTCACTTAGGTAACTCGGAGAGACATTAAGTTCCTTTCCCAGAGTCATGCAGCTAGTATATTTAAGAACTGTGTCAATCTGCCATGCTGTCTTTCATACTTGCAATTTATCCAGGCTTCCACACTAGAAGTGGGGATTACACAAAAGAAGGCATTGACCTTGATTTAGAGGGGATTACAATCTATTTGAGGAAAACCTGGGGGTTCCTCCTTATTCAGGAAGCAGAGTATGTGCACACATTTTCTAAAATAGGCATTAAGATACTATTAAACTGCTGAGTGGCTTTATTGATTAGCAGAAATCCGAGTACGAACTGAGAGCAAAGAATTTATTCCAATTCCTCTTAGGAGTGTCTGGTACTACTAGTGATTTATTGCAGGCAACCCCTATAATGAGTGACTCAATTTCTCTTTCTCTCTTTCTCTCTGTCTCTTTCTCCCCTCTGTCTCTCTGTCTCTTTCATCTTTCTGTCTCTCTTTCTCTGTTTCTCTCTCTCTGTCTGTCTCTCTCTGTCTATCTCTGTCTCTGTCTCTCTCTCCCCCTCTTGTAAATCTGTCTCTTTGTCTGTCTGTCTGTCTGTTCCATCTCTCTTTTTTTCTCTTTTTCTCTCCCCCTCTTGTCTCTATGTCTTTATCTCTTTGTCTCTTTCATCTCTGTGTCTCTCTCTCTCTCTCTGTCTGTCTCTCTGTCTGTCTCTTTCATCTCTCTGTCTCTGTCTTGCTCTTGGTCTCTCTGTCTCTCTGTCTCTCCCTGTCTCTCTGTCTCTCTCTTGGTCTCTGTCTCTCTCTCTGTCTCTCTCTGTTTCTCTCTCTGTCTCTCTCTCTGTCTCTCTCTCTCTCTTTCTTTCTCTCTCTCTCTCTGTCTCTCTCTATCTTTCTCTTTCTCTCTCTTTCTCCCCTCTCATCTCTCTGTCCTGTCTGCCTGTCTTTTTCATCTCTCTGTCTCTGTCTCTTTCTCTGTTTCTCTCTCTCTGTCTATCTCTGTCTCTATCTCTCTCTCCCCCCTCTTGTGAGTCTGTCTCTTTGTCTGTCTGTCTGTCCCATCTCTCTTTTTTCTCTTTTTCTCTCCCCCTCTTGTCTCTATGTCTTTCTCTCTTTGTCTCTTTCATCTCTGTGTCTCTCTCTCTCTGTCTCTCTCTCTCCGTCTGTCTCTCTGTCTGTCTCTTTCATCTCTCTGTCTCTGTCTCGCTCTTGGTCTCTCGGTCTCTCTGTCTCTGTCTCTCTCTCGTTTCACTGTCTCTCTGTCTGTCTGTCTGTCTCTCCTCTCATCTCTTTCTTTCTTTCTTTCTTTCTTTCTTTCTTTCTTTCTTTCTTTCTTTCTTTCTTTCTTTCTTTCTTTCTTTCTTTCTTTCTTTCTTTCCTTCTTTCTTTCTTTGTCTTTCTGTTTCTCCCTGACTCTGTCTCTCTAAAAAAGAGATTTGTAAATTGTAAATTTGTAAATTTGAAAATTGTAAACTACAATTTTCCAAACTTGTTTATGTGCACAGCTTTACACCTTCTTGGTTTCATTAGTATTTTTTACTAAATGGGCTAATCAGCTACTGGTAAAATCTTTATATGTTTTCAATGTTCCATGATTAGAAGCACCCATAAGAAATGTCACCCTGACCTAGAATAAGATGATGAAACTCATCATGTTTGAAGCTAAGCATGAAATCCCGCTGCTATCCCAGATTCTAGCCTGAGTTCGCAACAGATTAATTAAGAGACAATCTCAACTTTACCCTTGGAATTAGGATGTTACTGGCGCAAATGTCTTTGGTTTTATCCACACAGATCCACACAGAAACACACACCACATCAGCTCTGAGTCATTTTGCTTTTTGAGAACATTATGAACATTTTTTTCCCCAACTTCATTAATCACATTTTAAAAATCACTGCCTTGTTACACTCACTTTGCCAAACTGTGCTGTGAAAAAAAAACAAGGCAGTAGTTTAGTCACCCAACTAATAAAGTTTAACTAGTCCATTTCTGATTTTTCTTCCTACCACAAAGACATGGGGTTGTCAGACATGGCTCTTAGACATGACTCAGAGGCTGCAAATGTTGGGCTATGTGTGTGTGGGACATTCATATACATTGACCACAAGACAGTTAAAACTCCTTTCTTGATCTGTGGATTTTGTGCAGGCTTTAGGAATTGTGGGAAATGATGATAGAGCTAGTTTTACCTGATGACAGCCATGATTGCATTGGTGATGGGCCAAAAAGGAGGACATTCTGCCATTTTCTCTGATATGTATGGTCCCTCATGTTTTTCCTATGGACTCTCAACTATTTCACTTAGCTAATTTCCCTCTTCATCCCTTTTCCCCACACCAGACACAAATTTAGGATATAAGAATGCTGATCCTAAGAAACTCAGCATAAATCCAAACATATATATGTTAGAAGTAGACAAAATTTTTTATTTCTAAATGTATCATTAAATTTGTAAGGATTTTCCTCATTTTCAGAACTTCCACAAAAAAGGTAGCAACTGCCCAAATTCAAGGCAGGATGGCGTGGTATACAGAAAGCTGGATTTGGATCCAAAAGACGTGGATTCACATTTGACCTCTGATCCTCATAAAGTGGGTGTATTGACAAAGCACTTAACTCTTTTTCAGCCAGTTTCCCCATTTATAAAAGCTGGAAAATGATATGTGTAGAAGCTTCCTTTCAGGTTTGTTCTAAGACTGCAGTGAAAATTTATGCAAAGTGCCTTGCAAATTTTAAAGCTTTATGTTGACATCTGGTGTTATTCATACAAACCTAGAGGATAGAGTCTGAATAGATGATTTTTCAGAGCAGGGTTCTTAACCTTTTTGTATCATGTATCATTTGACATTCTGGTGAAATGCATGGAAATCTTCTTTGAATAATGTTTTTAAATACACAACAGTATATAGGAAACTAGTAATACTGAAACACAGTTATCAAAATATTAAAAAACAAATTCACAAACTCCAGGTCTAAAGACTGAGATATTTTATACACAAAATGACTTTCCTCATCAAATTTAATACCTGTATTTTTATCCATCCTTTAAATCTTGATTATACAATCAATATGTACTTCTATCTATCCTTTAAATCCCAAATCAAATACTATCTTTTTCAGGGAGCTTCTTCTGACCTCGCATGGATAATTCCCCTTCACTCTCCAGCACAGACCTCACAATGATTTTAGGAGAAGTTACCATATTCTGTGAGAACCTTTGAACTTGGAATAGATACTATCTGGTGTCTCATTCTAGAACTGTCCTTTTTGTCATTGTAATTTGACATCTCCCATAAAAACACATCTCATGAGGGAGGTTTCTTAGCTCTATGTCAAGAAAAAATAAGGGAATCATTCTGACTTCCATCCCTATAACTGTCAAGAAATGGCTGTTTTTATAAAATCACGCAGCTGAAATTACAGGGCTCAAATGTAAGTTAAAAACATCATCAAACCAGGGCAAAAGCTTAAGTATGTACACTTTTGGAACATGCAGCCCCAGATTATCTTCAGAAAGGTAACAGTTTCCTTAATTATGGTGCTGAACATATACTCTTCTGAGCACTGCCCCTTTGACATTGGCAGAATCTTGAACAACTCTCTGCTGGTAACTGCAGAATGGAAGAGATCACCTCAATTATTTCTTGACAGGCAAATCAAGGACAACTCAGCAGGCTCCTGTCTCCTATAACAAATGATAGTTCCAAAGGCCTTTGCAATGACAGCATCCTGTCAGTCTCAAGTGATCATTCTTAAAAGCTCAAGTTTATCAGATCTGTAGCATCGACTTCCCCGTTGCTCTTTATCCTATGAATGACAAGATAAAGATTAATCCTTCTAACCTGCTATGTTTTAGTCTTGGGACTATGTCTCTGACATAGCCTGTACACCACAGATAACTAGTAATAAAATATAACCCACAGTTTGAAACAAGCCTCAGAATGTGCTGATGTCCAGGGTAATCAAAGCTGGGTTACAAACTGCTTGCTTGCACATTTTGCAGGGTCCCTACTACTTTATGTTTCTAAGTAAACACAGCAAATGCACTCAGCTTTTATTAGCTGTCCTTTAGTTTATCTTAAATATACAGCATCATTTAGCACCTACGTACTTGGCTTGCTATATCCCAACTGAAATATCCCTTACAAAGGATGTTACCATGACAATGTACTTTAGCATTTAAAAATAATGAGTGGCTCTAATAATAATAATTCACATTTTTATAATACTTTGTTTTATATGTTCTTTTCTCACAGTAGTCATACCAGTTACAGCAAATATAAATTAATACTCATCCTATGTTATTGATGAGGAAAATGAGGCTTTGAATAAAGTAAGTGTTTTTCTCAGGGTCCTAGAACTGGGGTTGAACTTTAAAGTTGTTGTTGAATGCAGGTCTTTTGGCTATCCATATTCAGCACTGCTATTTTAAAAGAATCTCCATGATGATTAAGTGTGTGAATTGCAATGCTACTCTTGGGGAACCATTTGGAACACAGTAAAATTGCTTCAGTATTAAAACATATCACCTGGCCAGTCCCTATCCCAGTGGATTTCCCATGATCCTGCATACCTTTCTTGGAGCAGCAAAGTCCCTAGTGTTTATGTTATGCAACTGGTTCATCTCTTAAGTGGAATTGAAATAATTGAAACTGCAGAAATTAAGTCTGAGCTAACCCATCCCCTGGATTGTTCAATTTGTCATGAGAACATGTATTTGTATAAATTTGGAAGGTGTTTTTAATCTCCACAGATTATTAAAATGCACTTGTTTATTTCTCTTATTGCCCTCAGGTCAGATTAATATGATAGGAAAGATATATTTATATATTATGTACATGTATATAGACACATGTGTTTGTATGTATTTGTATGAATATGTGTGTTTATATATACACTATACATAAAATTAGAATCACAGCATATTAGAACTGGAATTCACCTTTAAGTCCATTCACTCCAATGTCTATGTTTTACAAATGAGAGAATAGATTGGGGAAGGGAAATAATTTGTTTAAGGTCACACAGAGTTAGTGGCAAAGTTGGTTTCCCATCAAGCCCAGTGAGTCAGGTTCCCCTTATGTCTAAGTCACTATCTGGAGGTAAATTGGGTCTTGGATTGAACATTTTTACATTTTACATTTAACATTTTACATTAACATTTCACATATATAACATTTTCAAATCACAGGACTTATTGTATGATCTAAGTAGCGAACTAAATGTTCTGGGGGAGCAGAGAGATCTTTGGGAAATAGGTTTGTAGAACTTTTGAAGTTTTCTCATCTAACCTTTTCATTTTCTAGATGAGAAGTTAAAGTGATTTTTCCCTAAGGTCACAAAATTAGCTGTGACAGAGGTCACATAGCTGGCAGAATGCTGGTCTCCTGAATCATTTAAGTCCTCTACTCATTATAATTGTTTTCCATGTCCCTCTTAGCTATGTCTAGTGACAGTTCATCTTATCACATTAGGTACCTCAAGCTATCTAGCACATGTTCATATTTATTAAGAAATTACCTCTTTCTCTAAAGCTAAGCCCAACTCTTGATCAAAAGAGGGGCCCTGGAACTGGACCTCTGAAATTCCAACTCCATTATGTGACTTTTCACCCTGGTCCATTATCCCAATGTCTACCTATCTAGACAGATAGGGTTGGCAGATGGGTTTGAGTTATAGATTCAAGATAGCATGGTCTCTATTGGAGTCTAAAGCACCAGCTTCATTATTAGATGCCCAATCCTGTTTAGGCAACTGCAGATAAACCACCTTTCTGTCCTTTCTATGCTTTATATACTCTGATAAGAGCTACTAATAATAATTAGGATTTTTGGATATTAGGATATGAATTGAATATGAATTCATAATGAATATGAATATGAAAAGGAAATATGAAATATTTCAGAATATGAAAATCCTAATAAGGATTTTTGCCAGATTTATGGCATCCATCAAATCTGCATGAGGAAGAAGAAAGAAAAAATAAGTCAAGCACATAAGGTAAAGAATTTCTTTTTGTCCTTCTGGAAATATGCACCTGTCAGCTGGAATCCTGGGCTCTGTGCCAGGCTATCTCCTCCCTAGCCCGACCCAGACTGAGCTACCTGAAGTGTGCTGTTCAGCAGTCTCAGACGTCTGCTGGGTCCCGAAAGCTGCAGTATGAGTTTGTTAGACAAGTTCTCCTCCTCCTCCTCCTCTGACCAAGGTGAAGAGAAAGGACACAGACTATTCCTGGTTGGCCATAAGGGAAAAGTTTTTAAGCAGCTACCATATATTTCTGGTTCTGCTTTTCGCACTTGTCAAATTTGGTCTACCCAATATCCAAAACCCAGAAAGAATGGATATAGAGGGATGAGAGACAGAAGAAATGATTAGAGGCACCAAAATCCATTTTTAGAGTGCTGAACCAGAAGGCGAGGGGCCTGACTTCCAGTCCCAACTCTGCCATTAGCTTTGGGATCATTGCTTAACCATTCTGTATCCACTTTGATGAGGCAGATAGATGGTGCAGGGAATAAAGTGCTACATCTAGAGTCAAGAAGTCCTAAGTTCAAATCTGACATCAGCCACTTACTAGCTGTGTGACCCTGGAAGAACCATTTAATTTCTATTTACCTCAGTTTCCTAATCTATAAAATCAGCCAGAGAAGGAAATGGCATACCACTCTAGTGTCTTTGCCAAGAAAACCCCACATAGTGTCATGGAAAGTTAATCTCGACTGAAATCAACAACATTCCACTTAAATTCCATTTCTTTCAACTTCTACTTTCTTCACAAAACCTTTCTTGATGCTGCTAACGCTTTCCTCTTATTCCCCTAAATTACCTTCTATTTATTTTGTAAAGTTTTGTCTTGTCCCTTGTTAGATCTATTTTGTGTATTCTCTAAATGTTTTCTTCCAAGGGGTAGATTGTAAAATCTTCAAGGTAAAAGATGGTCTCATTTTTGTTTATGTCTTCCTGGAGCTAAAAAGCTGATTGATGGATGGATTTATATAGAAAATGAGGGGATTAAGGTAATTCTTTGAAAAAATATGATTTTAAAGTTCTGCCATATTTTTCCTTGAGCTCTGTTTTTTGGACTCATCACAGACTGTTGACACTATTTCCCCCCCAAATGATGTAATAGGGAATTTTAAGTATATCTTCTCTTTTCAATCCTCTGGGAACAAACGAATAAATCAATAGTTCCCTTTTATTGCCCTTAGGTGACTGGAGGAATAAATAGGAGGTTCCCTTTTCATAGCAATACTTTTGTGTAATCAATAAAGGTACTTCCATTCAAAATGTATCAACAGAATCCTTTTGCTTACATGCATCTGTTGAAGTTCCAGAAATTCATCTTGCCAATCATGAGCTTCATTCATTTTACTATGTTTCTTGAGGGCTGATTTTTAAAGCTGAGGGTTCTTTATTACCCTTCTCAATGCAATCACATATCTCTGGATCTGTTGGAACCCCCAAGTCCCACTCTCCTAGGTCATTAGCCGCAGCTTTGCTAATGCTTCTATTTTCTCTTTTGTAGGCATAATTATCCCTTGTTCTTTTCAGAGTGAGCTTTTGCTTGCAGAAATCTTATCCCAGTAATTTGAGGAATTGCTCACCTCCCCGGGTATTTCTGATCTGAATTCTGGCCAACTGTGTCTTCCTAAGTCAGCAGGTTTCCTCCAAATATTATCATTAAGTATTTCCTGTGTGAAATCCTGTCCTTTCCAATGTAGTTAGAAGTAGGAAGTTGCAAAAATCAGGTGCATATTTAGATAGGACTTTTCCTTTTTCCAGCCAACTGCTTATGAATCCATGGTCTCAGTGAAGCCAGGGGAAAGCTGATGGTGACTGGATCAATCAGACTGAAGAGAAACTGTCCTTTCCAAGGTTATACAGAGTGTCCAAGGTTGGATGACATCTGCAAAGTAGACAGGGTAGGTTTCCATGATGTTAAGCTGCTGGACAGAGTTTCCAGGGAGGGGTATTATCCTGCTACTTCCTTCTCAGCCCTGGAAAAGGCTGGGGGTGGGGAGAAGGGGAGTTACTTAACCAGCTACTGGGATATATAGCTCTTCAGTACAGTAGCTTTGCTCTTGAAATAATTGTGCTGGAAATAGAGAATTTATCCCCAATGGTCTAAAATGAAAGAGTGAGACAGAGGATGTTTAAGACTGAAAACTTTGCTATAAGTTCAAACATAAAAGGCATGCACCCATTATTTTTTAATTGACCTGAAAAATTAGTCAATTTTATTCAAATTCTTTATACTAAAGGAAGTACAAAGTTCTAATTTTTTGAACTAGAGGTAGAGGAATAGTAAATAGCATTCTAGATGAGTAGTCAGGAAGACTTGGGTTGAAATCACACCTTTGATACTAGCTGTGTGACCATAGGAAAATCACGTAACCTATCTGACTCTTAGGCAATATATTTTCTAAGCCTGAATACTAAGTGGTAAGAGTTCTGTCACTGATAAAACCATAGACCATTGATGTACTCATGATATATGTCCTGACTAGTGCAAATAATGAATCCCTTGAAGTAGTTCAATGTATTCAAATTCACACTTTTTGATATAATAATTATGTTTAAAATGGTAATTGCTTCCCACACAATGGAAATATTCAGTGAAAACTGGAAAAAATACACTATTCCAGGGAATTGATTATTTGTACTAACTGGGACCTAGCTGTATCTAAGATTTAAACATATTTTTGTTTGTTTAAAAAGTGGACATTTTTGGTTGGTCTTTAATGATATTGACTCTGAAATCCCATTTATAATCTCTTCAGTATTGATGGTATTTATAACAGCAGGTTTGGGTCACAAAGCAATAGTTTGCTATAATGACTCAGTAAAAGTCCATTTATATCTGGTATGAGGATGGATTCTTTCCTGAAAATGAACTGGACATAGTTTTCTAGGCTAATGTCAAAGGATATATAACAACTACAATTAAGATTAACTTTTGAAAATACTTTGAAGCTTACTCTGTTTATCCACAATACTCTTTTAGAGATCTTCCAATTATAAGTCTAATTAGGATGTGAAGTTCCTTAGTATTTGCCTTATTTTTTCTATCATGTACATATGATATGGTAAGAAATTTAACTGAGCCTGGAGAACAGAACATTTCATTTTTAATCCTGATTCTGCCTCTCATTAACCATGTTTATAAAAAGGAGATAATAATAATAACTATAGTATCTAACTCATAAGATTGGGAGGATCAAATGAAATCATACTGTCTGTAATCCTGAAACACCATCTAAATGTCAGCCATTTAATAATGGTGTCATTAACATTTTATGGAATCACATTCTTTTCCCTAAACATGATAATCCAGTGACTATATCTTTTTGACAACAGAGAAAGAGGAGTTCATCTTGCTGTGAAATATAAACAAGCTGGTCCTCCAAACGTGATTGTTAATATTACCCAAATGCATTACCCTGAATCAGGGTTTCAGATTCCTCATTGTAGATACGACTTTGTCCTAAAGATAGCTCAAGAAAGAATGGGGTAGCTACATTTAAAAAATATTTATTTATTTATTTTTATTAAGGCTTTTTATTTTCAAAACACATGCATGAATAATCCTCAACATTCATCTCTTCACAATCCTGTATTCCAAATTTCTTCCCTCTCTTTTCTCCATCCCCTCCCCTAGATGGCAAACAATTCAATATATGTCAATCATGTGCAATCCCTGCATACATATTTCCATAATTATGGTGCTGCATGAGGAATATCAGACGAAAAAGGGAAAAAAATGAGAAAAGAAAACAAAATGCAAGCAAACAACAAGAAAAAAAGTGAAAATATTATGTTGTGATCCACACTCAGTTCCCACAGTCTTCTCTCTGGGTGAATGACTCTCAACATCACAAGGCTATCTGAATCATCCTACTGTTGATGAGAAACACGTCCCTTTGAATTGATCATCATATAATCTTGTTCAATAATCACTTCACTTAGCAATATCATGCAAGTCTCTCCAGGTCTCTCTGAAATCATCCTGTTGGTCATTTTTTACAAAACAATAATATTTCATAACATTCATATACCACAATTTATTCAGCCATTCTCCAACTGATGGGCATCCATTTAGTTTCCAGTTTCTTGCCACTACAAAAAGAGCTGCCACAAACATTTTTGCACATGTGGGTCCTTTTCCCTTCTTTAAGATCTCTTTGGGATATAAGCCCAGTAGAAACTGGGTCAAAGGGTATGCACAGTTTGATAGCCTTTTGAGCATAGCTCCATATTGCTCACCAGAATAGTTGAATCAGTTCACAATTCCACCAACAATGTATTAATGTCTCAATTTTTCCGCATCCCCTCCAACAGTCATCATTATCTTTTCCTGTAGCTACATTTTGTAGGCAATTAGGTTGTGTTAGGTCTTGAGTTACAGAGATCTGAACTCAAATTTGACCTCAGATACTTCCTCGATGTCTGACCCTGAGTAAATCATATAACTTTATCAACCTTAGTTCCTCATCTGTTGCCTTAATACAATAATTATAATATTTATGTCCCAGAGTTGTTATGGGGATTAAATGAGATTATAAGTAAAGCACTTTGAAAACTTTAAAGTGATAGAAAAATGCTATAATGGTGGCAGTGATTTTTACTAGTAGATCCTAAGGTGTTCACAGGTAAATCCAGCCAGACATAAGTAAAAACATGAACTTTACTCTGGATATTGTTGGGGATCAAGAATTACATGACTTGAAGGGGTTATATAGCATGCTTGCTTCCCAAGGAGAGAATATTTAGATTTAAATAAATTAGGGCTAGAAAGAGTCATGTTTACAGAAATACTTTATTTATAACAGAGCATATTCTAACTAAGATGAAGAGCATATTTAAGCAATCCTTCAAGAGAAAATATCTCCTAAAGAAGAAGAAAGGACTGAGGAAAAGTGCTAAACTATTAAGGAAAGCTCATCTGAAACGGTGGAAGATAGGCCTGGGTTTAAATCAGGGGTCCTCAAACTTTTTAAATAGGGGGCCAGTTCACTGTCCCTCAGGCTGTTGGAGGGCCAGACTATAGTAAAAACAAAAACTTTGTTTTGTGGGCCTTTAAATAAAGAAACTTCATAGCCCTGAGTGAGGGGGATAAACGTCCTCAGCTGCTGTATCTGGCCCACGGGCAGTAGTTTGAGGACCCCTGGAAATTCTGCCATAAGTCCTTACTGAATGAACCTGTTTTTACCACCGGGCCTTTTCCCATGTTTTCATTATTTAACATTTTAATTCTCTCTATACACTCCACACCTGATCTGGCTATCCTAGCCTGCTCATTCCCCAAACATGATGCTTCATTTTTTGACTGCCTTCCATGACTAACATCTTTTCTCTCTTCACTTTGGCCTATTGATTTCTAAGGCTACCTTCATGACCCAGATCAAATCTTCCCTTCTGCAGGAAGCCTTTCCTGATTCCTCACTCCCATTCCAGCTGCTTTGATATTATTTCTCATTTACTATGTATATACCATGTATATACCTAGTTATTTACATGTTTTTCCCCCTTAGGATATGAGTTCCTTGAAGTCAGGATGTATTTTGGCCTTTCTTATATCATCAACCCTTAGATCAGTGCCTGGAATATATCAGGAACTTAATAAATATGACAT
The DNA here is from genome assembly GCF_902635505.1 of Sarcophilus harrisii. Classification (NCBI taxonomy): domain Eukaryota; kingdom Metazoa; phylum Chordata; class Mammalia; order Dasyuromorphia; family Dasyuridae; genus Sarcophilus; species Sarcophilus harrisii. The sequence continues at coordinate 93,700,802 of NC_045431.1, forward strand.
AGGCAAGTTCTTAATAACTTTGCATGTATTTTCTCATCTTCAAAACAAATATGATAATAGTATGCATCTATAATGTGAAGCTGAAATAATCTAATACACATAAATATGTAAATAATACACTTAAAGCTGTATCTCACTCAGCATTGTGGTTCTTATTATTACCCGAGGGGATTAGCCCACAGAAGATGTGGTTCAGGATTATCTATTAGAACCCAAATAATGTCAGGGGTGTTTTTAGAGCTGTTGATAAAAAAACAAAATAAAACACAAAAACAGATGAAGAGAACAGAAGATGGGAAACCCATAGAATGCTGCATCTGGTATGCAGCTTAGCTTTTCACGGTCATCCTTATTAGTTTTATATTCTCAGGATGATGAGGAATGGTGTTTGCTTCATGTTTATCCTGATGCCATATCCTAAATGTATTTTCAAAGGAATGCTCTCGCTCTCACAATTGAAGGGTGAGGTGTTATAATGGCTGATTAGCTTTGTTAATCTGCAATGGTAAAAGGTATTTACCTACTACAAGTTCCTATATCAATGAAATGACAGATCCTGACTCTCCTCCAACATATTTGTTTTACATATGGAGAAACTGAGGTCCTGGAAAGGTCAAATGACCTGTTCCAAGGTTGTATGGTTAGTGCTAGAGCCCAGTCTTGCCAATTCTCCTGGAAGCTCTTTCCCATTACAGTGTTATGTTAAATTTTGAATTGTGAAACAGATGTTTAATGAATAAATACGATTTGCTGCTACAGTTAGCCCAATTAATAATTCATCTGTTTAAAAGATGTCTTTGTCCTTTTAATCTGAGGATACAGAGTTGGGGGACTTCTTTTTTTCTTGTTTTCCATTTTTAGATGGATTTTCAGAGTGATTTTTGGTTAGACTTAAGCCTATTCTGGGATATCTGGATTGAATCTTTGACTCCTCCAAAAGCATTTTGATTTCAATGAAGAAATAAGCAGCAGAGACAGATGTTCTCTTAGAGATAAGTCATGAATGATAAAATAATACTCTATCCTCACTACTATTTGGATCTTTAATCAGCTACACGACTCAAGGGCAGCTATTAAATATAGAAGGCAAAGGAAATCCTTAAGCTAATTTCAAATCAATACCACATTCAGGGTTGGATGAGATAAAGAAAACCAAATGCCAGGTAGGGAAATATGCTCCTTTCCAGAGGTTGAAGGGGTATAAAATGGACCTTAGAAGACAACCCACTCAGCTTTCCTATCAAATTCAAGTACAGGTCAAATCTAGTAAGCATCAAATAGAATTGTCAGTCAATGGATGAAAGAAATAAAATTTGGAATAATTACATCATAGATCTAGAATGTAAGAGATCTCAGAAGCTCTTTAGACAAATGCCTTCATTTTACACACTGGGAAACTGAGTTCCAGAGGAGTTGATTAGTGACTTGTTCAAAGTCAAATAGTTACAGTGCTAGGGTCTAATCTGGATGCTCTCACTGTGAAGCAGAATCAGACCCAAAGACAATGGTGACATAGGTGAAATCCTGGGTTCTGCCTGCCACTGGGCCATCACTCCTTTCTGGATGCTCCTTTGTATCTCCTGTCCCCAGGAAACCAATTAACCAATTTACACTAACTGCAGTGGATGTGACATTGTGTTTATTCTTCCTAAGGGTTGATATTTTAAGAGGTTCTAAAATTAGCCCTCATTATAAAGTTTGAAAGTACTGTACAGTCATCTTTTTCAAGTTTTATAGTGTTTTATGAAATAATGGCCAACAGTATTATTTCCCCCATCTTCTAGAGAAGAAAATGAGTCTCCAAGCTAGTTCAGAAGCAGGATTTGAATCCAGATTCCTGGCTACAAGGACCAAACTTAATCCACTATAAAAGGCAGTTACTGCTGATAAGTCTGGGGTCAAATCCTGCCTTTTATTTACTACCTTGGGAAAGGAATGTTAACTTTCTTGGATTCAATTGCTGCACCTGTAAAACCAGGGGTTGGATTAGACAGTCTCTGGGGTCCCATTGAGCCTTAAATATATGATCCCATGATGCTTCTATACCAGGAGTTCTTAGCCCTTTTTGAGTCCAGGACTCCTTTAGTATCTGGTGAAACCTGATCCCCTCTCAGAATGTTTTTAAATGGATAAAATAAAATATACATAATTGCAAAGGAAACTCATTTATATTGAAATACAATTATGTAAAAAATAAATAAATAAAAAATTTAAAAATGAAATACAATTATGTCTGTCCATCTCTACCTATCTTTTTTCTCTCTCATTCATCTAGTTTCATTAATCTTTACTCTTATCTATCATCTTTCTATTTATCTTTCTATCATCTAATATCCATTTACTTCTCTATATATACATACACATAGAAATATATGTGCACACAAATGTTTATATACCTATATGCACATATGGATACATAAAGATAGAGTTGTGTATATGTATGCATATATACATACATGTAGGTAATAATATATACATATGTGAACATATGCACATATTTATCTATTTTTCTTATTTTATCTTATCTCTTTATCCATCCACCCATCTAGTTATCTATCTATGTATCATGAACCCTAAGTTAAGAACTCATTTTTTTTGCGTGTATGTGTGTATGTCTGAACTTTTTCCCAATAATATTTTATTTTTCCAAATACATGTAAATCTAGTTTTAAATATTCATTTTATAAGACTTTGTATTCTAAAATTTTCTCTCTCCTTCCTCCCCAAGATAGTAAGCAATCTGATATGGGTTAAATATGTGCAATCCTTTTAAACATATTACTATATTTGTCATGTTGTACAAGAAAAAATCAGACCAAAATAGAAAAAAATATGAGAACAACCCTCCCCCCCCCCAAAAAAAAGTGAAAATACTATGCTTCAATCCATATTCAGTCTCCACAGCTCTATCTCTGGGATGCAGATGGCATTTTCCATCCCAAGTCTATTGGAATTGTCTTGAAATACTACATTATCCATCACAGTTGATCATCACATAAAAAACTATGTTTTCCTGGTTCTGCTCACTTTACTCAGAATCAGTGCATGTAAGTCTGTCCAGGCTTTTTCTGAAGTCAATCTGCTCATCATTTCTTAAAGAATAATAACATTTCATTGCCTTTATATACCATAAGTTATTCAGCCATTCTCCAGCTAATAAACACCCACTCAGTTTCCAGTTTCTTGCCACCACAAACAGGGCTGCCACAAACATTTTTGCACATGCGGGTCCTTTCCCCTCTTTTATGATCTCTTTGGGATACAGATCCAGTAGTGAGATGGCTCGATCAAAGGGTAGGCACACTTTTATAGCCATTTGGACATAGAAAGAACTCATTTTCTAAAGCAAAGCTAGTGCTTAACACAGAGGAATCAATAGTAGTACCATAATAAGCTTAAGTGGAGGAAATATTTTTTGGGAAAAAGATCTTAAAATGTTGTGTAGGTTAACCTACCCTACTTTGCCATAGTCCAACACTATTGCAAACCATTCTTTGTCTTCAACAGCATGATTTGAGAGCTGGATTATTTAAGTGCAGTTATTGTAATGTGAACCAGAAAGACAGGCCATACTGACTTTATTGAAGAGCTCTTAGCACAGCAGGGGCAGTACTGGCTAAGGCAATAATTATGCTCACGAAGAACTCAGTGTTAGCCAACTGCTGAAGAGCAGATGCCAAGTAAGATGTAGGAAAGCCAAGGACGTGATCAGCAATGACTGAGCTGGCAATCTTCTCCTTCCCAGGGCTTTCCAAAGTGTTTTAGAGGAGATGTCAGCAAGATTACACATCACTTCCTTCATTTAAAGTTAGTGATCTATTTGGCTATTAATGATCAGTGCCATCCCTTGAGGTGGGGATGGAGTAGGGGGAATGTGGGAGAGTTGTGGGAGGGAAGAAGTATGGAATAATTTCTTTGGTATACCTTAGGAAGGAGAAAAATTATAAATGAGCTTCTTCAAGTCTTTAAAAATTTTTTAAATTTTTTATTATAGCTTTTTATTTACAAGATATATGCATGGGTAATTTTTCAGCATTGACAATTGCAAATCCTTTTGTTCCAACTTTTCCCCTCAGATGGCAGTTACATGTTAAATATGTTAAAGTATAAGTTAAATACAATATATGTATACATGTCCAAACAATTATTTTGCTGTATAAAAAGAGTTGAACTTTGAAATAGTGTACAATTAGCCTGTGAAGGAAATAAAAAATGCAGGCAGACAAAAATAGAGGGATTGGGAATTCTATGTAATGGTTCATAGTCATCTCCCAGAGTTCTTTCCCTGGGTATAGCTGGTTCAGTTCATTACTGCTCCATTGGAACTGATTTGGTTCATTTCATTGTTGAAGAGGGCCATGTCCATCAGAATTGATCATCATATAGTATTGTTGTTGTTCTTCAAGTCTTAATATGAACTTGTGAGTCTGCTCATTTTCAGTGGTTAGGGAATTATTATTTTTAAGTATGAAAAGTAAATCTTAGCAGTTCAATTTAATGGAAAAATTATAAATATAATCATCTCTTATAAAGGAGAGAATTAAGGTGAGATGACTAGTATTATTTATCCAGAACAAGTAAGTTATGTGTGATGATTATCAGATACCACAGTGGTAGTGGATAGAACACTACTGACTGGGAGTCAGAAAGGAGAATTTTAATTCTGCCTCAGACAATTACTTGCTATATGACTAGCTATGCCCCCAGTCTCAATTTCTTCACTTCTAACGTGAAGATAATAATAGCACCCATAGTAAGGATTAAAAGTGATTATATCAATATAAAAAATTTAAAAGTGTTATATAATTGTGGGCTTTGGTGATGATTTTGTTCATCATGCAGCAATATATCAGACACTCAAGTGGAACTGAGATCTCATAAATTTGGGAGTTGCCTCCCAAATCCCAGGGTAACAAACTGTGGGATCCTGGATAAATCCCTTCAGCTCTCAATAGCCCCAGACAACAACTTTGAATCAAGTTCCAATCTGTGTTGATGAAAGAGTCCCAATGGACTCAGGGACAAAGCTACCTTGGAAGTGAGATGCATTGATAATACAGAAGACGCTGCTGATGCTGATGGTGATAGTGATGATAGCAGCACTTTCAGGGTTGTTGGGAGGATCAAATAAGATACAATATTTCAAGTGTCCTATGAACCTTAAAGTGCTATTATCATCACGATTATGGGTATAAAAATAATTGAGACAACCTCTGCTTTGTCAATGGGTCGCTAAAGGAGGAAGCCCCATTCCTTGGAGAGCTATCAGTTTTTGAGTATGTTCAATTGTGTCAGTGTTTGCCCATTTTTGGGAATTCCTTACATCCAGATGGTAAACTATTGTTGATTTTAGAAGAAGAATCTGTATCAGTATAAATATGAGGGATTTGGAAGAACTCTGGATTTGGAATCAAGGACTTGAGTCCTTGTTCTACCTGTTCTACCATTTGATACATCTTTGAACCCGATCAAGTAACTTGTCCTCTCTGAAACTCAGCTGCTTTGTCTGTGAGATATGGCGGCAGAACTAAATGACCACTGCAGCCTCTTCACTTTTAAATCAATAGTTCCATGTCTCTACCTTCCCTAAACTCTTTCTAGTTCCCAGAAGGGAAGAATTGTTTCCCTTTTGTTTTAGGCTCTCCAGGACCTAGTCCACATGCTTGCTTAATGACTCTTAAATTGAAAAGTGAATAAAAGATGACTTAAAATGAATCATTTTAAAGTGTCTTTAAGCTTTATTGATCTATCATTCATAGATTAAAAGTAGAAGGAATTTTAAAGGCCATAGAGTCTAGTTTTCTCATTTTTATGGATGAGTAAACTGAGACCCAGAGAGGGAAGTCACTTGTTCAAGGACACATGAGTAATAAATTGTAGAGCCAGGATTTTAACCAAGGACCTTTGATGTCAAATCCAGACCTCTTTCTACCACACTATACTGCCTTGTGATTCTTTTTGCCATTGGAATGAAAAGTGACCTCACTGGGACTGTGTAATGTAATATACACTTGACTTATATGACCACATTCTTCCCCTGAAACTCATATATCTCAATATCATCTTTAACCTGCAACTAGGTCATTTTCAAAGAGTCACTGAGGACTCACTAATGTTTTTTTATAAGCATGGAGACAAAACTTTTGATTGGCTTAGTTAGCTATGATCTTTCTGCATATTGACATGCTTATTACATACATCTATTCAGAATTTGTTGGCTAACAACAGCATGTATTTATTTGTGCATGTGTGTATGTAATTTTAGAAGAGTCCATATCATTATGACTAGGTTACATCTATTTTTGGGTGAAGGGATTAAGAAGCAAGCATTTATTAAATGTCTAGTTTGTGTTGGGGATTGTCTTCAGCACTTTACAAATATTATCTCATCTGATCCTCACAGCAACCCTGTAAGGCAGCTGCAATTAGGATCACCGCTTTATAGATGAAGAAAGTGAAATATATAGAGCTTAAGTAACTTGTCAAGGGCTAAACACCTAGTAAGTGTCTAGGATCAGATTTAAATTTAGATTTTATTGTCTAGGCCTTCTGTCATATTTATGTGTATAATATGTGTTTATGCAATAAGCAGATATATATAAAATATACTCATATATTTGGAAGAGATTACTTATCCATTGAAGAAAGAAAGAGAGCGACAGACAAAGAGATTGAAAGAGATAGAGAGATTGAGAAAGAGAGATTGAGAGAAAGACAGAGACAGAGACATACATACAGAGACATACAGAAAAAAAGAGAGCCAGAGCCAGAGAAACAGAGAAAGAGATAGAAACACACACACACATACACACACACACACATACACACACACACACACACACACACACACACACAGAGACAGAGAGAGGCAGAGAGAGACAGAGAGTGAGAGAAAGAGAGAGAGAGACAGAGTGAGAGAGAAAGAGTGAGAGAGAGAGAGAAGAAAGAGAGAGAGAGATAAAAGGAGGAAAGAAAGGAAGGGAGAGGGAAGAGAGAAGAGAGAGGTTGGAAAGGCAGGGATAGAATGTGTCAACATGACATAGTGAGTTAGGAAACTAGTCAAGGAGACCTGGGATTCAATTCTACCCACATCCTACTTTCTATTATCCTTCCCTGCTACTCAATTTCCTTCTCTATAAGAAAAGGGGAATGGTCTCAATGATGTCTCTTTTAACTTTATTTCTGTGATCCTATGAAGTGTGTGTGATTTCATCAGGACAGACAACTCCTAGTGAGGAAGCTACTGATCCTTCTTAATGCTAATACCTTTCCTCTGTTGATTTCCAATGAATTATGTATATAGCTTGTTTGTATATAGTTGTTTATATGTTTTCTCCTCTATTGGATTGTAAGCTCCTTTAGAGCAGATTTTGCCTTTTGCCTTTCGTTACAGGATGTCTGACACATTAATGTTTGTTAACTGACTCCTGGGGATACTGAGATAAAGTGAGTGTCTTTATCATATAACCCCTTTGGATTAGAGTCACAATTTGAATCTTGGTCTTCCTGAATCAATAAAACAGTGAAGCAGGTGATCTTGTACAGCTCTCCCTGACTTAAATCCAGTGCACTTGAATTTCATAGCATCACTTCCCTGATTTTATGGTCCTCTTCAAGAATAAAGTTGTTAAAGCTGTCTCTGTCTGTCTGTCTCACACATTATATATATTATTATTTTATGTATGTAAATATAAAATAACTATATATATAAATTGTAAAGTTATTTATAAGAACCACAAGAGGTATATGTGTGTGTCTATACAGCTTGGGTATTACAATTGGACCACATAACTACATATCTATGTATCTATCTATACACAGACACACACACACATACCTCTTACAGTTCTTATATAGAACTTTATAATTTACAAAGCACTTTTCCTCCACTAGTCTCGTGAAATAGGTAGTATAAGTATTAAAATTCCAATTTAATAGGTGAGAAAATTGAGCCCCCAAAATTTAAAGAGATTGACCAGTTACCTAGTTGGGAATTATCAGAACCAGAATCTGGACCTGTATCTCTTGATACTAAGTTCAATGCCCTTTTCACCATGGCATACTTCCTTATAAATGAACCATCTTTATTTAAATAGATCTGTTAGGAAAACATAAATAATTTCAAATTCCTTCTTCTAAAGGAAGAATTTTTTTTATTATTAAATGATATTTCATTCAGGAAAAAATAGTCTTTGGCTCATTCAGAATTTTTTATTAAGAGAATTTTTAAATGTAAGTTTTTCATATTAAATATGTTGCTCCTTTCTCACACAAAAAAGTTCCCCACCCCTTTATAGAAAATGAAAACATTATGGGCTCTAAGTGTCCTAACCAATTTCCTTTAAGGTTACATGATGCTTCTACCTGAGAATCTCTCAGTATTCTACTGATGGATCAGCATTTAATCCCCTATTTGGTACGGAAGAGGAGACAGAAGTACTGAGAGACCAGATGGCTTTTGTAAGGTTCCAGAATGAATTAAAGGCAGAGCCAGGAAAAGATCTCAGGGCTTCTGAATCTCAGACCCACACATGCACAGGATGCTAAAATATTGCTAAGGACAGCAAAAAAAAATTTTTTTTTTGCTCTAAGAGGAAAAAGCACAATGGCATTAAAAAAGAGACAATAAATAAGTGCATTGTGTATACTTTTTTTTTCTTACTCATTTTCCTCATTTTTTTCCAATCTTTCCCTACTTGTCCTGACTTTTTTTTTTTAATGTGACCAAAAGTGCTGTTTTTGTGTAAATTTCCCTTTGCCTGGAGAGGAAGTCTGGTCCATTTAGTATGGCTCCTGCAATTGGCTGTCACTATTAATAAAATGCAGCAATACCTCTTTGGGAGAAGGGAGGAATAGTAAAGCTACCGCCACTAGAAATATTAATGAGGAAGTAGCACAGGGCAACGTCCCTGCCAAAGTCATTTAGAGTCAGAGGTCTTGGCTTTGACACTAGCTACTCATGTAACCTTGGACAAATCAGTGTCTCTAGGTCTCTGTTCTTTATCTGTAAAAGAGGGACTCTATAGGTGCCAAGATTTAATTTCATTCTAAACTTATGAGTCTCTGAGTGAATGACATTTTGTCTCAGCCAGTAAATCTCTCTTCCCTTTCACTAAATCCCTGTTCTAGTAGGAAGAAACCCTTCTTCTATAAAAGTTTCTTCTGCTACTTTGTTTGAAGTGAAATCTAGTTTTCCTTAGACAATATCTCTTGCCTCATTTGATGACACTTTCTCTGTAGCACTCATCAAAGGATGGGACAACTTTTTCACTCAGTGCAGGAGATCATCTACCCCAAAACTTCAGAATTGGGACTTAAAATTTCTCTGTTTCCCAAGGGATCCTGACCTGAGGGTTGGAACTGCAGCCAACAAACTACAACAGAAAGTGATCAATTAAACCTCCTCACACACTGATAAATCTCTGTACTTGTAACTGCTATGTGAACCAAACCAGGTGCTACACTCATGTTCCAGCCACACTAACTCTGATTATGGACCCAGCTGAATGATCACAAAGGTGAATGAACCTTAAAACTTGAGACAGTTATAAGGCTCAACAATTCTGATAACTTGGAGACTGTTCCCAAAGGACCCGAGAATGCCTGTATTGACTCAAAAAATGCCTGCATATTTGGATTTGCCATTTACTTAAGATCTAAAAATGACTGTGTTGGGGTCTTGCCTTTTTGTGTTTTTCTCTTAAACTTAAACTCTTACCCCTGGCATATGCTATAAGTTCTCCTTCTCAGAAGGACTTCTGTTTGCAAGTATTTTCCTCACTTTGGAATTCTCAACTTCTCTTTGATTCTTGCCTTTTTTGTTTCCAGCCTGCTTTGTTCCACACTGGCTTTCCACAGATTAGATACTGGTTCTGAATTGATTGACACTTCATTATTTTCTCTCACTTGAACCTCATAAGATTCCTCTATCCTTCAAAAATGCACATTAATTGCTTCCTTCAACACAAAACTTTTCCTGAAACTCATCCCCCAAATGCTAGTGCCCTCCTTCTCTAACTCTTTGTATTTAGTACTATTCTGTTGCACATACACATTCACATACACATACACACACTGTGGCACTTAAATGTTTTGAGAAACATAATTTATGGGTAATTTAATCACTGTATCAATAGCCTTTTAAGAAAAAAAAATGGTTATTTGGCCTCTCTCCCATAGACCAAAGACAATGATGGCAAACAGGCTCATGGATATGAAGAGGGATGTTCCCCAGAGTGATAATCAACTCTGATTACCAATTAATGAGATAAATGAATGTTACAATGAGGGACTGGAGCTGAACTTTGATTATGTCATTGAGTTCCTAAGTTATCCCCAGCCTTGGACAATATATTCAAAGAATTTATCCCCACCTGAGTAAGAATAGTAAGAATAAATAATATTCTAAAAAAGAATAAGTCTGAATAAGAAAGTTAATTTAGTCTTATTATCAGCAATCTTCAAGAGACTGAACTTTAAAAATTAGGACTTTAGAAAAAGAATCTCCTAAATAATTGATTATTAACTAACATTTCTTTCTCTCTCTCTCCCTCCTTCCTTTCTTCCCTCTATCTTTCCCCTCCCTGTCTCTCTCCTCTCTATTTAGTTGTATCACTTGTGTCTGAGTTTTTGTGACCATATTAGGGTTTTCTTGACAAAGAAACTAGAGTGGTTTGCCATTTCCTTCTCCAGTTCATTTTACTGAGGCAAACAGGATAAGTGACTTGTCCAGGGTTATGCAACTAATAAGCGTCTGAGGCTGGGTTTGAACTCATGAAGAGAGTCTTCCTGATTCTAGGTCAGATACTCTATCCACTTTATCCCCTAGCTACCCCAGGTTAACATCCTGCCACTGCTATTTACAAATTATGTGACTTTGGGCAAGTCACTTAATCTCAGTTTTGTAATGTGTGAAATTTTGTACTAGAATGTCACTGGGGTCCTTTCTAGCTCTTAATATACCATCTTGTGATCCTTTCCTCTGCTGTGAGGCAGTTGGTGAGTGATGTATTGAATAGAGCACTGGGTCTATGGTTGGGAAGACCTGAGTTCAAATGCAGCCTCAGACACTTACTAGCTGTCTCATTCTGAATAAGACATCCAACTTCTGTTTGCCTTAGTTTCCTCAAGTATAAAATGAAATAATAATAGTACCCTTTTTTTGGGTTGAATAAGATAGTATTTATAAAATGCTTGGTGTCCATACCTGACACATAATAAGTACTATATAAATGTTTATTCTTTCCCACCCTTTTCCCTTCCCTGACATATTGCCCTGCTCAAATCATTTCACCTTTGAATTTCACCTATATCAGTTGTAAAATGAAAGGGTTTAAACAGGTAACTTCTAAAGTCTCTTTAAGCTCTAAATCCTCAAAACCTATAATCTTCAGAAAGTGGTAACATAGACTGGCTGAATATGATAAAGAGATAGCATTCACAAACATAGACTCCCAAGCAACAGCAAAGGTCATAGGATGTAGAATTGTAATAACTTTAGAGTTCATTTTTATAGTCCAAATCCTCCTGTATATAGATGTGGAAAGACTACCAGAAGTCATTGACTTGTGGGAAAAAAGGGGACTATTCATCAAAAGTGTGCTTAATATCAAATTTGGTAAAAGTATAGTTTACAATGAAGAATTATAGAATATATGCCCAAATCTTGTAAACCCAATTTCAGGTCAAGTAAGTACAGCAAGTGAAGGACAGATTGAACATTAAAACAATTTTAAATATGTAGAAAAGAATGTCAAAAGTAAGACAAGTCAAAAGTAACATGGGTAGGGTTTATTTTCTTCTTTTAAACGTAACTTCTTTTATACCACTCTGCTTCCCATATTCCCAAATTACATAAGATGACTGAGACTCTGGCAGGTTGTGATTTGCCTAAAGTTTATAATTTACATAAATAATAATAATATAATATAAAATAATAATTATATTAATTATAATTTATAATAAGATTTTAATATGTAAACAAGCTGGGTTTTCATTCTAGGGAATAAGGAATACCCTTGTGATTTCATTGTTATAAGAGCTCCTAGCTGGAAAAAACAAAACAAAACTACTTCTACGGATATAGGTCGATACTTCCTTACAATTTTCTAGTTTTAACTGTCTAGGATTATTGAGAGGTTACAAGATTCACCCAGAATCATAGAATAGTATATATTAGAGTCAGGACTTGAACTTGGGTCTTTTTTGTTTGTTTGTTTTGTTTTTTGAACTTGGGTCTTTCTGCTTCTAAACACCTCTCTATCCTTCTCTACCCATATTAATAGGTCTCAATTTTTTCCCTTTGTTCTCAGGAGTCCTTTATATATGAAATTTGATTCCTGCATAAATTGGATTTAAATGAGGCAGAATTGCACAAAGTGGCCAATCTCACGCTATCTTCCAGAGTCATCATTATCTAGTGGCAAAACAGAGTCAAAATGACTAGTGATGACTAAGATATATTGGATGATCTTGGTGTTTTCAATGTCTAACTGAGCTCTAAGTATGCCACAGCACTTGCTTGGAACAAGCAGTGTTCTCATCCATCCATTCCACTGGGGAAAGTTTTATATACTTGGAGTAGACAATTCCCTAACTCACCATAGAATTTGAGATCACTGATTACCCTCATCCTGGTTTTGCCCATCTTCCAAAATGGCTTGTTGGGGTATGGCCTCTATGCATGCATGGTTTGTTCAATTTTTCTCTTTACATTAAATTTTTTCCTCAATTATATTGTACACAAAAATTTTTTAACATTCATTTTTTTCAAAAAAATTGAGTTCTATAGTCATTCTCTTTCATCCCCCTCTATCCCTTCTTTAAAAAGGAAAGCATTTAATGTAGACTATACAAGTGCAGTTATGCAAAATATTTCTTTCCATATTAATCATGTTGTAAAAGAAAATGTAGACCAAAAAGAATCAAAAATAGTAAGGACAATTTAAAAATAAATGTGCTTCAGTCTTTATTCAGATACCATTAGTAGATATTTCTTTTAAACAATATATTTTTGGATTCTGGTTTCTAATCCATTCTGCTATTCTGTTTTATGAATGAGCCTATTTACATTCATAGTTGTGATTATTAACTGTACATTTCCCTCTATCATAATTTCTTTTTTTTAATCTCCCTCTTTTTTTTTTTTTTTTTTTTTTTTGCCGTGGTCCTCCTCAAAAATTATTTTAGTTCTAATCACTGCCTTCCTTTATCTGTCTTCCCTTTTATCACCTTCTTCCCTTTTCTTTTTTGTTTTTCCCATTCCCTACCTATTTCCCTGATTGGTAAAAAATGTCTATATCAAACTGACTGTGTACATATATTCTTCCCTTTTAGAATGAATTTAGATGTGAGCTTTGGCTGCCTCTTTATCCCATTATTTCTCCCTCAATTGGAAAAAGTTCTTCTGTGCATGCCTCTTTAATGGGAGATATTTTTTTTTCTGTTCTTCTCTCTCCTTCTCCCAGTGCAATTCTCTTTCTCATTTATCAATTTTTTGGAGATTATTCCAATATAATTTGGCTCACTCCCTTTCCCTCTTGTAGAATTCTTCTAACTCCCCTAATAATGATAAAGTTCTTCGGAGTCACACATATCATTTTCCCATATAGGAATGTAAACAGTTTAACCTTATTGAGTTCCTTATGATTTTTTCCCCTTGAAAATGTATTTAAACATCAGATTTTCTATTCCTTTTTAATTTTTTAGTTCAGGAATGCTTGAAAGCCCTTTATTTCATTAAATATCTGTTCCTCCCACCCTGGAAAGGATTGCACTCAGTTTTGCTGGATAGGTTTTTCTTGGTTGTGACCCGAGTTCTTTTGTCTTCTGGAATATCATATTCTAAGTCCTTTACTCCTTCACCATGGTAACTACTAAATCTTGTGTGACGCTGACAGTAGCTCTATAGTATTTGATTTTTTTCTGGCTGCATGAAGAATTTTCTCTTTGATCTGAGAGCTTTGGAATTTGGCTACAATATTCTTTTGAGTTTTCATTTTGAGATCTCTTTGAGGACGTGATAAATGAACTCTTTCAATTTCTATTTTACCCTCTGACTCTAGGATATTGGATTTCCTTGATATATCAATATATGTATCTTGAAATATTATGTATAAATTCTTGGTTTGTGGACTTCAAGGGGTTCAATAATTCTTAAATTATCTCTTCTTGATTTATTTTCCAAGTTAGTTATTTTTTCCAACGAAAGATTTTACATTTTCTTCTTTTTTCTATTCCATTTTTCCAATGAAAGATTTTACTTTTACTTATTATTTTCTATTCCATTTGTTTTATTGTTTTTTGATATCTCATAATGTCTTACTGGCTTTCAATTGCCCAATTCTAACTTTCAAGAAGTTATTTTCTTCAGGGAACTTTCAAAGTACTTTCCCCCCTATTTTATCAATTGTATTTTAAGGTGTTCTTTTCTTCAGAATTGTTTTATGTTTCTTTTACCAATCTGTTTATTGTCTTTTCATAATTTTCTTGTATTGATCTCATTTCTTTTCTTAATTTTCCTTTACCATTCTTATTCAATTTTGAAAACAATTATTTTTAGCTCTTCCAGGAATTCTTGTTATATTTGTATCCACTTCACTTTTTTCCCCGTTGAGTCTTTGTTTGTAGGTATTTTGACATTGTTGCTTTCTTCTAAGTTTGCATTTTGATCTTCTCTGTCATTGTAGTAATATTTAATGGTCAAATTAATTTTTTGTTGTTTGCTCATTTCCCAGCCTATTTCTTGATTTTGAATTTTATATTAGTATGGAGGGGCACTGTCACAAACTTTGGGCTTTTTTGATCTGCTGTTTTCACACTTAGTTCTGGGGGTTTGGAAGTTTTTGGTGATTTTAAAGTAGTACAAACTGGGAAAAGGGGTGGTCACTGCTCTTTGAGTTTGTCTTCTGATCCTTACACATCAAGTGTCCTTGATCCTTGAAGTCATAAGTATTATTGCTTCTTATCCCTTTAATCGCTGGAGACTGAAAGTTCTCCTCTCATCTCTGGAACTCTGACCCAGAAGTGAATATGGGCAGTGAAGCAGCCAAAAATTACTGAGTTCTGCATCCAATGCTAGGACAGAGGTTCCTTGTAATCTCTTTCTGAATAGTTGGTTGTTTCTAGTTTGATACTTTCTGAAGATGGTGTTGCTATTGCTGCCTCCAAGGCCCACAATTGCTGTTGCTTTCATATGGGCTGCAGGCCAACCCTTACCCTAGTGCCATAGATCTCTCCTTCTTACCTTCTAAGTTATCTTGGATTGGAAAAACGTCTCACCCTGATCTTTTGTTGGCTCTGCTGCTCCAGAATTTGATTTGAGGTATTATTTTAAAATTTTTGGAGGGGAATATTGAGAAAGCCCAACTATAGTGCTTTTTCTACTTCATTATCTTAGCTTGACCTCCACTTCTTTAAATTCTTAAAAATTCTTAAGATCCTAACATTTGTTTATGTATATTATAGATATTTTTCATTCCAGTGGGTCTTACTCATGTTTATAAAATGAATTATACATGTAAAGTGCTTTGTAAAAATTAGAGTGCTTTATAAATGCTAGCTATTAACTATCAATTGCCTATTTCATTTTATCTCTATTTATATGTACCATTTCTGTTTATCTCTGTCTCTATGCCTCTATTTATCTATCATATATCTATCTCTATCCATGTTCAATCTATATCACCTCTATCTCTATGTGTTTATTTCTGTCTGTCTATATGTGTCTATCTCTCTCTGTCTACAATTATATTTGTGTGCATGAACCTATTTACATAACAAATTATCTCTGGAAACTCTTGTTTTTTAGACCTAGCTTTTTTCAGTTAAGATGTCTGGGTCCTGCTTCTTGTTTGAAATTTTAGCTGATAGGCACTTCTTGTATTTGACGTTAGTGGTGGGAAAGCAATCAATTCTACCTGAATAGGACCCTTTCCTACTGATAAAATCAAAAGCAAAAGCAAAATATAGGACCACCTTGCCTCCAGAGCTACCTGAAATACAGACTTAGGAGCTTTGTTATAAGCTTGTTGTGTCAAGTGCTAGGAGTGGAAGTCCCATCAACTTTTAGATGAGCCTCTCTAAAATGCCTTCACACCTGTCATAGCTTAAATTTAGAATCTGAAGTTCTTTGGTAATATCTTTGATGAGCTCTTTTTTTTTCCTTTCCTGATCCTGTTTTGGAGCTGTTAGATCTGGCTCCAGTATGAAGGGGTACCTTGGTCATTTGTGTTTCTGTTTTCCATTTGCTTAGGAAAAGAAAAAAAATCCTATTGCTATTCCTTTTGGGTTTTCCCTGAAATATGACAAATAAAATGGTCTATTTTTTTTATTATAGATTGATTCATCCAACTCTTCTTGAAAGCCCTTTATATTCCTGAATCAGGTTTTAAATTTCTTGCTAAATAATGCTTCAGGTTTCTATATCTTGTCTCTTTTACTTAGGCAAGCTCTTCACACTCTTGTATAGAAGGCAGAAGAAACCACATCATATACATATTTAGTATCTATTATGTCTTAAGCATTATACTAGACATTGGTTTAGAAGTTCAAAGAATGAAACAAATCTAGTTACAATGAACTTACATTCCAGCAGAAAAAATAAGTAGTATATATAAATATTTATATAATATAATATAATATAAATATATATATAAATAAGTAGTATACATAAAGTTATAAAAATATAAAGTGAATCAAATATAAGTTTATAAAAATACATGCATATATTTATACATTTAAAGTAATTAAATATAAGGTAGTTTGGGGTAGAAGGCCCTAGCAATTGTGGGGTACCAGTTAAGACTTTCTGCAAAGGATGGCTCTTGAGGGACATCTTAAAGAAATAGATGAATACTGTGAGATGAAGGTAAGGAGAAAGTGCACTCCTAGCTATGCAAAGACATGAAGATTAGAATCAATGTCATCAATGGGAGAAAAAGAATGAAAGTCCAATATTGTTGGATTACAGAGTTTAGGAGTCTGGAAAGATAATAGCTGAAAAGATAGATTCAAATCTTTAAAACTTAAACAGAAGTTTATATTTCATTTTTAAGCTTTTATTTAAACATACACATATGTCTACATACATGTACACACATCTATGTGTTTATACATATATGCACAATGCATTTATGCGTATTTATGGGTTGCTTAAGGAGGATCGGCACCTCTGGTATATGTGCTGAGACTTTTTCAAGGTTGCTAATCCACCTTTGGTGTCCACCTCTCACCCAACTCTCACCTGTGGTTCCAAGAAGCATGAATGGCAGCTACAAACTAGTAAAATGTTTTGGCAGATAGGCTAAACCTGGTTGATGTGACCTAGAGGTCTTAAAATCATTGATGGATTAAGGGGCATCTACACCAAGCATGTGAAGACTGCCCTCAGTGAACAATTGTTCCTGTGGCCATGGAGCTGGCTGAAGCAAGCTTGGTGAAGTGCTTAGGACTTGGCTAGGTATTGAAGAAACCCATGTCATCTATTGCATCACAGGCCATCTTTTGTCTTGCCACTAGACTTTGATGATTCTGGAAGAAAGAGTGAGACTGACAACATTGGTCTACTCTGACTCACCCAAAGTAATCTAATTTATCCGATAGTCAAGATATCTGTTATTGCTCCTCTTCAAAAATGGACAACAGCAATACATGTGTACATGTTATATGTGTCTGTCACATACACTTTATTTGCATTTCACAGTGCCCTGAAAATGGCAGGTGCTCAGTATATTGTTATTTGTCCTTTGTTCTTCAATTTGGGAAATAATGCCATGACATGCAAGGGAATTGGATTTAAGTGAGGAAGAGCTGGACAAGCTCACTTTCCCCTCCAGAGCCATCTGGAACCAGTGGCCAGATATAGATCAGGATGACTAAAGATGGTTTGGATAAAATGGGAGACTTTGGTCTTTGTAAACTAAGGTCTTCAGTAGGTCTCAGTTTGATTGAGGCTGCAGCCATTCAGTGATTAAAGCTGGGCAGCGATAAAGGCAAAGAATCTCTTCTTTCACCTAATCCAAAAAAAATTCTAAATAAATTAATAAATGAATCTGAAAGGGGAAGACCCTCAGGGTTTCTGCTCAAAACACTGATTGCCATTTACATTCAATCTGACCAAACAATGACCAAATGGGGTTTGACCTCACACGTATTGTTGTCCAATCAGTGAAAATCAACAACAACCTCTGTGAGTAAACTGTCTCAGTATATGTTCACCAGATGAATAAAATAAATGTTAATTTCCAAAGAAAAAGCATTCCTGTAATTGCCCTTCTTCCTTCTCTTTTTAACAGTAACCAGCTTACATTTTTGAATTTCTCACTATTTTGCAGAAGGTTTATTGCCCCTGAATCTCTAGACAAAAATCCTTTCAAAAGAGTAAATAACTTGGATGTGGTATACATTAGACCTAAAGAGAAAGTTTTTGAAACTGCTATTCTATATTTATTAAATAAAAGAAGCCCACTTAGGAGAGGCACTGAGCCAGGCAAGGAATGGATGCATTTTGAAGTTTTTTTGGATCTACCATCACCCAAAGGGGCCACAAACAAACCATCAAAGAAGTCTGAGAACACAGCAGGAGTACAAAGGACGGGCTGTGTAAACCCTCAGAAGGCCTGGACATATTTTGATGTTGCAGGAGAATACTGGACACCAGTTGGGAGGTTCCTGGAAAGTCATGAATAATGCCAACAAGTTAGGTTTTCTTTAAACTGTAGCCAGCGCCATCTTTGGCTCATGTACTTACACAGACCCTGATGGGAATGAGATGTTTAATAATAATGGATGCCTTGGTTAGGAAGAGGTTCATTGAAATTTATATGGAGAAATGAAAATATCCAAGCTTGGAACTTTAATTTCAAAAGGAAATTGTTTGTTCAGGCACCAAGGTCTTTACAGCAAAGGAAAGAATCACTTTTCTTTTCTAGATAACGCTTTTAGACTCATCTTTTTAAACTAAACTTCCTGGTCATTGTGATGTGGTTGATGATGTGGAGTTTCACAGCAAAAGTTGGGTTCAGTCATGTGAAGAATTCACAGTGGCCGGTCTCTTTGGCAAAAAGTAAATTTATTTAGGAGAAGAGGTTAGGGGAAGGGGTTACAGACAAAATGAAAGGATACAATATACACCAGAAATGGTAAATATGAAATAGAGAGAGAGAATATATGAAAGAGAAGTTCCTCAGAACTTATAATTTCCTGTAGAAACCCCATGATGTTATGATATGTTCTTAGCTGGCAGGCTAAATCTTGAAAGGGACTTAGCACCCTAAAAGAGATAGTTAAATGTAAGGAGAAGTGGAATTGGGAAGCATAATGGAGTTAGTGGTGATATCACATGGTATGGGGGAAAAGAAGAAGGAATGATACCATGAGGCAGAGTACAGGGGCTGACTAATCCAAAGGAAGGCAGCAGTCATGAGATGGCTCATAAATAAATTTTATAGGGAAAATTTAACCTGAGGAACATGACTGGAATTTCTGACAGGGCACAGCAAGGTGAGACTGCTCGAAATTTCTACTGAGAGTGGGTCTTAGGAGTTTGACATAACTTAGGTTTCAGACTGGTTGACTTCCTCAGAGTGGAACTATGGAGCTAAACAGACTCTGTCAGAAGCTTCTCCTTGCCTGCCTCAGAGATCAATTCCTCTATTAACCACACCTAATATTAAAGACCGCATCATTTGGTCTTGGATCTCTGTGTGGTGACTTTACTCTAGTTTATGGTGTACATTCTTTATGCTTATCATTTTTGATCATTGAAGGTTAATCCATGTAAAGTTTACTCTCTTGACAAAACTGTTTATGATCTGTAGTCCCCATCTATTTTCCCATGGAGGCGAATGGTTTAAGATGGGGAAGGCACACAGCGAAAACAAGTTCAAGGAAAATGTTATTATCTCTTCTGTCAGCATATTCATATTGCTGGTATTTTTACTGTGTATACATTGAGCAAAAGCTTAGGAAGTCTTTGATCTCACCTTTACACAAAGGGAGGGAACAATATCCCTATTGTGACTATGTGTTGAGAGGTAAGGACTAAGTTGAAAGATACATTGAATTGGAATCTAAATCACCTAGATTCCATTTCTAGTATCTTCCTAGTCTGTTGTGGAACTGATATAATATTAATAAGTTGATAAAGGGTGCTAATTTTTTAACTGAGAAGTATGCATTCATAATGCTTACTAATTCCTTCCAAGGTAGCTGATTAAAAAGGAATAAATGTGTGGGGAGGTGAAATCAAATAGTTGCTTGAAGGCCAAGAGAAATGGAGTATAAACCAAAAGTAGTATTGAAAGGGAGGGAATTAGAGTTAGGTTGAACATGTGTCTAAGGAAACTATAAAGAACTATAAGACTAAAGAACATAAGGCGTATCTTTCCCCTCTCCCTTTTAGGTCCTGTGGCCCTGAGAATAGACTTGGATTTTTTAGGTATAGATGGTAGAGAGCTTAGATCTCAAACACAGGCCCTGAAGATTTTGGATCAGGCTAGATTTTGCTGCTAGCCAAGAAGCAAAGCCCTAAGAGGCTATTCTCTCCCTCTGGGTGGGGGGAGACTTTGAATATGAGACTTGGTGGGACTATACAATGTTAGAATTGAATTAAAATATAAACTCCCAGAGGCTGGAGAGTATAGAGGAATTATGTTTCCCCAGATGTCTGGGAAGATATTGTATATTTGTTCTTGCTATACCTTTAAAGTATATATTCTTTGTAAAAGATAGTTTGTTTACTGGCTAAATGGGTCTGGGAATACATGAGCCCCCCAAAGTTGGAAATGTATGATTGGTGAGGGTGTGAGCTAATGGTAGAGAGTGTGGACCCCATCTAAACTTCCTTAAGGATATTGGAGAATGCTAGGGGAGAGTAAAATGTAATATACATGGTCTTCAGGCAGTGGGAGCCAGAGTAGTTACAATTACAAAAAGAAACACTAAATTTGGAGGATATGGAAGAAAAGGAGGAGGAGGAGGAGTAGAAAGAAGAGAAGGAAGAAGAAAAGGAAGAAAAACAGGAAAAGAAGTTGGGTGAATATAACACAACTGCTTCAAGCCATGACTCAACAATGCAAGAAGACTAGAAATTAGCTTTTTCTAAGTAATATAACCTTCAACTGCTATAAGATAACGTTAATCAAGGAGAAAAATGTGCCCTAATAACCTGGAGTGGAAGAAGGCTTATTTATAGCTAATAAATATCTTGATATTAGGGTGATGGAGTACTGAATCGAGAGTTAATGGACTTCAATTAAATATTAGTTTTGCCACTTTTAACTTGTGATTTTGGACAAAATCTTTAAACTCTCTATGCCTCAGTATCCTTAGTATAAAATGAGAAGATTGGATTAGATAATCTCTTATTGTTCATTCAGATCTAGAGCCTGTGTATCTAGGGAGCTTTATTAAGAAGAAATGGTGATGGTACCTAGGATATAGCCTGCCTGCTTGGATGATATTTTGGAAGGAGAAACAATGACTGAAAAGTAAATAAGAATTGTAGAGACTGGAAGTAAACAATGATGAAGGACTCTGAGAGGATGGGTGTTGGATCTAGTGGGGAGCTTATCTTTTTTGTTCATTGAAGGAAAGAGAAAGTAATTATCTGAAGAAGAAGACAGGTAGGTAAATAGAAGTCATCTGTACAGTGCTATCAAGGTGCTCAAGCGATGCTGGTGACTCCCTGGTACTTTGTACATATAAAGAGCTGAACACCTGGGCAAGATCAATCATTTCACTCACTGAAACTCTCTAAGAGAAATGTTTCTATCAGATTCTCCAGGAACAATACCAAATCATAATCACGTGGTAATCTAGTCTTGCTTCTCTTCCTCTGCTTCTCACTGGCTGATTGCCTTTTGGAAAAGAATGTGAAACTGAAACCAAATAATTATGCTACTGTTAGGAAATCTGGTAAAGAGTTTGGATGCGGAAGGGACTGAAACTATTGTCTGAAATGAGGTTTCTGGATTTAATTTATGATGATATCCCTATCATTATTAGAAATTCTTGGGAATTCACTGTACTTCCTTTGGTAAGAAAGTATGCAGAAAAGTTGGAAATATGTTATTCTGGGTATACTATAAAAAGAGTTATGTACAACACCCAGTTGGACTTACTAAGATCACATGTCTTCACTTTGCCAGAGAAGAATGTAAAGGGTATTTTGTAAATGCAGCATACCTGGAAAAATGCAGCAGCAACACCTATAGCAAAGAAGAATGAGTTTATTATTGTTATTTACTGTATTGTAATCGAGTTGTAAGCTCCCCAAAGAATGAGATCTTAGAGAATATTGTAGCAAAATATATATTATTTAATACAGTTCAAAAAAAGTCAGAGATTAGTATAAGGGGGAAATATACATATATAAATATACACATTCAAAAAAGCCAGGGATTAGTAGGGGAAATATACCTATAACATCTACTCCTTTTAAAAATATTTATAGAGACATCTTTCTAGTATACCAATAGCTTGGTGGTAAACTTAGAAATGTCTTATTCAAATAAGATATGTCTTAAGTAAGACATATAGGTCTGCTATTTATTGATTGTTTAGTATTACTTTCATTTCTAGTTATATTCCTCCTTCCCTCTCTACCTAGAGAGCCAGTTTTTCTAATAAATGATAAAGGAATAAAAAAGAGAAAAAAAGCAGTTCAACAAAGTTAACAAACAATCCAATTATGATCATACGTATGATAAGCTATATCTGAGTTCTCCACCTCTGCAAAGAAAGAATAGAGGAACATTTTTTCATCTTTACTTTGAGGCTAATCTTAGTAATTATAATTGGATAATGTTCACTTATCTGGTTGTTGACACTATTATTTCTATTCATGTTCTTGTTGTCATTGTGAATATTGTTTTTCAATTTCTGCTTAATTCACTGTATCAGTTTTTGTGTTTTCATGTTTTATTTTCTTTATATTTATCATTCTTTATGGCCCAGTGATATCCCCTGACATTTGAGTACTACATTTTGTACAGCCATTTTCCATTTAGTGGATGTCTACTTTGTTTCCAGTTCTTTGCTAGTGCAAAAATAAGAAAACTACTATCAATATTTTGATACATACATATACACGTATCCATATACACATGTGACTACTTAAGTATTTTGTCAACAGATGGAGTGTTGTGTTATACTAGTGTTCATTCACAATAACTAGGTCTTTATATCTTAAGTCATTAACAAAAATTGCAATCTTAAGGAATTAATTTTTTTAACCAAAAGAATGAAGACAATTACATAAAACAGTAGGTCAGTTATTTTAAAAAATAGAAAGAGGGGATGACAATCATCTTGAGCTATATTGAGGTTTGTGTATGTGAGGTTCCTGTGCATTTGGGTGTAATGAAAAATCCTATCTTTTTAATCAGCTGATAAACTAACAGAGTGACATTTGTGTTGAATAGGTGGTGATGGTGGTTTCCTGGGATAATGACTAATTTGAAAGTAACTTTCCAAAAAAAAAAAAAAAAGAATTAAAGAGAAAATTATGACCATGGGGACAATGTAAAGGGTTTCGTCAAGATCAGCTATTGATTTTAAAATTTAGTTGTATAACTGTAAGGCAGAGAGGAGATACATAGAGCCAGTATAGTTGGGCTGGATCAGAGGAGATAGAATCATGGGCCTGAACCATATTAAAATGTAATTGGGAAATGTTTGACAAATTAAAAAAGATACAATACAACACAGAGAATGTTAATTTGTGGTTTTCTAAATCAATATGAAGCCAGCAGGGATTCCTTTTTTATTTAAGTTTGACACCACTGGACTAGAAGAGGTTCCTTATAGCACTTAAGGTCCTTTCAGTTCTAAATCTATTACCCTTGGTGTGTGAAAGAGAAGATTATACCTATATGGCACACCTTCTTGGTACCAAGAACAGTTCTAGCTGAAGAGTAAGTCTTTGTATGCTGGCCAGTTTAATGCCTTATCATGACCATAGTTCACTTTTCTTTAGCTTTTTTTTTTTTATAAGACTTTGTGAAATATGTAATCCAATTATCATTATTATTATCACTCTCATCTTCTATATCTGGAAATTGAGGCCTAAAAATGTGGAATTACTCAAGGTTATATAGATATCACTAGTATTTGAACTTGAAAAGGATCTTTCGATTCCTACTCCAGGACTCCTGCTGTGACATCATGGAATGATGTTTGAGTCAGATACTCATCAGACTGTTCCTCCCTCATTTTCCTTGATGCAGATCATCAAAAATTAAAGTCACCAGGGACGTAGAATTTTAATCCAGTCCATCTATTTCCAAACCACTGAGTTCATTAGTCTCTTTCTGGCTTCAGTCCATAACCCTCACTAACATCCCAGACTCTTGAAGTTTGTCTTTATGGGCCCCACACTGGATCACTCCATAATCAGCTTTCTCTTCTCTTGTTCCCAGATCACACAGTGTATTATTGGAGAAAGTGGCAGAGATTGAGGAAATGTGTGGGCTAAAACTTAGTGTTGCATAGGATCCTCAGTTTTGCTCAACAATCACCAATTATTATTTATTTTAAATTATCTAGCATTTTTCTAAAGAATGCTTCTCAAACTTTCTTTTTGAAGACAACAGGGTTCCATTAAACTGTCTAAAAGTTCTCCTGAAAAAAAGTTACCAGGACAGATAAGAAAAGCCAGATCTAATTGGCTGCTTGTATCGTGTATAGTTTTCCTATACCAGTCAATGTGAGAATTCACCAGTTGTTTCTAATTGGCCTAGACTCAATTATGGAATCTTCCTTGTAATGTATAACACACAATTGATTATGCATCTATTTTGGCAGAGTGTCTGCAAAATAATTGATGTATGTTGACATTATTAGATTTATTTTTACTGTAAATATTTACTTCATCAAAATTCACTATTGATAATTAGGTAAAATATGTAATTTTGAACACATAAGGAAACAAAAGTATTAATAATCAAATCTTTACTGAAGAAATAAGAATCCTAACTATATTACCAACTCCCTAATGTAGAAGAAGTGTAGAAGGGATGGTCATCTCCAGTTTAGTATGCTTCTCATCTTGTTATGGAGTAGATGCTTGATGTAGCTTTTAAACCAGATGTGATTTTATTGAAAGAAAGAAAATATGTATTTATTTTATTTTAATAGTATTTTATTTTTCCAAATCCATGCAAAAATAGTTTTCAACATTCATTTTTTCAAAACTTTAAGTTTCAAATTTTTCTCCCTCTCTCCTTCCCTTCTCCTTCCCCAAGACAGAAAACAATCCCAAATAGGTGAAATATATGCAATTCTTCTAAACATATTTCCATATTTGTCATGCCGAGCAAAAAAAAAATCAGATCAAAAAGGGAAAAATCACAAAAAGAACAAAGTAAACAAAGAACAACCAAAAAGATGAAAGTACTAGGGTTTGATCCATATTCAGTTTCCATAGTTCTACATCTAGATGCAGATGGCACTTTCCATCACAAGTCTATTGGAATTGCCTTGAATCATTGTTGAAAAGAGCCAAGCCCATTGCAGTTTATCATCACACAATCTTGTTACTACATACAATGTTCTCTTGGTTCTGCTTCCTTCACTTTCAGTTATGTAAGTCTTTCCAAGATTTTATGAAATCAACCTGCTTATCATTTCATATAGAAATTCCATTACAATCATATATCATGACTTATTCAGCCATTCCCCAATTGATGTGTCCACTTGATTTCCAGTTCCTTGGCACTAAAAAAGGGCTGCTACAAACATTGTGCACATGTGGGTCTTTCTCCCTCTATTATGACCTCTACTGGATCAGTATCCAGTAGAGACACTGCTAGATTGAAGGGCATAAACAGTTTTATAGTTCATTGAGCGTAGTTCCAAATCGTTCTCCAAAATGATTAAATCATCTTATAACTCTACCAACAATGCCTTAGAGTCCTGCACCTCTTCCAACATTTATTATTATCTTTTCCCATCATCTTAGCCAATCTGGGAGGTGTGTTTATTACAGCCCTTTTTTAGCATTATGGTGTATGATTGTAATGGAATTTCTGTAAGAAATGATAAGCAGGCTAAGCATTGCCAACACATGGCAATGAGAAATAGATAGAATGCCATTTGTGCAGAATGAGGAGTTGCCCGGTATGGTTGGAATACAGAGTGCGGTATAAAGAAGGGACTAAATTTGAAGAAGACTGGAAAGGTAGAAAGAGGCCAAGTCATAAAGAGCTTTAATAGTCAAAGAGAAGTTTATATTTAATTCACAATGTAACCATTGGGGCTTATTGAACAGGATGGTGATATAGTCTGACCTATACTTCAAGAAAATTACTTTTGCAACTGTACAGAAGATAATTTGGAGTGGGAAGAGGCTTGAGTCAAGTGGTCAAATCAGGAAGTTATTGAAATATCCCAGATAAAAGGTGATGAGAACCTAAACTAGACTTCTGGTTCTATGAGTGGAGAGAATGGGACAGATTCAAGAGATGTGGAGATTGAAATATGATTTGTCATTTGATTGGACATATGGAGTGAGTGAGAAGGAATTGAAAATGATACCAAGGTTATGAATGAGGTAAATGAAAAAATGATGGTGCCCTTGAAAATAAGTATTAACTTAAAAAGTGATAATGTGTGAGGGAGTGAGTGAGAAATGATTATTAGGTTTGTTTTGGACACATTGAGTTAGAATTGATTTTAGGATATAATATTTGAAATGTTCAATGATCAAAAGTCAGTTGATGTGGTCCTGGAACTTGGGGGTCAGATTAAGACTGAATATATAGATATTGGAGCCATCTGAAAAGAAGTCACAATTGGTCCTGTGTAAGATAATCAAATCATTAAGGAAGGGAAGAGAAAAAAGAAAGAACACTCAGGACAAAGTCTTCAAGTGCTACCATATGCCTATCACATGAATGATAAATCAGCAAAGGGCATTGAGAAGGAGGTAGAGAAATAGGAAGGAATTAGGATAGTACAGGATCCTAAAAACTCAGAAAGCAGAGAGTATCCAGAAAAAGGAAAAGACTGGAAATGCAGTTGAAACATGATTGTTTTCATTAATTAATGAAAGAAACTTCCTTTTGAAGATGAATTGGAGATAATTGTCTGACAGAACATGGCCAATAGATAGGAGTTCTTAGGAGGTAGATTTCATATATAAAGAATTTTATAATCCATATAAAGCTGTTCCCATAACCTTCTTTATTCCAGAACTTCAGCAGGAGTTTGCATGACCATCTATCAAAGTTCAAGATTATACTAGGAAGCTTCCCATTCTAAGATTTTACCTGTTTATGTGTTATGTGGTTTATTTCCAAAAAAAACCCCAGAGTAATTTCCATCCATATAACTTTATTATAAAATAAAAAATTTCAAAAGGGAAGAGGCAGGATTATGCTTGAGAGGAGGTGAAAGGAAAACAATGGGGGCATGCCTTTGAAAAAACTACTAAGGGTCCTCCTTTAACCTTCAAATTCAAAACCAAGCTAAATTTGGATCTAGGATGAGGGTGTGATAAACCAGAAGTCAGAGTAATTTGGATCATTCAGCTTGGCCCATGCATAACTATTATCCAAATGATTCAGAAACCATAGGAAATGACTTATAAGAGCTGACACGGAGGGAGCATTGTATGGGCTGTAATTGTGTGAGAAACAATTGTTTATCATGTCTGCATGATGCATCACTTTTGAGTTAATTAGAAAAGCAGAGGAGGTGGGGACCAATCTTTATAGAATTCCTTGAACTCTTTGGGGGAAAGGCACTGCTGTAAAGTGTTATTTTTACTGAATTGTTTTATGTCTTGGAAAAGTGGCACAAACTGTGCGATCCTAGACAAGTCATTTAATCTCAGTGGGACTAAAATGGAGCACTTAGACTTTTTGAGCTCTAAAGTATTTTCTAGCTCTAAATTTATGTCCCTATGATTCTAGGTGGCTAGAATTTATTTACAGTTTGAATGAAAAGAAGCTTTTAGACTGTCTTATGTCTTCAGATCATTGGCTTGTGCCAGAAAAACTGAAGGCTATGTACAGGAGTGAAAAGAATTGTAGATAGTGGGAGAAAGAGCTAGTCCTAGTCCCTCCTAATGTACTATTGAATTTTAGACAAGTCCCCTTCATCTCTCTGAAATTCACAAGTCCCCTTCATCTCTCTGAAATTCAGTTTCCCCATTTAATTTCTAAGTTTTTTTCATGATCTAAATTGTTATGAAGTATATTTTGCAAGAAATATACATGTGAAAATTTCCCAGTACAACTGTTGATGCAATAATTCAAATATGGCAATAACTTTGGAGAGAAAGAAATCAGGGTCCATAAAGACAGGTGAACATTTGGGCAGAAAACGAATACCACATCTTGGAATCTAGAGTAAAATTAGGTGCATAATATTTGACTCTCATATCCTGATTCTTATCAAAAGATGCAAATCAGGAAGCATTATTGAGTCTAATTTTTTCACACATATCTATCTCCTTCCTCTTTGCTTTGGAACGCCTCTTGAAATCAACGGCAGCTCCACACAGAGCAGGAAACAAGCACAATGGGAAAATAGGGATGATTATTTCCATTTAATAAAAAGGGACCATTGATTGCCAAAAGGGCAAAAAATCTGTTGAAGATGATATGGCAAAAGCCAGAATAGGACACAAAGGTTTCCATATTCCCTGGTTGGAATTCTAGTTAATCCCCCCTTCTTAACTGACATTTATGGAGAACAGATGTGGTGCCACTGTGGAATAAGTGAAATTAGTTCTGGCTACCTCTTTTCAGAATACACATGTGTATTACACGTGTACATTTAGTTTAAGGTAGGCCAGATCTTGCCAGATTTCAGATCCAAAATGTTTTCCTAGGAACATGAGAAAGGACTGGGAGAATTTGGGAGAAGGGCCAGGTGTTGGGCCAATGTATTTAGGGGGTGGGAGATTCTTCTCTGCTCTTTCTTCTCATGATTTATGTTTAGACACATCATTCTCATTTTGCCTTAATATCTGGAGTGTTGCTCTCAAGATTGAGGAGACAGAGGAGCAGAGAAAAAATAGATTCACCAATTTGAGAATACTTTTAGAACTTGTGTCTAGGGAAAGATACGGTATTAATGAAGAGGAAGAAAAATTTCAAATTTGAGTTAGGTAAGACCATTAAGCAGCCTGAGACCAGGCATTATGACTTATAACTCTACTTCAGTCTGAAAGCTTCCCAAGTGGCTTCATATGTTTTTCTAGATTTAATTTTGGACACCCTGTTTTTTATATCCCTTCAAAGGGCATGGCAGGGATATTGAATTTAAGTGGAAGATAGACTAGCTTCATGGATAATATTTTATCATAAGACAAAAATTAAACTCAATCATTCATCTTATTTGAAATACTGGGAAACACCAGAGTAAAATGAATCCATGAATAACCCAAAGATGATGTTAGCCAAAGAGCTGTGACCTTCGTTTCCCATGGGGTCTTTAACCAAAATAGTGTAATTAATGAACTTGGCTCTTTATTTTCACCCACGTATACTTCAGTAGGAAGAGCTAGTGACCCTTAATTACTCCAAATTGTGTAATAAAAATTCTGGGAAAGAAACTGTGGTTTCGAATAATCAACAAACGGGCTAATCTTGCTCTGCACAATGGATGTGATGTTGATGTTGTATGAATTGAGATAATAGACTGTTAGACATTAAAAATTTTCTAGTCTAAGCCCCTTATTTTACAGATGAGAAAACTGAGGCCTAAAGAGGTAAAATGATTTGATCAGATCCTGGATTAGATTTCAGGTCTCCTGATTTTAAACACTATACCATGTCTTATTTGAAAAGTTCAGAAAGATAAAAGACAGATATTTCTAATATTCTTTGTTCGAGAGATCAGATATTATCTGAGTACTGAGAACCTGTTAAATAGGTGATGTGATTACTATTAGGACTTTTTAGTTGTTTGATAGTATAGCAAAAGAAAAATCCATTGGCAGTCAATTAGTTCCAATTAGTGTGAATAATGAATCCTGTGAAGTGGTTACATAATTTTAATTTTCCCTGCATATTTTCATTGGACTGTAACCAATTAACATTTTTTTTACATAATTATAACTTCAAATAACACAAGTTCAAATCTATGTAACTATTTCACAGTGTTTATTTTTCACACTAATGGAGACTTAGATGGATGTAGAAGCTTTTGAGCTGTATTGCTTGTAAAGGATACCAGGTCACTGCTTTAGGATTGTTAACCTAAGATTCTCATCAAAAATGGCATTACCAGGGTCCTTCCTGGACAAGTTAAGAAAGTAACTGAAGTCTATCTTTTATGTTCATTTTCCTTTTCTGTGAGCACTATTTATACGATCCCTTTGTGTAGTCTCCCTCTGTAAGTGTTTATCCCATATCTTTTTCTTTCTTTCTACTGACTCCACTGATCTTGGCAAAGATAAATACAGATCAACAATAGGTAGCAGCCATGATATAGCAGAAATAGCATTGGATTTGGAATTTGGAGACAAAGATTATATTACCATTCTTTTCTTTATCAGCTGTTTGACCATGTGCAGGACCTTTAATCATTGAACCTCAATTTTTTCATTGGCAAAATGGAAAGTATAATACACGTATTATCTACATTACAGGGTTATAATGGGAAAATGTACTGCATAAGTTCTCATATAAATGTAAATTATTATTACTTTATTTTCTGGAAAAATTAATTTTAAATGGAAGCACTTGAATCCAAATAAGTCTATGGTAGAAGAACAAGGAGTGAAGTTACTTATTTTTTATTTTGGAAGGTGACTGGAGGAGGGGGAGGGTCTATTGAAGCACTGCCATTTCTTTTATTTATTTATATATTGCAAGGCAATTGGGGTTAAGTGACTTGTCCATAGTCATACAACTAATATGTGTCAAGTATCTGAGGCCACATTTGAACTCAGGTCCTCCTGCCTTCAAGGACAGGTGCTCTATCCACTGTGTCATCTAGCTGTCCTGTCCTTTCTTTTATTTAATAAATATTTATCAAAACTTCAAATATGGTAGATAGGGCTAGATTTGGATTCAGGAAGATTTTGAACTCAAATCTTGTCTCTCTGTCACTTACTAGCTTTATAATTCTAGGAAAATCACTTAATCTTTATATGTCTCAATCAACTCCCTAGAATTTATTTACTAAGTCATATACAGGGGATAAACTGGTTCAATAAAGGTGTGCTCATTCTAAGAATTTATTACACTGACAATCATATTTTTTCACATTTTCATATTTGTTGAATGCTTTTTCTATGTACAAGCCCTGTACTAAGTGTTGGAGCTGACAAAAATTAAGGCTCGTGTCTTAAAGTACCTCCCAATTTAGAAGGGGAACAATAATAAGTATTTACAACTCTATTCCAGGAAGGTGTTGTGTGACTATTACAATTTAGAGGAGGTATCACCCTTTCCTCTCTCCTACTTACATCTTCCCCATTCTCATCCTATCTCTTCTTCCTTGTTAGGTAGCAGGAACTCAAGAGGCTTGGGACCCGTAAACTGACTTTTGCCAATTTCCTCTCAGGGGTTGGTCTCTGGGCTGCTCCCCATAGCCAAGGAATGAATAAATGCCAACTCAGCACTAAAGTGTCCAATCTGCTTTATTTAGACTCTCCCATATGAGTTATATTATCTTATACTTTCAGGAACTTTTGGGTTTTAGAGAACAAAGTAATGTCTCAGACATTAAGCATGATAATCCATGCGTTACCATTAATTAAATGGATCCCAGACTATCTGTAAGCAGTTTTCCTTTGGGCTTTAATTTTCTGTCCTTTTAATCCAGGCTCTGGAAGGTTTTTTAGGCAGCAAATTGGGGATGGCTTTTGGATTTGTTCAGGCATTTCTCCCTCTTTTTGAGGTTCCATCTACAGTGATTTAAGGCCACTGAACCTGTCATAAATTTAAACGACACTTTAAAAGATGACCTCAAACAATAATAGAGAAGGGGTAGGAACAATAGCCCATAAAAAGCAAGTGATCCTGGAACATGGGTAATGTTGGCTGGCCTTGACATTCTGATAGTTTGGGAGGGAGTGAGGAAGTGCAGATGGAGCTAGTCTCTATTGAATCCTGGTGCCTTGCTTTTGTGGAACTGCAGGAAGGGGACAGGAGGATGCCAAAGTCTGAGTGAGTCACTTTGTAGACAATAGGGAAAAAAATGAGAGGAACATGAAGATAAATAGCACCAAAGGACTAACACTAACTCACCTAGAGCATTTATATAGCCGAACTTTGCCCTTAAACTCCTATGTTGTTTTTTGGGGAAGAGAAAGTGAAATTCAGATCTTGTGAATGAAAATGATTGGGTGATTTTTCTTGTGGGAAATGTGTGGAACCGAAAAGTCTGGGGAAAAAAATTAAGGATATGTTAAGAAATAACCTGGTCCTTTGGGAGGCCTATAAGTCTGACATAATAACTTTGAAACGAGACTGTGTCTTAAAAGTAGTGGGGTGAAGGGGTTGAAAAATATGAAGAGAAAGTGACTGTTAAATGGAAACTTGTTCTAGATTCACTCAACCAGCAGAATTTTCCCTAACAATAGGTTATAGTTTTCAAAGAGTTGCATGACATCAATAAAAGGATTCCCTGATTATCAAACGAATTGGATTTAAGTGAGAGAGGGCTGTTCAAGGTCACTTGCCTCACTTTTCCCTCCAGGGACAACTGGGACCAGTGATAAGAAATAGATGACCCTAAATGCAGTTTGATTGAGATAATACCCAGTTAATGATTAAGGCTGGATGAAAAGGAAAAAAACACCCAAAACTTGACAATATCTCTGTCAAAGTAGAAAGGTGTATCTCCAGAGTGTGGATTCTTCATCATTAGAAGCCTTTAAGCAAAAATTAAGCAACCAGCTATTAAGAAAGGAGTAGATAGGATTCTTAGTCTTGTACAGATTGGATTAATCAGAGGTTCTTAATATGTGTGTGTGTGTGTGGGGGGCACATATGTGGGTGCATGCAGGTGTGCAAGTGACTTATGGGACCCTTTGGCAGACTAATAAAGCCTATTGACTCCTTCCTCACAATGTTTTTTAGAAGCATAAAATAGAATTCTTAGTATTATAAAGGAAACCAATTATATTGACATTATTTAGATCACATATTGACATATAAATATTAAAACAAAACAATACAAAACAAAAACTAATTCATTGACCTCAGATTAGGAACTCCTGGAGCAATTTAGATTCAGAAATCTTTTCTACTATTGATAGTTTCCTAGGTCACGGATAGATGTGACTTGCCCAGCATCACATAGTCACTGTGTAAGAGGTGGAATGTGAATGGAGATTCTACATCTCTTTTGACAAAGCCATACTAATATTACATGGCATTCATATAGTGCTTTAAGATTAAGTTCTTTCAGGTAGATGTTATTATCAGCTGCTTAACAGGTGATGAAACAGACTCAGAGAGAAAAAGTGACTTGATATTCAAGAAACAATGAATCTACTTTTTTTTGCCTCTAAATCTAGCACTCTGTCCACTTCCCTATACTGCTGCTGCATTAAATGGAATCCTATTGATAGATAGAATGAATACATTCACTGCAAACTTATTACCTGCACATATCCTATTAGGAACAATTGAAATGTTAAAGTTGACCTGGAGCTGTCCACAGCTGAAGCTTGTTCATTGTAACAAGATGCCAGAAAGAGGGCTCCAAGGATATTGATGTAATTATTGCATTGATTGAGTCAAACTATATAGAACAATGTCTCCTATCAGCTCAAACCTTTTTGAACACCAGGTTTCTTGAACTCTTGCTTGACTCTAGATTATCTAGGTTAGGGGCAAAACCACTAGTTTTGGATTTGAATGACTTAGATTCAAATCCTCACTTTTGTCACTTATTTTTGATCAAGAACAAGTCATTTCATTTTGCTGGGCTTACATCTCTTCATCAATAAAATGAGAAGGTTGGACAAGACGGCTTCTTAGGGTCTTTCTAGTTTTAAATTTGTGGTTCCTGGGCCCAATCTGTACCACATTATATTTCTGGATGATTCTAGCTAAATTTTGAATATGGCTCTTGATTCTGGTTCCAATTTTCTTTAGCAACTGACTCTTTTTCAATACATGACTTTTAATTTTCTAATTGTACCAGCAAATTGAAATATTACCACTGTTGTAATATTGCTCAGCTCAGATTAAGTTGGCACACTGTACATTGGCCCTGTCCCTTGGGAGGGACCAAAAGAACAGTTTTCTATCTGCGATGGCCTTAAGGATGTCACAAAATAAATGGTTAAAGAATTGGTATTTAAAAAATCAATAAATCAAATACCTGGGATGGTCCTTTAAGTTTTTAGAATACAAGGTTGTTATTTAGTAACTTATTTCCTTAGAATATTTAAAGGAGTCCTGAAAAGTTGAATCACTATAGTATCCTTATTACCCTATGAAGATCATATCTTTTCAACAGGATTAGGGCATGTTTGCAGGTATAACTTAGAATACATCTACAGAAGAAGCCTTTCAGGAGCAACATTGCCATCATACAAATTTGGGAAGACAATTTCCTGAAATAAAAGCGTATCAATTTATGTATTTTTTGCAATATTAAGGAAAAAAGACTATGACTACCTTTTGTTATTGTTCATTCATTTTCAATCATGTCCTACTCTTTGCAACCCCATTTAGCGTTTTCTTGGCACAAAATAGTAAAGTAATTTGCCATTTCCTTTTCCAGATCATCTTACACATGAGAAAACTGAGGTAAATAGGGTTAAGTGAATTGCTCTCTCAGTTTGTAACTACTTAAAATTGGATTTGAACTCAAGAAGATAAGTCTTCCTGACTCCTGGCACAGCACTCTATCCACTGTGTCACCTTCTTTAGTTAAAGAAGGAATGTGGGAATGAATGAGGAGATAGGAGCACATTTTAATGTAATTCTAAGCAGCTCTATATGTAAATGACATGTATGTGTGTGTGTGTGTGTATGTGTGTTAGAAGAGTAAGTAGGAAAGAAAAGGAGAGCGAGACAGAGAGAGAGAGAGAGAGAAAGGAGAAGGAGAAGAAGAAGAGAAGAAGAAGGAGGAGAAGAAGAAAAAGAAAGAAGAAGAAAGAAGGAGAAGGAGGAATAGAGGGGATGGAGAAGAAAAGAAGGCGGAGAAGGGGAAGGAGGAGAAGGAGAAGAAGAAGAAGAAGAGAAAGAAGAAGAAAAAAGAAGAGAAGTGAAGAGAAGAAGAAGAGAATAAGAGGAAGAGAAAGAGAAGAAGAGGAAGAGTAAGAGAAGAAGAAAGAAAGAAGAAAAATAAGAGGGAGAGAGGGAGAGACAGGTGATTGGAGTATTTGACCATTTGGAGAAAGAGTTGAAATTGATGAAAGATAAATTAGAATAATGGCAGGCAATAGGGGTAACTCCACTATAGTATGCAAAGTCACTTTGTGAATGTACAAAAAACTGAAGAGATATAGGCAGAGAGAAACAATAGTGATTGATATTACCTCCTACTTAGTACTATAATGTTTGTAAAGTGCTTTTCTTGCAACAACTCTGTGAAGAAGAACATAAAAACTTTAATATAGCATCCAGATCATTTCCTAGTAATAACCCCAGTGTCTTGGAAGCTTAGAGGACTTAGAGAATTTGTTGATTTTTATACTTGGTCTCAGAGGGATCATGTGATTTTACCAAATTTATACAACTTGTGATTGCTGGATCTGGTATTTGAACATAAGCTCTTCCTTAACTCCATTGCTATTTCTACTAACAGTGAGAAACAGCATCACATGGTGGAAAGGGTGCTAGCCTTGAAGGAAAGAGACCTAGGACCAAAATTTATGTCTGACACTTAGTTTCATTGGTGAGCAAGTGACAACATCTCTGGGCCTTAAGTGAGTAAATGAGTATAAAATAATAGTAAATGAAATAACATATGAAATATCCCTAGTGTTTTTCAAATACTAAACCACTTTATAAACTGTAGCTATTAGAATTTGAAATAACCTATGCCACAGATTTGTGAGAAAAGGCACCTTGCAAATTTCAAAAGCCTATGATTGAATTGTTAATATTATTTTGCCATTTTTTTTTCTAATAGGGAGAGGCTTGGGGATGGAAAGAATGATGACTTTGGAGAACATACGCAGTAATTGTTTAGCTGAAAAATTTTTGGGGGGTTGGGAGAAATTTTTTTGTTAATTATTATGTTATTAATATCCTTTACAAAAATCTCCTATGCAACATTTTAATGAAAAGATGATTCCAGACTCTCAAAGATTCTACTTAGAGAGATTTCACTAAGCTAAAAAGTTTTTGATAGAGATTTCGAATGCTGGGAACAGTATCTATGTGTTGAAAACTAGAAGCTAACTTAAGAGACATTAAAACTACACATTTCTTAAAAGAGGTGTTGTTTTATATTTTATTTTGCCATAGAAACTTACAGAGAATTTCTACCAAATTGTGAAAGGATTGTAATCTCTCTGATGGAAGGAGTTCACTTTCTCTACCTTCTCTTCTATTGCTGTGAATTCTGTAGTCTAGAAAACTACTTTCTAAGGCAGGAGGGTTGAGAGGATATGGTGTACCACAGGCTGGAATAATAGCAAGGACCAAGAAGAGCCACTGGAAAATACTGAACAACTTGTGGTATATGATCATGACGGAATTCTATTGTGCTATAAAAAATGAAGAAGAAGTTATAGATTGTAGAAAAACATGAATGGACTTGTACAAAATAATGAAGAGTGAAATGAGCAAAACCAAAAGAATATTGCATACAGTAATATCAAAACTGTTTTAAAATCAATTTTGAGTGACATTATTTTGATTATTATAAATACTTAAGCTACAAAGAATTCATGAAGAAAGCTATTATCTGCATGCAGAGAAAGAACTGATGAATTGAAATATATATACAATGATTTTGCATATATATACACACACATATATATATATATATATATACACACATGTATGTATATCTCTATCTGTGTCTAATAGTACCTGTTTCTAGGGTGGAGGTTGGGGAAGTAAAGAAAAAAAGGGAAAAAAAGAAAGTTACATAACTTTATTGCATATTTAAAAGGAACAGCAAGTTGTACACAATAAGATTTACAATTCTGTATGCAATCATTTTTTTAATTTAATATGATGGAATGTTTGTATTATTTCATAAATTAAAAATAAAAAAAATAAAAGAAGATTTATCTGTTGATAACTAGGTCAGGGTGTATTTATTACTGAAACCCTATCAATGACCTGGGTGCAGGGTAATGAGAAGCAGGAATTTGGGAAAAGGCCAACATATGGTACAGACTTCAAAAAGGAAGGGGAGATAAATCTATAGAGATATTGCATGGAGAGCAGCATAACATGATCAGATTTAGAGAAGAGAGAGATGGCAGATTAGACCTTGCAGGTCATTTCCAAGGAGTGAGTGCAGCTGTCACGCTATGTTCAGAGAGTAGAGAAATCAGCTTCAAAATACAAGCTGCACTGACCATGTAAACAGATAGAATTTCTTCAGGATAGAAAACATGAACTCAAAGTAAAGAGAAAAGGATCTTTCAGATAATTCAAACCCAAGAAATCTAGGAAAAGAACATTAATCAATGAAGTAACATTTTTAAACACTTGCTATGTGGGATACTGTGCAAAATATTAGGAATAGAAAGACAAAAATACATTGATGCCTGCTAGTAGGATAAATATAGTAACCAGGACAGAGAGAGAGAGAATTCTTGAGGTATTTTTCTTCCAAGTTGCAGGAATTACTAGATTCATGGCCAGAAGACAGAAGAAGATCACCTGAGGGGATTTCTTTCAAGACTGAAACATTTTGAAGCATCAGAATGAAGAAGGGTGAATTCCAAAATGATTGAGATGCCAATAATTTGCTAGGAGTTGCGAAATACTACGAGGTTGAGAAAGAAAGACTCAAGGATTCCCCCTTTCTTGAGAAGATTTAGTCTAAATCTTTACCACTATAAGATGAATTGAAAAGGGGAATGTGGGGCATTTAAGAGCATCTGGGAGGACCATATTAATGGTGCATGTGGCACTCTAAGATTTCACAGTGCTTAGGAGCCAACCAGACAAAGTTCTGGAATATGGAAGGAGAGGCAGTGATCATAATGAGTGTGCCCTTAAAGTATATTTAGATAATTCATGTAAACTCCAAGGACCCTTATCCCAATTTCCACTCTCATAGATGAGATTAAGGGTTCTGGATTAAGGCTATATCTACAGGAGAGATCACATGGGTGCAGAGGCTAGAAACCTTAGGCACCATAGGGCTTGCTATGGGGGCTCCTCCCTATGGCTTTTTTGCTAGTGACTTTCATACAACCCATAACAATGTGGAGTGAATAAACTATGGTGAACCATATTTTATTTAATAGAATCATATATTTAGAGTGTCAGGGGGCCTTAAAAGTCATCTAATCAACTCCTTTTACTTTATGGATAAGGTAGAGTTTTAACAGGGCCTTCCTGACCCCAAGACCAGAATTCTATCCACTATATCATGTTGCTTCTTCATTTTAACCTATGAGTATCTGAATCATGGGTAGCTAAGCTCACTTCCAGATTTCTGTCTTGATAGATATTTCCAGGGAAAACTAGGTGACCTGATGTTAAAATGTATGGAGAGGAGAGAACAGAAAGACTAGAAGGAAATATAGTCACAGATAAGCAGGGCAGCTCTGAAAGGCACATGAATTAATTGTATATTTATAAAGAAAAGCAAATTCTACATCATGCATCTTTGTTTTAAGTTTAGCCCTTTCTGTTCTCAAACATACATAGTATTCATTTTATTAGGTCTTTGTTAAATTTGGAATCCAAAGAAAAAAATCTAGGATAATTCTTAGTGCTTTAATATGTAAATAAGGCCAAACTAGAAATTTAATCTCGATTTGGTTCCCTCAAAAGAACTTCTAAATAATGTTCATAAATCATTATCATAATTTTTCTTGTAGTTGTCAGTTTGGCAATTATAAATCAGTTGAAGGAGCATTAGATCGTATATCTAAAGATAGATGTAACCTCAGAGACCATCTAGTCTGACCCCATCATTTTACATGTAAGAAGACTGAGGCCTAGAAAGTTGTTTTCCAATGTCACACAGGGAACATCACAAGTAGGATTAAAAAAAAAAAAAAAACCAAAACAAAAAACAAAAAACAGCTCACCTTACTCCTGGGGCAATAAGCAGAGTTAGAAATGAGTTTCTTAGTGATAAGGTTTTAAAATTTCCTTTTTATTTTAAACAAAATTAGAAATATTTATCAGCCTATTAAAACATTTATTAAATAATTATATGTGTTTGCTTGTTCTATTTAGTAATGACAGCAACATAAATAAATGATACATTAGAAATCTAATTTAACTATTGATTCAGGAAGCAAATATCCTCATTTGGTAATTAAATATCAGCCATTAGGAATTGGAATCTTTTAATAGATTAAAAAGTTAAATTTGTGTTAAATCTGGATGAGTCAATAAAAACTAGCACATGCAATAAAACTCAATAGAAGGTGCCATAGTTTTCATCTATGGTTGCATGGTATGGACTTGCCAAAGGTACTTAATCTGGCTTCCCAGGCAACTTAATTGGCATTGTCTACACTAAGAAAGGAACAATAACAGTCACATTCTGGAACATCTAAGGTTGATGTATCAATGCTGGCTGTTACACAGATTGATTTGTCTATATGCTATTTTGTTATTTTATCTTTTTCCTTAATAGAGACTGGTCTTAGTACATTCATGAATTGGATGGTGAGGCATTCAAGAGTTGCATATAGTTGTCAGCCTCATTCTTTCTTCCAGAGTCATCAAAATCCATTGGCAAGACAAAAGTCAAGATGATTGGTGATGATCAGGATGCAGTAGATGAATTTGGCATCTTTGATATCTGACCAAGGTCTGAATCAGCCACAGTGCCTGCTTCTGCTGCCTTGATGACCATTGGAACACATTGTTCTCATCTTCCCATTCTGTTTGGCAGTCTGCTTCCTTACATGCTTGGAGTAGACTCCACCCTAACTCATTGGTGAGTTTAAGATTTGTTGATTACTCTCAACCTGATTTAGTCACTTATCAAGATAATTTTACTGAGAGATGGTCATTGCACATATTACAGCTTC
This sequence comes from Sarcophilus harrisii, assembly GCF_902635505.1. NCBI lineage: Eukaryota > Metazoa > Chordata > Mammalia > Dasyuromorphia > Dasyuridae > Sarcophilus > Sarcophilus harrisii. The sequence continues at coordinate 93,740,910 of NC_045431.1, forward strand.
TTGGAGCCACAGGTGAGAGCTGAGTGAGATGTGTACCCCAAAGGTGGATGGGTAGCCTGAAAAGGGCTCAAAAAGCTCTTACACTGGAAGTACTAGTATATAGTATTCCTAAAGTGTACTAGAATATGTTTTTCTAAAATGGAGTTTTCAATAAAGTGACATTGTTGGCCACAAATTACATGGAAGAAGATTCCAAATCTATCAGCCAGCCAATAACCATTTATTAAGTTCCTACTATGTGTCAAGCACTGTATTAAGTAGGGGGAATACGACAAAGGGGGAAAAGAATCCTTGTTCTTGAAGTGCTCATAGTTTAACAGGGAAGACAACATACAAACAATTATGTACAAGTAAGCTATCTAAAGGATGATTTCTAAGCATCTAAAAGCAGCAGACTTTGTAAAACAGAAATGCACAAAGTACTTTAATCTGGTCAATAGGGAATAACCATAAACTGAGGCCTATAGAATGCTAAAAAAGAAATGATGACTTTACTGAAATCCATATGAAAACAGGAATTTTCAACATCAAAATTGTTTTCTACTTTGGAAGACAATGCACCAGAAGCCTAGTACAGAGTTAAATCAAATGGCAGAGAAAATGGCAGGCTTGCTCCTCCGGGATTAGCAGTTATGTAGGCTCTTGGCTCTTGGGGTTGGACTTACTTGCGGATTAATGATGATATAAACAAAGCAAAATGGCAGTGATGAATTCTTAGAGGAGGTAATGAGATATGTTGAACAACTTTGTAATACACGAACCCTATTCATGAACAATAGCAGAATCTCTGAGTAGGAACATATTGTATAATCCATGCTTGGTAAAGAATGCTCTGTAGAAAACCCATTACAGTGGTCAACCAGCTTCTGTTTGAAAATCTTCAGTGGTGGGCAACCTATTACCTCCCAAGGCAGTTTGTTCTATTTTTGGACAGTTTTAGTAGTGAATAATTTTTGTCTTCATTTTCACATGTCAGTTCTTAAAATACTTAGACAGTTATGATGTCCCTTCTGTCTTTTCACATAGAAGTATCTTGAGTTCTTTGAAATGTAGGTCATATTTTGCAGTTACTGCAACGTCTGGCTCATCCTCTTCTGGATTCTTTCAGATTTGTATATATCCTTCCCAAGATCTGATGCAGAGTATTGAATGCAGCATAGCAGATATAGTCTGCTCAGCATATCAATTTTTAGTGACCACTGGAGATCACTGGCACTTCGTATTTAGACAACAAAAGTTAATAGCAATAATCTAGTAGAGAAAATATCTAGCAGCCTTAGGTGACAATGGTGATGATTGCTGCTTTAGTTGCTCATAGACATGCCATATTGCCATGCTTCCTTCACATTTTTCTTTCTTTTAGCTAATTTTTGTTTTATATAAACCTAAGCCATGAGAAAATCTAACTTTTATTTTTGGATTGAAATAGATATGCTAAGTTCTTGGTATACTTTTTTAATTTAATGTACTTAGGCTTGCTTTTGGGGGAAAGAAGCCATGATCATGGAATTAAACAAACAAAAACCAAACAGAACAACAAACCAGTTCCAGAGAAACTATTAGAAACAAGAATCATAATGCAATTTTTAAAATTTCAGTTACTTTCACACAACTTTTTGTCTAATCTCGAAGAGTTCCCTAGAATAATATGATTGCCATAATCTACCATTTGAATTCACTTCAGTAGTGTATACTAGGGATGAAAAGGGCAGCTTTGAGGCATAGTGGATAGAGTTCTGGGCTGGGAATCAGGAAAACTTGTCTTTCTGAGTTCAAATCCAGCCTCAGATAGTTACTAGCTGTGTGACTCTGGGCAATCACTTAGCCCTTCTTGTCTCAGTTTCCTCATCTGTAAAATGACCTAGAGAAGGAAATAGCAAATCAAACCAATATATTTGCCAAAAAAATCTCAAATGGGGCCATTAAGAGTCATACATGACTGAAAACAACAAAGATGGGAAAAATCTTCAGTAAAATGGTGTAAATTGAGTTTTCAGACTTATTTTCAAGTTAAAAGATTTCTCCTCATATTTAAAAAAATCATCCTAATAAAACCTCAGTTCATTTTGCAGAAAATGTTTTCCATATAATTTCTTTTTCTGATTAGGAAGTTTGGTTTGAGAAACAGACATTTTTGGTTGAGAAACAGACATTTTCCAAAGTATTCCTTTATAATATGTATGACTGTTCAATCTCAAAAAAGTAGACTATTTTCAGTGAATTGGAAAGAAATAAAGCTTTATTATTTTAATGATACTGTTATTTCAATGATATGGGTATTACTCTTTGCCACCAACCCATCCATGCCTTCTCATTCTGTATGATTGTTGTCCATCTCTTTCTACAAATCTTCTATTATCTAGCATATTGGAGGCCTTCATGTATATAGTTGACTCTTATTATAAATAGATTTTGTTGAGTTTGCCTTCTTACTATAATTTTTACATCATTATTACAACATTACATTTTTACATTACATTACATTTTTGATATTATTCCTGTACAGGTACACAGCACGAATCTGAGTAGTCCAACTTCCCACCTCTATCCAATCCTACCATGTGCACATTCCTAGCTAACCTTGGAATAAGGCAATGCTCACTCTGCCTTCTTGTTTCAGCTCTCATAGTGTCAACAAGTGCTCTTTTTTGCTGTCCATCTAGCACCATGTTTTATACTTTTTTTGTGCTTTTTTGTTGATTTTTCTGTTTAAAATGATCCCCAAGTGTAGTGTTGAAGGGCTGTCTAGTGTTCCTGAGAACAAGAAGGTTGAAATGTGCTTTACAGAGAAAATACATATGTTAAGCTTTATTCAGACATGAGTTAAGGTAGCTTTTGACATAAATTAAAAGTTTCAGGAATGAGTTATAGTGTTATTGGACATGAGTTCTGTGTTAATGAATCAATAATATGATACATCCAAAAAAGGGAAGAGGAAATTCAGTGATCTGAGGGTGAGAGGCTCATAGGAACCTAATCTTGCATTTCCCCTATGAGTTGGTTCAGTATTTGTTAATTCATGTGATTTTATAAAACATCATTACCTTGAATGAGGAAAACCCATTATCTAAGGAAAACCCATTATCTACATGTATGGATGCATCCACATAACACTTGACCTGTCCATCAGTTATCTCAGGATTCTGGAGCAATAGATATACAGCAGGAAGAGAACTTGGAGAGCATCTATTTCAATTCCATTCATTTTGTAAATGATGAATGGGGCCAAAATTGGTTAACACAAGGAGTGGCAAAATCAGAATTTGAACTAACGTCTCTGACTCCTCTCAGTATAAACCCAGAACTTTCCCTACTCCATCATGATGGTTTCTATGAGATGCAGTATGGCATAGAGTGTGGCATAGTGTAGGTTTTAGAATCACAAAAACTTGAGTTCAAATCCTACTTTGGACTCTTTATCATTGGTAATCATGGGGAAGTCATTTAACCTTTCTGTATATCAGTTTGTTCATCCCTAAAAGGGGTCAATAATATTTATAGTGCCTACCTCCTAGGGATCTTAAGAGCTTAGTATAAAATGTTCTGCAAACTTTAAAATATGACATAACTATGGATTATTATTACATACTCAGTTTATTCCTCTTTCCAATTATATATATTCTTGATGATCCTCTATTATCACTAAGGACCCAGGTATTGGTCATATAGGGAATATAATTTAGGAGAAAAAAGAAGAGGAGATATTGTTGATATTGATTCTATGGCCATTGCACCTGCTTTACCAGCATCACACAATTCAGAGGTAATTCTATCATCCCTTAAGAATTGGGACTGGAGAGCCTCTTTGTCCCATGATAACATTGCCTTCTGTTAAGGTTGAGCTTCTTTTGCCTTCCATTTCATATTCTTTTGCCATCATTGAGGAATTTTTGATTCAGGAATTACTTCCTAGTTACCTGTGTTACCACATATCCTGTCTAAGTGACTACCACTAAACGTGAAAGAAAAGATGCTAGGCTAACTGAGATGATCACCCCAGCCTTAGTCAAAAACTTATTTCCTCCTTGAAGTCATGATTAGAAAAGGATGATAAATGGTAGTGACCATTAACTGCCTCATATTAGTTAGAAGCTGCATCACCATGGGCCTTCTGGAATACATTATTACTACTGGCACTCCCATCTCTTGCTCTGAATAATTGATATTTCCCCTATACAATTGAAGAAAGACTAACAATGTCTTGCTCTCTATTCCCCTTCCCTGTGTGATAATGAATCTCTGTCTTCGGAAGAGAAGATTTTTGTTGCTTTAAAAAATAATGTTTCTATTTTTGTTAACAGTTTCATGTTTTTTGTTATATTCTAACTGTCCTTGGGAGATATTAGGGGAAACATTCTTTGCTTTTACAATTGAGTTCTCTCCATATACCTATTAAATTCAGTTTGTTGAATACTATATTCAATTCTTTATTAACTTTTTAATTTATTGTATTCTAAAAGTGGGATATTGAGATGTCCTCCTATAGATTTTCACTATTATTGTAAGGTCTTTACACCTATAATCAAGTTTATAATCCTAGCCTTCTATAAAGAAATAAATATGAGTAAAGTATCCTGCTTTCTAGCAGCCTCTTCCATAATGCTTCAAAGTATAGTTGACAAGTAACTTTATACTGTTACTTTGTCACGCATTGATACATTTCAACCCTGAAATCCTCATCATGCTCAGGTTGAAAGTTGTTTGATTAGTAATATAAATGGTTTTAAAACTCCATGGAATCATGGACAAAAAACACTTGACTCTGCTATTCTAGAATTCTTTTCCTTTGCAGGAAGTTCCTGCCCTGTTGATTTTGTTGAATGAATAAACAAATTGTCCTTGACTTAGAGAATCTGAGCCTAGCTTCCCACCTGGCTCCAAGCAGAGACGAAATGAACATTGTATTTAACATTAATGGATGCTGGCACTCTCATACAAATCTTGGGATGAATAAGTGTTTTCGGGAGAGGAGAGGCATTTATCAAAGCACTGCTGCTCAATGAAACATCCCAGGGAGTTCTGGGGACCCACTTGTGGCCTCCAACTAATTCAGTTAAGTACTTAACAAAATTGCTTTCTCTCCTCTGGGTGAAAAGCAATCACCAGAGAAAACACAGATTTCAAGTGGTAAAGGTCTCACGGAAACTTGGCCCAAGAAGTCCTGATGGGAACATACACCAGCTGGTTCAGGGTGGGAAGGAGGAAATCCAGGGTCACTTAGGAAAGGTTCCAGGGGAGTTGGCCCCAGTACCAGCAAATGGATATCACAGACGGTTTCTCCTGGGGAAGCTGCTCTGAGGGGATGGATCCTTTGTCTTCTGCATGTGATTTAACATGCAATAATGGGTTGAGAAAGGTACATGAACCCAGCTGCCACAGAAATCACAAAGACTCAGTGTAGATGTTTGTAATAGTTTGCCCAGGATAAATAGATGATAATTGAGTGAGAGTACTAGAGAAATATGGGAGCTGATTGCTGCTACGTAATATATGATCGAGCTCATTCATTATGGTTTTCCTTCTTGTAATACAGGTGCTAGGGGTATCACATTCTCATTTCAAGTAACAGATTTGCAAAGAAGCAATTTTTATTTAATGAAAAAAAATCATCTACCTACATTTTAAACTTGAATCAAATACTACTGATTTCAACTCAAATTATTTTTAGAAAGTAGTGCAAGGATGACATTTTTAGGGCTAGCAGAGATTGTAGAGATGATCTAGTCCAATTTCTTCCTCTTACAGGTGAGAAAACTGAGAGTTACTGAAGTTAATTCACTTGCTCATAGTTAGATGGATGGTAAGTGTTATAGTTGGGTACTGGAAACTGATTTCAAATGCAACATTTTTTGTACAGACTGTTTTCTATGCCTAGAATATATTCCCTCCTTACGTTTGCTTCTTTTTTTTTAATTTTTTTTTTTATTTAATAGCCTTTTATTTACAGGATATATACATGGGTAACTTTACAGCATTAACAATCGCCAAACCTCTTGTTCCAATTTTTCACCTCTTACCCCCCCACCCCCTCCCCTAGATGGCAGGATGACCAGTAGATGTTAAATATATTAAAATATAAATTAGATACAGAATAAGTATACATGACCAAAACGTTATTTTGCTGTACAAAAAGAATCAGACTCTGAAATATTGTACAATTAGCTTGTGAAGGAAATCAAAAATGCAGGTGTGCATAAATATAGGGATTGGGAATTCAATGTAATGGTTTTTAGTCATCTCGCAGAGTTTTTTTCTGGGCATAGCTGGTTCAGTTCATTACTGTTCCATTGGAAATGATTTGGTTGATCTCGTTGCTGAGGATTGCCTGGTCCATCAGAACTGGTCATCATATAGTATTGTTGTTGAAGTATATAATGATCTCCTGGTCCTGCTCATTTCACTCAGCATCAGTTCGTGTAAGTCTCTCCAGGCCTTTCTGAAATCATCCTGTTGGTCATTTCTTACAGAACAGTAATATTCCATAATATTCATATACCACAATTTATTCAGCCATTCTCCAACTGATGGACATCCATTCAGTTTCCAGTTTTTAGCCACTACAAAAAGGGCTGCCACAAACATTCGTGCACATACAGGTCCCTTTCCCTTCTTTATAATCTCTTTGGGATATAATCCCAGTAGTAACACTGCTGGATCAAAGGGTATGCACAGTTTGATAACTTTTTGAGCATAGTTCCAAACTACTCTCCAAAATGGTTGGATTCGTTCACAACTCCACCAACAATGCATCAATGTCCCAGTTTTCCCGCATCCCCTCCAACAATCATCATTATTCTTACCTTTGCTTCTTACAATCTCTAGAGATTTATTTTTTCAAAGCTCAGCTTGAGTCATTTTTTATATGAGACTCTTTCTAAGTCCTCTTTTCCCCAATTGCCAGTAAGGGCTCTCCTTCTTTTATCTTGCATTTATATGCTTGTTTATATATACAGCACTTATCTAAGTATATTCTCTCTCTCTCTCTCTCTCTCTCTCTCTCTCTCTCTCTTCTCTTCTCTTCTCTTCTCTTCTCTTCTCTTCTCTTCTCTTCTCTTCTCTTCTCTCTCTCTCTCTCCCTCTCCTGTTTCTTTTTTATATTTGAAGCCATAACATCTAGTGCAGATCCTAAAACAAAAAAAAAAAAAGATCATAAAGTTAGATTTAGAAGGGGCTTTAGAGGTCTATTACACCCCCACCCTCCTGCTTACATATAAGAAGTTGAGGCCCTTTTGTGCAGAGATTTGCATCCAGTTCTTTCCTGTTCTACAAGTACAGTGTGATACTTCCAGTAAAACTTCCTGGCACCTATCATGCCACAGAGCAAGCATTTAAGAAATATCTGCTGGTTGAAAGGAAGGAGATAAGCAGAGGGTGGGGTGGAAGAGAGGGTGTGGATGGGAGAGAAGGAAAGAAGGAGAGGAGGAGAGAAGAGGAGGGGGGAAAGAGGGAAAGAAAAAGAAAAGGAAAGAAGATGAGAAAGGAAAGAAAAGGAGAGAGAGAGGGTGAAAGAAGGAGAGAGGAAGGGAAGGGGAGGGGAAAGAGAAAGGGAAGAAGGGGAGAAGAGGGAAGAGATGGAGGAGGATGGAGAAAAGAGCTCTCCAAGTTAGTATTTCATCACTTTAAAATAGAATGTTCATATGATAATTCTCCTTTTATAGTACAAGAGATTTTGAGGTCTGTTTTAAGAATTATTTTTTCTGGTTATTTGAAATGGTATATGGTTTCTTTTCTCTGAGGAATCAATTCCATTCCCTGTCTCTGGACAGAGTCTGGTGGAGCTTCATCTATCTGGGGGAAAAACATCCCTGATTAGGACCCTATGTAAACCACCCACAGAGAAAAAGAAATGGAAGAAGCATATGACAGGCTTCATTATTTTAAGTTGAGTTGAGCCAGAGGCAGTTGAAAGTAAAGAATGTGTTCAGGACAATGAAAAGGTACTTGTCAGATCTCCAGTTTTAAAGGGCTACTCATAGATGGGATTAGCACTGTTCAATGAAAACAATTGTACGTGAAAAATGGCTTCAGCAGCCTTTGAGAAGGATACCTTCTTGACAAATAACTCTATGAGGCAGGTCTTCACGATCTCTCTGCTGTTGTAGAGGTCCATGTTTCACTGGAATCAAATATCAAGTCTGGGGAATGAGGCAAAGACAATTAAAGCCACATTTATCCTGTCTTTTGAAAAGGAGATTCAGAGAATAAGGTTGTGCTGCAAATACTTTTGAAATCCTACATAGATAAAAGTAGATAAAATTTCTTGTTTTATGAAAAGGTTGAAAGAAGGGGAACAAATGGAAATTTGTGTACTAGTGAGGCTAATTCTTGGATGATTTTTGGAGGGGTGTTTAAAAATTTGGTTTCAATTCTTTACATTAAGCAAGAAACATTTAGAATGAGACTGGTATTAGTAAAACTGAATTACAGATTAGAGTCAGAAGGGATGTTAGGAGCCATCAGTCAAAGCCTTTCATTTTTAGATGAGGAAAATGAGTTTGAACCCACACATTCCTGGATTCAAGTTAGTGCCCAAACAGCTAGAGAGTATTTCAATGGATGTTTGGCTAGACCAGCAACTGTTCATGTTTCTTAAATTAAACAACGGAAGTCATGGCTCTTCTATGCTTTTGCTCTACAGTTCTAAATACTACTCAAATAAGATTCAAACAAAATAGTCTCCTGCCTTAGGAAGAGATCAAGCCTCTAAGCTGACAACAAATTACACTAAAGATGGCCAGATTCCATGTAACCATCATGTTGTATCTTGCCTACTTGTAGGGGAATCATTACTAGTTGCACTGTTGTTGAAACAACCCAGTGAACATGAATCTGATTATATTATAGATATAATATAGGTTATATTATAGAATTAGATCTGGGAATAACTTAGAGGTCATTTAGTCCAAATATTCTCATGATGTAAACGAGAAAACTGAAGTCCAGTAACTTGTCTAGGGTCAGAGAAAAGCAGATTTTGAATTTAGGTCTTTTGATGTCAAACCCAGCACTCTCCATTCTCCCATGCTGTCTCTGATGCTGGGATTGATTTCCTGCTGAAGAGATAGCCAGACAGGTTGATTATAGCCCATGGGGGAGAGAATATTGTGAGACAATGACTTTTAGTCAAATTTCAATGATGGCAGGCGGAGGGAGAAATTTATTGAGATATGTAATGCAGTACTGAAGGAACCTAGGAAGCTTATTTTTAAAGCTGAGCAGTTTGGGGGTCTCTTTAAAAACATTTAAACTAATAATAATAATAATACTTATTATTATTAAATAATATGTTAAATTTATAAAGCTACAATTATTTTAATTTATATTTTTAATATAATATATAAACATATCAATAATTTAATAATTATCTTTGTTATTCATTAGAACTGTTATTTTTAACTCATAAAATACTTTCCCAAAGATTATTTTATTTAATTCCTCTCAATAACGCTATAAAATCAGCAGCACAAGCATGTTTTTGCCCATTTTTTTTTAAATGAGGAAAATGAGGTTCAGGGAATTGGGCTTTGCCATGGCAAAAGAAAGGCTGTCTTCAAGGAGTTTACAATTTAGTGGTGGAGAAAATATGAAAATAACGAATAAACTACTTACAGGATAAACGGAAAAAAGATAGTAGACACAGGAAGAATTATAAAAAGCTTCAAGTAAAAATTTTAATTGGAACTTGAAGCTTATTTAGTTGTATGACTCTTATTTGCCTCAGTTTCCTCATTTGTAAAAGGGGCTAGAGAAGGAAATGGCAAACCATTTTAATATCTCTACCAAGAAAACCTCAAAGGGTTTCATGAGGAATTAGACCTGGCAGAACAACCACATTAGCTTTCTGGTTCTGAAGCCTGGAAAACTCCTATTCAAGTTTTATCTCTGACATGTGACTGAATGACTCTGGTCAAGTCATAATCCTTTAGTGCGCTAGATCAAAGTGTTCAACTCAAATTGAATCAAGGGGCTTATAATTTAAACCTTAAGATCTCTGCAGGTCACATATTGACTGTTTTAAAATAGTTTATTTGTGTTTTATTGCACTTTTAAAATTTTTGTTAAATATTTCCTAGTTATCTTTTAATATGGTTCAGGCAACTTTCAGAGGTGTTGTTGACATTTCTACTGTAGACAATTCTCTCAGACCATTCAAAGCAGAGAAGGGATTAATAATAAAGGGAATTTCCTCATCTCAGAGTTCTCTATACTAATAAAATTATGGGTTCAATCTCTGTCCCTTCAGTAAAAGGAAGAAATGAGTGAAAGTTAATTAAAAAGAAAAAAGAAAGTCTAATTTATATCCTTACACATCATACAATGCTTGGCATATGGTAAACACTTAAATACTTTCATTCACTGATTCATGGTGAATATAGGGCAGGAATAAGTTAGGCAGGTGAAGGATGAATATGGTTTAAATGGGGGAAGGAATTAAGTTGGCAAAAAGCTGTCATGGGCAGAGTTGGGGATTGACACAGATCCATATTCAGTTATTTGGGTTGAGGCCCCAGGACCCAAGATGAGCCCAAACAGAGCTGACAGCAGAAAAGATGAAATAGTTTGACACTTGATCTATTTTTGCTTCATTGATTTTTCTTTTCATTGTTTATTGAGATTGGTTCCTTTTGATTTTTTTTTTTTTTTTGGTCTGTTGTTGTTTGTTAAGTACTTGTGTACATTGGAACCTTCTTTGTACTATTCATGGTGAAGAGCTTTCAACAGAGTAGACACTGCCCTTTTGTTAGTCACTTTCTTTTCTCTATAAGTTGTTAACATTGAAAAACTCCTGACTTCTAATAAAGCTTGAGTAAGCCTTAGCAGGAGCTTTGTCATCTCATTAAAACTCTAGTAATTAGGGAAATCAGCCAGCCATCATAGCAGATTTTTTTTTTTTTGTATGTGTGTATGTGCCCTCCTACTATGCCAATTTATTCATTCATTCATGCGTTAGACATGCTTGCAGGAATTTCTGTCTATAACAGTGAGAAAGTTGAGGGAAGGAGTCTTATTAGGGTGATAGAATTAGATCAGACAAACCACTCAGAAAAAAAAAAATCAACCCTAAATAGGAAACCGTACTAAGGGAAAGAATGGATAGTAATTATTAGACCATTTTTTTTTTTCTTTTGTCATTAACTGCCATGGTTGGGCAACAATAGTTTGAAATAACTAAGATAAAGTTACTCCTTTGTCAAGGAGCTAAAGACAAGTGTGTATGTTATGCACTGTGTAAATCAAAACAACAATTTTTTCATGTGGCTAATATCTCATTTCCATAGGATATGGGATTTTACTTTCACAAAATGCTATTTCATAGTAGTAGAATGCTCTCATTAATAGAAGTAGGAAAGGCAGACATTATCATTTTCTCTCCCTCTCGCCTTTTCCTTCTATCTTCCCCTTCTTCCTTTCCTCTCCTCCCTCCATGTTCTACCTTCTTTCTCCCTCCCTTCATCTCATCCTCTCTCATTTCTTTGGTTTAGGAAATTATACAAGCATTTGAAGAAATTCTCTCTACCAGTGAAGAGCTACTTAGAGTCTGCAACTTACAGCTTTGCAAGTTCTGCAACTTACAGTCTTAAAGACTTTTTCATGTCATTAAGAGGTAGAATGTTTGCCAAGGGCCATATAGTCAATATATGATCTGTTGTCATTTTATAGATGAAGAAACCAAAGTTCAGAAATGTTTTATGTCTGATCTAAGGTCATTTGAATACTTAATGTCAAGATTAAGCCTTCTGATTTCTTTTCCAGACTTTTTCTACTACATTGTACTATCTCAACTGTTACTTCCTGGAAGAACATAAGACTAACCTTAGAAAAAAGCTGTGACTCAGGTCATTACATAATATTATATGTGATATTATATATGAGTACTTAATGTCACTGTCCAGAGACAGTGTGGTATAGACTGGAATTTAGAGAAAACTGAGTTCAGATTCTAGCCCTGACATATCCTGGTTTTATTATCTTGGATAGGTTCTTTCATTTTCCGGTGCCTTAGGTTACCATGTAAGACAGTGAGTTAGATTAAGTTGTTGTTATGTATCAGTGAGACATTTTCCCATAAATTACGAAATCACTGATCTGATTCCCTGATTTCCCTTCCCCTTCAAGATATTACTTTATTACTTTAAAATTTATAATAGTTAATAATAGTTAACATTTTTATAGAACTTACTATCTGCCAGACAGTACTCTATCAGCTCCACTACCACCAGGCTTTAGAGACCATCTAGATCCCCTCTATATCCAATCTATATCCCCTCTACAATATTCCCAAGAGATCCCAAGAGATTCAAGAGATCACATGATGAGCAAGCCTTTTTTGAATCTTTCTAGTGGGTAGTTCTGAATGCAGTCACCTTTTCTGTTGAAAAATCCTAATAGTTAGGAAGTTTTGTCGGATACCTAGTCTAAATCTACTTCTTGGCAACTTCTACCTATTGCTCCTATATCTATTCCTTGGAGCTAAGTGGAACAAATCTAATCCCTTTTTTACATGGCAGTCTTTCAAATCCTTGAAGACAGATATTCTATCTACCAGATAAGTAGCTTAGATATGGAAGAATCCAGCTCATTATGTGAGCTAAGTTTGAAGGTTAAATAATGTAAAAAAGCAGTATAAAAATATTTCTAAATGTTATGTTGATTATATATTCTGTGATCAGCTAAGTGTTACTCTCACTTAACATTGTCTTTGGGTATTCCTTCAAGATTCATTTCTCCAAATAATGTAGTTAACTCTTGCCAAGGAAATTGGTATCACATTGGCATGGCAGGGACAATTTATCCCCTACTATTAGACTGAAACATTTTGCAAAGAACAATATTACAAGGATGAAAACAATAACGCAAAGCTGTTAATCTATAAGATTGCTTTTAGAATAAATCAGATCTTTAAAAGGAAGAAAATGACTATGGTAATACAAATGTATAAACTATAATCTTGGGGAAGCTGGTGCTAATGGATTATTTCAGTGAAGGAATTCTGAGCTGAAGTGGATCAAAGCCAATTGATTGTATGCATTAAATCTGGAACCAATATGGTGAACCCTTTGAGTGAAGGGTGACAAGGATATCTAAGGAGGGATGGAAGGGTCCAAATTAGAAATGTAGCAAATCAAACCTCTTGTTCTCATAAATGATGGAATCTGACCTGTATAGCCATACACTTTCAGCTTTGATGAACTATTGAGACTCAGTTTGAAAGAAAAAAAAGAAATAAAGGAAGGAAGGGAAAGAGGGAGGGAGGGAGGAGGAAAGGAAGGGAGGAAGAAAGGAAGAGAGGAAGAAAGGAAGAGAGGAAGAAAGAAAGAAAAAAAGAAAGGAAGGGAGAAAGGAAGAAAGGAAGGAAGGAAGAGAGAAAGGAAGGAAGGAAGGGAGGTAGGAAGGATGTGATGATTGCATATTTTAAAATCAGCCAGAGTCAGGAATTCAGGTTAGGGGAAAATCTTCAATCTTTTATTCTCAGAAGAGATGAAGAAGAATGGGAGGTAGAAGGGGATCAGACGTAAAAGGGAACTGAGTCAAGAAGCCAGCCAGAAAGAAGCCATGAGACCAGCAGCCACCAGAACAGAACCCCACCAGCCGTCTCTCCCAGCTTCTCTTCCTGCCCCTCTGCCTCCACCCACCAAAATCGTCATTTCCTATACAACACATCAGGACTTGCACAGAGAGTGGGCGGGGGCCATTCTTTCTCCAAGCATATATATATTAATAGAGTATAATCTAATTACTATTTAGCCTCACGTGCTTGGGACCTCAGTGCATCAACTCAAGCCTCAGCCCATTATAGAAGGAAGAAAAAGAAAGAAAAACAGACAGAAAGAAAGAAAGAAAGGGAAGGGAGGAAGGAAGGAAGAAAAATAAAAGAAGAAAGAAAAAAAAGGGAGGGAAAGAAGGAAAAAAGGAAGGAAAAGAGAGAAAGCAAGCAATCAAGAAAGCATCTGTAATATCTTCCGTAGGGTATTCTCCCAATATTGGATCAGTTGGCAGATTGGATTACCAAGAGTGTGGCTTCTACCTTAAATTTTAGGGGTAACCTTTTCTATCATCACTCTTACTAGCTAGGGTATGAGCTCCTGCTGTGTTTTTCTCATTAACCATCAGTGAGTAGATATAATAAGCTTTTGTTAAAGACATATTATGAACAATATCTTCAAAATGTCCGACCACAAGTCTGGGTATGTATTCTCCCACAAATACTCGATGTACATTAGAAAACTGGGCTCAAACTTAGAGTACAATCATAGATGTAGGAAACATGACTGTCATCATACAATTATAGTATTGAAGAGTTTGGAAATACTTTCTCTTTTCTTACACAGCTCCTTTTGGGTATAGTATAACTGCTGGTTTATTCAGATGAGTTCCCAGGATCTATTTTCCCCCAAAGAGCTCTCTTCCTTATTGCCAGTTCAGTTTTTTGATACATCTGTTGTCACTGTTAAGTGATTGCTACTTTATATTTTTCTTAGTTTGGAGTGTGTGTGTATCTAGTCCCTGCCAGATGTGCCATTTCCTCCTGCTCAAATAACTTCAGTTCAACTATATGATCAAGGGGGAGGTGGGATATAGGAAAGTGAGGGAAAAATGTTTTTTTTTTTTTACTTCTCCCCCAAGGGGGGCTGGTTATTTCTCTACTTCTTGTTCTTGACTTGGAATTCTCACAAATTCCCAAAGGGTTTGGCTATTTAAAGTCCTCAGGAAGGTCACTAGTTTGTATTCAACCAATCCTTAATTTTGCTTTTTTAACTCTATCAGAAAAAGGTGTTCACACTTTGTAGATAGCTTTACCATTTAACATGTCATCAACACCTTATGATTTTAATCTGAGGCATTTCTGGAGAGTGGGTGATAGTCAAAGATCAATTCTTCTACAAACAAATTAAAGTTTTAGCTACAATTGCTTCTGTTTCTCTTATCACCTTTATGATAAGCAAGGTTTTCTTCTCCTCTTTCCTGTCTCCACCAACTACCATTCCCTTTCCTATTTCCTCCTCCTCTCCTTTCCCCACCTGTTTCTCCCCTCCCTCCCTTATTCTTTCTCGTAATTGAGCACCAAATCAAAAATTAGAAATTAATAGCTAGGTGATTAAGTGCATAGAGCACTAGACTTGGAATCATGAAGATTATTCTTTATGAGTTTGTATCGACCTCAGACACTAGCTGTGAAGTTTCTTAACCCTATTTCCCTTAGTTTCCTCATTTGTAAAATGAATTGGAGAAGGAAATGGCAAACCACTCCAATATCTTTACCAAGGAAATCTCAAACAGAATCATGAAGAGTCAGACATGACTGAACTAACTAAACAACAATGAAATGCTTTGAAAAGAAGCAGGTATGCAAGGAAGAATCAAAATTACTGTATCATGGCAGAACATGTTAAATCAGGAGCTTATATGTTGGTATGAATTTAACACTTGGGGTCATAGATTTAGAGTTGTAAATAGATCCTATAGGCATTTAGTCCAAATTCTGCATTTTACAGAGAAGGAAAGTGGAGACTAAAAAAGTTAAACAGTGCAAATGGGTCATATGGGATATGAGAGGATTTGTAGCCATCTCTCCAGAGCCATTGTTCTTGCCACTGATTTCCAAAATACACATTACAACTGCTCAGGGAACTCCAGATTTGCTGGCTGTCTGTCCTAGTTAGGAAGAAATAATTAGAAATTCACTCTAGCATTTCAACAGAGTAGAAATCCCCCATTAAGGTGCCATTGCCAACATGCAATTTCATCAGAGATAACTCAGCTCATCACATTAAGAAATTCCCTGATCATCTCCTTATATACATACTTTTTGTTGTTGTTTCGTTCTAAAGGATAAAAATCCTATGCAGCAAGTAATAAATTTTTACCCCCATATTACTTTGTCACTATTTTGTAGTTGATTATTTTTGTTCCTGTTTACCTTCTGATAGAATGTAAGTTCCTTCAGGGCAAGGACTTTCATTTTGGCCTCAGGGTGTTACCATAGTAGGTTGGACCATAATAGGTAACTAAAAAAATATTTATTAAATGGAACTGAACTGTGTAGAATTAGTTCTTGATAGAGATGGGGATCACTATAGGACAGTAATGTTTATTCCTGAATGACCTAGCAGAGGGATAGAAGAGGAATTACATGAAGGTATTAAAAGTTATGTTAACTCAGTGACCCATTGTTCCCAGCCCTACATGTCAATCAGTATTAGAGGAGGCTCAGTTGAGAAAGGTGACACTGAGTTTGCAGCTTTTTGCATTAGATGCTCTATATCTTACACCCCATACTTGTGATTTTGTTACTTCTCCCTGGAAACTGTCATGCACTTGCTGCGTTGGGGATAAACTTAAATTGCAAGGACCTAACTTCTTTTACCAAGGTGGACCTATCTGAATTTTAATCTAAAATATAATTGAATTTCAAGTTACCAATAGAATCTGGCCCCACCTTGAAGCCATCAAGAATTTCCAGTGACCAGCCTGTCAATGTGTTGCTATCTTTCTGTAGTTATAATAAACTTTAAAAAATTCTCTTTGTCCTGAGTTTTGCCTCATTTATCAGGGTGAAAACCTAAATGAAGAATTTTCCTTTCACCAAAAGCATCATAACCCAGTATCTTTCTTACCTCTAGTTTGGAAAACATATGCTACCATTCAGTGTAACATATTAAGTCCATTAGGTGAAGCTTCAGTCACCTTACCAAAATTTGAGAAATAATTGCTAGTAGATTGTTGCCAGATGTACTTGAGGTAACATAGTTGATAGAATACAAGATTTGGAGTCAGGGATAATTGAGTTCCAATCCTGCTTCAGATACTTGCTACCTATGTGACCTTGCTTACTTAAACTATCTGTTTTAGTTTTCTTATCTATAAAATGGAGATAAAATAGTACCTGTTTTTAGAGTTGTGAAGATCAACTGAAATAGTAAAATATAGTGAAAAAATAGTGAAATAGTCCTATATGAATATGAGTTATTATTATAATAACTCTCTTCATCTATAAATTGTAGATCATCATAGCGTCTTCCTTGCAGGGTTATTATAACTAAGATAATGTATATAAAGTGTTTTGCAAACCTTAAAATCCTATATAAATGCTAGTTAACACTATTATCCAATTTTTTAATTTGTAAAATGGGGATAATAGAGATCTGCCTTGCAGGATTATTGTAAGATAACATATGTAAGTTGCCTTGTAAACCTTAAAGCTCTATATAAATGCTAATTATTTTTATTATATTCTCCATTTTCATTTCATTCCCTGTGCTCTGTCCCTTTTGATGATGACACCTGAACTTTGTTGTTCTTTGTGACTTGAAATTTTTCAGTTGCTTATTCCTCAGTTATAATCCTACTTTTTTTTTTTTTTTTTTTTTTTTTGCTGACAGCTTTATAGTTACTGTAGAAATAATCATGTTGTCACAAATATAACATTCTGAATTCAGGTGGGAAACTGGGCTTAGAGGGAGCTTGGAAGTAGAGATCCTGTTTCCATACAAATACATCCACTCAAAAGAGAATCTGGGAAATAGCAGGAGTATCTTTTTCTCTTCCTAAGTATTTCATGTTTTGAACTTCCTTATGTGATATCAGATGTTTTTTGCACATGTTTCAAATGTCTCCCATTTAACCTCAAAAAAAAAACCCCACCACATTTCCGTGCCTTCTTTAATTCTTGCAAACTTCCACCATTTGTTCCCATTTTCTTGCCTTTGAAATCAAATAATTCAGTTCTTGCTCCAGCCTTGATATTTTGGCTTCATTCAAGTTTCAGGATTTGATGCTTTATTTTGCAATATTCCTAATTTTTATATCATAAACTTCTGCATATGTTTTCTATCAGTTCTTTGCTCTAATCTCTCTCATTTGATATTCTTCCTTTTATGTGTCTTTTGGGTTCATGTTCCCTTTTTCCTTTTCTCAACAGGTCTCCCTTTTGGTTCTTGTGCCAAGGAAGAGTATCTTCTCACTTACATGTTCTAACTTAATGCTTTCTGATCTTTACCCATCTGGATTCTATTCTATATGGAGATTCAGATCTTTATTGCTTCCAGGTCAATAATCTGATCAAATCAAAAAGTATTAATCATGTATTATATGCGAGGCACTGCATTTTATGTAGAAGATACAAAGAAAGGCAAAAAGAGTCCCTGCCTTCAAAGAACTTATATTCCAAAGGGGAGATAACATGAAGACAACTATGTATAAGCAATATATATGCAAACAAAACAGGAGATCTCAGAGGGATAGCATAAAACCTAAATCAGATTTTTTTCAGATAAGCTGAGCAGAGAACTAATTAAACACCCTATGGAACTATTCCTAGTAGCAATAGATAGAGCATCAGGCCTAGAGACAGGAAGACCTGAATTCAAATCTGTCCCCAGATACTTACTAGCTATGTGATCCAGGGCAAATCACTTAACTGTTTGCTTCAGTTTCTTTTCTATAACATGAGCTAGAAAAGTAAATGGCAAACCATTCTAGTATCTTTGCCAAGAAAACTCCAAATGGAGTCATAAAGAGTGATATGTGACTAACAAATACAGTAAGATTACTTTTTGATGATTTTTGAGGTGCTGTGGAGTACTATCACAGAGGGTAGCATGTGAGTTCCATCTTGAATGAAGCTCAGAAGGTAGAGAAAAGTAGGAAGAACATTCTAGACATAGGGGATAGCCAGTAAAAAGGTACCAAGTCTATAGACAGAGAACTGAGTATGAGGAATTTCAAGAAGGTCTATATTGTTGGGTATGGATTAGGGACTAAACGATCAAACTTATCCAACATTTCAATAAACATAAACTATTTACTTACTATATTTAAAGTACTAGGCTACAGAAGGGGGAAGATAAAAAGAAGACAATGTTTTGAGTATTGAATGACAGGTCAAACAGGGGTCCAACAAAACATAATAGAGGAAATCAATAGAAGGAAAACTACTGAAAAATAATAGGATAAAACGTCATCATAAGATGAAGATAAAAGTACAGAGAAAGATATCAGGGAAAGGAGACAGGTGACCCTGAGTCAGTAGAAAGAGAGAAGTCCAAATTTACTCACTATAAACTTGAGGAAATAGTTGTAGGTTGGGGCCTGTACTAGTAATAAAGGAAAAAGTCAGTTGTGTGGATGCTGTTTCTTTCTTTCTTTTTTTTTTTATTTAATAGCCTTTTATTTACAGGTTATATGTATGGGTAACTTTACAGCATTAACAACTGCCAAATCTCTTGTTCCAATTTTTCACCTCTTACTCCCCCACCCCCTCCCCGAGATGGCAGGATGACCAGTAGATATTAAATATATTAAAATATAAATTAGATACATAATAAGTATACATGACCAAAACGTTATTTTGCTGTACAAAAAGAATCAGACTCTGAAATATTGTACAATTAGCTTGTGAAGGAAATCAAAAATGCAGGTGGGCATAAATATAGGGATTGGGAATTCAATGTAATGGTTTTTAGTCATCTCCCAGAATTCTTTCACTGGGTTTAGCTGGTTCAGTTCATTACTGCTCCATTGGAAATGATTTGGTTGATCTCATTGCTGAGGATGGCCAGGTACATCAGAACTGGTCATCATATAGTATTGTTGTTGAAGTATATAATGATCTCCTGGTCCTGCTCATTTCACTCAGCATCAGTTTGTGTTTCTCCAGGCCTTTCTGAAATCATCCTGTTGGTCATTTCTTACAGAACAATAATATGTGGATGCTGTTTCTAGTCATAATGGATATGAGAAGGAGAAAGAGCCACATTAAATTCAAATATGCTACCATCTCAGCAATTCTATTCTAAGATGATGGGAGACAAAGTATATCCAGAAGACACCCCAAAAGACAAACACACATTGACTTTATGTCAGGCCCTGGTCCTTTGTCCATGCAGGATGGCAACCCAGGCCTTTATCAGGGAAGAACTGAGTCATAACTGGAAGCCCCACTCTTTCCAGCTTCAGTCCGTTATGAACCAAATAGCTAATCCTTCTGGGTCTTAAGTTGTTCATTTATAAAATAGTGTTAGAATAGTATCAGGTTTGGCAACTATGGCCGGAGGGGTAAATCTGGCCAGCCCCCTCTTTTGTAAATTGAATTAAGATGAACTTGTGTGTCTTATTAAAATGGAGAATGGTGAGCTTTGGACCTCCTATTGTAGTTTTTTGATTCTTTGGATGATCCTTATGACTTCTTTCAGCTCCAAGTTCTTTGAATATCTTTGGATACCCCTCCTGCCCAAGCAATTTCTTTCCAAACTGGTAAACTTTGCCTCTGAAGCAGTTAGACATCCATGTAAAATGGAGGAAACACTTAAAGTGGAATGAGTCTGTCCCTTTCAGGCATTAAAACAGGATTTAGTAAAGGGCTTGAGGTGAGATTGATCTTTTAATGTTAAATGGCATACTTAACATTTTGTTTTGAAGTTATTTGTTCAGACTTGGGACAGACCTAAGTAACTCTCTGAAGGAATTCTTGGAGAATGCTTTGAAGATTTTCATCTCTATGTGCAAAATGTTATTTAACAAGGATTTGGCTTTGATCAATACTTCTTTGGAGAAGGATGATGGAGTGTTTCCCTAATTCTTTTTTTCATCAAGTTTCTTATTGAATTAGAAATGAATTCGAGAAGTGACATTGGAGAACTTTTTTTTCTTTTTTTTTTTTGGCTTTGTAAAATGTTCAAAGTAAAAATCAGGAATATTTTTCAAATTGTCAAACCTCTAAAACAGTACTTCATCTGTAAAGAATCTACCAGCATCTCCTTTTTTTTTTTTCTATCATGGCAGTTATGATTAGAAAAGGGAAAAAGAAACTAGTATATTAATCTGAAAAATAATCAAAGGCACATAGATAGAAAAATAAAAGTCTATTTGCTAACTTTAGTAAACAGAATTTTAAATGGCTAATGTCCTCTATTCTACCAGCTGGCTAAGATATTGTTAGAGAAAGAAAACATGCCTTCTAATTCAAATGTTAAATAACAGAACAGAAATCATTAGCTCTTTGAATGATACTTCTGGTCAGTGTTTTCCATGAATGAATTATCTTTCCATGACCTTGATATCCTCAAGGAATCCCTATGACTTCTAGCATAATACTTTGCATATAGTAGCACTGAAAAATTGTTGAATAACTTAGATTCCCCTTTCCAACTTTTTGCATTTCTGAAATGGAAATAATGGTAAATAATAATAACAACTACCATCTATATAACACTTGAAGGTTGGTGCTGCATATTTCATTTTATTATCTTTACAACCCTGTGAGGCAGACACTATTATCCCCATTTTTATAGGTGAAGAAATTGAAGCTAAAAGATGTTAAGGGATTTGTTCAGTGTCTCCCAGCTAGCGTCTTAGGTGAGATTTCAGGTCATCCTAGGCTAATACCATACTCACTATACTACACAACTGCTTTGTAGGACAGATTAAAGGTTCTTGCCTGGCATCTATGTATCCTTAGATAAATGTGGATTTCAGGGATTTCAGGGGCTCTGTGAACTTAAAGAAAAAAAAATTATCTTTTAATTTTCACTAAGCCTAGGGTTTTTTTTTTTTTGCAATCCTGTGCATTTTGTACAATCAGATGCACCATAATTGTATAATTTAAATTTATAATTTTATGCCCATACATAAACACCAATTTAAATCGACTATAGGTATGATATTCTTCAGATTTATCAGAGTCAAAATAAGACAAACCCAGGCATCTGGAAACTTTTCTGGCTTCCTAATGGCAAAGTTTCTACTATTTCTTTGAAATTTTGAAAATTTTATTTTTATGGTTGGCTGTTTCTGTCATGGAGATGTTGACTAGATCCCAATCATATGATTTTCCATCTTTTAATAAGACAGAGATGACCATGCACCCAAAAACAGATGGGGAAGAGATGGATAGTTCATACTGGGAAAACATAATTGGCATCTGCCTTCATTTTTTTTTTTTTTACATCTTTCAGACTCCACCCTCAGTTGCTCTATGTAATATATACTCTTGTATCCTATTACACTATAGGAAAGACTCAAGAAAATTGTTTCTGACAACCAATTGGCATTTACTTAATGGGCAGGGCAATATCAGTCTCATTTAATAAACCTATGTGTTTAATAATGATCACAGGGTTCTCAATGCTGAATCTTATTGAAATTTAAATCCAATTGACTACAGTCATTTTTTTTTTTTACAACAGTTAAACAGATACAATGAATGTCATATTAAATTGTTCTTTAACATTTCTTCCAGTTTTCTTTTCTTTTTTTTCTTAAATCTGGCCTTTGAACATAATCTGTTGGCTAATTTTTCAGAGGTGACTATTTTACGACTCTTGACATTATCCCGTTCTTCTTATATCTTACCAAATTCTGATGTAGGCTTAAAGACAGAAGTTTGTAGTCCACTAGCAACTTTAAGTTGCCACTCTGAAACTTAATGAAACTCATTACTTTTGTGTGGAAACAATAATGATAATAATAACTATACTTATATAGCACTTTAAAATTTGTAATGCACATTATATATTATCTTATTACATCCTCATAAAAAGATTCTTTATGGATAAAATGAAAATGTGACTTTAAATGACTTGCCTAGAGTGACACAGCTAATCATTATCTGAGGCTGGTTTTGAACTCACACTTTCTTTATTTCCAGTCCAGCACATTAACTGCTGCACCAATCAGCTATTTTCAAGTACCTTGGGAAGAGGGAGAAACTCAGGTATTCAGGTCCAATCCAAACTCTCTTTCTCACCATCTCTTTGAGAAAGGAGAAAGGGAAAAAAATCAAAAAAAGGAAAAATGTTAGCTATGTAAACTACTTTTTATAGGTCTTCACAAATGTCGTGCCTCTGACTCACAAAAACTAAGCCAGTCAAATCATCCCTAATATCCTGGAAATATTCTTAATTCCTCTTCATCTAGCTGTCAAAGCAAAGTCATACCTATTTATCTAAACAAAGAATATTTGTTAAACTATATGTAGTGAGTTAGGCTATTTTTCAAATCTCATACAGAATTTCTTTAATATTTTTCCTCTCTCTCCCCATATATATGTTATATATGCTTGTATGCACATACATACACATATATTTATAGGAATACAATAGTTTGAACCCAGGTTTTTACCAGCTGTACTTTCAGAGAAGTTGATGTGAAATTCCATTTTTATTTTCCTCTTTAAAAAATATTGGATCTGATGACACTCAGCCTTTACATTTCTGGCCTATTTCACAAAAAAAAGAAAAATTTGTGATGCTGAGATGTCCCATTGGAAAATGGTTCAGCAGTTTTTGATTTCCTCATTATAATATGGAAACTGAAGAGTTGAAAAAGGAAAAATCTCCTCACCAGTTTTCCCTCCATCCCCTCAGACTTTGAATAGACCAGATTAATATACAGGCAATGTTCTTGTTTTTATTCAGTATGAAAAAAAGTGAGCAATGCTGTTAATCTTTGAAAAACTTTCCAGTTGGCCCAAGATGAATCAAACTGTCCTTAAAATGTCGTCAAACTTCCTCCTTCCTTAGTAATGCTATTGATATCATCTATGCGTTCAACAAAGTCTTTCCATTTTTAATAATACATCACAGCTGAGAAGGCAAATAATAGAAGAATATGCTTTCACTTTTGGAAAATATCTGAAGTAGATTTTACCTGGTTTAGTCTATTTTTTTAAGTGTTCCCTTTAGCGTAATTTCAGCACTCTTCATGAGGAAATGCCTGCAAAGACATCACTGGAGGAAAGTTAGTATCAGATACTGATTTCTTTCAGATACAAAAATGTATTCAATTGATTTTGTAAGATATTTTTTAGTTAAGGATGGTATAACTGGTGGAATGTTTTGATCAGTGTTCTGTTCCTGTTTTTCTCTGAATCTATTTATGTTGGACTGAATGAGATCATCTTGGAAAACCTTGTTTCAATTGTAGAACCATGGATTTCAGTCAGAAGAGACTTCAGTGATCATCTAATAATCCCCTGTTTTTACAGATAAGAAAATTGAGGCCCAGGGAGCTTAAATGACTTGAGCAAACTGACATAGAGTAATCTGCAGAGGTGAATTTTGAAATCATGTCCTTTTGACATGGAGTCTTTTATTCTTTCAAATATACCATATTCATAACTGTAGATTATGAGTATTCATTTACAGCAGTAAAAGACCTTCCTTATTTGACATGTGAAAAAATTGAGATCCAAAGAAAAGAAAATTTAATTTGTCCAAGATCTCCCAGGTAATAAGCTTGCATTCAAACCTACAACCTCAGACTCCTGATTGTGTAGCTTATTTCATTAAAAACAAGTTTGAGTTGCACAGCCCAACATCTGTAACAGCCAATGTGGGATAATGGAAAGATTTCTTAGAAAGACTACAGTTATTATATATAAAGAAAAAGGAAGAGAATAAATATCTACTATGTGCCAGAAATGGCACTAAATGCTTTAAAATATGCCATTTGATAGTAGAAATATGAATTTTTAAAGTTGCACATATAACACTAACAAATTAGTTTGACCTATAACACTTTTCAAAAGATTTACAAGGTGTTTGTTCTAAATACATACATTCTTTTGGTGAGCTTTAAAATGAGATACAACTAAAAGAATTTACCTAACTTTTAGGGATCCTCTTTCTGGTATGATTGGTTGTTATCCTTCATTCTCATTCAAAATAACATCACAATTTTGGGGTAAGATAAAGTGTGTTTGATTGTGGCTGATTAGACCAAACAGCGGTTGGCAGGCTCTACCATAGTTCAGGCACAAATAGTCCATATGAACATTTGGAGTGGAGATGTCTCTAAATTTGTGCATCTCATGTTTCTTCTGAGCTGCTTCCACTCTACTTTGCTCATAGAGTAGACATGACATGATGAATAATCCTGTGCCAGTGTCTCTTTTCTCTCATGACCTATATCTAAGTTCTTCTGAGAGACCTTGAGAGGGTCCTTGTATTGTTTCTTCTGACCTCCATGTAATTATTTACCTTGTGTGAGGTCTCTGTAAAATAATCTTTTACTTTTACCAAATGTATTTTTGGTAAAAGATGAACCATAGCCATACTTCAGAAAGCATTTACTTTTTTATTTACCTAATAGCTGTGTGATCTTGCCTGGAACACTTAACCTTTCTTTGTTTCAGTTTCCTCATCTGTAAAATGATGATAATAGTAGTGCCTACCTTTCAGGGTTGTTGTGACAGTCAAATGAGGTAATATTTGTAAAATCCTTAACACGTTTCCTGGCACATTGTGATTGCTGTATAAATGTTAGCTAAGAAGATGGTTAAAGAAAAAAAAATGATTCATGATGGGGGGTGGAAATGAGTCTTGAGAGGTAGAATTAAGGAGATATGGATGGAGGAAGGGCTTCAACTTTCCCTTACAGTTTCAGAATTAAGTATTTAGCCAGGATCAAAGTATCCAGTAGGCAGTTACTGTTGGAAAGACGTCAAGCATTTTGGAATCTTACTGGTCTTTCAATTAGACTCCATAAATACCCATTTTGGACAAGATACTGTGCTAAGTCATTTTGGCTAAATATAAGAAAAAAAAAGAGATGGGAAGATAGATCAATCTAATGGGAAGACAAGGCTCATAAAAATTCTTAAAATGGAAAACTGAACAAAATTTTTAAAATTAAAATTAGGCAAGGAAAAACTGTGGCTGTGATATACTAGACTGTCTGATTATAGGAAGTTATGTTTACTTCTCTTGATTGACATAGTACTAGTACATAGGACTCATTTGCTGAGTTAAAAATCTTTGGACTTTACTCTGCCTCATTACCTTCTTCACCCTCTGAATAAATTATCCAATACCAGTTATGGAGTTTGTGAGAACTTTTTTTTTCTGGTGGGAAAGGCTTTTATGGTAGTTCTGGGAACCTTCGAGTTCAAAAGACAAGCTTTTTATAATGGTTTTGCAAAAACCTTCAAGAAGAGTTCTGGGATCTAAGAATTTTTCTGTCTTTCTAGAACACAGTAAAATGAATTATCCTTAAATTCTTAAATTGTTTCAGAATGTAAGTACCATTTAAAAAGGAAAAATCAAATAAACATAGGATTTGCAATATGTGCATAGAAAATATTTTTACTTCTAAGCTATTCATTCAGAAAGCATTTGGTCAGCAATCCTTTCAGTTACTCACTGAATAGTTCTTTCTATAATTGCCATGCAGTTACTCAGGGTGTTATTTATTTCTCTGTCAGCTTTGGTGTTTTTTATTTCTCTCTTCGCTTTCCTTTAGTTGAAATTGGTAACTGACATTATCCTTTTTCTTTTATTTTTTAAGGTTTTAAAAATTGATTTTATTTTATTTAATATCATATTCATTTCTCAGTGTCTCATATTCCATATATCATGAGTACTTCTCCTTAAAACAAAAATATTTTAAAATAAATTCTTATTGATGGCTCTTTTTTATTGCACCAAAATCTCTTTTATTATCCCTTCATTCACTGACCCAAGACAACCATTCTACATAATAAACAATAATTTTAAAGACAAAAATAAGAGAAACATCTGCAAAAAATATTGTTATATAAAATGTCTGAATTTTTTTTTTTGCAAATCGATAGAGGTCAAATAAAAAAATCAGAGGTGTCTTAATTTGCATTTTTGCAGTTATTAACGATTAAAATACTTTCTTAGATGGTTGTTCAGCATATACATTTTTTTCTTTGTGAATTCTTTGTTCATATTCTTTCATGTTGGGGTATGGATCTTAATCTTGCAATTTCATGTCAATTATGGATTTTGGATGGTAGACTTTAATCAAACACAGTAAAATTATTTTCCCCCAATAGTGTCTTCTATTATTTTATCAATGCTAATTTTATTTATTCGAAAGTTTGCTATTTTAAAATATTTTTCTGTTTTTTCTACACAGTTGTGACAGATAAAATATTCTATTCTATAAATTTTATTGATAGAAATTTTTATAAATTTATTTATTTGGAATTCTGTAATATAGAGTAAGAACTGAACTAATCCCATTTGCTACTAAACTGCTATACGATTTCCTCAGTAGCTCTTACTAAATAAATAGTTCTTTTTTCTGTACTTCATGTCTGAAGTTTATTAAAAACAAGTGTTGTATACATTTCCTTTATGTTCTTGGTTATCTATTCTGTTCTATTGAGAAACTAAGAAACCAGTACAAGGTAGTTTTGATTGATATTATTTTATAATACAATTTGATACATGAAAATGCCAAGTTATAGATTTTTTGCCCCTTCACATAGACTTTGATGATCATTTCACTCATTTTAGACTCCTCATAGGATTGTACAATCATTGATTTAGTTCTGGAAGATAGGAAAAGTGAGGCACATTGGGAAAGTGAGAGAAATATGTGATGTTTGCTCAACATCATAATGGTAACATATGAAAGATGCAAAATTTAAACCCAGATCCTGTGATTTCAAAGCCAGCAGTTTTCTGCTGTTCCATACTACCTCTTATGCTTTATTTAAAAAATGTAGCCTTTAAAATTTTTAATTTTGTTATATTTGAGTTATAAAATGTTTCTGTCTTCATCCTAACCCCACGTTTGAGAAGGCCAATATTTAACACAGTCCATTCTATTTTGTTTCTATGAAAATTGTTTTGTACATTCATACAATTATGATTATGAAAAATTTATATAAATTCCACTGAATTTATGTAAATTGTATCACATTGTAAGTAAAATTCCTGTAATTGTATGCATTTTGATTAAAAACATATTCTTTTTCTTTTCTATTTTAAAAAACCATTTAAAATCATAATAGAAATGATGGTTTTGTGGATCTATTTTATATTCTGCCACTATGGTAAAAATAATATTGTTTTTGATAAGTTTTTAAAATTGATTTTATATTATTTTCTAGAAAAATCAGTATATCATTTGTAAATAGGAAAAGATTGCTTTCCATTTTTCCAGTGCTCTATTTCTTTAACTTCTTTTCTTTTTCATATTGCTACAATTATTTTTTTGATATTGTACAAAGTAATATTGGAAAAAGAAAGCAGACCTTGTTTGAATTGCAATCTTTTAAAAAATGACTTCTCTGATGTTTCTCCATTACAAATAATATTAGCTTGTGTTTTTTCTTTCCCCTCAAATTATTTGCTTTGTGCTTTATAACTTTCTTGTATTATGGTTCTATTCTAGAGATTTCTTATCCTTTTCTTTTAATTCTCATTATTATACAGTTATTTTCCCAGGATTTTTTCCCATTAAAATTTCTTTTCATTAATTCTTCTTTTCTTATTGTTCATTTAAAAAATTTATCATGCTTTGTATTGTTTTGAGGTGGTTCAGAGAGGCCTTGTCTGAACTCAGTAACACTTTTCATCCATCTTCCCTAACATTTGATTTCTAGTTTAACAACTTTCACCAAAGTAATTGATTTATTTCTTTACAGTCTCCAATGACTTGTTAAATGTTGCATGTAGCACTGACAGTCTTAGTTTTTTGCTTTTTTCCCTAGTGAAATGCAGTCATAAAGTCTGAACAATTAAGTAATTTTTCACTAATAAACATTTCTTGTATAGACTACATATAATATTAGGGAGGTGAATTTCAAAGCCAGTCCCAAATAGATATCTATATTATATTTCACTCCTGGACATATCTTCATCAAAGGTCATAAAGTCAAATGAGATGTAGGCTGAAATTATTTCTAAAACTCCCAAGGAATTTTCAGTTTATAGAATCTCCAACTCCCAATCTTTCAATAGACAAAGGACTAATAATACTAATAACAATAATAATCTTTAATGAATTATTATTATGGCATGACTATACCTTTCCATTCTTTAACAAACTGAAAGAGCTTTGAGCACAGACTTAGCAGAGATCACAATAAATGACAATGTATCTATAACTTAAATATTATCTTAGGGAAGGTCAGATAAGCTCACCACCAGAATCTAGTTGATTGATGATATTTTTGACAGAGCAACCCATGAAGACTTTGTAATGGAATAATGATGTACTATGTTCTATGTTGGGCTAGTCCTATAAGCAGAATGAAAGACAACATATGTGCATATTAAATTCTTCTAAGATATTAAGAGAATCAGAAAAGTGGTCCCGAAATGGGAATATTCTCTGGGCAGGATACATGCAAGGAATAGACAAGGGTCACACAGGGTGAGAAGTCATGGAGAGATTGTGATATATATTGGTAGAAGGAGAACCTGCACAACTGAAACCATGAGGATATCACAAAGCATATCTACTTCAATTGCCTTTCATGTAGTAAATGTTTAACGTTTGTTGAATTGTCTCAACAATTTACCAAAGTATTTGATCAATCAAATTATTTTTCTAGAATTTCTTCATGGAAAAAAACTCCATGAAAATAATTTGGTGTGTCTATGTCATCAGCTGTGTTGTCCCTTCTTGTCCCCCCAAAAAGGATGGGGGCAAGGCTTGGCTAATTTCTTGTGGAGAAAAGCAGCATAAATTCAATGGCAATGTTGAATAATCATTCAAAGTGCCTCTGATTACAATTATGAGAAGTTGGGTTAAGTACTTAATTTATTATTATTAATTTATCTCAGCTTATTTCTTCATCTCTAAAATAGAAAAAAATTCTTCTTATAATATCTACATCTTTTTGTGGTAGGACACTGCAAGTAATGGAAATTCAATATTTCTGAAGAAGTGATATTTAGACAATAAAGAACATAGTAAGCATGAGCATGCTGCATCATGTAACAAACAAAAATTATGAGGGAGAAACCATAGAAAGGATATCAACAAAGGAATGTATAAACAAAAATGAAGGCTTACTGGCCACACGATAAGGGGAACCTTAATTGACAGGCAATTTTTTGGTTTTCTTGAGATGTCAAAAGAAGGTTAGAATGACTCTCAGAATGTTGGAGGAATTTCCACAATAAACCTATGGGAAGACATGAAAAAGGACTGGGCAGATATAGTTGGGTTGGGATCCATGATGGAATGTGAAGGAATAACCAAATAGTGAGGTCACAGCCATACTTGAATAATTTGAATGAGTAAAGGTTTTGAAAATGACAATGCATACAAAGAACACTCAATTAACTTCAAAGTGTTATATAGATTTATGATCTCTAGTTCTACCATCTACCACTGTGTCTATATCCTTCTTTCTTCCCTTCTCCCTCCCTTCCTCATATTCTTTCTCTTAGTCTATCTCCCTTTCAGTCTCTGTCTTTCTGTCTGTCTGTCTGTCTGTCTGTCTGTCTCTCTTTCTCTTTTTCTGGCTCTCCATCTCTGTCTCTCTCACACACACATATAATAACAGGGAGATAGCTGACCTCAGAGTTAGAACGATCTGGGCTTAAGTCCAACCTCTAATCCCTGCTTTCTGTGTGATCCTGGACATGTCATCTGACCTCTTCATTCCCCAGGCAACTAAGATCATAAATAAGAAAAGCTAGCATTTGCACGATTCTTTAAGATATGACAAAATGCTTACACATATTATCTTATATGGTCCATAGAATAATGTTATTTTACTGATAAGGAAACTGAGGCTGAAAAGCAAAGTGATTGACTCAGGAACACACAGCTGGTAAGTGTCTGAGTTAGCTCTTGAACTCAGGGTTTCTTGCTTCCCAGTCTACTCTATTCATTGTGTCATTTAGCTACCACTGTCAACCTGTCTAGCCTGAGAAAATTTTCTCATTGGGGAGATCCTTCAGTTAAGTGCAGTCATTTTTCAGACAGGATAAAAGGAAGACAAACAGGGAGACCCATATCCAAGCCTCTTGTCCCACCTCTTTGCCTTTTCTAGGAAGTATGTTCCTTAGAAATTGTTGTTGCTTCTTTATAAAACCAATTTTTCTTTCCTGGGATAACTGTATTTCCTATTATTTGGTGGAATGATTGGATGTCCCAGTTTGAGGGAGAACAACTCATGCATGAGCTGATGGTACATTACAGAAACCAGTGTAGACATTCAGGGCACTTATTGGTTGGTGCGTCTTACCTTCCTAAACCATCATCTGGCAGCCTGCAGCTTCAGGAATTCATTTTCTCATGTACTTTCTTGAGTCAATGTGCTTTTAATGTGAGCCCTGAACCTCATTTCTACTTTCATTACTTAAGTCAAAATGAAATATATATTCAGATGCACTGGGATGTATTGTTTCAGCTGGTTAACATCTGGATGCCTTCTCAGCACATGCTGAAGCCGGTATTGCTAGCACTGGGTAGTTTGTTCCAGGAACACTAAGTGCTCATTATTTACCATTGTTATTTTCTCTGACTCTAGAGAAAAGTTAAAGCTAGAAAAAAAATTATAGCTAAGAAATGAATTATAGCTGATAAAGGTCAAGATGATGATCTTCTGATTGTCATCTCCTTGATTAACCCTAAAATTGTCATTTGCATCTCAAAAATAGAATGAATGGAATTATGGGCTAGGTTAATTTTGCCTCTTGGCCAGTATTCAGTCAGTAATTCGTTTGTCTATTCCTCTCCACACCTTTTTGCACAGATTTTGTAGAATTGCAGATCACAGAATTTAAAATTAAAACTTTCAAAATGACTTTCAAAGTCATTTATTTCAAACTTTCAGAGGGTACAAAAATACAGCCTTTGCTGCATCCTACTAGGTGGTAGTTCAGTTTGCGAATACTGTTGATGATGAGCTCAATACCAGAAAAGTCGGCCTTGTCCTGTTTTGCATTAGATAAAATTGTAAATATCATTAATAAAATGGGGGAAATAGAGGAGGTTATAGGTTTATTGAAAACATATTTTTAAACAGAATAGATTTATTTGTGGGTGACTAGACACAAATAGCCATTCCCCAATTGATAAATGATTAAGAGATATAAACAATTTACAGTGAATTTATCAAAACTATCTTGAGTCATGTAAAAAAAAAGTGCTCTAACTTACTATTGATTGAAGAAATGCAAAAAAAAAAAAGCAATTCTAAGTTACTATCTTATACTTATTAGATTGGTAATAGGACAGAAAAAGAGAATGACAAATGTTGGAGGGGATATGGGGAAAATGAGACAGAATGCATTGATGATGGAATTATAAACTGATTTAATCTTTAAAAGTTTTAAAAGATATTTTATGTATTTATTAACATTTTTATTTGTTATAATTTTTTCCTTACCTCCCTTCCCTGAGATGATGAACAATCAGATATAGGTTACAAATGTACAATTATGTATAACATTTAAATCATTTTGTATAAGAAGACTTACCGAAAAGAAAAACATGAAAGAATGAGAAATAGCATGCTTCAGTCTGTATCTAAACAATATCAGTTCTTTCTCTGGAGGCATTACCTTTTCTCACTGATTGTGTACAGGGAAATGTGTTGATGGTAAAAAAAAATACTGTCCTTGCTAAATAAAGATACTGATATTGAGTCATCATTTATCAGTCAGCCAGTAACAAATATCTAAATGCTTACTATGTGTCAGACTGTTGTGTTGGGCATACAAAGAAATGCAAAACTAGCCCTTTGTTTTAGGAACTCATTGTAATGGTGGAGATTACATGTGAATAACTAGAAGCATACAAAATATAGTGTGATTTGAAATTTTATTTAGCACTAGTTCTTTTTCATATTTTGGAAATATTATTTTAGTTGTATTTTATTTTTTCTAAATACATATAAATATAATTGCCTACATTCACTTTTACAAAACCTTGTGCTCCAAATTTTTCTCACTCGCTCTATCTCTTCTCCTTTTCTTAAGACAGTAAGCAATCTGATATAGGTTAAACATGTGCTTGTATACATTTTTTCTCAGCTCCAATATCAGTTCATTCCCTTATGATTCATTTTAGAAACTTGGCTGAAATTAAAGGTTCAATGTGTGATCACTTAAGAAAATCTGTCTTCTTGTGAATGTCAATGATCTCTAATAACCTTGTTACTATGATCTTAGCACCACATTCTTGGAGAGGCAGGGCTAGGCAATGAAGAGACTACCAGAATGGAAGAAAGCAGCTCTAGATTCTATTGGTTTTGTACTCATAGACAGTAAAAGTCAGAGGCAAAATCTGAACCCAGATTTTTCTGACAAAACACCTTTCACGTAGCAGCTACCACAAGTGCTAAATTCTAATTGGGATCAAGTGAAGAAGATGAATGAAAACTGGTCTTGAAATAAAAATAGCTAGATTCATATACTGTTTCCTATGTTATCACTTTGCTTTGATGCTTCAGTAATATTATTTAGTGGCTCTAAATGGCTTCTAAGTATTTCCCTCTCCTTGGCTTGAAATCTTATGATCCTATACTCTGGGAGGGCTTCATGCAAGAAGTAGTATTTGAATATAGGAAGGAATTTAATTGGTGGAGAAGAATGAAAGGGAAGCATATGAGGTGGGGCACACAATAAAAATAATGTCCTGAGGCAAGAAGAAGCATATGCAGGGTGTTCCAAATATCATAATGCACCATAAAGTTGTACTAAGATATCTAAGACACCCTATATTTATGGATTTTGTTTTAATTTTAGGAGCCTGACCTAACTGGCTCATGTTGGAGAATTATTGAAAATAAATTGGAGTGGAATAGGTGAAGTCCTTTATGGAGGGCTTTGAAAATGAAGCAGAGCAATTTTGACTTCTTATAGGTAGGTAATAACCTTTGTAGGATTTTTAATGGGAATGGCAGAATGAAATTAACTTCTCCAGAATATTAATCTGGTAGCAAGAAGTACTAAAATAGAGAGAGAATGGCATCAGGGAAGCCAGAGAAGTTGTTGGGAAGATCCACTACAAGGTGATGATTACAAGGTATGATTACAAGAAAATGGAGAGGAAGTGATGGATGTGAGAGATTCTGAAGACTTTAAATTACAATTGACTAGATTCATGGGGATGAATAAAGAAGAGGAATAAATAAAAATGATTCTAAGTTTTTGAGTTTAGGTGATGGAGAGAGTGGCATTGCTTTTGGCAGAGGGAGGAAAATTGGAAGGAAAAGCCAGTTTGGAAAAGTCAACAACTTCGTTCAATATGAATTTGAGTTAGGGATTTGATATTCTAGTAGAAATTGTCTATGTAACACATTCAATAGGAGTACAGAAATCTACCTTACCCTGCAGGAAAATGGGAAGGGATTGACATATGGGAAGGGGAGGTTAGGGTGATAAAAGAGAGGGCATATTGGGGGAGGGAGTGGTCACTAGCAAAACATTTTTCAGGAGGGACAGCATGAAAGGAGAGAGAGAATACATGGGAGGAAATATGATTAGCAACAGTAATTGTAAAAAAAGTTTTTGAAGCAAGTTTCTCTGATGAAATATTATTATTCTCTAGAAAATGAAGAGCAGGATGCTCTCAGGGAAAAAAAAAAGGTGGATAGTCCTTCATGAACAAAGTACGGTATACAAAGTAATAGGAATGTTCTGGGATGAACAGCTGTAAGTGACTTTGTTATTCTCAAAAGTACATTCACTACTCTGAAGGACTCATCATAAAAATCCTATCCATACCTGAAGAAGGAACTGATCAAGTCTGTACATAGACCAAAGCATTCTCTATCATTCCCTCTCATTCTCTCTCTCTCTCTCTTTATTTTTAACTTAATTTTTTCTTGAGGTTTTATTTTCATTAAGGTGGAAGATCTATGTTTTCTTTCACAACTGGAATTTTATAAAAATGTTTTACATAACTTTATATATGGCTTCTTAATTGTGGGTGGAGATAAGGGAGAGAACCTAGAACTCAAAAATCTTTATTCTTATTTTTGCTGAGGCAATTGGGGTTCAGTGACTTGCCCAGGGTCACAAAGCTAGGAAGTGTTAAGTGTCTGAGACCAGATTTGAACTCAGGTCCTCCTGACTTCAGAGCGGTGCTTTATCCACTGTGCCACCTAGCTGCCCTGAACTCAAAAATCTTAAAAACAAATGTAAAAAAATAAAATGGTAAAAAAAGAAATTTTATATGTACAGCTGGACCAATCCAGTAAACAGGGATTTATTAAGCACTTACATAGCAGACACTGTACTTAGTACTGGGAATACTCTCAAGTACAAGAGAAAGACAAAAAAAAATTCCTGCCCTCAAAGAATTTATATTTTAATAGGGGTAATAACTCACAAATATATGCATCAGGATTTACTTTGATACAAAGAACTACTGTTGATAGCTCTAACTACTATAATATAAAGCTATATCAATGCCTTTTGTTATGTTCTATTCTTCTCTTCCTTGATTTTTAACTATCTATCTAGGAGAAATGTAAACTCAATAAATCTACAATGAGAGCAGGTTTGTGTCATATCCCTTTAGGAGTTTTCTGTAAGAGTGGGTTAATAATTTTTAAATACAGCAAATAGAAATGATAGGATCTTGTGTTCTATTACTTTCATATTAATACTAATAACTCATTTTATAAAATATTTTAATGTTTTCAAAGTACTTTCCTTGCAATAAATTTGTGAGTAGGTAGATGATGCAGGTATTATTACCTACATTTCACAGAGGAGGCAAATGATCATACCATCCTAAGAGTTAGAGCCAGAAAGAACATTAGAGATGATTTAATTAATTTTCTGTTTTATGGGAGAGGAATGTGATTCATAAAGAGAGTCATCAGAGAGTAGCAGGGATCATTTTAAATCCTCCTCCTTTTTTCTCTCTCCTTCAAGTTTATTGAGAAATAATACTCCAAAAATATCAGATTCCTTGAATTGAATGAGCACTTTCAGGAGCTCAGGAATGAAGGATCAGAATTTTTTCAATAATGCTGAATAACATTTATTAAATGATTACTTAGTGCAAGTTATTGTGATAGACACTGAAAGTCTCTTCCACTCATTCCTTTTCTGTGGGCTGTGAATAGTCAATATTCTCATCTAAAAATAAAGATCTGGGTGAACAGGCTAGGAGGGAGAAATCAGAAGGCTATGATTGGTCATGACTGCATTTATATAAGGATATTTGATTTACTTTCCTTTTTTACTATATTATATTACAGAAGTAAATGATGTTATCACAGCATACCAAGTGTGAATAAAGAGGAAATTGACTGGAAAAAATGGATAATTCCTATGGGGTGGGAGCTCAGTCAGCTATAGATAACAGATTTAATATTTTACTATTTCAAACCTTTTAATATTTTACTATTTCAAACCTTCTACTTTATTGCTCTTGACTTTAATAAGAAACTAAAAATCAAGAAGAAATTCCACATAGGTAGGAGATCATATTGGACATAGAGAAAGCTATTGGTATGTTCACAATGTAAAGTAAGGTTCAAGCATTTGTGTCCTTAGAGAGCTTCTTTGTGGTTTACTCAGCTTTGATACTCTGAATATCAATTGGTTGAAAAATTGACTCATTGACCACTGCTTCTCTCTGTACTAATAAGCAAAGCAGCACTGAGTCACAGAGTGACATAAAAAAGTGTAAAAAAATTCTTGTCCTCAAAGGGCTTACATACTGGCATGATAGGGAATTTATGAAATAATGGATGATGTTCGGCAGTAGCTAGGTTGTGAAAATGTTTTAATTTCAAGCCGAGAAACTGGTGTTTTATCTTAGAAGTAATAGGGAACCTTTGAGTAACATGGTCAGATCTATGCTTTGGAGAGATTATTTTGGTGGCTTCACTGAGAATTAATTGGGGATAGCAGATATTGGAATCGGAAAACAATTATTTTAGTATTTAATAATAGAATTGAGAGATGTTATGAAAATACAGAATAATTGATAAGGCAAGAATTGATAATTGATTAAATATGGGAGGTAAAGAATAGTATAATACTAAAAAGTACCAGATTTCAAATCTCATTGTAAGAAAGAATGTTACTTTCTCCCAAAAGGTGTAGGTTAAAGAGTAAAGATAAATGGGAGGATCTGGGAAGATAATGAGTCTTGAACTTAATTGAGCTTCAGATGATTATCATCCAATTTAATTATCCTTTAAGCACTTGGTGAAATGGTGATGAGAAAAGGGATTATAATTCAATAACTCGAAGAAGAGGAAGAAGTAAAAAGAAAGTCAGATGAAGATATATTTTAGAATATTCTAAGTTTTTTTAGGGGGTCATGATAGGAAATGCAACATTCTAAATCATAAAAATTTATAATTGTTTTCAGTTAGATTACACTTTGGAATTAAAATCAGAGTCCTTATAAATAAGTTGGTGAGATATACAAGACAAGATATAACGTTTTAACTTCTTTTCACCAAAAAGACGCTAGCATATTACCAGATATGGACGTGGAGCCATGGGATGGGTCAGGGGAATAAATTTAAAATGAAGTAATTAAAATGATGAAAAGGACAGCAATTTTCTCAGGAGGGGTAAATGGATGGCATTTTTATGTATCTCTCTGACAAATCAGTGTAAAGACAGAGGAAAGAAATAACTGTTTAGGGGAATCCAAAGGAATGTAATTACAAGTAATCACATAAAATTAAACAAAAGGAAAATTGGGCTAAATTTAATATAAAGGGGGAACTTTGACGAGAGAAAAAAATTACTTAATTTGGAAAGATCCTTAACAAGAAACACTTTTAACTCATTTTGAATCAAAATATTTAAAAACTGGGAAAAAAGACTAAGATATTTGAACTTCACTTCCCTCTAGGTAATTGAGCTGATAGTCTAGTTTGGGCAATTCATGATTTAGTTATGTCCAATTTGTAATATCTGTTAAAATGGAAGTGAAATATAATTCTAAAGCTTTTCTTTGTTGCTCTTTATTCTCCTCTGTTTTCCTCCACTCATTCACCCTTCCCTTTTCTTCCTTCCTTGCTTCCTTCCTTCTTTCCTTCCTTCCTTCCCTCCTTCCCTTCTTTCCTACCTGTTGTTGTTGTTCAACCTATGAGCTAAGAATGATTTTTTTTTGCAGTTTAAAAATCATCTTTATTGTATTTGAATTATTTTTAGCTCTACAAAAAGAATGGTTTTAAACCCAAAAGCTTTTTATTTGCCATTCCTGTGTTATGTTATTTTTCAATAATTTAATTTAGTTCTTTCCTTAAAATGTGTACCTGTTTGAGAATGTCTTGCAGATGGATATTCCTTTAAAAAGTTTGATTTATATGAGGAGTCATTTAAATACATGCCTATAGAACTCAAAGGAAGATCAAATTAAAGAGATTCAGAGCTGTGATAAGAGTGCTAAACTAGAAAGCTAAATTCATCACACCTGAATTATTTCCTGGTTCCATCACTTACTCCTGTGTGATCCCAGATAAATCATTTTGTCTCTTTGGGTCTCAGTTTTCTTCTATATAAAATGAAAATACTGGACTAGCTAAATTCTTAGGTTCCTTCCATCCCTTCATCTATGGTTCTATGATTCTATGAACTATGTTTGAAATAGAGGGAAAATATTTCTTCCTAAGGTAGAGAAATAGCACATAACGACAATACTGTAGTTTCTATAAGTATTCTTATTTAATTCTGAGAGAACATGGCCTGAAATATCTAAATAATCATCTCAATGACTTTGCTTTCATATATGCTGATGATTGGAACTGATGGCTAAAGAAAATGATGTTGATTGCTCATGTGATTTTTTTTTTTTCTCTGAAATGGAGGAAGAAGAAGGATCTCCTGAATTTGGATAATTGGCTTAAAATGAAACATTTGATCATTAACAATCCCTTGATATTATTTGTAGACATTGGATGCCAGTTAGATGGGCTGACTTCCAAGTCAAATAATTACATTCTACCTATCTGACTGCCCCTAGCAATTTCCAATAGGTTCTTCATTTCCTCTCTGAAAAGTTTCTGAAAGAGATGCTGGGGCTAATTAACCAAGTATCAGATGCTATCTCACAGGTGTTGTCATTTCAGCAGTCAGTGAAGTAATTTCTCCACAGATCCATGCTGGCCATATTGCCCAAGGACGTCGGCACTGGAGAAAGTTCTCACCCACAGACACACCATAAAATAAGTCTGTGTTTCAAAAGAAATTAGCTTATAATGTATCATTCATTTTTAAAAGTAAATTAAAAAAAAACAACACTGTGTTTATTGAAAGTGAAATATCAATGAATCTTTTATTTTCCCCACATTTCCCTTTTCTTTTTCTGCAAAATGCAGGCAATTTGGGTTAAGTGACTTGCTTAGAGTTACACAGCTGCTAAGTGTTAAGTATGAAGTCAGCTTTGAACTCAGGTCCTCCTCACTCCAGGGCCAATGATCTATTCACTATGACATTTAGCTGTCCCTTTTCCTTCATTTTTAACCTATTTGTTTTTTCATAGGTGAAATCAATGCATGATCAAAGTAATATCTGTAAAGTCAATTATTCTAATTTTCTTCATGCGATACTTTGTCTTTATTATCTTAGTGATTAGTAATTTCTTACTTTGGATATTATTTGGCATTTGCTTCCTTGTTTATACATTATATCTCTCCAATAAGATGTTCCTTCTTTGAAGGAAAGAATTATTTGTTTTATGGATTTTTGTTGCTATTGCCTAGCACAGTTTCTGATTCTCCCTATTCTAACTATCTAATCATAAGAGTTTCCTGAATCAAAAATAGAGGGTAGGATGAGGAAGTGCTAGAACATTGCTCTCTGTACCAAGAAATGAACATTCTCTTAAGAGTAAAGAAGAGAACTGGATTGATTAAGTTGATCGAATGTTCTTGCTTTTTCTTTCTCTTTATTATGTATTTTATTATATTGACTTTTCTCCTTCACCCCAATAATTTAATTGAATGGGATGGGATTCAGATTCTAGAATTAGATTAGTCAAGGAAAACACTTGACAACACATGAAGGCCCAAAAGAAAAGCCTTACAAATCTTATTACGCTTAAAAAAAACCCCTCAGTTGTAAGAATTAATATCTCAG
This sequence comes from Sarcophilus harrisii, assembly GCF_902635505.1. Lineage (NCBI taxonomy): Eukaryota > Metazoa > Chordata > Mammalia > Dasyuromorphia > Dasyuridae > Sarcophilus > Sarcophilus harrisii. The sequence goes on from NC_045431.1 coordinate 93,780,689, forward strand.
GGAACTGAGTGTGATTCACAACATAGCATTTCTACTCTTTTTGTTGTTATTTGCTTGCATTTTATTTTGCTTCTCTTTTGTTATTTTACTGGTTTGATTTGACTTTTTCTTGTGCAGAACTATAATTGTATAAATATATATGCATATATTGGATTTAACATATATTTCTATCATGTTTAACATATATTGGACTACTTGCTATCTAGGGGAGTGCATGGGGGAAGGGGGAAAATTGGAACACAAGGTTTTTGCAGGGGCTAATGTTGAAGAATTAACCATGTGTATGTTTTGAAAAGTGAAAAGCTTTAATAAAAAATTAATGTCTCAGATTACAAAATATAAGAACAACTAGTCGACATGGTGGATAGAGTGCTAGGCCTGGAGTCAGAAAGACTCAACTTCTTAAGTGACTCTGTGACCCTGGAAAATCTTTTAATGCTATTATCTCAGTTTTCTCACCTATATACTAAACTAGAGAAGGAAATGGTAAATCACTCCAATATCTTTGGTAAGAAAACCAAAAAATTGGGCCCCTAAAGTCAGACATGACAAAAAACAACTGAACAACCATGGACTAATTTATTAAGAAGTAAAGTAGGCAGCTTAATTAGAAAAGCCTCTCTATTAAAAAAAAAAAAAGAAAAACATCGCTGTAATTTCTTTCAAGATAATATATTTTTTAAAACTATATATTTTGTTCTGAATTAAAGAAATAAAGCAATCATTTCCATAAAGTAGTAGAATAGAAAAAAAGATGATTGTGCATGAAATTGCAAATCTATTATGTACAACTTGCTATTCCTTTTATTTTTATTTATTTAATTTTTAATTTATGGGATAAAACAAACATTTCCATAACACAGTATAATCAAAAGATGATTACACATTATATGATACCTTAATACATAATATAATATACAATTATATAAGTTTAAAATATTCATTTGTTGGGCATGGACATCATTGGCAAATGACTTGATGCTATTCCACATTCTTTAAACGATATAATGCTTCCTCAAGATCTCATTACTCTAAGGATTTGTAATAGAAATTCAGGTATGCCTTAGTAAATCTATAGTTTTTATAAGTTGCTATGGTTGCAAATTTTATCATTCTGTAGCCAACCTTAAATTAGTTGAGCTGGTTTTTAGTAACAGAAATATACCTCCTTACCAGGCCCATCTTCAAAATCCTCTGAACGCATTATGACCTGTCAGAGCTTGTGGTTCAAGATTTCAGTAGCCCAGTTCACCCTGAAACTGCTTTAAAAAAACTAGCATTTTCTAGATTACATTTACAGGAAGAATAAACAAAGTACACTGGCAAGCAGGGGAAGATTTTGATTTTATGAAGATTTGATCATGTTGTTAATATGATTTTAAAAAGCTTTATGAGGCACACAAAATTACAGGAGAAGAAAGAAGCAGTGTAGTACCATATCAAGAAGCCTGGATTTAATGTCTGAGGACCTGCATTAAAATAGTGGCTTGATCATTTTGCTTTTCGAGGTCTCTTGTTATTTAATCTGTAAAATGAAGGCATGAGATAGATGATTTCCACAGTCCTAGCCCTAAATCCGTGATGAAAAGAAGGAAACAATTGTTTGTCAAATGCCTGGCACTTTTAAATTATTGTCTCATTTGATTCTCACAATCCTCATTGGTAGAGATGAGGAATCTGAATAGTCAGAAGTAAATGATCTTTCCAGGTTAGAAAGCTAGTAAGTGATACTGAGATCAAATAACTCGGGTCTTCCTGACTTTAGACCCAGCACTCTATCCCATTGTACTACCTAATTGACTAGAAGACTAATAATTTCCTTAGCTTGAGTCTGCTCTGGTTCAATTCAACCCACGATGGTTTAGTAATTACAACAGTAATTGGATAACATACCAAAAATTTAAAAGGTTTTTATGATTGATGATTTGTGTGCTTTGGTCTCTTTTTCTGTTGTTATAAGAACACTGATAATTACAGTTATTTCCAATAATTTCCCTTTTTCAAAACTTTCAGTATATCAAATGACAAGAATGACATTATGTGGTGGGTCAGAAAAAGTTTTTGGGAAAAATAATACATGTGTTGGATTTCACTCCTTTTTAACATTTTTTTTTTCAAAAAAACATATCAGCAACAATATGCTATCTTAAAAGCTTGCTTTTAAGCCTTATCACTTTTGATAGGGCTTTTTTTTTGGTATTGTTTTGTTTTATATTTTCTAGAAAATTCCAAATGAAAATTTAGAATTAGAATTCTCAGCTTCTGGCAAGAATAGAAAGTCCTTTTCTTCTGTACTGATGAGTTCTAAAATCTAGGTGGATCACAGTGCCTTAATATTCTTAGACAACTCTAAATAGCAGATAGTTCAGTTTAGAACTTATATGTGGCAACATTTTTTTTTTTTATTCCAGCAAAATTTCACAGAATCAGAACTGAAAAGGAACTTAAAATCTATAGATAGAATGTCCTCCTATATATTAGAGCATTTCAAAACCCATTCCTTTAGCTAATTTCTTAATCTATTAAAATTTAAAGTTGCATTAAGATTTTTTGGGAAATCCTGTATTCTAGTCCACAAAGGTTCCCTTTTTGCCACGCCTAAATGGTCATACAAGTTTGCTTGAAGATTTGTCAGCAATGGGGCCACTGCTACTGTGAGAAACAGTCAATTACACTTTTGGACAGTTCTACTTGTTTTCCTTACATCAAGCCCAAATATTAATGTTCCATCCTCGCTTCTTTTTCTGTACTCAGGTGCCAAGCTAAACAAATCTCATCTTTCTTTCATGACAATTCTTTAAATACTTGAAGACAATGTTCTCCTCCTACCTCCAGTTTTCTTTTCTCCTTGCTAAACATTCCCACTTCCATGAAAGGATCCATATATAGCATGAACTAGTTGCCAGTCTACCTAACTTTAAGTAGAATTTGTAGGTTGCTTCCTAATTGCTTAAGAAAAGCAAATTTCATTTTTATGTTAGCTTAAGTGAAACCTAATTGTAAATTAGGTTTATAAATTAGGTATTATTTGATTTATTGCAAGACAAAAGGCAAGCATTTTTGCATTAAAATAGGTTATTTTTTTCATTTAAATATTAAAAAATAATATTACCTTCCTATTTCTCTTCCCTGCCCAGCAAATTAAACACCCCTTCCCCAAGCCCTCAATACATAACTTCTTACTTCAGCAAAATAAATCCCTACATTAGCCATATCCAAATATATATATTTCACTCTATATATACATATATGTCTTTTAATATTTGAAGTTTATTGCATTTCTGGAAAAAAAAACAAAATGTTTTAAATAAAATGACCTTATTTTGGAAGACCTATTCCAAGGCTCCCCTGCAGAAATTGGCATGGGGGCAAGGAGTAGGAATTGGGAATGTTTTGTACCTATAAACGTTTAGTCCATACACAGTGTAGCTCACTGGCAACAGGTTGTTTATTAGTTTTCCTACCTTCTCAGAATAAACCCTTTAATATAAATGATCTCTGGTCTAGGATTCTGAGGACTTGCAGAATTTTCATTACAAGCAAGGATATGATTAGTAGCTTAACCAAATTAGAGAAGGAGTTAATAAATTAACCTTTTTTTTTTTTTTTTTTTTTTTTTTTTTTTTTTTTTGCCATTTATTCTTCCTTTTCCTAATCTAAAGTAAAGAAGGAAATACAAGACTGAGAACTGTGATTGGAAATTGCCCATTCAGAGAATTTCTCACATGTGAGCAAGTGCAGGGTTCCAGCTTCTGTGGGAAGGACTCTGTAACTACCACCATGCAAAGATGAAAGGATCATCATTTCCTAAACATACTTTCTATGACTGGAGTTTTAAAAAGGTCAGCACCCAGTGTTTGTTTTTAGTATAGTTCTGGACGGAAAATGCTAAGCACAGAAAAGGGGAAATTAATAAGAAATTCTGATTTGGTCAGAAGAATACACTTAATGACCTGAACAAACTCTGGGTAATAGATTTAAGTAGCGATAGTGAGTATTGCAGAAGGAGGTGTAATTAAATTAACCTGAGAAGGAAATAAAAAATGCAAGCGGACAAAAACAGAGGGATTGGAAATGCTATGTAATGGTTCACACTCATTTCCCAGAGTTTTTTCGCTGGATGTAGCTGGTTCTATTCATTATTGAACAAATGGAATTGATTTGGTTCATCTCATTGTTGAAGAGAGCCATGTCCATCAGAATTGATCATCATATAGTATTGTTGTTGAAGTATATAATGATCTCCTGGTTTTGCTCATTTCACTCAGCATCAGTTCATGTAAGTCTCTCCAGCCCTTTCTGAAATCATCCTGTTGGTCATTTCTTATAGAACAATAATATTCCATAACATTCATCTACCACAATTTATTCAGCCATTTTCCAATTGATGGGCATCCACTCAATTTCCAGTTTCTGGCCACTACAAATAGGACTGCCACAAAAATTTCTGCATATATAGGTCTCTTTCCCTTCTTTAACATCTCTTTGGGATATAAGCCCAGTAGTAGCACTGTTGGATCTTATGCACAGTTTGCATAACTTTTTGAGCATAGTTCCAAATTGCTCTCCAGAATGGCTGGATGTATTCACAATTCCACCAACAATGTACCAGTGTCCCAGTTTTCCCACATCTCTCCAACATTCTGCATTATCTTTTCCTGTCATCCTAGCTGATTTGAGAGGTATGTAGTAGTATCTCAGAGTTATCTTGATTTCCATTTCTCTGATTAATAATGACTTGGAGCATCTTTTCATATCGCTAGAAAAAGTTTCAATTTCTTCATATGAAAATTGTCTGTTCATATCCTTTGACCATTTATCAATTGGAGAATGGCTTGATTTCCTATAAATAACAGTCAATTTTGAGATAGAATTTTAAAAAAGGTATAAAATGTCTCTCTTCCACTTTGCCTTTCCTTTCTTGATTTCTTCTTCCTGGATTTTCTGCTAATAAGCAGAAGGCTGGCTTATCTACAAAAGAACATAAAGGGTGATAATAATGTCCTTCAGGATGTTTATTTTAGGAATATAGATTTTTTTCATTTAGGTCTCCCTCATCCAGTCCTAATAACTGCCTGCCCAACAAAAAAGTTTTTTTTAGTTCTATATTTCACAAGATGTTCTTTTTAATATAGTAGAAAGAACTCTACTCTTAAATACCCTTAAGACCTTGCTTCTTGTCCTAGCTAGGCAAATAATTATCTGTGTTTCTGGTTAAATCACTTTACCTCTGGCCCTTAATTTTTTTCCTCATCTGTTGGATCAGCATTTGGAGCATATACTTCCAAGTCTCCATTTTATTTTATTTTCAAATAAAAATGTTTATTTTCTTTCCCAAAATTTGCCACCTTACCACTATTGGAAAAGAAAAAAAAGAAAAAAAATTGACCCTGTTACATATATGCATAGTCAAACAAAATAAATTTTCACACGGATCACATCCAACAGAGATCACTGGAATTATTATTGTTCATTGTATTGATTTAAATTCTCAAGTCTTTTAAAATTGTTTGTCTTTATTATATATTTTTTATTGTATAACTTTCTTCTACCTTCACTATTCATTAGACAAGTCTTTCCAGGTTTCTCTGATAGTGTGCTCTTGTTTCTTATAGCACAATACTATTCTGTTAGATTCATATATCACAGTTTGTTTAGAACTTTCCCAACTGATGGGCATGACTCTTGCTACTACAAAAGGACTTTTATAGATATTTTTGTGCATATGAGTTCCTTTTTTCTTTCTTTAATCTTTTTAGAGAAATAAGATAAATGGTGATATCATTGGATCAAAGAAAATTTAGTTTAGTGAGTTTTGGGTAACAATTCCAAATTACTTTCCATAATGGATGGACTAAGTTGTAATTCATAGCAATTTCTGCTATTTAGATGATGTGCTGATTTCTTTGGTTTCTGTCATTTGAGGATGAATTCTCAATTTTTATTTTTTTCCTCAATTACATGTAAAAACAATTGTTAATATATTTTAAAAAGTTTTGATTACAAATTCTACTGTTCCCTCCACCTCATTCTTATACATTTATGTGTATGATATAGGTTATACATGTACAATCATGCAAAGCAGATTTCCATATTAGTCATTTTGCGGAAGAAAACTTTAACCAAGAAGAAAAAAAAAAAGAAAAATATTATGCTTTGCTCTGTATTCAAATAGCACCAGTTCTTTCTCCACAGGTATATAGTGTTTTTCATCCTGCATTCTTTGGGGTTGTCTTCGATGTTGTATTGTTGAGAATAGCTAAGTCATTTCCAATTGATCATTGCATAATATTGCTATTACTGTGCATATTGTTCTCTTAGTTTTATTCACTTCACTTTGCATTAATTTATGTAAGTCTGCCCAAATTTTTCTGAAGTTATCCAGCACATCATTTCTTATTGGACATTAGTATTCCATCACAGTCATATAACACAACCATTATTCAACAATATATCCCCTCATTTTAAAATTCTTGTCATTATGGTCATTTTTGATGGTGGAAACTTTTGGTCTATTCTAGCTTCTCCCATTCTGTTTTCCAACCATTTTTGTCAAATGGTGATTTTTTTTTGTCCCCAAATCTGGGATCTTTGGGTTTATCAAATACTAAATTAACATTTATTACTTAATCTATTTCATTGATTCAACTCTCTTATTTTTTAGCCATTATCAGTTTATTTTGATGAGTATTATTTTCTAATACAGTTTGAGATCTGGTATAGCTAGGCTACCTTCTTTCACCCCTTTTCCCATTTATTTCCTGGATATTTTTGACCTTTATTTTCTTCCAGATGAATTGTATTATTTTATCTAGTGGTAAAATTAATTTTTGGTAGTTTGATTGATAGGGCCCTGAATAAGGAGATTAAATTAGGTAGAATTGCCATTTTTATTACATTGGCTTCATTTACTCATGGGCAATTACTATTTTTCCAGTTGTGTTCACAGTATTTTGTAATTGTGTTCATATAGTTCCTGGAGTTGTAAAATCCTAAGTATTTTATGTTGTCTAAAATTATTTTAAATGAAATTTCTATTTCTATCTTTGGTGCTGGCTTTTGTTGGTAATATATGGAAATGCTGATGATTTATGTGGGTTAATTGTATTATTAAAAAAAGAAACTTTTTTTGTTGCAAGTCTATTTGGAAGCAGTAGTTCAAAAGCCTCTACAGTCAAGCAATCTGTTACTTGTTTATTATACATAGTTTTAAGAAAGTTAACTAGGAACATTTTTAAAAACAAAAATCACAGACTTCTTATCTCAATGTTAAGCATTTAAAACTTTTTGTTTCTAATATTTGATCACATGCTGAGTATGCTATTTTTAATGTCTTTGAAAGTTTACTTCTTATTATGAACTTATCAATTTTAAAGTTTTGTCTTTTTTGGGGGGTGATGATGCACTAGATTTGTGATTTCATTAGGTTATAGATCTACCAGTGGAGAAATGGCCTCAACTAATACAAATTTGCAACTTATATTCTTTTTTTAATTGGGAATTTTACTTATTTTTTAAATAGCATTTCATTTTTCCAAATATGTGCAAATATAGTTTTCATTTGTAGCTACATTTCAAAAGAGAAAAGAAAAACGAGAGAAAAAAATCCAAGCAAATCAACAACAAAAAGGTGAAAATATTATGCTTTGATTCATATTTAGTTTCCAGATTTCTTTCTCTGGATGCTGATGGATCTTTCTATCACAAGTTTATTGAAATTGCCTTGAAGCACATCATTATTGAAATGAGCCAATTCCATCACAATAGATAATATAATCTTGTTGTTGTGTCCAATGTTCTCTTGGTTCTACTCACTTACTTTACTCAGTTCATATAAGTTTTTCCAAGATTTTCTGAAATCAGTCTGCTTGCCATTTCTTACTGAACAATAATATTCTATTTCATTCATATATCATAACTTATTCAGTCATTCCTCAAATGATGGGCATCCACTTAGTTTCCAGTTCTTTGCCACTACAAAAAGGCCTGCTACAAATATTTTTGCACATGTAGGTCCTTTCCCTTCTTTTATGATCTCTTTGGGATATAGATTCAGTAGAGACACTGCTGGATCAAAGAGTGTGCAGAGTTTGATAGCCTTTTGAGAATAGTGAAATTTATATTCTTAAAGATTTTCTTGGGGGCACTGAATCAGGTGACACCATGAGTATATGTCAGAGGTGGGATGTGAACCTGAGTCTTCTTGGCTTACAGGACAGCTCTCTATTCACCATGCCATGTTGTTTCTCTTTGAATGTTCTTTGATGTTAATTAGGGGTGAAAATGGTAAATGAACACCAAAGGCATATAGTTGATAAAAAGATAATCTGGGAAGGAGCCATTAAAGACTGAGAATGACTGATTTTTCCTTGAACACTCTGACCCTTTTCTAATAATAATAATAACTAACTTTTATATAATGCTTTTATATTTACAATCTACTTTAAAGTGAATAAAATGCTAGGTTCAGAGTCAAAGGAAATATTATTAATATTAATAATAATATGAAAAATGATTTAGCATAGTGATACATGGTAGACACTTAATAAATGCTTAGCTTCTCCACTCATTTGATCCTGACAACAATCTAAAGAGATAGAGGCTATTATTATTCCCATTTTATGAATAAGAAAATTGAGGTAGATGGAGATCAAATGACTTTCCCAGGATCACACTGCTAATAAATGTTTGAGACTACATTTGGACTTAATTCTTCCTGACATCAGACTTTGTAAAATGTATAAAATGTATAAAATGTAAGTGGCACTCCATCTTCCCCAATAGACAACTTAATTTCATCTGAGTCTTAAAAGTTCTTAAACTCCCTTCAGAGTGTGGAGTAAAGAGAATTCACTGGCTTCCTCCCAGATCATCTAGACAGGACATTTATACTTTTCAGAAAAATGAGAATAAATAAGTTAATTAAATGAAATACATGGGTTTACAAGGAAGCCATAGAAAATTTATGATTCTATTATATCTCTATCCATCTAACCATTCACTTGAATATTGATCTATCAATTTATCTGTCCATCCATCTCTCCCTATCATCTACCTGTCATCTTTGTATCTATCTCTTGATCTCTCATCCATTTATCCACTTACTATTATTTATCATGTATTTCTATTTCTCTTTATCATCCATCTCCCTCTCTCTTTTTCTTTCTCTCCTTTTTATCTTAACTTGAGACCCATGAATTTAAAAAAATCAACTTAGAATTTAAGTGTTACTTCAATATAGAATTTCCTTTTTAACACTATATGTTTATTTTTATGAATTTGAAAACACTCTACCAAGAAGGGATCCTTTAAGTCTCATCAAACTTCTAAAGGAGGCCATGACATATACATGGAAAAGTTGAAAAGAATTGGTGAAGAAGAAAGTCAAGCTGATTATTTATGTTTAAGTTTCTTTTGAGATTTTCAGGGGGGGGGGGAGAGACATAGATTTTCATTGTGTGAAATCCATGGAGATTTTTCTCTAATTATTGTAAGTATAATGCAGAAGCAAACAGAAAGACAACTAAGAATGAGTGCTTAAAATATTTTTCATAGTCCCCAATGATCTTATCCTCTGGTTATTATTTTTTCAGTTCCTCTCTTGGGCCAAAAAAATAAATTTATTTGAGCCCTGAAAAACGTATTTGAATCCCTGATAATCACCATCACATCATATAATGATTCCTGTCCTCCCCTTCCTATCCATGTAGATTAGTAGCTACCTCAGAGATCAAACAGCAGCTCTCGTTTGTTATTATCCTCATTCTTTGTTATTAACCCAGCTATATTGTAGAAAAATCCAGCTGCTCCCAGAGCTTTGCTTTCTGTTGTATGTTCTCTACCAGCAGAGTAGTTAGCTAGTTAGACAGAGTTGAGGTGCACTTAGTAAATGAACACTTCAGAGGTTTGGAGAAGTCAGCTGGGTATTATTTTCCTTTAACCAGAGTAGTGGAGCTGCTATCAAGTTGCTCCTAAGATATCCTGATAGAAGACAGGGATGACCAACCACATAGTATGTATGCTGGACACAGGTGCTCTAATCCCAACATAATTAAGAAGGATAATTAAATTCCTAAGGAAAGAACCAAGAAGAGTGGAAAGTTTATTTTAATAGGAACACACATAGAGCAAAAGAAAACAAAAACAAAAATGCTTTCATCTAGAAAGCCTCCTGCTGCTAGCTCAGATGTTTGCCTCAGGATACCACTTTGATGGAGCAGGTTGGTTGAAATAAGGAAAAGTAATTTTAGCTATGGCAATATATAAACGTACAATTTTTTTTTTAATTTGCTAAACTTCTTGGTGGCTTCAGGGGCTTTCATAATGAATTATCAAGTTACAACACTTTAATAAAATTATTTGCAGAATTCATTTTAGGAAACCAGAGATGATGTCTTCCAAGAGACTTATTTCCCTTGAGTTTCCACAATGTGCATTCCATTCAATGGCACTTTTTAGGCTGTGCTATTACAAATTTTTATTAAAACTATTCTTCCAACTTTTGTCAACCCACCATCTGGAATATGGTATACTTGAACTTGAAACTTTCTGTAGGTAGATAATTTAATTATAATAATTGTACAACCCTTGTGTGAGAGATTCTCTCATGACATGAAAGGTCAAGGAATCACTTCATGGAAATTTTCTTATTTTCTTGACTTATTACTCATGGGGTGGGAGTTTAGGAAATCTGGGAACATTGTGTGCATGGTAATCTCCATTATATGAATATCAGCTCCCCCCTTATAATTATCTAGTTTGCCGAATCTCAGAGTAAAACAAAAACCCCTAAATAATCAATCATTAATCCTAAATACCATCACCACCAATTATTAAGCATACATTTTTAGTGGACTTATTTTATTTTCCCATTTATTCAAATGGGAAATACAGAGGAGAAAACACTCCAGCACTCACCATAGTTGCATTATGCAAAATTATTTCTCCTTTGGTCCCCAGCTCTTATTTTGCTTGCCTTTGCACACATACACATATTTATATGAATATTGGTATTACATAGGCATATGCATATATTGCATATATTCATATTTATATATCATATTTATGATACACATGATATATCTTATGTTTATATATCTTGTGATACATTCTTGAATGTCATCAAGTAACCAGTTAATATTTTTCTGGATGATCAAACATGTTGTTCATGTTTTTAAAAAGCTAGTTTTCTATACTATACATATTTACATATACACATGTTTAAAGAACCATCATACACATGTATGCCTATATGTATACATATATGCATGTGTGTATAGATATGTATCTATACATACATGTGCATATATGTCTGTGTGTATATATAGATATAAACTTATCTATATACACACATATGTGCATCTATATACATATTTGGCTCTGAGAGACACCAGTCTGGGATACAAAACCTGCAATTACATATATAATCAGAGTGAAATTTATGATCAGAATTAAAATTTTGGTTTCTGTATTTCCATTCCTTGTATCTAGCAGGTGCTTGATCAATTCTTGAAGAATAAACAAATAAGAGATACTTCTCATGAATATCATAAAAATATTACATTTTTCTTCATATCTTTCTAATTTTTCTATCTACTTATCTATGCATATATCTAGTTGGTTAAATATCCATCTTTGAATATATATGTATCTCTCCATCATCTATGCATCTCTTAGTCATCTTTTTAACATCTATTGCTCTATCTTTTATCTATAATTGATTATCTATCATCTCTATTATCTATCATCTCTCTCTCTCTATCACTTATCTATCTCTCATCTATCTCTTTCTATCTCCATCACCTATCACTATCATTTATTTATATCTTTTGCTATAATCTATCATCTATTTACAATCTTTATTATTTCTTTTTCTCTTAATTATCTTCCTAAAAGCTATCTTTCTAGTATCTTTATATCTAGCTTCTGCCTCTCTATCATTTAACTATCCTTTTATTTATTTTTATTAATTTATTAATTATCCTATTATTTTAGGATTATTATATATTATTATAATTTTATTTCATAATAAATATTACATATTATCTATAAGAACTATTAAATACATTATATAAATAAATAATTATAATATATATTAGAATTATATTATGTATTAATAATCCTATTATTACCTTTCATCTCTATTGTTTATTATCTACCATCTCCCTATCATCCATCATCTATATCTTTCTATTATTTCTCTCTGTCATTTGTCTTTTACATATCTGTTTATTGTTTATAACTTCTTTATTATTAATCTTTTTATACCCATGTTGATGCCTTTTAAAGAAAGTATGGAGAAAGTTAGAGGAAAGAATAGTGAAGAATGAGACACGAATTGCATTAAGATGTAAAAATGTTAAGAAAACAGAAAATTTACTACTCTCCAGAAACTATTTTTTAAGGGTTGTTGAACTATGGAATTTTAAATGGCCCCATATGAATTCATAGTGTTCAGGAACAAGACGTGTTCTACCAGAATCAAGAAAAAATTCTTTTTTATAAATCAAAAATTTTCACTTTAACATTTTAAATTAAACCTGGAGTATTAGTCAGAATAAGTGCATATTTCAGAGGAAAATGAAACATACTAAATACACTCAGATCACCTTTATTTGAACAGTTTTATGCACAAAAGGGCTCAGACAACAAACAAAACAGTCTTCCTCCAGAACAACTTTTGGTAGTTCAGAAATGACTTTAGATTGTTATGCTTTGTTTTCCCCTGTCCCATCTTCCATCTCTTTATCTTTGTCCTATGGTCCCCCATAGCTAGAAAGACAAAAAAAGACTTTTTGTCTTTATTTTAATTTTGGAATAAAGCATTTTTATAATATAGTACAATAAAAAAGATGATTACACATGGAACTGATTATTATTTACCAATTGCTATTATTTTTAATATACACAATAAAATTATCATGTGAAACTCTTTCTTCTCTTTATTTTCTTCCCTCCCATCTCCCCATCCTAGAGATGGCTACCATTAGACACACACACATACACACACACACACACACACATACACACACACACACACACATACACATTCAAAATCATTCTATATATACTTCTACTTAATAGCTTTTTAAATTTAAATGAAGGTAGCATTTACCTTCATATGTTCTTTCTAGCTAATTTGGATATTTATAATAGTCAAAATGACTTATTTACTTAGAGCTGTTCTTAAATAATATTGCTGTTACCATATACAATATCCTTCTGGTTCTGCTAATTTTTACTCTTAATTATTTTGTACAAGTCAATGCATGTTTTTGTAAGACCATTAAGCTCATTGTTTCTTATAGCACATGGTATTCTAATATTGCTATGCTAATGATATTGCATATGCTAATAAGTTAGTGTTCCAATTTTCCCACAATCCCTCTAACATTTTAATAAAATGACATCTCAAGTTTGTTTTAATTTGCATTTCTCAAATCAATAATGATTTGGAGCAGTTTTCCATGTGACTACAAAATGTTTTTATCGATTTATCAGAAAACTGCCTGTTCTTATCCTTTGATCATTATCAACTGTGGAATAATTTGTACTTTTGCAGATTTTACAATATTTATTATATGTTTGAAATATGAAACTTTTATCTGAGAAACTGTTTATAAAATATCCTGCCCCCTGCATTTTTGTTTTTGCTTTCTTTCTTCTCTTGGATACTTTAGTTTATTTGTACAAAATTGTTTTAATTCAATGTAATCAAAATTATCCATTTTATACCTTACTTTGTGCTCTAAATTTTGTTTATTCTTTGTTTGCCCATCAATAAATTTGCTAAGTACTATTTTCCATGTTCTTCAGATTTTCTTGTAATATATCTCTATATCTAAGTTATATATCAATTCTGATATCATCTTGGTAAATGATATAAGATATTGTTCTATGTCCAATTTCTGCCACAATGCTTTCCAGTTTTCACAGAAATTTTTCCAGATACTAAATTCTTATCCTCAAATCTTAAGCCTTTATACATGTCAAATACAAGGTTATTGTATTTATCTGCGTATAAATTGTGTTTCTTCTGCTTCAGTGATCTACTTTTTTTATTTCTTATCCAGTATTTTGTACTGGCTACAAAATACTTTTGAGAATTCCTGCCTTGTAATATATCTTAAGATCTGATATTATTAAATCTTCTTCCTTTGCTTTTTTTTTCAACTTTTTTTTCTAGTTTAGTAAAATAATTTTTTTTTGAAATTTGATTGGGATGGCAGGGAATTATATAAATTAGTTTAGTTTAAATTGTCCTTTTTTATTATGTTTACCCTGCATAACCATGAATGATTAATATTTCTCCAATTATTTAAATTTGCCTTTTTTCTTTTACTAACCTAGGAAATTTATGTATTTCCAAATAATCTTCCATTTTATTTAAATTGTAAAATTTATTAACATATGGTTGGACAAAATAATGCCTTATAATTGCTATAGTTTCATCTTCATTAGTGGTATATTTACCCTTTTCATTTTTGATATGAGTGATTTGTTTTTCTTGTTTCCTTTCTAAAATCAAATTAATCAATAGTTTATATATTATTTTTTGTTTTAGATATTCAATTTTATTACTCTCACCTTTAGCTTTTAGGATTTCCAATTTAGTGTTTAACTGAGGATTTGGTTTGTTCTTTTTCTATTTTTAATTACATATCCAATTTATTTGTCTGCTCTTTCTTTATTCTATTGATGTAAGCATTTAGAGATATACATTTCCTCTGATTATTGCTTTTGATCTATCTCATGTTTTCTAATTATTTTCATCTTCTTTAATGAAATTATTGATTGTTTCTATGATTTAATCTTTAATCCATTCATTCTTTAAGATTAGGTTGTTTAGTCCTCAATTAGATTTTAATTTATGTTTCCTAAGTACCTTATTAAATATAATTATTATTGTATTGTGATCTGAAATGGATACTTTTAATTTTCTGCTTTTGACTGTAAAATTTTTTTATCTTAATACATGGTCAGTTTTTGTAAAGGTGCTATAAACTTCGGTGAAAAAGGTGTGTTGCTTTCTCTTTCCATTCTCCTGCCTCTATTATATCTAGTTTATCTGAAATTCTGTTGACTTCTTTGACTTGTTTCTTATTTTTTTGGGGGGTAGATTTATGTAGTTCTAAATGGGGAAGATTAAAGCTCCACCACTATTATAGTATTACTATCTATCTTCACCTGTAATTCATTTAACTTTCAAAAATTTAGATGCTTTAGTATATGGTGCATAAAAGTTTGATATTGATATTACATAACTGTCTATGATACCTTTCTTACTATCTTTACCTAAGAGAATCCCTAGTTTTCTTTAAAGCAAAGATAGTTTCCACTTATCACATGAAACTTTTGTCACTCTACTTGTCTCCAATCATTATTGCTCTTTTCCTCTCAAATTATTTTGTACATACTTTATATTTATTTACTTTAGTGAGAACTAAGGTAGTGCAGTAGACAGATTTCTTGACTTGGAATCAGGAAGAACTGAGCCAAATTTAGCCTTAGACACCGATTAGCTGTGTGACCCTGGGTAAGTTACTTAAGCACTGTCTGACTCATTGTCTTTATCTGTAAGAAGACAATAATAACAACACTTACCTTCTAGGGTTCTTGTGAGAATCAAGTAAGAAAATATTTGTAAAGTAATACCTGGCACATGATAGATGCTATGTATAAGCTATCATCATTATTACTATCATCACTTATCTACTAAAATGTATCTCTCAGTAGACTATTAATTTCTTTAAGTCAGGGATAATTTCCTTTCTGTCTTTGTATCTTCACCAACTAGCATAGTGCCTGGAACATAATAAATACTTAAAAAATGTTTGATCGAATTTGACTGATAATATAGGTCAATCAGTCAAGAAAACATGTTTAACAATTGTTATATTAGGTACAGGAGATACAAATGAAAAGAATGAAACAATTCTTACTATCAAGGAGCTTACATTATTGATAGTTTAATACTAAATATCTATCTTTAAATTTGTTTTTAATTTTGTGATTCATTTAAATATTATATATTTATTCATTTTATCACAATATAAAAATATGACATATACAAGTTCTTTAGAATTCAGTTTCCACATTGCTCAGATATATTCCCAGTGTGTCTGGAGACTGGGAAGGTTTTTGTCATTCTCTTGGCTACATAGTCCTTTCCTGGGCTGTACCTCACATTAGCTGACATGAATTTATTTGTGTGAAAAATGTTTTACTCCCTCCATGAATCATCCAAGATTTATAAGTTTGTAGTGGCTAAATTAAGTCACCTTTAGAAAGAAATTTCTGGTACTATAAAGTCCACCCCTACATTGTGTCAGAATTCACTTTTAAGTGATTTAATTTAGTACAGTTGAGACCCACTCACAAAGGAGACTGCTACCTACTCACTTAGTGAGTTTTGCTTCTTGGCTGTCAACTGTGTGAGTTGGCCAAACATGGTTTAAGGCACTATCAATTTTAACCTTTCAGCAATCAGTCATAGCTCTAACATTCTTTCTAGCTCTCTGCATGTAAAATGAAGATAAAATGCCCAATATGGCAGGATTCCATTCAAGGGAGAAGGAATTTGTCTTGAGTCTACTATCTCTGTTTGAGGTCCTTCTTTGATATCAGGTACTGTAAGCTATAAAAAATGTATTACGAAGTATTGAAACACTTCATGTGATCCTCTATGTTTCCTTATGAACACACCCATTAGAAAAGTGCCTTGGAAGAAAAAGGAAACTAGCAGGAGCATTTACAAAAAAAGATGAATGTTCCCAGCTGATCCTGGATTTAAAGTGAACCTACAAAGCATGTTTGAGCATTTGGTACTTTTAGTAGACTACGAATTAGGCACCAGGAAGTACAGTTTTGTCTAAAATAAGGGAAATCAGAGGTATGTCTCACCCAATATAATGACTTCCTTTATGTTATTCAGATCAAAAACATATTATTGAGTAACAGTAGTATAGAAATGCCTGTGACTGAGCAAAACACATAGAAATATGGGTTGAGTACTGACATTTGAAAGGCACATACAATGTGTTTTGGTGTTTTCCCACATTGATTGTTTCTATTTCCTTCTGAATTTAATTTCACTTTGGATCCATTTACCATGTTCCTATGTATATAACAATTAATCTCTCTACAAATTGAAATAGAAGGATTTTGGCTGGAGTAAAAATGAAACCAGTGGATCTCGAACATTTCCTTGACATACTTCCCAAGGTAGTCATTGCACTATTGGCTGGAGCTGTGCTGTTGGCCAAGAGCCACAACATCATTTACTCAGTCCTCCAGGGTGTCGGGTGAGGGAATGTGGTGTATCCCAGCTGCAGAATGAGTTTGGAAGCCTCTTTGGGATATTTGGTTTTATGGGGAAGAATGAGTGGACATGTTTTGTTCAAATCCAACCTGCAACAATATTTTAGAAATTTATTTTTATTGATATTATCTTTAATGAAATCCTGCATGGCATAGAAAGAAAGCTCCTTCTGAATAATGTGCAACAATTATTTCAAAATATTGGTATTTAAAAATTTTTCCATAAACCATGATAGGGAATAAGACCACAACTGTTAATATAAATTTATGTATTATTTAATATGGGATAGGCAGTTAGGTGGCATAGTGGATAGAAAGCTGAGCCTCAACTCAGGAAGGATCATCTTCATGAGTTCAAATCTGGCCTAAGATTCTTAGTAGCTGTGTGACCCTGGGCAAGTCACTTAATCGTATTTGCCTCAGTTTCCTGAAAATGACCTGAAGAAGGAAATGGAAAATCACTTCAGTACCTTTGCCAAGAATATCCCAAATTGGATGTGACTAAAATGATTGAATAACAACAAAAATAATTTAGTATCTAAATGTATATATAAATCGTGCTGGAACAGTAGCAAAAAGAATATAAAGATCTGAAAAATGAAGAAACATTTCCAGATATCCTCCTCCCATGTTTCTAATAACTTCATAGCATCTTCTTCATCTTAAGGACCCATACAATATGGATGTTCCTGTATTTTCCCTCTACTAATATAATGGATGCACCTATTATCCACCATTTATATAACATTTAGAAATCAGCAAAGAGCTTTATCTCTTTTAAGCTTCACAACAGTCATCTGATATAAACACTACAGGTGATTATTATCTTAATTTAATTTAATTTTATTTATTTTGTATGTGTGTGTGTGTATTATTGATACCTTTGGTCTTTATATCGGCTATTTCTGGAGGGGAAAAAAGGTTTTTCCCCATATTGAATTATCCTTAGACACAAGCAAAAATGTCCAGTTTAGTAATCTGACAGTAGATGTATCAACCAGGTGATATAGATATACAACATTGTGTCAATTAAACATTCACCTTTTACTCTGGAGGAAGGAAAAAGAAAATGTTCATCATTATCTGTTCTTTGGGACCTTCACTGGTTTGTTGTTATGGTTTCCTTTTTAGTGATCTTTTCAATTGCTAACTGGATAACCTTGGATAAATCATGTTACTTCTTTTCCTCTTGGTTTCCTCAACAGTAAAATGGGCTGAGAATTAGGTGTGACCTGGGAGGATCTATAAATTATCTTATTTTCAAGAAAATTGAGAATCACTTTTTACAATGCTTGGCAAAATTCTATATAGTCAGTTCTATAAAATGTTAGCTATTATTATTAATCATTATATTATTCTTTTAGTTTTGCTTATTTTATTGTGGACATACTAATCTAATTTTTTTAAATTGGCCATTTCAAGAGTCTACTCCACTTGGTGCTTGCCAATGACTCAAATTAGTCACAGTATTCTGTTTCTATCTCCCTCCTTCCCTCTCTCCCTTTTTTCCTTCCTTCTTTCCTTCCCTTCCCCCTCCCATTCTCCCTCCCTCCTGTCCCTCCCTTCCTCCTGTCCTCTCTTCTCAATCCCCCCCTTCATAGTCTCTGTCAATATTTATGTCTTTATTTTGTGGTGGTTCAGCTTTGTTAATTTTCTAAGTTTTAAGAGAATTCTGCAATTTTGATCCCTATCCTATTGGTTATTTTATAGGTTTGTTGGAAAAAATGCTTTTATAAACTTTGAAAATTACTTATGTCTATTTCAGATATTATTATGTTAGTTCCAAACCAGAGGCAATATATAAAATACGATTTTTGACAAAATTGGTTAATCTTAACTGGAAGGAATCTTTAGGATAAGGAACATAGTTCTTGTGCTTCATCTTCATGGTCTGGTCTAATAAATGATTTTAGTCTGAGGAGATGGGGAAGGTGTACTCAAGTTATTATCTGCCAACCAATTGTATTAAAGAAAAATCATTAGTCCCTTACCAGTTAGCAGTTTGACTCATTGAATTTAACAGTTCATTTTCACATTACCAGGCAGTTTATCCACATGGAATTAAAGAACAACAACAAACCAGCTTTATATGTAATTAAATTTTGAAAGCACAGATATACATGATAAAGTAATGACCCTTCTCCAGAATCTGGTTAAAAAAGAATTCATGAATTACAAATCCATTAAATATTTTAGATAAGTCTTCAATCTCATCCCCACCCCTCCCTCTTTGTTGTCATTTGTTATTTCTTTTACTTCCAGTTTTCTCAAGAATGGAGAAAGTTTGATATTATAATGGATTTTTTCTATCTTATCAGAGATTTGTTCTCAAATGATTTTGAAAACTTTATGATCTAAAATGTTCTAACTTGAGCACACCTTTCCCATCTCCTCAGAAGTGCCATAAATACAGAATAAAATTATTATTAGATCAGGCCATGAAAATGAAGCATGAGAATGATGTTTCTAGTCCTGAAGAATTCCTTCTAGTTTAGGTTGACGGTGTTTTTTTTTTTTTTTTTTTTTTTTTTTGTGATGACAAATAAAACACTAGGTATATGTCCTTCCCCTTCCATTCTACCCTCCATATGCTTTTGCTTAGACTCAAGTGGCTTTCTTTATATATTTGAGCTATGCAATAAAAACAAATCTTTCACTAATCAATGGAATAATAACAAATCTTTCACTAATCAGTGGAATAATATTGCTATTCAGAATTTACTGACATTTGATAATACTAAGGATTAAAAGGTGAATTTTAATATGATTCTCTAACCCTTGTCAGCATATTGTCCAGTTCAAGTGGAAGAACATGCAATATCTCTAAAGAATTTATCTGAAAGATAGTAACTCTCTTTTATATTTAATTCAGCTGCTTCCAGAGGCTTTGATGGTACCTTCAGAAATGGATGCTTCCCTCCTTTGAAGAAGCTTTCTTGCTTCTTTCATTTTCATCTTTCTATTTCCTGTCTACCCCCTTGCCAAAGTATATTCTCCCAAGGCCATTTCAGGGCACACACATCTTACTTAGAACAATACTCTTACCTTCTGGTTCCTATCTTCTTTTCTTTCTTTCTTACCCACTAAGTCATTTAATTGCCTTTTCATTAAAAAAAAAAATCACATTCCATTAATGAATTCTTCTCTTGGAAATGAGAATTATGGATGGAGTCAGATAAAGAAAAGAATAATAAACCAAACATTTATCGTTCACCTTTTTTAATAGTTACATCCCAGAGAGTAGAATGCTTTCTAATAAAAAACTTCAAACACCCTAATGACTGTCAGTAATATTTCCATCAAAAAAGACTCAGTGATGAATAATTTGTCAGAGGATTCTTAACTTGGGGTCTGTAAACTGGAAAAATTATTTTAACAACTTCTAATTTTTTCTTTGTAAAAAACTTTGTAAAAAAAAACTTAAATTTTTTTTATTAAAGCTTTATATTTCCGAAACATGTACATGCATAGTTTTCCAGCATTGATCCCTGCAAAACCTTGTGTCCCAATCCTTTTCCCCACTTCCCACCACTCCCTCCCCTACATGACAAGTAATCCAATATGTGTTAAACAGAATAAAAACATATGTTAAATCCTATATTGTAAACTTAGGGTAATCTTATATATTATCTTCATTTGTAAGAAGCAGTCCATAGGTTTCCCTGGACTGCTAAATTGTCCATCATGTAAAAAAAAGTGAAGAACTCTTGCTTTAAATTATTTTTTTTTTGAGGAAAGATGAGATAATCTGTACTGCTATTTTAAGATTATTTTATCTGTGGATTTTAAACAAAAGACTGTTGAATTTTTAGGTTAATTTGTAGATTACTTGTATCTCTACCCTTCCTCCAGGGTTCAATGTTGCTTCTGTATTATGACACTGAGGTGATTTGGGCCTTTTCTGGAAGATTATGATAATGGAAGATAAATTCTAGCTGGTGCTATCAAATGAGAAAGTATGCCGCTAATGTTGGACTATGCCTATTTTCTAAGAATTGTCAATGAATTTTCAAGAGGCATATTACCAGAATTTTGTTTTTTAGATAATGGGTTTCTTTCAGTTAAAGTAATTCATAAAGACCATCTATTGAGGTATATGTATGAGAGCTTGTGGGGTGGATAATGGCAGTTCACATTAGTGGAGGGCATAACCATACTAGCAAGAATCACAAATTCTAGAAGTACTGAGATAAGAATTATCAGTGCCATAGTTTTTATTCTTTTTCAGCTATGCTTCCCTTTTCTGTATCATCTCCTTCCTTTTTGGATATGATTTATGTTAACTAGTTCTAAGAAAGTACCTGAAGATCTTGACAACAAAGATATAGTTTTTGAACATTTGCAAAATTTCCATCCTGGGTATTCATGCTCGTTGCAGTTCACAAGATGAGTTTGATGCTTAAATTACTTAGCATTAAAATATCTGTGCTGACAAGCTCCAGATTCTGTTTCTACTGATTTTCCTATAAAGAACATTCTATAGAATCACCACCGAATAATCCTAACCCAGCTCAACTAATTGGGAAGAAATAAACTGTATTTTTCCTCTTTGGGGAAAATGAAAAGTAAATTAATTGTCTCAGTCCCAGAAATTATATTTCTCATAGTTAAGAATGCCATAAGACTTATCTGAAGAGGCGTAGCTAGGTGGTGCAGTGGATAGAGCACTAGCCCTGAAGTCGGGAGGACCTGAGTTCAAATGTGGCCTTAGACAACACTTCATAGCTGTGTGATCCTGGGCAAAGTCACTTAACCTCAATTGCCTTAGCAAAATAAAAAACAAAAAGATTCTCTAAAGAACCATGGAATCATTTTAAATGTCCAATTTCTTTTATTTTACACTTGTTATAGAAATGCTTATTTTTATTCCATATTAAAAATTAGAAACAAAACAAAACAAAACAAAAAAACAACTGGAGGTGACAGATATTAGCTTCTGTAGAGTTTCTGACTGGATTCAAGGTGGATCAAGCATCAATCCATGTTCTTGATGTGTATTTTGTTTCTTCTCGAGGGTTCTAGATCAGTTCATGCTTTAAAACTTATTTGGCAAAAGTTCTCTATTAGTTTTCTTTTTCATCACTTTCTGTAAAAAAAAAAAAAAAAAAAGACCCATTGCATTGTTTCCTGATGATTATGAATATTTGTCTAATTCATATTCCTTTAATTTAATTTTAAAAATATCACAAAGACATTATGAAGTGTGAAAATTTACCAGAAGTTGTAAATAGAACATGCAATGGAAGACCCATTGAATCTTTAGCTGATATAGTATTAAAAAGGCAAAGTAGCATGTGGCTACTGGGTCAGGATAAAATTTTGATTCTATTGGGAAAAATATCTATAGTGGATATAGATATTAGAGACGAGAACAAACAGGTGAATATATATTTAGTATTTTTTTAAATGGCTTCTCTGCTGCTAAAGGCCATAGTGTGCTGGGATTACAAATGTGATACTATTTCCAAGCTCAGATCTAAACTTGTCTCGGTTGAACATCTGTGTGCTTATAATTACCCATTATGTGTCCCTTTGACCCATTCCATTTGAACTGTGCTGGAAGCGAATTTTGAAGCCACTAAATCTGAGTTCAGGGTGTGAATCACAGCTGGGCGATGATAGGTAATTGGACAGTGAACTCACCAGGGGCATGAGAGCATCAGAGCTTCCATGTTCTCAAAGGAAAGAGTAAAAAAAGAGAGAGAGAGAGAAACGAAGGAAAGTAACACTGGGTGGGGAAAATCTGTTTTTATGTAGGAAGCAGACTTTTCAAAGAAAGTCTGTTCTTTCAATAAATGATATATCTACAGACCAAGCATTTAACAGAATTGTCATGAGTCTACAACCAATATGGTAAATCTTAATATTTTCTTCACACTTAGATTAATGGGCTATGCAAAAAACACATCATGGGAATTTGACACGCAAAAAAATTCACATATCCTTCACAGTGGTATATTTTGTCAGGATGGAAATTCCAATATTAAATTACTTCAACTATTTGGCTCATTGTAATGGAGTAATAGCATTTCAGGGGATGAAGTCAGATCCTGTTTCCCATAATCCCAATCACTTTCCTTTACATATACTAGTGTTATGTGTGTATTAGTAATATTTTTAGCATGCTATTGTCTTTCCTGACTCAGCAGGGTAGTGAAGAGCCATTTCTTTGCATCCCAAATGCACCATAGTAAACAGCTTCCTGCCCTTCAGCATATTATCAAAATATTTGTTTGTTGACAACAGATCAAAACTGAAGTGTAGATTTGCCTCATGAGGGGCAAACCATGAGCAGGGTGAGGAGGATAGTGGTAATAAATATCTATAACAGAGTTTCAAAGTGTAACAGGAAAGACACCCTGGGATTTTTTCAACAACCTTCTCAGCCTTGGCCCTGGGCCCAGTGTAGCTGTGTTGAGTTGAACAAAATAAACAACTGCTTGGTGAATGGAGTTTACTGAAATGTTTCACATGTGTTTCAGGTTTTCCTAGTAAATATTTATGGAGCTGTTTTCATTTAAAGTTATTGATATAGATTTCCTCCCAAATAAAAATTATTGCAATAATGTGGCTTTTCCACTTATGTTGGTCTTCAAAAGAACTCAGAATAGCCTGCCATCTTCCTCATGCTTATCACAATATTGTCAAACAGATAAATATAAATCATCTTAAAATAAATTCAGAAGTTACTTCAAATGCAATGGTAAGTTTTTCTGAAATTTACACATAAATTTGACTAGTTTATCCAACTGTCTCTAACCTTAAGAATCAGATTGTCACACACATTAACTATTGTGTATTGATAGTACTTCATAGGGAAAAACAAAACAAAACCTACTGTTATCAATTGATCACAAATATAAGTCAAAGATTTACTTAAAAGCCAAAACCAAAAATCTAATGCAATCACAGATGGTAAAGAAATGAAAAGTATTTTTCTTGGATTATTCCATTTAGAGGTAAAAGGGACCTTAGAAGTCCCTAAGATCAGTCCCCTCAACTTATAGCTGAAAAAAACTGTAGCCCATAGTGGATAACTGAGTTGCTTAGGGTAAATATTTGAGGGGGGATTCAAACATATCTTTCTCATTTCAAATCCAGCACTCTTTCTACTCTGTCACACTGCCTCTCCTTGGGCTCTGGAAACTCTGGTTTGCGGTGTTCACAAATGGAGATGTCCAGTTCTATGATTTACATTCCAAAAGCATTGGTAGTGATAGAAAGGTAAAGGGTCTGAAGACCACACGGTGAGGAATGCAAGTCAATGAGACTGCTTGGCTCACACAAGAGAAAATCTAAGAAGAGGAATAATATGCCTTGTAGAAGAGAAGGTAGAAACAGGATCACTGATTGGAAATGGTGAGTCATGGCCTATATATAATGAAATATATATTATATATATAAGAAAGAACATAAGAATATAAGAAATATATTATAAGAAAGAATATAAGAATATATGAAAGAACAGATAACAATCACAGATAAGGCTCCCTCACTATTAGAAAGTTCCTTTTCAATTTAACACAACGTATGTTTATTAATTATTCTATGCCTTGAGTTGTGTTAGATGCTAACTAACACAGAAAAACTTGAAATACTCTATAAGGTTTCAAGAGGGAGAAAACTCTACCAATTGGGGGCGATCAGAAAAGAACTTGTGAAGGAGATGTCATCTAAGCTGACATATGAAGTAGGTAAAGTATTCTCAAAGATAAAGGTGAGGAAGGGGTGATGTGGGAGAACACCTGTGGAAAGTGGATATAAGATATGGAATGTTATATATTGGGAATAGCTATCAGGTCTAATTGGCACAATTTAAGAAGTTATATGTCCCTCTTTCCTCGATTTTATATAAGAGAACTCTTGGATACAAAGAACAGGTAAAAGTAAATCTCCTACCAAATATATAACGTTCTATAATTTTGATGTCTTTCTTATTTGTGTGACCTAGTATAGTATCTGGCACTTAGCAAGTGCTTAATAAATGTTTGTTGATTGATTTTTTTTAATTCTAGTAACTTTATTCCCACTTATTTTTAAAAAGTATTCACTTTATTGAAAAAAACTTATGGGTTAACTATTCTAAGAAGAATAAATCCAGTCATTGACTGTGATAGAAGAATGAATTTTGACACATCTGGAATTTTTCTGTTGGTATCCTTGCCCAAAACCCTTCTTGCCTTCTTATCTTTTATGATTCTTCTCTGTTTTTTTCCATAGAAGATAACTAATATACTATGACAGTACTAAAGGCTAAAAAAATTTGAAAGACTTAAGAATTTGAATGGTTATTCATTACCCTGGAGAATCATAGAAGTTTCTCCCCCTCCCGTCCATCCCCACCCTTTGACAAAGAGATAATGAAACAAAGGTACAGAATGAGGCATATATTTTCAGACATGCCAATGTGTGGATTTGTTGTGCTTGATCCTGCTTATTTGTTTTTAGGGAGACTAACCAATTTGCAAGAGAAAATCTATTATGTGAATCTATCTTTGGATCAAATGTAAGTGATCAGAATCTTATAACTTTGGATAGCTGATTAATCAGCTCTTTTAAATTAAGCTATCCTTCCAATATAAATTGTCTCTTTTTCAATATTTTAATGAGTTTTTTTCCCCTGAGGCAATTGGGGTTAAGTGACTTGCCCATGGTCACACAATTGTATTAAGTGTCTGAGGTCAGATTTGAACTCAGGTCCTCCTGAATTCAGAGCTCATGCTCCTGCACTGTACCAACCAGCTGACCCATGACCCATTTTTTTTAAATTGCAGATCACTAGATCTTAGAAATCTGAAACTGAAGTTGAATTCCATTGAGTCATATAAAGATGTCTATACTATTTGTTCTTGATATTGAAATTCTTAAGTTCAATCACTGTATTTCCTGAGAATTTGAATTTCAAGTTTCTTTTTAATATTGATATATGTATTCTATTTTTCTCATTGGATCATAGAACTGGAGCCTGAAAGGACCATTAAGGTTATCTGTATCTGGATTTCAGTTTTCATAACTCTGACACATTAAAACAATTCTATTATAATATACTGTTAAAGGATTTTAATTCATTGTGCTTTTCCAGGAGACCTCTGATACCCCTTGCTTTCATTTCAGGAGATATTATATAAATCTGTTTTCTTTCTTCTTTTATTGTTCTTTTAAAATTAATTTATTTGGTATATTTATTTATTGTTTTGAGATTATAGAATTATGAATTTTCTTGAGAGTCAACCAGTCACTCTGATATCTTCTTGGAAGCTCAAGAATGGGAATTACAGCAGATGGGAATTTTATAGGATGAAGAACTAGAAGGAACTTTAGAGGAAATGATGTCCACCCATCTTATTTTACTGATGAGGAAACTGAGACTCAGAGACTTTATTAATCATCCAAAGTCAGATAAGTAACAAGTAGCAGAGCGGGGATAAGAACTCAGAAAACCAAAGTTCAGCCCTCTTTCCACTGTACCACAATGCTTCTCAATTGATTTTCAATATAATTGGTTAACAAGTATTTATTAAGTACTTACTGTATGCTAGGTACTTAATAGGTGCTTTTAGAATAGTAGTTGTAGTGATACTATTACTGGTATATAGTCAGATTTACAAATATTATCTCATTTGATATAGGAAATGTGAATACCATTCTGACACCAACATCTATATCAAAATAGCTTATAGTACAGCTGAAATGCAAGGTATTATAGTGTCATAAGTATATATCACAGTATCTTAATATAGGTGGAATGACTTTTATATGAATATAAATCAGTATATAATAGATCCACAAACTTTTAAAATGAAGCATGGCTGAGAAAAATGTCTAGGGAGGTTATTGAGAAAAATACAAAATATTTTCTCTTTTATAGACCCAACTAATCCATTGAGGTTCTTTAACTTATTGGTACTGAGCCTGGACTTAGTTTGCCATGTAATTGTTCTATAGTACTATAATTTTCAAAGAATTCCACTCCTGTTGCTGTGTGCATGGCCTTGACTCTCTCTTTATTGCACAAGCCTTATGTCCTTTTCTCAGGATCAAAGACTTTAGACTTCTATCTCAGAATGGGTTGGACTTCTCCATATCCTACAGGGAAAATGATTCTATTATTGGTCCCTTGTTCAGAAACACGTGTTCATACAAATAGAAGTTTGTTGGTGAGTAATCTTGGATTAATAAAGCCACTGGTGGTTTGATGGTGAAATCTGTCTTGTAGTCTTTTGCCCAAGAGTCAGAAAAGTCTGAATTATTTCCTTTTCTCATAGGAAGAAAATAGGGGAACCAATTGCTTGTAACAATCCCTGAGAAAAAATAAAAGTTAATATAAAGCTAGAGGAAGAAATAAAAGTGAGAGGGGGAAAAGTATGGTGTACAATTAAAATTGTTTCAAATGCAAGGCACATTTGGGTTAACCCAGCTCTGAAGGGAATGGGCCCAAATGACAAGTTATAACATCCTGTTTAGAGGCTTACCAAATCCAGAAATGTCAAGTTCAGGAACTAGGTATAAGTATAAAATTCTGGATAAGTTAAATATACCAGGGCATTCCAAAGAATGCAGCAACTTTACATGTGGCTTTTGGTCTACCCGTATGTGGTTATTGAAGGGAACTATTGGGTTTGTACTCCTCTGTAAGTCATAATTATGGATTTTTGGGGGTGAAGATGGAAGGACTATTGGTTGGAACAATTGTGGGGGCAAAGAAGGAAAAGTGGCATTTGTGTCTGATTCTGAGATTGAGACAATCTGCTGTCTCCTTCCCATATCCTGATGCTGGCTTATAGCAACAGAGAATTAGTTATAATGTGGTTACTTGAACTGTCCATCCAGGATAAATAAAGATGGGTGAGGTAGCATGATGTAGACAGTGTTATTAGTAGATTGTATGAATCTGAATTTATATTTTATGCATAGTTTGCATGTTACTTGTATGTTTTTTTAAACCTTATCTAGTTATTTCCAATAAATTTCTGGGTAAATCCACCAATATTAACTTTAAAATAAACCTGCAAAATGACTTTTACTAGTGGTGATCACATAAAACAAAACCGAAATAAGCTCCTTTCCCTGAAAATCTATGCATGCAGAAATACACACACACACACACACACACACACATGGAAAAAACTAAAATGTGATCTTTCCTAAGCCCTTCTCCCTTAAAACAATGGCTTGCTCACATCTGACATCAATGGTTTCCTCTCAAGTCCTGTCTATACTCCAATTTATTATTTCTGGCATATTTTTCCATCATTGCCTATCATTTTCAGAAGCAAGGTTTGGCTTATAAAGGATCTGGTCAATGGGTGTAACTGAAATGAAGGCATACATGAGAAAGGGTTCAGCTGTTTATCAAAGAAGCACCCAGCAGTGGGTCTGTCAGCATTTCCTTTAAAAATTGCTTGACTGAGAAGTTTAAAAGTTGATCTTTTATGTTTTCTGCTGGCTTCAAATTTGTCATAGGAGATATCTGGTTCATTAAAAATTGAACTGGTCAAAGTCCTCCCCACCCTTCCAAATTGCATAATAAATAAGGAGCCTACATTGAGGTCTTTACGACTCTATTTAAATTTGGGTTGTCAGTTTCTTAGAAAATGACAGTGATTGAATCTAGGATGTAAAAGCTATTTTGTATGCATTGATAACCAGTATCTGCAATGCTCTCATTGAAAAGAAAAACAAGTATCAAAAAAAATGAGTTGTCATTAGAAAAATAAATATATATCCTAGCAAAACAAATTTCCACTCTGGGCACGCCTGAAAAAAATTCACTCTCTGTATTTTAAGTTTATCACTTCCCCAGCTGGAATTGATATTTCATATTCTACCATTTGGATTTGTTGTTTATCACGGCATTGGATCATATTTCTAAAATCATTCAAAATTGTTTTTCAACATAATATTATTGTTGTATACGTTATTCTCCTAAATCTGCTCACTTCATTTTGCACCAATTCAAGATTCTCCAAGTTTCCTCTGCAACTATTTGATCATTTATTATAGTAACAATAATATCCCATTCCATTCATATAGTATAATTTGCTTAAACATTCCCCAATACAGCATCTCCTTAGTTTTGTTTTTTTTTTTTTTTGGGGGGGGGCTATGATGAAAAGAATTGCTATAAATATTATTGTACATATAGGTGCCTTTTTCTTTTTCTTTGGTAGCTTTGGGTTTAATGTAACAGTGGTATTGCTGAACCAAAGTATATACACGTTTTAGCAACTTTTGGTGGAACATTATACCGTGTTGCTTACCAGAATGGCTAGACCAATCCACAGATCTACTAACACTGCATTACTGTGTCTATGCTCCTTCAATAGTTGTCATTATCCTTTTTTTGTCATTTTTGCTAGTCTGATAGGTAAATTGAGAGTTGTTGTAATTGGCATTTCTCTAATAGTGATTTAAAAATTTTATCTAGACTGAATTTCTTTCTTTGAAAACTGCCAATTTATATATGTTAATCATTTATCTATTGGGAAATCATTTAGTTTTCTAGATTTAAATCAGTTTCACATGTATTAAATATAATACATGCACATACATACATATATACACATTTATATATTTAATAAAGGGGTAAAGAGGTAGTTGGTAAGAGCAATTGTGGGGGCAAAGAAGCAGAGTTGATATTTATGTTTGATTTAGAGATTAAGGAAGTTGCTATTTCCTTCCCATACACTGATGCCAGTTTATAACAACAGGGAGGCAGTTGTGATAGATTTCTTGAATAGGCCATCCAGGAAAAGTGTGTGTGTGTATGCACACACATACATACATATACTTGCATCCATACACACACACACATATACACAGTGATTTCTGCCCCTCATCCCCATCTTTGCCTGTTTATTCTCCCTATTTGTCTTGTCTTATTGTTATAGCTTGCATTTCTAATACTATGTGAAAAAGAAGTAATAATGATGTGTATTTTTGATCAATCCTTTAATGTACTGGAAAGACCTTTAACTTTTCTAACTTACATAATGTTTACTTTAGGCTTTAGAGAGATATTTATTATATTAAGGACAAATCCATTTATCCCTATGCTTTTGGAGTTTTCAATAGAAATGGAAGCTGGATTTTATCAAGAGCCTTTTCAGCATCTATTGATGTAATCATATGGTTTATATTATTAACATAAGTTTATACTCTTAGTTTGTTAAAACAACTCTGAACTCTTGGTATAGATTCAACTAGATTGATAATTTCTTAAAAGTGTATCCTACAGCTAGTTTTTTGAAAAGGATATTTATAAAATATAGCTAGTCTTTTCTTTCCCTCCTTTTATTCCCCCAAACTGAAAATCCATGGGACCATTTATCCCTGGATTTTTAAAGGGTCTCTGTTTTCTATTGTTCTATAAGCAGGATTTTTACACTTGGATCTCCTAACATTTTGATAACTATATTTCAGTATAAGTTGTTTACTTTGTAATATTATGTATTTTATTTTATGCATTTACAAATATTATTCTAAGAAGAGCTCCATGGATCTTATTAGACCAGAGCAAAAAAGATTAAGAATTCCTAACAATAAAAAAGATTTACTTCAGTAACTCCTTTCAAACAAGATAGGCATTTAATACTGAGAGAAGATCCCCATGAACACAGATATCCAACCCCTTCCCCCCCAAAAACCCTCACCATTATGGCCTCAAGTCTACAGGAAAATCAGTGAGATTGTTTATAGCTAAATTCTTAAACTTTACAGTATAGTTTCTAGTTTCTTGCCAATGAGCCCCTAATTCCTCAGGCTGTCCTACACTTACTTATTTTTTTTCCCGATAGTATTTTATTTTTCCAAATACATGCAAGAATGGTTTCAACATTCGTTTTTTCTAAGACTTTGTGTTTTAAAATTTTCTTCCTCCCTCCCTTAACTCTCTCCTACCAAGACAGCAAGCAATCCTATATAGGTTAAGAATGTGCAATCCTTTTATACATATTTCCATAATTGTCATATTTCTACACCAACTTTTTATGCTATTTTTTATGTAAACCCCAATAAAAATACAGTTGATAGACTGTTATACATATAGATTGTTAGCTGATAGCTGATAGACTTACCTCATTTGATGTAATAGATGTGTTAACTGAAAAGTGAAAGGCAAAACAAAACATATTTAAATATACATGTGGAGTTGATTTTTAAAGGAAATTATTTTGTGAATCCTTTCAAAAAATCACTCAACCTTAATTTGCCTTCACTGAAAATGCTTAGTTTCATTAATCAGTTTTGTTTCATCAAGTTCCATGTCGACCCTGGAATGTACATTCCATAATGTTCTAAAAAACCCAGTTTTTGCTCCGATTCCAGTGTGTATCATCAGAGAAGAAGAAAAACTGCTTTTTTTCTGGGTTTGTGAATGGTGCCTGGCACAGTGCTTCGATAGCTGTGGAATGTCTGCATAAATATTTCCCCTTTCTTTTTTCCTAAGGGAGCCAATGTGGAAGCACAGGCAAATAAGAAATGTAATGGAGGCATTTGTGCAAATCCCCAAAGAGAGTAGACCATTGGGCCCAAATACTAAATGCAGAAATTGGTACTGGCTGCCACCATGGCACAAGTTGAAATCTTCTTTATTTGTTTATTCTCAATCTTTTCTTAATCTCATGGACCCTCAAGGTATAGGGAAGCCTATATACTCCTCAGAATAATTTTGTAAATGTGTAAAATAAAATAATAGGAATAAAGGAAATTGTAATATTGGAAGTTATCTGTCTGTCTGTTTATCTATCTATCTATTTTAAAAAACCAACTAGTTCACTAATGCTAGATTGAGAACCGTAGGGTTAAAAGTCTAGTTCTATCTTAAACTTAACTTAACTTAAACTTAAACTTAAAAATTCATCCTCCTTTTCACTGATAATTAAAACTCAGGCTTTCAACTCCAGCATTTTTAGGAAATTTTAGGATATTTGAATACAAAGGGAACTTAGATATTTCTAATAGGTTGATAAAATATGAGTGAAAAGCCATTATTTACAAAATTCAGGAAGCTATTGGGGATATGTCTTAAAGAGAGAGAGGTATGTTCAAAATCATTTCCCTACGTATATATACTATATGCTTTGTTTTGTCTTTAATTTTTTGTTAACACTTCCGTTCCATGAAATCAGAAAGACCCAAGTTTAAATCATACCTCTGACATATACTTACCATGGGCAAGGATTGTTGTAAGGATCTAAAATATATATATATATATATATATATATATATATATATATATATATATATATATATATATAATATAAATATATAATACAAATATAAATATATATTATATAAATATAAAATATAAAGCATTTTATAAACTTTAAAGCAGTTATATAACTGTTAGCTACTCCTATTCCTTTTATTTCTGCTGCTTTTGATGTTACTGCTATTACTATTTCTACTACTACTGTTATTACCCTGTAACTAGTACTATGACTGGTACTATTACTACTGTTACTGTTAGTACTATACTGTTACTATTATTCTGTTACTCTGTTACTACTACTATTATTGCTATTGGCACTACTGCTATTGCTGCTGCAATACTACTGGTACTATTGCTATTACCACTATTATTACTGTTGTTGCTACTACTACTATTACTACTACTACCACTACAGTTACTACTGATATTACTGTTATGTTCCCAAAAAACTTCTAGCAAAGTTTCTGTGCGTGATTCTCCGTCCCCCCCTCATTTAATCAATATGCCACTGATGTAATTGGCAAGGTTTTCCTGGGATTTTCCTGGGAACAATGAAAGGCTAAAGATTGTTCAGGGTCAAAGAGCCAGCTGAGTCAGGTCTTATACCCAATTCTCCCTGACTGCAAGGCTGGACTCCTCTAAGTAGTATGTTGGAGTCAGTTTAAACCTGATGGAGAGCTGATAGTTAAAATTTCAGTGTAAGCATTTGCACCTCGAACAGAAAATCAGCAAACAAATCAACTTTTGATTGTTGTTGATTGCCCATACTTAAGAAAATACTAATGATTTAGATTTAATTTAAAAGCGTGTCCTGTGATACATTTTTGGAGAGCAAGTTGTTAAACATTTGAGAGCATCAGCACACCCCAGAACTTTACTAAGCTGTCTCCCTCCAGAGGGAATTAGTGAGAAATGGTGGATGAGATGGTAATGTGAACCACTATATAGCATTTCCAATTCCTCTGTTTTTATCTGCCTGCATTTTTGATTTCTTTCACAGGTTAATTGTACATTATTTCAAAGTCAGATTCTTCTTGTTCAGCAAAATAACTATATGATATGTATACATATATTGTATTTAACATATACTTTAACATATTTAACATGTATTGGTCTACCTGCCATCTGGGGGAGAGGGAGGGGGAAGGAGGGGAAAAATTGGAACAGAAGATTTTGCAATTGTCAATGCTGAAAAATTATCCATGTATATATTTTGTAAATAAAAAGCTATAATAAAAAATAAAATAAACAGAAGGGAAGTAGACTTGACCCAAAGAGTTCATCAGTATTGTGCCTGGAGTACTGAAATGTTAACTGGGGAAAAGATATAAGACAGGAAAGTTAATAATCTCAAGTTTCTTAGATTTTGAGATATTAGTGTGATGGTTAGGCAAAAATATTTACTGGGCAGTTGGAAATGAATCAAAGGTTAAGGATATGAACCTCATAGATATTATGGTTGCAATTCTGGGCATGGATACTATAAGAAAAAAAAGAAATAGAATACAGAGATAAGGGAAGCTGATAGAGACTTGTGAAAATCACAAAGATTGATTACCAACCAGGTGATGAATTTCTTCAGCCACAGCTACTCATGAAGACAGTGAGTCTTGAAAGATTTGTGAACTACATTGGTGGAAGGAGTTACCAGCTGAGTAAATTGTAGTATCATCTCTTATAAGAGGCTTTTCCTGATCCATCCACATATTAGTTCCTCTCATATTATTTTTTACTTATTTAGTTTATACATATATATAATATATATGCACCATATACTTGTATGTACACAGATATAGACAGATTATGCATCTTTTTACAGAAACTGGGATGGGAAGCTATGGGATGACAATGGGAGAAAGGTTAGATCTGAAATACAGAGTTCATGTGCCCAAAGGGCCATCAAACTTATACCCTTTGTCTCTATTGTATCTGTATCCCAAAGAGATCATAAAGGAGGGAAAAGGACCCACATGGGCAAAAATGTTTGTAGTAGCTAGCACTTTTCGTAGTAGCAAGACACTGGAAAGTGAGGGGATACCCATCAATTGGAGAATGGCTGAATAAATTATGATATATGAATGTAATGGAATATTACTGTTCTATAAGAAAGGATCAGCAGGAAGATTTCAGAGAGGTTGGAGAGACTTACATGAACTGATGCCAAGTGAAGTGAGTAGAACCAAGAGAACATTACACACAGCAACAAGATTATGTTATGATCAACTTTGATAGACTTGGATCTTTTCATCAATGAGGTTATTCAGGCCAATTTCAATAGATTTATGATGGAGAGAGCCATCTGCATCCAGAGAGAGAACAATGGGGACTGAATGTGAATCAAAGATAGTGTTTTCCCATTTTTGTTGTTGTTGTTTATTTGCTTCTGTTTTCTCTCTTTTTTTCTCTTGTGATCTGATTTTTCTTATGCAGCATGATAGATATAGAAATATGTTTAGAAGAATTGTACATGTTTAACTTATATTGGATTAAAGGGAGGGAGAAAAATTTGGAACACAAGTTTTGCAAGGATGAATGTTGATAATGATTTTTGCATATATGTTGAAAAATCAAAAGCTTTAATTAAAAAAAATAAAGTAGAGAGTTCAGGAATTAAGACTTTTGAACTGAGCTCTGACCTTGCTCAGTTTTAGCTTATTAAGTCACATTGGGCAAATCAGCCTTCCTATTTCAAAACAAAACAAAACACCCAAATAAGAACAAAACAAACAAACCTAAAATCCTCCCCTAAACCTTAAACCCAGAAACACTTCAGAGGGTTATATCCAAGACTGATCAATTAATGTCTAAGAAGTATTTAGAATTCTTTGGAATAATGGCCTTGTATCAAAAACTTTCATGGTCATATAGGAATGGGGCTTGTTCCCCCACTGCTATATCCTGGCATATTTATTCTGATCCACCCAAAAAAGTTCATTTTGAGGGTCTGTCAGATCTTACTTTTTGACTCAAAACCCACAGTTTAAAAGAAGTTAATAAAAGCTTTCTTTGTGATTACAAATGAATGTTATGGGAAGAAATTAAGTCAAGGCACACAGTGGTGGGTGGTAGAATCATACAGTGGAAAACTGTTCCATCTTTGTTTTAAAAAATCTATTTCTGCAGTATTGAGAAATTTTGTTTATGCAAAGCCTAGACTTTGGAGGGTTAAATGACTCAGTGGGTCAGCTTCCCATCCTGTCTTCTCTGTAGACCCCTCTGTAGTTTGAATGTATACAAATAAGAAAAAGAAGGGGAAAATGCTTTGGTCCAAATAAAACGTCCTTGCCAGGTTTCAACACTTAAGCCTTCTAGTCTTGTCCTGGAACAGTTGTACTGTTTGATCCCCACTTCTCATTTAAAGAACCCTGGAAAGTTGAGCCACATAGGCGTACAAAGGAAATCCTGTGAAGTGTCACCAGATTGATTGTTTGACCTATGGGCTCTGCCCTCTTCCTCCTCTCCCATGCCCATAGTTCCTGGAACCAGGTCCTGGACTGCACGCCAGAGCAAAATGAAGGGACAAGAGGAAGATGCTCCAATCACCTTTTCCTTTTTCCTGCCCTTGCCTCCCATTTTGATGAATGAGAAAGCTGAACCAATTAACCTTCATTTAAGAACATGTTTGGGAGCATCTTTTAAGAGCTGAAACACAAAGCTTTGCAATGAGCTTAATTTACAGGGCGCCAGACTCGATATTCTTTCTGTCGTACTCTATCAGGCCAGTCGTCAGCACAAAAGTTTCCCCTGCTTCTATTAATTAAATAAGGTTTTGCTCTGAGCCATTTCCTTCTGTGTGGGCTTGTAATAATAATAATAATAATAAAGAGTTGAAATACTCATCTAAGCATGAGAATTTCCCCTTCCCCCCTTTTGTCTGGCTTGTTGATTCCATCTGTATGGGATATTCCCAGGATGGAAATTCCTACGATGAAAGTTGGTAACTTGGTAACTTAGATCATAGGCTTACATAGATCTATAATATAGATCACAAGTTTAGAACTGGTCACATAAGGAATAAAAGATAGGATTTGAATCTAGGCTCTGTGACTCAAGTTCCCTTTCATTATATAGTCTAAAAGAGTTGCTTTCATATAATGTAATAGACTTTCATATAGTATAATAATAGTTGCCCAGGTGTACTTTCCCTTGGTCACACAGATGGTATTTGTCACAAATAGGTCTTCACCATATTAGGTCACCTTCTGGGAAATGATCAACAGGGGTTCAAAACTAATACTTTCTTACAGATTCCTGTGGAAGTCTGGGGAAGCCTGTGGACCCCTTCTTGGAATAAATTTTTAAAAATGCATAACAAAAAGTACATGGTATTACAAAAGAAAAGCAACTATATTAAAACAGAATGATCAAATTATTAAAACAAGCAAGTTCATGGATCCCAGGTGAAAATTTTTTGGATTATAGTCATTAACAAATTTTGTTACAGTGTTACAGTTACAATCATTTATTATAACTTTGCTTGTACTATTTTTCCTAACATCATGGTCCTCTTTGAGAATGAAGGACAAACAGCATGGTACAATTTAAAGTAACTTTCACCTCAAGGCTGAATATGCCCTTGAAGAAACTATCTTTATAATTGACTCTTGCCCTCACCTTTATGGCTACCATATCAAAACCTTAAAATGTCCTTGTCATGAGTTAATAAAATGCTATACAAATATTGATATTTTATTACCATACAATTCTAGACTCAAGACAAAGACTTCTACTACATCATCATTATTCTGAGTAATAGTAGACATTTATAATGCATTGAATCGTGGTATAATTTAGGATTTGCTATTTAAGGACTAAGCTATAAAATGGGTAGCAACACTGACGTTTTTAGCCTGAGGGCTCAACACTGAGCAGATTGATTCCCATTTATTTAGGAGACAGTCACTGACATTATGAACAAAAAATCTCATATCTCCTTCAAGTCCCTGGAAAGTTATATCTGTTTTCTGAAATATCATTGTTAGAGTCTGTAAAGACTTAACATTTCCTATATGGGGACCACAATCGGTTTCTGGGAGTCTAAGTCATCATGCCTAGTTAATGGTTTCATTTCAGCAATCTCCTAGGAGTCATCCATTTCTTTCAAAATAAAGCAGAGAATTGACCTTCAAGTCAATTCAACCCCATGATCACTTATTAAACAATTCCTGTGTATAGACTACTATTCTAGGAGCTAAGGAAGATAGTGATCTCTACCTTCAAGGAATTAATAATCTATTAAGGGACAAGATAGAAAAATAGATAATGATAATTACAATACCCAATAATGCTGACAAAGAATGGGGAACTTCAATTATTCAGACAGCTATAAAATTTCTCTCCTTCCCTCTTTTCTCCCCTGCCCCCCATCTCTGTCTCTCTCCCTTCCCCATCTACTATTTTTTCCATTTTGGGGGGAGTGGGGAAGTAATTGAGGTTAAGTGATTTCCCCAGAGTCACACAGCTAGTCAGTGTTTGAGATCTGATTTTAACTCAGGTCCTCATGACTTCAGGGCTGGCATTTTATTTACTGCACCTAGCTGCCCCAGGTAACAACTCTCTCTCTCTCTCTCTCTCTCTCTCTCTCTCTCTCTCTCTCTCTCTCTCTCTCTCTCTCTCTCTCTCTCTCTTCTCTCTCTCTTTTCTCTTTCTCTTTCTTTTTCTCTCTTTCTTTCTTTCTTTCTCTCCCTTCCTTCCTTCTTTTCTTTCTTTCTTCTTTTTTTTCTTCCTTCCTTCCTTCCTTCCTTCCTTCCTTCCTTCCTTCCTTCCTTCCTTCTTCCTTCTTTCCTTCCTTCCTTCCTTCCTTCTTCCTTCCTTCCCTTCCTTCCTTCCTTCCTTCCTTCCTTCCTTCCTTCCTTCCTTCCTTCCTTCCTTCCTTCTTTCTTTCTTTCTTTCTTTCTTTCTTTCTTTCTTTTTCTTTCTTTCTTTCTTTCTTTCTTTCTTTCTCCTTTTTCTCTCTTTCTTTCTATCTCTTTCTCTCTGTGTCTCTCTTTTCTTCTATTATCTAGAACCTTAGATTTTATTTTATTTTTCCAAATACATGCAAAGACAGTTTTCAATATTCCCCTTTGCAAATTCTTGTTACCAATTTTTTCTCTCTCTTTATCCTTTCCCTTTCCCCAAGACAACAAGGAATCCATTATAGTTTAAATATGTGCAATTCTTTTAAACATATTTCCATATTCATCATGCTGTGCAAGAAATACCTGATCAAAAGGGAGAAAAAGGAGAAAGAAAACAAACACACAAATAAACAACCACAATCACAAAAAGGTGAAAATACTATGCTTTGATTTACATTCAGTCTCCATTGTTCTCTCTCTGGATATTAACAGAACTTACAATGACAAGTCTATTAGAATTGTCTTGAATCACCTCATTATTGAAAAGAGCCAAGTCTATCTCAGTTGATCCTCACATAATCTTGTTTATGTATACAATGTTCTCTTGCTTCTGCTCACTTCATTCAGT
The DNA here is from genome assembly GCF_902635505.1 of Sarcophilus harrisii. Classification (NCBI taxonomy): domain Eukaryota; kingdom Metazoa; phylum Chordata; class Mammalia; order Dasyuromorphia; family Dasyuridae; genus Sarcophilus; species Sarcophilus harrisii. The sequence goes on from NC_045431.1 coordinate 93,819,687, forward strand.
ATCACTTCCCATAAGTCTTTCCAGATTTTTCTGAAATCAGCCTGCTCATAATTTCTTATAGAACAATAATATTCCACTACATTCATATAACCATAATTTTTTCAGCCACACAATTTCCAGTTCCTTGTCACTACAAAAAGAGCTGCTACAAACATTTTCACAAATGTGGGTACTTTTCCTTCTTTTATGATCTCTTTGGGATATAGACCCAGGAGAGACACTACTGTATCAAAAGATATGCACAGCCTGACAGCCCTTTGGGCATAATTTTAAATTGCTCTCCAGAATTGTTGGATTACTTTACAACTCCCCTAAGAATGCATTAGTATTCTAGTTTTTCGACCCCTTCTCCAACATAACTTCCTGTCATGTTATCCAAGTTGGAGGTATGAAATTGTACTTCAGGTTTCTTAATTTATATTTCTTTAATCAATAGTGATTTAGAATATATTTCATATTTTTAGATATAGCTTTACTTTCTTCATATGATGTTTGTTCACATCCTTTGATTATTTATCAATTGGAAATGACTTTCATTCTTATAAATTTGAGCCCTTTCTTTCTTTCGCAATTGGGGTTAAATGACTTGCCCAAGGTCACACAGCTAGGAAATGTTAAGTAACTGAGGTCAGATTTGAACTCAGGTCCTCCTGACTTCAGAGCTGGTGCTCTATCCACTAAGCTATCTAGCTTCCCCTTGAGCCACTTCTTTATATATTATCAGAAACACTGGCTATAAATTTCCCCCCATCCTTCAACTTTACTTCTAATCTTGGCTGCATTAGTTTTGTTTGTGTAAAACCTTTTTCATTTTATGTAATTAAAATTATCCACTTTGCATTTCATAATGTTATCCAGCTCTTCTTTGGTCAAAAATTTCTCCCCTCTCCATAGATTCAAGAGGTAGATTATCCCTTGTTCTCCTAAGTTTCTTATAATACTATAAGATTATATAATACTATAAGATTATTAAGTATATACTTATATACTATAAACCTTTATTGTTTAATCATGAACCCATTTCAACCTTATCTTGGTATAGGGTATTAGATATTGGTCAGTGTCTAGTTTTTGCCATACTGTTTTCCAATGTTTAGCTAATGATTTCATAACAATAATTTCATTCTTCAAAAGGTGAAGAAACCAATGAGGAGAAACTCTCTTCAAGGTCTAATTCTCACCAAAATGGAGGAAAGGTTGTAGAAATGAAAAGTATGGTAAACCTTGCAGAGGAGGGTGTTATTCTTCCTTCTTAGAGTTTATGGTAGTAAATAGAGGAAAGTCAGTTTATACAGTTTTTTTTTTTAATTGCATGCTCTTTTTGTAGTGACAAGGAACTGAAAATTGAGTAGATGCCCATCAGCTGGAGAATGGATAAATAAATTATGTTATATGAATGAAATGGAATATTGTCTTTGTCTTATAAGAAATGATAAGCAGACTGATTTCAGAAGAATCTGGAAAGACTTAATTGAACTGATGCTAAGTGAAGTGACAGAACCAAAAGAAAATTGTATGTAACAATAACAAGATTATGTAATCAACTGTGATGGACTTGGCTCATTTCAACAATGAAGTGATTCAAGGCAATTCCATACAAGTGTGATGAAAAGTGCTATCCACATCCCAGAGAGAGAACCATGGAGACTGTGAATAAATGTATAGTATTTTTACCTTTTTGTTGTTGTTGTTGTTGTTTGTTTGCTGCTTCTTTTTTCTATCTTCTTTTTCTCAAACAGGGAGAGAAGAAGATTTCCAAGAGTTCAAAAAAAAAGTTAGGATAGGGAGGATTCAAGTCCATGGTCTACAATTCTGTCAGGAAGTCAGAGTAGAAAGAATAAATAGCTCTCAAGAAAGTCTGAAGACAAACAAATGAAAAATCCATTTAAATGCAGAGTAAAAGTGAAAGCTAGGTGAATAAATATATATAGATTCCAAAGTTCCCCATCTGACAACAAATTTATATTTTTAAAAGATAATGCAGAAATTTAAAAAAAGCAAAGATTGCTAACAAAGAATGAACCTCAAAGTAAGGCATAGTATTATAAGATCAAAGATGGACTCGGATTAATACATAGGGAAAATGTGGGGATGACATGACGGAGCTACTCAGAGATGCTTAGTGACCAATTAAGGTGACACAAGATCAGAGGCAGGATTTGAATTCAGCTGGTCTTCTCACTGTGTTCTTCCACTATACCAGACAGGACATAAGTTCTGCCCTCATAATCTTTATTTTTCTTTTATACCATTCAAGAACATTCTGCTGTGGTTACATGCTGTTTTGTAAATCTACATGGTCTTCTGCTTCTTTAAGAACAGATTCATTTTGCCTTTTCTTGCAATATTTAGTCATACATGTTTGGATTCTTTGATCCAATCTGGAAACTATATCCCTTTCTGTAATAAATTAATTGATTTTCTTTCTCCTTAAATCCTTAGTAATTTCAGCCTTTATGGGGAAGGAAATAAGCTTTAATAAGTTCCTACTACGTGCAGGGCATGAAGTCCCCTTCCCCCTCCTCCCCCAGATTTCTCATTTGATTATATATAGTTTACTTTCTGATTTCCTCTTTTTAACATATTGGTTTCCCAGGGGGAAATTCCAAGTTATTTAACTTTCCTAGAAACTGGAAAATTCACATTTCGTAGATTTCAGTTTCTCCCTGAAGTGATTTATGGGGAAACAAAACTAATTCCAGCTGAATTGTAGGCTCATTTTTTTCAGGCTTCATGGACTCTTGGACAACTACATAGGGTGTCCTCTTCAGTTTCTTCTATTCTTCAATCCTTTAGCTGGGCTCTCTTGCAGCAGAGCCCACTTGCTGCCTACTTGCTATTGCAGCCTGAAAAACCTGCCTTTTGGTTTTCCACCAGTGAGAAAAGGAGGGGTAGATGTGAATTTTGTTGTAAATCTATGGATGGCTTTGTACAACTGTGTTGCTGTGGACTGGTAGATAGCGATTGGGAGTGGGCATACTGAATAAATTTAGGAGGTAGAACTTTGCCTTTGCTCTTACTTCATTGAATTCTTACTTTACTCTATTTCTTGATGCCCTAGAATAAGGAGATAGTTAAATTGTTCTATCCCTTGTTGAAAATTCCTATTTTGAGAGATTATAGAAGTTATGAAAATCAAAAAAGACATCTCGTCCTCCATTTTGTTGGACAAATCCCCAGTCACGTCCCCAGATAGTCTAATGTAAGGGTTTGTAATCTTGCTGTGTGTGCCATGGATCCCTTTAGTAGTTTGAAGAAACCTATGGATGTCCTTTAAGAATTAAATTTTTACTCTGCCCAAAGAACTATCAAATTGTGAATATGTTTTGATGCAGCGATGTCTTTACTGGGTCTGTATCCCAAAGAGGTCTTAAATAAAAGGGAAAAGGAGCCACATGTACAAAAAATGTTTGTAGCAGCTCTGGAACTGGAAACTGAATGAATACTCATCAGTTGGGGAATAGCTGAATAAGTTATGGTTTATAAATGTAATGTAATATTATTGTTCTATAAGAAATGATTAGCAGTATGATTGCATAAAGGTCTGGAGATACTTACATGAACTGATGTAAGTGAAGTGAGTAGAACCAAGAGAACATTGTATACAGCAGCAGCAAGATTATGTCATGATCAATGTTGATGGACTTGGCTCTTTAAAACAATGAGGTGATTCAAGACAATTCCAATAGATTTGTGCTGGAGAGAGTATTCTACATCCAGAGAAAGGACTATGGGGGATTGACTGGGTCACAACAGCAAATCATTTTTCCCTTTTTGATCTGATTTTTCTTGTTCAGCATGATAAATGTGGAAATATGTTCAGAAGAATTGTACATGTTGAACTTAAAATGGATTATTTGCTGTATAGGGAAGGGGGGAACAAGAGAGAAACATTTGAAATGCAAAATTTTGCAAGGATGCATGTCAAAAATTATCTTTGCATGTATTTTGAAAAATAAACTATTATAAAAATAATTCTATTTTTAAATTCACAAAATAAAATACATGAACTCTTTTGCTTTTGTTTTGCTAAGAAGGACTTTTATGCTATAAAGATAGGACAAAAATGTTTTGATGTTTTAAATTTGATAGCCACAATAACTAAGTAAATAAAAAAAAATACATATGGATGCCTTAGATGAATTCAAATCAGTAAGTACAAATGAAGTATATTCTGGTGTACTCAAGAGTGATTATAGGATTGGAGGAGGGACAGATTTGAATTTTGTTTTCTTTTTATAATGTGAGAGAATAGACTATGAAAGATGTAGGACAATGAGTTTAAATTAAATTTCTGTAAGAAATTTCAAACTAATTATTAGAGAGAGAAAGAGCTAGAAAAAGGAGCAGCCATGATGGAGAGCCAGGATGACTTAATCAATAATGGATCATGTTATGATGACTTTCTTTCTTCCTTTTTTTTTTTTTTTGACAGAATTACTATATTGGCAGATAAGAGGATTGTTACAGATATAGATTTTAAGTTAGATTTTAGCAGATAATTTAGTAAGATTTCTCATACTATTATTGTGGGAAAATGTTGTCATTTTCCAGTCATGTCTGACTATTTGTGACTTCATTTGGGGTTTTCTGGGCCAAAATATTTGAAGGTTTTCCAATTTTTTCTCTAGCTTTTTTATTAACAGAAGAGGAAACTGAAACAAATAAGGTTAAGTGATTTGTCTAGGGTACATAGCTTGTAAATGACTGGGATCTTATTTAAACTTAGGAAAAAGAGGCTTCTTGACTTCAGGACCCTTTAAGTTTGGAGCTATTTTTACAAATGAGGAAATTAGGCATTAAGTAACTTGTCAAATGTCACATATCTAGTAAGTGTCTAAGGTAGGATTTGAAGTCAGGTTTTTCTTACTCTAGCTCCAGCGCTGTATCCATTGATCCATCAGCTGCTTCTTGGACTCCAGTTTCCTTATCTATAAAATGAGGTAAAGAGACTCTCTATATAGTCTCTAAGGTCTCTTTCATGTCTCATTCCATGATCCTATGATCTTACACTTTGCAAAAGTGTGTAAACAATTTTTGATAACAACCCCATTGAGGTTTCTCTAATAAACTAACTGTTACACTATTCAATGAGCACCTGTGTAGCTTGATACAATCAATCAACAAACATTTATTGAACATGTACAATTTACCAGGCACTGTTCTAGGTGTTAAAACAAAAACAAAAATGAAAACTTCCTGTTAAGTTTTTTTTTTCTATCAGGGGTGAGATAAGTATACGGGAACATCTAGCTTCAGAATCTTTGCAAAATGAAGATTTCATTACAATTGTTTTCCTACAGTGATCATAAACTGGATGTATTTTCCTCATTATGTTAAATGCTCAAATGAGCAACTTATACTGTGGATAATTTATTTAAGTCTATACAGATAGGACTGCTCTGATTTTTCTATCTCCAGATCTATTACTTCTTCAGTGTAAGGAATGTCCAATGAAAGAATTTTTATCTTCTTTTACAGATCAGCACTATCTCTCATAACTCTTATAGAATTGCCTGAGACACTTAGCAGTAAAGTGAATTGTTCAGGATCACACACTAAATTTTTATTTTTTTTTCATTTTATATTTTATTTTTATTTTGAGTTTTATTAATATCCGATATCTTCTTTTTTTTTTTTCTTTAAAGCATCTCACTAAGGTCATCAGAAGCATCTTTCTTTTCCCCATCATCTTCATCTCTGTTAGTTCCATTTAAAATTTTGTTTTTCCTTTCATTTCTAAGAGCTGTACTTCTTCAGTTTTCATAAGTCCAGCATCTCACATAGAGGACTTCTTCCTTCTGCCCAGTGTAGGATCACAAAGCTTTTTTGGAGTGGTCATATGAGGGAACTTGTGGAACCCTTTATCAGAAATTTTCAAGGGTGAAGAGTCCTTTTCCTGTTCTTTATAGGACTGATAAACCTTCCCATCCTGTTCTACTCCACAATTCCTTTTTCTTTCTCTCTTCATCAGTTGTCTCCGTGAAATGCTCTAGACAGACACACCCCACTGCCAAGATATTCTAGGATCTTTTTTTTCTCTCTAGATTTACTAAAGTCCAGGGCTATATTGCATCCCTCTCTGGAGCTTTACTGCTGTCATGACTATTTCCTTCCTGCAAGGCCCAGGCAGCTGTCTGATATATTGGCTGTGGTCCAGTGAGGAAGGAGAACAGGAACTGGATTTCAGAGGCCAGGCTTGGGAAAAGAGCACACACAAGGCAAGCTAGAAGTATGGTGTGTTCCCTCCCCATCTCCAGCTCCCATATCAAGAGTTGGATGTACTATATTCTTCTTTGTGGGAATAATTGCTCTCCATCAGTCAATCAAGAGGTGTTTGTTGTTTCTTATCTTCCAGGTCTTGTGTTAGAGCGTACAAAGAAAAGAAAATAGTCCCTGTCCTCAGGAAACTTACTTTTTCAAATTTATTTTTTATTAAAACTTTTAAATTTTCAAAACATATGCATGGATAATTTTTCAACATTAACTCTTGCAAAACCTTGTGATCCAATTTTGCCCTTTTCCCCCTACCTCCTCCCCTAGATAGCAAGTAATCCAATATATGTTAAAGATGGTAAAAATATATGCAATATATGCATACATATTTAAACAATTATCTTACTGCACAAGAAAAATCGAATCAAAAAGAAAAATGTGATGACCGTGTATTTAAAATTAACCGGAGTCAGGAATTCAGGTTAAGAGAAAATCTTCGATCTTTATTCTCTGTGGAGGTGAAGAAGGATCAGAGATGAAGAGGGATCGCGACAGCAATGTGAGCAGCTGCGACAAGACACCAGCCAGCAGTCTCTCCCCACCCCTCTTCTGCCCCTCTGCCTCCACCCACCAAAATCATCCTTTCTTATACAACACATCAGGACTTGCACAAAAAGTGGGCGGGGCCGTTCTTCTCCAAGCATATATATTAATAGAGTATGGTCCAATTACTATTTAGCCTCATGTGCTTGGGACTTCAGTGCATCAACTCGAACTTCAGCCCATTACAGAAAAAAATGAGAAAGAAAATCAAATTCAAGCAAACAACAACAAAAAGGGTGAAAATTCTTTGTTGTGATCCACACTCAACTTTACAGGTGTAGATGGCTCTCTTCATCACAACATCATTGGAACTGGCCTGGATCATCTCAGATGCAAAAAGCCACATCCATCAGAATTGATCATTGTATAATCTTGTTGTTGCCATGTATAATGTTCTCCTGATTCTGCTCATTCCACTTAGCATCAGTTCAGATAAGTCTCTCCAGGCCTCTCTGAAATCATGCTGCTGATTGAGGAAACTTACTTTTTAATGGGAGATGCAAACATATACGTAAGTGGGCATTTAAACACTATACAAAGTAGATAAAAAGTAACATGTTAGCACTTTTAAGATTTCAATATTTGCTACATCAAAGGTGGTATGCTTTTAATCAAGGTGATTATGAATGAGACTAATTCCTCATATGCATATATTCAAATATCCCCTTCCCTTGTACTTTTCATTGGTTTCTATGCATGTCTCAATTGTCACATCCATCTGTTTTGGAAACATTCGCCGAGGTCCTTTCTTCTATTTTTGGATGATGCTGGTGTTTCTCTCACTCAGAGATCACCAGATCTGTTTTGTAAGATCAATGGGAATCATAACATTCCACAAAGTATCACTGTTACTCTGGTCCTATGCCACACTTATCCCAGTAATGTACATAAGATGTGATGCTATATTTTCTTTTAGAGCTAAAGAAAACACTTCTAGCCAAACTTCACTGCAATATTTCTGTCTCAGGTTATAAATCACCTCATGTTTGCTTCCCCATTGTCTGCTGAAGTTAAATATTTATAACCTCAGATGAGCTAGGAAGACCGGGCTTGAAGTTCTCAAGGTTGTGCTAAAACCTTGGGATTTGTTTGAAGTCTGCTGTACACCAATATGGTGACAGCTGGTATAAGGAAAAAGATGTCTTTGTGTAAAGAGGTCTGGAAAACTGGATTCATTATCAGGATACAGAGTGGTTCTCCTTTTTATATATGATGTATATTTATCTCTGTACCCTCTAAAGTGATGTCACAACTTGTAGTGAGCAGCCAGGTTAATCAATTAGACCCAAAGAATATTGATTGAATAGGGGATTATTGTCAGCAAGGATGGAGAATGCTATTGCGTGCTGAGTGGTTTTGGCTCTGAGATGTGGTAGAGTAGAAAGAACATTGGACTTGAAATCAGGAGGACGTGTATTAATCTAGATACTTATCTAGCTGTGTGATGCTGTGTAAGTCATTTACTCCTTTTTGATCTTTGATTCCCCATTTTTTAAGTGAAGAGCTTAGAATCTCTTTAAGATCCTTTCCAACTTTAAGTCTATTTCCCTGTGATATCATAAATACACAAATGGTTCATTTTTTGAAATTTCTAGCTAACATCAACCTAGGGGTGACACATAGGCTGATAAAACTGGGATCCAAAACAATCTTGGCAAATTGGAATTAGAGCACAGAAACAAATTAAATGGGTTGAGAGGGAAAAAATAGAACATCTTTCTCTTGGGTTAAAAATTGCACAAATATCAAAAGAAATACTTGCTTAGGAAGCAATTCATGTGCAAAAGACTTGATGATTTTGGTAGGATGAAAGCTCATTATGGGTAAGTATTGTAATCTAGCAGCCAACAAAAGCTAGTGTACTTGTTGGCTTATTACCACAATCACCACCACTAATGTTATTACTGCTATCACCAATCGATTAACAACTACTTACTACTATTAATACTATCTATTAAGTCCTACTTCAGTTAGACTACCACCATCACTATCACCAATACCACTAAACTTTCTATTTCCATCAATTGTTTACTCAGTACTATTATAACAACCATCACCACAACCACAACTACTACTACCACCATCACCAACACTACCTAATATAATTACCACTATTCACTACTAAGTACTACTACCATCACCATCCCTACCATCCCTACCACTGTTGCTACTGCTCTTAGTAGTACTACTATTCAATGATTCCACTTCTTCTTTCTTCATCACAACTATTAGCTTGTTTATATAGTGCTTTTACATTTATAAAGACATTTATTTCAAATGATCCTTCCAACAACCTTATGAGGTAGGAGAACAAGTATTCTCAGCCCTATTTTATGGATGAACACGAACCACAAAATTAAATTACTTTTTCCAAATTGCATAGTGCCAGGGCTTGGCTCTTTAACTACAGATACTGATATTTTCTCAATGTAATACTTCACCAGTCATTCTACAGTCAGAAGCATTATGAGTCTCAAATTCTGAGCACCAAATTTTGGCTCAGACCTTGACAAGCTTCAAGGTATCCTGAGTTGGGAAACTAAGATGGTAAGGGCCAAATCATGTCTGAAAGTAATTGAAGATTCTAGGGCAGTTTAACCTGAAAAAGAGGAGAGTTAGAAGAAACACTGTTATGGTCAACAAATATTTGAAAGTTGTCACATGGGAGAAGGATTAGATTTGTTGGCAGGTATCTATTTAAAATGGGGGGAGGGCTTTCTGACAATTATAGTTGTCAAAAATGGTGTTGCTTCATGGAATAATGAGCTCATTATCATAGATCTCTCCAATGATTTCCCCCCTCATGTTGAGATTAGACAACTATCTGTTAGAAATCTTGTAAAGAGGATTTGTGATTTGATTAAGGATTAGATTAGCAGCCTCTGAGATCCTTTACAGTTCTGGGACATTAGACATCAGAATTTTGACCAAGAGCAGCACCAGCAAGCTAAGTAAGCTAAGTATACATATAATATGAGGGCATATTAGGGCAGCAATAGGTTGTAGGGAAGGTAAGCAAACGTAAGTCACAATGGCACATAAGGCAGAGGAAGGTAGGGGATCCAGAATCTATGTAGGTTTTAAGTTGTGGGGGAGAGAGTTCAATGAACTCTCTTGCATATGAGGAGCAAGTGTGAGGCTGGCAAGAGAATATATTTTCTGTACTGATAGAAAAATAGTGAGGAGACTTTGATAGTAATTTATTTTGTGTCTCAGCTTCAGTTAATTTCATTCCCTTTTTACTTTGGTGCTAGACAATCCTATATTGCCTGACTCAGAGGTATCTATAAGTGATAATAACAATAGCCATAATTGTCACAGCACATTTAGTTTTTCATTTCCTTAGTGCATTAATCTTCACAACAACCCTGTGACTCATAGATGCTGTTAATCCCCCCATTTAAAGCAGAAGAAACAATCAGAAAATGATTAGGTGACTTCCTTAAGGTCACACATCTACTGAGTATCTGAAGTAGGATCTGTCCTGACTCTAAGTCTAGTCTTTAATCCACAGCTGTATCAGGTGAATGTGAAAGGTCATCAGCTCCTCAGGAGTGCAGGAGTGTGGAAAAGCGGTTTTCTGGCAAGTGTGTGAAGAAGCAAAAAAAAAAAAAAAAAAAAAAAAAAAAAAAAAAAGAAAGAAACCCCCCCCCAACTTTAACAGATCTGAATTCTGCCTTTATGGAAGGTATATTCGCAGTGTGAGAGAGAATAGTTTTGTGCCTTGGGGCCAATAACTTCCTGTATGTGGTAGAAAGATAAGACATGTATGTTAGCAATCACAGCTCAGCTGGGAGAATTCAAAGTTATAGAAGAAGTCTTACTCCTAGCACAGCCTGGTCCCATTTCCTGAAGACTCCTGAAGGTCCCATTAGCTGAATCACAAGGATGGATGGGACCTTGGTGGCCATCTAGTCCTACCCCTACCTGAAAATGAGAAATCATCATTCAGCTTTTTCTTGAAAATCTTAGAGGAAAGTGAGCTCACTATTACAAGGACAGCCAGTTCTATTTTGGGGCAGCTCAGATGATTAGGAAATTTTTTCTCCTGAAGTCTTTCCTAAACTTGCATCTTTGTAATCTTTACCAATCATACCAATCCTACACATTATGTGCTCTGAAACTATGTATCACTTGTCCCAGAAGAGAGAAATGTCTACTCCCTGTAGCTGCAGAACTGGGTCTAGGGTGGGGTGTAGTGGTGCTGGTGATAAATCTCAGAGGAATGGAAGTGGGTGAAGAAGGATTAAATAATTATCTCTATAAATTTATGACCTGTCTGAGTTAATATCTTTAGAAAATATTTGATGGAATCTCACTAGGCTCAATACTAGACAATGACTAGTCATTGTCTATATATTATTATATGACTATCATATGCCTTATATATAATGAAAGCTTTTACTTATTTCATTCTTTGTACTTTATCTACTGTTTCACAGAAATCTTCTTTATTTTCAAAGTAGTTATGTGATATAAGTAATGTGCATTTGTGTGTGTGTGTGTGTGTGTGTGTGTGTGTGTTTGCATGCATGTGTATGAACTAATATCTCAATTTTCTAGATTGGAGAAAGATGGTGATGCAATAGAGTAACTTCTTCCAAAACCTTGCTTTCTGGCTCCAAACCCTGTATCCCTTACACTGCACCACACCTGCAGCTCAAGAGTTAAATATTCTTCAAACACCCCTTCCTGACTGGCTAGATGAAAAAGTTGATGATTCTGGTTTCTACATCTAACAGAAGGTAGAAAATTAAAGCAACTATCTATGCTAATCAAACAAAAGTCATTTCCTTGCCTAGGGAGCCCTGACAAGGATTATTTCTCTATTAGGTGCTAAGGTCACATATAAACAATAAATTATGGTCACTTGGTTTACTCCCTTTGGGACAGAATAAAGCAACCTAAATGCAGATATGTGACTTGGAGGGGAAAGGCTCTCTGTCTCATTGCTGTTATGATTCCCCTGAGCTATCTAGTTTCTCAACACAAAATATCTTGCCAAAACGCAGCTTGCTTTTCTCTATCCTTTAAAATATATACCAGCAAACTTTTTGAAAGAGTTGGGCTCAGTTGTTTGTGACTGCTTTTCTTCCCCTTCTCTATCCACCCTCCTTGATGAGACTGTCTTGCTGTTTCAGAAAAGGAGATGGCTATAGGCCCAAGGCTCATAGCTTTCCACCAACAAGCTCATTTCTTGCCTCACAAACCACCAGGTTTCCTCATGGCTTAGCCCACCATTCAGAGCAGTGAAAGAAGATGAAAAGGAGACTCTTATTTTTGGTTCTGCTGCAACTGTTTTCAAGATGGGAAGGGGGAAGTATGTTTCTTGTATAAATACTGGCATATTCTGTAGTGTGGTGAGTATTTTAAGCCACAGCTTCTTTATTTTATTTATTTATTTTTTTATTATAGCCTTTTATTTACAAGTTATATGCATGGGTAATTTTACAGTATTGACAATTGCCAAACCTTTTGTTCCAATTTTTCCCCTTCTTCCCCCCACTCCCTCCCCCAGATAGCAGGTTGACCAATACATGTTGAATATGTTAAAATATAAATTAAGTGCAATGTAAGTATACATGTCCAAACAGTCTTTATTTTAAAAAATATATATATATTCCCTGTAGCATTGGAATAAATTGGAGGTGGAGTTAGGGGATAAGATAGAGAACATTGATCTTCACGTGGTGGTATTTTTCTCAACCATGAGGTTACTTAAAGTTTAATTAATAAATGTTAGGTTCACAAATCTGTCTTTTAATTATGGTAATATTTTAAACTATCATTTTGTTCCAATAAATTCAAAATGTGCATATTTTCTATTTATAGAGTGGTCTAGCTTATGTTTTCTCCTAATAAAATGTAAGCTCACTGAACGCAGACACTAATTTTTTTTTTTTTACAGTTGTAGTCCCTGAACTTGGCAAAAAGTGAGCACTTAATAAATGTTTATTAAATTAAGTTGTATTATAGACTCATACAGGATTAGCTAGAGAAGGCTGACTTTGGACAAACTAAATATGTATGCAAAATCCTAAGTATAGATCAAATATGTGAATTAAGGAGGACCTAACAGATGACTGATACTTGAATTAATATGACTGTCAATTAAATAAGAAAAACCCAGACACATATTCAAAGAGTGATTAGGTCAGTAGATGATAATTCTGTTCCCCCAGACATAGAGGATAGGAGGATTCATGTCTCTATTGATACCAGTGGCTAGAAAGTTAAATTTGTATTCCACAGGAACCATTTTTGATATTATTAATGATAAGTTCCCAGAGGGAATTTTCATCTACTATTACTTGACCAAAAGAAAAGGAATCACAGAATTCCAGGTAAAACTGTATATTAGAGTGGCCAACAATTAATACATGTATTGAATGTTTGTTAATTATTAGTTAATAAGATTCTTTATGTTTATTATTTTGGACTTCGCACACTGCCCTAGGTGTCAGGGTCAATGAGTTCAGTTTCAAGTGGGAGAGCTATACTTGGCTTTATTTTTGGCTTGAGAAATTGGATCAAAGTTCAGATTCATATTTACTTATAGTTCCTTTTGGACATAGTAATAGGCAAGTGGGTGGCACAGTGGATAGGGAACTAAGCTTGGAATCAGGAAGACTCATTTGCCTGAGTTCAAATCTGGCCTCAGACATTTACTAAGTGTGTGACCCTGGGCAAATCACTTAACCCTCTTTGCCTCAGTTTCCTCATCTGTAAATGAGTTGGAAAAAGAAATAGCAAACCACTCCAGTATCTTTGCCAAAAAAACCTCCAAAATTCTAAGCGAGGATACAATTGAAAAATGATTCAACAACAATAACTGAATGTAGCAAGTCTATAAGTAGTATGGGTAGAATGAAAAGTGGAATGTTACATAGGCCTAGGGAAGCAGAAAGAATACTATATTTTGATTATATTTTCCAAATCAAAATCTTAGCACATGATCTGACAAAGGACTTTCCTTCTGTGAATGTATATAAAAAGTTTGTGTTCTTTACTTGAAATTGGGATTATGATAGAAAACCAAGGGCATATGGCTACCGAGTCGACATTCATTTTAGGGGTAGAGATATGAATAAATGGATAAATGAAAACATATATATTAAGCACATACTATGTGTAAGTGTACTGTGCTAAGTACTGGGTAAATAAATAAATAGGAAAGTAAAGAATTCTTGATCTGAGCACAGATTCAAATAGGGAAAACTATACATATAAAAATTCATAAACAGAATAAGTAGAAATTCATAAATAGAAATGCTCAAATAGTCTTTTGAGTTTAATGGCAAGACAGATGACAAGCCCGAGAATTGTGGAAGTCACAATGTCAGGAGACATGGTAAAGTCTGGTCATCATAGATGCACAATAGTAAACCATGGAAAAATATTTAGATCTGAAAGTTACTTCAGAGATCATTTGGTCTAATACCCCATTACTTTGTATGCAAGAAAAATGGGCTTCAAAGAATATCAATAAATCACCTAAGATCATACATACAGTAAGCAACAGAAGTGGAAATCAATCCCGGGGACACTTATTCTAAATTCAGCAGCATTCTTCCCATTATGCAATAATGTTTCTGAGTTATTAAACCCTTAAAAACGAAATTCATTTTTATCTTCTTCTCATAAGATACCTAAAATATGCACACTCATTGAATTGTAGAAAATTACAAAATGCTAATTTTCCAGATGCATATTTCTTGATAGAAGCAAAACAAAGCAGAACAAAAGTAAGTCCTAAAAGATTTTTAGATTTTTTTTTAAAAAAATCTTTTCATTAAAACTCTTATGATTTAATAAAATCCACAACCAATGAGAAAATCCTTTTTAAAGATTACATTAATATTACCACACTTAATCTTAGTCTAAATAGGCAAGAAACATAATAATAATGTCTACATTTATATAGTACTTTCAAGTTTGAAACTACTTTACCTTTATAATCTCATTTGACAATGTTTCTGAGAGGTACTATTATTATCCCAATTTTACTGAGGCCCACAGTGGTTAAATTACTTGCTGAGGGTCATACAGCCAATTAATGCCTGAAGTATAATTTGAATCCAACGTTTTCTGGCCCTGAGGTGAATGGAAACTTTATTGGTTGAAAAATTTGTTAAGTTCTTCAGATAACTATTTTGAGTTTTCTCACTACTTAAATGTGCAAAAGATATATGAAATTCATAAAAACAAGTAGAAAGTATATTATTAAGTTCTGACTCCTCTGAGAGAAATTGAATATAATCCTCCTCTTGGCCATGAAAATCTCATTTCTTTCTCTTACAATTTGATTTGTTTCTTTGGCAACAGTCTCAGTGCATTACTTGAGTGGTGTTTGTATGAGCTGTACACAGCCAATATACCTGTGAGCCAATATATACTATCATTAGCACTCATGGGGTTGGGGCATATGAGGGTACAGTATTATTCACTTAATGACAGTCTCTGTGGTAGCTGATTCCATTTAGCAAAATAAAGAATAAAATGAGGGGGGGCACTTTGGAACCAGAATAGAAGTCTCATAATTGTGCTTTTTGAGTATGGACACAATAGATGAATTATGCTGAGAATTTTGTTGTCTCCTATGTTATCTTGTATCTTTATCTACTCTGCATTTCATATGCCATTTAGCAGTGTGTGATTGGTAAGGGAAGATATATAAAATATTAATAAAGCAAAGGAATAAGATCAAAATGAAAGATACACAGAAAATTTTAGAATAGTTTTTGCTCAACTTAACTATTTGCAGATCTCTCTCCTCACTGCAGACCTCTCTTCTCACTACAGCTCTATGAGAGAGAGAAAATACAAAAATGGAGCCTTAATATGAGTAATAGCTGTTATTTACACAGCACTCTTAAAATTCCAAATAGCTTTATTATATTTTTCCTCTTTATATTGTTATTATGTATGAATCCTTTGTAGGGTTTTCTTGCCAAAGATACTGCAGAGTTTTGCCATTGCCTCCTCTAGTTCATTTTACAGATGAGGAAACTGAGGCATAATGGTGAGATTTGAACTTAAAAAGAGGAATTTTCCTGGTTCCAAGCTCAGTGCTCTATCCACTATACATCTAAAAAGCAGTAATTTAGCTTCAACTTCTTTGTGTAGTTTGGAATGAAATTATAGAAATGCTTATCACACACAGATCCTCATTTTTTTTGTCCAATGAGGCAAGTCTTTTGTAATAATGATGAAGAGCAGTCAGATTCAAAGAGGAATGCAAAGGGGGGCACTAAAGTGTACATAAAGGTCCCTGTGGGTCACATATTGATTAAAAAACACCTCATATTAGCATGATTTTTTTATTATATCTTGTCAAGTTAAGTAAGTTAAATTACATCTAAGTTTAGATTAACATCTTATTAATTACATCTAAGTTAAGTTAAAGTTAACAGTTTTTGGCCTATTCATTTAAATTTTAATATTTTGTGGAGAGTGGCAGTATGTACTGCATCGTTGCAGTAAGGTATCAAGGCTCCATAACACATGGGGGGAAAAAAGCACACCATGAATAAAATACAATGCACTCAACAATTCTATATGGGCCTGTGATTTTACCAGGGTGGGCCACAACTTACCTGATTCCCAATACAAATGCCTTCTCTCAGTTTATTATGTCCTATTTATCCTGCATGTATTTTATTTCACTAGATAGTTGTTTGTAGTTCATTTTCTCCCTTAGACTGTGAATTCCCTGAGACTAATGGTTCTTGGTTCTTTTGTTATTTTGCCTTTCTTTGCAATCCCAGTACTTAATAAAGTATCTGGCACAACAGGCACTTAATACTTATTGGGATTGACAACTCTCCCTCCATGACTTCATAATTCCATTTAGTTCCTATCCATGTTTTCTGTAAATCTTCCATTTTAGAGAACCCAAAAATATTCTTCTATTTCATGAGTATCAGTACAGTTTTTGGCCTATTCATTTATTATTTGCATACTAATGCAAATTAGTATTTGCATTGTATTAAATGAGCAAGTCACCTCTGGGTTTATATGTATCTTTGGTAATTTTTATGCCATTTCTTACATATCTAGCATCTTTATAACCTTCCTTCCAGTCACCTGTAATTTTGATTGTTCTGCTCTTGTGGAATTCCATGATTCACATACATATTACATCTCCATAGGGAATTCTCACATGGTAGTCAGAAAAAATGATGCAAGGACATTCTCAAGATCTCAGGAACTTTTGAATTGATTGAATGACATGGGAGACACTATCACAGGACTGCTCAGTATGATGTGCCCTCATCAGAAAAGATGCTGTGCTCTATGAGCAAAACAGATTTGAGGGAGCTCAAAAGAAATGCAAAATGCTCAAAGTTAGTGAATCAACACCAAATATTCACAAGGACTATTTGTGTCCAACCTGTGAGAAAGCATTCCGAGCTCATACTGGTCTGATCAGCCACAGTTATACATCTTATAACTTGACTCTAACATGTTATTTTTTCTTTTTCAAAAATGAAGGACAACTAACCCACATCTTTTGAAAAATGTTGACTTTAAGACTATGAACTACTAAGGCAATAATGGTCTTGTATCATTGAAAAGACTTTTGAAGTTTCTCAAACATGATCCAATCCAGTCTTCTCCGATTCCATTTGTGTTGGACTCATTATCTAAAATGCTTATTAAAGCTAGATTTGTGAGTTCATGTTGGTATGTTCTTTTACATACACAAATACTTACCATCTAACTCAACAGGCTATCCACACAACTAACTGCTCATTGTAATGTGCATTGTAGATACATACATACTGGGGAGGATGTTATTTTTCATTTGGTGTTAAAGTCTGATGTGTTTTGCTATTCTAATCTCTTTCAAATGAATTTACCCATGAACAAGATAAGTCATACATCTGCTGAGTACAACTATGTACAAACATATATTTGTACAATAATAAAGATTCAAAGAAGGATAAATTTTTAATATTCATTAACTTTTAAATTTGCTTACATTCTTAAGTCAATCATATAGCATGTCATGTCATTGTTCCTATCATCCTCCATTTTCTTCTTCCTGCTCTCTAACATAAATAATCTTTCCAATTCTTGCCAACTAAGATTTTAAAAGAATTAACTTTAATTTTCTGACTTTGTTGTTTAAGGCGTGTGTGTTTGGGGAAGGGTGGAATCTACCCGTGATTTATTTCATCAGTGAGAAAAACAAAACCTGAAACTCCTTTCCTTGATTCAGATCAATCTCAATGACTCATTTCTACTATATAGTTTTAAGAGAGATAAAGCTGGGATTATAAGAAGTTAAGTTATTATAACTTTCCCATGGCCAGTACTAGGCAAAGGCAAAATTTGAACATGGATTTTCCTGGATCCAAGATAGACCTTCCATCCACGATATCATAGTAGATGGAAAATTCTGATTCTTTTGTATTATATACACTCTATCATACTGCCTCCCTAACAATATCACTATGAATGTAGGTGGGAAATAATTATGTAAATATCTACCAACTAATTTATTTATTTATTCATTTATTTACTTTTCTTTTTGCATATATATATATATGTATTTTAAATTTTTAGTTTTAATTTTTATTTCCAAATTTTTTCCTCCCTCCAGCCCTACTCCCACTCATTGGGAAGGTAAAAATATGATAATTATATATATGAAGTCATACAAAATTAGCCATGTTTTGAGAAAAAAGCAAAAATAATAGAGACAAAAAACTGCTTCAATCTATACCTCTGAGTCCATCAGTTCTTTCAGAGATGGAAAGCATTTTTCATTCTTGAGTCCTTTAGAATTGTAGCATCTCATTATAATAATCAGTTACTAAGCTTTTCAGTTTCTTTCAAAATACTATTTTCACAATATTGCTGTCTTGATGTACATTGTTCTCCTGATTCTGCTCACTTCTTATAAATTCATATGCTTTCCAGGTTTTTTCTGAAACCATCCTCTTAAACACTTTTTAAAAATTTAAATCAAGCATTTATTTTCTGTTCCATATTCTTTCTCTTCCTCTATTGCTTCCCTCTTCTTTGAGAAGACAAGAAATACCATGCTTGTTTCACGTGTCATTATGTAAAACATTGTTCTGTATTAGTCAAGTTCCAAGGGGAGGGGAAGCAAGAAAAATAAAGGAAAAGATTAATCTGAACTTTAAATCTATAAGTTCTTTATCTGAAGGTGAATGGAATTCACCTTTGGAATTGTGGTAGATCATTCTATTGATTTTAGTGTCTATGTCTTTTCCAATAGATTATTGTTGCAATATTTCTTTTTCTTTGTAGATTGTTCTTCTGGTGCTGTTCACTTCACTTTGCATTAGTTCATATAAGTCTCCTTAGGTTTTTTTTGAATTCAATCTGCTCATTTCTTTGTTTTTTTAAATAATAGCCTTTATTTTCAAAATATACACAAAGATAATTTTCAACATTCATTCCAAATTTTTCTCCCTCTCTTCCCCCACTCCCTCCTCTAGACAGCAAGTAATCAATCTATGTTAAACATGCACAATTCTTCCATATGTTTCCACATTTATCATTCTGCACAAGAAAAATCAGATCAAAAAGGGAAAAAATGAAAACAAAAGCAAGCAAACAACAAAAAGGTGAAAATATTATATTATGATACACCTTCAGTCCCCATAGTACTCTCTCTGGATGCAAATGTCACTCTCCTTCACCTGTCTATTGGAATGGACCTGAATCATTTCACAGTTGAATAGAGCCATATCCATCAAAATTGATCATCTGCTCATCATTTCTTACAGAATAATAGTATTTCTTCACAATCATATACCACAACTTGTTCAATCATACCCCAACTGATAGGTGTCCCCTTAGTTTCTTTTTCCTTTACTTCGATATCTTTGGAATAGAGAGCTATTAGTGGTATTGCTAATATTTAAAGTCTCTGCATGGGGGTAGCCAGGTGGTAGGTTAATAGAGCAATAATCTTGAAGTCAGGAAGATCTGAATTCAAATGTGACTTTAGACACTCGACACTTACTAGCTGTGTAACTCTGAGCAAGTCACTTACTTAATCCCAATTGGGATTTCTACACCTACTTCCAAAAAATAAAGTCTTTGTATATATAGCTTCTTTTATGTGTTACCTTTACTTTTTCCAGAAAAATGAGTCAGAATACATTTTTAAAAAGGACACACAACTTTACAATCCTTGGCACATATTTTCAAATTGTTTGCATATATATACATATATATATATATATGTCTTTGCACATATTTTGAAAATAAAAAACTATTATTTAAAATTTCAGAAAGGAAGGATTATTGCATGTGGTTTAGTGGCCCCTATTTCTCTTGAGTTTGGCACTGCTTTTCTTCAGCATCCAGTTCCTTCTTATTTCTGTTAGACTGTAAGCTCCCTTACATCATATAATTTTTTACTTTTTTCTTTATACCCACCATAACAAACATGGTAACTCACAGAGAACACTTAATAAGAATGTATTACTGATCAATTCACTCATGTCTTCTGAAATTTTTCTCAAAGCCAGCAGTGAATATTTTACCTTTCCCATTAAAATGTTTGCTATATATCTTGACCTTATTGCTCTAAATCTGATTTCAAGAATATACATGATACCAAAAAGGTGTTTTCAGAGCTTGAGCAATCACAACACTTGCCTCCTAATGAAGTGCTTGTTTTGGATGATTTCCAATGCCTCTTCCTACTCTAAAATTCAGTGATTAGTGTTAAAGGGTCAGCTTCACAATGAAAGGAGAGTGACAGCAATTTGTGTGACAAAATACCTGGCAATGTTACTCAATGGGGAGCTGGCTATGATGAGCCATCATGTGATTGGGATAGTCAGAATTAAGGACTTCTTAATCCTAAAACAATAAGTTGAAGAGAAGTAGGTTTCCCTTCCATGTAATGAAAAACTTACAAAAACATTTAGAATTTTTCCCAAGTTGAATGGGCATTCTCCTCCAAGTATCTTCAAGAGAAAGAACTATAATCACTGACTGGGACATAATAAAGGGGACTTTTGTTCAGTACAGTTAAAACTACACGGTTTTGAAGGACTTTTTCAATTTGGGGTTCTGTGGATAAAGTCAGAGGAAGAATAGGTGCAATGTTGCTTTGGTCAATAGTAAGAATGAGTCAACCTATTCGAGTGGAACTCAGATATATAAAGTGTGACATACATTGTGTCTCTGAAGACATCAGAAAGTTGATTCTCCTTTATCTTATGCAAAACCCACAGGACACTATCAAAAGAGAAAACATCAACTGCAACTTTTTTTTCTATTCATAACTATTATTTCTATATATAGTTTCTATATAACTATACTATTTCTATTTCTGAACAACCATTCTTTTTCCTTCCCCCACTTCACTTCTACCCCTCACCCTAGACCTTTCTAAAAGCTTTCCATATGTTATTACTTTGTAAAACTGTAATCTCATATATTCATCCTTAGAAATGACAATAATATATACAGAAAGGCTCACTTCCCAGATGGAGAAAATCTTGGCCCTGAAAATCAATAACTTGGGGAAAAATTACTTAACGATAACTTGGACCCTATTCAAAGGACAAAAAGCCATTGTCACCATTAAGAAATTTAGTAGACCATAAAGGCTTCAATGGTGTATGCATCTGAACATATGCTGTTATTATTGAGTTAATAAAAGTCAGGCATATATCTGAAGTGGACTTATTAAATTTATATTTCATTTAAAGCCTCTGAAGTATGTATAGCTTCTTGTACATCTTAATTCTACTCTCTCTGCAAAATTAACTCAAAATACAGTCTTTTAAATGATTTAAAAATTTTGGAGGTATTTTCCTGAATATCACATCTTCCCAAATGACCAAAAGAAATAAACTTGGTCACCATGACTCAAAATAGCTCAAGATGTTCTATAAGATTGTATTCTTTTTCTATTTATCAATCCTATTATTTAAAAAAAATAGTTTTCTGGTCAACTTAGTTTAGGCTCCCAACTTAGTTTTTGTAAAATAAAAATCAGTAAAGAAAATCTGAGTTCAAACTTTTCCTAGTTTTATAACACTGTTCAAGTCACTTAACCTGTGGGTTGCCTTGGCTTCTTCAGATTTACTATGTGGGTGATAATAATATCTACCTTCCAGCATTATTGTGAGGATAAAGCTATTTAGTATTTGTAAGGCACTTTGCAAGCCTAAAAGTGCCAATAAATGTTAGTTATTATTATTAATAATAATGTCATTATTAATAACATTAATTGTATTATTAACATTAGTAGCATCATTGTTACTTATAGTGTTGTCATTAATATTAATAATAAAAGGATTAGTGAAACCTAATATAATTGAGAAGTTTTCAAGGAAAAAGTCTCAATGGAAACTCAGTACACTTAAACCATGGGAATTCTCATTAACTAGAGAAAGAGAATGCATAACTGCGTGAGAAAGGAAAGGAACAAATGTATAAATGTGTATGTTTCTTATGGAATGTTTTGTTACATATTCATTATGCAATTAGCTTGAACAAATTCTCATAATACTTTCTTGCTGGAAATTAATCAGATGCCCTATGAATCATGGGGAAGTCCCATAATTAGTGATTTGATCAGTTATTTTTGGATACATGGTTGTCACAATTTCACAGAGTCTGATTTGTCTCATCTCTATTTGGGGACATTATTATATCCATGGTATCTATTTCACAGGCATGTTGGGAAGATCATGAACTAATTATATACATATATATGTGTGTGTATATATAGACAGATACATATGTATGTGTATATATATACATATATATATGAAATCTTTTACAAATATTAAAGCACAATGTAAATATCAGCAGATGTTATTTTTAACCCCTGTAGAATGTAAACCACTGACATTAGAAATTGTTTGGGTTTTTTTGGTCCATATTTTCAGTTTCTTGAACATATAAAATGCTTAATAAATATTCCTTGTTAATTCAGAGTGAAAGAAAAGTGGTGATTTATACCTTTATCAACAAAAATTTTAGTTATTTTAGGTAGATTCCATTTTAAATTATTTAGAATATGAATAGCATGTTTTCAGTTTTAATTTTCATTCTGCCCCTTCTAATTCTTTCCTAGGAGATGACAAAATAAAAAGAAAGAAAAAATTCCCAGAGCACATCTATGTTAATAAACACAATTTAATTATAAAGATCATATTAGAATTTTCAAAATTTGTTTCAGAAACAAAGGAAAGAGGGTAAAGGAAAGTTTAGCAAAGGGAACCTCTGATGTTTGATTCCTTTTTAGACTTTTATTAAGGGGGAAGGACAGACATATCTATTTGGTTTTCTTCACCATCCATTTCCTATTCTAAAATAAGAAAATAAACTAGTTTTGCTTTTTAAAAAAAATTTAAATGAAATGATTTTTAATCTAATCTCATTTATATTGTCAGAATACTATATTCCCTATCAGGAGAAATTACAGAGGTTGGGAGTTCTGACTCTTTTAAGCAATAAAAATGATTATATTTTACTGTTATTACAGTATGAGGAGGCAGGATTGGTGGCTTATATTGCTCTATGATCCACAGAGAAGTCCTACTATAAGAGGCTGATGAGCTAGTAAAGACTACTCAATACCAAGGGAGTTTAACATTAAAACATGAAATGTAATGTCATTTTGGGGGAAACTTTGCTTGATAGGAAAATTATAGAAATGTAGATTTAGAGCTAAGAAATGATCCTGAAGGCCTTCAGGGCCACCTCTCTCATTTTATAGATAAAAACATGGAAATAAAAAGTGGTTAAGTGACTTTCTTATATCAAATAGCTAGTCAGTATCTTAGGAGATATTTAAATCCAAGTCTTCAAAATTCAAAGTCCAGTGAATCTTCATATAAAATTCTGAAGTATTCACTTTCTGAGCATATTAAAAAGTTCTATCAAGAGATACGCCTATGTTTGAAATCTACTTTTACACTGTATTGCTCTTTCTTGGTTTTGGCACTTGGTTAGCAAGTAGGCGACTTCTTTTGGATTCTGTTAGATTCTATTAAAAATTCTCTTCCCTTCATACCCCCCTCTTCCCAAGATTTTTCAACTTTACAAAAAACCTTTTTTGGCTTAAACCTCTAAGTTTCCTTCCAACCCTGAATCCAGAATCTTCTATTTTATAATATACTTTGAGCTCTGATTGTAGCTTATTTTTTGTCTCTTACCTCTACTCTTTCAACATTTTAGTCAGAATGAATAATCAATTGTTCCTCAAAACTCAGCATGGTCCCTTTTGTCTCTGGACGCCTTGTCCAGGCTGTCTTCATTCAAAGATGATACTCCCTTCTCTAGCAAATCCCATCCTCTCCTCCACTTTTTTTTTGTGCTCAGTGCCTATGATCATTGCTATAGGGAATTCTTAATGAAGAACTTAACTTTTTTCTGCCAATGGAGACTATCACCTTCTGTGAAACTTCATTTTTAAAAGAATAAAAGAGCTATATAAATATTTATGTGTGTGTATAAATATAAATCACACTTTATTGTGTTTCAGTTTTTTCTGTTTTAAAAGAACAGTGTACATAGTAGGTGCTTAACAAATACTTCTTGATTTAACTAATAAGAATAATAAACATGTTGAATAAAATAGCTAATCAATGGCTAAAAGCTCTGTGATGCAATAAGCATAATTTAGATACTCAAAAAAGAAGTATGGTTAGCAGGAATGAATTTATTTCTCAATACAATTCGTGAGAGGAAACTGTTGTACTTTGGCTTGGGAAAATACCAAATGTTTCAGAGATTGGTAATGCCCACAATTAAAAAAATTTTTTTCCTTAGGGTTTTGTGAACATTTCTTTCCATTTTGTCAGAATTATAAAAATTAAAGATGAAAAACATAAGGTCTAGTCTATCCTCTTTCTCTGCAATTTCTGTATTTCTTTTGCAAGTGAAACATCTAAGGTCCAAATTTAAATCTTGGAGTGTTTGAGGTCCAAAAAAGACAATGCATACAAAGCAATTGGCAAATGAAGGAACACTCTTTGACTATTGTTGTGGGATTTAAGCCCTGTCTTCTCTACTAAACAACCCCTCTACCTTAAGTGATTGTGTTTCCTTTAGATCAGCCCATGCAGGTGCTGATCAGTCTGAGATGCTCTTGACTAATGGCCACCACTTCTGATTTCAACCCAACTGTTCTCCACATCTTCATCCATGTCAACCTGCTCATCCATGTCAATCTGCTTCCTGGTTCATACTGATTGGCCTCTTCTACTTTCTTAGTCCTATCACATTCCATCCTTCCAATATGGGATACCCTTTCCCCTCTCTTCTTTGACTAGCATAGTAGATAGCCAGACATGGCCTGGCTGAGTCCATAGGATATGCAACCTTTAATTGCCCTTGAAGTTTGCCTTGAGATCATTCCTCTGTGTTTGCTTATTTCCATAACAGAAGAATTAGATTCTCAATTTTTAATAAGGATCTCCCACCCACCCCCTACCTTTTTAGACTCCTGAGGAATAATTCCATTTTTGCCTGTGTTCTAGGAGGAGCTCCCCAGAAAGGGGAGGAGGAGGAATTTAAAAAGGTAGACAGAAATTCCATGCATCAGATATATGAACAGGTAATTTTATCCACAGAAGGCAAATGCTAAGTAATAAAGAATCATAGAATGATTACATATAAGTTGATTTATTGAGATGGCATATATTTAGACATTGCAATAAGGTTGCTCATTAGCTATTTTATATTTCATTTACACTGACCCTGTTATTCAGGAATAATATTCCTAGTGTGTATTTATAGAGCACTTTAAAGTTTACAAAATGCTTTATATGTGTCATCTCATTTGATCCTCACAAGTACTCTGTAGGTAGATGCTATTATTATCTCCAATTTACAAATGTTGAAATTAAGGCTTACAATGGTTATATGTCTTCCACAGGGTCACACGGGTAAATTTTTGTGGCAGAGTTTGAATTCTGGTCTTATTGACTACAAACTCATTGTTCTATGCACTCCTCCTTTAGGAAAAGGAGAATCTCCAGCTACCTTTTGACATTTTACCAAAGGAAAAAAGCAGTAGCTCCATCTGAGACACAGGCTTTCTTAGGAGACCATGTGCTCATAGGGTAGCCTAAAGGATGGAAAGGAAACCCTTCCTCAGTCCCCACCCTTTTTTATACCACAAAGCCAGCTGGAAGTAAAAGCATAAGAAGTGATTTATATTTAATATATCCAAAGAATTTCAGCTCAGAAGCCAATTAAAATGTCCTCATAGGAGACAACAAGCAATGCTCTGAAGTTAGGGGAGGGGTGGGAATAACACATTCCCAGGGGGATGCTATCCATACCAAGCTGCCTTGATCTTTCCAAAAGTTCAAATGAATAAAGGTTGCTGTATTAACTGCCTATGACCATCAGTTCCACTAGTATGAATTTACATCTCCATGTATATATAAAAATATGCTGCATTTATAGCCAAGAGTCAAGAGACCAAGGGTTGAATCCTGGCACTAATTACCAGCATAACCCTGAATATATATTGCTTATATTCTTCAACTATAAAAATAGGAAAAATAATATATAATACTTGTACTACTAACCTCATAGGATTACTAGAATGAATGCATCTTGTAAACCTCAAAATAAATGAGAAAACTATTATTATTATAGAATCAGAAATTTAGATTTGGAAAGGAATTTACAGCTTATTAAGTCCAATTGCCTCATTCTTCAGATAAGGTCACTGAGAATCAGAGAAATAAAGTTATTCACTCAGGATCACAGAGCTATCATTGAGCATCTGAGACAATATTAGAACTCAGGGTTTTTGGACTCGAAGTCTAGACCACTAGGCCACTATTCCACACTGTTTCTTATGTCTCAATCAGTTTTATTTCTATGTAATTTTTTTCAGTTTATTTTTTCTTCTAGTTCTTTGAGATTTCCATTTTAATTCATTAAAAATTTCTTCTAGGCAAGGAATTAGGCCAAATCTAATCCAATACAACCTAACACACATTTAAGTGCTTACTATATATGAGATTCGTATTATGTGCTATGAATGTTATAAGTATCATAGTCCTATATGTAGTTGACAGACTGGTTATAATAAATCAATCATTCTTAATTATTTTAAAGAAAATCAGCTAATAGAATTAACCCAAATATAGAACCATGTTTAGAGACACTAGGTGAAAATAGTTTTACATTTGAGACTGAAAAAGTATAATATTTGGCAAGTTATAGCCACTATCTTTTTCTGGACAAGTATGAGGCTCTCATCTCCCCAAACTCTACCTTAATAAGGGGATTTGATGTGTTATGTAAATGGGCCAAGTATTAATCATGAACATCCATTAATCATGAGCCATTCTGTCTTGGGGAGCACTAATACTACTTGCATTCACTACTTACTTGTAGAAGGGTAATCTAAATTCTCATGACTCTGATGGGGCAGGAAATACTTTGCCTTACATTACTGCTGAAAAAAAGAAATTCAAGTACGAACTTTTGATAACTTTTTAAAAATAAAAAACAAAAACCCCCAACACTGCTGCATACAGAACCTCCCCTGTCCTATACCTATAACCAAAATATCTGTTAATTCAAAGTTAGATGATTTTTCTTTACCTATGGAGTTGCCTGGTGCTTTTGTTTCATAGCATTCTGCTAAAGAATCTCCTAGAATCAACATTTGATCATTGTTGGAAGAGAAAGGTTAGAATGAAGGTTCATTGCTCTGGAATAAACCAAAGATTGGTTTAATACACTGAGGACAATTATCTGTCCTTTTAATGATTTGGGGGTGCTAGTGAGGTATTAGGCGATCCTTTGTTTTCTATTATTTAGTTTACAAAATCCTTCCCCATATCCTAGAATCCTTAATTTCTTTTCAGGCTCAGTTTACACACTATCTCTTACCAGAAGTTTTTCCTGATGTATACCTCAGATGCCCTACCTTTGTACCTTAACCTATCCTTTCTAGTCTAGTTCAAATCTCTTTTCCTTGTATCATTGGGTTTCTGCCATGAAAATAGTCCTTAATACATTTGTCCTAATTCATATCCTCTCCACCAAGGAGATGTCCTAATTCATCTCCTCTCCTTTTCTCATTGTATAATTTATACCTCTCAATTAGATGCTAAGAAAACTATAATTTCTTTTAAGGAAGGGCTCTCAAACAAAACTTCATGCTTATAAAACTAATTAATTTTCTGCTCATCCATTTATTACTTTCCTATTCTATCAGAGTATATGATTTATGTATAACACTTTCACAAATTGGCAGTTGTCCTGACTTTTTTCTTGTCACTGAACTTTGATTCTTGAACAGAAAGTAAGGTTGACAGTTTTGTACAACTCTGCTTCACTTAAATCCACTTCACATATGAATCTAAACATCACTTGTGGTGTCATTGATCCTCTTCAAAAACAAAGGATGAACATTGCTTGCTGTAAATCATGGAACACTATAATCTCAGAAGATTCAAAATTATAGTCTTTAGTTTTGGCTCTACTCTTTAGAATCACAGATCAGCAGCTGAAAGGGAACTCAAAGGTCATGAAGTTCAACACCTTCTTTTTATAAATGAGGGATTAATAGCTAGAGAAATCTTGTGCAAGATAGAACCTGATTGGAATTAAGGTTTTCTGACTCATGGTGTATTGTCCATAGTGTATTCTGACACATAGTAACTGAAATGAATGACTTTTTAAAAACAATTAATTTGATATTTTTGATACTAATTATGATTTAAACATACCTCTTGCCCAGGATATGCATTAATCTATCAATTAATAAATATTTATTAAGCAGGGATTATGTCCAGGTTCTGTGATGAGTGTCAGAGAGACAAAAGAAGGCAAAAGACAGTCTTGGTATGGTCATCTTTTACAAGTGTCTCTACTTGGTGCTTTTAAAAGTTCATTGTAGTAAAAGAAAGATCTTTTCTAAAAAAGTCTTCCCAAAAGGAGACACATATAATTTATCATTATAATTTTTTGAAAGTTAGTAACATTGTTCAAATGATTAGAACCTAGTGTGACTAGTGTGACAATTTTTTCCCAAAATCTTACTAGGAAAACCTTTATTGCAATAGGCAAAAATAGATATTTGTAAAAGATGAAGGAATTTATGCTGAACAAAAGGAAAGATCGTCCCTCAATTACCAGCTAAGGAAACGTTCACCAGATATGCATTCCCTTAAAGTAATTCTTTTTTTTCTCTAAATTAACAAAAGCTCTGAAAATACAAGAAAATGTCTTGTGCTTTTGGAGTGATTTATGTTGTTTCCTGTGGTAGAAGTTCATGAGCAATTCTCCTGGCACATGATGGCCACATTGCTCTTATCTCCTTTAGTCATGAACTCATTGCTGAATGGAAAAAGACAGCATCACGAAATAAAAGATGAAACTCTAAAACAATTAAGGTGATAAAAAATTACAAGGTTCCTTTAAACTAAATGCTGACAGCAAAATTTAGTAATTTTCCCAGAATGACACCTACTACTGGCACCAGTTAATGGGACACTTCAAAACTGCTCATGCCAAGGAGTTAACAGGAAATATCTTGGCAAATTCAGAGTCGAAAGGAAAGCATAGAATCGTCAAAACACATATCGTGTTTCTCAGAATTATCTGTATCACCATTGGAAGTTTTTATACGGAAGTGCGTGTTGACACAAATGATTAAGGCCAGGATTCCTACAATTGACAGGAAAATGGCCTATAAATAATGACCTGTGATGGACTTGTCATACAGTCATTAAATGAAATATTCTAATACCAGTTTCCTCTCTCTGGAATCCCAGTTTCCGGCTTCTGTGAAGTACTTTTCCTTTGTGAAGATGCTTTTTCTGATCTGGTATTACCAAGTTTTCTTTGTGTTTTATAAAAAGGTGAATATTCTGCTCCCTTTTCTCCCAATGGTTACATAGGAAGAAAACTGTCTATAAATCTTATTGTAACAGATTTTACTTACACCCAAATTTTCTAGCAGTAGCTTTTCATTTATTCTGAAAATGGCAGTGTTGAAAAATAAAAATAACAACATCAAAATGTTTAAATGTTTAATCCAGAATGCTGAAGAGAAAAACTGATGTAGTTATTAGTGGATTTCCTAGGCAGTTTTTGTGAATTGCCCTATGTAGAGAACAGAAGCATTTTATTCTAGATAGTTAAATGATTAAAATTCGAGGTAATTTATTAGGAAATATATTTAGGCTAAATTCAATTCAACAAATATTTAGAAATCTACTATGGGTAAAGCATGAACTTGATTGTTGGGGGAGATAAGAGTTCTACCCCTCAAGAAACTTACAATCTACAAGATTTCTAAAGAAATTTACTTGATTAATCAAATTGTAACATATTAGACCTATGTTCCTCAAACTGGGAATTCTATTTTTTTTTGAGACCAGGGGACAGTGTACTCAGAGGGTAAGACTTAGGTTCTTTTAAGATGACAATTGGGATGCATTTTTTTACAAACATAAAACATGTAGCTCCCTTAAATTGTTTTTTACTCATCATCCCTTTTTTTTCCTTGCCCTTCTAATCTGAGCAACATGTGGACTAAAGCAATGGACTAAAGCAACACCTCTGTCCCAATGGCAACTTCCCTCTCCCCAACTACCTTTATGTTTATTATTTACATGTTTATACATGAATTTGCTCACAATCCTTTTAGAATGTTAACTCTTTGAGAGTAGGGTGTATTTGTATTCCCAGCATCTAGCCTAGTACCTGGCATAGCATGATGTTTATTGGTTGATTATTGATTAACTATTGAACTTTCTTTTTTAGGTAGAGGATGATGTGGAAGAGAAAAGAGAAAGTAAACATAAATTGACCCAATTTATTAGATATTACACAAAGCAACTCAGAATCAAGGCCAAGAAATAACATATACTGCATTAAAGAAGTACCGTGTCATGAAATCATAGAAATCTAAAGCTGATCTGAGAAATTATCTGGTTCAAATCTCATTTGAAAAAAATCTAAGCAAAGAAGGCCATATAATTAATTAATGACAGAACTAGGAAAAGACACAGGTTACTCCACTATCAATGCAATCTTAATTCTACTTTCTCATATTCATCAACTCTAGTGCCCCAAATCAAGATGTTTAATCATTTAATAATAGTCATATTAATAAAAACTTGAACTAGAGAGCTCAATCTACTGTGTCAGGTTGAAAACCAAATTTTAGGAGGGATATCAAGAAGCCACAGGAAATGTAAAAGAGGAAAACCAAGATAATGTAGTGTCCACCATTTACATGAGAAATAGATTAAATGAGGGACTGAAGTCTGGAAAAAACTTAAGGGATGTCTTTTGATGGCTGCTTTCAATATTTGAGGAAAAGGTATTAGTTTTATTATTTTCCATGAAGTAGAGGGTAAAGGAGGCCTATCTGAGCTTAACACAAAAGAGAAACCTGGTAATAATTGGAGACATTTAAGAAATGGGATATGGATTGGAGCATTCAACCAGAGACGAGGTTATTTTGGAAATTTTGCCTGCTGGATTCTACATTCTCACCTTTTACTTCATTCTTTGGATGTGGTATTCAGATAGATGCAGTCACCATTAAAAAGTAGAGGAATCTGGAACTTTGATTTTAAACACTCAGATTCAAATTCTGACTCTGAGGAGTACTCCCTTCATGATCTTCCTGCAGATAATTCTAGACTTTCTCACCTAGAAGTCTAGATGATCTTTAAGATACTTCCTAGTTCTAAATCTATACCCTAATGATTCAATGGCCTCTGATTGTCTCTTTCTGAGCATCACTACTCTTGCTAGAAATTGCTCTTTGTAGTCCTGTTCATTATTCACAGGCACTTTTGGTCTCAATTCTCTCTTGTCAAGAGAAGATTTCATATGTATATAACAAACAGCTATTAATAGTTGCCTCCAATACCTGTACAGTCCAGATCAACTATACTAGTAAGACTTGGGAACCAGATAGAAAACTAAAAACTAGGCTGGGAAATTATGTGAAAGTTCAAGCCTCTTTGATACTAGAGCATACTGCACTTTAAGATCCTCAACTTTCTACAGATTCTTTGTTTCCTGACTGATTGTCTTGAATTTCCAACTTTTCTTCCAGTTTTATAAGCTCTTTTCTCTGACTTCTCTAGTTCCTCTGATTTTAGGGAGATATTCACCCCTGAAATCTGTCTACTAATCCCTCAACTGGCTATTTAGGGAAATGAGAACATGGTGTTGGAATCAAAGGGCCAGATAAAGCATTCTACTAATTGTATAAAATTAGGGAAGTCAGTTCATATCTTCGAAACTCAGTTTCATCTATAAAATTAGAGGATGGGGACAAATGGGGCTTTAATGTTCCTTACATAAATATAAATCTAATAGGTTTTAAACTCTTGACCTGTTCCAGCTCCCTTCTCATAAGGTCAAAGATTTAGAACTGGAGCAACCTTAAGAGCCCTTTTAGTTCAAGTTTAGTTAAGAGTTCTTTATTGTACTAAGGAAACAAAGATCAGAGAAATTATTAGTCTATAGTTACACAGATAGGATCAGAGGTAAAATTTGAACTCAGATTTTGATAA
Source organism: Sarcophilus harrisii (assembly GCF_902635505.1). Classification (NCBI taxonomy): domain Eukaryota; kingdom Metazoa; phylum Chordata; class Mammalia; order Dasyuromorphia; family Dasyuridae; genus Sarcophilus; species Sarcophilus harrisii. The sequence goes on from NC_045431.1 coordinate 93,852,035, forward strand.
AACCATCTCCTAAACTTCAATAACTCACTATACTGCCTTTGTTTTAAGCAAACATTTAAAATCTCATAAAGCTGCCAACAGTGATAGACATCTCCACAGCTAGTGACTATTTGAGATTCTGGGGACTTTGTATAAGAAGCTTCCCACATGACTCATCTGAGGTGATCCCTGTGAAGTTGTCTGTATTCTATTCCCACTCCACTCCTCTCCTATTTGCCCATATAATCCCCAGATTACTATACAATGTTAGAACAAGGAGGTATTTTTTAAAGAAACAAATTTTATTGATGTTCAATTTAACAGCTATTCAAATACAAATGTTGAAATATCTCATCAAAAGAACTACCCTTGTTAACTTGACAAATGCAGCATAGAGCTTCAAATTTAAAAAAAAATTAGATTGTACACTTCATTTATTAAATAGCAGAAAAAAGAAATGTTTCACACATTAGTTTTCTATAACCATTTTGGACATGTATCATATATATCCCCAAACTCTTAAATAGGGTATACCTAATCCTTTTTTGACCTAGGGTAATAATGATGCACACCAATTATTATTATATTATCCTGGGACTAGAAGAAGGATATAGAAGGTATTAATATAAGAAGGGAGACAGGTCAATAGGATATAGAAGCAGGAGGACCTGGGGAGTTTTTATGGAGGTCATTAAAAACATTATATAATTTTTTCAAAGTTACTTAATTGAACCTGATCTCTTCCCATCCTGGACACAATTCATCCACCATTTTCAGGGTTGTTCAAATTATTGGTGAATTAACTTCTAGGTTTAAAGCTGGAAGATACTGTGGGCAGTTAGCACAATCAACTCATTTTATAAGATGACAGTATTGATATTCAGAGAGGCTAAGTGATCTACCTCAAATCATACAAGAAGAAATCTGAATCCTTTAGATTATAATATCTTCAAGGTCCAGGCCTGTCTTTTGCCTCCTTTTCTATCCCCCAGGCTTATAACAAGAATGATGGATAATCCATACCTTCAAATTCAGTGGTCTTCCCACTGTGGCACATTGCCTATTCTCTGGATGGGATAGAAACAGAAGGATATAAGTAGAAATGTATGTAGGAGACTATTCCATGTGCTTCCACTCACTTTTGTGCTTATAGAAAACAGCAGAGGGAGAGTGCCAACTGATTAGAATCAGCCCTTCTACCCAGAGCTTCAAAAGCCTTATTGTTCCTCTGAGGCTTGCCCTGGGGCAGGGAAGAGGTCTGTTCTCAATGGAGTCTTAAACCTCTCAAGATGCAGGAAGTAAAGGAAAGGTCATGGCTGGTAGGTTATGAAGCTCAGCGGATGGGCAGGTGTCAGAAGGCACAGGACGGATCAGAAAGGAGTGCCAAGGGACCAAGAAGAACATGTAGATGGAAATACTCCAGTTCATTTCTCCCTCCCCATCCCCAACTAAAAAAAACATAATTACCAAACAACTTAACTCTTCTTCTGGCACTCCAAGTTGAAGATAAGATCCAGATCCCCAGAGGTACAACCCTTAAAATGAAAACTTTGGCACAAAGAAAAAAAAACTTCTATACAAAGTCTCATGCTTTCCACCCTTTGTTTTTAGAGAAAAATGGGAGAGAGAGGCAGAGAGGGCTCTTAATTGGTTGTTGAAGCAAAAGACCTCAAAAGAATGAGGTAAATAAAAATAAAACATCTGTCCTTCCTCTGCTTCCTTCCCCTTCTAAGGAAAAGGCTTCAATTGGTTGGTTTAACTGGGAAGAAGGACAGCCTAGGACTGGAAAAGCCTGTTCTTCATCTCTTTCCTTCTCCCAAACTAAGGTCTTCCATTCGGGCTATTCATAGAAAGAGGGGTCTGAGTGTGACACCTTCATCACTACAATCCATCACCAAGAGGTAAAGCCAGGTAAGTGATTCTGGGAACCATGTGACTGTGGTGGTCTGGGCCTCCAGAGCTTTGTCCATTGTTCCCATTATCTGCATGTGGCTCTCTCAGTGAGTCTGGTCAGGAAAGAGGGACATATGCACTCCATTGTTTTTTTTCATAGGCTGTTATTTAGCTTAAGAACACAAGCAAAAACACTAACTGAGAATAGAATTAGGAAGGCTTAATTAATTAGGAATATTATTTTAGTTGATTCTAGGTACTTCATTATGTTGGCTAAACTTCCTCCTCAATCTAAGAAAGGTATACCTGAACACAGCTGAAGACATACAAGAGCTCAATTAGTTTAACAAGTTTCATTTCACAGTGGAGGAAATTGAGACCCAAATAGCAAGTACTGTTGAAAAACTTAAAGTACTATTTAAATGATATTATTGTTGTTGTTGTTCTGTTATTATTATTATTGGCTGTAGTTATCAGACCTCCAGTCTGCTGATGATCTCATTCCTGGAGCTTTCTTCTGCCCTCCTGATGAACTCAAGCAGTGGTGCTTGTAAAAGTGGTAAATATTAATGCCTGGGATAAAACACAAGATCTCCTGATTTCTGGTTCTTTTTGGTGTTGCTTCTGATTGGTCCCCTTCTAACTTTAATAGATGGTTAATGCAGTGATGTCCTCAACTGAAGATATACATCCTTCAATATTTTGAAGGATATATGGTCTCAGTAATTTGGGAATTCCTTCCAGTGATGTAGATCAATACCCATACATACCTTCTCATCCAGGGCAACCATATCCTCTCATTCTTCACAGGGCTTACCTTATGTATTGTGGCTTCTCTCTAGATCAAAGTTTTTTAATCTGGAGCCCACGGACTCCCAAGAAGTCTGTGGATAGAATTCATGGTATGGGAAAAAGCATCATCTTTATTTCAACATAATTGGTTTTCTATGTAATGTTATAAATTTTATTGATTTCATTTAAAAACAAAGAAAGGGTCCATAGGATTCATCATACTACCAAAGGGATCCATAATACAAAAAAGATTAATATCACCTGCTAAATCTTTTGAAAGTACATGGTTCTCATTGGTTATTCCTTAATTTCATAAAAACAGGTGATATTTTCAATTATACATATCTCTGGTAATATCCTTTCTGCCACTTTTCTGATATTATCCTTCATTAATAATGCAGAATACCTTTTTTGTGTCCATCATGTTTCACTTCAGAGACTATGGGATTCCAGTACCACGAGTAGGATTTTGCTGTTAAGAAGGCAGAAGTCTGAAGTCATTATCCATCTGCAGTATTTGCCCTCTGATATGTAATGGTGGATCATCCCTATGAATTCTCTATCCAATTTGTGAATCATAGCTGAGGTAACAGGCAGTCTTCATCCACTTGATATTTCTTTTATGAGTAGTTAGACTGAATTTTTGTGAGTGATTATGGATCACATATAGATTTTGAAATGTTCCAGGGCCTTGATTATAATCAAATCAACGTTGCTGACAAAAAACCCCCAATATAATTATGTCTATGTTATGTATGTGTGTATATAAACATTATGTACATACTTCTATTAATTCTTTCTCTAGTTGAAGAAAGTGTGTTCCTATATTCTCAGTGCCTGGCACATATTGGGTACTTTATAAATGCTTATTCTCTTCCCCTTCTCTGATGAGCTTTTTTAAACTCAGCTCATCTCATATTTAGACAACAAATATACAGAATCAGTTATTGGTTCTGTATTCAAAGACTTCCCAGCTTAGAATAACCTATCAGAACTTGTGATTCACTAGTATGACCACTGTGAAAGCAACATCATCACTGGACCCCAGTAATGTACCAAAGGGAAGCACTAGAAAGAAAAGGTAGGGAGAGGGATGAAACATTCATTAGGCATCTACTAGTTACATAAACTGTGCTATGCCCTTTAAAAATATTTTCTCACTTGATCCTCACCACAATTTTACAGTTGAGGAAACTGAGGCAGACAGAGATTTATGTTTATTTCAGGGTCACACAGCTAGTAAGTGTTTGATGAATATTTAAACTTATGCCTTCCTGATTCCAAGTCCAGCACTTTTCCACTGAGTCCCTTAGATGTCCCATTAGGAAGAAAAACTTATCATATAATTTTAGTTTGTTGTCTTCTAAGTTTGTGTTTTAATCTTCTCTGTCACCATAGTAACTTTCTATAGTCAGGATCTTTTTCTGCCATTTGCTCATTTTCCCAGCCTATTTTTGATTCTTTATTCTATGCTAAAGTGTGACCCTTTCTTTCTTGGTATTTGTATCCTCAGCAACAAAGTCTAGCACATGGTAAGAGTTTAATAAATATATTTTGATTCTCATTTTCAATGAAATTGAGGTTTAAGTCAGAGTATTATAATTTTTACGTCTAATAGAACAATTGCTTGTGACAATGGGAGGGGGGGTAGTTGAGAGGTATGGAGATGAGTAGCCCCTAGCTAGTAAGCCTGGGGGACTGGAGGGATGGCCAAGCCTCGTGTGGAGGGGGGGAGGACTTGAGAGGAAAGATCACGAGTTCCAAAACATGGAAAAGAACATTTATCCTTTTAAATCTCTGAATGGTATTGTTTGCTATTTGAAAACGCTGCTTGTTTGGGGATAGAGTTTGGGGTTTGGGGATACCTGGATTCTAATGTGAAATTCCCTTTTTACAAATAATAATCTGACTTGCTAATATTAAAGTCCCACATAAATACAGGCCTGATATTTTGATTCTCTCTCTTATATTAAATTGCTCTTTTCAATATACTTTTTCCCAAAGATAGAATCTAACCAGTTTCACTGTTTTGGGGAAAGAAAAACAATTTATATCAAATGTTAATCCTACTTAGGGTAAAAATACTCTTCCTTGCAATATGAAAAGAAGAGAGGAAGGAGAAAAGGGAGGAAAGGAAGAAAGAAAGAAAGAAAACTCATCACTTTTGTCAGAGAACCTATATGAAATCAGAATCAGAATCATAAAATACTAATATTCATAATTGTATGAGGCTTGAATTTTTCTAACCAGATAACAAGCACTAAATAAATTGGCCTATTATGGCCCACATGTTATTCTAGACACTGAGAGTGCAAAGGAAAAAACTGAACAGTCTCTGTCCCTCATGGAGCTTTCATTCTGCAATGGAATATAGATGGCCAACAATAAATTAACCCTGATAAATAAATTGAATCCCAGACGCTACTGCAGAAATGAAGAGCACTTCAAGAAGCTAGATAGAAAGTTAGAATGTTTGATTCAATAAATTTGATTTTTTGTAGAATAGTGACTATAGCTTTCATTCTTATCTCTGTGGCTATGAATTACCTTGTGAAACTGTGAGCTACCTTGGTAACTTTTAATATTGGTGTTTAAAACAGGACATGCTGATTAATTTTTTTCCTTTCCTTTTCTCTCTCTGTACCTTTCCCTTTTTCTCCCCATCCCTCTTTCTCCCTCTTCCTTTTCTTTCTTTTATCTCTCTCTCTTTCCATCTATCCATCTATCTATCCATTCATCTCTCTCTCTCTCTCTCTCTCTCTCTCTCTCTCTCTCTCTCTCTCTCTCATTTATATCTATGTTCATTATGTTCCTTTATAAACTTACAATACTTTAAGAGTTTATTTGTTGTTACTCAGTCATGTCTGACTCTCTGTGACCCCATATGGGATTTTCTTGGCAGAGAAACTGGAGTGGTTTGCCAGTTCCTTATCCAGCTCATTTTATAGTTGAGGAAACTGAGGTAAACAGATTAAGTGACTTTTTTAGGATCACAAAGTTAGGGACTGAGTTGAGTCCAGTTTGAAATTTAGATCTTCCAATTGTTCATTTTCAAGACTTTTTTTTTTTTTCTAAGGAGCTGATTCTCTGTAGCTAACTTGACTGGGCAGGAACAAGAGCTGCCTAGCATGGGCAGGCTTGGATGAGTTGGGTGGAACTCCTACATCTATGAAATCACAGACCCATTTGAGGAGTTTGAAGTGATATGGGGCTGTGGCTCTAGAGCTCTTCAGAGAAGTGGACGGAACAGAAAGCTCTGACCTGGTTTCCTGTGGTTCATCAAGATAGCCCCACAAAGAACAAGCTTGCCAGGCTATGTGGATGGGTGTGGTGAGCTGTTGGACACAAATACAGTGCTTAGGATGTTGTTTGGGGAAAGAGAACATAGCACTGTTTAGAGAAGACAGACCTTTTCCTTTGGGGATATCTATCTAATAGGACCTCCTAGTTTCTTTTCAAAAGTCCTTAAGCATTTTCATTTGGTTTACAAAATGTACTCATTTACTAATGTTGATTCCTTCTGGCATTATTTTCCACTGGGGTCCTTATTCCTCAGCTAAGAGATCATGAGAATTTGTCCACAACAAACAGGGGTGGGGGAAGGAATCCCGTTATTAACAGCAAACACATAAACAACCACCCCTAAAAGGAAATGGAAGGGAAAGGAATAATATATTATTTTTTTCATGAGGATCATTTCTCTTCTCATTAAACCTGAGCTGATTTTTTCTAGGCCCTGGGCCAGTACTTACTTTTTTTTTTATTGGCTGATTCAATATTTAGGAAAAATTGAAAGTAAATAAATAGAACAAGCTTACCAAAAAATAGTTCAATGTTTACATGATTGGTTCAATTAAGCAAACATTTATCAACTCCCTAATATATAATAAGGCACTGTGTCAAGTGCCAGAAATACAAAGAAAAAGTAAATTAGTCCTTTTCTTCATGGAGCTTACCTTTCTACTAGGAATGGGTTAGGTACAACAGACACAGATAAATAAATATGAAATATATATATATATATAAAACTCTGTACATATTATTTATGCATACAAAATAATTTCAGGAAGAACTAGCACCAACAGTTGGGTCATGTAAATGATAGCCATTGAACTGAGCTTTAAAGGGAGCAAGATATGAGAAAGAGAAGTGAGGAGGAATAACTTATAGGAACTCATAAAAAATAGAAGATAGAATTCTTCATATGGGGAACAGCAAATGGGTCACTTTGGTTACCCCATAGATTGTATAAGGAGAAAAACAGTGTGCAAAGATGGGTTAGAATCAGATTATGAGATTAGATCATCAAACTGAGAAATTTGTATATTATGCTGGAGCAAAAAAGAGAGCCAATTAATCAGGAGAGTGACATGGTCAGACCTTGTTTAATGTTTGATTTTGATCTGAAAGGCACTTGTCTCTTAAAAGGTAGTTCATGGTACAAGTATGCAATGCTTCATCTAGCTTAAAGAGACCATGAAATCAAGCAACTTCTGGTATTAACCCACATATATGAAGATGAAGCTACACAATATGGTGCCAATTAGGTCAAAGGAATTAGCTGCTCCATCTCTCCCTCCTAACCCCCATCTGCTAAAGGAAATAGACTTATCAGCTGTACATGGTTAAATATTCAAGTTTCATTGGTATAAGGAAGCCCTCACATTAATTTTTAAAAATATACATCCAGACAAAAAGGAAATATAAATAGTATGGAACATGTTTTATAAAGACTCATTTATTTTCTTCTTTGTTATTTTCCATATCTGGGCTTTTCAGCATGTATCTTCACTTTTTTCTGACTTAAAAACTGGATTACTTCTAGTGATAAACTTCAATTTCAAATATCTCCTGTATTTCTTTCTAATGAGAAAAGCTTTTTTTTCTTCCTTTTCTGAACTGAATGGTTTTTGCTCTCAAGAACATTTTAACTTATAGTTCTTGATAAAATGTGCTTTTAATTTTCCCTAATTTGCTAAAAGGCAAAATATAAACTTTTCTCACTTATGCTGAAGAATGACTCAACTAGACTCCTTAGATATTTGATTGAATGGGGCCCTAGGTAGTAGTTTTAGAAATCTGCTTAAACCTGAGCATATGGAAATGTCTTTCCACTCCTCCCTAAAAGACTAATTACATATTTTCGCCGCTGGAATTTGGCAGGAGCTGAATTCAGTATGGTCTGAATAACCGCTGCCCACTGTTTTACTGTACCCCCTACAAAGGGTATGGCTAGAAATTGCAATCCAGCAGCTATTAATAAAACTCAGAATTCCAGAATGGTAGGGATATGATGCTTTCAGTAAATTGGAATGATGGCAAGGCACAACCAAAGAATTATCAGTAGTTGAGAGCCTGAATTATTAATAACATGATTACTTGAGATGAATTTATTTGAAGAAAATTTGGCTGCAGATGGACTGTTGTAATAAATAAAGAGCAAATGAAAGTTCCTCAGACCTTCATCATACCATGCAAAACAAGAAATAATTAAAATGCCAACATTTTTCTCTTCCTTTCTAGTAAATTCACTCCTATTCTCTCTCTCTCTCTCTCTTTTTTTATCCCAATGCTGTCTCTCCAGGATGATATTTATTTGTTAGGACCAGGTACTTATTTTGAGAATCATTAGTTTGAAAGAGAACTCAGGATATCAGATCCTCAATTTCAATTATCTTCTACAAAATCTTCTGCTGTGGCTAAACCAATTCAGATAAATAATAATGTTAGCATGCACACACACATGTATATATATATACACACATACATACATACATATATATGTGTATATATGCACAAATGTGCACATATGGATGTATCTAACTTTTCTGAATGACAATCTCTACAATAAGAGTCTGCTATCAATTTGGCCAATATTTGTATAGTTTTATGGTACGGTTATATGGTAAAGTTAGTACAGCCTTTTCAATACTTTCACTAAAAGAATGAGATGAAGGAAAAAGAGTATCCCAAAATATCTCCAAAATTTACCCTTTTTCCTCAGAGGTTAGAAACACTTTCACTCTTGGGAGGATAAAAGAAAAAAATTATTTGAATAACCTTAGGACATTAGGTCTAGAAGGGACCATAGAACAGATGAGGTGAATGATGCCTTGAGTGATTTTGTTCTTCCCAATAATTTTTTCCCCATATCTACAGACAGAAAAAAAGCCAGCTCTACAGTATTCACTTGACTTGTCTACACACAAAACACAGAATATAAGACAAAGTAATATAAAGATTCTTTTTCAAAGAGGCCAGTTTCACTGAACTGGAGTCTTGGTGGGAAAGTCATAAGTCATTATGTAATAAGTCATTTCAGTAGTTTTTCCATTGAGTCTGACCCTTCGTGACCCAATTTGGAATTTTCTTGGAAAAAATACTGGAGTGGTTTGCCATTTCCTTCTCCAGTTCATTTTATAGAGGAGGAACTGGAATAAACAGGGGTAACTGACTTGCCTAGGGTCACACAGCTAGTAAATGTCTGAAGCCAGATTTGAACTCAAAAAGATGAGTCTTCTTGATTCCACTCTATCCACTGCATTGTCCAGCTGCCTCAATCCATAAGTGATTATCCCTTTTTAAAAGTATTAGGATAAGCATGAAAATAGGTGGCATAACCTTGAATAACCTAGGTCTACTTCCAAAGATAATTAGAAGAAAAGAAAAGAACTTATATGTTCTAAAATATTTATAACAATTCACTTTGTGGCAGCCCAGAATTAGAAATTGTAGGGCTGCCCATCATTTAGGAAATGGCTAAACAAGATGCGCTATATGATTGTGATGAAATACTTCTGCACTATAAGAAATGATGAGCTTGTTGAATTTAAGATAACATGAATAAACTTACTCAAAATAATGAAGAGCTAAATGAACAGAGCCAAGACAAATTGTATATACTAACGGCAACACTGTTTTAAGAATAATTTTGAGAGATTAAATCATTTTGACTATCATAACTACTCAAATCAACTACAAAGAATATAGGAACGTACTTTCTGCAACTAGAGAAAGAATTAATAGAAGTATGTACATAATGATTATACATACACATACATAACATAGACATAACTATATTGTGGAAATGCTTACTTTATTTCATAAATTAAAAATAAAATAAATACATTTGAAAAAAGAAATCAATGGAGCAGAAGGTGAGAAGTAATAATTAATGCTATGAAGAAGAAATAGAATTGGAGTTTAAAAAAATAAATCGAAATCTGGCAAGAATGATGGAAACAAGAAGAGAGATAAGAAAATTGCCCTTGATGAATTCAGTGTTCTCAGCCCAAGATGAGGAAAGGACTGACAGTTGTGATTGCTGAATCACTCTAGTGATCTTTAAAATGAAATATCATGGAAAAGGGAGAGTACTACAGAACAGAAGGAGGGTAAATATTGTCCTATTTTTCAAAAAAGGGCAAGGGATGAGGTGTGAAAACTAAAGGACAGGGAGCTGGACTTTAATTTCTAGTAAAAGTCTGGAACACATTTTTAAAGGGATGGGGAACCATTTTAAAAAAGGAAACAGGGATTACAGAGTTTGTTTTTTTTTTCACTCTGTCAGAAAAAAAGTCATGCCAAGCTAATACCAATAGCTTTTTTCCTACTTAATATTTTATTTTTCCCCCAATTACATGTAAAGATAATTTTCAACATTGCTCTTTATAAGATTTTGAACTCCAAATTTTTCTTCCTGTCTCCCTTCCCTAATAGTGGTATGACTGAATGAAAGGGTATGCACGGATTTATAACCCTTTGGACATAGTTCCATATTACACTTCAGAATTGTTGGATCAATCCACAACTCCACCAACAATACATTAATGTTCCAATTTTTCCTGCATCTCCAACATCTATCATTTTCCTTTTTTGTTATATTAACCAATTTGAGAGGTGTACAATATTTTCAGAGTTATTTTAATTTGTATTTCTCTAAATCAATAGTGATTTAGAACATTTTTTCATATGATTAGAGATGATTTTAATATCTTCACCTAAAATTGTCTAATCATATCCTTTGACTATTTCTCAATTGAGGAATTACTTACAGTTTTATAAATTTGGTTCAGTTCTCTATTTTAGAATTCAGATCTTTATCAGAAATACTAGCTGTAAAATTTGCTTTCCAGCTTTCTGTTTTCCTTCTAATTTTGATTGAATTGGTTTTATTTATGCAAAATATTTCATTATAATATGATGAATTGTCCATTTTGAATTTCATAACATTTTCTATCTCTTGTGGTCATAAAGGCTCTTTTTCATAGATCTGATAAGTAAACTATTCCTTATTTGCTTTATTTGCTTATGGTATCACTCTTTCTGTATAAATCATGTACCCATTTTGACCTTATCTTGGTATAGGATATGAGATGTGGTCCTATATCTAATTTCTGCCTTACTTTTTCCAATTTTCCCAGAAATTTTTGTCAAATAACACATTATTATTCTAAGAAGCTGGAATCTTTGGGTTTATCAAATGGTAGATTACTTTAGCCATTTACTGCTGTATTTTGTACGTTTAACTTTTTTGGACAGAGTTTCTAAACTCATAAATGAAAGAAAAGGTATATTGTTTATCTGGGTTTTAAGAAAAAATTTATAGTCTTTTTTGATGTTCTTGTAGAAGAGATGTAGAGCTGAAGATCAGATAATAATAAGTATAGGTGTATTTGTAACTTGAAAACTGTAAAAATAGATGAATTTTTTGCTTATATGACTGGATCCAGAGGAGAAGAATTAATTGCTCAATGTTAACTTAGAAAGGAAGTTTTTTTTAATAGCTTTTTATTTACAAGTTATATGCATGGATAATTTTACAGCACTGACAATTGCCAACCTTTTGTTCCAATTTTTCCCCTCCTTTCCCCCACCCCTTCTCTTAGATGGCAGGATGACCAATACATGTTAAATATATTAAAGTATGAATTAAATACAAAATAAGTATGCATGTCCAAATCGTTATTTTGCTGTACAAAAAGAATCAGACTCTGAAATATTGTACAATTAGACTGTGAAGGAAATCAAAAAATGTAGGCAAACAAAAATAGAGGGATTGGGAATTCAATGAATGTAATGGTTCTTAGTCATCTTCCAGAGTTCTTTCGCTGGGTGTAGCTTGTTCAGTTCATTACTGCTCCATTAGAACTGATTTGGTTCATCCCATTGCTGAAGATGGCCAGATCTATCAGAATTGATCATCATATAGTATTGTTGTTGAAGTATATAATGATCTCCTGGTCCTGCTCAAGAAAGGAAATTTTTAGTGAAGTATCTCATGATTCTACTCCTAATGCTGTGTTATTAAGCATCTTTATCAGTGACTTTATAAAGTCATAAATGATAATAAAAGCTATGATTCAAAATATGATAGCAAAATAATGAAACTAGCAATAGAAAATGAAATCATAGGGAAACAGATTTCTGTTATAAAGTCAGAAAAACTTGTTAAGCCTTTAAATCAAGAGTTTTTAGATTTTTTTTGTGTCATGGACTACTTTGGCTGTCTGAAGACTGGTAGAGCCTCTGGAATCTTTAGAATTATATTTTTAAATTGGTCAAATTTACAAAGGAAACAAATTATATTGAAATAATTATCAAAATGTATTTTAAAATCAAGTTCAAGAACCCAAGTTAATAACCACCATATATTTTCAGGCCCTGACAAGTCAGCTCACTCTTTAAAAAAATTGTGAATTTTTCTATAAGGATGGACATTCAATGATGATACAAGTTAACAAGAACACAAAGATGAACACCTCTTTTAATGCTGACTAATTTTCCTTAAATAGTAACATTTCTGCCTGCACCCATGTATTCACAATAATAGATTTGTATATAAATATGTATACTAGAGAAGTATATGTATAATCATCTGTGTATACACACACCGAGAGAAGAGAGGTGAAATTGAAATTTGAGGACAAAATCTCTTTAAGTGTAAATGTTTTAGAACCTTCTTCCCTTTTCACTTCTTGAAGATCCTAAATTCTGAATATTTGGAACAAGGTCCTTCCTTTTGGCTCTCTGCTTCTTTCCCTTTTCCCTTTTGGTTCATCCATCAAGGAATGTCTTGAAAGGCTAATCCCATGTTCTGGAGAAGGTTCTTTCTTTCTTGCATTTTTTTAAAGCCATTTTTTATCTCAAAGGTGAATGTGAAAAGTAACACAAAATTCTGCATGAACAGCTGGAGTGCCAGTTGGAGTTAACAGAACAAAGCTATTTGTAGGGGGGAAATGAATAAAGTTCTATTTTGTGAAAATCTCCTGCTGTTCTCTACAGTACAACATGCTGCCCTGGGAGATTTTTTTGTCTTCACATCATGCTTCATAATAGTAGACTTGTCCTAAAATAGTTCAGAATTGTTTCCCTCCCCAGATAACAAGATAATAATACCTTGCATTTGTAGAGGACCTGATGTTTTATGCAGCAATTTTCATTCTCAATTTCTTTTGATCCTCACAGTTTTGTGATTATTAACATATGTCATCTCATGTGATCCATGCAACAACTATGAGGTAGGTGCTACTATTATTCCTATTTTATGAAGAGGAAACTGCCTCTGAGAGAAGGCAGCAATGAAAAGCCTAGAAACCTGGGAACATCAAATTTATTCATTCTTTTAGTTTCCCTCTCTATTTTGAAAACTACTTTTATCAAAATTGTTAAAATGAAGAACTGTACTTGTTATCCTTTATCCATAAAGGTGATTGCTATCATTCATGCCTGTTTTGTCAGGGCAGACAATAAATCTGTGCTGATCTCTTCATGCTCTTTGGATCAGTCTTCCTAATAACTAATGTCTGGTCATGTTTAAGGGCTAATGTGTGGCCATAAAAAACAAAGAAGCTATTAATGCCATCTGCTCCATGATCTAACCAAAAAATTTTTAAGCAACTCAAGCAAATAATGCTGACTTGAAGGGAATGGAAAGAACATTCACACTTGAATAATAGTAAAAACAATAATAATAATATAGTTAGCATTTATAAAGCACCTGAGATCACTATGTAGTATAAGATGGATAATGCTCTGGGTCTAGAATCAGAAAGACCTGAGTTCAAATGTGGCCTCAGATATTTCCTAGCTCAGTGACCCTAGATAAATCATTTAGCCCTATTTGCCTCACTTTCCCCATATAAAGAAAATAGCAAATTACTCTAAGTATCTTTGCCAAGAAACTCCTTTTTTTTGTTTTAAAATCATTCTTTTAAAAAATTATTATTATAGCTTTTTATTTATAAGATATATGCATAGGTAATGTTTCAGCATTGACAGCTGCAAATCCTTTTGTTCCAACTTTTTCCCTCCTTCCCCTCATCCCTTCCCCCAGATGCCAAGAAAATCTTAAAGGAGGTCAGACATGATTGAAACAACTGAACACTAAAATATAGCACCTATTATATTCTAGGCAGTGTGCTAAGTAGTTTACAAATTTCTCATTTATTCTTCACAGAAACCCAAGGCTATTGTTATTTTGACTTTACAATTGAGGAAATGGATGAAAACAGATTAAGTGTTATGTTCAAGGTCAAAGAAGTATGGATTTGAACTCAAGTCTTTCTAAATTTAATATAGCCAAGAATGTTCATTAAACATCGTAAATAGATGTATAAGCAGTGATGAATTAATTCTGACACCTCAAGAAGGGGCATGGGTATTTTCAGGCCACAAAGGGATGATTTTGATGACTGAAGCAATAGTTTGGTAACTTACATACAACAGCATAGACATTATGCTATGTTTTTACAAGAAAGGCTGTCATTTAAGAATACTTCAAAGGAGCAAATTGCATTGATGGGTGCAGTGCAATGTTTTAGCAGGACAGTTTTAATTCAAACTAAGATTATAATCTGTGTCCATTGATGTGCTTATGCTTTCTGGTGTTAAGTATCTGGATTTATGGTTTCACATTTGCAATGAAGAGATTCCCTATACCAATAAAATCAACAACTTCTCTGTGCCCTATAGACTTAGAGTTGCCTGGAAGGGGATGTGGCAGCATCATTTAAAGGGCAAGTGACTTGCTTGAGGTGTCACAGATAATATATATCACATTCAATGTATGAACCTAAATCATGATTTCTGAGGTCAGCCCCAATTCACTAAGCCAAGCTACCTTTCATCACTGCACTGATCCATTGAGTTAGCCAGCCAGTTCATATATTTTTGATATACTCTTCAAAGGTACAATGAACCAGGCTCAGAAATGAACAGGGATAAGAAAGTAGAAAGGATTGTATTTTGGTGATTGTGGAATATTCAATATTATTTCATATACTTGACTGTGAATCATGGAATACTATAATTACAAAAAATAAAGATTATAGGTGAAATAGGGCAGTGAAAAATAGATGTAGGATATATATATATATATATATATATAGTCCAACTACTTAATATATAAGAAATGGTACTAAACTGTCTCTCATATGTGGCAGAAACAGGAGCTGAGAATAAGATTTCTAAGTTAATATAAGGAGGCATATAACACATTGGATGATTCCTCTAAGGAGAACTAGATGAGAAGCATGCCGTCCTCACTGGAGAAGACAATGCTCCTTTTTATAGGTTACTCTTGTTTATCGAGAAATATTTTGGTATTACTCACTTGTTTATAAGACTTCTGTGGAATCAATATCTACTTCTCCCCTCAAGTCTCAGTTTTATTGAAACAGGATGACATCTTCCCTTTTTCTTTATAAGGTCAAAGTCTCTTTTTAAAAATTTTAGCTACCAACTCCCTTTATTAATTTTTTCCTGTTTTTAAAAAATCCAGGATGTATTATAAATGTGAAAATTCCCCATTCCAGTTACAAATCATAGCATCATATAGTCAGAGCTAGAAAGGATCTCCAGTTCAGTGAGTCCAATTTTTTCATTATATAGGTAAAAGAAATGAGGTGACTTTCCCAGATTCATACAGAGAGTCAATAATGGTTCAAACACTAATCCTGATTGGGAATGAGGAAGAGTCAGGCTGAACTCAAAGTCATGGGTCTTTAGAGCAGCTGCATGGCACAATGAGTAGAGTATGGGGATCTCAACTCAGGAAGACATCTTCCTGAGTTCAAATATGGTCTCAGATACTCACTGGGGTGAATATAAGTCACTGAATAAGTCACTTAACCCTGTTTGCTTCAGTTTCCTTAAATATATAATAAGCTAGAGAAGAAAATGGCAAACCACTTCAGTATCTTTGCTGAGAAAGACCCAAATGGGTTCCTGAAGAGTTGGACATAATTAAAACAAATGAATACCAAAAACTTAGTCTTGGACTTGGTATTTGGATGTGGAAATTCTATTGAGGCTTCTATCTCCTATATAGCACTTTTGAAGAATAGATTCCTTAAGGCATAATAGGAAAGAAAGGGAATAAGGATTTACATAGTGTTCATCAGGCCCCAGATACTGTGCTAAGTACAGTGGTTAAAATTAAGTATTTGGGAATAAATGAAGCAATCATGATAATCTTTTTTTATGTGAAAAGTGAAAGACCGAACTCTTTTCTTCCTATTCATTAAATCATTTGGATCTCACTGGGCCTACTATTTTCAGCAAACAGCTTAATGTTTTGTCTGACTTTATTGAAGTAAAAAGCACTGAGTTATAAGTGCTTATCTCTCCTGTGGCATCCAGTTTGTGTTTACTGATGCCTATAATTCCCCTACTCTGACTGTGGTATTAAGGGGAAAGGAACAAACCTTTATTAAGTGCTTACTATGTGCTGTCCACTATTCTAAGTGCTTTGCCAATATCAACTCATTTGATCTTCACAATAACTGCATGAAACAAATTTTTCCCACTAATTTTCCAATAAAGGAAGTTGAGACCTACAAAAGTTAAGTGACTTCACCATTTACATAGCTTTTAAATCTCTGATATTAAATTTGAATAGGTCTTTTTGATTCCAGGCTTGGTGTTCATCCCTTAAACCATCTAGATGTCTTAGAAGTGCCACTGCTATCTGTTTTGGTCATCCCTTTGTTTTTTTTTTTTTTCCTTTCTCCATTTTGGGTAAAGCACTATACTTGGAGTCAGAAAAACTTAAATTACAATTTTTCCTCAAACACTTATTAAAAGTATGATCTTATACAAACGATTTAATTTTTCTGGGCCTCTGTTTCTTCATGTGTAAAATGAGGGAGATGGTCTTTTTAGGTCTCTTACATTTCTAAATCTATGATTCAATTGTTTTTGGGATCAGAGAGATAGTTCTGAAAGTATTTTATAAACTACAGTGTGTTAAATCCTGAAAAAAGAAGAATTTTATTTTGCAGAGTAATGAATTATATTTGAGTATAAGCCACAGGGCAATAGGTGTATGGTGAGTGTTAGCAGTATCAAAACTATGACAAATGAGAATGATGCAGGAAAAATGGTATAAAGGATGTTATCTGAGAAATGTGTGAGCAGAAAAAATAATGGGCTGATTATGAAATAAGAATGAGACACAATAAATGGATAATCCAGTAGTGGTCCATTGGCATCCATTCTATATAAGGAGAAGTCAAGAAAGATACTTAGCAACTTGGATGGGTCCCCTAAAGTAATTTTATGAGAGAACATGGATGAGAGTTACAAGAGATAAGTTGTGATCTGTTGGTGGAAAAACTACTGACATCATTAAGATCTGGATTTATTGGAATATCAGAACACAGATGTCTCTGAAAATACATCAAATTAAAACATTTTGCTAGTTAGTGAAAAGAGCACTGCCTGGTCATCAGAAAAACTGTATTTTAGTCCCAGATTTGTAACCAAAGGCAAAAAAAAACATCACCACTATCACTACCACCACCAACACCTTTTCTGTAGTTGAGTTTCCTTGTCTATAAAACAGTAATTGGGTGAGAATGTAGGAGTTAGACTAAATGATTGCTAAAGTCCTTTCTAGCTTTAATATTCTCTCATTTTAAATTTCTATTGATTAATGTTTCATACTCTTTTAAGTTATTTTCTCACTGTGGCAATGAACACATTGCTTTTCACAATTTCCTTGCTAGGTCTTCCTTGTAATTCATGGCAAGGGTTCAGAAAACTGATGGATGAATGTGGTCTATTTTGCTCTCTACCAACCAAGGGAAGATTACTTTGTCTCATTAGCTTTATACTCTATCCGATTAATCTGGTTAAGTCAGATAAGCCCTTATATATGCTCCGGGTTACTACCATAAATAGATCTAGGGTAGAAAAGAATGTTGAAGGAGAAAACTATCATAGTATGATATATACAATTCTAGGAGACTCCTCCCTCCTCCCAACTCCCACCCCTGGATAATAGGATAGAGATCTGAATCTTTTTCTCTTATTTCTCAAAGAAAACATTCAGCTTATTTACTCTTCTCAATGTAGGATACTCCACCTTCTATCTTACTGTCTTTTGCATCACTGTCTGCCAGGCCTAGAAGATATACTTGTTTTTATTCATTGTTCCTTTCAACTGCTACCTCATATATAGGAAGTCTCATTACCCCAGTTGTTAATACCAGCCATGATTTTGAAATTACTTGGTATTTATTTTGTATTTATTTATCTATGTACATATTTCCTCCAAGTATACAATATTAAATGCTTGAAAATTGTGATCCAGATGTGAGCAGTGTGACTGATTTTCCTCCTGATCAGTTGGGCATCTGTCGATGGAGTAACCAGTGGGCAGTATGGGTTCAGAAGTGCTAAATTCTGATTGTTTGGGAACAAGGGGTCTCTTGGTAGCAGTGGCAAGTGACTCTGGATGCCTAACTTGGCTTTTAATGTAAATGAGAGAGAAGCTGCTGGATTTGCCTCTTGCTAATTTTGCCATTTGTTGACACCATGCTCTTTTTCTCCTATTAACTATACAATGCATGCCTGTCTGGACTTTACAGATGATGGCAGCTGTAACTTGGTAAATAAGGAATAATTATCATTTCTGAACAAAGAAAGGTTTCCTATGTGTATAATAATTTGCTGGGTCTTTTCAAAATACTCTTGCTTGATTGTACAGAATGTTAACTCTTTAGCTTCCTTTCTTTTCCCATTTCCCCTTTCTGTCAAATCTTTTAATTTCTTCTGATAGAACACCTCTTGATTTGCTCCCCTTTTCAATATTCCGTCCATATCATCTTACACCTAGATTGCAGCAACAGCCTCTTAATTGGTCTCCCTACCTCTTTCTTCCTATCTATTCCCTACACTGTTACCCAAATAATTTTTCTCAATCCTTGCTTTCTCATCTTCCCCCCTCTTAAGATTTTCTGATGGGTCTTAATGTCCTATCACACCAAATTTAAATCTCTTCCTGGATTCTAAGGCTCTAAATGATCTTCTCTATGCTTTGAAATATCCTCCCAATTCATGTTTCACTTCCTAACTCCAGTATTTTCTTCTATCTAACTTAATTTTCCATTGTTTTCTAAGATCATTCCTCAATTCTCATCAGGCTAATCTCTTTCATAACCCAATCCCCTTCTCCTCCACGCAGCCTTCATTCTAATTGCCTTTAATCATACTGCCCCTTTCTTCCTCCAAATTGTTCCTTATTTCTACCCCTGAACTCCAGCCCATCCATCAAGCCTGAGTCAAATTAAGTCCAGTTTTTACAAAGCGCTTGTTAACTACTCCTGATAATTTTATGCTCAGCACTACATCCTATCCTTTATTATTTCATTCTTAAATGTTTCATATGTAAATCGCCAAGGGCACAAGCCTGGCATGATATATGTATGACATAGTGGCAATAGGAGAGGTACCACAGTGGATAGAATGGTAAGCCTGAAGGATCAAATTGGATAGTAGTTCCTTTATAAATGCTTATTCCTTTCTTCTTTCCTTGTCATTGCCAATCCATTGAAAGGATTGAGAACATGTGCCTGTATGAGGGGGCAATACCTTTGAAAAGAGGAAATATTATTTTTCCTTTGAAAAAGGCATGGGTCATTTCAGAACTCTTCAAGGAAAAAAAACTTTGAAGAGAGTACAAGGTATTGGAAAAAGGCATATACATGTAGGGGCAAACCAACTCTCAGCATGTCCCAGAAAGAAGATAATTTGTCTTCAGAGAGACTTTAGGGAATTTCCCCCTCCAGTGAGATTGGGCTCCCTCAATATACCAGCTTTGAACTCTCACAAAGACAAACAGCATGAAGTCATCATTCTCTTTACAATGAAGAGAGTTTTCTGCAAATGCTTCAGGATTGGGAACTGAGTTATATGTGTCATATAAAAAATGCTACTGGTTTGGGGCTTTACATTTTAGGGAGTACATTGACAACCTGGAACTTTTTAAAGAAAGGCATCAAAGATAGCTTGGATACAGGAGATCATTGCATGCAAAGATCCATTGAAAGAATTTGTAAGTGCTTATGCTGGAGAAGAAAAAGCTTAGAGAATATATGAGAACCATTTTAAGTAGTTGATTTATTCTTATATGAAAGGAGGATTACATTTGTTCTGCTTGGTGCTAGAGGGCAAAATTAGGCAGAATTTCATGCTTCAGTAAATGGAAGTTACAGAGAGGCAGATTTATGTTGGAAGAAAGGAAATAGTTCCTAACCATTAGAAATCTCTTTTAAAGGGATGTGTTCCTTCAGAAAGTAGTGACACCCCCCTCACTCTAAAATCTTTAAGCCTAGACTTTGTGATTGCTTATCAGGAGAGTTATGGAATTCTTCCTGGAGTAAAATTAGATGGCTTATGAGGCACCTCTTAATTTTGAGATCTGACATTTTTCTGACCTTCACAAATAGGATAGCAAACTCTTGAAGGAAGGAACAATTCATTTAACTGAGCATTTATTCAGTGCCTATAACATGCTACAAAATAAGTTCAGTGGATAGAAATGAGGAAAGATTTGAAGCACTGTGATTAAAGGCTAGCAGATAAAAATGAATGCTGTGTGGAGAAGGGGTAGGATCAGAAAGAAAATAGCTTGAGAGATATTTAGGTGTTAAAGAAAATGAAAAGAATCCTGAAACTCTTGTATCTTTCTCTCAGAAGGCCAGAGGAAGAATATCTATACAGATACATATGAGTATGAAGCCAACACAAAGTAATGAGGCTATCTGACTGAAGACGAAATGCTAACAATTTCAAGGATCAGGCAAGTGTGACTATGTCATACTTCTTCTGCATTTTCCCTTTCTCTTCCCTTCTTCAGCACTTGGTATAGGACTGGGCAACCTTGTAGTCACTGAAAAAAATGTTAGCAAGTAAAATTTTAGATTCTAGAAACTTGAAACACCTCCAAGTAATTTAAAAGAAATTACAGGATTACAGATGTAGGGGAATGGTTCTTAGAAGTTTTCTAGTCTCTTTATTTTATAGATGAGGACAATGAGGCACTAGCAACTAGGTGGTGCTGCAATGGATACAGTTCTAGGCCTGGAAAACTTATCTTCCTGAGTTCAAATTCAGTCTTAGACACTTACTAATTGTGTGATCCTGGGTAAATTACTTAATTCTGTTTGACTCAGTTTTCTCATCTGTAAAAAATGATCTGGAGCTGAAGAAGGAAATGTCAATATCTTTCCCAATAGAAAACTACAAATGAGGTTATGAAGAGTTAGACATGACTGAAATGACTAAACAGCCAACACAAAGGCCCAGAGAACTTATTACTCACTAACTGCCACATATAAATGGCCAAGTCAGAGGGAACAATAGGGCTAAACCAATCTTTAAAGGACAGTTTCATAATGTGGAT
Source organism: Sarcophilus harrisii (assembly GCF_902635505.1). Taxonomy (NCBI): domain Eukaryota; kingdom Metazoa; phylum Chordata; class Mammalia; order Dasyuromorphia; family Dasyuridae; genus Sarcophilus; species Sarcophilus harrisii. The sequence goes on from NC_045431.1 coordinate 93,873,387, forward strand.
AACTTCTGAGAAATAAATAGAAAATATCATGAGTATGTTTTAGCAGTGGAATATATTTCAGCCTATATATGAGTGGAAAATGCTTTGGGTGTGACAGTTCTTTCATCAGAAAGTGATGAAGAATTGAAAGGATAAAGGACTGAAACTTGACAAAATGGATGATGGCCAAAATGATGAAGGAGGTTAGAAGGGCAAGAAAGCAGAGAATAAAAATGTAATTATATTGGTAACATTTGAGAAAGTTGCGAACTATTGGAAAATTTAGGTTTCATATTTATTAGGTGTTATGGACCAGGATATTGCTAGAACTGGGGAGGTGTGAGTTAATCCCCCTCCCCTCATTCCCTTCCACAGCATCAGATGACACTTTTAAAAGTAACACAGACTTGGGGCAGTTGGGATTAACTTTGTTCATAGGTGAATTTATCTAGGACCCAGCTATGAGTCCTTTGGGCAAGAGAAATATAAAATAGTTTTTAACACTTCCATGGGGAGCTCATGAGACCCCTGGGAACCCTCTTACTGACTGTTTTTACACATTTTTTTGGCCAATAGCTTTTATTTTTATCATCTGGACTGCTTTTAAACAGCCCAAGAGAATTATTTCTCCTTTGGTTACAGCACATGTTTTTGCTAAAAGGATTGCTCATATGAACCCTCAGGCTTTGAGCGATCCATTGTACCAGATATGTAGTAAGAACCAGGACATTAGGAGATAATGAATATACTGAGCAGATGTATATATCTTTGTACTTGTTGTTCCCCTGCTGGGAAAAATATATGCCGAGATTTAATTTAATTGTATTGTTACAATATGTACTTGATGGGCAAGGTGTTACAAAGTTCAGATTAGATACAGATCTGGTCTTCATGGAGCTTACATCCAGAAGGAGAAGAATACACACACACTACAAAATATCTTAGATGACTGTATCTAATATATTTTATAAGATGGAGGGGAAAAAGGGGAATGGTGCAGAATGTAACTAGAGAAGGCAACATGGAGGAAATGATGTTTCAATTGTTCTTTATAAAGTTTTTGAAGATTCAATAGGTAAAGAGGACATGGGACATTTTGAACACAGGGAATAGTTTGAGCAAAACAACGAAGACTGGACAGCAGAAGAAACATTTAGAGGAATGGTTGATAGTCCCTTTTTGGCAAGAGCATGGAGAAGGGAGAGAAAACAAGCATGAAATTAAACTGATTAGATAATATGGCATCATTATGGCTTTCTTTGAATATCAAGCAAAATAGTTTGCTATAGGGAGTCAATGAACATTTTTGAATACAGAAATAGAAGAACTGTATCTATACATAGGAAAGATGAATCTGGCAGCAATGAAATATAATCAGAAGGCAGAAAGAATAGAGAAGGAAAATTTATTAGACATTATCTGAATAATCAATGTAGGCAGAAGTGAAAAATCATATTAGAATGCATAGTTTATACCCCTTCAAGATGTTTTCATTTGTTAGATTTCATGCTATGTACTGCTAAAGTACTTGTTCACAGCAAATATCATTATTTATATCAATAATAGTGTTTGTGAATTCCATTGATAAATACAGTGGATTATATTTTCTGATTTTGAGCAAAGGATCATAGATTCAGAGATAAAAGGTATCTTAGAGATCACCAAGTCTATCTCTTTAGTTTTACACATGAGGATACTGAGGTCTACAGTGACTTTCTCAGAGTCTTACTGCTGTGAAATATCTAAGGTAGGATTAGAATTCAGGCCTTTCTGACTCTGCCTAATATTATAAATCCACTTCACCATGCTAAAGGCATCTACTTCAACCGTCTCTATTTTTTTTGTTTTGTTTTCATGCTAGTTTGTACTATTGCAGTGAATTTCCTTATGCATTTCTCTATCATGAATTATTTTACTTTACAAATTAGAGGCAATAAAAAATTTAAAACAATGAAATTCTAATTTAGTGTTCAAGGACTTATTTAAGACCATTTAAAAGTTATTTTAATCTTTAAAAGTTTGGGGAAAGTAGCTTATATTTTACTTAAAAAATTACTCACAAGGCATATAACAGACATGGTGTTTTTAACTTCTGCATAAAGATTGTTTGACTTCAGGTTCATACACTTCATTTTCAAATGCAGCAAACATTGGGACAACATGATGCAACTCATCTGTGTTATGAATCTCTGCTGATTGACAGTAACAGCAACATTGAGATTTGGCACACACCAACTTAAAATTTTATCTGTCTTGTGCATATTGTTTTAAATATTTACTACAGTACATTCACTGTCACTTAGAGCTTATTTGATATGTTAGTTTTTACTTATGTTGACTTTGATTTGAACTTTATTTTTATTAAAAAACAGATGATTTATTGATATGGGAACTTTATTTTTACTAAAAAACAGATGACTTATTGATATGGGAATTCACCTCAAAACATCTGATAATTTCACCCATTGCTTCATTGTCTTCCCCGGTCCTTAATGTAAGGCCGATACACACTATTGCAAACTATCCTGTCTTCTACTTTCATTAAAAAGAGCTATCCCTATTCTTGGCAAGGTCAGTCCTTCTATTTGTATCCATTAACAGCTCTTTTTGCTATATTTAAATGCAATAAAATTTGATAGCTGTCTTTAAATATTTGGAAAATGTATATACTACAGTGGTGGAAAATGCAAAGGCAAAGATTCTAATTCAACAGAAAAAGAATCATTAGAGGTCTCCTAAAGATGGAATTGGGAATACCTTTCTGAATGTGTCCAAAGGGAACAGTTAGAAGATAAGGGTGTAGATCATGGATAGATAAATTTAGGGAAAGAAAAGCTTCCAAGAAAATGGGAGAGTCTAACAAACTTCCAGAGATAATGTGTTTATCTTCACTAAAAGTTTTAACTGAAGGCTTGCTAGTTACTTGTTGAGAATGATGTAGAAGAGTTTCCTAGATAAATATAGATTAAAGGCAGTTGATGACTTTGGTAGTCCTTTCCAATTCTGAGAGCTGATCAGATTAAATTCTTTAGCACTGGAGATATTTAGTTTACAGATTGTTAATTTGGGGTCTAGAAACTTAAATATAAACTTACTTCTTAAAAATATTTTGATAACTGCATTTCAATGTATTTGTTTTACTTTGTGTTGTATTTTGCTTTGTGAGTTTATCATGCACAAGGACATTATTCTGGAAAGGAGTCTATTGGTTTCAGACTACCAAAGGGTAGAACCCGTAGAAAGGGTTGAGAACCCCTTATTCAGATACTGGATGCCCTTCTGTCAGGAATGTTGGAGAAGGATTTCTACATTGAGTAGAAGTTGGATTAGACAAGTTCTAAACGCTTTTCCATTTTTGAATTCAGCACAGGCAACAAACATACTCTTCAAACACTCTTCATGCAATTTTATGTAATTGATACAATTAAAACATTTATAATATGGTTTCTAAACCTAAACAGATTAAATTAGGTGTAGGAAGAAATACTAGTAGTGAAAAGTGACAGCCAGCATCCTGACAGCAAAGGAGACCAAAACAAACAAAAAAAAAGATTATAAAAAACAAACACAAGCCTTCAAAAACCTAAGAGTATTGAATTATTTTTCTATAGGTCAAATATCATTATATGCAGTTTATTAATTTTTCTGTAATATTCCTAAAATGTCGCTGAGTGTATAGTCTAATTTGGAAGATTGTTGACCATTTAGGAATCAGGAACATCTGGGTTCACATATCACTTTTGAAACACTATTTGTGTGACTATGGTACAGTTACTTAATCCACTAGTGCTCCTGATCAGCCATTTAGCATTGTAAATTAAAGATGAACTGAGATGTATGTTGATGGAATTCCATGCTAGGAATTACTCATTATGATAAAATTATAAATCCGGACCCCATCTCATCCTTCCAAAATGATGACACGTGCATATAGGTAATAAACTTCTTAACAGCAAAAGTCATTTTACTTTATCCTTGGTTTTCCTTGTGCCTAATACTATATCTGGCACAAAGGAAGCATATAATAAATTCCTGTTGATTAATTATATTACTTTTCTATGTAATTCCTCCCAAATTCTTAAAATAAAAAATTTAAAGTTAGGACTTACATAGGTAAATCCCTTATAATTCTAAATAAATTTATCATAAATTTTCAATATGGAAGATATAATTATATTATTGAATGAGGTCTATTACTGAAGGATTTTTCCCCCTGTTATATTGCATCTGAAGCTTAAGCAGGTTGTGCATTGGTGAAGAACAAGTTTTGGTGTCTTGTTTTTAATTTAATTTTAAAAATTGATTTCTTTTTTGTGCATCACCTTTCTGATCCACTATGTTCTCAAATAAAGAAAAAAAAGTTTTATTGATGCATTTCCTTCCTGTCTTTACTTTCTATTCCCCTACATTAACTAGTGAAATAGTATGAAAATACTGCTCAGCTTATCCTATGAAGAATCATCTTTCTGGTACTTTTAGGACAAGATCTCAACGGAGTCTGTATAGGGCTATTGACTTGAGCCTGAGCAAGTGAGTGACTGTGGAATCTGTTCACTGCCTTCAAATCCCATGTTATCAGTAAAACCTGTGCTGCTGAATTTCCTTTCATTGTATCTCTAGGCTGACCATTTCCTGCTCATGTCCTTAGAGTAGAGACTATACCAAGTAGATTGGGGTCAGCTTCTACTCCTGCTAACTCTTCACTTCTGGTTCTGAAAGATAAAACTTTTCTTCCCTTTTAAAACCAAACAAAAACATTCAATAAAACAATTTTTTTTCCCACAAAATCAATCTTAGATAGCTAGTTACTTCCACCTCTTTTCCCGTTTCCCCCAGACTGATTAAAAATCAAGGGAAATTATAATCATATATAATTTCTATACAATTGATGTACAAGAAATTAATTTTCTACTAAAATTATGGAGGAGTCTAAGCTCTGTCCAGCACAAACTCTGAAATTATAAGGGATTGAGATGCTGGGATTTGAAAATGACTTATAATATATAGACACATAAGCCTAGCAGATAATGTATACTGATTAGCCTGGGGACAATAACTCAAATTTTTAAGATCTGCCAATCTATATTCATTTAGAATGGTAATTTAAAAAAAAGCTTTGAAATTTCTTTTCTAGCCATCTCTGTCTTTAAGGTATTATATGTTCTGATTAGACATGTGAGCAGTTGACATAAAAGACTGATGGTTAGTAAATGTGAACTTCAGAGACTATTCATACATTTCTTCCCCCTTTATAAAAAAAATGAAAGCAATTCTTTAATTGAATCAGACTGGGATTTGGGGGTGGCAAGGTAAGAAAGAACAATAAAAGCATAGCTAAACAATTCTAAATAGAAAATTTGGGAATAACTTTAAATTGTCTGTCTGTGTCCTTGGAATCAAGAGTGCTAGCTAAATTGTTAATAAGCACAATTAGGGGTCAAGGTATGAAGGATCAAGATTATGGGCTTTGGGTTATTAGCACTTCTCTTAAGTCTAGGGCTTTCTCTCTGTTAATTATTTCTTATTTATCCTATATTAACTTACTTTGTTTATTTTTGTATATATTTTTATTTTTTTTTTCTTTTTTGTATCCTTAGTGGTTAGCACAGTTTTGGCATGCAGTAGGTGCTGAATAAGTGTTTATTGATTGATTGGTCACAGAAATCTTTTGTGAATGAAATGACAAAAGTAGGTGAAGTTCTCTTGTATAAGTAGGTAAATGGAGTGATAAAGACAGAAATTATCTGTTTTTTTTTCCTTTTAAAGCATAATTTTTTCCAGTTATATTCCTTTTTCCTCTTTGTACCTTTCCCCACTCATTCAAAAAGGAAGATAAAAAGATATGATGATAAAAAGGAAGAATGAATTAAAGAATGAAAGAAAGAACTCTAAAATTCATAAGCATAGTAAAGTAATACAAATTCCCACATTGGTCATATCTAAAAATGCATTTCTTATTCTACAAAAAAGTTCATCATCTCTGTATGGTATGCAGCATTCCTCTTTATCAGTACTCTGGAATAATAGTTGATCATTTAGGTGATGAGAATTCTTAAGTCTTTCAAAATTGTTTGATTTTACAATATTGATGTCATAGAACAAATTATTCCATTCTGCTTACTTCATTCTGCATCAAATCATACAAGTCTTTACTTGTGTCTTTGGAACTGTTTTTCTCCCCTTGCATCTCATCACATTTATAAGCCATAGTTTGTTCTACTTTTCTTCAATTGATAGGTATCTACTAAGTTTCCTTTTTTTTTCAATCACAAAGAGTTGCTGTAAATATTTTTGTGCATCTAGAAACTCTTCCTCTTTCTTTGATTTCTTTAGGTATAAGCCTAGCAGATAGGTGGCACAGTAGATAGAGTGCTGGTCTTGCAGTCAAGAAGACTCATCTTCCCGAGTTGGAATCTGGCCTCAGACACATTAGCTATATGATGCTAAGTAAGTCACTTAACCTTGTTTGCCTTAGTTTCCTCCTATGAACTTAATATGAACTTATTGATATGAACTTAAGAGGGAAATGGCAAATCACTCCAATAACTTTGCCACAAAAGCCCTAAATGAGGTCATAAAGAGTCAAACATAACTGCAAATAACTAAATAGCAATGACAAATTAGAAGTGGTATAGCTGGGTCAATGGGCATACATTGTGGAGTGACTTTTTGGACAAAATTCCAAAATTTTTTCAGAATATTTAACCCATTCAAAACTCTACCAAAAGCTCTTCTCTTATTTCTTTTCTTTTTGCTCAGTTTTGCCAATCTGACAGGTATGAGATGGTACCCCAGATTCTGGAATTTGAATTTCTCTAATGATTTGTAAATTGAAGCATTTTTCATATGGATACAGATAGGCTGTCTTTCATCATTAGATAACTACCTATTAGTATCCTTTTACCATTTATGTCTTGGGAAATGGTTCTTAGTCTTATAAATTTGAATAGTTTCCTATATGTCTTAGAAAAGAGACCTTTATCAGAGAAATTTGCTACAAAGAGTCTTTATAATTAACTATCCCCCCCCCCCCATCTAATAATAGATATGGAGATTTGTTTGTACAAAAAAAATTACTTTTATTAACCAGAATTTCCTTTTTATTTTCCTTGGTCATTGTTATCCCTGTTTGGTCATGAAATCTTCTACCCATAAATGAGCAAGTAGTTTTATTTTTTTTTTATTTTTAAAGTTTATGATGTGACATTTTATATTAAGATCATGTATTCATTTGGAGTTTATGTTGGTAGGCTTGAAATGCTGGATGTTTTTCTAAAAATATTTTTTTTTTGCTTTTTTCTTCCCCCTATAAAGTTTTCATTACAAAGGTATTCTTTCCTTTTGGGCTTTGGACCACATCTCCTCTGTGAGAAGAAGGTTGATGAAGAGAGCTGGTCATTTGAAAGAGGTTGAAATAATTTTAGTTGCAGAAGATATAGAAAAGAATTTAGTAACTATGTAAGACAGTTAGGAGAAAATAGTCCCTAATCAGTAAATCCAATCAAGTTTCTTGGTAATAAGTAAAATTTGGGTGAACCTTATGTATAAACAGTAAAAAAAAAAAAATCAAGGAAATATGATTTGAGCCTCTCCCCCACCAAAAACAAACAACCAAAAAGGTTTTGTTACAACTGTCTGTTCTAGCCCTACTGTGCAACAATGTTGCAAGCCAGAAAAGTTAACAATAGTTTCACTTCTGTTTTCAGTTAAGAGCAAAATTATCTAGGGTTAGGGTTATATAGATTATACATTAATATACATAATATAAAAATATATTATGTATAATTTTTTACCCTTTAATTTATAAGTACTATCTATAGATTGTCTTATAAGTCTCTGTCTTATCTATGGATTGTCTTATAAGTCTCTGTCTTTTCAGACATCTGATTTTTTAATTGATAGTTGCTACCCTTTTCCTTTGCCCTCACAGTCTTGTTTTCTTTAATCCATTGTACCCCCTACCTTAAATCTAACAAATATTTCCAAAAGTGAGCATGTATGGTTCCTTCAATTCACAAGTGCATTATAATGGAAGTGGTAGTGATAAACAAAGAATGCAGATACTACCAAACACCAACCTTATTTTCTTTTCTAACATAGTAGCTATATTAATAATAATAATATCATACATACATACATATATGTATAAACACTTTTAAAGTTTTCCAAATATGTTATAGATGATACTTCATTTTATCCTCATAACAAATCTGAGAGGGAGATACTATTAATTTATCCCATTTTACAGATGAGGAAACTGAGTCAAAAGATATCAAATGACTTGCCCAGAGTTGCATAATTAGTATGTATTTGAGACTAGATTTGAACTCAAGTGTGCTGGATTTCAAGTCTAGTAGTCTACCCACTCTGCCACTTTGATCAGGAAATGCTGAAGAAATAATTTAATGAGACTTCAGGAAAATGTTTGAAAAAGTTTTCCTAGTATTCTTGCAAAAAAGATGGAAGAGTTGGGACAGTTAGGTGGCACAGTGGATAGAGCACCAGCCCTGAAGTCAGGAGGACCTGAGTTCAAATCTGTCCTCACACACTTAACACTTCCTAGCTGTGTGACTCTGGGCAAGTCACTTAACCCAAATTGCCTCAGCAAAAAGAAAAAGAAAAAAGATGGAGAACTGTGGGCTATAGTCAGATGTAATCTGATTTGATTTAATAATGGGATTCAAAAAGTAATCATGAATGGTCATAAGATCTCCAATATAATATCCCAATAATCTACAGGGCCGTGTGCTATTTAAAATTCTTAACAATGTTCTGATAAAGATATCAAAGGCTTGCTCACTAAATCTGCATGGAACACAAAACTGCAAGGGATATCTAATCCAATGGACGACAATCAGGATTAATCAAAGTTTTGACAGGCTAAGCTAGAGTCCAGAAATGACTATTGAGATAAAGTTCAATATGGAAAAAGTATTATATTTGAGTTATAAAAAATAATTTCCTTTGCATTTTCACAGAGAACAAAGTGAAATATATGCTTCATTAGAAAAGGATCTGGGGGTTTTAGTAGACTGCAAGTTCTTCCTGAGTTATCTGTGATATGGCAGCCAAAAAGGCTAATACAATATTAAGTTATGACAAGTCTAACTCCCAGGAAAAAAAATGATAGTCCTTCTGTGTCTTCTCTGGCTAGATTGTATCTGGAATATTATACTCAATTGTGGGTACCACAGTTTAAGAAGGATGTTGATAAACTGGTAAACATCCCTTGGAAGGACTCTACTTTGGTTGGAGTCATATTATATGAGGTTTAATTGAAAGAATTATGGATTTCTTTCCTGAAGAAATTTAGTTAGGTGTCTTCAAGTACTTGGTGAGCAGTCATATGAAAGAGGGATTTCATTTTACATCTTTGACCCAAAAGGAAAAAACAGGAGTAGAGGATGGAAATTGTAAAGACGCAATTTAATGTTGTTGTGAAGAAACAAAACAAAACAAAACATGAAGTGTCTAAAAGTGAGATAGATTGCCCTAAAAGATTGCCCTAATTTGCTTTCTTGAAGGTCATCAAGCAGATGCTAGATGATCACTTGACTATAGTAGATTTTCTTTCCAGCATAGATTGGACAAAAATAAACCAATTAACCCACAAATATTTATTAAACCATTATTATTTGCCAGGTACTGCAAAAGAACTGGGCTTGGTGGCTTGCGAGGTACTTTCTAAATATGAAATTCTATGGGAAAAAAAGAAAAAAATATACATATATAGCATAGCATAGCATTTAGAGACTCTTTTAAGAGAGATTGACCTAAGAGGCCAAGTCATAGTTAAAAAAATAAAAAGAATGTTTCTTATAAGTGTGTATATATATGTATGTATACACAGAGAGACAATAACAACTATAAAAACTTTTTACTGTGATAATCTCATTGCAATTATATGCCATTTGCAAAAGGATTTAATATTTAAAAATTGCTTTACAAACATGTTTTACCATTCACCATAGACCTATGAGATAAAATACTACAAGTATCCTTTGGAATTACTTAAAGTCCTTAGATAGATATTAGACATTTTTCTAGTATTTGGTAATATTTAACTCATTTACTTCTTGATCAGGATGCTGGAATTCTTGCCATCAGATTTTGTTGTTCCACAAAATTCTTGTGATTTTTTGTCTTTGTAAATTTGTAAATATAAAATTACATTTGTAAATGTAAAAAACTGATTTACAGTTTTGTACCATTTGTACTATCCCTTGGAATGTGCTGTCTTCTCTCTCTTATCACAACAAGGAAGAAAGAAACAGGTTATTTTGCATTATTAATGGAGGCTAGCCCAAGACCCAAAAGTAAGGCAGAAGAGGCTTGTCTTGGACCCTTTTTAGACTCATTTCTGTGTCTATCCCATTAATAATGGACATCCTTCTTATTTGCTGCAACTAATCCTGACTAACAAATCTCCAATAATGGAATTTCAGGAAATATCACAGGAAATAAGGGAGACAATTTCAACAAGAGGGTGCTCCATTTAAATTATACCTACCTATATGTCAGTATTATTCTTTCAGTAATGGTTCTATGTACTCTTCAAAAAGTATTGGATAGCTTTTGATTTGATTTTTCTTGTACAGCATGATAAATATGGAAATATGTTTGAAAGAATTGCACATTTAACCAAATTAGATTTCTTGCTGCTTTGGAGATGAGGGAGGAGAGGAAAGAGGAAAAAAAATTTGGAACACAAGATTTTGCAAAGGTGAATGTTGAAAACTATCTTTGCATGTGTTTGGAAAAAAAAATACATTTAAAAATTTTTAAAGAATTATTGGGTAGGGAAGACCAGGGAAAACAGTAGAATAGGAGGAAGCAATGTATCCCTCCCACTCCAATAATTAATCAAGTAGAATATGATCAGGAAATCAAAAAATAAATTATATCAGGTCATCCTTCTAGCCTAAGATCACAAATCTAGCCTACAGACAAATGACCAGGGTAGGAAATATAAAATAAGGGTGGTGTGGCATTACAGACTCAGTGCTCACAGCTCCAATTAGGATAGAAGTGCAGGACGCTCAGAAAATCTTTAATTCAACTCCAGTCCCATAGAGCAACTCATGACAAAATCATAGACTCTACATTTAGAGTTCTGAAGTAAACCTGTGGCAGCTAAGTCTCTAGACTTAGCCATGAGCGAAAGTCAATAGTCAAAGCATCTTCCAGAGGGTTTAGAAGCATAAACTTGGTGCAAAGAACTCCAAGCTAGGATAGGTATAGGAAAATCCTCAGAGCTGATCAAAGATTCATGTCATTCTCCCTCCCCCAGGCTAACAGAATAAGTGGGTCTTCTGGAGGGGCCCAGAATCACTGACTAAGTTCCCAGAGCTCCCAGCTACGCCTGCAATTCTGGATTGTTTAGAGCAGATAGTTGGAAGAATGACCAAACAAACAAAAAATGGAAAAGAGCTATTATGAGCCCAAGGATGCCCAGGACTCAAATCCCAAAGAGAAAAACTCCAAGATAGCTATAAGCAAAATCTCAAATAAAAACACAGCTTGCCCACATAATTGATAAGAATTTCCATAAGAAATCATACATGATTTAAAAATGAGTTTAAAATAGTGTTATATATAAAAGGAAAGCAAAAATGGAAAAGAACCAGAAAAGAAATAGAGCTATGAAAGAAAGACTTGGAAAGAGAATTAACATGTTAACATAAGAGGTTAAGAACAAAACAAAAGTAAACACAGAACAATCTTATTCAAGTAAGGTTCAGCATCCCTGAAAAATAGAAAGAATCAAACAAAAGTTAATGATTCCATAAGGCAACAAGAAATAATATAACAAAGTCAAAAGACTGAAAAATAGAAGATATAGGTTATTGATTATAGCAAACAACAGACCAATAGATCAAGAAGATAATTTAGAAATCACCTGAGAGTCCTTCCAAAAAAAGATATTGGATATTACTTTTTAAGAAATCAGGGGGAAAACTGTCTAGATCTCTCAGAACCAAATAGTAAAGTGAAAAAAAAAATCCAATGATCATCTCTTGAAAGAAATCCTAAAATAAAAACTTTCAGGAAACAAAGTGCAGAGCTTCCAGATCAAAGGAAAAAAAAGACTGTGTGCGAAGAAAAAGAGCTTAAGTACTGAGGAAACCAGAGTTAAGAGTCATAGGAGATTCATGAGTTACCACCATCAAGGAGCACAGAGTGTAAAATATGATGTTCCAGAAAGCAAGAGACATGCTCACAGTTAAGAATAACCTATTCAGTGAAACTCAATGTAATCCAGCAAAACTGAGAAAAATGAATCTTTAGTTTAAAAAAAAGGGACTTCTAAGTATTCCTGATGAAAAGACCAGAAGTGAGAAGAAACTCTGAAATACAAACACAGGAGTAAAGAGAAAAATAAAATGTAGATAAATATAAGTGAGCAATTAGAAAAGACTTTTACCCCCTAAGAACCGTGATGTCTCCAGGAGTCCCTATTTTAGTTTTCTGTTCTTTAATCCTCATTTTCTAAATTTGATTAATGATGCTTTTGGTTGGAACCTTTGATTTTGTTAGTATAGGGAACTCTTAAAGAAAATCCATCTGTCAATGAAGGTCAGCACATGTGTAAAATGTAATAGTAAAAGAGAGGGCCATAAAATATTAAATGACTTGGGTAAGGTCACACAGCAAATATGTATCAGAAGTGAGACTGATCTCAAGACAGCTATCGAGCATTATGTCATGATATTTCTCTCATAATTAAAATATCATAAATGGTACTGAGTGAGAAGTATATATAACAAAGTCACATAAGAATTTATATTTTATAATGGGACATGAAGAAATATCAAAATAGGAATAAGAGAAAAAATGTGAAAGCGTACTTTTACAAGTGGATTACAAATTATGGAATTAGAGCTAGAAGTAACCTCATGGATCTAATTCAGGGATTCTTAACTTTTTAAAAATATATCTTGGACATCCTTGGCAATCTGGTAAAGCTTATGGATCCTTTCTTAGAATAATGTTTTTAAATGAACACAATAAGATTATTAAGGAAGCCAATTTTATTGAAATGACTATAAAATATTTTAAAATAAATTTATGGGCTACAAGTTAAAAATCCCTGGAGTTCAACCCTCTCACATTACAGATAATAGAAAAGTCCTTCAAAATGAAAACAACTTGCACAGTGTCTCATTTCTCACATGGGTGAGATTTTAATCCAAATATTTGAAGTCATCAGTCAATCAGCATTTATTAAGTGTCTTTTGTTTGCCAGGGATACAAAGGCAAAAGTGAAACAAACAGTACTTGCATTTAAAGAACTTAGCTTCTATTGGGGGAAAAACATATACGTAATTAAACAATACAAAATAACTACAAAGTACTTTTTTTTTTTCTTGGCAGAGGAGAAAAAAAGACATTAGCAGCCTGGTAGGGATCTGAAAAAGTTTAATGTAGAAGGTATTGTTTGAGGTAAGTTTTGAAGGAAATAAAATGCTCTATAATAAGGAAGTGTGAGATGGGGATGCTTTACAGATATTGGAAATAGCCAGTGCAAAGAAATTAGATGGCAGATGGAGTAACTATATTATAGAGTATGGAAAAGGAGAATCTACAGTCAAGTTTGAAAATTAAGTTGAAATTTGGTTGTGAAAAATATTCAAAGGGTAAACAGCCCACATTTAAGTTTAAAAGAAATATGATTTGCTATAGTTTATTCAGATGAATGTAAGATGAAAAACTTGAGAAAGGTGAACCAATTAGTTATTCCTTCAAGACTCAACTCAAATCTTATATTCTGCAAGAAGTTTTTTCCACCACTACATAGAATTCCCAATCCCTCTATTTTTGTGCACGTGCATTTTTGATTTCCTTCACAGGCTAATTGTACACTATTTCAAAGTCCAATTCTTTTTGTACAGCAAAATAACTATATGGACATGTATACATATATTGTATTTAACTTATACTTTAACATGTTTAACATGTATTGGTCAACTTGGGGAGGGGGTGAGGGGAAGGAGGGGAAAAGTTGGAACAAAAGGTTTTGTAATTGTCGATGCTGAAAAATTACTCATGCATATATCTTGTAAATAAAAAGCTATAATAAAAAAAAAGAAGTTTTTTCCACTTTACTTCAGCTGCTAGTGACTTCCTCTTTCAGGTTATCTGCTATCTATTCCATAAGGATCTTTTATGTATTGCATTATTTACAGGTTGAATCCTCTATTAGAATATAAACTCCTTAAGCATTTTTTAAAATCTCCAGTACTTATCTCATTCATGGGTAACAGTAAATGCTTGTTAACTGAATAACTATATGGATATTGCAATATTCCAGATAAGGGATGATAAAGTCTAAAGTAGCATGGTGATTAGGGAAGAATGAAATAGATTCAAGAGTGTTGTAGAGCCAGAAAGATAAGATTTGTGTAAGTGGATATAAGAGAGAATAAGAAGTTAAGAATAATGCCAAGGTGGCAAATCTGAGTAATTGGAAGGAAGATGATGGTGTCCTCAGAAGAAACAGGGAAATTCTGAAGGGAATGGGTTTGAGGAGCATTTTGGATTTCAGATGCCTAGGGAATATCTATTTTGAAAATCAAAGACTCAGTAGGAAATGTAAGAGTGGAACTCTAGAGAAATATAAGGGCAAAGAAAATAGATTTGAGAGGCATCAGCATAAAGGTGTTGATTTAATTAATGTGATCTAATGAGGTCACCAAGGAAAGGGCATGCAGAGGTAGAATTAAAGAATGCTCAGGACAAATCCCAGGGCAATACCTACAATTAAGGATATGATAAAGATGATGAATCATTCAGATAAACTGAGAAGGAGTCAGATGAAGGGCCAAGAGAACAATTTCTTAAAAAACAAACAAAAACAACCCAGAGAAGAGGCAGAGTATCTGGGCAGAATGTAATGTTTAATAATGTCAAATGCTGCAGAAAGGTCAAGAAGAATAAAGATAAAGACCATTTGACTTTGTAACTAAGAGGTCATTTGTTGGTTCCCTGCCTCCTCTCCTTTACCCTCCTCCCCCCCCCCCCCCCCCCCCCCCCCCCCCCCCCCCGCTGTAGTATTTTATTTTTCCAAATACATTTAGAGATAGTTTTCAACATACATTTTGCAAGTTTGTGTTCTAATTTTTTTTCCCTCCCTTCCTTCCCTCCCTCATCCCCAAGACAGCAAGCAATCTGACATAGGGTAAATATGTGCAATTGAAGGACAATTTGTAAGTTTAAAGAAAACAAATTGGAGGTTGAAAAGTCAAGTTAATTCCATTATGTTAGAAGTCAGATTGCAAAGATAGAGAATTGAATGAGAATGATTGCAATAAAGGATGTGTTTTTGTGTATACACACACATATATGTATGTATATATATATATACACACACACACACATATATATATATATATATATATATATATATATATATATATACATATGTGTCTATACACGTATAAGCTTGGTTTGAAAGACAGCAATAGGATGGTAGCTTCAGAGGACACTAGAATCTAGTGAACATCTTTTCAGAATGGAAGAGACATGGATATGTATGGAGGCAGAAGAAAAAGAATCAGAAAATTAAAGAAGGAATTATTTTGAGGATCAGCTGTTGGAAAGTACTAGAAGGAGATATGATCAAAGGTGCATGGGGAGGATTGAACCTTGGAGAGGAGAAAGGATATTTCTTCAACACAGACTGACAGAGATATGTCTTCATCAGAGAGAATGAGAGAGGATGTCAGAGAAGTAATAAAAGAAAAGAAAGTAGCAAATGGTCTCTCTTTTTTTTTTCAGTGAAATATTAGAAGAGACCCTTCTGAGAAGGTGAATAGGACTGGGTGATGTTAGCTTTTTGGTGTGTATATGTTCTCTGGGACTAGTAGAGACAATTCAGAAAAGTCTCTGTGGGGAGTGATTTATCTTCCCTGTTAATGAGAGAGGAATAAAAGGATTGTTTTACTGCAGTAAGGACCCTCTTAATATCAAATTAAATTACTTTTTTGTAATGGACCAAATTAATGCAATTTGTAACTTCCTCCAGTTCTGTATAGTAGCATGTGACAGGGGACAATCAGTTTCTCTTTTGGTAACTGATTCTTCGTATTTCCAGGTTAAAGCTATAGTCTACTTTCCTAGTTACTCTATATCAGTAGTTCCTGACAAAGAGTTTTTTCATGATTCATGATTATTCTCTCCATTGATTTGCTCAATGGTCTGATTTTCAAAGTAACATTATTTTTCCTATCCATTAGTTTTCAGTTACCTTGATTTTATGAGGATTATCTCCCAGTACATTTGCCTGACACATTTTCCCTTCCTTCTCCCTCCTTTAAAAAATATTTCTGAGATACAGACCTGGTAGTGGTATTGCTGGATCAAAGAATACACAGTTTTATAGCCCTTTTGGCATAGTGCCATTTAATAATCCATAATGATCCAAAGATCAGTTCATCACTTTACTAACAGTGCCTTAGTTATAATTTTCCCACATCACCAACATTTGTCATTTTTATTTTCTGTCATATTAGCCAATTTTATAAAGATGAAGGAGTAACTCAGAATTGTTTTAATTTGCATTTTAATTTTTATCTCTAATTAATAGTGGTTTTTATTTTTTATATTATTCTACTTAGCTTTGATTTCTTTGCTGAAAACTGTGTGTTCATATCCTATGACCATTTATCAATGATACTTTTCCACTCTTTGTTGTTGTTGTTGTTGTTGAGGCAATTGGGTTTAAGTGACTTGTGCAGGGTCACACATCTAGGAAGTGTTAAGTGTCTTGAGAACAGATTTGAACTCAGGTCCTCTTGACTTCAGGACTGGTGCGATATTTTCCCACTTTTAAAAATTATTGAGGACCCCTTCTAAAAATTTTTATTTATATAGGTCATTATCTGTTGATATTAAGTGAATTAAAACTAAAACATCTTGCTCTTTGGGAGAAACTATTTTGATCTCTTTGGACTATACCTTGAAAACTGCTGCTCTGGGAATTAGAGATATTTCTGGATGTCCTTACAAAATGCATGAATTATATGGCAGTAATGGAATTTCCTCCATATATTATTTATATCTTAGACATGAAATTAACTTATATCTTTGTTCCTCCATTTCTCTAGTTTAAAGAAAAAGTTTAAATTATCTACTTATACTAATTCATTAAAATCACATAGAAACAAACCATGATATAGGTCTATTGAAATGCAGGGCTTTTCAAAAGCTGGTAGAAAACTTTTGTGGCAGACTTTAAAAAAAAAATCAGCTAGAATTAAGAGCGAGTTCAAAGTTTAAACAATGCAGTAATGACTTTGACCCGACTGATTGTTGTTCTAAATGTAATTTGATTCACTTAAATTATTTTGTCAGATTTCCTATTATTAAGTTGAAGTTTGATAAACCCAGGTTTAAAGACTAGAGTCAGGGCTTTTTTTTGTATTTGGTTTGGACAATTCCTCAACTGGTAAAAGAAATCTCTTGTTTCCTTGTTGAAAAAGGACTGCTGGAGCTGAGACAAAATTAATTGAACATCCAAATCTCTTTCGTTTTTAATCAAACCACAGGACTAAATGACTGAAAGTATGGCACTGCTGTCTAACGGTACTTTCATATTTTCAGGGAAAAATTTAGATGGAACTGAAGCAAAAATAAATTAAGATAGTAAGAATATGGGATGTAATTCTACTCAGAGAAAAGACTCAATTCATTCAGACTTAAAGTATTTTGTGGCATTGTTATCACTCAGAACAATGGAGAGGTACATGGTGGGTATCAGCAGACTGTAACATTAAAAAGGAAATTTGGAGAAGAACCAAAATTTATTCATTCAAGGAGCAAGTTTTAAGTGATTACTTTGTGCTATGCTCTACTAAGCTCTGAGGATACAAAAAAGAGGCAAAAAACAGTTTATCAGGGGAGACAGCACAAAATCAACTATGTACAAGCAAGATTTATTTGGGCAACATTGGGTAATTGTAGAAGGAAGATATTAGCATGAAAAGAGATTAGAAAACGCTTTTAGCAGAATGTAGGAAGCCAGGGTAGCCAAAAAGTAAAAGTGAAAAGGTATAGTATTCCAGGAATTGCAAGGAATTTTGTGTTGCTAGATGTTAGAGCAAGTAAATGAAAGTTAAGTATAAGAAAACTGGAAAGGGAGATAACAGCCAGGATAGAAAGAGCTTTAAAAACCAAACAGAAGATTTTATAATAAATTCTGGAGGTAATAGGGAGCCATTGAAGTTTATTGAATAGAAAAGAGTAGCATGGCCAGACCTATGGTTAAGAAGATCATTTAAATACCTGAATGAAAACAGTCTTGTGGCAGACAGATCAATCAGATGGCTATTGCAGTTGTCAAGAGTTTAATGATGAGGACCTATGCCAGAGTAGTGATAGTGTCAGAGGAGAGAAGAGGACAAATATGGGAGATGTTACAAAAGTGGGATCAACAAGATTGAAAATTGGTTGGATATATGTAGTGGAGGCAAGAAAAAGATGAGGAGTTGGAATGAAATAGAGTTTGTAATTCTGGGTGACTGAGAGAATGATAATATCCTCAAAATTAATAAAGAAATATGGAAGGTGGGGGATATTTTTAAACTTTATTTTATTTTCATTTCAAATATTCTCCCTCTCTTTCTCTACCCCTCTTCCAACCATTGACAAGGTAAGAAATACAAAACTCATTATACATATGAAAGCATGTAAAACATTTCTACATTAGTTTTGTTTTAGAAAAAGAAAGATAAAAATATACTTCAATCTCCACTCCGAGCCCCATAATTCTCTGTCTGGAGGTGGATTGTATTCCTTAATTATTAATTCTTTGGAACTGTGGTGGATCACTCTATTAATCAGGCTTACTGTTTCTCAAAGTTGATTCTTTTACAATAATGTTGTTACTGTGTAAATTGTGCTCCTAGTTCTGCTCATTTTTCGTTGCATAAATATTTTCCCAGATTTTTCTGAACATATCCCCTTCATTGTTTCTTATGCCACAATACTATTCCATCACATTCATATGCCATAACTTGTCAAGTCATTCCCCAAATGATGGATAGTCTCTCAGTTTCCAATTATTTACCACCACAAAAAAAGCTGCTATAAATATTTTTATATACATGGATCTTTTTCCCTTTTCTTTGATCTCTTTGGGGTATAGACCTAGTAGTAATATTGCCAAGTCAAAGAGTATATGTAGTTTTATAGTTTTGGGGTTTTTCTTGTTGAGTTCCTTCAGTTGTGTCCAACTCCTTATGACCCCATTTGGGGTTTTCTTGGCAAAGATGTTGGAATGGTTTTCATTTCCTTCTCCAGCTCTTTTTTTTTCCAGATGAGGAACTGAGACAAGCAGGATTAAGTAAGTTGCCCAGGATCATATAGCAAGTATTTGCACTCTGGTTCTCCTAACTCCAGGGTCAGTACTTTCATTCTGCCACTTGGCTTCCCATAACTTTTGAGACATAGCTCCAAATTACTCTCCTGAATAGCTGGATCAATTTACAGTTTTATTAATATACCCATTTTCCAACATCTCTTCCAACATTTGTCATTGAGGAGAAGGTTTCAGAGAAAAGATGATAAGTGCAGTTTTGGACATGTCAAATTTGATGCCTAGTGAACATCTAGTTTATTGTTCAACAAATAATTAGTGATGTAAGATTAGAGATCAGAATAGAGATTAGAACTTCATAAGCAGATCTCAGAATTATCTGCATAGAGGTGATAATTGAATCCATTGAAGCTAATGAAATAACGAAGCAAAATAGTACAGAGAGAAAAGACTCTGGAGATAAAATTGGGTGATATCCACAATTAACCAGTGCACCTAGATGAAGATCCCATAAAAGTAAAATAAAAAATTGAATCTATGCTTTCTTACAATATGACTTTTATGGAAATGTTTTATATAACTTCATATGTGCCTTCTTAAAAAGTGGGGTAAGAGTGAAAGGGGAGGGAGAATCTGGAATTCAAAGTTTTAAAAACATATGTAAAAATTGTTTTATGTGTAACTGAGGAAAATAAAAATATTATATTTTTTTTTAAAAAAGAAAACATCGAGAGGAAAGGAATTGGAAACATTGAATGGAGTTAGCTTTCTCAAGGAGTTTATCCATCAAAGAAGAGAAATGTTCAACATAGCTAATAGGGATGGCTTAAATGAGAGACTTTTTTTTTTAAAAAATAACTTTATTGACAGAACCCATGCCTGGGTAATTTTTTTACAACATTATGCCTTGCAAGCACTTCTGTTCCGATTTTTCCCCTCCCTCCCTCCACCGTCTCCCCTAGATGGCAAGCAGTCCTATACATGTTAAATAGGTCACAGTATATCCTAGATACAATATATGTGTGCAGAACCAAACAGTTCTCTTGTTGCACAGGGAGAATTGGATTCAGAAAGTATAAATAACCTGGGAAGAAAAATAAAAATGCAAACAGTTTACATTCATTTCCCAGTGTTCTTTTTTTGGGTGTAGCTGCTTCTGTCCATCATTGATCTATTGAAACTGAGTTAGATCTCTTTGTCGAAGAAATCCTAAGTGAGAGACTTTTAAAGATTCTGAAAATATGGGTGGGTTTGTAGGCAGTAGGAAAGCAGTCAGTAAACTAGGAGAGATTTAAAAATAGTGACAGAGTGGGATTCCTAGGAGGGATATATGCTGGAGAAGCTGTAATGGAATGGGTTCATGTGAACAACTAAAGGGGTTTGCCTTGGAAAGGAGATGGGTTAACTCATTATGTGGAGTAGCTTGGTGGCTTAATGGATAGAGTACTGTAGTGTTGAAGCAAGGAAGATCTAAATTCATGCTCCACTTCAAAAATTTACTAGCTTTGAGACCACCTTAAGTGACCAAGTCACTTACCTTTTGTGTGCTTCAGTTTCCTCATCTGTAAAATGGAGATAATTATAGTGTTTGTCTCCCAGGGTTATTGTGATATTGTGATCAAATGAGATAACTGTAAAGCAGTTAGTACAGTGCCTGACACTTAGTAAACTCTATATAATAATGCTAGATATTATTATTATTATTATTCATAAGACACAGGGATAAAGAAGGAAAGTAATGGAAGCACCTGAGTGATGTGAAATAACGAGAATGAAAGAAGAGGAAGCTCAGTGAATAGCTTCAGAAATATGAGTCAAAGTTTTTAACTGGGAGGATATGTGTGTGATTGCCTGGGGGAAAATAAACCTAGGGGTTGAGTGTTTGGATGTAACAGTAAGAACAAAGAACAAAGTTGGGGATTTTAAACTAGAGGGGAAAGTAGAAAAATGAAATATTATAATCACGATAGTGGAATTTCAGAGTTAATGAACATGGAAATAGAATATTTGTGGATGATGGCAAGAGGAAAAGAGTATGATCATCTTTGTGTGTAACTAAAGTGGCATGCAGAGTGCTGGAAAATTTGAGAGAGTATCAATCTAAGATGGTGGTTAAAATTGAGACAGAAAGAAAAAACTTGAGCCAGATAGTGATGAGGAAAGAAAATATGTCTTTTGAAGTGTGAGGGGGGAATGCAGGTAAACAATAGCTAACTAGAATCTTGATTAGGTGATAAATATGGTTTGAATGTGCTTTAAAGGAAAAGAGATTACTGAGTGATGGTAGTAAAAAGAGAGCATAGATGTGGCAAAGATGTATTTGAATATTCAGACACTGCATCTCATCATGACCAAGGAGTTAGGCAATATGAGTGAAAATGCAACCAATCCTGGAAACACATGGCCAAGAAAGCTATGCCATCAGAAAGTAGCCACCTCTTGGTGCAAGATGATAAAAAGAGTGATAAAGGAAAAAGGTTATGATAAAAAAAGATTTTTAAGATTTAGAACAGGTAGAAAGGTTAGGAACTTTTAGAATAGGATATTAGGGGGGAGAAACCAGGTTAAGGATAATGGGTATAAAGGAGTGGACAATTGGGTATAGAATGGAGTTTGTATGCTGACAGCTGAGGATTGATAACTACTGGCATAGAGAGAATATGATGGGATGTACTTGCTAAGAAACATGTTCAGCATAATTATCATCCCTGGGTGGGCAGGTGGCAGGGGAGAAGGTGGAGAGATTTAGAAGTTAAGACTGTATTGCAGATTAAGCAGTGTATTGGGCTTTTTCTTCATATGAAAATTCCAGTCAGGAATTCACCAATAGTTGAGTCAGTCTCAGGGTGACATGGTCATCATGGCAGACAGTGAAAAGGTAGAGTGGGGCAGAGGATGAGCTGGTGAAGTGTGTAGAAAGTAAAGGATATAATGAAAGGGATGAGTTAAAAAGAAGATGGGCTAACTATCTGGTTGATAATAAATTACTAATGGAGAGACCTTGACCTCTTCTGGTATCCTGAAAATATCAAGAAAAAGTATGGAAGGCCCCAGCAAGTTGTGTGGGCCCTCTTTGATGAATTGTATTACAACATAGATAAAAGTAGCATAAGATGGGCAGGCATAGATTGCTTATGATCTGCATCATTGGAAGGAGATTCCATATCAGTGAGATTCCAGATGTACTTGATTATGCAGATATAATTATGTGGAATAACAACAGCTAACTAGTGATTTTCCTGACTAGTCCAATGAATATTTTAAAAAATAATTTCAGGATGAAATTTGAGGAGACCTTTTTTTGCAACATGATCTCGCAGAATCCATTCCTATTCAATCCTTAATTTCTCCTATTTTTTGTGTCTTTCTTATAAATACTCACATTATGCACTAGCAAGAACATTGACCTCAGAATCAGAAACCTGGGTTCAAGCCTTTAATTTTTCACTATGTGTCACCTTACATAAACAACTTTGCTTTTAATTGTCAGATGTTCTTGTAAATTGAGGGAATTGGACTAAATAATCCCTAAGGTCCCTGAGGTTGATAGAACATCATGCTGGAAGTCAGGAAGACCTTAGTTCAAATCCAGTCTCAGATACTGACAGCTGTGTGAGCCTGGGCAAGTCACTTCACCCTGTTGTCTTCCATCTCCTCATCTATAAAATGGAGAAGGAAATGACAAACAATGGTCTTTTTCAATTGTGATAATCATAGGATCATGCGATGATGTATGGTTTATCATTGCTCCTACTTCCACTCCACCCACTCCTTATGTCTGTAATTTTGGCTGGCTTTTGTCTTCCCTTTCTATATGTCCACTTCATTGGGCAGCTGGTAGTACAATGGATAGAGTGCGAAGCCTGGCATCAGGAAGACCTGAATATAATAGTACCTAGAATAGTGCCTATACATAAGAACAAATAAATAATAACAAATAAATAAATAAATTGTTTCCTCCCTTCCTTCTTTCCTTCCTTCCTTCCTTCCTTCCTTCCTTCCTTCCTTCCTTCCTTCCTTCCTTCCTTCCTTCCTTCTTTCCTTCCTTCCTTCTTTTCTTCCTTCCTTCCTTCTTTCCTTCCTTTCTTGCTTCCTCCCTCCCTCCTTCCTTCCTTCCCTTCTTCCCTCTTTCCCTCCCTCCTTCTTTCCCTCCTTCCTTCCATTTTTCCTTCCATCCTTCCTTCCTTCCTTTTTTGTTCTTAAACAGGATTTTTGATCATCACTAATGACTTGCGTTTACCAAGGCAAGAAAGTTAACAAACAGTTCCAGAGTAATTGACTGATTTAAATAAGGAAATGTCATAGTTCTTAATGTGCCATTTCCTGAATATTTACATACCTACCTTTCAGTTACTATTCTTTCTATACTACTGTAAACTGTATACTTTGGGAAATAAGCCTAATATTTAATAAATAAGTAATTTATATAGTTCATTATAGCTTAAAATTAATAACTGCATAAGATAGGTAGTGTAGGGATATATGTTATGAAAAAAGATAGCACTTATCACCAAAGACCAGAAAGAGACATAATAATACTCTTGCAGTCAAAGTGAAAGGTGATATATTGGCTCTCTGAATCATTATATTTATTATTATATATTTATATATATAATATTTATATATATTGTGATAAATAATATAAAGATATATATATATATATATATATTATATTAATATTCCCACATCATTAAAAGAGCTGAAGGAAAGTTTTCAATACCTTGGGTGGTTGCTCTATGAAAGTATCATGAAAAGGCATGGGCAAGGACTACTCAAGAGAAGACAGATGAAAATTCTAAATAAACTTGCCCATAATCTTGTAGATATCATTAGAACCTTGAACTTATAATCAGACCACCTGCGTTTAGGTGTAGCCTTTGTTTTAATAATTCTTCTTTGTGAAATTTGTTTGCTTACTAATGCTATTATACAAGTATTTGTTTCATACAATAGTCATGCCTTATCTTCTGGTTTCTTGGGGTCTTTCTGAAGTCAATGTACGGCCACCCATATTTACAGGAAAACCAGACACCACATTGAAAAATGTGTTCTTGATCTCAGTACTATTTAATGACTTGCGTAATTGTTTAGCCTTTCCAAAGTGAATTAAGAGGCCTGCCTGTTGGGTTCATGTATGGAAAGAGCAGAAATCTAAACACTGCCTGAATATCAACACTTATTCTGAGGGAGGTTGATTTTGTGGTAGGCATAGAAAAGCTCTGGCAACATTTTGCTTATTTCCCCAGATACCTTGTTTGAATCTGCCTAAGAAGTCTGTTTCCATTTGAATAATTTTTGGAGGACTCAGACTTTCTTATAGATGGAGA
The DNA here is from genome assembly GCF_902635505.1 of Sarcophilus harrisii. Classification (NCBI taxonomy): domain Eukaryota; kingdom Metazoa; phylum Chordata; class Mammalia; order Dasyuromorphia; family Dasyuridae; genus Sarcophilus; species Sarcophilus harrisii. Next base: position 93,898,008 of record NC_045431.1, read on the forward strand.
AATGAATAAAGCATCCTTTGACGCATCTGTGGTTTCATCAGTATGAATTCTTCCCTTGGTGAGGGTCCCAACCCTACCATGCCTTCTCCTGTGTAATCCTTGCCCGTGCTTTTTCATGATACTTTCATAGAGTGACCACCCAACGTACTGAAAACTTTCCTTCAGCTCGTTTATTGGTAGATGGAACTAAGTGGCTCAATTAGTAGAGCACTGGGCTTGGAGTCAGGAAAACTCATCTTCCCAACTTAAAATCTAACCTATGACACTTACTAGCTGTATAACTCTGGGCAAGTCACCAAATCCTGTTTGGTTTAGTTATCTCACCTATAAAATGAGCTGCAGAAAGAAATGGCAAACCATCCTAGTACTTCTGCCAAGAAAATCCCAAATGGGATCACAGAGAGACAGACATGATTGAAATGACTCAACAACAGCACACATGAACATATATACACATGCTATGAACATACATCTGTATAAGTGCATATTATATATCATATGCTAATATAATATTAGGCATTTATACTAAGACCAATGGTGCATATTACAAGACACCCACACTTGCCTATCCTGTTCAACTTTTGCATATCTTCACGTAAATTCAACACTGCGGATGCACTCAATATAAGAGAACTTTTGTTACTTTCTCTTGATTTAAGGAAACCAGCAGAGTACACAATCTTGTCCATCAATTATGCCTTTCTCAATCTTCTTTTTTAATATACAGTTCCTTGATTACACCCTTAATTTCTGTTCTTTTTAATTCTTTATTTGGTATATGTTTCAGCTTGTTCATACCCACTAAATGTTTGTCCAGAGCCTTCTGAGTGATGCTCGTTATTAATTCTTCAGAGATTGTAGAATTTCATAATACCACCAACATAATACTGGGATTAAGAAGATGGTCCTGATTTTCCCCTCCCCTGGAAGAAGACTGGAATAATTAAATAACTTTTTATTTTCTCAAAAGCAATTCAAACTAACTATTTTCCCCTGCCTGGTTTTATTACCTACTCATATATTTGCAGGATCTGTCTTAGATGGAACAATCTCTATAAATTATTTATGTAGCTGCATATAATAGTCCTGGATAATAGGAATTATTCTTCTTCATCACTTTTGGATTTCTCATGTACAAATAGGTCAAACCCTTTTGGGAGATGGGAATCATTCAGAAGGCTCTGCAAAGAAATTTATAACCACTGAAGCAAGATCACTACTGAAGCAAGTAGAGGCCTTAAATTCTACATTTATTACTATGAAGGGAATAACTAAATATCCATTAATGTCTTTTCTATTTCTGAATATAATTTATAAATACATAGATACATTAGATACATGCATAATAAATATTTTATATATTGCTTAATGAATAAGTATTTTTTTAGATAGAAAAGAAATATGTAATTTTGGTGTTTTTCTTACAAGCATGGTTATATCTATTTTATATTGGAGACTGTCAAAATAAAAAGATGGTCTAAGAATTTTTTTCTACATTTCAACTTCCTGCCTTTTTTTTCATGCCTGCTATTAATTATTGTTAGTATTATCACAGGGTAATGTAAACAAGAGATTAACTATGTACTCACTCTTGATTCACCAAAAAACTCCATGACCTACTCAACTCCACTAGGAACAGAGTTTTCTTTGGCCAGCATGGGCCTCTGGCTTTGGTTCTCCTGGACTCAGGTCACAGAATCCTGTTAGCATAAGGGATATCCTTTGAAAAACAACTCAAGTTGGTGCTCTTCTTTTGAGACCATTGCTGGGGAAATTGTGATTCTCTTATTCTTTCATGTCAAGAAGCTTGAAGAAGCTTGTAGGGACAAAGGAGGGAAAAGCACTATTATTCATTATCCTGCAGTTGTCAACATTGACTAAACACCCTTAGTTTGCCCATTTGGATATAGAACACATTTGTCACTTCTTTTTGTTGATAATAAATTATTTGCCAGATCAGTGTTGGACCTGAAGAAGTATGATTCTTCATGCCAAAGATTTCTGATTAATCAGGAAAATTTCAACGGGAGTTTGCTGAAACAACTCCAAACTTCATTTATTTGCAAGGTAAGGTTTCCCTATTATGTTTAGGGTAAAGCAAAGGATGTTGGTTGATTTGTTTGTGGGAAGTTAATTGTGACCTTTTGGCTTCAACTAATGAGTCCATGCCTTCCTTCCATTGAACATTCTGGGATCCCAAAGCCACAGAGCTCGATGTTCTGGAAACAAAGGAAACACACAGCTGAAGAGCCCATTAAGCCTGAGTTGGCTCTATTACCATTGCAATAATATACAGGTGGCTTTTGGCACAGGCACTCCGATGTAATGACTCTATCCCTCCCTCTGTGTGGTCTCTCTCAGCACAGAAGCTAGTTAGGCACGTGTATGAACTAATGGGCCAATAGGGAAAAAACATCTCTGGATAGTACATGGGTCAGATTACCAAGATGATGACAGATAGAAAGCAAAGTTTTTAGTTACACTTTTGACTGGAAATAATGGCTTCCCACAGGAAAGCTCATGGACCCAGAAACCAATTCTGCTGCTCTTTTACAGGAAAGGAGAGGTTTGTTACTCTAGCCTGTGCCACCTGCTTGCCTATCAAGTGTTCATAGGAAAAAGAGGGTGGGATAGTTATTAGAAATGGGGCTGGGAGCCAGCAGGATTCCTCTTCTAAATTCTGGCTGACTCTTTTAGTGACCTCAGACAAGTCACCTCAAAAAAGTTAACCACTGTTGTTTTAAAACCAGGTGCCAGAAAACATAACTCCATACGAAATCTTCTTTTGTTGGGATTTATTTGATATTGAACCATCATCTGAATTTTCATGATCATCTAGAAATATTCATTTCATATCTACTTTCTAACTGCATAGTGACATGTTATGTGTTGAGCAAAAATTTAGATAAAATGTATGTGGGTGTACTTTGCTTTATTTCTTTTTTTTAATTAACAGAAATTTACTTTTTCTCCCTTCTATTCCATCCCCACCCCCTATTAATGAACATAACAAAATACATAATATGCATGCATGTATATGTACTCTTCTGAACCTTGATTCCATTACCTCTCTATCAAGAGATGGATAGCAAGCTTCATCATCAGTCCTCTGGGATCATGCTTGGTCATTAGGTTCATAATCTAAGAAATTTCAAATCTCCAAATCTAGTAATTTTTGTCTTGGAATTGAAGTTATAAAACACAAAGATCCTGTAATAATGCCTCCAGTTAGAGAGCAGAAAATCTCATTAACAATGAACTGTGAGGTTGGGATCTCAGCTCTGTCTTAGGAAAGATTATTCTCCTTTGTGGCTCTCAAAGCTATCCTAAGTTATTGTTCCACTAACAGAGCACCCGAGGAAATATGTGGGACAATGTCACCACAGGTGTTTATAAGAAATAATATTGGATTAGATAAATACAGTCTTTAACTGTACAATTACAGGCACAAATCACACTTCTCTAAAGAGGGGAAAGTAAGGATTACTAGTTGTCCCTTGTCTTTTTTTTTTTTCAGCACTCTAGCCACATGAGCTATTTCTTTATCATGTTTCTTCTTCTTTTTCCTCCTCCTCCTCTTCTCCTCTTTCTTCCTTCTTCTTCTTGCTCCTCCTTTGCAGATGACCAAGCCTATCCTGAAAGGTTTTTATAGTCTTGATCAAAAATCTTAAGTTTTCAAAATTGTTTTTCTTTATAATATTGTAATTATATATGTATATGTGTGTATATATATGTATATGTATATATATACATATATATATTTCCTCTGGTTCTGCTCATTTCACTCTATGCCACTTTGGGTTTTTCTAAATTTTACTATATTCATGCAACATAATTTGTTCATCTATTTCAATTAATCGGCAATCCAATAATTTCCAGTTCTTTCTACCACAAAAAGAAATGCTGTAAATATTTGTGTGGGTGTGGATGTGGGTGTGTATCCTTTTCCTCTTTAATCTCTTTTGGGGTATATTTCACTTTACATAATATTTGGGGAATGAATCTGAAACTATGATTTAAGTCCTGGTAGATAACACCAAAAATACCTTCATTGATGTAGGTCAGCATTTTATCTGCACCATATTTATATTCTTAGATTGATTCCTGAGCCAATGATTTGGCAATAGTGACACAGCCAATATGTTTCAGAGGCCAGACTTATACTTTAAAGATGATCCTCTCTCCATTATATGGATCAATAAACCTTGTCCTAAAAATTTTGCGTGAACCTGATTTAAGAGAAATCCCAATTTAAGTACTTTAGAAGAATTTCTTATTCAATGAATCCTAGAATATATCTTTTAAACAAATAACTCTTTTGTAAAGCAAAAAAATCACCTTCAAACTTAATTCATTCAAAACAGAATTTCACTTACCCACATTCCTTAAACTGGAGAATGTCTAGTTTTTGCCATCAAGAGTTTACAGGCTGATTACAGACTGCAAAGTCAAGGGAAAATATCAATGAGGGTAAATAAATACATGTAGAATGTTGACCTAGTATAAGAAATAATATTTTCTTATCAGAACTAAATAAGTTCCATTCTTCTTGTAGCCTGAAGCTTTCAGCTAAGGGTACTGTACATGTTAGTATTCTTTAATCAGTGCCTGCTGATTAAAGATTATTTTTTATGTTCTTTAAAGGAGGAGGCAGTTCCTGGACACAGTGCTCCCAATATAGTAGTGGTTCAAAGGAGATAGAAGGATGTCCCCAGCAACAAAAAGCATTGGCTGCTACCAAGTCATTTTCTTCTTATTTTGTCCTTGGTACTTGTGACTTGCATAGAAAAAACAGAAATGTTGAAAGAATGTCCAAAGAATAAGGTGAGAGAATGGAACAAAGTCTTCCTGATTCCTATCAAGGAGGAAAATACCATCAAGTATTTTCTCTGAAGTATTGAGAAATTGAAGATTTTTAAAAAGTTGAAAGACTTCCTAGTATTTTGAAATAGAAAGCATTTTGGAAGGGCTGTCTCTGATCTAAGGCACTTACCACATGACTAGAAAATAAGGAAAGCAGATATAGTCCATGTCTTATTGGACACATTTGAGCAAATAACTCCCATGCATCATTTTTTTGACACTACGAAATCAGGCTAGCATCTTTTCAAGTGACTTTGGTCTGAGCAAAAACCATTGTAGCTCTGAGATCACATATAGGGTGAGGTTATTTCATCATTGGTATGGATAGCTTACCAGTGTCTTGGATAGTGCACCAATGTCTTATTGAGTTCATCAAACGATCATGCTTAAGCTTAAGATGAAAGAAGAATAAAAGAGAAAGAGGATGTATGCTAATTTTATTGTACTTTAGACTGCTATGAGTGTGAGGTGATTAGGATTCTGTCTATGGTGTCAACATCCATGGGGCAGTCTTCCACCACAAGGGGCTGCTCTTTCTCCCTATGGCAATGGCCATCTCTTCACTTCCTCTTGTGATACTTGGCTTGTGCTGGCCCCACCAGGGTCTGGTAACTGTGATGTGCCCTTTGAAGGGAGTCTTTTTTCTCTAGCTCCCACAATGATGTAGGTCAGACTCCCTTACCCCCTCTCCCAGCATGACTAAATCCCTAGCCAAATTATCCTTGGTACTCATCACCCAATACTTATCAATTAAAATTTTCCCTGGCATAAAAGATAAAAAGGATACAATTCCTAAGCTTAAAATGATAGTAATCCAAATAAAATAGCTACTGTCATTCACCACAACAAATGGTCTTGCTGGAGCAAAAAGGCATTCTTATAAGGCAAGGGAAATTTCTTTAAAACCTTCATTGTGTTCAGAGCTGTCTATTTTTTTTTTTTTTTTTGCTTCCTTGTAGATTTTCTTTGGGCACATTTTACTTTAATCTTTTTTTCCCCTTATCCCCCCCTTCCCAACATATAGTCTTTTGCTGAAGCAATTGAGGTCAAGTGAATTGCCTAAGGTCACTCTGCCAGATTTGAACAAAAAAATTTCAGGGCTGGTACTCTATCTAGCAGCCCTTCTTTAAAACCTTCATCACCAACTCTATATAGTCTGGGTTTTTATACTCCTAATAATCCCTTTTCCATCATTCAAATCCTGAGGATGGTCTCTTTTGTTTCTGAAATCTAAAGTATTCTCCAAGTATGAGCTGACACTATCAATAATTCTCCACTAAATTCATTCTTTGTTGCTTTCTCAAGGAATAGAAGTGACTTTGGATTGTGGTTGCTCATGCTAGTGGAACACAAGTCTTACCAGAGTTGATCAATATAGACAAGTATTAAAGTCTGGGTCAATTCTTATTATCTGAGGGATAGCCATCAGATAATTAACTTCTTTGTGGTCATAGAACCTTGAGAGATTGTATAGGAAATTGTGAAGGGCAAAGTCTTAGCTGGCAAGAGGAATATTTGCTCAGATGAGATCATAGTGCCTTGGTTTATTTAAATATTAATAACCCTTCTCATCATTACTTTTCATACATAAAGCTCCTAATATCTTTAATATTTAAGAAAATCTACAACTGTGCTGTGTTCATACTTTTTCTGATGAAACCCCCTTAGAAACCTTAATAATTAGATAATCAAATTATTAATAGAGTAATTATAAGTAATGAATTTATATAATAAGTAACAAAGAATCACAAATATAGAGCTTTTGAGTTTTGTTTGCATCATGTTATTTTATTTATATAGAAACTGTTAGACTTCTGTCAGTGGACATCTATTTGCCTTTCACTATTTAGAATAAGATTGGTGGGGGAGTAAAGCTTCCCTTTCAGTTTCATCTAGGAAAATGGGCTCCTAAGATTTATATGGATTGTATTGAGAAGGCAGCTTCCTGTTTATTAATGAATCAGGACCCCCTAAAATTCAAAATTGATTTATCCTTTGGGAAATGAAGAGAAGAACTCATTGATTTTTAGAATTATATTACAGGAGAAAGCAGCTATGTGGGGCAGTAGTTACAACACTGAGTTTAGAATCAAGAAGGCCTAAATTCAACCCAACCCCAGCCACTTAGCTCTGAGACCCTAGGCAAGTCAGTTCATCCTTTATGCCTCAATTCCCTCATCTGTAAGATGAGATGGTGAAGAAAATGATGAGCCACTTCAGTATGTTTGCCAAGAAAACCCAGTGAGATCCAAAAGAGTTAGATACAAACAACTGAGCAAGAGGAGATAGCTTCTAACTTTTGATAACAAACAGCTGAGCAAAAAATAAGGAATATGGGGGAGGGATTCAGAGAAGATGGCACAGTAGATTGGTACATTTCAAGCTTTCCAGATTTTCCCCACAAACAAAACAAATTTGCACCTCAGAGTGATCATAAATTGGTGAAAAATCAAGAAGACAAAATAGGGGTCTTCCTGGTAAAACTGAAAAAACTAGAAGAAACCTCCCAGGACAGGGATTAATCAATGTGAAGTGCACACTTCCTCAAACACCAAGTGGGGACCTCTAGGGCAAGCTGGCTTTGTCTGGAGCCTAGGCAGGAAACACAGAGCCTTTCACCTATTGGACTGTGTTGGGAATCGGGTCTGAGTCTGGGAAGTCTGAGGGAACCTGGGCTGATTAGGAATGCTAGAGTGGGCAGCCGGCGTGGGCAAGAAGGAACCAGCATATCTGTTGAGTTCAGAAGCACTGGGGCAGGAACACTGCTGGCTGTGAGAACTTGAGGTGTGAGGAGCCCTTGACTCCAGGTTCCCTGTCAGAGCTGAGGTGAAGCCAGAGGCACTATCCCCTACCATCCCACAATTAGAGGTGTTTACACTAATACTTCTCATTTGAAAAAAAAAAAAAGACAAAGAAAGAACCCATCTTCTACACTGTGATCTCTTTAATACTTTCTAGCTTAGTAGGACTTATCAGAGTTTTCATCCTATTGGTTGAATAGGAAAAATAGTCATTTCCATGCATGATAATACATTGGAGTAGGACTTTAGTGGAGAACTAAACTCTAAAAGTAACACAGTCCTTTGTGGTGCTTGATTCTTACAGATTTTTCCAGCATTGACATTAACTATTTCTTCTGGGTAACATTTTTGTTACTATAAAAGAAGTGAGCATGGCAGTGTAGATACTGAAATGGAAACTTAGAACCAAAATAAAGATTGGCTTCATTTGGGTTTTCTGAGGAATTGACATTCAAATGTCAATAGTAATTTTTCATTTTTTCTTAACATTTTAAGATTTATTTATGTATTCTAGGTGGAGGAAGAAAGTCTTTCTCCATCACAAAGATTAATATTAAATTACCAATTACCTCTAATGTCATCATCTTGTACCAATTTTTGGTCACAATTTGGTGGTTGTTTAATGAATAAAATCCTTTAGAGAAACAAACTAGGCTGCCCATTTGATCACCCACATTGAAATTTCTTTGTAGAAGGTTTAAGGAAGACAAAGATTGTAATGCTATACATAAGAGCCAGTATTTTTTTTTTCTGCATAAAGATTTTTTTTGATGGTATCCAATAAAACACCCGAAGGACTGGTTAAATATCACCAAATATGCTATTGTGTAAGGGAGAGGGAGAAAGAAAGAGAAATAAAATTGGTACTATCAATTAAGTATGCTATTGGGAAATTTTCAGTTCAGGACAAACATGAGAAAATATCAAGATGTTTTTTGAGGCAATAAAACCAATATCCCCAAATAAGAGGCAAAGATTTCTGAGAGGAAAAAAAATGGTACTAATTGCCTCTCCTGGATCCAGCTGAGTCTACCTTGACATGAAATTACACACAGTTCCCATCTCAAAAAAGTCAGAACATTTTGAAGTCAGAAAGGAATTTCATCTTCAATCTGATCCAACCTATCTTCTCAAGAATGTATTGTAAGTAATTATCTAACCTCTGCTTGAAGACCATCAAGAATGGGAAATCCATTGGTTCCTAATTCCACTTATGGAGAACCCTAAATATATGAAAATTTTACTATCGAGTCTAAATTTGTCTCACTGTAACTTTCACATGCTATCCCCAGTTCCTGAATTCAAAGAGATCAATTCTAATCCATTTCTCATGTGACATCCATTCAAATAGTTAAGCATAACTGTCAGGTTCTCTTTGAGTCTTCTCTTTCCAGGCTAAACATCCTCAATTTCTTCAAGCAGTGTTCTTATGGCATCATCTGTTTGCTTCCTTTAGATATTCCACACTTTATTAAAGACCTTTCTAAACTCTCTTCTCCAGAATTTAGCACAATTATATTACAGATATAATTTGACAAGATCAAAATATTGAGGGAGTATTACTGCTATATTCTTAGCAACTATACCTGGTTTTTTTTAGTGCAACTGAAACCTTTTTTAGTTTCCATATTACATTGTTGACTCACACTGAGCTTGGGGTTCACTAAAATTCCAAGGTCTTTTTTTTTTCTTCAAACAACTACATTACCTCTCACCCTATGCTTGTAAAACAAGTCTAATGAACCTGTGTCAAACTATTCATTTAGATGCTAATCTATCAAATCTTTTTGTGTTTTGATTCTATTATACAGAATATTGACTATTCCTCCCTTTTTATATCATTTGTAACTATGACAAGCATGTTATCTATGCCTTTCTCTATATCATTGATAAAAAGATCAAACAGATCGATCCAGAACCAAACAGATCTCTGTCATAATCAGCTGGAAAGGGCCTTTCAAGTTGACATTGAACCACTAATGATGATTCAAATCATTAATGGTGATTCCATTAGTCCATTCATTCATCTATGAATTCATCTATCACAAACATATCTCTTTATCTTATAATAATAATAATAACAATATTTGCTTATTATGTGCCAGGTGCTATACTAGGTACTTTATAAATATTATCTCTTTTGATCCTTGTACCCTAGGAAATAAGTATTATTCTTTCCCCATTTTACAGACTCTGTCTCCAGAGCTGGCATGTGGCTGAGAACATATCTGAATTAAGGTCTTCTAGACCTAGTACTCTATGTACTGTTCTCATATCCCATCTTTTCCTACAAGAATAATATGAGATACTTCATCATATCTCTTTATGATAGAATAAAGACTTATTGTCTTCTTTTGCCCCAAAGAAAAACAATAGAGTCTGTTACTTCTTCCAATGATAGTTAAAAAGCCAAAATGTCTCTTAGTTCTCAATACTCCAAGAGAAGAGAAAGCAGGGTGAAGATAAGATGCCCCAATTTTCCCTCCCACCATATAGGAAAAAAGGGAAGAGCTTCCTGTATACTTCTCCTTATCAGAAAATAGGTTAAAAATTTTGTAGATTTGCCTTAAAGCCCTCACTGGAACCCCTGTGCTAGTCAGAACATGCTAAGTTCTAGGCTTGTGCCATTCCTTTGTCTCATAAAACTGAAGGCAGTATTCCATCTTCTGCATTCTATCTATGTTCCATTAGTGTGAAGGTCAGTGAAGGTCTCTTTTCTTAGAAACAGTTTTGAATCAAGCTGGTCTGATTTTGTTAATAAACAGAAAACTGCCATCTGAGACCACTACTCAGTGAGAGTTTGGGGCCCACCTATTATCGCTCCAGATGGAGAAGAGTGGGTGAGAAGCAAGTTGGACTTAATTATTCCATCAATATAAAGGAACTTGTCTTCCAAAAAGAAGATAAATGAATATCAGGCCTTTCGTAATGAAACTTTGGACATATTTCAAGGGACCAAGAAATATGTTACAAGCTTTTAAATTGAATATGTAATATTGTACCACTAGGCATTTCAACAAGGCATTCGGTATCTGATCTGTGCTCGGCAACAGGACAATGGCACAAATTATATTCTATAACAGGCTTTGCTGTGTGCAAAGTAGATACAAAATGGGCTTCACGCTCTAATGACGAAAAATCCCAGAAATTTAAAAATACTTACTCTAGTCATTCTGTTTTCTTCTTTATTTTTATGGCACCTATTAAAATCCCATGGTCTGTAGCAGAAATATGTCTCAGCTAACAGAGATTTCATCCAATGTTATTACAGTAGTGGTTTCAGAGCCAAATTATTGACTATGAGGAATATGAGTTGAAACTGAATATAAATCTTGACTAATGACTCGTTTATAGACTTGTCAGATAAAGAGAATCTGAAGATAAATTCTCTCAAGTTCCCTTAACTAGCCTTTTAGTCTGTGGCTTAGGTTGTTATTAGATTCCTCAAGTGCAGTCCAGTAATCTGGTCTAATAACAATTTGCATGGATAAGTAAAAGTTTCAATTTCCTCTGGAGTCAGAATGTTGTCATTGAAAGACCATTGAAAGCAAGAAGGCAAAAAAAAAAAAAAATTTACATTCTGACTATGCCATTAACTCTATGACTGTTGGGAAGATATTTTACTATTCTGTGACTTAATTTCTTTATGTGTTAAAAGAGTTCCAGTGAAATTCTCTAGTGGGCATACATCTGGAAACATTATTTCCTATTCCTTATACTAAAACAGGCTATTAAATTATTCATAAGTAGTTAAAGAATACATAATAGCATGAAATTAAATTCTTCTGAATAGTGCAAAGGCAAGAGTCTCATTTTGTTTTGATCCTTAACACATTTCAATATCTGATATAGAGAAAGAATGTTACATTGAGCATTGCATATGCTATTCATATGACCAAAAATGAACATTAAAATTTTGACATTAATTTGTCAAGACAAAGAGAGATATGTGAGACTAAAGAGATGACCTCCAAGTCAAGAAGACCTCCATTAAAGGCCAGGTTCTGATACCTATTGAATATGTAATCCTTGACAAGTCACTTATCCTTTCAGTGTTGAGGCAAAATTCTAAGCCTATAAGGTGCAGAGATAGTAACCATTGAGAAATAGACTTTTCTTACTTGGGCATTCTCTACATCAATGAAAACATGAGTTCACCCCTTTTCTGATTGTCTAAGCATTGTGCCCCTTTCTAATGAAGATTAATTTAAATATATCTCTATCAAAAAACTATAGAAATCTTCAAAAGTCTGTTATATCCAATCTTTGTGAATTGTCATGGGTAAAATAACCAATGTGTCAGGTTGGAGTCAGCCCTCAAGTGGTAAACCCCTTTTAATTATTATTAATAACAATAACAATGGGCATTTGTATAGTTCTTTAAAATTTGCAAAGCACTTTCAATGCATTAATTCAGACATGGAAAGTGATTTTCAAAGAATGTATATATCTTGAAACTGGAAACTGACTGTATTGACATTTATATTCTCAGCACCTAATTCAATGTGTATCTGGCCTTTAGTAAGTGTTGAATAAAAACACATAAATTTTACTGCCCCTGCTCAATAGTCTTTTGGATGTTAAAGGTAGCAGAGTTTACGTTCTGTTTCTGTCCTGGATCAGACTATCCTGGATCAATGGTTCACGCTCAGGCTTGAGTGGAAAAAAAATTCACATACTATATAATATTTAATAACAACAAATATGTTTAACAATAGAACAGAAAATATTAAGCAAAGGTAGAGCTATGGTTCAGGGGTACACAATTTCCTTCATTTCCATAAAGAGGGCTGCTATTTAATAAGGGAAGATACATTGACTCTCAGAGCTAGAAAGAGTTTGTTGAGTCTGATAAGCTCTAATGCTCTTATTAGATCCCTGGCCCACTTAAAAATGTATTTGCTTTTTTATGGGAAAACACACACACACACACACACACACACACACACACACACACCCCTCCCTGAAAAGATCTTAGTAGATGTTGTTCTGATCATGTCTGTGATAGCTTTTAAGAACTAAGGGTCAATTCCACTCTAGCATAAGGCATTAGAATGGAGCTAGTGGAATTTTTGGTTTTGTTGTTGTTGTTATTTTCTTTCAGTTAAACACAACAAAAATACCAAAACAAAAAAAATTAATAATTTTCAAAGAAATTTGCATGACTTTCTTTTGGAGAGAAGAATATAGGGGATTATCATCATACTTGGTTTGTGCAGGACTAAATGAAGAGAATTCTATGATCATTAAATTAGTTCATTAAATGAAGGAAAAGGCAATCATTGAAGGTACCTGAGAAATGATTAATTCTTGTCTTTAATTGTTCTAAAATAACATTTTCAAAATCTCAAATTCTAAATAACTTAGTTTCTTACATAATTTGCATATAGCAGACATATAAATTACATGGAAAATCATACAACTTATAACTGTACACCACTACACAAAGCTAGAGAAGTGAATCCTTGTCTCCTTTGTGACATAAGCATATTTTCTTTGTTTCCTTTTTATTTATGAGAAAAGAGAGTTAAATAATTTGTCTGAGCTCATCTATCAAGCTTATATCTTCTAATAATAAGCTCACTGTACTTTACTTTGCATAACAGTGCATCTGACTTACTGTTGTAATGCTTTGTAAGAATAAAAAGTTGATTTTTTTTCTGTGATGTCGATTCTCCAACAAAAATGGTCTTTCTCCAGTTGCCTGCAGTGTTCATTTTGAAATTGTTTGAAGAAAGGCAACAGTTTAAGAAGGGAGGTTCTAATGCCCTATGGGTAGCCTCTAGTTTTGTCCAACTATTGCTGACATTAGTGGAATTTGAACAAAGTGTTGATTACTATGAAATGTGGTGAAATATGGAGTCCATGTTTGTCTGTGTTTTTATTAGTGAAGAAGAAATTACACATATATGAAATAAATTAGTTATTAAGTTCCTTGACTATTCTATGGCATTGAAATTTTAAAATTTATTTAATTTCATGGTACTTCAAGCATAAAAGGAATATAATTTTTCACTGAGAACTGTTGAATCTGATTATTATCTGAATATTTGTATTCTCATTGGCTATTTGACGACTCTTAGCTAAAAATATGGCTTTATCCCATGCCCACTAATTACATAATTACCATGGATGGGGGAGACCAGCTGTGTTTTGGTTTCATTGAACATCTTGAACTATTATTCAAACATTTTGGGTAAAATAAAACCTAAAATGCATTTTGCCAAGCACTTTTTTTCCATTCATTTTTAAACCCACGTATATTTGAGGGGAAATTTTATCCATATGTTTCTGATTCATTTACAATTAACTCATCAAAGTATTGTTTGTTAAGCACTGTGTGATAGTCAGAAAGCTGGATAAGCCATCTTAATAAGCTTTCTTCAAGCATGCTTTTTTGTTGTTGTTACATTTTCAGAAAAAGGAAGTCACATTTATAGAACAAAAAATTCTCTGTCCTTGAAAAACTTGATATGAAAGAACGAACCTCCAAGGTTTCTGTGAACTCTACTTGTGGCCAACCAGATCTTTCAGGGCATTTGGGAATGGGTTTGGTATGCAGCATTAGTATTAGTTCAAAAATGCAAAAATGTTAATTTTAATGTTTCTTAAAAACCACCTGCCCATTGATCAATCAATCAGCAAATCAATAAATATGTATTAAGTGCTTATTGTTACTTATTGCCCCCTTTTCAATCCTGTGATATTTTTGAAGCTCAAAATGCAGTTAGAAGTTATTTCCTTTTTTTCAGGAACTTGATATACACGTGAAAAGATAATTAGAAATACAAGGTAGTGTATGAAAAACATAAGGTTTAGACAACAGAGTTAAGAAAAAGGAAAAATAGGATTTAGATAAGCAGTATAAAGGACATAGTCAATTAATGAGCATTTAGTAAGAACTTACTCTTGGGGGTATAGATGTAAAAATGAGACACTCCCTTCCCTCAAGGAATTTTACACAGTACAGATATAAATAGAAATACAAAAGCCACACTTTGGTGATGTTGGTGATAATAATGATGATAAAATAAGAAATAACATTTAATGGAGCTTTAAAGTTTGTGAAATGCTTTATATATGTTAATTCATTTGATCTTCACAACAACTCTGTGAGGTAAACACTATTCTAATTTCCCTTGTGCACATGAAGAAACTGAGACAGAAAATGAATGGTCACATGATTTACCTGAGGTGATGTTTGAATTTAGGTTAAGTACCTTAGACACTTATGAATTGAGTGACCCTGAGCAAACCAATTCACTCTATTTGTTTTAGTTTTTTCCTCTGTAAAATGAATTGGAGAAAGAAATGGCAGACCATTCTCATATATTTGCCAAGAAAATTCCAAATGGGGGTCACAAAGAGTTGGACACAACTGAAAATGACTGAACAATAGCAATGAGGTAGCTCTAGTATTATAATATGAAGAAATCTTAGAGGTACTATGTTGTGGGAAGGTGGTGTATATGAAGCCAAAGAGTTTGGAATTCTCTAGGAAATAGGAAGCCACTGAATTCTTCAGCATAATAATAATAATCTGTGGGGTGGGTGCAGCAAGAGCAAACTGGACTTGAGATATTATCAATATGTACAAACTCTCTAGCAACATAACTCATCAATCCAGTTATTGCTTATAGTATTGAGAGTTTAATTAACTAATTTATGAATACATGGAGGCTGGACCTGAAGCCTGGTATTCTGATTCCTAGATAAGAGATCCATATACTGTCTTCTTCTGAGATAACAATCCACATTCATAATTCCTTAGAGTTATACACATGATTTCATTTCAGTCTCATAACAATCAAGTGCTGTGTAGAGAACAGGCTTTTATAGATACAGCAACTGAAGCTTTATTTAAAATAGATTAGTCTGCTTGCATCATTGGCAATTCAATGTAAAAATTAGCCTGAAAGAAGGGAGACAGGCAAAAAGTTTCCAGGCTAAAATTAGCGCTACTTTTTGAACTAATGTTTTGAGGAAGATGCTTTTCTTTGGCCCAACATCTATATGATTTAGGTTTAGAAAATCTATATTATGTAGATACATTATTTTATTTTCTTATTGGGTCCTGAAATCTGTTTCAGAGGGTTCTACTTGCTGTTGTGTGGGTTTGATTTTCCACAGCTTTTTTCTGTGCCCCCCATCCTAATTATTTAGGTAATGACATGCAAATGAATTAGAACAAACATTAAAATTAAATTTGATAATATCTGTAATTACATGCATGAAATTACTTTTTCTCTATAGAACAATTACTTTTGTTAGTGATATATAAGAATGCTGATGACTTATGTGGGTTTATTTTATAACCAGCAACTTTGCTAAAGTTGTGGATTATTTCTAATAACTTTAGCAGAATCTCTGGGGTTCTCTAAGTATACCATCATGTCATCGAAAGAGTGATAATTTGGTTTCTCATTGCCTATTCTTACCCTTTAATCTCTTTCTCAGCCTTATTGCTAAAGCTACGTTTCTAATACAATATTAAATAGTAACGGTGATAGTGGGCAACCTTGTTTCACTCCAGATCTTATTGGGAATGGTTGCAGTTTGTTCCATTACATGATGCTTACTGATGGTTTTAAATAGATGCTGCTGATTATTTTAGAAAAGTCCATTTATTCTATACTCTCAAGTGTTTTTAATAGGAATGGATGTTGGATTTTATCAAAGCCTTTTCTGCATCTATTGAGATGATCATATGGTTTTTGTTAATTTGGTTATTAACATGGCCAATTATAATTGATAGTTTTCCTAATATTGAACCAGCCCTGAATTCTGGTATAAATCCTACTTGATCATAGTGTATTATCTTGGAGATGATTTTTCTAAGTCTTTTGCTAATATCTTATTTAAGATTTTAGCATCAATATTCATTAGGAGATATTCATAATTTTCTTCTATTTTCAGCCTACCTGGTTTAGGTATCAGTACCATGTCTGTGTCATAGAAGGAATTTGGTAGGACTCCTTCATTCCCTATTTTATCAAATAATTTATATAGCATTAAACAATTGTTCTTTAAATGTTTGGTAAAATTCACATGTAAATCCATCTGGTCCTGGGGATTTTTCTTAGGGAGTTGTTTAATTGCCGTTCTATTTCTTTTCTGAAATGGACTATTCAACAATTTACTTCCTCCTCTTTAGTCTGGGAAGTCTATATTTTTGAGGTAGTCATCCATTTCACTTAGGTTATCAAATTTATTGGCATAAAGTTGAGCAAAATAACTCCTTATTTCTCTAATTTCCTTCATTGGTGGAAAGTTCTCCTTTTCATTTTAAGACTACTAATTTATTTTCCCTCTCCTTTTTCTAATCAGATTTACCAAAGGCTTATCTATTTTATTGGCTTTTTCATAGAACCAACTCTTAGTTTTATTAATTAGTTCAATAGTTTTTTACTTTCAATATTTTTAATTTCTCCTTTTAATTTTAGAATTTCCAATTTAGTATTTGATTGGGGTTTTAATTTGGTTCTTTTAGTTTTTTAGTTGCAAGTCAATTCATTAATCTTTTTTTTCTCGTTTATTCAAGTAAGCCTCTATGATATAAAATTCCTCTTATTACGCTTTGCTGCATCCCACAAATTTTGGTATGAGTCTCATCATTGTCATTATCTTGAGGAAATTATTAATTGTATCTATAATTTGCTGCTTCACCCAATCATTCTTTAAGATGAGATTGTTTAGTTTCCAATTACTTTTTTGTCTATTTCCCCTAACTTTTATGTTGAATGTAGTTTTATTGCATCATGATCTGAAAAGAAGCATTTACTATTTCTGCTTTCTTGCATTTAATTTTGAGGTCTTTATGTCCTAATATATGGTCAATTTTTGAATAGGTTCCATGAACTGCTGAGAAGAAAGTATATTCCTTTCTATCTTCATTCAATTTTCTCCAAAGATCCTAAGATACCTAATTTTTCTAATATTCTATTTACTTCTTTAATTTCTTTCTCATTTGTTTTGTGGTTTGATTTGTCTAATTCTGAGAGTGCAAGGTTGAGATCTCCTACTATTACAGTTTTGTTGTCTATTTCTTCTTGCAACTCTCTTAACTTCTCCTTTAGGAAGTTGAGTGCCATACCACTTGGTGCATTATATGTTTATATTGATATTGTTTTTGTTTATGTTACCCTTTTAGCAGGATGTAGTTTCCTTCCTTATCTCTTTAATTAGATCAATTTTTTACTTTTGCTTGATCTGAGATAAGGATGGCTACCCTGCTTTTTGACTTCACCTGGAAGCATAATAGATTTTGCTCCAGCCTTTACCTTTACTCTATATGTATCTCCTCTTTTAAATTGTGTTTCTTGTAAACAAATATTGTAGGGTTCTGACTTTGATCCAGTCTGCTATCTGCCTCCTCTTTATGGGGAGTTCATCCCATTCACTTTACGGTTAGAATTACTAAATCTGTTTCTGCCATCCTAATAACCCCAGATTATGCTTTTACTTATTCTTCCTCCCCAACCTCTTTCCTCCTTTTAAACTTATGTACCTCTTGTATCACGATGCTTACCCTCTTTATAATCCCTCCCTCCCCTTTGAGTCTTCCCTTCCATCCCTTATTACTCTTTTCTTTTCCCTTTCCTTCCCCTGCTTTTTAATGAGGCAAGAGAGAATTTTTCTAAAACAAATTCAATTATTTTTCTTTGAGCTAACTCTGATGAGAGTAAGATTCACACAATGTTCCTCCCCCTCTCTAAATTCCCTCAGATATGATAAGTTTCCTTTGCCTCTTCGTGGGATGTGGTTTCCCTCTTTTTATCCCTCCTTCCCACCTAATTCTGCCATTTAAAGTAACTACTGATAATATAAAATATTTAGGAATCTATCTGCCAAGGGAAAATCAGAAACTTTATGAGCAAAATTACAGACCACTTTTCACACAAATTAAGTCTGATCTAACCAACTGAAAATATTAAATGCTCTTGGATAGGGCGAGCAAATAATAAAGATGACAATATTACCTAAACTAATCTATTTATTTAGGCTATACCAATCAGAGTCCCAAAAACTATTTTAATGACCAGAAAAATAACAACAAAGTTCATATGGAAAACAAAAAGGTCAAGAATTTCAAGGAATTAATGAAAAAAAAATCAAATGAAGGTGGTTTAGCTGTACCAGATCTAAAATTATATTATAGAGCAGCAGTTACCAAAACTATTTGGTATTGGCTAAGGAATAGATTAGTTGATCAGTGGAATAGATTAGGTTCAAGGGATAAAACAGTCAACAAATATAGCAACCAGTCTTGAAAAACCCAAAGATCCCAGCTTTTGGGATAAGAACTTACTGTTTGATAAAATTGCTGGGAAAATTGGAAACTAATATGGCAGAAACTAGGCATTGATCCATACTTAACGCAGACACCAAGATAAGGTCAAATGGGTTCATGACCAGGCATAAGAATGAAATTATTAATAAATTAGAGGAACACAGGATAGTTTACCTCCTCAGACCTGTGGAAGGGGAAGGTCTTTAATGACCAAAGCAGAACTAGAGATCATTATGATCACAAATACAACATTTCGATTATACCAAACTGAAAAGTTTTGTACAAACAAAACTAATGCAGACAAGATTAGAAGGAAGCAATAAATTGGGAAAATATTTTTACAGTCAAAGGTTCTGATAAAGGCCTCATTTCAAAATATATAGAGAATTAACTCTAATTTATAAAAATCGCCATTCTCCAATTGAAAAATGGTCAAAGGATATGAACAGACAATTCTCAGATGAAGAAATTGAAACTATTTCTAGTCATATGAAAAGATGCTCCAAGTCATTATTAATTCGAGAAATTCAATTAAGACAACTCTAAGATACCATTACACACCTGTCAGATTGGCTAAGATGACAGGAAAAATAATGATGATTGTTGGAGGGATGAGGAAAACTGGGACATTGATGCATTGTTGGTGGAGTTGTGAACGAATCCAACCATTTTGGAGAGTAGTTTGGAACTATGCTCAAAAAGTTATCAAACTGTGCATACCCTTTGATCCAGCAGTGTTACTACTGGACTTATATTCCAAAGAGATCTTAAAGAAGGGAAAGGGACCTGTATGTGCAAGAATGTTCGTGGCAGCCCTGTTTGTAGTGGCTAGAAGCTGGGAAATGAATGGATGCTCATCAATTGGAGAATGGCTGAATAAATTGTGGTATATGAAGATTATGGAATATTATTGTTCGGTAAGAAATGACCAACAGGATGAGTACAGAGAGGCTTGGAGAGACTTACATGAACTGATGCTGACTGAAATGAGCAGGACCAGGAGAGAATTATATACTTCAACAACAATACTATAAGATAATCAATTCTGATGTACACGGCCATCTCCAGCAATGAGATGAACCAAATCAGTTCCAATAGAGCAGCAATGAATTGAACCAGCTACACCCAGCAAAAAAACTCTGGGAGATGAATGTGAACCACTACATAGAATTCCCATTCCCTATATTTTTGTCCACCTGCATTTTTGATTTCCTTCACAAGCTAATTGTACAATATTTCAAAGTCCGATTCTTTTTGTACAGCAAAATAACTGTTTGGACACATATTCATATATTGTATTTAATTTATACTTTAACATATTTAACATGTATTGGTCAACCTACCATCTGGGGAGGGGGGGGGAAGGAGGGGAAAAATTGGAACAAAAGGTTTGGCAATTTTCAATGCTGTAAAATTATCCATGCATATAACTTGTAAATAAAAAGCTATAATTTTAAAAAAAGAAAGAGACATAAAGACACAGAGAGAAAGAGAGACTTAGAGAGACATAGAAAAAATGGAAGAGAGAAAAGTGAGAAGAGGAGAGGAGAAGGAAAAAAAGGGCAAAGGAGAGGAGATTCTTCAGAGAGGAGTCAGAAAAATGAGCCTGAGCCCTGGGCATCCTCCCCTTGTGGGTCCTTCCTTTATCTTATAATTAAGGAAATTACTTTTGCAGTATGATGGAGATTGGAATAGAGGAGCCCTCCCTGAGACCTTTGTTTCCTCCATCTTCTTTCTGGGTAAAAGGGTAACACTTTTGTTAGCAGTCCAATTCATCTGTTTTGGATCTTTAAAAAATTTTTTTGTTGTTGAAACTTTTTATTTTAAAAACATATTCAAAGATAATTTTTCAACATTGACCCTTGCAAAACTTTATGTTCCAATTTTCCCTCTCCTTCCTCCCAACCTCTTTCCTAGATGGCAAGTAACCCAATATATGTTAAACATGGTAAAAATATATGTAAATCAAATATAGGCATACATATTTATATAATTATCTTGCTGCACAAGAAAAATCTGACCAAAAAGGAAGAAAAATAAGAAAATAAAATTCAAATAAACAACAATAAAAGAAGTGAAAATATCATATTGTGACCAACATTCAGTTCCCACAGACCTTTTTCTGGGTGTAGATGGTTCACAAGATCATTGGAACTGGCCTGAATCATCTTATTGTTGAAAAGAGCCATGTCCATCAGAATTGATCATCACATAATCTTGTAGCTATGTTAGAATGATCTCCTGGTCCTGCTCATTTCACTCGCCATCAGTTCATTTAAGTCTCTCTAGGCCTCTCTGAAATTATCCTGCTGATCATTTCTTATAGAACAATAATATTCCATTACATTCATATACCACAACTTATTCAGCCATTTTCCAATTGATGATTAGGCACTCAGTTTCCAGTTTCTTGCCACTACAAAAAGGGCTGCCACATTGTTTTGGATCTTTTAAACCTTCAGGAACAAAGGGGGTAGATTTATTTTATTTTTTTAATTTTTAAAACTTTTTATTTTCAAAACATATGCATAGATAATTTGACAACATTGACCCTTGCATTGTGTTTCAGATTTTCTCCTACTTCTCCCCACCCCCTCCCTTAGATGGCAAGCAATGCAAAGTATGTTAAACGTGTTAAAATATATGTTAAATCCAATATGTATAAACATATTTATATAATTCTCTTGCTGCACAAGAAAAATAAGATCAAAAAAAGTAAATGAGTAAGAAAACAAAATACAAGTTAACAACAAAAAGAGTAAGAACGCTTTGTTGTGATCCATACTCAGTTCCCAAAGTCCTCTCTCTGGGTGTAGATGACTCTCTTCATCATAAGGTCACTGGAACTGGCCTCAATCCTCTTATTGTTGGAAAGAGTCACATTCATCAGAATTGATCATCATATAATATTGATGTTATAGAAAGAGGAGTTTCACTTAGAAAGAAGTCCTAAAGAATATAGAATATTCTGATTATAAAAAAAAAACAGAGAGGCTTTACATATATTTCTGTTTGAAACTATACTTTTATGTCGTATAATGATCTCCTGGTTCTGCTCACTTCACTCAGCATCAGTTCATGTATTTCTCTCTAGACTTCTCTGAAATCATCCTGCTGGTCATTTCTTACAGAACAATAATTTTCTATTACATTCATATACCATAATTTATTCAGTCATTTTCCAACTGATGGGTATCCACTCAGTTTCCAATTTCTTGCCACTATGAAAAGGGCTGCCACAAACATTTTTTCACATGTGGGTCCCTTTTCTTTAACAAGGGATAGATTTAAAGAGAGAAGCAGATTCCATCTCAATAACTTTCATTAAAGTCATGTCTCCCAATTCCTGATAACCCACTTTCTCTTTATCCATTGCTATCAATGTATCCCCCTTGAAATAAATGAATATTTGGCTAATAATCCTGTCTTAAGTGATTGATGTTAGTGATTTAGTACATTATTTAAGAAGTGGTTTTT
This sequence comes from Sarcophilus harrisii, assembly GCF_902635505.1. Taxonomy (NCBI): domain Eukaryota; kingdom Metazoa; phylum Chordata; class Mammalia; order Dasyuromorphia; family Dasyuridae; genus Sarcophilus; species Sarcophilus harrisii. The sequence continues at coordinate 93,920,439 of NC_045431.1, forward strand.
GTCTTGAAAGAGAAAGGAGTTAGAAGCCTGCTTCAGAAATTTTCTGGCTCTGTAAGAGGTTAAATAATCTCCTGACTAGGAGATGTCAAAAGAAGGACCTTACTTGATGTCTTTCCAGACAATAAGTCTACTTTTTCCTGAGAGAAAGAGGTCAAGGACAAAGCCTTGGGAAACCCCCCCATTTAAGGAGGAGGGAAGAGGAGACTGAACCACTGAAACAGACAGCAATTACATTAAATAAGTAAAGAACCAGGAGACAACAGTGTTCCAGGAGGTAAGGGAAAAGAATATATTCTGAAAAAAGGCTGTGGTGAATAGAACTTTGCAGAACAGATAAGGGGAAGAAGCCTAAGGAAAGGTCAAAGAAATTCACAATTTAAGAGGTCTTTAGTGATCTTGGAAAGAGAGTTTTCAGTAGAGTGATGAGGATGAAAACAGCTTACAGAAGATTGGGGAGTAAATGGTTAAAGTGGTATAGTCATATAATATGTACCCATCAAATCAATCAGCAAGTATTTATCATGAGCCTCTTATGTGCCATTTATTAGATGCTGGGGGTACAAGTACAAAAAATGGAACCAGTCCTACTTGCAATGAATTTACATTTTAATGAAAGAGATAAATACATATTAAAAACATACACAGCATAAATAAAAAATTAATAAACATAAAGTGTAGTTAAATGCAGTTTGGGAGAGAGTGCATTGCAGTTTAAGGCACCAGGAAAGGTTTCATACAGAAGATACTATATGAGTCAAGGGAGGAAGGAGGATACATAAGAAAGCCAAAGTGATGGATCCATCTATAGATGAAAGTCAAAGAGTTCCTAAAGAAGACACAGGGAATCTGGTTGGTTATGACATAGGAGGGCACAAGTTCTTCACTTCCATGCCAGGATAAAATAATAAGTCCTTTATCTGATAATTGAAGCCTTCTTACCTATTCCCCCACATGCACTCTCTAATCTAGCCATATCAATTCATTAGTTATTTTCACATTGTACTCTACCTCCCACTTCTATACCTAGAATGCTCCCCTTTCTCACCTATACCTCTTGGAATCATTGGTTTTCTTCAAGACTTAACTCAAATGTAGTCTTTTGTAGGAGACATTTCCTAGTCCCCTCCAGCTTCTAATCTTCCCTTTTAAAGTTATCTTTTATCTATTCTGAATGCATCACTTCTCTCTTAACTTTTTGTCTGCTCTTTTCTCCCTTTTCTCTTTATTTATTCATCATTTATGATTCATCTCTCCATCCATCAATCCACTTAATTATCCACTCATTTATTTATTATTCATTAATTCATTTATATATTTGTTTATTCATTCATTTATTTACAATTCTCTTATTAGAATCTCTATCATTCTTTGTATCCTCAAATATTCCATTGCATCCCCAGCTTGGCAAAGTGTGGGCAAATTGTAAATATTTCATAAATGATAGTTGATTAATGTCCTTAGTGATAAATATTATACAGAATAAATGCTCTAGCACCATCCTTCTACTTTTGGAGGTTACAACATATGAAAGATCAAAGTAATATGACTAGAGATAGCTAGATACAGATGTCTGTGTGTCATATAGCATTTGCAACAAGATTATCTGTCTATTTATCTGTCTACACACACATACATACATATTAGTATGCTTACTCATAGCTTTCACCACTTATGAGTGCTTCCTGAATGAATTAAAGGGGATTTCAAGAGCAACTCTGAGTCTACTCTAAGCACTTTCAGTACTTAGGCTGGTCAAAAGTGGACCCTGGCAAGACTTTTTCTTGCTTACAAATTATTGCATATGGATGGAACTAGATCTATGATTTCATTGGTATAGGGCACTAATGTCAAACTCAATTGTAAGTGAATCCATTCAGGCCACATATTGACCAAGAATTAACATTATTTCTGTTGTATTTTTATTTATTATATTAAACATTTTTTCTATTACCTTTTAATCTGATATCTACTGCCCTAAAGAGATAATGGCCTGTTTGGTATTAAGTTACTGTTAAAAAATAAATCTCTCCTAGCAATAAAAGATAGAGAGCAGAGAGTACTGGAAGAGCATGTTGTTCATCCAGGGTATGTAGCCAGTATATGTCAAAGGTAGGACTAAAACCCAGAAGACTTGTTCTCTATGCACCTGTTATCCTATGCTGCCTTTTTAAAGCATCCATATCATTGTATAATGACCTCAACTTCTTTCCCAACAGTATTTTTACCTTTGCCACCCCAAATCCTGACCTTGAATCCTAGTTATCTATTTCTCTGAATCTAGAATATTAAAATCCTGACCACAATAATAAATACCAACCACTTCTGTCTCTCTGTCAATGGTCTATTCATGCTGGCTAGAGAACATAAAAGTATAGTTTCAAACAGAAATATATGTAAAGCCTCTCTGTTTTTTTTTTATAATCAGAATATTCTATATTCTTTAGGACTGCTTTCTAAGTGAAACTCCTCTTTCTATAATTATCTTCACATGGATGAAGCTTTAAAGAAAATATTGCTGAAGAGAAAAACTAGATGAAAGACTCATTTCTGCAATCTTAACTTTAGCCTGAAAATAGGACTACCTATAGATTAATGCTTTATATTTACATAGCACTTAAGAGTTTGTAAAGAGTTTCTCCATATATAATCTCATTTCTTTAATATCTATGAGATAGGAAAAAATTGAATTATCCTTATTAGACAAATGAGAAATAGAGGGTCAGCTAGATATAATGACTTATCCTAAATTAATAAGAGAAAGACTCTAACCCAAGGGACTCTAACCCAAATCTTTGACTAGTTCTTGGTCTCTACTGCTCTAATCTGCCTTTTTATCACCAACAAGGTCCTGAATTGGTTCATTCTCTTATTCTTAGCAAAAAATTTCTCTAGGTTTCAGTACTAAGGTTTAGGATATATGACAAACATACATTAAACTTGTGAGCTGCATTATTAATGAATATTTATTATATCCTCAGGATGTATACTGCAGTCTCTTAGACTTGTTTTAGGGAATGATGGTTTTTATTTTAAATTTTCATATATTTTAATTTAAAAACTATTTTATATCCTTTAAAAGGAAAATTATATAAATTCTTATCAAATATATAAGCAAACAATTATAATCAATAGTATCAGCTTTCCCACAATATAGTAATATTAACCTTATTTTTTTCCTCAGATGTCTTCACTGCTCTTTAAAAAGGGGGCAGTAGAAGCTCCTGATCCAAATAGTAGAAACATGACAATGTCTGTTGCAAATCAGGTGATCAGAATTAAAATTAGAATGATTATATATTCTCCAGCTAAAGATAAGAAAGTTCTCTTTAATCAGTTAAAACAAGACCTGGAGCTGACTCTGACTCAGATCATGAGTTATTTATGGCAAAATTTAGACTTCATTAAACAAAATAGGGAAAACCATCAGATTGTATGGAATAAATAATCCCTTAGGAATAATTAATTGGAAGTGATGGATAAATTTAAGGGATTCGATCTGGTAGATACAGTGCCTAAAGAACTATGTACAGAAGTTTGGAACCTAGTACAGGATACAGCAAAAAAAAAAAAAAAATCCCTAAGAAAAGGAAGAGCAAGAAAGCAAAATGGCTGTTTGATGACATTTCACAAATAGATGAGGAAAGAAGGAAAGGGAAAGATAAAGAAGAAAGGGAAATATTTATCCAACTGAATGCCCAATTCTAGAGAATAGCAAGGAGAGATAAGAAAAGGTTATTTATTTATTTATTTATTTTAATGAGCAATGCAAAGAATTAGAAAACAATTGAATGAGAAAGAGGAGAAATTCCTTCAAGAAAATTAGAAACATTAAGGGAATGTTTCATGTAAAAATGGGCATGATAAAATACAAAAATAGTAGGTAGTTAATAGAATCAGAAGAGATTATGAAAAGATAAGAATATACAGAAGAATTGTCCAAGAACTTAATATCACTGATAACCACAATGGTGTATAGTGACTGATTTGGAACCAAACATTCTGGAGAATCACATAAAGTAGGACTTGGGAAGTATTACTAACATCAACGCTACAGAAGGTGATGGAATTCCTCTTGGGATATTTAAAATTCTAAAATATGATGCTGTTAAAGTTCTGCACTCAATATGCCAACAAATTTAGAAAACTCAACAGTGACTACTACATTGAAAAAGATCAGTTTACATTCTAGTCCTACAGAAGGGTGATACCAAAGATTGTTTGAAATACTTAATAATTGCACTCATTTCATACACCATTGAGGTTATGTTTAAAATTCTGGAAGCTAGGGTTCAATAATATGTGAAGTGAAAATTATCAGAAGTTCAAGCTGGATTTTAAAAAGTCAGAGGAACTAGAGACCAAATTGCCAACATTCATCCAATAGAGGAAGCAAGGGAATTCCAAAAAATAAAAACAAAAACAAAAACCAAGAAGCAATATCTATTTCTACTTCACTTACCCCACTAAAGTCTTTGTGTGTATCCCAACAAAATGTGGCAAAACCTCAAAGAAATGGGCCTATCAGATCATCTTGCTTTCTGAGGAAACTGTATGCAGTCAAAAAACAACAATTAGAATCAAAGAAAAACTGATTCATTTAAGATTGGAGAAATATTACAATAAGACTGTATATTGTCAATTTATTTAAGTTATATGCATAGTACCTCATGCAGAATGTCAGGCAGGAGAAATCAGAAGCCAGAATTGGAATTGCCAGGAGAAATATCAACAATTTCACATATTCACATAAAATACTCCTTTGATGGCAGAAAGTGAAGAAGAATTAATAAGCCTCTTAATGAGGATGAAAGAAGAGAATGTAAAGGCTGTCTTGAAGCTTACCATAAAAAATTTTTTTTAAAAAAGATCTTGACAACTAGTCCATTACTTCTTGGCAAATAGTGGAAGAAATGTATTTTTCTGTTCTGGCATTCAAAGATTACTGTAGATGGCAACTACAGATATAAAATTAAAAGATGCTTGTCCTTGGTGGGAAAGTCATGGCAAATCTGAACAACATAGTATTAAAACAAAAAACAAAAAAAACAAAAACAAAAAAACAAAAAACAAAAACAAACCAAAAGACAGAGATGTCACCTAGTGACCTAGTAACTTTTTTTACGTCAAAGTTATGATTTTTCCAATAATAATGTATGGCTATAAGAGTTAGATTATAAGGAAAGTTGCGTACCATGGAACCAACACTTTTGAATTCTGGTATTGGAGAAGACTTTTGAGAGTCCTCTGAAGAATAAGGAGATCAAATCAATCAATATTTTGAAAAATTAATTCAGACTACTCACTGGAAGGTCAAATGCCGAACTCTGGCTACATAATGAGAAGACAAGACTCTTTGGAAAAGATTATGATGCTGGGAAAGATTGAAGGCAAAAGAAGAGGATGGCAAAAGATCAGATGAATAGTGTCATGGAAGTAATGACATAAGCTTGAACAGAGGTAGTAGAGGATAGAAGGGCTTGATGAAGCCCCTTCATCAAGAGTTGTACATGACTGAAAAAAAAAACATGAATGAACAGCAACAAATTTTAGAAAACTTCAAAGAATTCTGAATGCAGAACAATGAACAAACATATATACATGCACACATACATAAGAATTCTGAATGCAGAACAATGAACAAACATATATACATGCACACATACATATATTCTTTTCAGAGACCCTCAAGGATGTTAAAAAGATAAGCTTTTGTTTCAGAAATCTGGGGTCATTAAAAAGAACAACAATTTCCCAAAGGTGATTTAGCCTGCTCTCCTCCCCTTCTCTTTTCAACCTAATTCATTGTGCTTAGTGCCTTGTTGACAGAACTGAGAACTAATTAACAGTTAATCCGTGTGCTCATGATATGCTAGTGATATTAAGCTGTATGGGATGGACAGGTATGACTAGATTTGAGTGTCCATCACTGGTGGGAACGCCTAAATTCATCAAAGAACCATTTGGATAATTGATGACTTGAAATATAAAGTGATATACAAATACTCTATAACTGAGGTGTCAAAAAACCCCCACACAATTATGATGTCTATCCTTTGATCCTTTTTCAAGAGAAAATATTGGGATTTCTCCTTTGGTTGACATTTAAAAATTTTCTCTGTCCCTGTTCCCTTTAAATAATACTTGATCTCTCACATGTATTGAAAAAGAAACACATGAAGCCAGGGAAAGGGTAATGGGGCCTTCACTAATCTTTGCCAGGCCACAACTTTGAGAAGACTAGGCTAGAGAATTTTTCCCATTACTAAGCAGCTGAGACGTCCCTCTTCCTCTAATAACTATCTTCCTTCAGAAACAATCTTTAAGCTTACTTGGGTCACAATTAAAATAATTGTATTTCGTGGTAGCATTAGGTTTGCCAATCCTATAATCACTTTTCACTTAGAATGAATGAGTCAAGGGAAACATAACTCTAAAGATGTACATTCATGAATTCCAAAATATGTAAATCTCAGTTGGCCTTACTTTGTTTCAAATCTTAGAATTTATAACATCTTTATCCAGAATTTCATTCAAATAGCATTTCAAAATGAATATCTTGGTGACTGTCTGTGAGGTCCAAAGGCAGTGTCCATAAAGCTTATAATCTTGCCATTTGGCAGTTTTACAACTTGGAGAGCTTAGGAATGTACAGCGTTCTGTGAAGCAGAGTTCTGTTTGCAGTTTGAAGATGGCCCATTGTTCAGGGCACGAGGCAAGGTCCATTTTTTAAATTAAGTTTTTTTCATGGATTCATCTAGACCCCAGCTGGCTTTTCTTAATTCATATTAAACATTGTTTTTTGCTGTGAATTTGCCCAGAGATTCCTACACGAGCTGCCTTTTCTGTAGCCAAAATGATCCACAAATAAAGATGACTTCTGATGTGTTAAGTAGATGCCATGGTTCTTTACTAAACTTTGAAGCATGAAATCCACAGCACATTCTGAGAGCTGAGAGAAGAGAATAGGAAGTGTGGAGGGCGGGGGGGGGGGGGGGGGGGGGGGGGGGGGGGGGGGGGGTTAGAAAAAGGAAGGGAAGAAAAACAGCTGGAACTTGAGTTCTGGACATAAATTTTTTTCCCCCACTGGCATTGTTGTACATGTCGTATGTGTTTTACATTCACATGTGAAACATGTCTTCAGGGCCCATGGTTGGGAATGAACTTGAGGAGGGTAATGGCTCCCTTACACTGTCAGAATGCAAATTACTTTTCTTTATACAGAGCAGAATATTCAAGAATGTGCCATAAAGCTATCACTAAGATTCTAATTCTAATAACTTATTTTAAGTTAAATCTTCAGGATAAATACACTCACTCTGTTTGATTCCATTCCAACTTCCTCATAACTCCCAAGGCAGGTGACACATTTTTAGCTTTGTTATACAAAGCTTTGCGCAGTTTCTTCTTCAATCTCTCTCTGGGGTAGAGGAGTCCATAAATCAGTTCCTTATGGTAGGTCCCTTTGTCAAAGTCTAAAATGAACTTTCACCTTGCCCCCAGGCCATGTGAATGTAGTGTGTGAAGGACCCCTCTCTGTGAACCTCACTCCAAGAGCCAGATCTACCTAATAACAGCACACAGAATATTAACCCAAGCACATGAGCCTTCACAAACGAATTTTGAAATTACTTTTTCTCAAACCGTTCCCCTGTGTTCTTTTGGTACTGAGCTCAGTTTGGTGAACTGCCCAACCACAGAGCTAAGCTGAAACTAACCTTTCCACTCAACTCAGCAAAAAGGGTGACTTTGCCGGGGCAGATGGTAATATGTATTGCACAGCGTAATCCATTTCCATGTCAGCAGGCATTTGGGACCGCTCGGCAGCAATTTCAAATATATTTTCAAATAACATTTGAAACAAAAGTTTATGCTGTACCATGTTTTCTTTTAAGTGGACACACCTTCTCACCTTTCCCCCTTCCCCACCCCTTTGACCAAAAGCTAGGTAAAGAACAAGTGGTTCAAAAAATTTGGTTATGTTTTTGTAAGAATATTTTAAAAATACACCCAATAACATAACAGCTTGGTTGAATTATAATCTTCCAGATACATCACCAACAATAATAATCTGCTAAATGAGAAAATGCTGTGATGGAATGATCCAAAAAGAAAAGGGATCAGCAGGTCACTATTAGATACATCATCTCTGACTGTAAATAAGTGTCACTAATTCAACTGTTCCTACCACATGGCTCTTTTGATCATAAGCATGAATATTAACATTTTGTATTTATATATTACATAGGACAGAAAGGCCTGTTTCTTAGATGCCAGTATTCATCTAGTGTTGTATGACTGAGACATGGAAACTGTGTTCGCTGAAGACATGAAGATGTGTATCATCTAGAGTGCAACAGGAGGTTACATGGTGAGCGTAAGTAGAATACAACACATTACAAATAGCAAATTATGGAGAAGTAGAATAAATGATGTCAGCAAAGAAATATATTAGTGGAAAGGAGATAGGATGGTCACAGTGAGAATGATGAATAGGTAATGGTTAAGCCATTTATTTCATTGCTAGTGTCTTTGTTATGTCAAGAGAAAGAAAGGAAAGCCTAAAGCATGTTGGGTAGACATCCTGAAAACATATGGGAGATATGGACAAGAGTCACACAGGATGGGCAGTCATGGAATGCCATCTGAATCACTAGGAGGAATAGCCCCATCAATAAGATCACATATTCAACTATCACCTGCATACAGCTTAAATATTTATGAAAAATTATTATTTTTTCTTGTATAATTGAGATGACTCTGGAGTCTCAAAGACTATGCCAATAGAACATGATCTTTGGATAGAAGGGCTTTGAGTCTGAGTCCTGAAAGAGACTATACAGTGATCATCTAAGTTGACTATGAAGGGAATAATCACTTGAAAGGTGATTGGAATTATCTACTGATGGTTGGATGGTAGCAATATGACTCAGTAAAAGAGTTAATCAGATTGATAAAATCACAGATATTTTTAAGCATTAAGATAATTCTCATTTTTTGATTGAAAGATACTAAAAACATATATGTATACAGATACAATATATATAGAGAGAGACTAGTTTTGCCATGGAAAATAGGAGCATTTATTAAAATGACATTAAAGCTATGAATAAACATAGAGCTTCTTAAAAGAAAAATCTTACCTTTTGTCCTTACCATTATGCACAAAATCAAGCTGATTTTGACAAGCTTTCTTTGTCACTTCATTTTTATTGGCTGATCATTTTAATTAGAAATCCTTCACAATTATTTTCATAAGTGGTAACTTCAGAATATAATAGATTTTAGGAAACAATGTCCCCACATGTATCCTAAATAGGATGGAATAGGCTGTGTCATGCTCTATATTAGTTGACACTCACACCCAGCCAAAATACTCGATTCATTTCCTTATTAATCTTCATCCTTCATTTTGAGGCAATTAAACATTATATTCCTATATTTTCTCATAAATTTATAGAAATGCACAATCTCTTTCACTGATTAATCACTTAGCTCTGATTCCTCACCCCAGTTTAGAAAATAAACCTATTTTAAAAATCTTTTTCTCCTATCTCTTTCTCAAACCCCATACATAGTCTCAAAGGCTTAAATTTATATTAATATTATTAGTTTATTAGTTATATAACAATGTAAAACACATTTAAATATATTGGGCCAGGGAGAGGAAGGAAGCAAGCCTAGAGCCATGTTTAACCACTCATTGTAATTGATGACCTCTCCTCAAGTCTGGAAATATAGTCCTACCATTCCTCTCTCTCAGGATGGTAGTCAGTCTCTGAAGACTTCTCTTTGCGATATCTCAAGGGACTGCTCATCATTTTTTCTCAAATAAAACCGTTAACTCAGTCTCTGATGAAAATTTCTTAGTTGTCTATCTCTATGTTTCACACAGTCTGTCTCTAGCCAGGATGGTTAACAATCTCCAGATTGAAATGCCATTCTGCCCAAGATTCTATCCTCTCTTAAAGACATAGGAATAATATCCATAATTTCTGAGGAAGGGGCTTATATTCCATCTATTGAGATCAAAACAATTGTTCCAGATAAGTTGGAACTTTAATTATCCAGGCTCTCAAATTCAAAATTCCTTTTACTTTGATCCTAATAGAATGTAAACTCCTCAAAGAGAGGAAAGTCTTCATTTTTATTGTTCAGTTAATCAATAAGCATTTATTAGGCATCTGTTTTGTACCTGGCACTGTGCTAGGCACTAAGAGAAAAAAGTACAGAAATACATACATAGAAAATAAGCACAAGATAAATAAATTATTTTATGAGAGCATTAACAGCTGAGGAGATCAAGAAAGACAGAAGATGGAATCTGAGCAATGTTTTGGAAAAAACGAAAAGTTCTAAGAATTGCAGGGAGGAGGGAGTACATTCTAGATAGGTGGATAGCCCATCTTTAAATAGATAGGAGATGGAGTATTTTGTGTGAGGACAGGCAAGTAGATCAATCTGTCTAGACTATAGAGTAAAGGAGAAAAAAGTATTATTCAGGTTATAAAAATTGGCAGGAGTCAGATTGAAAAGAATTTTTAAAGCCAATTAGAAAGCTTATATTAAACAGAGAATCGCTGGAATAGTGGAGTCATATGGTAAGAATTATACTTTTTTAGGAAAGTCACTTTCACATCTTTGTGTAAGATAGATTAGAAATGAAAGAGATTTGCTTCAGAGATACACATTGGGAGACTTGTAAAAGTCCAAGTAAGAAGCAATAAGAACCTGGACCATGGTGATAACCTTGTGAGGAAAGAGAAGGCATTCAATCAGTAAGAATAGAATGTCAACTAGCAAGATAGATGTTAACATAGACATGACAATATTTGATAACTAATTGGACAAATATAATGAAGACATATGCTGATTAAGGATGATAATGATGATGGCAATAGCGAGTAGCATTTATATAGTATTTTAAAGTTTGCAAAGCTCTTTTATGCATTCTTACTCAGTGACTCATTAGCATATATATGTCTATATACATATGGACACACATATATATAACATAAACATATTTATATATATTTATATTTATGTATAAAACATAGTAATCATAACATTTTTATATAATACTTAAAGTATTTAATATATAAATGAAAAATAATTTCATTTTATCCTTATAACAACCCTGGGAGGTAGTGCTATTTTTACTCACATTTTACAGACAAGGAAACTGAGGCTGAGAGAAATTAAGTGATTTGTCATACAACTAGTGTGAGGCAGGATTTTAATTTGGGTTCTCTGGGCTCCAAGTGTAATACTGTATACATTGTGCCATCTAGCTGTGACAGCTTGTGAACCTGGGTGAGGGGAAAAATAATGTTACTTTCAATAGAAATCAGGAAGTTTAGAAGAGCATTGAGTTTCAAATTGAGTTTGAAATGGCCATAAGATATCACTTATAATAGCCAATAAACAATTAGAGATGCATAGCTGGAGCTCAGGAGACCAATTAGCAATGTTTATATAGTCTAGAAAGATAGATAATAGAGAAGGCAGCTAGATGGCACAGTGGATAGAGCACAAGTCCTGAAGTCAGGAGGACCTGAGTTCAAATTTGACCTCAGACACTTAACACTTCTTAGTTGTGTGACCCTGGACAAGTCACTTAACCCCAATTGCCTCAGCAAAAAAAAAAAAAAAAATAGTGATATAGAATGAGAATTAAATAGTGGTCAGGACAGAGTCTGGGGGAATATTCACAGTTAGGAAGTGTGATAGGGAAGATGAATGAGAAAAGGAGGTACCTACCCATGTATCTGACACATAGTAGAATACTTTAAAATGCTTCTTGATAGATTTATTTCATATAATTCCATGCTACTACTAATAAATGAGATTTATGGAGTGCATTCTATGTAAGGCTTTCCTACTTTCACCCAATTATCAGATTCTTATGATGCCAGGCAACTTGGCAGAGATTCCAGTGGTTAGTGGGGACAGGGGGAAGAGCTCTCTGTGATGGTAGAACTTCCCAGAATAAAGAATGAATGGTTCTGATGGACAGGTCATAAGGGCAGTTTGTAAACAGTTATAAGATGGTTATAAATAAAGCTGAACACAAGTTTCCACCTCTGGTTAAATGATTTAAAAGAGAATTCTAAGAGAACTAAAGGCACATAATTTTCATCAAATTAAAAGAATCAGACAATAATTTGGCAGTTACCAAACTGTGGCTGCTCCATATGTGTGGTTCGCCCACATAGCTGTGAAGTTTGTATTCAGCTTCAGTCTCATCAATGTGCTAGACACTGGGCTAAATGACCTTCCCTCATTACAGGGATTTGAAGTATAATTGTAGAATCACAGATTTTAAAAGACAGAAGGGATTCAAAAGATCACTGAATTTATTGTAGAAAGTGAATTTAAGCAAAAGTGACTTGACTAAGATTACCTAAGGAGTTGAGTAGCATAGCTGGGATTAGAATCCAGTTTTCCTGATTCCCAGTTTTGCTGGGAGTTTCCACTACTCTCCAACAGAGGGAAAGCAAAGAGGTTAAAAAAATTGCAGCATTTTCATAGGAACTCGGGAATTAGCCGTATATATATTTTTTAAAATTAATTTATTTCAGTATACATTGCTACATGTTGTGAAAGAAAAATCAGGGGAAAACCATAGGAGAGAAAAATAAACAGAAAAAAGAAATGAACATAGCATGTGTTGATTTCCATTTAATCTCCTTACTTCTTTTTCTGGACATAGTTGGCATTTTCTGTCCAGAGTCTGTTAGTATTGCTTCGGATCACTGAACCACTGAGAAGAATCAAGTCATTCTTAGTTGATCATCACACATTGTTACTGTTACTGTGTACAATGTATTCCTGGTTCTACTTGTTTCTCTCAGCATCAGTTCATGTAAATCTTTCCAGGCCTTTCTATAATCAGCTGGTTTATCATTTTTAATAGAACATTAATATTCCATTACCTTTATGTACCACAATTGGTTCAGTCATTAAATTGATGAGTATCCACTCCTTTTCCAATTCTTTGCTACCACTAAAAGAGCTGCGACAAACATTTTTGCACATGTAGGTTCATTTTCCTCCTTTATGATTTCCTTGGGATACAGATCTAGATTTGGTACAGCAAGGTCTAAAGGTATGCACAGTTTTATATTTCTTTGAGTATAGTTCCAGATTACTCTTCAGAATGGTTGAATTATTTATTTCACAACTCCACCAACAGTGAAGCAGTGTCTCAGTTTTCCTACATTCCCTCCAACATTTATCATTTATCTTTTCCTGTTATCTTAGCCAATCTGAGAGCTGTAAGATGGTACCTCAGAGTTGTTTTAATTTGTATTTCTCTAATCAATAGTGATTTAGAGCATTTTTTCAGATGATATAGACGACTTTAATTTTGTCATCTGAAAATTGTCTGTTCTTATCCGTTGACCATTTATCGATTAGGGTAGCCAATGTATACTTAAAAATTTCTTCTATTGCCAGAGATGAACAAAACCACATTTTCTTCCTGGTAGGCCTCAGACAGTTACCTTATATTTCAGGTTGTTTTATAATCCTCAGGTAAAAAGATTTCACAGGCTTTCATGGTAAATCAAAACATCTTTTCAGTCCTTAGGATTAATGTTAGTGGTTGTTTCCCCCATGTAGATAGTGTTAGAGATCACAAATAAATCATGAAATACATGTTATAGAAATGTTTGTTCAAAAATAAGGGACAGTGAAAATGTCAGGCATTAATAGTAATTCCGATGCAACTTTTCTTTGATCAAATGTATATTTTTGATGTACTGACTTAAGAAATCATTGAAATCATACCTACAGATTTATTCCTTTCCAAAATTTTACAAATAGTGAGAGGCAACATGGAATGGTGGATAGAGAGCTGGGCTCAGAGCCAGGAAGGCCTAGGTTTAAGTGCTACCTCTGACACATTGTCTGCCACCTTGGACAAGTCATTAATACTCTCAGTGCTTCCCTTTAGACAACCTTCTACAAGTTGCAAACAATTGCTGACCTATTTTGGTAGAGGATATTTTCTCCTTAGCATTTTTCTATAACAAGGAATCCATATTACACTTAGAGTCCAGACAAAATGCTATATATTATTGCATATTGTCTTTTACACAAGAAACAAACTGGAAAAAGCAGTGACTTTGGAATTAGAAGACCTAAGTTTAAATCCCGTTTCTATCAGTGATAGCAGCAAATTTTGCAATCAGGTCAAAACATTAACCCTCAGATTCTTCATTATAAAATAAAGGGGTTTTGTGGTCTCCAAGAGTTTTTTCATCTCTAAGTCTATGATTCTATTGATTGATTCCACTAAGTATTTTGCTAGTTGTGTTACAGGAGGCTGGTGAACTCTGCCCATGACCAATTTGACACATCCCTGTGGGGTTAGGGTAGGGAATACAAACATCTGTAATGAAACAAACTTAGTCTTCTGACTTAGGCAGTGTTCAAGTCAACAAATGGTTCAACTGTACTTGGATCTCCCTAGATGCTTTCCCCAGGCGAAAGGTCTCCCATGATTTCTGACTTTGGAATTCATAGAACACAGAAGTCAAGGATTACCCATGAATATGAGAGAAAGGGTTTTACATAGAATTCCACTGAATTACATAGAATTTCACTGGCAGTAGTCCCCTTTTGGACGCTGAGAAATGGTTAATTCAAGATTACAAGGAAAGTTTTTATAATCCTTCCACTTTATTAGAGCTGTCATTGCCAGCCAGAATATCACATTGTAGCTAGCAACTATGATGCAATAAATCTCCTTTTACTCTGAAGTCAGAATTTGCCATGGGATAGAATAGTTTTTGGAGGACTTTGCTATGTTTATCAGGGATGTGTCAAGCCAAGGTGGGAATGCCTACTGACATACTCTTGGGACATACATTATGTTGATATGGAGTCCATTTGCATCCATATCAGATAGAATATATGCTGTAATGGGAGAGCCCATCTTATACTTACTAGTTTCATGATCATGGACAAGTTACTAAACTTCCCTGAAGCTCAATTTTCATCATTTGTATTATGGTGCATATAAATAGTAATTTTATTCCAGGGCTATTGTGAGGATCAAATAATATAATGTTTATAAAATGTTTTGCAAACTTTCAGGTGCTAAATAGATGATAGTTAATATTATCATTATTATTTTCTCTTACAGATAGAGTGCCTCTTAATGTTTTATGAACAGTGAATACCATGGTCATCTTGCGTAATTTTAGCTGATGTGTGAGATATTTTTTGTTTAATTAGAGCCATCAAAAGTTCAATATCATTATGCTTAAATAAGTCATTGATTTTTAAATGAATTAAAATCAACACTAGACAAAGTAGGATCACATCTTTCTCTATAGGTTTGTTAATTGTATTAACAAAGATATTTTATGATATATTATGGATATGTAAACAGCCACCAAGTTCGTGCAGTCCCTTATCACTTCATATTGGGATTCATCATGGAAGAGCCTTCTATTTTGGTCTTGCTTCAAGTCTTTCCCTGCTCTAGTCCATTTTGTACTCAACTATCAAATTGATCTTAAAGTACAAGGCTAACCATGAAGCTCCCTATTCAGTAAAATACAGGAGTTCATTCTAGAATCAAATATAAGCTCTGATATTTAAATCTGCCGTCTGCCAGCACATCTCTTCTTCTTACAAGTTAAAAAATATATATGATAAAAAAATTCTATGTATGTTCCTTTTCCCTGACTGACCCCACACACCCAAAATATTTTCCCTCCTTCTCTTGGTTTCCTTAGTTCCTCCTTTCCTCACTTTCTGCCTTCTTCCCAGAATTACTTTTCATTGGCTCTTTCTCTGTCATATATATATATATATATATATATATATATATATGTATATATATACATATATGTGAATGAAATATAATATATATAATGTATGAAATATTACTAATTATGTCATATATACTATACATGTTCATGCATATAAATGTTTATGGATATATGTGTGTATATACATATATGCATATCTATATATAGATTTAAGATATCAGTTTATATATACAAAACATATAGATAGGTATCTTGTCAAAATGTATTTGCATATTTTCTTTACCATTAGGATGTAAAATCCTTGAATGCAAGAACCAGGTCTTTACAAACATCCCTTGTATTTAGAACTGTGTCTGCTACACAATAAGCACATTATAAGTACTTGTTGTCTGAGCAACTATAGAAAATACTTTATACTAAAGCTTACCTATTTTATGAGTTTCTGAATGGGTCACATACTTTTTTTTAAAAAAAGATTGAAAGATAAGAGTATAGATTGATAGCTGTTTATGTCTTTTTGGTCATTTCTTTGGGGGTAAAAAGGTCCATGAGTTTTTAAATTTTTTTAACCTTTTATAGCTTGTAATAGGAAACTAAGTACTATAAAATGTATTACTTTCAGCACAGATTTCTTGATTTCTCTGGCCTTGTGATTTTTCTTCTTCTGAAATTGTGATGTGTTATGGCATCACTGGAAAAATATGAAGTGTTAAAAATGGGTTTTTCATTGGTGGTAGAAGTATAGGTTAATTGAAAGCTTTACATAATTCTTACTTTTTCTTAAATTCTGAGTCCAGGTCATTGTCCATCTGTAATATCTGTCTAATATATATGAAATGATGAATCAGCTCAGAGGGCTGTCTCTTAAATTTTGTATTATATTCTGAATCATATGCATCTTTTATCCATTTGTGAGTCAACCAGAGGTCAGTTCAGAAACATATGGTGGGAATAAATAGGTTGCAGTAGATAAGAAATAGAAAAGGGCAAGATGTCAGGATGAAGACAGGGACTCATCTCAGCTCTCATCCAAACCCTTCCAAATACCGTCAAGTAGTGACTCTAAACAAATTCTTCAGAGATAGAATCCACAAAAAGACAGAGTTAAAAATTTTTCCAGCCCAAGACAACTTAGAAGGTTAGTAGGAAAGGTCTGTTGCACCAGAGTGAGAGAGAAGTGCAGTTGCAAAGAATCCACAAAGAATCCACTGATCACTTCTTGAAAGAGATCCTAAAATGAAACACAAAATTTAGCAGCTTGTACATTAAAGGAATCAAGGACTTGGAATAGGATATTCCAGAAGGCAAGAGAGCTAGGATTCAATCAAGAATCACCTTCCCAGCAAAATTGTGTATGATCTTTCAAAGAGGAAAGTGGGCATTCAATGAAATAGAGGACTTTCAAGCATTGTGATGAAAAGACCAGACCTGAATAGAAAATTTGACACTCAAATACAGGATGCAAAAGAAGTATAAAAAGATAAACAGAAAAGAGAAATCATAAAAGATTTGATAAGATTAAATTGTTTATATTCCTACATAGGAAGATGATCCCAGTAATTAATAAGAGTATAATTCTCATTATTAGGTAATTAAAAGTAATATACATAGAGAGAAAATAGAGGTATGAGTTTAATGTGATGGGATAATTATGTAAAAAATAAAATTAAAGGATGGAAAGAAGAATGCATTGGGAGAATTGGAAAGCGAAGGCAGAATGGGATAAATTGTCTGATAGAAAAGAGGTCTGAAAGAGATTTCACAGGGGAAAGGAAAATGGGAGAAGTAAGTAGGAGAGTACATGAACCTTACTAGAAATTTATCTTACCATATGGGAAAATAGGAAAGGAATGGGATAAAACAAGGAGAAAGAAGGGCAGTTTGGGGGAGGTAAAAGTCAGAAGTAAAATACTTTTGAGAATGAACAGGGTAAAAGAAGAGAGAAAGTAGGATGGGGCAAGGAATAGAATGGAGGAAATACATATTTGGTAATCATTATTGTGAAAAAAATCTTTTTTTACAATGAGTTTCTCTGATAGACTTCATTTCTCAAACATACAGAATCTGCATCAAATTTATAGAAATAAGGGACATTCCTCAACTGATAAATGGTCAAAGAATATGAAGAGGCAGTTTTCAGACAAAGTATTCAAAGTTATCTATAGTCATATAAAATGCTCTAAATCACTATTGACAAGAGAAATTCAAATTAAAACAACTCTAAGTTACTCCCTCATACCTCTCAGCTTGTCTAATATGACAGAAAAGAAAAATTACAAATGTTGGAGATGTGGGAAAATTAAAACAGTAATGTAATGTACTATTGGTGATTCAGCCATAAAATCATGTATACCTTTTGATCAAACAATAGGTCCATATCCAAATAGGAAACAAATACAGTCAAAAACAAAAAGCTTAAAAAATACCCATGTATAAAAAAATACTAATAGTAGATCTTTTATTGGTGACAAAGAATTGGAAATTGAGGAGATACTCATCAATGGGGAAATGATTGAATAAGTTGTATAGGATTGTGATAGAAGAGTATTATGCTTTAACAAATAATAAGCAGGATGCTCTTAGAAAAACCTGGAAAGACTTACTTGAACCAATTCAAAGTGAAATGAACAGAATCAAGAGAACATTGTTCATAATAACAGTAATATTGTATAATGATATACTATATATAATTTAGCTGCTCTCAGAAATACAATGACCTAAGACAATTCTGTAGGACTTATGATGAAGGTTGCTATTCATTTCCAGATAAAGAACTAGTAGAAGCTAAATACGGATTCTTTACTTTCTTTAATTTTCTAGTTTTTTGTCTGTTTTTTTCACATAATGACTTAAGTGCAAATATGTTTTGCATAACTACACATGCATACCCCAGGACCAGGGAAATGAGGGAGAGAATTTGGAATAGAAAATTTGAAAAAAATAAAAAAGGTAAAATTGTTTTTACACGTAATTGGGAAAATTTTTTTGAGAAGCAATTGGGGTTAAGTGACTTGCCTAACAGCTTGTATTGAGTGTCTAAGGCTTTGAAATCAGGTCATCCTGACTCTAGAGTCAGTGCTCCACCACTGTGCAATCTAGCTACTCAAGAAAAATAAGACATTAAATAATGAAATAAAATAGTGTTAAAGATATTTAAGAAATGTATGACCACCTAAGGTAATGAGGAAATGGATTGGTCATATAAGAAGTGAAAGGAATGGAAATAATACCCACATAATATTAAAAGATATAGATGAAAGTCCCCATAAAGTTGAGTTGATTTATGGAAAAATATTTAACAAAACTCTCACAGGACTAGGTGTGGATATGTTTTAATCCGTACTTTTGGAGAAAGTATCCATATTAATGAGATCACATATCTTTTGAAGTATTTAAGTATTTGGTCAGGTCCAGCCAGCTGTTCTTTTCTTCTGTTTCTTGGTGTAATTTAATCTTGCCAGCCAAAGAGGTACAAAAAGGCAAAACAATATCAGAATATATTATATTTTTTCTTTAACATTATTGATGATGATATAAAAAAGATTATGACATATTGTTCCATATAACAATGATAAGCAATTGAAGAGAAAACCTACCCTAAGATAATTTGGCCTAAAATTCAACTGTGCTCATAATTCTGGGAGCTTTTAAAATCAAACCAGAAGAGGAAACAGTTGTAAATGACCTGGTTCTGCTGGCATTTTTATAAATGTCAGTGATAGGTACTCATTTGGACTCCGCAACCCTAATACTTTCCGTACTTTTTCAGTGACTTCCTTATGACTTGTACCTGTTAGTTATATGTCCATATGTCCATACAGTTTACTATAATGAGAGTATGGAAATCTGCAAGATATTTGTACTTTCTTGATTAGATGATCATGACAACTGTATTTTAGGTTGCAGATTTTATGTAGTCACATAACATCAATATATCTCTTTATTTCTAATATTATACTTTTAAAAGTGAATTGGATTGTCTAATCTACTCCATATAACAATTACATTGAATAAGTATACTTTCTTTATAGTAATAATTTATATCTACCAGGAGGGTAACTCTAGAAACTAGAGCAGTGAGTGGAAAGTCATAATTATGTTTATTCTTCAAGAATTATGTATATATTTTTAAATTAGTTCATCTGGTTCCATTTATCCCATTCAGGTAGGCTTCATTTGCATGTGGATCTCTATTTGGAAAATGATATGAATGTTTCAAGCTCAAAAGAAAAATAAAATTCTCTTAGTATTTTCTTACAGATTCATATCAAAAACCTTTCCTCCAATGCCCTTTTCCCACGTTCTCCACCTTTCCCCAGTCTCTACTATTCCTGAGTTGCTTTTCGGACTTGAAAAAAAATATTGCTTAGTAATTATGGAAAATGATTGTAAAGGCTCTCCTTGCAAATTGGAATATGGAATAAGCAACATAATGTCTGTTTCCAGCTCACTTTTCAGATAGATATCTAACTTAGCTAAATTACTTATGTTCTGAATAGAGTATAGCTTTCTCTGATATTGAGATAATTAATATAATTTTAAAGAGAATATAAGAGATTTCATTGTTATTTCTTAAATGTTTTGAAATTTGTATGAGAAGTATAATAATTATAGACTCTGAATTTCTTAGGAAACTCTCCCTAACTCCTAGTTAATTTGTGTGTGTGTGTGTGTGTGTGTGTGTGTGTTTGTGTGTGTGTATGTGTGTGTGTGTGTGTGTGTGTGTGTGTGTGTGATAGGGCTGTGTGGTCTCAATAGATGGGTCTTAGATTAAATTCAGCCTCTAGGACTTCTCACTAGATTGAGATCTTGGACAAATGACTTGGCCTCCATCAATTTATTTTCTACTATAAAATTGGGATACTAGCACCTATATGATAGGGTTGTTGTGAGGATCGATACCAAATGTAACATATGCTATTAGTTATTATTGTTGTTTTTACTGTTGTTGCTGCATTGGGATTCTGCAGTCCATATTGAAACCTCTGAGTAGCTGAAGCTTTTGATTCTGAGTTGTCACTATGGTGTGAAGCCTTTCCTTCCCCTTTCCCACTCTCATTCCTATTCCTTTAACATAAAGAAATAGACTTTAGAATATCTTTGGCTGAAAACTCATTTTTGGGTATCTCATGCAATAAATGCCTATATGCAACAATCAAGCATGTTATATATGATATAAAAAATAAGGGGAAATCCTGAGTAAGGAAATCCTCCTCGATTTACTATGTACTATGGAATTTCCAAAAGGTCATAATCTAAAACAGAGGTTTTTAATCTTTTCTTTTCATATTTCTTTTTTTAAACTCACTTCCTTCCTTCTTTCCTTTCTCCTTCCCTCCTTCCTCCCTCCCTCCCTCCTTCCTTCAGTCCCTCTCTTCCTTCCTTCCTTCCTGCCTTCCTTCCTACCTCCCCTCCCTTCCTTGCTTCCTTCCTACCTCCCCTCCCTTCCTTGCTTCCTTCCTACTTCCCCTCCTTTCCTTGTTTCCTTCCTATCTCCCCTCCCTCCCTCCCTTCCTTCCTTCCTTCCTCCCTTCCTTTCTTCCTTCCTTCCTCCCTCCCTTCCTCCCTTCTTTCCTTCCTTCTTTTCTCCTTCCCTCCCTCCCTCCTTCCCTTCCTTCCTTTCTCCCTCCTTCCCTTCCTTCCTTTTTCCCTCTCTCCCCCCTTCCTCCCTCCATCCCTCCTTCCTTCCGTCCCTCTCTTCCTTCCTTCCTTCCTGCCTTCCTTCCTTCCTCCCTGCCTTTTCTTATCATGGACCTCTCTGTGGAAGTCTGGTAAAGCCTAGGGATATCTTCTCAGAATATTGTTTTTTCATGCATAAAATAAAATACAATGGGTTACAAAGGAAATCAATTATATTTAAACATAGTCATCAAAATATTAAAGAAATAAGTTCAGGATTTCAAGGTAATAAAAACTGATTTAGAAGGAAGGAAATAAATATTTATTGGGGACCTATGATATGTTAGACATTTACAAATATTTTCTCATTTAATGCTCACAATCTGTTTAGATAGGTGTTATTATTGTCCCATATTAGAGATGAAGAAATTGAGGCAAATAGAGGTTAAGAGACTTGCTCAGAGCCGCCCAGTTAGTAAGTATTTGAGGTTAGAATTGAGTTCAGATCTTAATTTGGTCCAGAACTTCATTCACTGTACCACCTAATTACTTCTAGGTAAAGAAATAAATGGTAGTCTTCTTTAGGAGAGCTAATAAGTCTCTGAAAATACCCAATTAGCATTAAAAAATGATAAAGACTGTTTAAATTATCCCAAAGTTATTTAAAAGCAATGTGGTTCTCTAATTTTGAAAAGTCAAATAATTACAGCAGTCAATTTTCTGATATGTTCATAGTCAAACTTGCAATTTGACTTTATCCCCATGTTAATAGTTTGGAAGAAGAAAACATAGATTTCAATAAATTTTATAACTTCTGGCAAGGTAGTAAAGGCCTGTAATCCCTGCTGCTAGAGAGACTGAAACTGGCACATATTTTGAGCTCTAGAACTCTGAGTTCCAGCAAATTGTCTGTCACTAAGTTCATCATTATATGATGACACTGGAGGTTGGCAAGGGCTAATTTTTTTAAATAAATAGTATTTCATTTTTTCCAGTTACCTGTAAAAATACTTTCCATCATTCATTTTTTAAATAAGATTTTAAGTTTCAATTTTTTTTCTCCCTCCCTTTCCTCCTCCATCCTTAAGATGGCAAACAATCTGATATGGGTTATACATGTATGATCAAGTTAAATGTTAAATCACAGCAGTAGTCATGTTATGAAAGAAGAGATCGAACAAAAGGAAAAAGCCACAAAAATACACAATAACAGCAATAGTGAAAATAATACGTTTCCATCTGTATTTAAGACTTTACATATTTCTTTCTCTAGATAATGAAATTATTTTCCATGACGATTCTTTTGGAATTTTCTTGCATCAATGTGTTGCTAAGAAGAGCTTAGTCTGTCATAATTGATCATTGCACAATGTTGCTGTTATTTTATGTACAGTGCTCTAATAGTTCTTGCTTTATTCAATATCAGATCAGATAAGTCTTTCCAGGTTTTTCTGAAACCAGTCTGCTCATCATTTCTTATAGAACAATAATATTTTATTATATTCATGTACCACAACTTGTTTGGCCATTCTCCAACTGGTGGATAAACACTCTAGTTCCAATTGTTTGCCACCATGAAAAGGGCTGCTACAAATGTTTTGGTATATGTGGATCCTTTTCCCTTTTTTATGATCTCTTGGATCAAAGAGTATGCATAGTTTGATAGTCCCTTGGGTATAATTCCTAATTGTTCTCCAGAATGGTTGGATCAGTGTTGGAATTTTTAGTTGCTTCTTTAGGATTTTCTAAGGATGCCACCTCCAAAGAGTGATAGTTTTGTTTCCTCACTGCCTATTCTAATTCTTTTGATATCTTTTTCTTCTCTTATTGCTATAGCTAACATTTCTAGTACTCTGTTGAATAATAGTGGACATCCTTGTTTCACACTTAATCTTACTGGGAAGGCTTCTAGCAACCCTTGTTGATGGTTTTAGATAGAGACTACTTATAATATTTTAAGGAAAGCTCAATTTATTCCTATATTCTCTAATGTTTTTAATAGGAATGGGTGCTATATTTGTCAAAAGTTTTTCTGCATCTATGGAGATAATCATATAATTTCTATTGGTTTTGTTACATAATATGGTCAATTATGTTAATAGTTTTCCTACTATTGAATTAACTCTACATTCCTGCTACAAATCTCAATTAGTCATAGAGTGATATCCTGGTGATAAATTGCTGTAATCTCTTGATTAATATTTTATTTAAAATTTTTGCTTCAATATTCATTAGAGAAATTGGTCTATAATTTTTGTTTTTAAGTTTTGGTTCTTTCTGATTTGGACATCAGTACCATATTTGGTATTGTTGTGAAAAAAATTTCTTAAGGTCTTTTCTTTGCCTATTTTTCCAAATAATTCAAATGGTATTGGGAATGATTGTTTTTTTAATGTTTGATAGGATTCACTTGTAAATTCTGGCCTTGGAAAATTTTTCTTAAGAGAGTTCATTGATGACTTGTTCAGTTTCTTTTTCTAAAATGAGATTAATTAAATATTTTATTTTCTCTTCTTTTAATCTGGACAATTTATATTTTTGTGCTTATTCATTTCACTTTGATTTTCAAATTTGTTTATGAGTATTTGGGTAAAATAATTCCTAATTATTGTTTTAATTTCTCTTCATTGGTGATGAATTCAATCTTTTAATTTTTGATTTTGGCAATTTGTTTTGAATATATATATATATATATATATAACAAATTAACCAAATATTTTTCTATTTTATTGTTTTTCCTTTTAAAACCAGCTCTTAGCTTTATTTATTAGATCAATAATTTTCTTACTTTCATTTTTATTAATCTCTCTTTTGATTTTAGAATTTCCAATTTGGTATTTAATTGGGGTTAAATATAAATATTTTAAAGAAGTAATATAACTTCAATCTAAAGTTGTATTGTGAAAGTATGAATCATTTAACAACAAGACCTCAAACTCCAACCCAGAGGTTTTGTTTGTTTGATAAAGATCACTTACAAAGCCACAAAAAATATAGTTTCCAAGATGAGAAATAGTTAACTTAAAGAGAATTTAATTAAACTTAAATCTGTTGTAGAACTCACTGGAAAAGAGAAAGCTCTTAAAATGATAATAGTAAATTTACCAGGTGAGGTATACATTTTAGGTTTGAGAAAGCTAAGTCAACTCTTGGCCTCTATGGCCCTTCCAGGAATATCTGAAAAACTGAGAGTTCATAAAATTGCCAGACTTATAAATTCCCTAGCAATGGTACTTTTCCCCAAATTTAATAAAATCGAGTAATTTCTAGATTATAAAAAATCTGCAAAATATTATCAAGGGGCTATAGAAGTAAGAACAAATGTATACATTATTAGCTCAAAATTAGGAAAAAGTTCCAAATTCTCAAAGTACTCTAGAAACAGAAATTACCACTGAACTCATTATTTAGGGTTCATATATTTTTTAAAGTTGGAAGAGACCTAAGAGATAATTTACAGATTGGGGATTTATAGATGGGGAAAATGAATTTCATAGTGATTAAGTAATTTTGCCAACATCTCATAGTTGACAAGTAACAGAGCTAGGATTTGAAATCAGGTCTTCTAACGCTGAACATAGTATTTTATTTACTATCAAGCTTTTTCCCTGAGTAATTGCATATAGTAATTTTAAATGATTATGTTCATTTGAAACTTGAAGGATTAGCTAATATGTATAAATACAAAAAAAGGGCCACTGATAATCTTGTTTGCATAATTCATTGCAAAATAACTTATTTTCCTTTCACATGTAGTCACTTTTCTTTGTAATTACTTGATGGGAGATTTGGAAAAGAGCTCTTTTTGAAAAATATTATCTATGGCCTAGACACTAGTATTTGTGGTTTGTTACAAACTGAAACAATTAGGATGAATTCATTTTCTTTTCATGCCTTTCTTTTAAACAATGATTTATTGCATCCACAAGGTGACTTAAGTAAAAATGTGTGTACAGCCATATTATATTATGCTAGTATTTGTTGTAGAAACCCATGGGACTGACACAAAAAGGAATTATTGAAGTGTGTGTTTAATATATAGGTACATAAGACTTACATTGAAAATTCAAATCATATCCCTTAACTAATTAACTTCAAATATATACACATGGTCATTATTCTTTGTATTCTTTAATGTTGTCAGCTGCGTATTGTTGGAACTCACAAATAGTTTTAGTTTATTTAAATCACAGACTTTTTATTT
Organism: Sarcophilus harrisii; assembly: GCF_902635505.1. Lineage (NCBI taxonomy): Eukaryota > Metazoa > Chordata > Mammalia > Dasyuromorphia > Dasyuridae > Sarcophilus > Sarcophilus harrisii. The sequence continues at coordinate 93,946,044 of NC_045431.1, forward strand.
TTTAAAATTGGCAACTTTTCCAGTTCCCCTCACAATTGACATATTATGTTTGACATTTCAAAGATAAACTTTATTTATTATTTTAAGTGAACAATGTAGTATTTTATTAAAATGGGAAACATTTTTCTGAATCCAAAAGAGACTGAGTTTTTTTCCATCCACATTCTAAAAGTAGTTACCTTTGAGTAAAACATAAAAGTGAATTCTTAGGACTCAACATTTCTGAGAGTTACAAGCATCTGAAAATTGGAATTATATGGAAGCTATTTTATAACCTTGATTCTCATGTTTCAATAGCTGAAACATTTGAGTATTTTTTAATTCTCATATAGTGAAATATGAACTTTCTGTCCGTGGCAAACAGAATTTTTTTGGTTCCCCATCTGTAAAATGATGGGGTTGGAAATAAGGGGGTTGGCCTAGATGATCTCTAAGGAACCTTTCCAGTGTTCTAAGACTTATTTAAAATGTGAAGGAATGAGGGCAGGAATCCTCTTAACTTCTATAATCTTATGATTCTGTAAGAGGCAATCCAATGTCATTCCATATTATAGTCACACACCAAATTTGCATTTAAAGGACAATCAAGGTATCTTCCTTTCAGCCACCAATGTGGTTTTCTTGAAGTGACCATGTCACTATCCCTAATCAGTAAATTCCAGTAGCTCCCTATTGTCTCCAGAATCGCATGCAAAATCCTGTTTGGCTGTCAGAGCCCTTTTAAATCTAGTCCCCTTTCACCTTTCCAGTCTTCTTACACCTTATTTTATTCCTCCTACTCTTGCTTATTAGCTGTTCTAAGTACAAGGTATTTCATATCTCAGCTCCAGGCATTTTCTCTGATTGTCTCCCATGTCTGAAATGCTCTTCTTTCTTGTATCCATCTACTGGTTTCTTTTAAGTCCATTCTAAAACCCTACCTTTTTTTTTTTTTTTTTTTAAGAAACTTTCCCCAACTTCTCTTAATCCTAATTCCATTCTGCTCTCATTTCTTATATATTTTGTATGTAGCTTGTTTGAACCTATTTGTTTGCTTGCTCTTTCTACCATTAGATTGTTAGATTGTTAGCTCTTTGAGATCAGAAAATACATTTGACCTCTTTTTATGTTTGGCATTTTTTTTATTATAGCTTTTTATTGACAAAACATATGCATGGGTAATTTTTCAGCATTGACCCTTGCAAAAACTTCTGTTCCAACTTTTCTCCTCCTTTCCTCCATCCACTCCCTAGATGGCAGGTAGTCCCATACATGTTAAACATGTTAAAGTATATGCTAAATATAATATGTGTATACATATTTATACAGTTGTCTTGCTACACAAGAAAAATCGATTTAGAAAGAAGGTAAAAATAACCTAGGAAGAAAAACAAAAATGCAAGCAAACAACAACAGAAAGAGTGTAAATGCTATGTTGTGGTTCACACTCATTTCTTAATGTTCTTTTGCTGGGTATAGCTTGTTCTGTTCATTGTTGATCAATCGGAATGGATTTGAATCCTCTCATTGGTGAAGAGAGCCACGTCCATCAGAACTGATCCACCTTGTAGTATTGTTGTTGAAGTGTATAATGATCTCCTGGTCCTGTTCATTTCACTCAGCAGCAGTTCATGTAAGTCTCCCCAGGCCTCTCTGTATTCATTCTGCTGGTCATTTCTTACAAAACAATAATATTCTATGACATTTATATACCATAATTTACCCAGCCATTCTCCAAATGATGGGCATCCATCCAATTTCCAGTTTCTAGCCGTTACAAAAAGGACTGCCACAAACATTTTTGTACATACAGGTCCCTTTTCCTCCTTTAAGATATCTTTGGGATATAAGCCCAGTAGTAGTATAAGCCCAGATCCACTGCTGGATCAAAGAGTATGCACAGTTTGACAACTTTTTGAGCACAGTTCCAAATTGCTCTCCAGAATGGATGGATCTGTTCACAACTCCACCAACAATGTATTAGTGTCCCAATTTCCCCACATCTCCAACATTCATCAGTATCTTTTCCTGATCTGAGAGGTGTGGAGTGGTATCTCAGAATTGTCTTAATTTGCATTTCTCTGATCAATAATGATTTGGAACACCTTTTCATATGGGTAGAAATAGTTTCAATTTCATCATCTGAAAATTATCTGTTCATATCCTTTGACCATTTATCAATTGGAGAATGGCTTGATTTCTTATAAATTTGAGTCATTCTCTGTATGTATTGGAAACGAGGCCTTTTATCAGAACCTTTAATTCTAAAGATGTTTTCCCAATTTATTGCTTCCCTTCTAATCTTGTCTGCATTAATTTTCTTTGTACAAAAGCTTTTTAACTTGATATAGTCAAAATTTTCTATTTTCTAGAACAAAAATTTCTATTCTATCAATAATGATCTCTAGTTTTTCTTTGGTCATAAATTGCTTCCTCTTCCACAGGTCTGAGAGGTAAACTATCCTGTGTTCCTCTAATTTATTTATAATCTCATTCTTTATGCCTAGGTCATGAACCCATTTTGACCTAATCTTGGTATACAGTGTAAAATTAAGTGTGGGTCATTGACTACTTACTGCCATACTAATTTCCAATTTTCCCAGCAGTTTTTGTCAAATAGTGCATTCTTATCCCAAAAGTTGGGGTTTTGGTGTTTGTCAAACACTAGATTACCATAGTTATTGATGATTTTGTCCTGTGAACCTAACTTATTCCACTGATCAACTATTCTATTTTTTAGCCAATATCAAATGGTTTTGGTAACCACTGCTTTATAATATAGTTTTAGATCTGGTACAGCTAGGCCCACCTTCATTTGGTTTTTTTTTTTATTAGTTCCCTTCAAAGTCTTGACCTTTTGTTCTTCCAGATGAATTTTGTTATTTTTTCTAGATCATTAAAATAGTTTTTTGGGAGTCTGATTGGTATAGCACTAAATAAATAGATTAATTTAGGGAGTATTGCCATCTTTATTATATTTGCTTGACCTATCCAAGAGCACTTAATATTTTTCCAATTGTTTACATCTGACTTTATTTTTGTGGAAAGTGTTTTGTAGTTTTGCTAATATAGTTTCTGACTTTTCCTTAGCAGATAGATTCTCAAATATTTTATACTATCGACTAAATGGAATTTCTCTTTGTATCTCTTGCTGTTGGATTTTGTTAGTGATGTATGGAAATGCTGATGATTTATGTGAGTTAATTTTGTATCCTGCAACCTTGCTAAACTTATGGATTATTTTTAATAGCTTTTTAGTAGAATCTCTGGGGTTTTCTAAGTATACCATCATATCATCTACAAAGAGTGATAATTTGGTTTTCTCATTACCTACTCTAATTCCTTTAATATTTTTTTTCATCCCTTATTGCCAAAGCTAGCATTTCTAATACAATATTGAATAATAATGGTGATAGTGAGAAACCTTTTTTCACTTCTGATCTTCCTGGGAATGGTTCCAGTTTATCACCATTATATATGATGCTTACTGATGGTTTTAAATAGATGTTACTGACTATTTTAAGGAAAAGTCCATTTATTCCTATACTTTCTAGTGTTTTTTTTTTTAATAGGAATGGGTGTTGGATTTTATCAAATGCTTTTCCTGCATCTATTGAGATGATCCTACGGTTTTTGCTAATTTGGTTATTGATATAGTTAATTATGTTAAGAGTTTTCCTATTATTGAACCAATCCTGAATTCCTGGTATAAATCCTACTTGATCATGGTGTATTATCCTGGGGATGATTTTCTGTAATCTTTTTGCTAAGATTTTATTTAAGATTTTTGCATCAATATTCATTAGGGAGTTTGGTCTATAATATCCTTTTTCTGTTTTCATCCTACCTGATTTAGGTATCTGTATCATAAAATAAATTTGGTAGGATTCCTTCATTCCCTATTTTTTCAAATAGTTTATATAGCATTGGCATTAATTATTCTTTAAATGTTTGGTAGAATCCACATGTAAATCCATCTGGTCCTGGGATTTTTTCTTAGCGAGTTGATTAATAGCTTGTTCTATTTCTTTTTCTAAAATGGGACTATTTAACCAATTTACTTCTTCCTCTATTAATCTGGGCAACCTATATTTTTGAAAGTATTTCATTTAAATTATTCAATTTATTGTCATAAAGTTGGGCAAAGTAACTCCTAATTATTGCTCTAATTTCCTCTTCATTAGTGGCAAGTTCTTCCTTTTCATTTTTAAGACTAACAACTTGTTTTTCCTCTTTCCCTTTTCTAATCAAATTTACCAAGTGTTTGTCTATTTTGTTGGTTTTTTCATAGAATCAACTCAGTTTTATTTATTGATTGAATAGTTTTTTTTACTTTCAATTTTATTAATCTCTCCTTTCATTTTTAGAATTTCAAGTTTAGTTTTTGATTGGGGGTTTTTAATTTGCTCTTTTTTCTAGCTTTTTTAGTTGCAAGCCTAATTCATTGATTTTTCTCTTTCTCTATTAAGTAAGTCTCTAGAGATAAAATTTCCCCTTATTACCGCTTTGGCTGCATCCCACACATTTTGGCATGTCATCTCATTATTGTCATTCTCTTGGGTGAAATTATTGTGTCTATGATTTGCTCATTCTTTAGGATGAGATTATTTAGTTTCCAGTTACTTTTTAGTCTATTTCCCCTGGCTTTTTATTGAATGTAATTTTTATTGCATTGTGATCTGAAAAAAGACGCATTTACTATTTCTGTTTTTCTGCATTTGAATTTGAGGTCTTTATATTCTAATATATGGTTAATTTTTGTATAGGTTCCATGAACTGCCGAGAAGAAAGTGAACTCCTTTCCATCTCCATTCAGTTTTCTCCAAAGATCTATCGTAGCTAACTTTTCTAGTGTTCTATTTACCTCTTTAACTTTTCTTATTTATTTTGTGGTTTGATTTATCTAGTTCTGAGAGTAAAAGGTTGAGATCTCCCACTATTATAGATTTTGCTGTCTATTTTTTCTTGCAGCTCTCTTAACTTCTCCTTTAGGAATTTAGATGCTATACCACTTGGTGCGTATATGTTTAGTATTGATATTGCTTCATTATCTATGCTGCCCTTTAGCAAGATATAGTGCCCTTCCTTATCTCTTTTAATTAGAACAATTTTTGCTTTTGCTTGATCTGAGATCAGGATGGCTACCCCTGCTTTTTTGACTTCACCTGAAGCATAGTAGATTCTGCTCCAGCCTTTTACCTGTATTCTGAATGTATCACCCTACTTCAAGTGTGTTTCCTGTAAACAACATATTGTAGGATTCTGGCTTTTAATTCAGTCTGCTATCCACCTCTGCTTTATGGGAGAGTTTACCCCATTCACATTTATGGTTAAAATTACTAATTCTGTATTTCCTGCCATCATCTTATTAACCCCAAATTATGCTTTTCTCTTTTCTCTCCCCCTTACTTCCCTCCCCAGTATTAAACTTGTAAGCACCACTTGCCTCACTCAGCCCTCCCTCTTTTGGATCCCTCCCCTTTTCTGAAACCTTTCCCTTTCAATTTCTTCTTTTTATCCTACCCCTTCCCTTTGTGCTTTTCCTCTCCCACTTTTCAATGAGGTGGGTGAAGTTTCTCTGTAAACTGAATATGTCTAATATTTTCTCTTTGAGCCAATTCTGATGAGAATAAGATTCACACTATGATCCTCCCCCTTCCTTCTTTCCCTCAGATATAATAGGTTTTCTTTGCCTCTTTGTGAGCTGTGGTTTCCTTCTTTTTCCCTCCACTTTTTCCCTTTTTCTGGGACAATTTTCTTTCCACCTCTAGGTCCTTTTTTATATTATAACAGTAAACCAAATTATGCATGTATTTTTTATGTATACCCATAACAGAAATATAGTTCTCAAGAGTTCTTTTTATCTTTTTATGCTTCTCTTGAGTCCTATATTTGGAGCTCAAACTTTTTGTTTAGCTCTGATTTTTTCATCAGAAATATATGGAATTCACCTATTTCATTGAATGTTCATCTTCTTCCCTAGAAGAAAATACTCAGTTTAGTAGGGTATGGATGCATACCAAGTTCCTTTGCCTTTCAGAATATCAGATTCCAGGCCCTTTGATCCTTTAATGTAGATGCTGCTAGATCTTGAGTGATCCTTATTGTAACTCCTCAGTATTTGAATTATTTCCTTCTGGCTGCTTGTAGTATTTTTCCCTTGGTCTGATAGTTCTGGAATTTAGCCAAAATATTTCTTGGAGTTTTAATTTTGGTATCTCTTTCTGTGGGTGATTGATGAATTCTTTCCATGTCTATTTTGCCTTCTGTTTCTATGGCATCTGGGCAGTTCTCTTTGATGATTTTCTGAAAAATTGTGTCTAGGCTCTTTTTTTCATCATGTATTTCAGGAAGTCCAATAATCCTTAGATTATCTTTTCTAGATCTATTTTACAGGTCAGTTGTTTTCCCCATTAGGTATTTTACATTTTCTATTTTTTCTTTCTTTTTCTTTTTTTTTTTTTTTTTGTTTTGCTTGACTGATTCTTATTGCCTTATTGAGTTTCCATTTGTTCAATTCTGAATTTTAGTGTGTTATTTTCTTCATTTACTTTTTAAATTTCTTTTTATATTTGTCCAATCGAATTTTTGAATGAGTTTTGTTCTATGGATTTTTTTCCATTTCACAAATTTTGTTTTTTAAGAAGTTATTTTCTTTTTTTTTTTTTTTTTCACAAATTCTGTTTTTCTGGGAGTTGTTTTCTTTTTCCAGTTTATCAAATCTATCTTTTTAATGAGTTATATGCTGTTTCCATTTCACTATATCTATTTTGTGTTGCCTTTTCCAGACTCTTGCAAGACTTTCATTTCCTTTCCCGAGTTTTCCTCTAGATCTCTTTTAAAATCCTTTCTAAGTTTCTCTAGTAGAGCCTTGTGTGATGGGGATGAAGTTATTTCACCCCTTGGAGCTTCATCTGGAGACAATCTGCCTTTATTCTTCTCAGGGTTTGAAATCTGTTCTTCTCTTTCACAATAAAAGCTGTCAATTGTTAGAAGCCTCTTCACTTTTTTACTCATTTTTTTAAGTTAAGATCTGCCTTTAGGATGGAAGAGGTTTTCCAAGCAACTGCAGCTGCCCTGAGTCAATGCTGATTCACTCCTGGTGCTGGCTTTGCCATGTGGAGTTGTTAGCAATGCCCCCGGGCTCTGTGTTGTCTGCCTGGTGTTTGTGGTCTGAGTTTGTATGTCTGGCATTTAGCATATTACCTGTCACATAATACGTATTTAATAAGTATTTGTTGACTGACAGTGTTTTAGAAAGTCTACAAATGTTTTAAAAAATGGAAACTTTCAATAAAAAATTGAAACAATTTAAAAAATTGAATCCTTCTTTCATAAACTCCACTGATTCCTTATTATCTCGAGGAGTAAATATAAACTCCTGTAGATAGCATTTCACAGCCATTCACAAACTGGTTTCAATCCCCCTGTCTAGTGCTGTACATTACTCAAACTTCATAAATCTTGTGATACCTCACACACAACAATATATCTGCTATTGCTGTGCCTTTGTCAGTCTTACCAGTCTAAAATGGATAGTCCTCCCCCTTTATCTTCCCTTCAAGAATTATTTACTTTCCTTTAAGATCCAGCTCAAATGAAACCTTTTACATGACACTTCTATTGATTCTCCTAGTTCCTTTTCCCCTTATGCCCCCTCAAAATTATCTTGTACATATTTTGCACAATGTATACACATACATACACACACACACACATCATTGCATATCTATCTATCTATCTATTATCTCTGAAAAGAACATAACCTCAACATCTTTGAGGTCAGGAACCGTTTCACTTTTTCCTTTGGATTTCAGGTGTACTTGTTTGACACACAGTAGTGTAGTCTCTCACACACACATACACACACACACACACACACACACACACAAACACGTTAAAGCTTGATCTTGATATTTTTGTTTATATGATGCTTCCTCCATTAGAATGTAAGCTCCTTGGGGGCAGGCACTACTTTGGGCTTTTTTTTTTTAAACCAATACTTAGCACAGTTTCTGGCACATAATAGGTGCTGAATAAATGTTTATTTATTGAATGAATAAATTTAATAAATACTTGTCCTTGATTGATTTTAGCTCTTAAAGATGACTTTGGGCCTTTGGAAAGACTTTTTTTTTTATTTAATAGCCTTTTATTTACAGGATATATGCATGGGTAACTTTACATCATTAACAATTGCCAAACCTCTTGTTCCAATTTTTCACCTCTTACCCCCCACCCCCTCCCCCAGATGGCAGGATGACCAGTAGATGTTAAGTACATTAAAATATAAATTAGATACACAATAAGTATACATGACCAAAACGTTATTTTGCTGTACAAAAAGAATCAGACTCTGAAATATTGTACAATTAGCTTGTAAAGGAAATAAAAAATGCAGGTGGGCATAAATATAGGGATTGGGAATTCAATGTAATGGTTTTTAGTCATCTCCCAGAGTTCTTTCTCTGGGCGTAGCTGGTTCAGTTCATTACTGTTCCATTGGAAATGATTTGGTTGATCTCGTTGCTGAGGATGGCCAGGTCCATCAGAACTGGTCATCATATAGTATTGTTGTTGAAGTATATAATGATCTCCTGGTCCTGCTCATTTCACTCAGCATCAGTTCGTGTAAGTCTCTCCAGGCCTTTCTGAAATCATCCTGTTGGTCATTTCTTACAGAACAGTAATATTCCATAATATTCATATACCACAATTTATTCAGCCATTTTCCAACTGATGGACATCCATTCAGTTGGAAAGACATTTTTAAAAGACCAATGTTTCATTGATTTTATTACCTGGAAACTTTGGTCATGCATCTCCTACCAATGCACAGGTAATATGTTATAATGCCTGTAGATCCTTTCCCCTCCTTTATGATCTTTTTAGGATGCAAGTCCAGTAGAGACACTGCTGGATCAAAGGGTACACACAGTTTGATAACCCTTTGAGCATAGTTCCAAATTGCTCTCCAAAATGGTTGAGCCCATGATCCTTTATCTCTACACCCACTGACCATTTGCTCCTTTGGTTCCCTAAAGATTTCAGCTGCAGAAATTGTCCCTTTTGTTCTTCTTCCAGGCCTGACTTTTCATTGAAATACACAATCCTTTAGTTTAAATGTGTTAACTCTCTGATTATGAAAGAAATTGATGTAATTCAAATCAACACTTAAGTATCAGACAATCAATAAAAATTTCTTTCTTTAGGGCCTGCTATGTCAGGCTCTGTGTTAAAGTCTTGGGGTACAAAAAGTGATGAAAGATAGTCCCTGCTCTCAAGGGACGTATGCAAATATATAGAAAACTTTTTTTTTTAATTCAGTCATTTCAGTTATGTCTGAGTCTTCATTATTACATTAGGCTTTTCTCAGTGAAGATACTGTAATGCTTTGCCATTTCCTTCTCCAGTTAATTTTACAAATGAGGAAACTGAGGCAAAAATGGTTAAGTGACTTGCCCAAGGTCACACAGCTATTAAGTATCTAAGGCTTGATTGGTACTCATGAAGATGAGTTTTCCTGACTCCAGTGCCCCTATCCATTGTACCATCTAGTTGCCCTCATAGTGCTATCATGTGTATGTCTACATATACATACACATGTCTGCATATACATACACAATACATACATGTGTATGTTATCTGTCTGTCTGTTTGTGTCTGTCTATCTACCTATTTCAAAGAATAAAGAATTAAGAGAAGGAAGCCAGTAGAATTAATAGAGATTGGGAAAGACTTCCTATTGAATATGAGACTATAGTTGATATTTAAAGGAAGCCAGTAGGTGGACAGGAGGAGAAAGAACATTCCAGGAATGGGTGAATAGCCAGAAAAAAATGCCTAGAGTCAAAAGGAGTGTCTTATTCATGGAACATCCTAGAGGCCAATGCCACCATATTAGAGTTCATGATGGGAAGTAAGGTATAGGAAGACTAGAAAATTTAAAGGCGCTAGATTATTAGAAAAGGCTTTGAATGCTAAGGAAAGGATTTCATGTTTGACCCTAGAGGCAATAGGGAGCCACTGAAGCCACTAATTCTTCTCTAAAAAATAGACAAATAGGAAATGTAATTGTCTATTGGATGCAGTATTGTGTTAGCAAGGGACTTTCTCAGTGACCTTTAAATCATACTAGATGATAACAATAATGATAATATTGATGATGATGATGATGATGATGTGATGATAGCTAAAGTTTATGAAACACTTCACAAATGTTGTCTCATTTGATCCTCTCAACAAGGAAAGTATTTTAATTGTAACAACTTTTTAGTTTATAATTTTATAATTTATAATAAAAATATTTTATAATTTTAATTTATAATTTATTTTTATTTTTATTTTTTTGCTGAGGCATTTGGGGTTAAGTGACTTGCCCAGGGTCACAAAGCCCAGAAGTATTAAGTGTCTCTGAATCCAGATTTGAATCCAGGTCCTCCTGACTTCAGGGCTGGTGTGCTAGCCACTATACCAACTAGCTGCCCACAACTAGTTTATAATTCTGAAGACTAATGCAATTAGAAGTTCATTGATTTGCCATAGAGCACACAGCTGGTAAGTATCTGAGACCTACTGAATTCAGGTCTTCCTGACTTCAGTCTCAGTGCTCTAACCACTGCACCACCCTGCTGCTCATAAAAGAAAACCGCCTCAACTTCTAATCCTTTACTAAACCAGACCATTGGCTTTCTGTGGTTAGAAGAGGAAAAAATTGCATTTCATTCTCATGGTGGCTAACTACTGGGGAGCCAGTAAATATTTTGCTAACTAGCAGGTATAAAATCTGAAATTAATCCAGTCTTCTTGAAATAGATATTAAAACTAGCAATGCCAGAAATAATATATGGCCCCTGAAGGAATATTTTATTGTTTCCATTCACATCTGCTAAACTTTTGAATATTCTTGAGTAACCAGAAATGCTATTGTTTAAAATACTGAAAGCAATGATTTCTTGTATGGGAGGCATTCCAGAGCCGCAAGAGCCAAGGTGGACTGATGTGAAAGAGTTTTGGAGACAGGTATTTGAATTCAAACCTTATTTCTGGTATTTGCTTCCTGATATGATTTTGGGTAAGTCACATTGTCTTTTTATGAAGCATGGTGCAAACCCTTCCAGCTCCAAATCTGTGGGAATGAGATAAATACTTCATAGGGAGTATAATTTCATTGTTCCTGAGAAAAAAATCATTAGTTGTTTTTGTGTGATAATTCCACATGTGCTGGTATGTATATATAAAAGCAATTAAATTCAAACAACCAATTGTGCTCTCCTTATGATACTAAATATGATTATAGATTTCAGTATATGATGTGGTTTTGACTGAGTAAATAGGGGATACATTAGTCTGTGATAAATCCTGAACCATGGGGAAGATACAGGGCTAATATATGCCAGAAATTAGGTAATGATTAATCCTTCAGGTGAAAAGAAGGTTTTGTCCAAATACTTGTCTGAGAGAGTGAACAGAAAGCCTAGTACTGAGTCAAGTTTGCATACCCAGTGTACTTAAACCCAGGGTTAGGCAGGCTGCAGTCGGAATTCTCAGAATTGGAAAGAACCTCGGAGATTGTGTAGACTTATTTGGGCAGGAATCTCCAAAACCTGGTCATCTAGTTTTCAATTGGGGAACTCCATTGGTGGGTAATTCAAATTCATAGCAAGTCTAAAATTAGGGAAATCAGTATAGACTAAGAAAAAATGAACTATAACTCTAAACTCTTTTAAGTTTAGGTAGGGGGATGTTAACTCAGGCAGGACACATGGTTTTCTATTACCTTCTTAACTTTCTACAAAGATAAGAGATACCACAATATCTTTGATGATGATGATGAGGAGGAGGAGGAGGAGCAGCAGAGTACATTTTTTATGGCCAGGTGAAATCTCTGGACAAATATTTAATCTAGGTCAATTTTCTCGACTTTTTGTAGACAGAGATCAACTAGTCAGAATTGTTTTCTATACCTTAAAATAAGTTTTATTCTTGATAACCAAAACTTGACAGGATACTTTAATAAAAATCTGACTCATGAAAAAATTCTGATTTTATTTCCTGATTCCATGGAAGAATGAACCTAGATGAGAATGCTGATATGATGTGTAACTGAAGAACATATGCATAATACATGCAGATGTGTGTATATATATACATGCATGTGTATATATACATATGTCCATATATACATATACTCACTATATATACACCCACATCATACATGCACATCATATATACACATACATACATACATGTGTGTACGTATATAAGCCCACTAGAATCAGAGATTAAAACTTGAAGAATTATCTGGGATGTTTCTTACCAGTTCTGCCTCATTACTCTCCCATTATAGTCTTACAAACAAAAACATTAAGAATATCCTCAGGTCTTGTTACTTTGGAATTTCTTGGTTTGAAACTACTGACAGGAGAGCAGTTTCTTTCCAAAGGGGGCTCAGTCTTGTCACCAGTGACTTGGCAATGTAGACTGGTCCTTTGCTCCAATGAAACCACAAGCATTTATTAAGTAACCACAAGCATTTATTCAGTAAACACTATGTGTCAGGAATATATTATATTTTATTATATTTTACACATTCTATTTTTATAAAATTATTTGTTACACATATTTTATAAAATAAATAAATGTTTATTTTTGAGGAGAGGGCACTAGCAGCTGGAAAAAATTAGTAAAGCCATAATAAAGAAGATGGCTTCTTGAGATGATTTTTACAAGGCAATTAATTCCAAGAGCTAGAGGTAAGGAGATAGTATTTGTTTCAGGTATGGGAGACAGTTTATATAAAGACAAAGAAAAAAACCAGATAGACTTACATTTAACCCTAAAGGCATTAAAATGTTTACTGGAGTTTTTAAAATGGGAAACTGGTATGGTCAGATCTGTGCTTTAGGAAATATGACCCCTTGGAAGTTGTGAGGAGGACATCCTCATTCTGAGAATTAACTTGACACTGATATAGATATTGAATAAGCAGAATAGTCTAATGTAAAAAAATAAAAGTAATGAACTAGGAGCTAAAGAGATTAGAGCCACTGTTGCATTAACCTGCATGTTATGCTTCCATTATTATGTGCATTTCTGCTGTAACTTTTTATGAACTATACCTCGGAAGTCAAGCTAAATGTAGGTAAGAGCTACTAAAAATTTTTTTAAATGTTCTTCATTTTAAAATATTTTAAGAACTGAGTAGGGGACTGAGGATTTTCTTTCCCAATTCATTTCCCTTTTTTTGAGAGAAAACCAGCTCTATTCATGGTACCCCACTAGCAGCCACAGATATATGGGAAAGTCAGCTCTTAGCACATTCCCTGACTTCCATTATCTCGAACCCTGCTAAGAGTCAACTTCCCTGGTAAGATGATTTTCTTCTTGATTGAATTGAGGTTCTGAGATCCAAGTCAAAGAGTTTATTTTCTCAAGTACATTGTATTATCTATATAATCTAATCAATTTGTTTGAAAGAGAGAGAGACAGAGACAAAGATAGACACATACACACACACAAAGACACACACACACACGCACACAGAGAGAGAGAGAGAGAGAGAGAGAGAGAGAGAGAGAGAGAGAAAGTGCAAGCACTTTGCGTTTTGATTAAGAGGTTGTGTTCTATTTCTTGACTAAAATATTTAAATTCATTATTGTCTTCATTTATGCTGATATCAGCATTTGTTTTTCTAAATAAGAAAATGGTGAGCTAATTTTAATATATTTTTTGTCACTAACACATTTACTTTTCAGACTTTAACTAGTTGACAGGCATAGTTAGTATTATATTCTAATGAAATAAGATAGTGATAATTCAAACTTGTATATAGGGAGAAGAATTGAATTCAAAGTTTCATTATCATAGGCAACACACAGATGCAATTACCTTCTCTATAATTTATAGTCTTAGAAAGTTGTCTAGAGAAGAGTTGTCAAACAGTTGGTCAGTGTCAACTGCACCCACTAACATACAATGTTCTTGAGGGTGGCAAAGTCAGATTAAAAGGTAACTACTAAACATTTAATAAAATAAATATTCAACAAAACAGATAATACACTTTTAATATACAATATACAGGGATTGTCAATATGCAATAATCTACAGGGATTCTTATGTTTTGATTAGTGACCTCCATTTTTGAGTTTGATAAGACTAGGATAGGGCTCTGAGAAATTAAGTGAAGCCATATGCCAAGGGATGTACTTGAATTTGGGTATTTTTGCTTTGGAAGCCAGGTCTCTATCCAAGAAGCTATACTATTCCTCTTCAACATAGAAAATAAACTATTTTAAAATTACTTTTCAGCTTAATTCTTATTAACCATTCTACTATATGTGAGGCACTATGTTAAGTACTAGAGATGCAAAATCAAAAAAAAATAATCTTCATTCCCCAGGGATTTCATTCTATTGGGTCAGGAAAAGATGAAGCAAAATGTACTCTGATAAATGAATATGTACAAATAAGTAGAAAATAATGTTGAGAAGGAAGTATGAATGACTGTGGGGATTAGGAAAGCCATCTTTTAGGAGAAAGCACTTCAATTAAGCTTTGATGGGAGATAGGGCTTCCAAATATAACCATTAAATTGGTCAAATACTTATTCTAACCAGAATACTAACCCAAATTCTATTCTGGCAATCACAGTTATTATGCAAAGATCCAGAGGAAGGCTTCCACAATGGTGTTTGATTCCACTGTGAAAGATATTCAGAAAGATGTGGTCAAGAAATGCTCAGAAAAGGGTTTAGAGGGATAGCAGTCTGTAACAACAAAAGGAATAATGATATTGAAAAAAATCACAAATCCATTGTGTGGAAATAATTATCTGGAAAGCCTTTTTTGTTAGGTTTTAAGATATCTTATTGAAATAAAGATAACAATGACAAGGATGAGAAATTTCTAAAATTAAGTGTTCAGAAGATCCCACCTTTTTAAAGTTTTCTACTGTGCAAAAGGATGGTTTAGTATAGAATGATGTTTGAAAATAGATCTTCATTAATTAACATTAATCAATGGCTTCCATTTAAAAAAGTTAAAATTTTTATAAAGATGAAAAAATCTTCTGTATATAATTTTCCATTCAATTTAAATTTGTTTTATGTTTTGCTCTGTGGAACTCCGTTTAAGGATTTCTTGGCAAAGATTATGGAGTAGTTTGTTATTCCCTTCTGTAGCTCATTTTGGAAACAGGAATAAGGAAATAGGAAACAGAGGTAAACAGGGTTAAGTGCCTATGCTCTGGGTCACACAACTAGTCAATACTTGAGGCCAAATTTGAACTCAGAAAACTTTCCTGACTCCAGACCTGGCATTCTATCTACTGTGTCAAGTAGAAGCCCTTTAGTTCAAAAACATAAATATAAATTAATATCAGATTCTAAATATAGAAGCAAAAGAGGGAAATGAGCATTATTCATTTCAAGAACCATTATTGTAATGCTGTTAACCATTTTCCCTATAGGTGGGTTGAGAAGGTACCAAGAATTTCATTCCTTTTTCTTTTATCCTCTTCTATTTCCCCTCCTTCTTCCTTTCCCCCTCATCCAATCTCAAACCTCTTACCATTCAAAAATCATGAGATCAAAGAAGAGATGTGCTGGTAAATGTCTAACAACAGACTATGGGGCAAAGGGAGGGTGAGACTTATACTGAACACACTTTTAGATTTAACTTTCATTATTAATATTTTCTCCATCATTTTCTTAATGTGAGATTATATAACAACAAATCATCCTGATTTGTAATATTTGCCAGTTTTCAAAGTGTACATACTAATACTGAAAATTTAATAACTATCTCAAAGAAACTGGATTGCTCTGGCTCTAACATATTTGAGGATCAGGATTCATTTTCAGCCTTGGAAATCAGTGCATTGGAATCAGAGGACCTGGATTCAAATCATATCTCTGATACTATGTGTGTGACCTTGAGCAAGTTACTCTGAGAGCTTTAGATCCTTCTTCTGTAAAAGTAAAAGGACAAGGGAGAAATAATTGCTGTCTAAGTTCTATTCTGGTTTAAAAACTATGAAGCTTAGGGTATTTGAAGAATAACTTTTATCTTATCACTCTCTGTGGAACTGACTTTGTGAATTGGTTTCTAATGCAGAAGGTATGGAAATGCAGTACTTTTCCTATATCTTTCATTTCACAAATGACACTTTGCAAAGGCTCAACACGATAAAGCAAGTCATGTGCAAATTACAAACATATTGTTCTCGCTGAGAAATAGCAAGATGTTTGCTTTCAATTGCCTCATTTAGCAGTAACTTGATGGTCTATTCTCTTGAGATATTGCAATACTAAGCTATCAAGAATTTCCCTTCACCATGTGTAAGCTTCCTAATAGGGAGCCATTTGCCCATTGTCACCCCATTCTGCATCTCATTCTCCTCACTGAGTGTCAATCACAGCTCATGGCCAGATGTCAAACTGAGGAGAGTAGCTTTGCAGGAGAAGATGCTGGGAAAGGGCCACATTCCTCTGAGAGATTTTTTTTGGTTCTTACATCTTTAGAAATATTTAGAAATAGTTGCAATAGAAAATATGCTTTTCTTTGGAGTTAGTTGCTTTGGATTTGCAATGTCTTGTAACTTGCACCCATACCCAGGACACAGCATCCTCCAGTAGTTTTTCTTATATGTTGTATTGAAAGAGAAGCTGAACACTTTATTTCTGTGGCTTCAGATAATTACTCTGCTTGCTCTTCAGTCTCCAAGCAGAGGCCAATGATTCAGCCCCTTGTAGAATAATTAGAAATCATAAACAACTCCTGTTAGTATGCTTGCTAACCTTCAGAGTTCTCAGAAATGATAATAATTCACTTCACAAAATATTTTTAGATTTAGGAAATGCTGCCTTCAGAGAAATTCTAAGGTAGAGACATTGCAAGAATAACTATCACGATTTTATAGATGAAGAAATCATCACAAGATTATGTGATGTTGCCAGAGGACTGATGAAGTTTAATTGCCTATCTCCTGATAGAGAAGTGATGGATTCAAGATACAGAATGAAATGTGCATTTTAGCATGTGGTCATTGGGGGAATTTGTTTTGTTTAACTATGAATATTTGTTACAAGGGTTCTGTTTTATTTTTTAGTGGAGGAAGAATCACAGGAGGTTTGAGGAGAGGTGAAAGATGGAAGAAAAAACTGCCTCATTTTGAGCTACATTGGCAACTACTTTGGTGGCATGGTATCAATGGAGAGCTCACTGAGACTTAAGGAGCCCTAGAGTCAGCTCTTTCTCTGATGTTAATTAACTATGTGACTCTGGACAGGTCACCTAACCTGCCTCTGCTATTTTTCTTTATGTGTTGTAGATAATATACTCTGTGACCTCCAGCATTAACTCTACCACTTCCAGGCCATGTTGATACCTCAGATAACTCCAGTGATATAATTCTAATGTTTATCATGTTGTAAAACCCTTGTTTTCCTTTCTGGGGGCTCTTTTATTTTAAAAAAATTTTTTCAATTATATGTTAAAAACAATTTAGGATTTTATTTTTAATCAATCAATTTTAAATTTAACATTGATATTTAAAAATTTCTAGATACCAAATTTTCTCCTTCCCTTCCTTCATTTCTCCTTCATTGAAAAGACATATTTCATGGTGGTGAATGAAAACACAGACAAAAACAGAAAAAAGGAAGTAAAAAATAATATGCTTCGATCTGCAATTATACTCCACAGTTCTCTGGATGTGAACTGCATTTTTCTTCATAAGTTATTTGGAATTGTCTTGGATCTTTGAATTATTGAGAATAGCTAAGTTATTCACAGAAGATCATCATACAGTGTTATTATGTATAGTATTTTACTGGTTCTACTCATTTACTTTGCATCAGTTCATGTAAGTCTTTTCAATTTTTTTTCTGAAAGTATTATACTCATCATTTCTTATAGCACAGTATTCCAATACAATCATATACTATAATTTATTCAGTTATTCCCCAATTGATAGACATCCCTTCAATTTCCTATTATTTGCCACCACAAAAAGAGCTGCCATAAATATTTCTGTATGCACATATGAATGTATGTATATAAATACATGTGTGTATGTATTTTATTTCTTTTGGTATTGCTGAGTCAAAGGTTATGCCCAAAGAGTTTTTTATAACTCTTTGGGCATAGTTCCATATTATTCTCCAAATAGCCGAATCAGTTCACAACTCCACAAATAGGGCAATATTGTTCCAATTTTTTTTACATCCCCTGCAGCATATATCATTTTTTTCTGCCAATGTGATATATGTGAGTTGAGAATTATTTTATTTTGCATTTCACTAATCTATTGTGTTTTAGATAATTTTTATATAAATATAGATGGCTTTTGATTTCTTCACCTGAAAACTACCTATTCATATTCTTTGACTATTTAGAGAACATATATATATATATATATATATATATATATATATATGTTCTTATAAATTTGACTCAGTTCTTTATGTATTTGGAAAATGACACCTTTATTAGAGAAATTTGTTGTAAAAATTTTTCTCCAGTTTCCTATTTCCTTCTACTCTTGGCTGCATTGGTTTTGTTTGTGTAAACCTTTTAAAATTTAATGTAATCAAAATTATCTATTTTATATCTCATAATTGCTTTTTTCTTTTGCGTGGCCATAATCATTCCTTATTCATACAACTGACAAGTATTCCTTGCTTTCCTAATTTATCATCCTTTATGTCTAAATCATATACCTATTTTGACCTTATCTTGGTATATAGTGAGAGATGTTGGTCTATAACTATTTTCTGCCCAACTACTTTCTAGTTTTTTCAGAAGTTTTTGTCAAATAGGAGTTCTTGTCACCAAAACTAGATTTTTTGCATTTATCAAATAAATCATATACCTATTTTGACCCTATCTTGGTATATAGGGTGAGATATTGGTCTATAACTATTTTCTGCCAAACTACTTTCTAGTTTTTACAGGAAGTTTTTGTCAAATAGGAGTTCTTGTCACCAAAACTAGATTTTTTTTGCATTTCTTACTGTGTATTGTGTGTCTAATCTATTCCATTGTTGCCCCACTTTACTTCTTAGTCAATACCAGATTGTTTTCATGACTTCCACTTTGTAATGGTTTGAGATCTGGTACACCTTCCTTCATCCCCCCCCTCTACATCACCCCCCTCTCATTAGTTCTCTTGATATTCTTGATATTTTGATTCATCTTCCAGATTAATTTTATTATTTTTCTAGTTCTATAAAATATTTTTGGTAGTTTGGTATGGCTTTTTGATTTTTTTAAAAAAAAAGACAAATTTTACTATTGGACACTTTGGTGTCCAAAATATCCATAGGTATTGTCAACATTATGTAAAGAAGCTGACACCTAATGCATACAAACATGGTAGAATTACTGTTTTTGTAAAAAAAAAAAATAGAATGTGCAAATATTAAGTTGGAGAAATCAATGAAATGAAAACCTTCTGATAATATGCCCATCAAAATCAAATCCAAATTACCATAAAATGTTTATATTAATATGATAAAAAAGTAGAAATTGACCAAATGTTCTTTGTTCTTGGACATTATTTCAGTGTTTGTGAAAGGCAAGAGGTTATTTGAAAAGTGACAGTTGTCTTTTGTTCTTTTCCCTTATCCTCATTCCAAAGACTGCTCCCTGACTCAGCTTTCTAACCCAAGATCTGCAAATTTTTCCATTGTTTTGTTTTTAATTTAATAACATCTAATAATATCTGCTATTATTTAGATATGATTTGCAAAATGCTTTACAAATGTTATCTTATTTTATCCTTACAACAATAGGAAGTAAGTATTACTTATTATTGCCTCTGTTGCACACAGATGAAGAAACCAAGGTTGGTGGTTGGTTGGTGCATTACACAACTGGTAAATATCTGAGATGGTATTTGAACTTACAAAATTTTTAAATTTAAATTTAATATTTTTATAGTTTGCAGGTTAGAGGAATCATTAATGTTTATCCTAGAGAATACATGGGCAAAGGAACATCAAAACTGACCTCAAAAATGACAAAATGCCACCTACTTGATATGGTATTTCAAAATAATTGGGTTCCTTTGTTATCCTATTTATTTTATTTTACATATTGAATTACATTATTGGTACTGAAGAACATTATATATTGAAAACCCATAGATTTCACCTGACTATCAAAGAGGATATGAAAATAATCAAGAAACAGTGGCATAAATTAAATCCTTCATGATCCTTTTCTGGAAAGAGCAAAGTGAAGAACAGTGATGGGTGAACTCTCATGAGGACAACACAAATAAACAAGAAATTGAGAACAGGAGGGCCATTAACTAGCTTCTGAGGTTCTTTCCAGCTCATGGACTTAATTTCCAGTTTAGAGAATCTGTGAGGTGGAATGTCCAAGAGGAACATCAATATAGAAACAAGATAATTTTCAATGTAATCTTTGAAGCAAAACAGCAAGAAGAAGAAAGCTGATTCTCAGATCCCAGAAGAGCCAGCCAGATTTATTTTAAGATTAATATAAGGTAACTCCATGGCAATTCGTGTCCAGGATTGGCTTGAGAAACCAGTCCAGACAGAAGTGAAATATTTGTTGATAAAAATAAAAACATATTTCTGTAGAACAGAGGCCAGTAAAAGAACATAAGAGTAAAGGAAATCTTGTGACTGCATTATTAGACCATATTACGGAGACCCATACTGTGATCAGCAAAGAGATAAATTAGACCTTCACCATCTGTTCTCTGAAGGTGCATTCTCAGTGGGACATTACTACAGAATGTGAGAGCAATGGGAGTATTAATCTGTATATTTTATTTATCTTTCTACCAAAAGAACAACAATCCTTAAATACGTTTGTTCTCAGAAAATGGTGGCCTCACATTTCTTAGTCATATATTTGTGCATCCTGACATTTCATTAAGGGGGAGGGGAAGAATACTTTAAAAGCGATCCCAAACAAAAGATGAGTATTAATATTAATGAATTTTACTAATTTAAAAATCTTGCTCATCTACTGTCTCTTCCAATTTATAGCTATCTGCCAATATTTATTAACACTTTAATTAATTAACACTTTAAAGTGTTTAGATTAAAGGAATTAACTTCTTTTTAAAGAATATATGGGCAAGGGAACATCAAACTGTCCTCAATCTGTAAAGGATTTTCAGATAGATGAGAAATTACATATATGAAGTAGGAAAATTTAGAAAGGAATGGCAGTATTAAAAAAAAAATAAAGGCTATCTAGATAGGCTGTTATCCTATAAGTATTCAAAGAGATTCCTATTTAAGTATATATTGCAATAGATGACCTCTTGATTTTATTTCTAATTGTGATTTTATGAACTTCAGCTGTAATTTTATGAATTTCAATTTGCCTAATTATTAATGCATGACAAACATTTGTTAAGCTTTCCCTTATGTGGAAAGCACTAAATTATGAGATAGAGAAGATACAAAATATTAGATACCATTCCTGCCTTCAAGGAATTTATAATAATCTAGAAGGCATGAAAAGATATGAAGATAAATGTTATAAATTAGAATACTCCCACAAATTTAATTAAAATATAATGAAATTGAGTTTGATATCTGTGATATATGCATCTATATATACATATAAATGTATGTGAATGGGCAGGTATATATATGTATTTACATATATACACTTTTTCATCTGTAAGAAGAGCTAAAGTGGTTTGATATCAATTGGTTTAGAAAATCTTTTTATAAAGAGGGTTCTGGGGTAGATAGGTGGCACAGTGAATAGCATAGGTCATAAAGTCAGGAAGACAAGTTCAAATCTGGCCTCAGACACTAGTTGTATGACCCTGGGCAAGTCATTTAACCCAATTGCCTCCAAAAGTTTAAAAAAAAAAAGGGGGGGGGGAATGCTGTATAACCGACATATGTGTTTGGTGTCCTATAGACTAGAGGGGAAATAGTCAAGAGCAGAAATGGTTGCAGCACTTGAAGCTATTTCTAAGTCTCCACTACACACCTGTCAAGATTGGTTAAGATGACAGGAAAAGATAATGATGAATGTTGGAGGGGATGTGGGAAAACTGGGACACTGATAAATTGTTGGTGAAATTTTGAATGGATCCAACCATTCCAGAGAGCAATTTGGAACTATGCTCAAAAAGTTATCAAACTGTTCATACCATTTGCTTTTTGACCCAGCAGTTTCTACTATGCTTATATTCCAAAGAGATCTTAAATGAGGGAAAGAGACCCACATGTGCAAAAATGTTTTTGGCAGCCCTCTTTGTAGTGGCCAGAAACTGGAAACTGAGTGGATGCTCATCAATTGGAGAATGGTTGGGTAAATTGTGGTATATGAATGTTATGAAATATTATTGCTGTGTAAGAAATGATCAGTAGGATGATTTCAGAGAAACTTGGAGAGACCTACATGAACTGAAGCTAAGTGAAGTGAGCAGAACCAGGAGATCTTTATACACGGCAACAAAAAGACTATATGATGATCAACTCTGGTGGACATAGCTCTCTTCAGTATTGAACTGATTCAAACTAGTTTCACTTGTGCAGTGATGAAGAGAGTCATCTACATCTAGAGAGAGACCATGGGAATGAATCATGAATCAACATCAGTACTGGTGGTTTCCAGAACTCTCAGCCCAGAGATATCAAAGAGGATTTGGAAGGTCAGTAGAAAAGTTCTGTGGAAACAGAATGGGAAACCAGCATGCAATCCCAGCAGAGGCTGCACTAGTGTAGCCCTGGCCTCAGCCCTAACCTCAATTCCAGCACCAGTAAAGTAATTCTCTCTTGCTTTAGCACACTAGATTTTACAATTACACTGGGGTGGGGATACTTCTAACAGTTCCAGGGCAGAAAAGAGTGCTTCTGGTCGGGTCCATAGTAGGATCTCTGAAAACTGCTCACAAAATCCTTGAAACTTGGGACAATGCACCCTCCACACTGGAAACAGAGCCCTACTTTAACAAAGAACTAAAAACCAAGTAATAATCTTGGAAAATGAGCAGACGGCAATAAAAAGGTTCTGCCCATACAAAATTACTGTAGTATCAAAGAAAATCAAAACACATTTAGAAGAAGATAACAAAATCAAAGCTCCTACATTCAAAACCTCCAAGAAAAATAAGAATTGGGCTTAACTGATGGAAGAGCTCAAAAAGGATTTGAAAATCAAATAAGAATGATAGAAGAAAATTTGAGAAAAGGATTGAGAATGGTACAAAAGTATACACAAAAAGCTAATGAAGAGGAGAATGCCTTAGAAAAGCAAAATTGGCTAATTAGGAAAGGAAAATTGAGCAAATAGAAATTAGTAACTTTGTGAGAAAGCAAGTTACAATAAATTAGCAAAACCAAAAAAAAGGAAAAAAGTGAAATATCTCATTAGAAAAACAATTTTTAAAATTATTAGGCAATCTGAAAGTCATAGACATCATCTTTCAAGAAATTATCAAAGAGGGAGGATTCTGGGAATTTGGTAAATTTCAAACTCTACTAATTTCACCCTGCAGGAACCACGGATACTTTCACCTCCCAGATTCTTTGAGGAGTCGGGGTTTGAGTCCCAAAGATTGAGTGAATCTCAATGGATTGGGAATGCTGGGCCCAGCTTTGAAGCTGAGACATGATCCTGGGAGGGAAGGAACCAGGACTTGATGAGTGCAGAAGCAATGGGGCAGGGGCAATGTTAGTAAAGCTCTTGGGTTGAGATTCTTAGTCAGAGGGAAAAACTGAAGGGAAGTTTGAGGCACCATCCCCACAACCTACAATTAGAGGTGCTTACACTAATACCTTCCATTAAAAAAAAAATGTACCAACAAAGAAGAAAGAACTCCACTATTGAAACATATTACGGGAACAGGGAAGACCAGGGTTGATCTTCAGAGGAAGACAGTTTAATTTAAAAAAAAGAGTAACATGAAATGGCTTCCCACCCCGAGAAAATTTATAAGAGAACTGTTGCAATATGGGGACCACCTGCAGTGGCTGATGGAGGTCTAACTCAGGCCTATAGAATGGATTTCTTCATGTGAGAGGATGATGATGATACAAGAAGACTGAGAACTCAAAAAATAATTTAAAAATCAAATGAGAGACATTGAGGACAAACTAAAAATTAAAAATAAAAACTGTCCAAGAAAACAAGAAGATTATGAAAAAAGAGTTGACTAACCAGAAAAGGAGTTACAGAATCTCAAAGATGAAAATAATTCTTTGAAAATTAGAATTGGGTAAGGGTAGCTGGGTGTCACAGTGGGTAGAGCACCAGCCCTGAATTCAGGAAGACCTGAGTTTAAATCTGGCCTCAGACACTTAACACTTCCTAGCTATGTGACCCTGAGCAAGTCACTTAATCCCAATTGCCTTAGGAAAAAAAATTAGAATTGGGCAGGGTAAAGTCAGTGAAGCTATGAGAGACCAAGAAATAACAAAACAGATTACAAAGAATAAGAAAATAGAGTAGAATGTGAAACATAAGAAAAAATGGCAGATCTGGAGAACAAATTAAGAAGAAAAAATTTAAGAATAGTTGGACTGCTGGAAAGTTATGACCAAAAAGAGAACTTTGACACAATAATGCAGGAAATAATCTAAGAAAAATGTCCAGGAGGGACAGAATATGAGGAAAAAGTAAAAATAGAAAAAAATCCACTGATCATGATCTCAAAGAGGAAAACACAGAGGAATATTATTGCCAAATTTTGAAACTCCAAGATTGAAGAGAAAATTTTGCAAAAAACAAGAAAAAACAATTCAAATATGGTGGAGCTACAATTTAAAATTGTACAAGACCTACCAGCAGCTACAATAAAAGACCTCAGGTCCTAGAATCATATCTACTGACAATCAAAAGAACTAGGCCTATGGCCAAAAATATATCCAGCAAAATTATCTGCAATTTTGAATGATAAAAAAATGGATTTTCAATGAACTGGGAGATTTTTAAGACTTTCTATCAACCAAATGTGAACTTAATAGAACATTTAACATATAAAAGTCAATATCAAAGATCAATTTTAAGAAAGTCAGTATAGACAAACTGTTTAAATATGGACAAATTGTTTATGTCTTTTTAACATGGGAAATGTATATTATATGTTTGATTCACACTAAAAACAGGGCAGCTCAAAAGAAAGATTGGCAGAGATAGGATAAAAAAATAGTAATCATGTAATATAAATGAAGTGCAGAGGAAGAAGAGACACAGAGGCATTAGAGGGAGAAAGAGGGCATGTAATTCTGAAAATCTACTTACATTGAGAATGGGTTCAATAGATAACACTACATATATTACCATGGGGTAATCTTCTAAAATCTATAAAGAAAGAAGGGGAGAGAGATGGGTAGATGGGAAAGCAAAGGGTGAGGGACAAGACAAGGGAGGGATCCTTGGGTGGGTGGAAGTTAAGTAATAGCAAGGCAGGTTATGAAGCAGAATTTAATTAAAAAATCAGCAGATATAGGAAAGAAGTGTCTGTATGTGGTATGTGTGTGTATCTACATTTGTAAGGAAAAAAGAAATTATCAAGGAAAACTGTCCTGATATTTTAGAACCAGGGGGTAAAATAGAAATTGAAAGAATCCACTAATCACCTTTTGAAAAAGACCCCAAAATGAAAATTCCCAGGAATATTATAGACAAATTCTGGAATTCCCAAATCAAGATGAAAATATTACACGCATGCAGAAAGAAACAATTCAAGTATAGTGGAGCCATAGTTAAGATAACACAAAATTTAGCAGCTTCTATTTTAAAAGGCTAGAAAAGCTTGGAATATAATATTCCAGAGAACAAGGGAGCTAGGATTGCAACCAAGAATCACCCAGCAAAACTGAGTATAATCCTCCAGGGGAAAAAGGTGGAAATTCAATGAAATAGAGAGGGTTTTCGAGCATTTGGGATGAAAAGATTAGAGCTGAATAGAAAATATGATTTTCAAATACAGGACTCAGGAGAAGTATAAGGAGGTAATCAGGAAAATGATATCGTATTTCTACTGGTAATAAAATACTTGTAGTTCATTAGAACTTTCCCATTTTTATAGCAGTTTGAAGGAGTGTATATAGAGGGTACAGAGGTGTGAGTTGAATATGAAGGGATAATTTTTTTTTTAAATGATGAAATTAAGAGGTGAGAAAAGAATGCACAGAGAGAAAGGGAAAGGGAGAAGTGAAATGGTGTAAATTAACTGCCATAAAATAAGAGGCATGAAAAAACTTTTATAGTGGAAGAAAAGGGGAATGGGTGAACCTTACTCTCATCAGAATTGGCTCAAAAAGGAAATAACAGAAACTCAAGATGTATGTAGAAATCTATCTTACCTTGCAGGGAAATGGGAGAGGAATGGGATACAGGAAGAGGGGAGGATAATAAAAGAGAGGGTATATTGGAGGGGGGAGTGGTAAGTAGCAAATCTCTTTTGAGAATAGGCAGAGTGAAAGGAGAAAGAGAATAGAATAAATGGAGGAGGGGGATAATACAGTCAGTAATAGTTAACTGTAAAAAGAATTTTGAAACAATATTAGATGAAACTGAATCAAATTTGTAAAAAAAAATCCATGCCCCAATTTATAAATGATCAAAAATATGATCTATGCCCATATAACTTTATATCCAAAGGGATATCCTTTGATCTAACAATTATCACTACTAGGCATGATAGCAAAAGAGATTTTTTTTTTTAAAGGAAAAGGCTTATATGTATAAAAATATTTATAGCAGCTCTCTTCTCAGGGTAAAAAATGGAAATTGAGGGGATGTTCATCCATTGGGAAATGGCTGAATAAATTATGATATGTAATTGTCATGGAATATTATTGAATATTATTGTTCAAGGGAAATGATGAGCAGGATGCTCTCAGAAAAAAAAAAAACCTGGATAGTCCTCCCTGAAATTAAGCAAAATGAAATATATTGTTAACAAAGAAATAGCAATATTCTGATATGACTTTGTTATTTTCAGAAGTACAATGATCCATGAATACTCTGAAGAACTTACAAAAAATTCTATCCATATCCAATAAAGAAATTGATTGAGGCTGCATATTGGAGCATCTGCTCTCACTCTCTCTCTCTCTCTCTCTCTCTCTCTTTCTCTCTCATATACACACACACACTTTGTTTTTCTTGAGGGTATTTTCCTCATTAGGATGGGAGTTCTATTAACATGACTTTTATGGAAATGTTTTGCATAACTTCACATATGGTTTCTAAATCAGGATAGGGCTGTGATAAGGGAGAGAATCTGGAATTCAAAAGTTTTAAAAACAAATGAAGAAAACCAAACATTGATTCTCTAAAAAGACTGAAAAAATTGATAAATTTTTCAGCTTACCTGATTGAAAATAAGGGACCATAATATCAAATCAACAAAATGAGAAATGATAGAAAGAATTATTAGAATGCACTATGTACAATTATATTAAGAAAACTGAGAACACACACAGACACACTCACACACACATTTACAAACCCATGATGGAATGTTTTAATAAATTTAATCAGACTAACAGATAATCAAAGTATTTAAAAGCTACTCCAATATCAGAAGAAGGAGTAGAATTAGCAGAAAGAAATTACAAGGTAGGGGGCAGAGGGAAAGAAAGAAGGAAACACTTGGTCCTGATGAATTAGCTGGAGAATTCTAGCATACTTTTGAAGAATGATGTGTACTGATACAACACAAATTATTCTAAAAAAAATGAGAAAAAATGCTTTAAGAATCCGTTTTATGAAACAAATATAATCTTGATACCAAAACCAGGGAAGGACAAAGCAATTAAGGAAAACTATAGACCAATGTCATTAATGGATATTGATTCAAAATATTTCAATACAACTGGTCAAGCAGATTATCTTCATCAATTTGCCTAATAAATCATTCATTATGACCAAGTTATATTTTTTTCAGGAATAGAAACATGGTTCAACCCTAGAAAACAATATCATTAGTCTTTTAAAAAAAAGAAAATGCCCCAAAGCAAATGATTCTTTGGATTCAGAAAAACAGAAAAAACAATTTGGCAAAGTGCTCATTTGTAATTAAAACTATACATAATTAATAACTTTTAAAATATCACAGTAGAGCAATGTTGACCTATTTTATTTTATTTATTTTTAATGTAATATGACTGGATTATTAAATTATAAGATTGGGAATAAGATGCCATGAGATATTATAGACAAGTTTTGAAATGGCCTTGGTCATGATTGGAATAAAGATTTTTATTAAGAAGGGTTAGGGAGGACTACTTTGGTACAATGTGGATGTAGTTGAAATAAAAAAACAACTAAAGGAATTTGTAGTGGCTTTATGACTTTTTCTAGATTAATTAATTAACAGATAAATGAAAGCAAAGGAGATAGATAGTGAGAGGAATCTAAGCTTAGTTTCTGTCAAAGTTAAAGGGTTAGAAACTTAAACATAGTGTATACTATTCAGTTGGTTCACAATGGAGTTGATAGCAGTGTTAAAGGTTGTAAGATATAGGAAAAGGTGGATGCTAAAAGATTATGATTAGAAAGAGCAATTTTAGTATTCATAGACATGGAAATTGAGTAATTATAAGTAATAAATCAAAGAAATGACTATATATATATATATATAGATGTGGTAAAGAAGTAGGTCATAGAAATAGAATAAATTAAGAAACTTGGAAGTTAGGATAGGTGAGGAATCATCAGTATGTATATTAAGAGTCTCCTAGTTTGAGAGAAAGGGTTGGGGTTAAGAAAAAAAATTCAAAATTACTAATGAATGATTAAGGAAGGATAGAAAGTTACCTGAGAATTAATAGATAATAGCAAACAGATTTGGATTGCATGATTAATTTAGAAAGTGTGAACTCAAATAGTCATTTAGATGCCATAGTGCAGGGCTTCTTAAACTTTTTCTACTTATAGCCCTTTTTTGCTTGAGAAATTTTTTATGTGACCTTCAGTATATAAATATTTAAAATATTCATACATATCAAACACTAATGTTAAATCATAATTTCATAACCCCCACATTCATTTATAAGACCCCATATGGGTTTTTGATCTAAAATTTAAAAAGCTGGGGTTGTAGATAAAACACTGGACTTGAAATCCTGAAGACTGAATTCAAATACAGCCTGACACTTCCTACATGTGACTCATCCTTGGTTTCAGTTTCTTCAACTATAAAATGGGGATAATAATGATACTATATCCAGGTATTTTGTGGGGATCAAATGATTTAATATTTGTAGAACTTAACATAGTCCCTGGAATATAGTAGGCACTTAATATATGCAAATTCTCTTTCTCTGCCCTTCCCTTCAAAGGAGAAAATGTTACTTTACTGATGGTGAAAGAGGGGCAATCTGCAGGAATGATGTGGAACAAGTTTGGGATATTCTGATATTTTTGATTTTCTTATGAAAGTCATTTAGCCAGTTATAGGAAAAAGTTGGCAAAGAACTTATGTCATAAGAAGGAAACATATTCTCAATGAGTAACAGAAGATGGAAATTTAAAATGAAATTGGTTAATTATAAAGCAGAAGACTTCAAGAGGTGTAAACCTATTTGATGTGAGACACTTTGAGGAGATAGGGTTGATCTTTATGGGAATGAAGGGGAAAGCATCTTAGGTTGGTGAAAAGAGATTTTCATGGGTAATTAAGACCAGAATCATTGGGATGGAGAGAAAATAAGGGAGTAATAGTATACCTAGCATAGTTGTTACCCAGAGAAGATAATTTTTTAACATTTCTCTCTTCTATATAACAAAATTCAGTTTAATCTCAGCTTAACTCAGGTAAAGTCTAATCAGTGATTAAGGCTAGGTAAGAAATGAGGCTGAGAATAACCTCTTTACCTAGTTTAAAAAAAAAGACAAAAAAATCAATCTGTGAGGGAAAATACTTAGGGTTTTAGGCCAAAAGAGAAGAAATTGCTATTTACTTTCAATTTAGGCCAATCAAGGCCTAAACAATGACCAAGTGGAGCTTGACCTGGGACCTATAGTTGGTCAAAAGAACAAACAAGAAAAAAATTATTTTTAATAACAACCATGAAATTCAATGATAATGTCTAAAAAAGAACTGAAATGAAGTGAAAGTGTCAACAAAAATAAATAATGGAGTCTTTCAAATTATATTAATATAATGCCCAAGAGTTGTTTCTCCCAACAAAGAAACTTCTCTTAAACTGGTGAGCTATACATGATCTGGCCTGGGAAACTCTCACAGCTGCATTTGAGAAAGTGTCTTCTTGAGAGAAGCTGCCATCTCCCTCCTCCTAGTTTTCTGCTGCTTTCACTAGAACATGGTAGGAAGATAATTCTCTTGTCCAGAATTCTCTGCCTTCCTTGAGGAAGCTATGTGACCCCCACTCTTTCCATTACCTCTATCTAGGGAGTACCTTCTCCTCTCACTCTTCCCTTGACTAATCCTTTAAAGTTAGTTTCTGAATTAATTATGTTCAGAATTCTGAGAGATTTACATTTGTGAAAGCAGTTGCTCCTGAACTCAAAGTTCTGAGACAGTTATTGCTGAGTTTTTAAAGTGACAAACTATTAAAGACTCTAGTAAATGTTAGAATTCACTAGGCCTCAATGATGAGGTGGGTTAATAACTGGGAAAATATGGAAATGAGAACTGTTGTATGGTTAAGTGATAAATATAATGTATCTATTTGTAGTTTGATCCTAGAAAGATAAAAGAGAGAAGTATTATCAGCTAATCAACTAATTTGTTTGAGACATCTGCCTAGCAAGGTATTAGTCAAGAACAACTGAATTAGTTCAGCTTAACAATGGAAATGTATTCAGTTATTCAGAAGCCACATATATTTAGGATTTTTTGTAGATAGCTCCAAAGTTTATTATTCCAGATTAGTAAATTATTCTGAACACATGACTTCTCTCACTCATATGTCTACTTGGTAGGTTTCTTTAAAACATATGTCCATTCTTCTTAGATACTCAGTGCTTTGTGGGTTACTATGACTCAGCTTTATGCATGAATTATATTGTAATTATTTATGAATTTGTTTAATTTATAAACACCTATGACATTATTACTAATTCTTTTCCCTTATTTTAAGTAAATGTTTATGTTTAATATAAAAAAGTCATAATCGTGAGTCTGGTTGTATAAATAGAAGTACATCATTAGGGGCTCAAGAAATAGAATGGCAAGAAGGGAGAATAGAATGTACTTGTCTTAAACAGAATTCCCTAGATGATTTTGAGAACATTTGGAGTGTAACTGCCTTGTGGTATTCCTTCTCTGTTAATCTATGTAAGGGCAGTTATACATAAGTCAACCCAGAAATATCCACACACTCAAGTGAGAATGAGTTCGATTTTTTTCTAGAGGCAGAACCAGGACAAGGTATGATCTTGGGCATTTGTGAGCCCAGTTAAGAAATAGAAGTTGCTACTGTGAACTTTGTATGGCTTTGTGGCTGATTCAGGCTGGGGGGGGGGGGCAATGGAAACCATAAATCAACATAAATTTGTAGTTAATGTAAGTCAGTATATTTACAGATTTTTTTTTTTCCATCTCTATAGTGCAACACAGGAATAGGAGTGGAGAAAAAACAGATGGTGAGAGTAGCCCAAAATTGGGTTTGATAAAGTCTGAGCAGTGATAGGACAAGGAAACAAGGATAAAGGAAAGTTTAACCTTATGTTCCCTTGAATGCCCTTATTTCTGTGTGTGTGTGTGTGTGTGTGTGTGTGTGTGTGTGTGTGTGTGTTTAAGAAATAAAGAAGAAGGGAGGACAGAAAAAGAAATTAAAAATTTTAAGTATTTTTCTTTAAGGTGTAAACATTGACTTCTAAGTCATGAGACCAACAAGAATGGAGGATGACACATTTTCCATAATCCTCATGACCCTTCAGTCTTATTGAAAATGCAAATTATGCTAAATTCTAGGGTGCCAATAATTCAAGCAACTTAAAAAACCTGATAGCAGAGAAGGATAATACCAAACTTTAATGTGATTACTTAACATCTCTTCTATAATTGCTCAGGGTTACACAAGCAGATCCAGAGGCCTTATATACTCTGTCTCCTCTCAGGGCTACAGAAAACAAAAAGACAGAAGCTTACTTGAAATGGCACAGCAGTATGGCAATGTTCTTTGCTATAACAAAAAGCATCAAGAGGACTAAGTATCCTAAGGGATCCATGGAAGAATTTTATCAAACTTTTAAAAGACAATAAAAGTTCTAACACTAGACAAATTGTTCCTTTTTTGGCATTATAATTTAGTTTTATTTGAAACAAGCAGAAAAATAAAGTATAAACCTTACAGCATGGTTATATTAACTGTTAACCCTGATGCCCAGTTAAAATGATACACTGGGATAAAAATGTGATTAAAACCATTATATTTAAAGAGAGAAAATGAAACAAACACATGAGAAAAACATTTTGCATTCTAATTTTGCACAAAAGGCACATTAACCAGTTGAAATATTCGACCTGCATCTGAAAAAAATATAATCAGCTGATCACTTTCCCCATATCACAAAATGAATAAGAACTAACTTTAAATCCTAGGAAAGGAAAATATAAACAAGAAATCCACCAAATTTCTAATTATTATTTCACTATTAAGTGTCTTTCAGTTGTAATAAGCCAAGTTTCTTAAGGGAATATAAAAGACTGAAAATTCAGTTTTCTAGTATTTACCTAGAACTTTACAGATTTAGGGCAAATAATGTCAAGAATTAGAATTTATGAAAAAATTTTTATTAAGCCACATTTTTCAAAAGTTTTTTTTTGTTGTTTTTTAGATCTCAGATTCATAAAACAATTGGGTAAGTGGTTCTAGAAGAATTCCTGGGGGCGATGGATAAATCCTGAAGGTCTTTGAAAAGCTTTTTTTTCAGTTGTTTAATCATTCCCTTCACATCTTATTTTGTATTTGGTCAGCTAACCCCATTATCCCATAAGTTCAACCCCATTTGGCTGCTCTGTATTTTAGCCCACCCTGAAAGAATTATCACAAATTCTTGAATCAGGGAACACCAAATAAATGAATTTTGACAAACTAAGCACCAATATCTGCTGGACATTTCCAGCTATAGAGTTATTTTGTAAAGTATAATGAGGATAAGGTAGAGATATTAAACAAAAAACCAACCTGAAAGGACCAGTTCCCACCCTTAAGGGCTTACATTTAAATGGAGAGAGAGAGAGAATACAAGCTTATCAAATACCTGAAGAAGGTAAAAACATTTTTTTTTTTTATCAACAAGAAGATTTTTTTAAAAGTTCATTTATTTGACTATTGGAGCAACAGAAGTGAATTCATGTTAAAAAGAGAAAGAGAACTGTATTTAAGGAAAGATTAATTACAATTTACCAAGTTGGAGAAGAAATTAGAATAGATTAAATATAAAAATTGAAGGATGATATGCTGAACAGTTGCTATTACTTAACATGGTAGTAAAAAAGATGAGATTGTGAGGGATAAAGAAGCCTGAACTTGGTTATGTCTAAATAAAGATGGGCCAGAAAATAAGTGTGGTCATTTTGATTTACAATGAATTATTTATATGTTATATAGACACTAAACATCACAGTTAATTATTGATAATGACCAAAGAATAAAGCTGATTAAATGTTTTGCTCTTCATTCAGTAAGCCTGGGATTAAACAAACTAGACAAATCTTTATGGTTTTGACCTGACGTCCCAAATCACAGGCCCCAACAATTCAGGTTCAGACACTCAAGAATTATGACAAAAAACATGTAAATTTAGGCCCTTTTAAGGTCTGAAGAAAGAAAAGTGTCCATTTCACAAATGGCCAACTAAACTAATGAAAAGAGTAATTTTGACTGTATACCACTAGAAAACCCCAAGAGGCATAAATTTGGAGACCAGAGACAATAAGTAGGACTTCTGTAAAAAGGCACTGATTACGCATAAATGCTATTGTTACAATATTGGTAAATATTTCAGTGTTTAGCTGATCTTTTGATCCCAAATATGATCAAATTTCATTCAAGCTTATCATTCTGGATGGTTAGCTCAATTGTTTGCAGAGCCAACATAACAAGGCCAGGGTTGAGACACTGATCCTATTTTATGTTTTGTTTTATTCCATGGTTATGATATTCAGGGGCAATGGATGAAAGAATATAGGTCAGTAAAAATCTACTGAAAAAGAGAGTATGCTGTTGTGAGTTGTTAGCTATCGACAAAGACCAGTGTACTATTTTACAAAAGTAAAAGACCTTGTCAAATTTATATTATGAGACCCTAGCTAGGGATAGCTGA
Organism: Sarcophilus harrisii; assembly: GCF_902635505.1. Lineage (NCBI taxonomy): Eukaryota > Metazoa > Chordata > Mammalia > Dasyuromorphia > Dasyuridae > Sarcophilus > Sarcophilus harrisii. Next base: position 93,980,283 of record NC_045431.1, read on the forward strand.
CTTTTTAGTAATCTGTGGTGTCTCTGAGCATAAGTCAACAGAATGAAGCATGCCAACTTTGACATATTTCCAATAGCAGCATCACTTTATAAATAATACCAAAAGAGAAAAAGATGAACTTATACAGACACATTTTAGTTAACATGTAAAAATTAAATAATTATCTATAGATGAATATGTCACAGAGCTGTGGAATAGTTAAAAAATTTTAAAGAAGATATATACCAAAGTGACCCTTTATCTGTTTTCCCCAAGACTGCTTTTATGGTTTGCTCCTTCTCCAGGTACTACAATTTGTCAACTTTTGTCATAGAATTCTGACGAATTGTGGCAGTTCTGTTTGCTGTTGAAGCAACAGTAGACTCAGTTTTCACCCTTCTCTTTCTTCTGGAAGAAAGAGATTCATGAACTCCAACCTACATTTAAGAAACTACATTTCTATTTATTCATCATCTTTTTCATTCATCTCATTTGGGGGGAGTGCATTTTCAAACTTTACTTGCTAAGAAGACTGACTTCTCTAGCTATATATACATTTCAGGAGAGGCAGGTGCTTGCTTTTATGTTCTATTATGCATTTCAGGACTCAGCAGCAGCTTCATCACTGGGACTCCTTGAAGTTATCTGATAGCATCCAAATGAATGTCCATGTGGGGTGGTAAGGATCCAGGATCAGATTCCTCTTTAGAAAGTGCTGTGTTGGAGATCTTTAGATATCTGAATGTTCTGATACACAATTCAGCCTTTCCTGGAGCAAGAAAAGGGGTCAAGGACACTTGGATCTGGAGAATGAAAATTTAGGGCTGCCACCCTACAAAGCATATTCTTGATGAGATATTGTCTTCCAGAGGAGGAAGAAACAGGAGGAGGTATATACTTTGTGAATGACCACATTTTAATAAGATTGAATATATCTGTTTTTAAAGTCTTAAAATGGATCCACTCCACTCAAAAGTCTTATTTTCTCATAAGTAAGCCAGAATACCATTGACCAAGGCATCATTCTCAGCCAACCTGGTAAAAAGCCTTTATATAAACTCATAAATCCTTCCCCTTTTACACTCTGAATCAAGCAGTCAGTTGAAGATTTGTACAGCAGTCCTCTTCCTTTTTTATCTGTCGGTTGATTCATCACTCTGCTTTTGATGACATCAGCTGGTGTTCCCAGAAAACAAGCTACCAATCCAGAACATATACTTGCCAGGCTATGAGTCAGAATATTGTCTTCAAGTGATGTATTCAATAATACCAAGCGCTTCACTGAATCATAAGTGGCTAAATCTCCCATGTTCACCAAGGCAGCTCTCTGGACGTTGGGCACCCAGCCTACCCAAAGGCCACGCAACCCTCCTTCTCTCAAGATTTTGAGAAACGCATGATGCACACCCTGAAATCGTAAAGGCTTTCCTTGGAGTTTCCTTATTCCTTCCATCTGCATTTGAACCTTCACTAGATCAGCGGGGGTACAAACAAACTGAGCAAACGCACCCGACACCATTCCACCTATGACTGATTGCCAAAGAGGATATTCGTTATTTGCCGATTTCCCAAAAACAGAGTCACGAAGATATTCGTAGATGACCATGCGGAACCCAGTATATACTACTTGCCTATAAACTGCCGATACTCCTCCTTGCCAAAGCTTCAGAAAGCCTTCCTCCCGTATGATGCCGATGGTGGTTTTTATCATGCCCCGGTAGGGGGTACAATGTTTTAAAAAACGGTAACGGTTAAGGGCAGCTTCTCCTTGCATCTGGAGTCGAGTTTTGGTGAGTTCAAGAGGAAAGGTCGATAACTCTGCCACAATAGACGCGGAGGAGGACAGTAAGAATGTGCTTGTTTTGGGCCATCTCTGAACCAGCGTCAAACTTCTCTCTTCCTTCACCTGGCCGGACATCCAGCAACCGGACAAGTTTAAACCACGCCCCCGCCCCCTTCCTTCCCTGCCGGCTTCCTCCCAGCCGGGGCAGCCCTAGCTCAAACGACGAGCTGCCGAGTCAGAACCATCTCCCGTGGAGCTCAGCCTAACGATCCCTCAGGAGTCCGCCCAACGATTCCCCCAAGGCGAGCCTGCTTGCCACCTGACTGTCCTCTCTCTCCAGCCTCTTCGGCCTGCCTGGACCCGACGGCCAGTCTGTAAAAACTGAGGGAAAAAAATCACTCTTTTTGATTTTGGGGTGTTTTTTTTTTTAAATGATAAAAATAGAATAATACCTTAACCAAGGGAGGATAATGTAAAGAACTATAGACTCAAGATCATTAATAAATAAAAATTCTGAAACATTTTTATACAATTCTGGGATTCATCAAAGAAATCATTCACCGTGGCAAAATGGGATTGATAACAGATATATAAGAATCATTCATTAAGTAAACAATATAATCATAGTTTAAAAAATAAAAACCTGACAATTATTTCAATAGATGCCCAAAAAACCCTCTTTTGACAAAACACCATACCCATTTCTGTTAAAAACCCTACAAAATATAGACAGGGAACTTTTTTTTATTATCACAAAACTATCTAAAGCACACACATACTATATATATATATATACATATATATATATACATATATGTATAAAAACTGACATGGTTTTAAAAATTCTGGCAATAATAAGACAAAAGAAAGAACATAGATATAAAGATAAGTAAAAAGGAAAAAACACATCTTCTATTGATTATTTACTGATGATGTGATAGTTTACTTAGAAAATTCTAGAAAATAAACAATGATGCTAATTAAAACAATACTTTTTTTTCATTGTGTTCATTATCTTTTTTTTTAGTTAAAGGTTTTTATTTTCAAAACATGCATGGATAATTTTTCAACACTGAACCTTGCAAAACTTTGTGTTCCAAATTCCCTCTCTTCCCTCCAACCCTCCCCCCAATGGCAATATATATGTTAAACATATATATACATACACACACACACACACATATATATATATATATGTGACAATATGACAATAACTTATGTGGAGCACAAAAAATACTTTCAAAAATTAATAGCATTTATGTATAATGATAATAAAATTCAAGGTAACAATATAAAAGGAAATCTCATTCTAAATAACTAAAACATTCATAAAATATCAGGAAATCAGTTTACCAAAGCTATAGAATTCCTGTAAAGATTTAAAAGCATTTCTTAATAAAGAATAATTATTAATAAAATACCATGACTCTGCCTTGTCAATAAAATAAAATGAAAACACTATGAAAGCTAATTTACAGTGCTATATCAATCAAATTAACAAAAGGATAATTTAGAGAACTTTAAAAATATCAAAATTCATTTGGAAAATAAAATAATGAAAAAAGAAATGAAGGGAATGGCACTTCCTTACCTCTATATTATAAAATAGTAATCTTGTATTTGTTAAAAATAGACAGGTAAATTGCATTAACATCATCCTATAATCAAGATGACAGAGTAGAGGAAGCATTTAGTCAAACTCTCATAATATTTCCCTCCAAATAACTTTAAAATAATTCTTTAAATTGCATTCTAGAGTGGTAGGGCCAATGGAGATATTCTCTCAGCCCAAGACAAGTTAGGAAATTTTCTGACATGGGTTGGGGGTGGAGATTGTCCAGAAGTCCATGTGGATAAAACACCAAGGCAGGACACTGGGAAACAGAAAAAAAATATCTTTCTGAATAAAAACAAAATTCAACTCAGTTCCAAAGAAAACAAAACACATATCTGGGCATACCCTATACATCTTGATGATGCTGAACTCCTGTAGATCATTATCCTAATCCCATTCCCCATTCCCCACCACCTGGTCCCTTACTTTCATACTCTTCAACCCATCCACATTAAATTCCAAACCAAATGCTACCCACCCCCTTCCACTATATCCTCTGGAATGTTTGATCAATAAAATCAAAACTTGCTTTTATTTAAAATATTTTCCTCTTTCTTTCCATCTTCTGGTAAATAATTATGACCTGGATTCATCCTGTTGATACAAATTTCTTTACCACCTTTTCCAGTGCTGACTGTACTTTGGTTGAGATAAGGTAGTTGAAATACTCCTTGATCCCCACTGTTTTTCGTTTCTCCCTCTACCACCATCACTCTTTATTTTTTTTTCAGTAATATAATTTTTTTATTATTATTATAGTAACTTTTTATTGACATAATCCATGCCAGGGTAATTTTTTTTACAACATTATCCCTTGCACTCATTTCTGTTCCGATTTTTCCCTCCCACCCTTCACCCCCTCCCCTAGATGGCAAACAGTCCTATATATATGTTGAATATGTCCTAGTATATCCTAGATACAATGTCACCATCACTCTTTAAACTCTCCTTCTTTGACATCCAAATAATCTACATCATGTACCCAATTGGAATATTGGTAGCTGTTATATATAGACCTTCAAAACTCTCTCTTTTTTTCAATAAGCTCTGTCCCTGATTCACAATATTTGTCTTCTACCAAACTCCTGTGTTCATGCTATAGGGCTTCAAAATGCATATTGACATCTTTTAAAATATCCTAACCTCTCATCTTCAGTCTACTCACTCCCCAATTCCTATTCCTCCATCCCACCTCATGTATACACAAAGATCATCATAGCCTTGACTTTGCCATCACTCAAAAATGCACCACCTCTATGTTCAAGATCTCTGAAATTCTCTCATCTGATTATAATCTGTTGGCTTTCTATCACTCCCTCTGTCTTCCCCTACCAAACCCTACTCTTCAACTACACTAAGACCTCCATTCCTTTGGCCTATAAGTTCTCACATAGATTCTCACCTCACTTGTCATTTTTCCTTCTTTCATCTTGACCCCCAAGTTAATTAATTTAATTCTACATTGTCTTTTTCTCTCGAGTCCAAGGCCTTCTTATTATATTGGTGATTTTTTCCCTGTCAAGTTTCTGTCTCAGATAACTCTCATCTCTCACTGACTTTGCTGCTACATGTGTGCTGCTAAATGGGGGCGGAGTAAATCATGCAACTGTTCTAATTGGGTCTACTATAAATTTATGTTAAACCTTCAACTAGGTCCTTACTGCTATTTGGCAATCCTTCTATATTTCCTTTATCATCTCCATATCTCACTTATTACAGTTCTTCCAAATTTTTTTATCGCTCCTCAAATTTCCCATGGCTTGTCCTCCCTCCACAGTCCTTGTTGAGAACTTGTTTCATGTTTTACTGAAAAAATTAAGGCTATTCACCAAGAGCTTTCTCTCATTCTCCTATCTGCCCCATCTCATGTCACTTAGATGCCTTTTCTTACTCTCTCCCCTTTCACTCCTGTCTCATTCAAAGAACTAGTCCTACTCCTTGCCAAGGCAAACCTCTCTTCATAAACAAACAATTCCGTCCCATCTCATCTCCTCTGGCAGCTCACCTTCTCTAGAAATCTCATTCTCTCACTTATCTTCAATCTCTGCATATTGGCTCCTTTCCTGCTGCCTGCCCCTGCAAAAAAGCCCTTTCTCAACCATCTCCACTATCGTCCTATATCTCCTCTGCCTTTTGTGGCTGAAATCCTTCAGAATACCTTTTTCAAAGGGAATCTCCATTTTGTTTCCTTTCACTCTTATTTTTAACTCCTTATACATGGCTTCCTGTTTCCTCTTTCAACCCCAGACAGCTCTCTCCAGTTATGATGATTTCCTAATTGTCCGATCCAATGGCCTTTTCTTCATATAGAGGTCTTCTTGACTCTACAGTTTTTGACACTATTGAGTATCCTCTCTTTGATATTCTCTTCTCTAGGTTTTCAAGACTTTCCAGGACCTCCAATTCATTTGATGTTTCTAAATATCCTTTGCTATATCTTCATCTAGCTCATACCCACTAACTTTAAGTATGCTTTGTCCCCAGTCCTTTTTCCTCTATTAGTGATTTCCTAGGGTTTTAATTATTATCTCTATCTCAATCATTTTCCAATCTACATATCCAGTCCAAATTTCTTTGGTAATCTCCCATCTTGGAGAAAGGCATCTTCAACTGCCTTTCAAACATCTTGACCTGGATGTCAGATAGATATCTCAAACTCAATATGTACAAAACTGAATCCATTATCTTCCTCCCTAAATTCCATGAACTGCTCTCTTTTCCACAACCTTCATATCTAATCAATTGCCAAGACCTACATTTACAGTTTCTCTCACATTCATCACTTTCTCTCTGCTCTCGTGACCAGGCTTTTATCACTGTAACTCTAGTTTAAGCTTTCATTGCCTCTCACCTATACTATTGCAACAGCTTTCTAACTGGCTTCCCTATCTCTAATATTTCCCTCTCTCCAAGCCTATATGCTTTGTTAAGACATAAATTTGATCATAACACCCTTCTCTTCCAAAATCTTTAATAGTTCTTAAAGACTCTAGGATAAAATACAAATTCCTTAGCTTTTATTTTTGCTTAATACCAAATTGATCTCTGTTCCAATATTGCAAACAGGGCTATTAACTTTGCTTAGATATTTTCTTAAACCATTTGCTGCCTCCATGCATTTACTATGTTTTTGGTAGCATTATGGATAGACTATAGGATTGGGACTAGAATAACGGAAGAAAAAAACATTTATTAAATGCCTATTCTGTTTCAGGCCTTCTACTAATAAACACTTTACAAATATGTTATTTGATCTTCACAACAACCCTGGTTGTTATTAACCTCATTTTGCAGTTGAAGAAATTTAGACAAATAGAAATTAATCCCAGGTTTATATCAGTAAGTGGCTGGATTTGAATGAAGGTATTTCTGATTCTAGGCATAATCCTTTATCCACTGCAACTAGAAGTCTCAGCCAATCTTCTTGTGAAGGATTCCTTTGCTATTGACTACTTAAACAATCTCAGGAAAGGCATTTCATTTCTTTCTTCTTCTTACCATATCTATGAAAAGAGGAAATTAAACCAGATTATTTCTAAAACCCTTTCTAGTTTGAAATTTACTGATTCTAAGTAATGGCAGTAAGATGGTACAATGGATCGAGTGCTGATCTGAAATCAAAAAGACTCATCCTCCTAAATATAATCTGGTTTTAGGTACTTACTAGTTGTGTTTCCCTCAGTTCCTCATCCGTAAAAATGAGTTGGAAAAAGGAAATGACAAAATATTCCAGTATCTGCCAAGAAAACATCAAACGGGTTCATAAAGTGTAGGACAGAACTGAAACAATTCAACAACAATTAAAAACAAAACATTCTCTAGAAGAATCAATCTATACAGTAACTTCATGAAATTAGGTAGGTTTTTTGGTAGTATGTGTGTATGTGTGTGTGGTTTATTTTTTGACGGATACCAGATTGATTATTTTATTTTTCCCAACTTTTTTCTTCATAACTGTGAATGTGAACTGCTTTGGGTACATCTCATAGGTTTTGGTATTTGTCCCATTATTGTAATTCTCTTAGATGAAAGTATTGATTGTTTCTATGGTTTGTTGTTTAATTCACTCATTCTTTAGAATTAGATTATTTAATTTCCAATTGGTTTTTAGTCTACCTTTACCTTGTCCTTTATTGAGAGTAATTTTTATTTCATTGTGATCTGAAAAGGAACATTTCATTTACTATTTCTGCCTTTCTACATTTGATTGCAAAGTTTTTATGTTTTAATATATGGTCAGGTTTGGTGTAGGTGCCATGTGCTGCTGAGAAAAAGATATATTCCTTTCTGTCCCTATTCAATTTTATACAGAGGTCTATAATATATTTTTTTAAAGATTCTATTAATCTCTCTAGTTTCTTTCTTACTTATTTTGTGATTAGATTTATTTAACTCTGAGAGGAGGAGGTTGAAGTCCCCCACTAATATAGTTTTGCTATCTATTTCTTTTTGTAACTGGCTTAGCTTCTCTAAGAATTTGGATGCTGTACCACTTGGTGCATATACATTTAGTATTGAAACCTCTTCATTGTCTATGGTACTCTTTAACAAAATGTAATTTCCCTCCTTATCTCTTTTAATTAGATTTATTTTTGTTTGCATAATTTCTGCTACAGCCTTTTACTCTTATTCTGATTGTATCTCTCTGTTTCAAATGTGTTTCTTATAAACAACATATAAGATTTTGGTTTTCAATTAACTTCCATTTCATGGGAGAGTTCATTCCTTCTATTTTCTTCCCTGTATATACTTCTGTTCTCTCTTTTCATCCTGTCCTTCCTTAGTAATGTTTTATTTCTTACTCACTCTTCCTCAATGGGCTTTCCCTTCTATCACTCCCCCTTATCCCTTTATCCTAATGTTTTGTCTTCTTTTCCATTCTAGTCCCTCTCTTTTCTTTCTCCTCTTCTTTATAGGGTAAGATAAATTTCTACATCCAACTGAGTGAATATGTGATTCCCTCTCCAGCCAAAACTTTTGAGATTAAACTTCAGATAATGCTCATCTTTCTCCCTTTTTTCTCTTTCTGAAGGTAATATTTGGATTCTTCTTTCAATGAATATTTTGCCCTTTAGTTAGTTCAAGTATACTGATAATCTCTTGGAAGAATGCCATCCAGGTTCTTTTTTTTTTTTTTTTTTTTTTTTTTTTGGCTGTGACCTTCAAGTAGATCAATATTTTTTAAATTGTCTCTGCTGGATCCATTTTCAAGGTCAGCTATTTTTCCAATGAGATATTTTACATTTTCTTCTGTTTTCATTTTTTGTTTTAGTTTGTTTGACTAATTCTTGATGTCTCATAGTTATTAGCTTCCATTTGCCCAGTTCTACTTTTTAATGTGTGATTTTCTTCAGTTAATTTTTGTATCTCTTTTTCCAGTTGATTAATTCTACTTTTCAAGGTGTGGTTTTCTTCAGTGGAATTTCCTTTTTTTTTTTTTTTTTTGCATTTGGCTAATGTATTTTTTAACAATTTGTTTTCTTCAGTCAATTTTTCCCCTTCTTTTTCAAAGCTGTTGATTCTCTCTTGTATATGTCTCATTTCTTTTCCCAATTTTTCTTCTACTTCTCTTATTTGCCTTTTAAAATCCTTTATAATCACTTCCAAAAAGCCTCTTTGGGCTTAAAACCAATTCATATCACTCTTTGAAATTTCCGCTGTAGGCATTTTGTCTTCTTCTGAGTTGGTGTTTTGTTCATTTCTGTCCCCATAGTAGTTTTCTATGGTTAAGGTTCTTTTCTGATCTTGCTCATTTTCTTTTTTCTTCTCCTCCTCCTATTTTGTGTTTTTTAAAGGTAGAATTCTGCCCCAGGACACAGGGGGGTCCCATCCCAAGTTTCTTGTCTTGCTCTGAGTCTTGACTTTGGACACAGGGGCCCCTTATGTTTGGTGTCTTGTTGACAGCAGGGGGCTGGCAATTTGTCTTCTGTTGGGACTGAAAGTTGCCCCACTGGTCTGCTCCACTACTAAACCAGGATCAAGGGTCTCAGTTGCTAATCTGCTATGATTAAGACCTTCTCACTGGCTTTCCTAGACTCTGCTTAATGTGGGCTAAACAACCTCTTTCACCCTAATGAGACTGACCTTTCTTGAAGTCCTTCCAATCTATCTTGAGCTTAGTTTCATTCCATCAGACTCTTTTAGTGGCTTGGTTTTATGTGGTTTTCAAGGGAAACTAGAAAAGCTTGATCCTGGCTTCATTCTGCCATTTTTAAATCTTCTGCCCAATTTAAAATCTTAAAAACTGGTACCCTAAGGGTCATTAAGAAGCCAACTGACTTGGTGAAAATTATGAAGCTAATATATGTAGGAGCTAAAACTTAAACTGAAGTATGAATCTTCTATCCACTATGTCATTGCTCCCTTTCGCAGAAATTGAAATGATTTTCAATAGTTGTGGTATTTCCTAGCATTTGAGGAAAGTGGTTCTGCTCATTCTGGGATAATAATCCAGCATCATTTTACCAGAGAAACATGGCCCATGAGAGTTTTGGGGAGGAGTTCATTTGGAAGTGAATTAGTCCTTTAATAAATCAAATCCATAAAGTGAATTCTTTATGGATTGGATTTATGTTGATCAACTTACTGGTGTTTCTTGTAAATTTTGACTGATGTCTCAAATATTATATTTAAAGTCTTTTTGCCATACAGATGTTTAAGGGTGCATTTTAAATTATAACCTTGCATCTAATTTAATTGTCCTGTCTCGAATCAATCTGATTTTCCATCTTTCTTCAGTTTAGAATCGCTTGTGGAATCCTGGATTCCTTCCCAAATTTCACTCCAGCCTTCCATTTCTGACTGCTTTTCCAAGGTGCTCGCCAAAGTGTCTGGATATGCTTGTGGCATGGCGTGACTTCTACATGAGCCTGAACTAAGTCTCTAAGTGGTGGCCTAGCTTTCCCTGCTACTCATACTATGGGGACAATGAATGATTTGAATAATAACAATTTGGCTTCCAGTTTGCAAATCCAGGGAAATCCAAATTCTAACTCCCTAGGCTAAAATCATAAATAAAACTAACGTGAACTGTCATACCAATGATTTGTGACAATTTATTTGTTTTACTGAAGAAAACCTCCAATTGTAAATGACCACTGAGAGAAGCCTTTGTTAATGGTCCTTAAATGCAATTCTATGAAAAGCTTGGAAAATTACATTCATGTATGTATGTTAGTACATCCAATATAAATATATATTTCTCCTAGGTGAATGCAATGTTCAATTTGGAAAAATTAGTCCACTGACAAGCATAGGTAGAGTATCTTCTATGTGCCAGGCACATAATGGGAATATTAAGAAAGGCAAAATATCTTTCTTTCAAGACGCTTACAATCTAATAGGAGAGAAAGCATGCAAATAGATATGTACAATGTTAAAATAGTCTAATTATCCATATTATCTGACAATTAAGTTAAGGAGGTATATAAAATTATACATCTTATTATAAAAGGTATAACTCTGATACTTTTTACAATTCCTAGTTTAGCATTTGACTTTCTTGTTTTTAATCAGATTAGATAAAAGTTTATCAATTTCATTAGACTTTAAAGAACTAGCTTCTAATTTTATTTATAATTTCCATGGGGTTTTTGTTTCCAATTTATCCATTTTTCTTCTGATTTTTAATATCTCCTCATTTATTCTTAAATTAGTTTGTTTCTTGGATTTCCTGTCATATGGAAAATTATTTTCCTTTATATACTCCAGCCAAATTGGCTCTGTTAAACTGGACAGTCCATATCTCATCTTTTTGTCTTTGTACAGACTTTATGACCCTAATGTACTCTCTTCTTCCTTCCTTCTGCCTCAAGGCTGAGCTCAGGTGCTGCCTCTTACACAAACGTTTTCCTGATCCCATCCAACTGTTATTCACATACACAGACACATGAAAGAAATGATTTGTTTATGTTTTATATTTGTCCATACAAATTTCTATATGTAAATACTATTTAGCCTGATAAATTGTGAGTTCTTTGAAAACAGGGGCTATTTAATTGTTACCTCTGTGTCATAAATGAGAATTTACTGATTAATATGTAAAGCATTGCAAGATGTTAATCCTTCTAAAATTTTCCAATATTGCAAACATGTTCATGTTTATTTTTCTCAAAGATTTTTTTCCTGTTAAATTTTAAAATTTAATGCTTAAAATGCCTGTTAAATTTTTAAAATTTAAAATAAGTAGTCCTTTAGGAGAAAAATTTTTATTTTATTATTGTTTTCATATGTGATGCAATTGGGGTTAAGTAACCTGCCCAGCTAGGAAATGTTAAGGTCTTCCTGACTTTAGGGCCACTGCTTTCTCTACTGTGCATCAAGCTATTCCAGGAGGAAATTTAAAAAAAAACAAAACATGTTACCACTCTTTAAAAAAAATTTAATAACAAAAAATTTAGTAATAGCTTTTCAAATTTCAAAATATGTACAAAGACAGTTTTCAGCATTCACCCTTGGAAAACTTTGTGTTCCAATTTTTTCTCCCTCTCTTCTCCCTCATTCCCTCCTCTAGACATCAAGTAATCTAATATAGGTTACAAATGTGTAATTCTTCTAAACATATCTCCACATTTATCATGTTACACAAAGAAAATCAGACCAAAAAGGAGAAAAAGAGAGAAAGCAAGCAAACAACCACAGAAAAGGTGAAAAATACTATACTTCCTTTAGCATCAGTTTATGTAGATCTCTCCAGGCCTTTCTGAAATCATCTTACTGATTGTGTCTTACAGAAACATCTTGTTTCTATAAGTAGAACAATAACAAGAAAAATCTTGTTCTTTTAGAACAATAATGCTACGTTCATTACATTCATATACCAAAACTTATTCAGCCATTTCCCAACTGATGGGCATCCACTCAAAATCTTCACTACTCTTACATTAGTTTTCTTTCTTTTTTTTTTTATTATATCTAAATTTTTATTTTATTTTTTTATTATAACTTTTTATTGACAGAGCCCATGCCTGGGTAATTTTTTTTACTACATTATCCCTTGCACTCACTTCTGTTCCCACTTTTCCCCCTCCCTCCTTTCACCCCCTCCCCCAGATGGCAAGCAGTCCTATACAAATTAAATATTACATTAGTTTTCAAGTTAGATCAACAAGCATTTAGTAAACACCTATTATGTGCCTGGCATTGTCCTGAGCCCTGGAGTTTACAAAAAAAAAAGAAAAAAAAAAACAAAAACAAACAAACAAACAAAAAATCAGACAGCTATTCAGGAATTCACAACCTCTTGGGGGAGAAGCCATTCATACAATTATGTAGCAACATATGATACATATGTGATAAAGTAGGGAAAAGCACTATCCTGAAAGGGGATTATAAAAGACTTTTTATAGAAGATAGGATTTTAGTTGGGACTTGAAGGAAGCCAAGAAAACCAGGAGATGGAGTTGAAGAAGGAGAGAATTCAAAGCTTGGAAGACTATTTTCTCTAGCAGTAACTAACCTTAATCCTGTTGGAGTTGAATGCCAGGCAAACTTGCTCAAAGCAAGTTTGATTTATTTTGAAAAGGCTATCTGGTGTCTCAGCCCTTTGAACTGTTTTCTGGGCAATAAGATGGCTCACAGGACAGTGCTGGACTTAAAGAACAGCTGAGTTTGAATAATATCTCAGAGACTCTGTGACCCAAAGCAAATTATTTAACCTCTGCCGCAGTTTCCTTATCTGGAAAATGAGGATAATGAAACTTTTTTTTCAGAGTTGTTGTAAGGATCAAATGAGATGATATTTTAAAGCATTTTGCAAACTTTAAATTGCCCTAAAATGTTAGCTCTTATTATTACTGTAAATATCATCTTCCAATGTGGGACACCTCCAAATCCTCCCAGGAGACTTTAGGGCCTCTTGAAGCTCAATAGTGATCTGGAAAGCCTTCCCCTTTACCCCCACTTGAGTTTTTCTTGATGTCTCTGACTTCTATATTCTCCATCCCTTTCTTTCTGTCTTTGTTTGATCTAAACAGCTTCCTTAACTGGCTGTGGTCGGATTAACCTCTAGGTCAAGTTTGGTCCCTGTTTTGTCTTAGAACTTAGTCCTAGTTCTTCCACTAGGTCTCTTTGACTCCTGTTGACCAAATGACTCCAAGATAAACCCATGTCCCTGAGCCTATCTTCCTTTGCTCACTGTAAATGGGGACTACTGTCTAAGGCCTTCTTCCTCTTACAAAGTCTAAGCTTTCTTCTGGATTTTCAATTAAGGTTCATAGGATTAGAGATTTAGAGCTTCAAGAGACCATATGTGCCATCAAATACAGTCCATTCGTTTTTCAGATTAGGAAGCCAAGGCTTCTGGCACCTGCCTTATCCCCTCCTTTAATATACTCAGTAAATTAGCTCCCATCCCCCAAAACTATAGATTAAAAAAACTCATTCAAATTCATTTATAAACTAAATATCTAAGATGACATTTGAACTCAGATCTTCCTGAATCCAAGCTCTGCGCTATCCCAGACAACTAAATGATATAATAGATGGAGTGATAGACAATTTAAATCCTGCCTCAATCACTCACTAACTGGATACTGAATCCAAATTGACAAGTAGCATCTCTCAAGCTCAGTTTATTCATCTGTAAAATGGGCATAATAATAACTATCTCATAGAGTCATTTTGAAGATCAAATTAGATAATATGCACAAAGCACTTTGCAAACTTTAAAGTACTAAAGACTATTATTATTATTATTATTCACTGTGCTGTCCAACCATTTGCGAGTCCACTCATAAAGTTATCTTATTTGTTGAGTTCAGTTGAAAAACATTTTTTGGATTCACGAATTTTTTCAGATACTCCTTAGTGATTCATTCTTTAATGGGACCTACCAATTGTTCCCACTCCCAGAAGAATCATTCTTTCTAGAATACATTTGAAAGAAAACATACTCCACAATACACAAATATTTAGTCAGTTCAGTTCCTACAGAGTATGGGCAAGTTGGTCAGTCCAATTTCCCTGACAGTGAGGATAATGTGTTCTGGTTTCTAATGTACAAGCCAGTTATATAAATAAAATAAGGGAAGACTGAAGTAGGTAAATTTTTTTAGTTGGATTCCATGATGGGTATAGGAACTCAATAAAGTGTTACAGATCCAGACATGGTGATGAATTTGAAAGTTGAATGATACTCTTGTTTTGTTTTGTTTTTTCTTTTTAATATTGAAAACTTGGACCATTTTTCATGAGTCGATGTTTTTCTGGCCAAAAAGACCAAAATTTAAAAGTTATTGATTCCAGGTGATTTTCCCCTTAACCTCTTTCAAATTAAGGTGTCACTGCTGCTGACTACCAGATGCAATAAGCAGACAGACAGTGTGTGTGTGTGTGTGTGTGTGTGTGTGTGTGTGTGTAAGCCTCCTTTGCTTACTATAGTATCGAAGAAAGCATAAAGAAGGCTTTAAGAACAGGCTTCCATGTCAAGATTTGGGAGCAAATCATTCCCCATTTCTCTAAACTAATACTTAAGGACATTAAATATTATAAAACAAAAGGTCAGAAAAATTGCAAAGGCGCAAATAGAAGAAACCCTGAGGAAAAGCAAAATCTGTGAAACCACAGTTATCAAACCACCCTGAATAATAATCAGCCATATACTAAACATGTCAACATGTCTAGATGTCTAACAACCTGCTCTGTCCAGAGACTGTGTAGTCTTTAAACCAGTCAGCTAGATGGCATCCAGGGAACTGTCATCACTTTGTGGCTCCATGCAAAGTATGGGATGTACATAATAGTTCATTTCAGTATTCAGACCTCAGCTGTAAGCCATTTTCCAACTATAACACATGGTGAATTAACTAAGCTTCCCAGGTCATCTGAGAGGTTATTGCTTTATCAGTTCAGTTCTCATAATTATTTACACCTTCATATAAGAAAATACTGAGTTTAAGCCTTTCAATTTCTAGGGGATTGTACCTTTGGGCACATCTGTCCTTTTCTTTCCCATTTTCCAAACACCTAATGTCTTCTTTTTTGCTTCTATAAGTCACACAACACCCCATTCTCATCTTGAGCTAATACTATGGGGGATAAAAAAAAAAAAACAGATCAAAAGACTTGAGTTCAAATTTTATCTCAATCTACTTGGACAAGCTCTGGGCCTCTGGCCTGGGCCTCAGTTTTCTCATTTCTGAAATGAGATTGTTTGATCATATGGCCTCTAAGGTTTCCAGCTCCAAATCGATGTCCCTTTGATTACTGGTAGCAGTACCAGTCCTTTTACAATGAAACTCACTTTAAATTTAAAGAAGGAATCCATTTGTTAATGCCAGAATAACTTTGCTGTCATAGAACATAACCATTTCATTCTGCCTGAGAATAGGTTTATCTACAAAGTCACTAGAAAATTCCTGTTATTAAGCCAAAATTAACTGGTGTTTGGTACATAGCAAGTACCTGATAAGAGTTTGTTGATTGATTGGTTATCTCTTTCAGTTCTAAATCTATTATATAATTTGAAATCCTGTTTAAAGCTGCAGGTATAAGGATAATCACTACTGATTCTTTATCCTTAACAAACATCAAATCACTAACTTGTATTTTGGGGAGTAAGTTTGAAATGAGAGAATTGCTTGTAGCTTTCCAAGTTGTTTACATATTTTTCTACTAATATTTCTTCCTTCACTTTACTTGGGAAGGAAGTTAGACAGGTTAATAGTGGTTTCCAGGATTTCCCTGTTCTTCTTTGTTTAAAGGATGCCTGTATTTATTTTTCTTTATGCTTCTGGCACCTGCCTTATCCTCTCCTATAAGATAGGCAGTAAATTAGCTTCCATCCCCAAAGCTATAGATTATAAAGTGGCTAGGTTTTATGGTTTGCCTACAATCCCCCTCACATTTATTATCCATTTCCCCCCATGTTTCAAAATAGACTAACAAGCATTTTTATCTTTAATTTGGAGTTGCTTTTATATTTTATTTTTTCAACTTCATATCTCTGGAATACCTCGTAATTGCAATTTACAAGGATGGTTTCTTCAATGCTATTTCTCTTTCTTGGCTATGTTTTAATTTCTTACTCAATTGTGTTCTATAAGCCATCACTTGAAATACTCTTCACTTCTAAGTGAGAAGATTTCTCCCAGTTTATCTCGGTCTCGCTGAGATACATGTAAACAATTTTTCTCATTCCTTTTAACCTCAGGGGCTGACAGAGCCCTCTTTCTTTTTCTGGGCTGCTCTTTCTCTTTTCCTCCCTCAAGCTTGATTGTACTCTAGCCTCTGCTTAGTTCATTCCCAATACCCTTTCTATTTCTGAGTTCCTTTTTCACTTTTCAATATGAAATATTATTAAACAACATGTCAGTAATAAAGGTAATGCTTAAAGTGGACCAGGGCCCTCTTTAATAGGTGTTTAATTAGGGGAGAAAGGTAACACCCACATTGGGCGGAAACTTGGAAGTTTTGTATTCTCCGAGGAAAGAGAGGGCAGGAAAATGCACTTATATAAATGTTATATTTTAGAGCTGGCTGATTCTAGCTACAACAAATAACAGCAAGCAGATCACTGTTAACCCGATCTACCTGGAAAATCAATGTTGGACTTCACTGAAATGACTCAGTGTTCACGTCTTCCTTGTTGCGTGGTAAAGGGTGGGAATGGAGTAAAAGGAGGGGAAGCGAGCTGACTCTGTTGGTTTTCCCTTTGGCCAAGCTTGATGTGAAATTCCACTTGGCAAAGTCGCTAAAATTTGGATTGAGCAGCATACACAATGATACATGGTGTATACAGGAAGCAACATTCAACAGAATACCTTTGGCTACCACCCATGCTTAAACACAAAAAAGGAAATGGGCTATTATCCCGCTCTCTACTCGCTGAACTTTGGCTACCACTACTGTGAGGACAATATTTATCCTCCCTCCCCCATCCCTTCATTCAACTACTGTATTGTTTTCGAGTTGAAGCTAGAAGCAACAGGAACAAAACCCAATCAAAACAAAAACCTTACCTACCACAGTTAGTTCATGAGCTGAGAACAAGACAAAGTTGCTTCTCTGATTCTGTGAATTTATAATAGGAGTGATAAGAGAGCAAGATAAGAAACCAAACTCCCAATGTTTAATATTTTGGGGGCACTGCTGCAAGTAAAATCAAGGAATTATGAAGCTAGAAGGAACCACAGAGACTGTCTGGTTCAAGTTAATAAAAGTTTATTAAGCATCTACTATGGGCCAGGTACCACATTAAGCATTAGGGATATAAGGAGAGGCAAAAAACACAAACAAAAACCAGGCTTCAGGAGGCTCATAATCTAATGGGAAAGACAACATACAAAGAATTGTACAAACGAGTTATATACAGGATAAATAGGAGGTCATCTCGGAGGGCAATCCGCATTAACAGGGACAAGGAAAGGCTTCTTACAGAATGTGAGAGTTTAGCTGAGACTTTAAAAAAAAAAAAAAAAAAAACAAACCAGGGAACACGGAGGCACAGATAAAGAGAGAGAGCTTCCCAGATATTAGGGGATGGCTAATGAAAATGCAAAGTTGGGAGAGGGAGGATTTTATAAAAGGAACTTCAAGAAGGCTGGATTATGGCCCTGGATTATGGAATAAGTGAAAGGCTGCAAATTTTAAGATTTTCTGAAACTAAAATATAATTCCAGAAGCAGTAAATATACTTTTCTCTCGGTTATATTGCTTTATATGTATTGGACTACAATAGATAAAAGCTTATGATTTGAATCAGATGTGTGTTCAAGTCCTGGGTTCCTTCTTTAAAAGCTATTTGATTCTAGGCAATTCACTCTCTCTCCCTGAGCCTGTTTCTCCATCTTTAAAATACGGATAATAATGTTTACATTATTGTCATTTATTGACATAAAATTGTCATTATGGGGTTTCAATTAGATAATAAGGACAAAATGTTTGCGAATTATAAAACACTACATAAACTGAAATTATTTATTAATAATTTCATATTGTTGTTTGTCCTTTGTTCTTGAAGAGGACCATGACATCAGGGAGGGGATGCCATGACATGCAAGTGAATTAGATTGAAATGAGGAGAACTGTGCAAGGTCACCTGCCTCACTTTCTCCTCCAGAGTCATCTGAGTTCGGTGTCCAGATATGGTTGAGGACCACTGGAGACGGCTGTGGATGAAATGAGAAACCTTGGCCTTTTTAAGCTAAAATCTCCGACTGAGGCTGCACCGATTAAGGCTAAGTAAAGATGTCTATAAACAGAGTTTTAAAAAAAACTCTTTTCAGCTTTAATAATGCACTTTTTCCTTTTGGGATTATTCATGCCTCTCATTTTCTCTTATCCCATTAGCAAAAATAAAAATTTGATTATATGTATATATTTGTGCCTCTAATCTATTATTATAATTTATGTGTATATTTATATATTTGCAGTTGTAGTTCTACAAAAATAAAAACCTTATAGTAGCACCAGAATTGCCACAGGTAGGGACTTTTAATTTTTTTAACATATAATAATAGCTAACATTTATATAATATTTTCAGAGTTGTAATACATGTTACACATAATAATTCACTGGATCCTCACAAATCCTCACCTTTGAGGAAGATGTTGTCATGATCCTCATATTACTGATGGAGAGATAGAAACACATAATAGTTAGGTCACTTGCCCAGGGTCATATAGATAGGATAGTCTTTGAGGTGGGATTCAAATTCAGATTCCTGACTCTAAGACCATCTCTGCATTCATGACCTCCAAGCTGCTTCTCAAAAGTCAGTTTACTAAGGAGAGTAAAAAACAAAAACAAAAACCCAAACCAAAAAAATCCTAAAAATATCCTAATAGATTAGGCTACAGATGATAGCATTGAGGGGAACCTGGACACATGACAGTCTACTCTCTGAATCCTTAATGAAATAACTGCTAGTTTCCTATTTGAAGCACAAATTCTCTGAAGGTAAGAATTATCTAAAAATGTAGAAATACCTAATGACATTTCAAGCCTAATTATAAATTTAGTACTATTTTAATGATAGCATTCTTTATCACTAATTTGGTATCAATACAATTATTATTTAATTTACAAAAAGAAATACTAGTCCAATGAGGTAGAACCACTTTCTAACTTTCTATATGTCAAATAGAAAAAAATCAGTAACACGATCTACACATATCTATATCTAGTCAAATCACTTTTTAAGAATAGAACAGGATCAAAGGGGATGCTTTGCACAACTATGGCTGGGAGGAAATTCATAGCTAAATAAGGAATAGAGAAGATCATTTGATAAAATGGACAATTACATTGACATAAAATTGAATATTTCTCACATGGCCAAAATCTATAGAGTTTTAATTAGAAGCAAAACAGTTAATTGAGAAACATCTTTTGCATACATCTCTGATAAAATTCTAATAGTATATATATGTATATATATATATATATATATATCCACACACACAAGAAAATTGATAAAAATGTATAAGAATGAGAATCATTTGCCAATAAGTAAGTACTTAAGAAGATATGAACACTATTTTTAATCGAAGCTTTTTATTTTCAAAACATATGCAAGGTAATTTTTCAACATTGACCCTTGCAAAACCTTGTGAACATTATTTTTACAAACAAAACATGCAAGTTCTCAATAACTATATCAAAGAACACTCCATTTCACTAATATTGAAGGGTTTGCAAAGCAAACAACTGAAATTCACCTCATGCCAAATGTATTGGCAAATGTGATAAAAAGGGTAAATGTTAAACGGGCAGCTAGAAGATAGGTACCCTAATGAACTCTTGGTGAAACTCGAAATTAGTTCATCCATTTTGGAAGACAATTTGAAATCTTACTCCAAAAGTTACTATACTCTATATATTTTTTTAACCAAATAATACATCTATTAACCACAAACAAATTACTTAAATTACCTAAAGGGTAATTCACAACTAAAAAAAATTCTTTATATACAAAATATTTTATATTATTAAATTATTATTTATTATATATTATTATAATAATATTAAATTATTATTATTATATATTCTATATTGTATATATTATAATAGCAAAACACTAGACCCAAAATAAAAAAAATTAGGGATTTATTTAGAATCTTCTATGTGTCAGGCACTATAATAAATGCTTTTTATAAATGTTTCATCTGATTCTAACAAGAAACCTCTGAAGTAAGTGCTGTAATTACTACTAGTTATCAATTGAACCAAACAGAAGTGACTTGTTCGGTGACACAACTAATGAATGTTTGAGGCTGGATTTGAACTCATGTATTCCTGATTCCAGCTCTCTGCATGACTTTAAAAAAAATCACTGTGCTATCAACAACTTCGGAAGTAAACTGCCTCATATTGGGGAATGACTCAATAAACTGTGCTAAGTGAATATTTGCATATTATTGTAATGAAAAATTATAAATATGAATTTTTCTAAAACATGGAAATAAGTCTATAACTTGATGCAGAACTGAGTAAGCAGAATGAGAACAATTTATACCACAAAAACATGTAAAGGAAAACAACATATAAAGCCTTTAGATGAATACAGGAACTTATGAAACTGGAGGTTGGCTGATCATGATGAAGTATGCATTCTGTGTCTTAGCAGATAAGTATTATAAATGATTGAATTGAATGAGGAATACATTTTAAGATGTGATCAATGTAATAATTTGCTTTGTTTCACTAAATTTACTTTTTAAAAGGGAGTTTCCCATTAATTAATAGGAGTCAGTGGGAAGTAAAAGACATTAAAAAGAAAAATGTATCAATGAGACATTAACAAAATTCAATCCAGACTCAGTTTGAGGGCTCAGAATTCAGTCACAGAAATATTTCATCCTCCATTGTCATGTACCCTGCTCGAAACTGAGCTAAATAATAGCTATATGGAACATGTGTATTTACCCAATGAAGTTAGGGCCAGTAATATGGATGAATCAGGACAAAACTGGTAAAAAAATATATATATACATATATTACACATGTATGTGTGTATGTAATTTTTGTCCCAAGAACAAATCTGTATAGCCAAAGGAAAATGGAAAACTGGCAATAATCTGTTGAGCTGATGTGTAAATTGCCAAATGCTTTTCCCTCCAGAACCCAGTGTGAATTTGTTTACTCCCAAGTTATATAGTATACTCAGTTCACTGGATTATTGCTAATCTTCCATATCACTTTGGCCTGATTTAATCTTTCCTTAAATATACAGATTGTTTCTCTGTATAATCCTGAAAACGATGGCTAATGATTCAACATTCTGTGTCCATCTGATGCATGGGTGTGGTTGAGGACCCCAAGTTTATCTAAGAAGCTAAAGGAGGTAGCTAAAATAAATATATTTTCAAGAGAGAGAGTATATGATCTCACTAATGCCCTGTCTGACTTTCCTTTCTAAATAAAACAAGTTATAAATATACAAATCTGTGTGGGGCTATTGCTCACTCAATGCTTAGTAGAAATCGTGAGTATGAAATTCTAAAAATAGAACAAGATTCTATTTATGTAGATTCAATTTAAAATGGACGGTTAGAAAAAAAATTGACTTCTGAAAATAACCTTTAGACACCCTTATTTTTGCCTAAGATTTGCAGATGAGAAAAACTTATTTCTTAATGATATGTCGGCTATGTGTAAATTAAATGAGTCATCTATAGGTTGACACATAAGGCCACTTGCCTTTTATTTTTCTGAATAATTTTTCTTCAGAGAAATATGGTTTACTCACAGGCAGAAATTATTTTGGCTGTCTCAAGCAGGTTTTCTGCTAAACCCAGTGTTAGATTTTAGTTTCCATAAAATGCTATATCATTATGTTTTACCACTTTGAATGACTATCTAGGTCACAGAATGTGAACCACATTCTTCATAGCCATATGGTAGGTAGTGATTGATATTTTATTGACAGTCTTGTTGAGGATTCTGGTTAGTTTTAAGGCTACAAAAAAATAAAGAAAAAAAAAACCTAAATCATAAATTTACATATGTGGAGAGCATCAGGGTAGCTTCATTGGCAATATCCACATACATATATATGACATTTGGTGAATTTTTATTAATTGACTCTAATAAACATTGGTGCTATACTTTTCCTTTAAACTTTGACTTTTAGTAGATGAAATGATTCTTTGGAAACATTATGCTAAAGGTTATCATAGATCAGTACATGACTTTAAAAAATAAACATATTTAGGAATATAGGAAAATCTATAAAAATGGAATTGAATGGGCAGAAAAGGATTGTAACTATATATATATATATATATACACACATACACACACACACACACACACACACATATACACATACACACATATATATTATATGTTAAGTGGAATAGGAAGAAGAGACCATAAACTTGCAGTATACATTGTAATCATTCTTAATGTTTCCATTTAGATGCACTCATGTGGGGTATGTACATGTACTTTTCACATGTCATATAGTACCTATTTCATTAGGATACAGATATGGCTCAAGAGCAAACATCTTTCTCCTTTACATTGAATACATTCACCAAAAAAGCTAAAAAGGATCTAAGGACAGTTTCTTTCATTAGAACAATATTGTCACACTACCTCATTCAATCAATCAGTAAATTGTCTATTTTGTGAATTGAGGGAGTCCAAAAAAAGGAAAAAGCTGGTCCCTTCCCTAAAGGGACTTAGATTCTAATGGAGGAGGCAACATGCAAACAAATACATACAAAACAAGCTATATATTATAGGAAATAATTAAAAGAGGAAAAGAACTGGAATTAAGAGGAGTTAGGGAAGGTTTCCTGTAAAAAGTGGCGTTTTAATTGGGACTCAAAAGAAAGCCAAGGAGGTCAACTGTCAGAGTGGAGGAGGAAAAATATTCCAGATATTGGGGCAGCCAGAGAGAATGTCTGGGGGTAAGAAAGAATGAGGGTTTTTTATTTATAGAATGGCCAGGAGGTCAATGGCACTGGATCAAAGATTTTGTTTGGGGCAGTAACATGGAAGAAGACTGGAAAGGTCAGAGAAGAGTAGGTTATAAAGAGCTTTGGTGACCAAATTATATATATAAAATATAAGTATATATAGTGAATTTGCTATTAGAGGCAATAGGGAGCTGCTGGAGCTTATTGAGTAAAAGAATGACATGAGGGGCAGCTTGGTAGCGCAGTGGATAGAGCAGCAGTCCTGAAGTCAAGAGGACCTGAATTCAAATCTGGTCTCAGACACTGAACACTTCCTAGCTGTGTGACCCAGGGCAAGTCACTTAACCCCAATTGCCTCAGCAAAAAAAAAAAAACAAAAAAGAGGGTGACATGATCAGATCTGTGTATTAGGAAAAGTCACTCAAGTGGCTGAATGATGGATGAAATGAATTGGAGTGGGAAGAGACTTGAGGCAGATCCATCAGGAGATTATTTTAATAATAGAGGTATGATATAAAAAGGGCCTCATGAGGGTAGTGACAGAATTTATGTTTAGCCCATGCTACCATCTCTTTTGAAGTATTCTTTGCCCTTTCAGAGTATACATATCTCTGGATATTATCTACAGGGAATAAAAAGTATAACTTAAACTCCCCAAGATCCTATAATTTACATCTTAGTCTAGGGAAAATCCTGTATCCCAGAATAGATGCATTAAACAAGAGATTCTAAGAAATTGATATCCTTCTTTCATAGTTAAACTTTTTTTTAAACTTCTTTTCACAGAATTCTTTTACTTAGCCTTGAACACACCCTAACTAAAAATGTTCTTAATTAAGACACATTGCCTTTTGGCATCCATTCTGTGGTATGCCTCTCTTAAACATTTTCTTGTCTTCCATTTTGATTGTCAACTGATTTCCATGAGTTGCAAAGTGGTATAAATAGAAAAGTTTATTTGAATTATATATATATATATATATATATATATATATATATATATATATAAACGGAAAAACAAAACTTTTTTTGGTAAGCATGTATTCTTGGTTAGTGATTAAGCATATGACTTCTCATTAAGAATTATATAACATTTTCTTATTTTCAGATTTCCTGCATTTTCCCTTTTTAATATGAAATATATCATTATACATTTCCTGAGATGTGTATGGTCCTAAGAATAAAACTGTGGCTTTTTTAAGTCTAATTAATGGGGTTCACTTTTAGGCCAAGTCTTTAATGGGAGCCTGGAATTGTTTCAAGCCAAGTTTTGAAGGTTTGTTGCATACCAGGTTGCCTGTCTGTGCACATTTCAAACTGAGTCTCTTTCTGCATCCCCTTTCTGCTCTCAGTAATCTAGTAAAAAAAAAAAAAAAAGACATTCTCCTTGTTCTGCATACATGATATTTCATTTCCTGTCTCTGTGCTTTTGCGCTGTCCATAGCACACATGTGAAATTCACTGCTTTCTTACCTCTGACTTATAGAATTTCACTCAAGCACCATCTTTTCATGAATCTTTTGCTGATCTCTTTCAGTTGTTAATGCCTTCCCTCCAGAATGACCATGTATTTCACTAATTTGCATATATTTATATGTATTTATGTTTATGTATGTATACATAAATTATATATATAAATGTAGGTATACATAAATATATTTATTTTCTCCCACATTAGAATGTAATCTCTTTGCAAGTAGGGATTATTTCATTCTTTATTCTTATATTTATAGCATATAGTCAGTGGAAAATAAATATTTGCTGATTGATTTCATCTTTTGAAATATATGTTTGGGAGTTGCTCTCTTTACTGTAGAGGAATATTTCTATTGATTTCTAATTAGACATGAAAACTTGCTCAGTTTTACCTGGACCTTCATAACTAATCATAAAGCATACATGATAAATTTCAGGGCACCAATTTTAACAGTTACTCAGATGCTTCTTCTGGATAATTTTTAACTGCAGGATTAATTTGGCAACTGCTTCAAATGATCAATATGAGCTTTGCCTGTGATTAAATTCACTGAATTTTTATCTTGCTAATAAAAAATCTAATAATTTAATCTGCTTTTAGTTATAATTATAAGGATCACTACAACCTGTCAAAGGGATCTGAAGATGTTTCTTTATTGTTTGAGGTAGTTCACAGTAACTAGGGCATTTCCTTTCTGTGTCTGAAATAAAGGTATGGCCATAGAATATCTCCAAAAGTCTCCTTTCTTGGAACATATCCAATGGAGATAGAATCATACACCACTTTATTTAGTCAAGGCAAAATGAACTACTTCATAGTGCCAAACAAAAGGACTACCTTTGTTATTGCCAAAATTGTTTAAAAACTTTGATAGAGTCGTTTCCTTTGTGTGACACAACAAAAGTATAATGAATGAATGAAAAAATTTATGAATAGTGTAATATGCAGAATCAAGAAAAAGTTTATTTCAAATTATTTAAAAATATTTTTCCTTTCCCCACTTTAAAATAATTATTGTATCTTCAAGTATCTCAATTTAATATGAGAATTCAGCATTGTGGAGTTTTGCTTCTAAAATTATTGACTGGGATTCAAAGACAGTCTATGCGGAAGGGAAGGTGGAATAGATTATACTGGATTATAGAGCTGGACTCCTATCTGTTATGGGCACTATCCAAGGGATCTTGACATCTCCCAAAGCTTTCAAACACATTGTGAATTAGAAAGGAGTGGTGTTTCCAAATGGAGTGGTACAGAAAGCTGTTGTCAAGATTTCAATGCTGATTTTGCTTGAAATTTTGGAAGGCAAATTCAATATTTCAGTAGTGTAAGAAAATTTTGAACATTTATATAATAGTATGACTTTAATTCTTTCTACTTCTGAATAACTACTGGTATATTTCAGAGTCATTTTACATATTTCATAAATTGTAAATCCTTTGAGGGCAAGGATTATCTCACATTTGTATTTTTATTCTTCACATTTAGTACAGTGCTTGTAATATGCTAAATGCATAATTAAAGATAGAAATAGAATTGTTAATAATCTTTTCCTAAATGGGTTAAAGTCTATATGATGGTCTATACTCCTCTTTTCCCCTCCCTTTGTGAACTTTCCTTTTAACCAGTGGACAAAAGATAACTCCAGAAATGACAGATCTGGGGTTTGAGGTACCTGGCATACCAATATGATGTGATATCCTTTATTAAAAATGTTTGAATTTATTCTGTTTTATAAATGTATTACATTTGGAAAAGATAATAGTTTGTGGACAATCTGTCCTTAGTTTTGGGGATTTAGAGTTGTTAAAGATTGTAGAAAGAATCTCAAATTTGTTGAGATTTCTGGGCAAAAGCATTTTTCCAATAATTTACCTCTCTTGTTTTCTTGTTCATCAATCTCCCACAGTACTTTTATAATAAGAATGAAGAAAAGTTATGATGCTGCATTTGATTTTAAGTCTCCTGAAAATTCAGGAGGTTCTTAACCTGATATATTTTTTTCCATGAAATTTAAGTGAGGAAATATATTTGCTACCACATCATTGTTTAATGCAATGCTTCTGTGGATGGGCTTAAATTCTGTGGGTGGGCTTAAATTCTGTATGTGACTATTTCTATTGAACCAAAGATCTGAAATGTTCAATTAGCAGTGATAGAATTTGGGACTGTGCACCAAAATATAAAGGGGAAATAAAACTGAATATGTTATAAATAAAAATTCATTTTGATATTTTGGACTATGAAAGTTTTATCTAAAAGAAAAAAAAAGACTGTTATAGATTGATATAACATACTTTTTTTTGGTACTATTGGAAAAAGTTTGCTACAGATAAAAGAATTAGATAACCAAGAGATATCCTGATATAACTTTAACCATGGAATAAGACAAAATGGACTTCGTTCTCTGATCTCAAGTGGACTACAAGACTTTGAACATCAATAACAGCTCACTATTATCTCATAATATAATAATAATATAATAATTTCATAATATATTAAAGAATTGGCATTTTGTTTTTATTCTTTTGACATTTTAAAATAAATATTATGATTAATCAAAAATCTTTTATTTTGGAGGTCACAAGGGAAACGTTCCATCCTCACTTCTTAACCTCTAATAAAAATATAGAAAATGAATGGTGAACTACAAAAGATATTTATTTCTGTGGTATTAAGTCAATCTTAAAGCCTCTAAATATATTTGGTAAATTTTAGTTTGAGCAGGGAGATCCTTCTGAATTATTTATTGAATAGCACTTTGTACTAAAAAGATTGACATAATTTGAAAGATAATAGATTCTTAAGTTTGACAAAATCCCAGTCTTTCCTTATTTATCCTCTTTCAGATCCTTCATTTATTTCATTTTCATAAGTTACCTTTGTCTTAACATTTTAAAGCTGCTCACTCTTTTCAATAGCCAATTAATTGTGTTTCAGGGCTTGATCAACCAAATTGATACATTTTAGGCTTCCCTTCCTATGGTAGTTTACATTAATCATTTTTTTTAATGGTGCTGTTATTGTGGTGGTTAAGGTACAATTTTTTGGTGACTCCATTGAGATTTTCTTGGCAAAGATAGTGGAGTAGTTTGCCATTTCCCTCTCTAGCTTATTTAATAGATGAGGAAACTGAGGTAAAAAAAAGAGTTAAATGACTTGCCTAAAGTTACACAGTAAGTATCTGAGGTCAGATTTGAACTCAGGAAAATGAGTCTTCCTCACTTCAAGCCTGGCACTCTATCTTCCGTGCCACCTAAGACCCAGTTTCATGGTGTTAATGCAACATATTTTTAAGTATTTATTTATTTTGCTACTCCTTTGCTCCATCCAACCAAATTGTAGCCATTAGATCCAATGACAAAAATATCTATCCAAAAATTCAAAGGAACAACCTTTTTCTGGATGAAATTGAAGTTTGCAGAATCAAGTGCTAGCTTTTTTCTAATTCTCACATTGCCTTTTGCAACTATACAAGAGCAGAGCAATCATGCAAATGTGACCACTGTTCATGGGAGGAGAAAGTACTTTTTTAGATTCCACAGTCTATTTCCCCTATATGGGGGAAGTCAGAGCTGTTAATTCTTAAATTTCTTTTGAATTGCATGGGTATATTTGAGAACAAAATAAGCGAGTAATACACTTAAAATTTCTCTTTCCACAGTACCCCCAAATTAAATGTTTTTTTAAAATGATTTGGAAGACTGGAGCCTGAAGATCATACATTAGGAAAATATCACCATAGATCAATATTTATTGAGTGCCCACAGGGTGCAAAGTACTGTTATAAATGATGCTATTCAAGACCATGGCTACTTAAGCAGGACCCACTTAAAAGTTCAATAAACAAAATAGTTCACTAAACCAACTCCTAACTTGTAGAGATGAAACAACCAGAAGACTTCTCTGCCAAAAGAAATTGAATTAATTCTAAACTGTAAACCTTACATTTTAATCACAAATCTGAATTCTTTTGATAACAATCCATGAAGACTTTTTTTTTTATTTTTTCATGAGCCTGTAATACATTTATATGTGTGCACACACACATATCTGTATACTTATTAAAACAACAGAATAAAATGTCTTTACCATACCATAATTATGTATATTTTAAAACTGAATTTATCCTCATCATGAATTAGTCATCATTCTTGATGAAGTCAAAAGCTCATGTATTCAAAACTATTATTTTGGGAGCATCTGTTGATATCAGTGTTCCCAACATTTTGTTAGCGGATTTAGGTTCCCAGAGAACAAATATATTACCATAATAATCTATGTAAAATTCTTTCTATAACCATGAAGATGGTATGATATATGACATTTCAGATTCTGATTTAACTACTTCCAGTATTATTATTTTTGTAGCCAGAACCTGACCTTAAGCATAGAGATTAGATGCTGTTTTAAAAGGTTCCAAATTTATATTATTGAAAATATAAAACCTATGAAAAGAAAACCTATATAGTCAACAAAAATTCCAACTCTGTTTTCATCATCTAGGGTATAAAAGTTTTACTTTGTACTTTGGGACTCTTGGTTTTATTGTTTTATTGACTTTTTAAATAAATTTAGCTCAGTTATTAGGGGGAAGAACTATATCCCTCTCCTCCAAATGAAGACAGAACCTGCACATTGAGGCCTCTGAATAAGTACAAAATTCGTAAAAAATTTGATCAAATATGTAGGGTACAGGGAGAATAAAATAGATTGGGAGTATCCTGGACAAAATAGGCAGGATACAAGACTTTCTTCTTCAGCCAGCATATCACTTAAGTGTATCAAAAGTATATCGCTACGGAGATAAATTTAATAATCCTTTGAATAGTGACATCAAGGTATTAAACAGGGACTTAATGTTATCAAAGATGTTCTTTATTTTTATGGAATGTCTTCCATAAAGTATAATTAAAAAAAGAGTTCTTGTTGATAGTGATGTATTCTAAATGCTTCTATTGTCAGATGACATTATATATATTGCATAGGCCCCTGGATACAACAAAGCTTCTGTAGTAAAATTACTATAATAATACAAAAGGAATAAATCTAACCATCTAAACAGGCAAAAACAAAGTGAATGAAAAATGTATTTGCCAGATAAGCAGCCTTTTGAATGGTGTATAAAGCTTGTTATCTTGTGCAAGTGCCAAAATGTAGAATGAGCTGAGCCTGAAATAAATAAAAGGGGCCAAGGTTGGATTGTATTTAGAAAACTGAAGACTATTTTCCCTGTTACAACAACTGTTCAGTGTTGCAAAAGTCCATCTCTTTAACTTCCATATCTCTTAATGATGCCATTTTCTTACAAATCAGAAGCACCTGATTTGTGCATTACTAAGATAACAAATAAC
This sequence comes from Sarcophilus harrisii, assembly GCF_902635505.1. Classification (NCBI taxonomy): domain Eukaryota; kingdom Metazoa; phylum Chordata; class Mammalia; order Dasyuromorphia; family Dasyuridae; genus Sarcophilus; species Sarcophilus harrisii. The sequence continues at coordinate 94,010,357 of NC_045431.1, forward strand.
CCAACTCCCTTGACAAGCTATATTGTGCAGTATACTATCAATGATGGTTTGTACTGGAGAATCAGTTCAAAAATATGTATGATCAGAAAAGTGGGTAAGTGAGTAGCAGGTATAGAATATGAAACAGTAAATGGATAATCCCCAGAGATACATTCGCATACCCCCCCATCCTACCCTTTGGTATTAAAAGCAGGTATTGGGTAGAAACTTTATGGAGGACTTTGAGAGAAACATATACCAGAATTTCATGGGAAGACAAGGCATTTAGGAAATGTGGGCTAGAGGAAGTTCAAGTATTAAATTGACCTAATAAAGAATCAATAAAAACAAAAAACAAAGAATCATTATGGTTGCCCAGATATTATTTTTCTTATTATTCCATAGGCCACTCAATAAATTTTCTAAGATCTTTATTTTTTGATATAGATAAGCATATTATTTTTACTGTTCAATTCAAGAATTGACAGTAAGTTAGTATTCTTGACTTGCCAAACAACTCTGACTATTTTTATTAACTTTTCCTTCTCATTCACACCAAGAACAAGACACTATGAGGTATAATTACTACTTCTTGAAAGTATCTATGATTGAGATAAATTCTTCTAACATTTTTCAGTCCCAGAAATCAGAAAGTTCTGAACATAATCTATATAAAATATATGAAATATAGTAGTAAACTAATATATTATATTGAGAGGTAATATACTGTAATGAATAGAATTTAGTATTTGGACTTAGAATTTTCAGTTCTAACCCTACTTCAAATATTTGCTAGTTAAATGAACATAGGTAATTAACTTAAATTTAATTCAGAGTCTCTGTTTCTCTCTAAAATAGAATAATATTTCCCCCTTTCCTTATAAGTTTTCAAAAAAGGACTTTGGAAATATGAATTGTTATTAGAGTTTCTGATTTAAATAGTTGCCTCTATGTTCTTATCATCTAAGAAGTCAGGTATACGGGGCAAAGAACTGACAAATTATCTTAACTGGACAGTTGAAGACTTACATTCCTTGCTTTTATATAGGTTAGTCAGATGGCTCATACATGTGAATGTCCCATGTATCAGTCTTGTTCATTCTAAGTTCTCATTTCTGAGCAAACTTTTCAATTTCTCAACTACAACAAAATTTATCTCTTCAACATGAGTGTCCACATTCATTTTTTCATTTCTGAATTTCTTATTCTTTATTCCTAGAAAAAGAAAATAACAAATGGCATTTTTGTTTGATTCATATAGGATGTCTAAAGGAAAGACCATAAAAAGACTTTTCTAGGATTATAAAATTAAGAAAAGACTTGGGGATTAAAGGATTGGACCACTTTGTTGATTCAGACAATTAAATAATTCTAAGTATTTAGTCAAAGCTTTCCAAATATAGGAAACATTATTATTCTGAAAAAGCCAAAAAAAGGTGTAAATCATCTAACAGGTCTCTGTGCAAATGATTGGTGCATATAATATCATATTAATTTAGCTCTACCAGAAATACCAAGGATAATTTTCTGACTTTTTCTAAATATCTGTTGTGTTATTCTAAAATCTTAGGTCTTTGAGTTAGGTTGTTTTTAGCCATCAATTATCCCTTTTAAAAAATTATTTTTTACATTTATTTAAAAATGTTTTTTGAGTTCCAAATTCTCTCTCTCCCACTCCTCCTTCACCCATTGAAAAGAGAAGAAATGTTATATCAAATATACATGTGAAATCATCCAAAACATATTTCCATATTTGCCTTGTTGCAAAAAACCAAACAAACGAGAAAAAAGAAAGTGAAAAAGAAAGCTTCAATCTACATTTAGACTCCATCAGTTCGTTTTTTGGAGATGAATAGCATTTTTTATCATATGTTTTAGATCATCATATTGATCAAAATGGTTAATTCATTCACAGTTGATTGCCATTACAATTTTTTCCTGAAATTATCCTGCTTATCATTTCTTTATAGTACAATAGTATGCTATCATAATCAAATTTTCATTGATAATTTATTGAAATATTATGTCTTACATTCTTTTTAAATTGTCATAGCCTTCAAGTAATCCAGTAATTCTTAAATTATTTCTTTTTGATCAATTTTCTAGCTCAGTTGTTTTTCTGATGAGGTATTTCACATTTTCTTCTATTTTTTCTTCTAAAAATTTCTTTTATTATAAAATATTATAAAAATATTATTTTTCTTCTTGTGTTTCATGATGTCTCATGAAGTCCTTAGTTTCCTCTTGCCCAATTCTAAATGTTAGAGAATTATTTTCTTAATACTATGCATAACCAGATAAAGATCTAATGGACTCTGACAATAGGTCAAAGCATATTTTTTTTCATTTACTTTCCTGTGGTATTTTTCCACTTGATGTTTCTTGTTTCATAACTGTGACTAATATAAAAATGTTTTATATGCTAGATAAGTATAAACTAAATGAAACTGCCTAACTTCTTCTTCAGAGGTAAGAGGAGGGAAGAAGAAAGAGAAAACAATTTAGAACTAAAATATTTTTAAAATGAAAACTAAAAATGATAAAGTAATTTTTAAAGGTTTTTTAAGGTGCTATTTTCTTCAGTATTTTTGTGGACTTTACCAAGATTTTGACTCTTTTTTATAATATTCTTCCATCATTCTCATTTTCCCCCATTTTCCATCTGTCTTTCATATTTGATTTTTAATAGTCTTTTTAGGCTCTTTTTGGGAATTTTTGGGGGTGTCCCATTTACATTTTTCTTTGAAGCTTTGCCTGTAGCTGTTTTGACATTGTCTTTTTCTGAATTTGTGTCTTGATGTTCCTGATACCATAGTAAATTTTTATGATCAGGTTCTTTTTTTTTTTTGTTAGTTGCCTATTTTTCCAATTTTTATTTTTTGACTTTTATTGACTTTATATTATCAAGTTGGACTCTGCTCCTGAGTTGGATTTTTCATGCTTCTATTTTCACATCTTGTTCTAGGCTGTCTAAAAGTGTTTGATGCTTCCTAGATAGTATGATACAAGATGAGGTGATCACTGCTTTCCTGGCCTGTGCTCTGGTCCTTTCCCAGGAAGTAACCTTGCTCCTCTCTGGCCACAAGGCAGAGTGCTTTTTTCTTTCTTGTGAGCAATCACAAGCCCTCTTCTCTGCTTTGGGACTGACCATGACCCCAGCTCCCCTGAAATTGTAAAAGCTGTTGTTCCCTTTGGTACTGGAACTGTGACTAGGTTTCCTGTTCTCCTGGGGCTATGAATACCAAGTGCTCTTCTTAGCTCTGGAACTGTGACCTATAACTGCCTATAGGCAATGCAATAGGATCCTGTACTCAGTGCCAGCAAAAGGTCCCTGCAGTCTCTTACTGATATGTTGTGTGACACTTTCCATATCTCTGCTGAGAGTTCCCAATGCTACTGTGACTGCTGTTAGACTGCCTCCAAGAGCAGCTATCGGAATTTCCTCAGCATGAATTATATTTTATGCTGATCCCTGACAGTGTCACAGACCTTTCTGGGTTGGAGAAATATCTCACCCTAAACTTTTGTTGATGCTCCAGAATTCCATTTGAAGTGTTATTTTAGAGTTGTTTAGAGGGGAATGTCAGGTAAATTGCTGCCTGCTCTCTGCCATCTTGGCTCTACCCACCTCCCTCCAAAGTCAATCAATATTTCCAATGTTACCTAATTACCTAATAGATTGTGATCTTGTCTTGAAATCAAGAATACCTGTTTTCTTACACATAGTTACATGAACTTAGAAAAATAACTTACTATCTCGGTGCCTCCAAGCTACTCTTTAATTCTCAGAGAAAGTCTGAGAGTGTATTGATAAAAAGAATTTCCTTACAGGGGAGTGAAATTGCAAGTCATCCTTATTCCATTTTGTCTCTGGCATATGATAATATTATGCTTTGATTAAAGTTGATACATTCCTCTTTAAATAACATTAATTGAAATAAATTTGATATTTTCAACTTTTGTAATTGAGTTCTGAGAGATCACATTGTTCTCTGACTGTCTATATCATCACCTATTATATTAAAATGATGCCAAAAAATGAAAGCTGCCTTTTAAAAATGAATTTGCATGAATGCCATGAAGAAATGAACATGAACCTTTTTTTACCCTTACCCACTGCCAAGAATACTCCTGTGGGTTATAAGTAAAATATCACTTAAACTGTTTTTATTTCCTCTTTGACATGATTTCATTTCCCCTAATATTTCCTTTCCTCCATTCCTTTAAACAAAGTCCCCCTTTGGGGCTTCAGTGGTGGCCATCTTAGGTAAGAATGATTTCAGGGGTATGAATGTGGTTTAAATTGTTTACTAAAAGTGAAAATAGTCTTAGAGAGTCAAGTTCTAGTCACTTACTAATTCCTTCTTTACTTTCAGCACCCCTTGGTTCAAGAAATACTCCTGCTTCCATTAACTATGAGGGAAATTATTCTCCTGGATGTTTTCTCTGCCAAATTCTACACCCAGAAACTGAGGCATGTCACTGACAGCAGTACTGGTAACCACAAACATTTTATCCCTTCATTTTCTAGATAAAAATGATGGCAATAAATATGGTTATGAAAATATTTTGTATGTCAAGTTTTAGACTCTCTAAAACAGTGTTGAATTCATTTAGGTTTTCAGATCTTGATCTCATAACATTTAAAATATTACAACATGTAAAGATATCCTGACAGAAAGGTAAACAGGCTATTTTCCTTGTGTTATTTGGCAACTCCAGTGTATAGCAACTATCTTCAATTTTCAAATGATTTTTTAACTCAAAACTCCCTTAGATGTTCTTTTATGATATGTAAAGATGGGAAAAGGAGACTACTTTGTTGTGGTAATGAAAGAAAGAAACAGCTCCTCACATAGTTGGGGAAAGAATTAATCTCTTCATTAAAATCTTTTAAAAGACTAAGCAGAATATAGGTGTGTCTCCCACCCAGAGTCATGATGTGGTTCCCCAGAAGTACTAATTTAGTTGAAACAACATTGAAAGGAGGTAATCAGTGATACTCTCTCTTGCTGTGAAGTCAGAAGATTGGTATGAAATCCTACCTGTGAGGGTTATTTATTATCCTGGGCAAGTCACGTAACCCCCTTAAGTTTTAGTTTCCTCATCTGTAACTCATCAAGTCTGGACTAGATGCTCTCTATTGGGGCCTTTCAAGAGTAGATCTATGATATAATGATCTTTGTTCCATACAAGAGATACTGGAGAAAGGGGAAAAAAGAGAGATGAGTAAAAAAGACAAACTCTTGTCTTTCTAGGAACTTCCTAAACTTCCTTTTTTCTCATTAAATTAAAAAAAAATTCCACATCTGTGGAAGGTACAATATATCTCAGAGATACAAAGAAAAGGAAGAGCATTAATCTTTTATATAACAGGAGTAATTTATTAGAATTGAGATCTACATGAGCAGGAATAAAATTTTCTTAACCTCATGGAACTGTAAGATAGTCAATGAGACAACTCCTTAAAATTAGTATATATGTATGTGTGTGTGTATACATAAGTATATATGCATGTAGTATGTATATATGTTTGTGTATATGTGTGTATATAAATACACCTGTATATAGAAATATATACATGAAAACACATATCTATGTATTTGTGTGTATGCACACATACACATATGATCAGGGGCTCTTTAAGGTTCATGTGGGGAGCTTTTATTGTTGTTCTTTTTTTCTGTCTGTTACAGAAATAGGAGATAAAACAATGACCTTTTCTCTGTTTGAGCATCAGGCTGCTACTAGCAAGGACAAGCCCTTATAAGTGAATTATTTGTACAAAGCGTTCAATGTCATGATATTTAACAAGCCAGTTTAATAATGGAGGCTTAAGTTAGACACCGATATAGGGACTGGCTGAAGAAAGTTAATAGCAAAGAATGTGACTTTCAGAGAAGGGCTTTGTGATAATGTAATAGGGATTTTTCTAGTATTAGGAGCTCTGAGTAAGGAAAGTCCTTCTACCGTTGTAAATCAGCACCTTTTTTTTTTTCATATCATAATTTTAGAGAGATATTTAGAGTTGAGGCCACATGGTCCACAACACTTCCCAGTAAACTAGATTAAAGTATAATTTGGAATCTTTTGTTCTTTGCCTTAGCCCTCCTGTTACCTTTCCCTTTTAGAATGTAAGCTCCTTATGGGCAGGAACAGGTTATGTAATGAAGGGTGGACATTTATGTCTGAAACATCTTATTAATGGGGAATCAAGGGATGGATTTGTGCTTCAGGGTAGGAAATAAAATCCTGCCTTTGGAGTTTCAGAGTTGTGTCTATTAACCTAGGTACTCATTCTTGCAAGAATGTACCATAAATCTTTCCTACATTAAAAAAAATGCAATCTGGAAATATTTACCAAAATAAATAAAAATATAATAGAACATAATGTTAATAGGTGGTTTTCTAGGTCAACCTGCAGCTTCAGGGCTATATGGTTTTGTGGCTCCCATTTCTATTATGGTTTGACCGCTACTGGTAAGAGGATTGAAAAGTGAAGTGATATACCCAGAGTCAGACACCCAGTACATGAGTATGACACATATCAAATCCTGAATCCAGATCTTCCTAATTTCAAGGGATAGTGAGCTGGTCTTGAAACCAGGGTACAGTTCCTGCCTCTCTTCTCTCTCTCTCACTCTCTCTCTTTCTCTCTTTCTCTCTCTCTCACCCCCCTCCCATGTATGTGTGTGTGTGGGTGTGTGTATGTATGTATGTGTGTGAACAGTTATAATTATGACATCTAGGGTAGTTGGGAAATGTGTAATGAGGTAATAAAATCATCTCCCTATATGGGTTCTCTGAGATAAAAAACCTTGATTGCCCAGTCTAGTTACATATAGATCTATTCAAATAGTGCCACAAAACTGATTGAAAAGGGAAAGTTTCAACCCATAGTTTAGTCTTTACAATGCCAATCAGTTTATTTAGTTCTTCAAATTCCACAAAACTAGTCAAATTAGTAAAATACTTGATCAGGATACATATAAAAACAAACTTTGTGTCTATAGTTATATCTATCTATAGCTTTGTACATTTAAATTTCTGTTTCTAGATCTATATCACTATTTCTGTCTATAGATCTATACTTCTATTCTACATATATGTGTGTACCTGTATGTTTGTATGTATATTACATATAAAACACACATATAAGATGCACACATTTATATATTTGTGCACATTTGTATATGTCTGTGGACATGTGTATATATCTGTATGAATATATGTATGTATTGTGTATATGTATATGAAAAGCAATATGGCATATATAGTTGTATATATCCTTTTTTGTATATGTATATATGTATATGTGTATATATATATATATATATATATATGTGTGTGTGTGTGTGTATAAAGCAACTGAAACTCTGGGATATTCCTGTATTAGTTCACATTGGTTTTGAAATATGATCAGCATTTTTAACTGAATTGTATGGAACCTCAGAAAAGAGGTGGCAGTGAATTTATCACTAAATTAGAGAAACAACTTCAGTTAAATACCTACACACATAGAAAACAACAAGTAATACATTGACCACCCTCTTTCTGAATGAGAAAAGCTATTTTGTATAGAGGAATGGCTATAAATACTTTCTTTGTTTATTCTATAGCCCAAGGGCATATCTACAGTAGAGACAAGATTCTGCAGCCACAGAAATATAGAGAGCTCAGCATTCTGCCACACCATTAATAGTAGCTTCTAAGTACTTTTGAGACAATCTAAAAATAAACCAATTCAGTTTGCAACATTTGGTCAACACTAAATTTTTGTTGTCAGGAGCCAAAAAAAAAAAAAAAAAAAAATGGGATTGTTTTTTCCAGATTTTAATCACCAAGCTTAATTTTCTTTTTCAAGAGATGGCAATGGTATTTTCAAATAAATATTCAAAATATGGCTTAATGTATGAATTGCAATAAGCTACAGAACTGAAGTATGGATCCAGTTCTAGCCATGGCTTTGGCCTTTGGTATAATTTTGTGTGGCCCCCTTCCCCCTTTTTTGAACACCTGTGTAACATTATGTAATTCCAGAGAAGATAAATATGGGACAATCTCAGTAGAAGCTCCAAGGAGAAGCCCTGTTTTGTGCAAAGATGTTTCTAATTAGCCTCCAATCTATCACTGGGGTGGTCTTCATTAATGATGTTATGGAATTCTTTGGGGGGAAATTAGATAAAGCTAAGTCCTAAGGAAGTATAGTCCTTGGAACAATTATACCTTAAGAATTAGGCAAAGTTTAATCACTTTTATTGTTCTACTCCAGTAGTAACACTACATTCAAATGCAGAATGTTAACTTGCAATTTTGGCATAGGACAAATTAAATTTGGGGTTGGGGTTGAGTATTCAGAGAATAGGCTGCTCCAGTTGAGTGCAGTCACATTTAGGAAAGATACAACACATTCCTCACAGGATACAGCAGGGCACCCACTTCACTGAAGACTCCTGAACCTCCAACCATCAAGAAAAGGTAATAGAAAGGAAGGAGTGATAGGTGGGAATATAGAAAGATGGTCCTGTGAAAGAAGTGGAACTTTTAGGACTGGTGCTGTGAGGTCCATGGACAGTTGAGAAATGTATAATGAGCTAAAGAAATCATCTCCTTTACAATTTCTCTAAGATAAAACCTTGATTACATAGTCTAGTTACATATAGATATGTCCATATAGTGCCACAAAACTGATTGAAAAGGGAAAGATTTTGTAATGCTGGAGAAACTGAGGCTAGATAGAGATTAGAGAGTATTTAATAATTTATTTAAAAGGGAGAGATTTACTGGGACCAAATGGATCCATGGTTTGGTCCCAGGGCTGAATGAAACTATCATCTCCAAGAATCCAGCAAACAATGTGAGTTCTCAGTGACTTATATATACATGGCTCAGATTCAGGGGGTAGAGCGAGGCAGGGGCGGAATCAGGGTGCTGAGACTGAGAATGGGACTCTGACAATCTGGTTCTGACAGGGTGAGGGGAGGCATGGGGGATATCTCATAACTGGGATTACAGAGTGGGGAGAGGCACCCAACATTCTGATGATGCCTGAGATAGAAGGTCTTTCTCCTTATCTGGATCATTATGATTAGGAGGGAGGAGTGGTTGAGCAGAACAATTAAGGAAACCGAGGCAGGATTGGGTCTATCCTGACTCAGTTAGGGAAACTGAGTCAGGACAATAAAAGAGAATTATGGCATAACAATTTGACCCACAGTTTAGTTTTTAGAATATCAGTTTATTTTGTTCTTCAAATTCAATAAAGCTAGTCAAATTAGTGAAATACTTGATCAGGATGCATATAAAAACAGAAGGTGTCTATACCTGAAAAGTCAAAGAATCAAGGCAAAAAATGTTAATGTTTTTAAGAAAAAAAGTTCATCAGAATAATTACTTAAGTTCTACATTTAACTTTGTAAAGTATTAAGTATCTCTCATAAATACTTGCAGCAAAACCCACTAGGAACCAATCCTTGATTCAGGAAATTCTTCTAGTCTCCTTCTAAATGTCACTGTGTTGACAACCATGTTGACATGACAATATTCCTAAAGAGTGTGCCTTAGCGTGCTGTACTTTTGTTTCATTTTTACACTAAAAAAAAATGTAATAAAATCAGTTTCAAAAGTAGAACTTACTCTTGGACTTTAGAAAAATAACTTGTTCATTATAGAGGGCATTATTTCAGGCAATTCCTGTATTTTTGTTTGTTTACTTGCTAGAAATGATGCCTCTGTGAGTTATAAACAAGATCTCATATGCCCTATGGAATGTAAAAGAAAACTGAACATGCATTCTTTTCCACACCTGAACTCTCATATTTCCAAGTTTCTAAAGTATGTCTCAATAAGAAGCAGCTGTGAAAGAGATTATAAAATTATTTTGGCATAACTTATTCTTAAATTTACACCTGTGGGACAAAGCAAAATGGATATTACTTCATTATATTATAACTCCACTATTTAAGGTAGTAGAATCATATCGCAAATTTTTGTTTAATATGGGGAATATTAATGAAAAATTTAAGAAGTGTTCTTTCCATCACGTCTGGAAGTAACATTTTTTTCTTCCTTTCTACAGAGACATATTTTATTTAAGGCTAAATTTTTACCTTGACCATAGTGTGACATTTATCTATATTCCACCCTCCTCACAAAGAGAAACACACATACACATGCGCAAATATAAATATACATGTATTTACATATATATGCACATGTAACACGTGCCATACATATACACCCCAAATATTCCTAACACATTGACTAACTAACCACTCTTAGAGAAAATTGGCCACTTTTGGAAATTGCTTTTAGTCTTCAGACCACTAGAAGTGCCATTTAGTGTACTGTTCTAAGAAAATAATTTATGAAATATAGTTTTCTAGTTGTCCCAAATGCATCATTTCTAAACAGTCTGATTTCCTTCCTGAAACAAATATAGTTAGATTGATACTTTGTGTTTGACTATCTACTTTTCTCTAGAGAAGATATTATAATCCTTCTTTCTTTTGCAGTTATATCTACCTATATGGTCCTGAGGAAAACTTAACAAATAAGAATCCTGTCTCCTATTATTCTTCATTACAATGTTTAGCCACTAAATCTTATTTAATTGTTAAAAATAGGGAGATAGTGATAAATGGAAGTGAATTTCTTAAACAATTTGCCCATTGGAAAGTACTGCTTTTAATCTTTCAAGTTAAATAGTAAGGATCTTGTCACTTTTGAATGAGGGTACATTTCTTTACAAATCTGGCAGGCTAACTTCCTGTTGGTAACTGGGCCATTATCTTTCATTTAAAAATACATGTTAACTCTTTTAGGTCACTAGATATCTATTTGAGTTTCTATTGAGTTGAAGAGTTTGTTGAGCCTCCATATTGCCTGTGGAATAACATTACCATTGAATAAGAAAAGTTAACATACTTAGTCTGCTCTTACCAGTACAATTTTGAATGCAAAATTATTCTTTATATGTGCCTAAAGACTGAAGAAGCTCTGAATAGACTTAAATAAAAAACAAGGCACATGCATAGAATACTTGCTGTTACCCCAATAGCATTATTGAGATCTTTAAAAAAGAATTTCTCTCTTTACATTGTATAGTGAATTTCTGGAAGAAATATTTTAAAATCCATAGAACAAATCTTGGTCCAGAGAACACAACATAAAATATACCCTCTTTCTTGAAGTAGAAAGGTTGGGGATTAGGAGTGTAGCATATTGCAGTGTTATTTTATCAGTTTTAATTTTCATTGTTATAAGTGTAACCCAAAGTTCAATTCTGGGTATTAGCATAAGCTTTTCTCCTTGATAAATGGAATGGTTACTCAATGTGTGTGTGTGTGTGTGTGTGTGTGTAAAATGGGGTGGACTGAGTTAGTGAGAGCTTAGAAGAGTAAAGATTTTTTTTTTTTTCCCTATCTTTAGGCTTCTTTCCTTCAGAAAAGAAATGGGTATTTCTAGTCTCTTCAAGAAGAGGTTTCTAGAGGGAGGGAAAATACTCTGGAAAGAAATTGACATGTAGAAGAACTAACACCCAGATCATGTTCTTTTTCTAGTTTGCCAATCTAAAGACTTTGGGATTTTTCCCTTGAGTGAGACTGGGGACTCAGACGAGCAGAGAGATCTCTTTTCTAATGATAAATCTCTTTTATTGTATGGCATATTTCAATTCCTGATTTCTATTTACTTTCTGTTTATAGAATTGGAATTATCTGTTATTATGTATTTGCAATCATCTTTGTATAAATGGCTTTTGGTGGGAAGGGTATCCAGTTTTGGATAGATCTCTTGGAGAACCTCTTCCTCAATGAGAAATACTGATCAGGAACTCAGTGGGAATTGAAAAATTATTTCCCCTAGAGACTAATTAGTGGAAGATAAATGTAATTCTAGTCCAGTATTACTTCTCTGAGGAGAGCAAAGCAAGCCAGTCTTGTGACTTCAATCTCCTTGGTGCTCTCTTGACAAAAACCAAAGTCTTCTCTGAAGAAGAATGAAAAAGAGAATTATTCATGTCTCCTTGTAAGCTGCAGTTTGATGGATCCATGTGGACATACAAATAACTTTTATGGGCAACTTAATACATAATACACTTTTTCATGAGGAAAATATTATGAAAGGGAGGAATTAGAAAATAATTATAGTACCAAAAAAGTGTCAAGAAAACTTTTTTTAAAAAATTAAAATATCTTCATGGAATATTTGCAAAAATCTTATAAACTTCACTCCTATGGGAATATTATTTAGAGAATTATATATATATATAATATAAAGTAATTAATTAACGTAAATTTAATGTAAAATAATATATAGCTAATTTGTTTCAGAAAGCCCCATGAATGGCAAAAATGACAAGTACTGAATGAATTTTTCCCATAATAAAAAGTAAGTTCACAGTCTAACCATTCCTCCCCACCCAATTCCCCAAATGGGGCAAGTGGAGCTTCCAGGTACAAAGAAGTCAGCCCAGCCCAGCCCAGCTGGGCTCTTTCCATCTTTGACCCAACTCACTTTCTGAGAGTAACTATGACCTTTATACTCTCCCCCTTACCAACACTGTCCAAATTTCTTTGGTGGAACTGGGCGTGTGGAGGAGGGCTGGATGTGGCACCTGTGACCAGGGCCCGGGAGGCTCCATGCTTCCAGGGGTCCTGATTTCCCAACTGCTGTCACTTCTGCTTCCACCTGGGCGGGCTTCTGCTTTTGCTGCTTCTCTTGCTGAGTGAGCTGGCTGCTTGGGGTCCCTTCTGGTACTACTGTTTGGGGAATTGGGACATTACACGTTGCTTTTGCAGTATCCTGTTCCGGGACCTGCCCAGGGACACCCACATCTTTAGCATCATGGTCTCCGACTACCACAGGAGTGGAGCTCTGGGCAGGAGCTGCCCGCAGCTGAGGGCAGTGGTCAGAGCCATGAGGGGTGAACAGTACCCTGGCCAATCTCATATCCCTACTGCTCAACCAAGGAAACGCTCAAGTTTTACAAGTTCTGAAGCATTTTTCTTTTCTTCCTCAAAATGTCGAATACTGAATTCAATGAATTTCAAAGCAGACATGGCCAAGGTACCACTGTATTTCCCCAATTTTTCTAACCATTGTAGGGTCATAAGAAAAATGACTCAATACAAAACATTTTGCTACTTTCTCCTTAAAGATAACTTGTCTTTATTTTACATGTATTTATATGTGTATGTGTATGTATTGCCTCCCCTGAGGGAATTTAGGATCCTTAAGAGCAAGGATTGTTTCGTTTTTTTCCTTTGCAACTCTAATGTCTATTATGGTGCTTGTTACACAGTAGCAATTAATAACTGCTTTTGCATGAACTGACAGAGCCATAATCATAAAGGTGCTTCTTCTCTATTTAAAAGAAAAGTGCTGTTCACAGCAGTACAAAGTAATGCTGATGACTTGAAAGACTCTTTCAGATATTTGCCTGATGATCTTCATCGCTCCTATTGATCTGAACAAATTTAAATTGCTATTGGCATGAAATACAGAAAACAACACTAAACAATTGCAAAGAGTACATTTATTTAAATCTGAGGAAATTAAAATGATTATGTATCATTTAATAGTTGATTTTATTCTTTAATTAACTTTATTCTGTTAAATACTGTCCCATTTTGTCAAGCCACATTGATCCATTCCTGAGTCAAGCTTCCTTCTGAGTTAGTTTAAAGGTGTGGTTGAAAAAAAAAAAAGTTGATATCATTCATGTTGTTAGCCCCTGGGACTTCTAATTGCAATCTTTAAGTCTTAGTCAGCTTAGCCTGGTGTCATTCCCCCAGAACATGTCATCTATCCTTGGCTGTCCTTGTGCAATTAGGGGAGATTTCATTTCCTCATAGGGGAAAGCAAACCCAATGGTACTAATGTCCTAGCCAAGTCCCATAAAAAAAATTACTTAATAGTCAGAGAGCAGTATGCATACTTTAATGCCAGACTATTTTTGTTATTAGTATAGTCAGTTGTAATGTTCTTAGACTCCCCTCCCTTCCTGCATGTTAATAAAAAGGGTCTCCCCTTCTCCTGGGAGTCCCTGATCTTACTGAGATGGCCAGTGTGACCCATTTTGTTAACAGCTATATGTGTCATCATTAATAAACTGATTTTGCTTAGAGTATGTATATCAAGTTACTTTATTGAATATATTGAATATACGTATGACAAATTGCTGTCTGTTTATAATAAATAGATATATTCAACAACAAAAAAATATAATTGTAGCAATAAGGGCTACAAGCAGTTACCTTCCTTAGTTTAGCTTCCTAATATCCATAGTGATCACACACATGGAGGAAATACAAAATCAACTTGAAAAAAATGTCTCTCTTCCACTTAAAGAAGGGTAGACTTGTGCTATATGGCCAGTGAAAAGGGGAAGAAAGTATTTCTTAATATATACTGAAATGATATGCTTTACCACAGAGCATATATACAATATGTGTTCTATACAAGAATTATTTGGGACATTGCTTCTTGCTGTTCGAGGTATGCTCAATAGCCATACCAAATATAGGTACAACATGGCTTTGGGAGGTACTAAGTCAGTCTCTTCAATAATTGGGAAACAAAACAAGAAGGGGAATGAGGATGGAAGATCAATAGCTCATCTTATTTTGCAAAAGTATATGAAGTTGTCAACTTGAAGTGAGAAAACATGTAGTGCTATACATGCAAGTCTGAAGATATTTAAATCACTGTTTCCTGGAGAGTAAGTAAGCTTGCTCAATAACAAAAGGAAAATGTCATTATTGAAACAAGAATAGATTATGTCTTTCTAGTCTTCTGTGAACATGGCTTGGAAATGATCATTCAGTAGTTTGAGGCAAATTATATGATCTTAGAGAAATATAAAAAGTGTTCTCTTTGAAGATATCCCTTCTTCCTTCTTTGAAGAAGTAGTTGGCTCAAAGATGTGGAACATTGCATTATTTTTTAATACTTTTTTGATGCACTGATAGGTTTTGATGATTTTTTCTTCTTTTTTTCCTTTAAGAATATTATTCATTTTATGAAATAGTTCTGTGAGAGGGGTAGGGAATAGTAGGAAAAATTTAGATATGTAAAAACAAAATATCAATAAAACATTTCTTTAATGCTCATTTTTTTATTATGTGAAGGGAAATAAGTTGATTTAAAAATATATTGCCTAAAAGAATTTTGGGACTTCTTAGAAGACTAATGCATAGAATGAAATTATGTGGCCAAAATTAATCTACAAAGCTAATACTAAAAGCATGATTTTTACAGTTATGTTGTTTTATATTTGAAAATATTTTGTAATATTTGGCTTTTTTGGGGGGGTGCATCCAGTGAAAGATTCATATTCTTTGAAATTAAGTATCTAAAAAATGAGGGAGAAGACTTAAAGTATATAGGTTGTCTATACCAAGCTATATACTCTTGAGAAGTTCAGAAATAATCCTACTTTGTAAGGCATTGTTGTTTACTTTATTAGTAAACTGTTATTATAAACTTATAAACTTTATTAGTTATGTCCAAGTCTTCAAGACCTCATTTTAGGTTTTCTTGCAAAAATAGTGCAGTAATTTGCCATTTCCTTCTCCATATCATTTTATAGATAAGTAAACTGAGGCACAGAGGATTACATGACTTACCACACAGTAATTGTCTGAAGTCATATTTGAATTCAGGTTTTTCCTGATTCTAGGATCAGTACTCTATCTACTACACCACCTAGCATCCCCTCTATTGTGAGGATATCTGTATAAAAGACTTCTACCCAAAGAAAGGCAAAGTCTGTCTACATAATCATAAACCAAAGAGAAAGACAATTCAGTTCAAAATTCATCTCCAACTTATATTAAGCAAGTCCCCTGAACAAGGCACTATGTTAAATCCTGAGTAAACAAAAATTGCACAGACCCTGCTTTCCAGGAGTTTACAATCTAAAGGTCAAGATATTGTGGAAGGTAGTTATCAAATCCAAAGTAAAGTTAAAGAGTGCTATGCAAAATGAGGAGAGATCAGTATGTTTGAAGACATTTACTTTCTGTAGACATAGCAAAAAAGTCTTTTTAGAGGAACTTTCTGACTATCTGAAACTTGTCAAAGGGAAGAGTTTTGTTAAAGTTTCTCCTGGTAGCAGCAAAAGAAACTTGTTTATTTGATTCACTGATCTCTGTCACTGACTATATATATATATATATATATATATATATATATATATATTTGCATGTCCAGGAATGTGCAGTACAGTAAACCCTTGTTCATAAGTGAACTTGGATTTCTATATTGGCAAAGATTTAGGATTTGTTCTATTTTCCTGAATTACTCTTTCTCCTCCTCCTCCTCCTCCTCCTCTTTCACTTCTTCCTCCTCCTCCTCCTCCTCCTTCTCCTCCTCCTCCTCCTCCTCCTCTTTCACTTCTTCCTCCTCTTCCTCCTCTTTCACTTCTTCCTCCTCCTCCTCTCCCTCCTCCTCCTCCTCCTTCTGCCCCTCCTCCTCCTCCTCCTCCTCCTCCTTCTGCCCCTCCTCCTCCTCCTCCTCCCCTTCTCACTCTTTCTCCTCCTTTTCCTTTCTCTCTCCTCCTCCTCCTCCTTCTTTCACTTCTTCCTCCTCCTCCTCTCCCTCCTCCCTCTTCCTCCTCCTTCTCTTCCTCCTCCTCCTCCTCCTCTTCCTCCTCCTCCTCCTCCTCTTCCTCCTCCTCCTCCTCCCCTTTCCACTCTTCCTCCTCCTTTTCCTTTTCTCTCTCCTCCTCCTTTATCCTTTTCCTCCTCCTTCACCTCCTCCTCCTCCCTCTCCTACTCTTCTTCTTTATCCTCTTCCTTCTCCTTCTGTTCCCCCTCCTCTCTCCTCATCTTCCTCCTTCTCCTCCTTCTTTCTTCTTCTATTTCCTTCCACAAAGAGCTTACCTACTACTGTGATGGATTCAACATCAAAGAGATTTCTCCCAAATCTCTTCTGTCCTGACATGACTTCCATCACTGTTCATCTAAATAATTCCCTACAATTCAGCTTAATTCAATGCAATCAACTGCAATTTAAAAACACATATTAAGCACATAGAGTATATCATTTTACCTTCTGAATGATCTGCCAGAACCTCAAATTTTCTAAAGTTGTGTATGTTGAAAATAAATTTGACATATTCTCCTCAAAACTTTCTCCTTATTTTCTTATTTCATTTAATAACAGTATCATTACTCTCATAAGATCATATATTTAGTATCCAAAAAGACTTTCGAGATCATCTAATATCATCTCTTAGCTTACATGTAAGGAAACTGGAGTTCAGAGAAGTGAGTAACTTGTGGCAGAGGCAAGATTCAAACTCAATCCTTCTAACAATCTGAATTGAAACCTCAGAACATATTTGATTTGTTGGTTACATTTGCCATATGTCTTGCCTTCCCCAATATTCTATTGATTTTTTCTTTCTAGTATCTATGTCATCTGTCCTTTCTTTTCCATGTTCATTGCTTAAACCCTGGGTGTGCTCCTTATCCTACATCAGTCTCAATACAACTGTTTATTTGGCCCCTCTAAATCAGACTCCCTCCTTCATACTGTTGCCAAATTAAGCTTCTCAAAGCCAGAGTGTAATTTTAATCCTGTCATCCCACTCCTCATAAATGCTCAATAGATCTCACTACTACCAGAACAGAATTAAAATTCTTAGCAATCACTTTTACAATCTGGTCCCATTTGTAGACTTAGCTCTCCTACAGAAAATCAATACAAATATACAATAGTGTAGTATTAGGTTTTAACTGTGACTTGGGGATACATAGGAGAGCCAAGATTGGGCCCCAGGATAAACTTAAAAAAAAAATAACAATAAGTGCTCTGTAAGAAATGACCAACAGGATGATTTCAGAAAGGCCTGGAGAGACTTACATGAACTGATGCTGAGTGAAATGAGTAGGACCAGGAGAGAATTATATACTTCAAGAACAATACTATATGATGATCAATTCTGATGGACATGGCCATCTTCAACAATGTGATGAACCGAATCAGTTCCAATATAGCAGTAATGAATTGAACCAGATACACACAGTGAAAGAACTCTGGGAAATGAGTATGAACCACTACAAAGAATTCCCAATCCCTCTGTTTTTGTCCACCTGCATTTTTGATTTCCTTCACAGGCTAGTTGTACACTGTTTCAAATCCCAATTCTTTTTGTACAGCAAAATAACTGTATGGACATGTATACATATATTTCATTTAACATATACTTTAACATATTTAACATGTATTGGTCAACCTGCCATCTGGGGGAGTGAGTGGGGGGAAGGAGGGGGAAAATTGGAACAAAAGTTTTTGCAATTGTCAATGCTGAAAAATTACCCATGCATATATCTATAAATAAAAAGATATAAAAATAAAAAAGAAAAAGACCCATAATTTTAAAAGGATTACTAGTAGTTTTTTTTTTTTTCATAGAATACCCAAACTATAAACTAAGGGCATATGCATCTATTGGGAAAATGGTGAAATAAGTTATAGAATATTTTTGTTCCCCAAAAATCCCCCAAACCAAAAATAACAATAAGCAGGACCCAAGGCCTAAGGGAATGTTACTCACAATCTGGGATTAAAATCTGTTTATGAGAATAAACTGCTAAAATAAAATGAAACTAAATAAAATCAGTAAGAGAGATTATAAAATTAAGGAAAAAAATAAAAGTAATAAAGAAAAATATGAAAAGAAGATTAAATAATTGGGGGAAAAAGATCCAGAAGAAAATAACTCCTAGAACTAGAATAGCACAAGAGGAATCAAATAACATTGTAAGACATTAAGATAAGTAAACAAGCAAATAAATAAAATAAGAAATAATAAAACTAGAAAAAAAACACAAAAGAATCTGAAACATCTTGTGATGAATGAAAAGTCCAAAAAACTTTTTCTGGGTAATTAATATGAATTTATTAATTTTTGTTAGCTAATGATTAATAAATGAGGTCAGCAGCATTCCCAAAAACAAATCATGAGGTTTCTCAACATTTACTATACCCTTGGAAGAATAGGTATTACCACCAGATAGAAATCAAATCTGATGTTTACAGTTAATGAGAGAATGAATGTTATAACAAGAGGTGGGCTCATCCAAATGAAGGGCTAATCATATTACTCTTGGACCAAGAGATTCATTTCCACACCCAGAAAACACCCAGGCAATGTAAACAAAGGCATCTATTTTCCTCCCCAGTCTTACCTGAGTACAACAATGGTGGCATTATTGTAAAACTTATACTTACAGAGTCAGAGACAAGATGGCATACATAGAGCATCCAGGAGTTGCTTGAACTCTCCTTAATTTCCATCAGAAACAATGATAAATCAAGTCTCTAAATAGTTTCTGGAGTGAGCAAATCCACAAAAAATCCAAAACGAAACAAATTTTCAGCTTAAGATAATTTAGAACTTAGGAAAAGTCTGCATCACTTGAGTAAAAGGGGAGTACAGCCCAGTACTTGGTGTGTCCAGTAAGGAAGGGGAAGACTCTTAGCCACATCACAGATCAGCAACCAAGTTCCTTTGGGTATAAACAGGGGGAAAATATGATTGAGGGAAATACACAATTCTTAATCATAACTATGAATGTGAATGGGATGAACTCTCCCATAAAATGGAAAAGGATAGTAGAGGTAATAGAAAACCGGAATCCTACAATATATTATTTATAAGAAACACATTTGAAAAAGAGAAATATTCACAGAATAAATGTAACAAACTAGTCTAGAATTCCCAATCCCTCTACCTTTGTCTGCCTGCATTTTTAATTTCTTTCATAGGCTAATTGTACACTATTTCAAAATCCAACTCTTTTTATACAGCAAAATAACTATTTGGACATGTATATATATATATATATATATATATATATATTGTAATCAACTTATACTTTAACATTTTTAATATGTATTGGTCAACCTGCCATCTGGGGGAAGGAATGGGGGGAAGGAGGGAAAAATTTGGAACAAAAGGATTTGCAACTGTCAATGCTGAAAAATTACCTAAACATATATTTGTAAATAAAAGGCTATATTAAAAAAAAACATTTCTTAGAGGAAATTTTATATTTCTAAATGGTAACACAAATAAAATAGCGAAAGAAGAGATCAATAAATTGGGCATACAACTAAATAATTTGAAAAAGAACAAATTATAATCTCCCAATTAAATAACAAATTAGAAATTCTGAAAATAAAAGGAGAGATTATTAACAATGAAAGGAAAAAAGTATTGAACCACACACAAATACACACACACATATATATGTACATATACAAAAAAGTATTGAACCACACACAAACACACATATATATGTACATATACATATATATTCATACCCATTCACAGACCCATACACATATACCTATATCTATATATACACATTCATAGAGCTGCATGCATATATACCCATACATATATATACACATATACACACATACTCATACTCCATATATACATATTACTCAGATACACACATACACATACATAATATATATACACATATACATTTATCCATATGTAAACATGCATCTAAAATAATATATTATGGCTAACATATATAGATTTCTCTCAATTGACTCTTTAAGTTTTAATTTGTCTAAGATTAATGATTACTAGTCCTACTTTTTTTTCCTAATAAATCTTATTCTTTATCCTTGTTATAGTTTGTGTGTATGTCTTATTTCCTATCCCTGCTAACTCTTATATTTTAATTCTGCTCCTTAACTTGCCTTGCAATTATTTAACTTCCCCCTACCCAGGGACCCTTCCCTTGTCTTCTTCTTCCACCTTTTTCTTCCCTCTTTATCTTGCTCATTTATCTTACTCCTCCCCCCTTATTATCTATACCCTTCATGGATTAGATATTCAGTATTCCCTATTTAACCTATTCCTGATATGAATAGGTCTTCATATTTATGAGCTTTCCTCCCACCTTTAATACCTCTATATTAGTTCTTCTTCTGTACCTCATTTGTATAATATAATTATTGTTTTTACCTTTTCTAAGATAGTATTGCTTTTTGGAATCAGATCATATTTAACTGTCTCAATCTTTCTTTTGATCTACCCAATTACTGATGTCAGTCTTAAATATATTGTATACCTTAGATGATTTGTGTGTCCATTTGAGTTCCTTGAAATCAGTCTTGGATATTTACCTGTTATACGTTAAATTTTCTTTTAAGTTCAGATTTAATTGAGACAAAATCTTGAAAATCTGCAAGTTTGTTGAATGTCCTTTTCTTTTCATTCAACATTATGGATAATTTTGCTGGATATGATATTTTTGGCCATAGGCCTAGTTTTTTTGATTGCCAGAATATGTTATTTCAGGATCTATGGTCTTTTATTGTGACTTCTGCTAAGTCCTGTACATTTCTAATTGTAGCTTTAGTATATATGAAATTTTTTTTGTTTCTTGCAAAAGTTTCTCTTTGATCTGGGGATTTTGAAATTTGGTATAATACTCCTACGTGTTTTCCACAAAGGGTCTCTTTGAGATGATAATCAGTGGATTTTTTTCCTATTTCTACTCTCCCTCATATTTTATCCTTCAGGACAATTATCTTTGATTATTATTTTTTTCATCATTATGTCAAGGTTTTTTTAATAGTCACAGCTCTCAGATGGTACATTTATCCTATTATTTTCTCTTCTTGATCTTTTAACATTCTATTCTATTTTTTCATTCTTTATATTCATCTTGATATTTCTTGGTCTCTTATAGCTTCACTGGCTTCTCCTTCCCCACCTCTAATTTTCAAAGAATTATTTTTTCTTTTAAGACTTTGTATCTCCTTGTTAGTTAATTTTTTTGTAATCATCTTATTTTTCTGGGATTTTTAATTTTTAATTTTTTTTAGTTTTTCTTCATGTCTTTCAATAGATTTTTAAAGTATTTACTGAGTTCTTCTATATTCTTCTTGGGCAAGGAACCATTTTTAACATTACTCTTTGAAGTAAAAGAGGCTTTTTTTTTTTTTACTTCCCTGTCTTTCTCTGAAGATGAATTTAGTCTTCCTTATTTCTGTAGTAAGCTTTTATGGTTGAATTCTTTCTTATTTGCTGGTTCATTTTTTAAAAATGAGAGTATTAGTATAAGCCCCTCTAATTGTAGGGTGGCTGGATGGTGCTTCTGGCTTCATCTCAGCTCTCCCCTCTGCCTGGGAACCCCAAATCAAAAGCTCCAACCTTTTGGAAATGCCCACAGCTAGCAGTGTCCCTGCCCGTTGCCTCTGCACTCATTGGGTACTGGTTCCTGCCCAGAGCCATGTCCCTGCAGCATAACTGGTCCTGGTTCCTAATCACCAGGGGTTGCCTCAGTCTTCCCAGATGATGACCAGCTGTCCAGGAGGTGAAAGTTTCTGTGATTCCTGCTGATGCTCCAACCAAACCCAGCTAGCCCCCCAGGGCTCTCCCTGACTGTTTCCACCAAATTAGCCTGGAGATCTTTGCACTTTACATTAGTTAATCCCCATCCTTTAGTCTTCTAGTCTTTTGGTTATCCCAGGTGGACCACTGATTTGCCTCGTTTTCTTGGTTTTTCACCCATCTATGTTTACCATGAAGTGCAATTTTTTTTCTATTTGTGGGAAACATCTGGTGAGCTTGAACATTTCTGATCTCCTCTACCACCTTCCCAGAATCCTTCCTGCATATTTGTTACAAGAAATTTGTAGTTGTTTTTTTTTTCTTTTCTCAATGGTATTGGAGGTAGGAGGAAAAGAAAATAGATTTCTATTCATTTTTAAAAGTGTGATACAGATGTGAAATATTGCATGTATATTCTGAGCCACACTTCACACCTTTCAGATTGGCTAACATGACAGGAAAAGATAATGATAAATGTTGAAGGGGATGTGGGAAAACTGGAACACTAATACATCATTGGTAGAGTTGTGAAATGACCTACCTATTCTAGAGAGCAATTTAGGACTATGCCCAAAGGGCTTTAAATGTTACCCTTTGACCTAGCAGTGCCATTACTGGGTCTGTATCCCAAAGAGATCATAAAGCGGGTAAAAGGACTCCGATGTGCAAAAATGTAGCCCTTTTTTGCAGTGGAAAGGAACTGGAAATTGAGTGGATGCCCATGAATAGGGGAAAGGCTATTATGAATGTAATGGAATATTATTGTTTTATAAAAAATGATGAGCAAGCTAGTTTTAGAAAGACTTGGAAAGATTCATTCATCCTTTAAGGTGAGGTTGTTTAATCTCTGATTAGTTTTTAATTTATGTTTTCATGATTCCTTATTACATGTAATTTTTCTTGCATTGATCTAAAAAGGAAACTTCCCCTCCCCCCCATTTTTCTTTCTTTTTTAAAATTAAAGCTTTTTATTTACAAAACATAAGCATGGGTAATTTTTCCAACATTGACCCTTGCAAAACCTTTGGTTCCAAATTTTCCCCTCCTTCCCTTCATCCTGTCCCCTAACTGGCAGGTAGTCCAATACATGTTAAATATGTTAAAATACATGTTAAATCCAATATATGTATACATATTTATTCAGTTATCTTGCTGCACATGAAAAATCAGATCAAGAAGGAAGAAAAAGAAAAACTGAAAAAGAAAACAAAATGCAGGCAAATAATAACAGAGAGAGTGAGAATGCTATGTTGTGATCCACACTCTGTTCCCACTATTCTCTCTCTGGGTGTAGATGGCTCTCTTCAGCACTAACAAGTGGAATTGGTCTGAATCATCTCATTGTTGAACAGAGCCACGTCCAGTAGAATTGATAATTGTATAGTTTTGTTCTTGCCATGTATAGTGATCTCCTGGTTCTGCATTTCACTTAATATCAGTTCATGTAGGTCTCTCTGATATCATCCTGCTCATCATTTCTTATAGAACAAAAATATTCCATAGCATTCATATAACATAATTTATTCATCCATTTTCCAATTGATGGGCATCCTCTCAGTTTCCAGGTTCTGGCCACTACAAAGAGGGCTGCCACAAACATTTTTGCCCATATGGGTCCCTTTCCCTCCTTTAAGATCTCTTTGGGATATGATCCCAGTAGAAACACAGCTGGATCAAAGGATATGCACAATTTGATAACTTTTTGAGCCTAGTTCCAAACTGCTCTGGCTGGATCTGTTCACAGGCCCACCAACAATGTATCAGTGTCCCAGTTTTCCCACATCCCCTCCAACGTTGGTCATTATGATTTCCTGTCATTTTAGCCAATCTGAGAGGTGTATAGTGGAGTTGTCTTAATGTGCATTTCTCTGATCAGTAGTGATTTGGAGCACCGAAAAGGAAACTTTTAATAAAACAAAGAAAAAGCAATGAATTGAGTATATAATTTAAAAACTAGAAGAAAAAACAAAGAATCCCCAATTAAATATGAAATTGGAAATTATAAAAAAGTAAAGACAAGACTTATTAAAATTAAGTGTAAGAAAATTGAATTAAAAATAAAATAGGAATTGGTTTTATATACAAAAATAATAAAATAGATAAACCACTGGTTAATTTGATTTTAAAAGAGAGAGAAGAAAACCAAATCACTTGTATTAAAAGTGAAAAGAGTGAATATGCCACTAAAAAAGATGAAATCAGAGCAATTATGAAGTTATTTTATCCAATTATATATCAATAAGTTTTACAATGTAAGTGAAATGGAAATATATTTTCAAAAATATAAATTGTCTAGATTAGCAGAAGAGACAATAGAGATCTAAGTAAACTTATTTTTGAAAATTGGTATAAATGAGCTTCCTAAGAAAAAAAAGCACCAGGACAAGATAGATGTACACATGACAAATGTACACATGAATCCTTTTAAACACTTAAAGACTAACTAATTCTCAACAGTAAATTAATTTTCTGCAATAATAAGCAAAGAAGAGATCCTATCAAACTCCCCTTATGAAACAAATATGATACTGATATCTAAATCAGGAAGAATAAAGACAGAGAAAGGAAATTATAGACCAATTTCATTAATGATGTTGATGCAAAAATACTAAATAAAACACTAGCTAAAAGATTATAACAATATATCACAAAGATTATACATTATGATGATGTAGGATTTATACCTGGAATATAGGAATGATTTGACCTGAAGAAAAATTTAACATAATTTATTATATCAATAATTAAACTAAAAAAAACCACATGATTGTATCAATAGATGTAGAAAAACCTTTTTGACAAAGTTCAACACACATTTCTATTGAAAACATTTTAAAATATAGATGGAAATAGAGTTTTTTCTTAAACTGATAAAAAGCATTTTCTAAAACCATTAGTAAGCATTATTTGTAATATGGATAATCTAGCTTTCCCAGTAATATCACATATGAAATAAGCATGCCCACTGTTGCTTATATTATTATGTGTTAGAATTCCTAGCAATAGCATTAAGAGAAGAAAAGGGAAGAAAGAAGCAGAACAGGAAATGAGATAATAAAACCATCTCTTTTTGCAGATGATTGCACACTAGGAAAATGCCAAAGATTCAATTTAAAAGATTAGTGGAACAATAATTTTTAGCTAAGTAGCAGGATATAAAATAAATTCACATAAATCATCAATATTCCTATATGTCACAAACAAAACTCTGCAAGAAGAGATAATAGGACCTATCCAAATTGTCTATGTCATTACACATGCTATCAACAAAAAGTGGCTCCATCTTGAATCCCTTGCTGATTTCCAGTGATCAGCCATTAATGCACTGCTATGTTGACATATTTTAATAAACTCATCTAATTCTCTTTTTCTTGTGTCAATGCCTCATTAATCAGTGTGATTTTCAGGTTTTCCTGAACCTAGAATTTTCCTTTTAACCAAAGAAAGAAAAACCAACAGTAATTTGTTTTTTCCTGAAACTATCTGAAAGATCACTTTGGACAGAACTGTCTTTTGAGAAAATCATAATTATTTCTAATAAAATGTTTCTTTTGCATTTCCATAGTGGCAAAAATAGTTGTAATTATCCAAAAAATGGGAAGCTGAATGATATCCATAATTTAAATGAGTGTTTTGGATCAAATTCCTCTCCTGCCTACGAATTTTCTTTTCATAGAAAAAATCTTGCTGAAATATTCTCACTATGCGGCTTTTGCACATAGGAATCAATGAAGGTACAATAATGTCCAACATAAATGAAAAACATTTTTGACTTTATATTTATGTTCTGATCTAATTATTCACTGCTGATATATGGCATTTTAGTTAGTTTAAAAAGCAATGCCTAATTACTATTTCTCATGACATTTTTATAAAGAGCTCCTAATGGCCACATAATGGCCACATCTCTTCTTAGCTAACAGTGGGAGTGGTATAAATGATTTTAAAAAATGTGTTGATTATTCAAGAGGACAGTGAAAAGTAGTTGAATTAGCTGATCTCATTTTAATTATTGTAATGGCTGAAAGGTGAAGATTTCGATATTTTATAGGGGAGTAAAATCACTAAAGGAGCAGCTATGTGGTACAGTGGATAGAATATAGGATTCAAAGTCAGGAAGACTCAGCTTCCTGTGTCCAAATTTGGTCTCAGACATATACTAGCTGTGTGACCCTGGACAAGTCACTTAACCCTGTTTGCCTCAGTTATCTCACCTGTAAAATGAGCTAGAGAAGAAAATGGCAAAGCACTGTAGTATTTTTGCCAAGAAAACCCCAAATGGGGTCATGAGAATTAGACATGACTGAAATGACTAAATGACAAAACAGAATAGTAGTGTTCAAGTTTGTAGGAAAACCTGACTAAATCATGTTTTCCCTTTTCCTTAAAAATGTTCGGCCCTGAAAGGGAAATAGGGAATGAAGTAACATCAATTTTTTCTATGTTTTAGAACTTTATCATGTAAGACAATCCAGAATTATAGAAATCTAAAAAATTACTGAGCAGATATAAATTGAAGAATCATTGAGTAGATTACTTATCTATTAAAAAATGAAAACAATTAATGAATTAAATACAGAAATATTTTATTAATGTGTAAAATAACGTGCAGAAGGTAGCATGGTATAGCAAAGAATAATGGATTAGAAGACAGAAAACTGGGAATATAATTGTGGGCTTGCTCCTTACCTGTGTGACAAACAAGTAGACCTCATTTTTTTCATCTGTAAAATGAGGATATTGGATTTTGTTTGTTGTTTGGTCATTTTTCAGTTGCATACATTCTTTATGATTCTATTTGGTTTTTTGTTTTTGTTTTTGGCAAAGAGATTGGGTTTGGTTTGCCAGGTTCTTTTCCAGCTCATTTTACAGATGAAAAAATGGAGGCAAATAGGGTTAAGTAACAAGGGTCAGACAGTTAGGATTTAAAGCCCAATTTGAAATCAGGTCATTCTGACTCAAGGATCCATGCTCTATCCACTGTGCTACCTATTTTTAGGATACCCCAGGTTATACTATAGGGAAGTATAACCTGGGGTATCCTAAAAATCTTTGTGCAGTTTTAAGTTTTAATACTGTGTGTATGTACATCTATGTAACCTATGTAAACTTGAGTTATTGTTAAGAGATCCAGTATAACCCTCACCCCAATTTCTGTTATTGTTGTTTAGGCAGGTTTGATTCTCCATGACCCTATTGCTATCCATGCAGTTTTCTTGGTGAAGATACTTGAGTATTTTACTATTTCCTTCTCTAGTGGATTAAAGCAAACTGAAAGGGTTAAGTGACTTGCTCAGAGTCACACAGTTATGAAAAAATAAGGACCAAAGAGATTAAATGATTTCTTCAAAGTCACAAAATGATGGTCAGGATATGATTCAGGTCCTGTGGTTCCCAATCCAGCACTCTCCATTACATCTTGGTGGCTCAATGTCCTTAAGAAGATGAGATTGAATCTTTTCCTCTTTTACCAGTTTGTGGAACTATCTTGACTTGCTGTAATCTTTTAGAGTTGTCAAATCACCAGCATTCAGCAGGGCTTGGCTGTTTATTTGAAGATGTTGAGATTGGGCACTCTCCAGCCTTTTTAGCCCTTCCTAAGCCCCTCAGAGCCAAGAATGGTAGAGCTGAAAGAGACATTATTAATCCTATCGTCAAATACCTTGATTTTTACCAATGAGGCTCTGGGAAATGAAATTCTTTCCCCAAGGCCACAAGGCTAGTTTATGGGATTGCCAGGAACAGAATTTGGATGCCTATATAGATGCCCAGTTCAAAGATCTTTCCATAGCATTATGCTAAAAAAGTGATAGGCACAGTTCTAGAATTTAGGATACACAAAGAGGGAAAATGGAATCAGGAAGAGCTGGGTTAACACAGCTCTTAACAATAAGGTTAACATCTCATAATGCTCCAGGTAGCTATTTAGTTACAGATGAGTTGTAACATGGTTGGAAAGGCTTCCATATTCCATCATTTTAACAATGAGAAAGCTGATCTAAATCCTCTCCTACCCTTAATCATATACATTATGTAATAGGATGTTTAAATACCATCATACATCGAAAATATGCATATAATGTACTTTTAAAATTTCTTATCAGCATAAAATTTATCATAAGAGACTGTTAAGTAACAAGAGCTAGTTTATCTTATGATTCCTGCAACTGAAATTGTAACATTGTATAGATAATGGATAATTTAGAAATATATGAACCAATTTAAGATAATCACTATTTATAGAAAATATCCTCTTTGTAAAGAAAGCAATTTCAGGTCACTTCAGTTTTGAAATGAATGCAAACTAGGGTTTTAAAAAGCAGAGAATTGGGAAATATCTGTAACATTCAAGCAGAGATACAGGAAAATGGCTCCAGATGGCAAGAGTTACAGAGAAAGCTTTACCCCCAACTGGGTTACAGATTGCATAGAGGGACAAGTAATAATAAGAATAGAAAAATAAGCAGAGACAGTGGCCTTCATCCTTCCCCTTCTATCTCCGTTTATCCAAATACTGTCTTTCCTCTGGGCTCTGATGAAGTCTTTCTAATCTCCCTGTCCAGTTCTTTTTCAGTCCTCTTAACCACCACAGAACTTTATGCCTTCCTATGGGTACTTTTCATGTACTCTCTTATGTTACAACTATTTGCATACATTTCCTCTCACCTTCTACATTATAAAACCTTTGAGGGGAAAAGCTTAATGTCTTATTTACTTTTGGATCTCCCAAAGCTCCTAAAATAGAGCTTGATTTATAGTAAATGATTCAGAAATATTTGTTGAATGGACATTAGGAAACTGGAGGGGAGGGGATAAGGGAAATGTCTCCTCCAACCTAGAG
Organism: Sarcophilus harrisii; assembly: GCF_902635505.1. Lineage (NCBI taxonomy): Eukaryota > Metazoa > Chordata > Mammalia > Dasyuromorphia > Dasyuridae > Sarcophilus > Sarcophilus harrisii. Next base: position 94,039,549 of record NC_045431.1, read on the forward strand.
AAAGTAAGACAGAGAGGAAATCTGGACTTAGGCTGACAAGTACCCTAGATCTCAGTAAAGCAGATTTCAAAGACTTCAAAGGAAAGACTTCATAGACCACATATCTCATATTAAAAACAGCTGAAAAGAAGTCAGTCTGAAAGGAATGAGAGATGCTCAAGAATGAAAGTCTAAGACATAAAAGGAAGTGAAAAAAACAGAATTTGAAGAAATCAGTGGGGATGCATAGGGAACTCACAAACCAATTTAAATCTAAAAAAATATGGATAAAGTGGAAAAGTGTTCTAGGTAACAGAAGATGAATGTAAGAGCTTGGCATAGTCTTATAAATATAGTGTAGGGAATATGAATGTTTTAAAATGAGTGAAGGGTGGTGAGAGAAACTAAGAATAACAGGAAAATCATTTGGTTTTGTTAATTTTTTTTCCATTAAGAGAGAAAGAAAGATTGAAGAAGGGACAGGACCTCTTCTTGGGTGAGTGAATAAGATGTTGAAAACTGAAAACAGAGCTGTTGAATTACTATTTCTGTTTCTTCCTTTCCAAAAGAGAAAGATCCAAGCACAAGTAATGATGGAACTAAAATGATTAACAAGGAACTGATATGTACTATAAGAAAATAGATAAAAATTCAACACTGAATGGCCCTTGATAAATCTAAATCACATAGCCCAAATGGATCTTGAAAGGGATGATAGGGATGATTGCTGTAAATGACATTTCAAAGATCATGGGAAAAGAACGTTTACCATAAGATTGGAGACAGGCAAGTATTATCTTTTGTTTTCATGCCAATAACAACATGACATTTGGTAGGTATAAATGTAAAGTCTTGCACTTGGGTACAAAAAAATCAATTTCTGAAATATAAGATGGGTACAAAGCAATTGTTCTTAGAAAAGATCTGGGGGCTTTAGTGGATTATAAACTCAATATAAGGAAAAATTGTGATGTGGGAAACAACACCAAAAGTGATCTTCAGCTACATTAAGAGTCCAATTACCAGAAATAAGGAACTGAGAGTTCCTCTGTATTCTGACATTGTCAGCATACAAGTGAGTTTGCAACCGCTACCAAAGATGGGGCAGCTACATCCAGAGAAAAACCCATAAAAGAAAATTCTTGTCACCCAAGTTTATATCAGTAATTCATATGATTTTATCAGTGGAAATGACATTGAAGAAGAGATATTAATATTTGCTTTGCTGCTGCAAAGTAAGCAAAATTGTGACTAGGACTTGCCTCAAAGCCAGGAACACCTGGTTGAATGTGCCACACCTAACATAGACTGGATGTGGGAACTTGACCAAGTCCCTTTAAGATCCAGGACACTCTCTAAGACACTTAAATTACAAAGAAAGTATGTGCTTGTATTTGTAGAGGGAGTTTTCTCATGTGGAAGTTCTTTATAACAATGAAATCTCAGGTCTAGTATTATCCATGTGTTATGTTTGTGTGCATGTACATATATACATGTACATACATGTGTATATATACACATACATGCATTATATTTTGCCTCACAGTGTAGTGCATATGTATATATTTTTTCATCATTCAGTTATATCTAACTCTTCACAGTTCCATAGACTTGTCCTTGGGATTTTAATCTTGGAAAAGATACTGGACTGGTTTACCATTTCCTTCTCCAGTGTGTCCTTATTTTATAGATGAGGAACTGAGGCAAGCAAGGATTAAGTGACTTGTCTGATCATACAGTTAATAAGTGTTTGAACTCAAATCTTCCTGATTTCAAACTTGGTGTTCTATTCACTACACCACCTAGTTGTCCCTGTATGTGAATATATATCTATGTCTATATATGTATATGCAGAAATATATACTTGTGATTTTTTTGGGATGGTGAACTCCTGGTGGAGAATGTCCATCCACCAATACTGATCAATTCATCTATAACTCAAGTCTTAGAGTATTGTAGGGAGGGAATGGGGGGGGGAGGGGTATTAAGAATTAAGTGATTTGCTTACCTAGCCACACAGCTGGTAATGTGTCAGAGCATCAGAGTTAACAATAAAACTCAGGTCTTTCTAATTGTTAGAATTCCCTAGCTAACATGTCAAAATGACTGTCTGTCATCATTTTGTCCTCCTTCTTCCTCTCCCTCTCCCTCTCCCTCTCCCTCTCCCTCTCCCTCTCCCTCTCCCTCTCCCTCTCCCTTTTCCTCTCCCTCTCTCTCTCCCTCCCTCTCTCCCCTCCTCTCCTCTCTCTCTGTCTCTATCTCTGTCTCTATCTCTCTGTTTCTCTGTCTGTCTGTCTGTCTGTCTCTTTTCACAAAAGAGATGATAGACAATGACAAGTGCAGTGAAGATTTTTTGAATCACCTAAAAAGGAGGGATTGATGGTTCTTTTAATTAATATCATAAATAGAGCAGTAGTTCTCAAAGTGTGGTCCTGAGAATCTTGGGGATCTCTGAAATGCTTTTGGAGAGTCCACAAATTCAAAATTAGTTTTGAATTCTAATATAGTTAATAACTATAAATATAATCCACATAAACAAAACCCTTTTTGGACATATCCTCAATAATTTTTTAAAAGTATAAAGATACTGAGAACAAAAGTTTGAAACCACTGAAACAGAGCTTCTTTGGGATTCAACAAATCAACATTGCAACTTGTCATTTCACACAATCTTTGTTGGGAACAGAAATATTCCTTTTAGAATAATAGTGATCAATTGAGATGCATTTTTCTGATGAAGTAAAATCCCCTAAAGTGTATCAATTCATTCTCTCTGTCTCACTGCTAAACTTCAGATATAAGTTAGCAAAGAATAAAATAACACAGACGCCCCACTGCTGTTTTGCTGCTGTCTTCACAGGCAGGTTCTATAGGAGCACGGGCTGTAGAACCTCATGTGGCTGACAGCTTTTGGTTCTCACTAGGGGTCGCAGGATGTCAAAAAATTGATTGTTAGCAAGGACAGAACTGCCCAAACCAATCCTTATAAAAGTTGCTTCAGTGTGACTCTGGAGTGGAGGTAATGCTTAGGTGAGAATACCAATTAAGATTCAGGACTTGAAAAAACAACAACATGTAAGGGCCAATTAAAGCTCTGACTCCTGGCTGTTTCTCTCTTTGAAATTGCAAGCTTTAATGCTGTAAGTAGCCTTTGAAGACCTAAAGAGAAAAATGCATCTAAAGGATAAATAGTGCAACATTTGCAAGAGCAAAGGCTATGGCATTCAGGCTCTCTGATGGCTTTTTGTTTCTAGTTTTCTTAAATTTCTCCCTTTATATGACTGTATATACCCAAAGATACTTTGGAGAAATTTTCCTAAATATCATAAAGATACAAATTTATGATAAATAAAAACATACAACAAATGTGCTTGTATACATGTATGCTGTGTACACACACACATACACAAACATATAAACAAATACACACAACTATTATGGCTACAAGTTGTTGATAAAAATTGTAATAAATAATATTGCTGTTACATTTTTAATTTCTTTTTGTTAAAAGCATCTTAATAGATTTAAGATGGAAATGTTAAAGGGTTTAAGGATTCTTTAATTTTCAGTTTTCTTGAAATATAAGAGTAAAAAGCTAATTTAATGTTAATATGGGACCCAAATGGGGTTAAATGCACAAAAAGGAAATAGTTCCTGTCCTCAACTAATTTACATCCTATGGAGAGAGATGATGTAAAAAGATCTAAAAAAAAAAAAAAAAAAAAAAAAAAAAAAAAGATCTACTAAATAAAGTAGTTAGGGGGATTAGGAAAGGGTTCATGTAGACAGAAGAAGTTTTTCAGCTTACTTTTTCAGGAAACTACATAAGAAGTTTCCTGAAACTTATAAGAAGGAAAGGCAAACAGAGAGTTCATTCCTTGTATGCTGGACAGCAGGTGGAAAGGCATGGAGATAAGAGACTGGGTATGTGTGGATGAAATTATGAATGGTGTTTTGGACCAAGAGAAACTAAAGAATTGATCCCTGAGGTAAGCAGGTAGAAGGCTCTGATAGAGATCAGTTTAGCCCAATGGTTCCACTCTTTGGGGAGGTGGTCCAGTCTGAAATCCAAGTTATGTCACACTCCTGAGACCCACCTTCTATAGAGGTCTTAAGCAGTCTTACCGTGTCATTTATCAGAAATCCTAGTCCTTTCCCTGAAGTTAAATTTTCCCTAGAAAATCTATTTGTGGACCATCCAATAGCTGCTACCCTCCTTGGGGTCAGTCCCCCATAAAACTGTCTCTTGGTGTCATTCCCATTCTCATTACCCTCTCCCCATATTATGTGGTATTTCTTGTAACTTCACTATGGTTCCCAACCCCATTTCTCCTCCTTAGAGCTAACTAACTCTTTCAGGGTGCTAAGTCCCTTTCAGGATTTAGTCTGCCAGCTAAGGGTATGCTCCAACCTCATGGGGGACTCCCTTTTTACTGGGTAATTGTGAGTCTTTCATATGCTCTCCCACTCTATTTCATATTTACTTTTCCCAATGACTATTGTATTCCTTTATTTTGTCTTTAACTTATTCCCCTTAATAAACTTACCTTTTGCCAAAGAGAATGAGCATTGTGAATTCTTCACATGTCTGAACCCCAACTTTGGGTACTTGTCATTATTTGGTGACAAACCCCACATCATAGATCACATCACTTGTGATATATGTGTGATAAACAGCAAGAAAGCCAATGTGGCTAGATCATCAAGTGTGTGAAGGGGAGCCAGGAAAAGTAGCCTGGATCCAGTTTGTGAAGGGCTTAAAATGTCAAACAATAGAATTTGTATTTGATCCCTCAGGTAATAAACTGGGAGTTAGTTGAGTTTATTATGTGTGTGTGTGTGTGGGGGGGGTATAAAAATCTGACTTTAGCTTTAGGAGAATCTCTTTGGCAGTTAAATTTTCCCTAGAAAATCTATTTGTGGACCATCCAATAGCTGCTACCCTCCTTGGGGTCAGTCCCCCATAAAACTGCATAGGATGAATTAGAGAGGAGAGAGACTTGAGTCCAGTTAAGAGTTTATTGAAAAAGTTCAAGCAACTAGTGCAGAAGGTCTGAAATAGGATAGTGCTGGCTGTGTGAGTAGGAAAAAAAGGAGACCCTTGTTAACAGATGATAGGGAAATAAAATCAAGTAGACATTGGCAACCATCTTCAGTGTGAGGAGAGTAATAAGTTGAGGCTTATTCCTCAGTTGTGAAACTGGATGATAGGAATAATGGCAGTACCCTAAACAGAAATAGAGAAATTCAGAAAAGGGATGGGTTTTGAGAGACAGATAATGTACCTTGTTTTAGACATCTTGAATTTTAGATATCTGTAAGGTATCCAGCTGAGAAGTCCAGCATACAAGTAATGAAGTAAGACTAGACTTCAGAAAAGAGACTCAAATTAGATGCATAGATCTGACGGTCATTGTATCATAGCATTATAATTATAACTCTGTAAGGGACTTCAGAGACTGTCTAGTCCAAACCACTCATTTTACAGATCAGGAAAATGGGTCTTAAGGATATTTAGCTTTTTGTTCAGGGTCACACAGGTAATAATCTTCAGAGTCACATGAATAAAAATGATAATTGAAGCCTTGTGAATTTAAAAGGTCATCCAATGAGCATTGTGAAGATAACAGGGTCTAAAAGAACCTTGGGGGTATATTCAGGTAACAGTTGGGAATGATTGGTAACAATCTAACAAAGGAACTGAACTGCTATATAAGTAGGGAGAGAATCAATAGAATCATGACAGAAAAACCCTACCTTGGGAGAGATGAGATCAACAAGTATCCAATACTGTTGAGAAGTCAAGAAGGATTAGGACTGAGAAAAGGCCACTAGCTTTAACAATTAAAAGATCATTGGCAAATTTGGAGGAATAAGTTGTAATTCTGATGGGGTTGTGAGTCAGACTGCCAGAGGTATAGATTCATTATTTAACTCAACACGTACATACTCACATATTTCAGTATTTAATGAATAGTTGTACTCTCTCCATTCATGCAGACAGTAACTCTTCCATTCATTCTCATCAATATGATACCTTTTGTGTGTGTGTGTGTGTGTGTATAAAACAGTAAAACATTTATCACAGTATAAATCAGATGGAAATATAAATATGAAATGGAAATATAAAAATGAAGTTCTCAGATAAGAATAGCAGTATGGCATCATGAATGCAAGATCAGCCTTGAAGTCAAGACCTGATTTCAAGTTCTGTCTCTAGTACACACTAGATGGATAACCATGGACAAGTCACTCAATCACTCAATGCTGCAGCCAACATCCTAAGACAATAGAGAAGTTATATGGCCGCAATGGCTCTAGATTTGAGGACTTGGGTTAAAAAATTGCCTCTGATGAATATTACTTGTATGATCTTAAGAAAAGAATTTAATCTTTTTAGGTCTCAGTTTTTTCATCTATAAAATGAAAAGATTATTGAGTTAGACATCTTTTTAGTACCCCATCAAGTTCCTGAACTACCATCTTATGATCTAATTGTCTTAAATTGTGGGGGTGTTGCATGTCTGTACTGGTAGAAGAAGTTTCCACAGTTCACTACCAAACTGTTATGTAAAAACAAAAAACAAAAAATGAATGTTGGGAAAAATATAATAGAACCTGTAGCAGCCCACATTCAGGATAATGCTCTTGCTCCTGATCATTCTCATGTAGCCACATGAAATATAAAATCTTTACTCAAATCCATTTTACTTTTTTTGCAAATTTACCCAAGATTGAACTAGATAGTTATGAGGCTAATTTTATACAAAACATTAGAATTAAACTTTATAGGCGTTTATAACTGGGTAAAGCTCTTCATTAATTCCGGGAGATAGGAAATTATGGCTCTTAAAAAATACAAGCATACAAGCACATATCAGAAAAGTCATGGTTTTTGGCAAATACAATTAAATTCTTGAAAGCTGATATGAACTTACTAGCTCTTCTAAGTGTCTCCCTTACCACACTATATTGTTTCTATTCACTTAAATAAAAGTTAATTTTTCAAAATTAATAATTTCCATTTATATTTAAAATTAGAATAATTTCCAATGCAACTTCTATTTAATAATTTCCAATAGGACCCACATTTAATCTTACCTTGTAATGAAAAAAAATTGAACAAAACTTAAAGGACAAAACTATCTTGATATATATAACATTCTGAACCCATAGTCCTCCACTTTTCTTGGGAAATAATGAACAGAAGTTAAGAACAAAGGTGATATAGTATTATCAGAACTCAAATTACATTATAAAGTATCATCATACTTTATAAGGTATATTATCTTCTTTTTTCCCCGAACTGAGGCAATTGGGGTTAAGTGACTTGCCCAGGGTCACACACAGCTAGGAAGTGTTAAGTATTGATTCCAGATTTGAACTCGGGTTCTCCTAACTTCAGGGCTGGTGCTCTATCTACTTTACCACCTAACTACCCCTATAAGGTAGATTATAAAAACTGTTCGATACTGGTTAAAAAATAGAGAAGTACACTGAAATTGAATTCAGCATCCTTTTCTCACTAATGATTTTCAGGAACAGAATCCATGATTAATATTTTAAATATTTAGGTTAAATATTGAGGTAAGAAAAATTTAGAAAACACTGGTTATGGACTTAAAGATCTGGGACTAAATTTTGCCATAGTTATTTGATTTATGTAAGTCACTTAATTTCACTGGGTTTCCATTTCCATGTCTATAAAATGGTGGAAATCAGGAGGTCATGGTGGTGGATGAGATGATCTTTAAGGTATCTTCCAGCTCTAAATATTATGATCCTAGATTAATTTTTAGGTGAGAAATAAAGATAGAATTTAAAGTTTGTTTGCACTACATATCTGATAATGTTGTTTTTATGGGTGACACATACCATATTAGAAATAATCTTTCTTGGTTCATTAATCTCCTAAAATGAGAAGTGACTCCACTCCCCAGGACTGAGACATTTCTACAAGAGATTATTAGAGTAACACATAAAAAGGCTAATAAAAGGTCCTACTACATCTTGAATTAATTGCTCTCCTAATTGCCTTCCTGTTTTACTGGTAATTAAAAGCAAACAGCTTAAGGTTCTTTGCATAATTTCAAAGGGTGAGCCATAAACTTTGCACTGGCATTAAAGCAAAACACCAGACAATTTCTATTTCTCCATAACCATAACTATAACGGGGTAAATGCTCTGCTTGACGCGCTGCTTACATTGAAAACAAGTATCTTACAACTGTCCGTATTTTGCTATATAGTTTATTTCGATATATTACATTTTATTTTTGTAACATTTTAAAAAGTCACATTACATTTTATTTTTTGTAGGTGAAATGAGCTTAAATTTACTGAATTGTCTTATTTTGGAAATAATTGCACATATATGAAAACACTATTAGGAACAGAAGCTAATTCTTTTTTTTTTTTTTTTTTTTAATTGGTATTAGAAGAGAAATGAGTAAGCAGACATTTTGGATGTCTAAAGGAAGGGGAGAGAGGAAAGAAAATAGCAACTCTCAGCATGTTGTGTACATGGTATATGAGGTTCATGCTTACAAATTAGCACAGACCTCAAAACTCCCAAGTGGCAATGTATTAAAGAAAATTGACAATAATTTATAAAAAAAGAAAGAATTCTCATTGCAAATTGCCTTTCATTATATATTCTGCCTGACAAAGTGAGAGGGGGGAATTAAAAAGTTACCAAGAAAATTCATCTTTCCGTTATTCTTTCCAGAGCAGAACAAAATAACTCCCCTCCCCCACAAAAATTCACCATCGATAATCCACTTTGATCTGAAACATCTGGATAATAGAGAACAAAATGTACTTTTTTAAAAAAGGTTAAAAAAAAAGGAATAATTTTAGCTTATATAGATCCATCCAGCATATATTGACTGAGGTAAGGTTTTGTAAATCATGATATGGGAAATGTGGCTTTTCATCAAACTACTGAAGTGATTTTGAGGTAACACAAGTCTACTGTTAAGACTGCTAAAATACTTACACCTGCACTTTGTCCTACTGATTTTTAAAATTTTTGATGGTAAGACCTGAAATATATTTGGGTGAACTCTATCCCCAGCAAGATGAGAAAAGTATGAAGGAAACCGATAGTTGGCCCTCTGGGGTTTAATCCACCTCAGCTCTTGGGAGTTTCTCCCCTGCTTGCTTTTTTTTTTTTTTTTTTTTTTTTTTTTTTTTTTTTTTTTTTTTTTTTTTTTTTTTTTTTCTGTGTTACTCTGTGCTTCAATTTTATTTTAGGGACTATTAGTTAATGCTGTTAAAGTGCACCTGAAGATAGATGAAAAGCTATAAATATATAAACAAACACATTCACTTCCAATGTTTTGTATTGATTGGATTTTGGTTTTATAGTGCAAAACTTTTGCTTTAGTGGTTAGAAAAGTGACCCAAAGTGAGTTGCAAAGCTTTGAGTCTAAAGGCCAAGGTCATTAATTATTGCCACCTGGAAGCCCAATGTAGATCACAAAAGGAGTTGGACCTGACCCAGGAACAAGGCCTACAGCATAATGGAGAGAACACAAATACTAGTGGAATAAGTAATGTTGAAATACAGCTGCACTTTATGAATTAAATTAAATGTTATAAAATAAACACTAGTGATTTCACAATCTTTCATAAAAGGATAAAACCACATGACCTTTAGGATAAATATATTGACCTATTTTGAAACAAATTTGTACCCCACCTTTAATAAGTATAGTCAGCTTTATTCTTTGATTCCCAATTCTTATTACTGTAACTAATAAAATGCTCTATGCCCAAAAGCCTTTATCAGGTGAGAATTTCACTTTGATTGAATTATAGAATTAAACTAATCAAAGGTGCAATCGAGGTATGGAAATTCCTAGATTTCTGTTGAATTAATCAAAGGCATAAAGTAGGTACCACAAAAGGTCCTCACTCAATTTGGATGAGTCCTATCTTCTCATTATGTGCCAAAGTATTTAAGCTTCAACTTCAGTGTTTGATTTTCCAGTGAAGAGTCTGAAATTGTTTCTTTAAGTACTGACTGATTTGATCTCCTTTCTGCCCAAGGGATTTTTAAAAATCTGTTGGAGCCCTATTTGAGTGGGTAGATTTTGCAGTCTTAGCTTTCCATATAGTCAGACTCTCACATGTCTTCCTTCTAACTTTATTCTGTTTCTTTCAGCTCTTATTATCTGTCCAGCATTGAGAGGGTTGAAGATAAAGTCATAGGAACAGGAAACAAAAGGCGTATTGATTCATCTTTTGGTTTTGTCAACTATGTTGGAAGAGTTGTCAAATCAAGGAATGACCATCAGCTGGAATGTAATATATAATAGAAAACTGAAAAGTAACACCAGATTCATACTGTAGCCATATGATTCTCACCCCTCCCTTCCCAAACTCCTATTCTTTATTCTCCAAATTATTTTATTTTTGTTATAACAACTTTTAACTACTTCTACATGTGGACTAAAAGTGTTAAGTCCCTCATAATTCCTTGAGTTTATATAAATCCCCCCCCCCACACACACACACTTCCAAAAAAAAGTCTAAGAGAGCTTCAGTGTTTATTCTCTTATTAATATATGGGATAAGAAGCTGACCTGTGTGTGTGTGTGTGTGTGTGTGTGTATACACACACACAACATTAATATATATATTTATATATATTTCATATATATATATGCATGTGCTTGCCTTTTGACTTAAAGAAGGGAAGAAGGAAAAAGAAGGTCAAGATTGTGTGTGTGTGTGTATGTACATATATGGCAAAAAATTAGAGTTCAAGAAAGTAGACCCTTTTTATGGTTTCTATTCTTTGCTGGGAGAACATGGAAAGGGCCTCTTAGAGAGGGAAAAAAAACCTTTAGTTTGTGTAGCATCCCCTCTCATTTTTCAAATCCTTTACTTTTGGATAAAGGAAATAATTGTTTCCAGAGACTGTGGCCCTATTCTACTTTTGGACAAAGAAAATCAATCAGAACCCTTCTGAGGGAGAAGATAAAATAATACTCAGGATTGAACTACTAACTAATGTTCAAATAAGGATATATAGACATAGTCTCTACCTTTTAAATGCTTTTCCCCCCCTTATGTGTGGATTATAAAGTTGCATATTTGAAAGGGTTAATTAAAACATATTTAGCATCCTATGACTTGCAAAATGATATGCATACATTGCTTCATTATATGTTTGATGGAATAGATTGAGAGATTTAAGTCCATAGAAAAGAAAAGACATCAGTTGCCATTTAAATTTAATTAGAATAACTAGACACAGAAGGTTTCCCCAAGGCATACTGGAGGAGTTGCATAAAACTGAGAAAGGACCTAAAAGTGGTGAGAGAAGGCAAGTAAAGCTTTACATGTCTTGGATTGAGATAATTCAGGATAGGATAAAGACAGAAAGAAATGCAAGAGTTCTAAGCAGCTACACATCATGAGAACAAATGGCCTCACCTTCCTTAGGATCTGAGTGTATTGCAGAGGTCCCAGACTCCCAGAATGGACAGAGGGATAAATACTTTGCCAAGTAGTACTCTAAAAAAGTCGGATTTCATATCAGAAATGAACCATTTCTGGTTTGGGAGTTTTTAAAAAAAGGCTTCCTACTAATACTTTTCATGATTAAAAAATAAATTGGAAGCAAATCTTTTGCTTGCTTTCCTTTATGCATTCTATCTCTGTGGAAGTGGGCTGGTTACTTAGGAAACGGATGTAGGATGGAATTTGATTGAATATGTTGTCAAACCAATTGTCAGAGTTGTAAGCATGATAGAGTGATGAATATTTTTGTGTATGTGTTCATGAAATGAAAATGTTTTTGATTTTAAGCTTTACAATAGTGACCAAAAGAAAATGGAATGAAAATCAAAGTTCTCTAAATCCACATTAATAAAATTAAATTTTTGAAGCAGTATATGACTTCTGCTCCATCATTTAAAAGTGTAAATCCACATTAATACGAGGATAACTTTTAAAATAGACTGGTTGGAAATGAGCCCAAATATGTTTTTACCATCTCACTTTATGTCTTGTATTAACTTGTAATCATAATAAGAGATCATATTGATTCCTCATCTTTTGGCCCAGAAGTACATGCTTTTGCAGGTTGTTATTGTGGTCAGCTCTCTTCAGGTCTGCCAGAGTTTGATATGACCCTTGTTCAGGTAGTGATGCTGAAATCAGGGTCAGACTGCAGGCTGGAGGCCAAGGGTGACTTCAACATACATCTCTCTCAGAGGTATTGGAATTGCATATTATAGACTCTTCTGTGGCTGTGTAATGGACACATTGGTATAACTATTGATCACAATTATATGTGCATACATGTACTTTATTATATATATTAATACATTACTGTAAACATATTTTCCATGGCCAGGATAAAATGTTTTTCATCCATTGAAACTTCTGAATAAATTTATGTTCCAAAGATTGGCATATTGTTTAAATTATTTGTACAGAATTAGATCTAGTTAAAATTGTGAAATCAAAAACACTGCATCTACTAAGATAATTCTCATGAATTTTTCAGGTTAATAAGTATTTTTGAAATAATTAAAAAAAAAGATTTAATATTTAATTGTATGTGTACAGTTAAACACCATGTATACTGATTTTCTTTTGCTCATCTCCTTTTCATTCTCTTAGATACTATTTTATTTGATTTTATAATTTCTCAATTACAAATATCATAAGGAAATGAAACCTAAGCATTTTCATGGTATAGAAACAAAAAACAAAACAAACTAAAGAACCATGCAGATGTCTCCACACACATCTTGTAGTATAGAGTAGCAATTATTTGGAACGATTACACGAGGAAACTTTCATCACTACTGATGCTACTGAATACCACATCAACCAAAGAGGACACCTGGCACACATTTGCAAAATTACATATGGATAACATAATCAAAGGTTGTATTTTCAGACCATTATAACTGAGTACTTTTTTTTTTTTAAATACTGTGGGCTGGGGAGTGTCCTAGTGCATTAGTCATAATGGGGGGTATGGATTTCATTTAGGGGTGAGTAGGGTACTTTCATGTTTAAGCTGTACCTTTCATGGAACAAGATGCTTGATAAATGTTTGTTGAATTGTTTATAAAGTCTTCCATCAAAATAGTAACATCAGCTCCATTGTTATTGATTATGCAAACCACTTCTTGACAGAGTAGAAGAATTTATGATTCTCAATCAACTAGGGATTCTTGTTTCTCAATATCCCCTTCCCTCTAAGCTACTACCATATACATAAGTCTTTCTTGTATGGTTAAGGAGTTGACTATAAAGAAGACCTATCAATTACTTCAATAGAGGAAAGGGACTGAAGTTTCATTTTTTTGTAATAATTAGATTAGCCCAGTCCCTTTACTCCACCACACAACCATTCTATCCCTTCACTTTTAGTTGTGAATATTTGTCAGCCAACAAGCAATTTATTAAGCTCTTATATGACAGGATTCCTTAAACCTTTTCCACTCCTGACCCCTTTTCACTGGAGAAAGTTTTACTGGGCTTAATATATATCTATATATCTATATGTAATTATTAAGTTCAAAGAGGGAGGGGAAGGGAATTGAAAGAAAGTGCAAAATTTATTTTAAACAACTCAATAGAAATGTCAAAGTCCCCAGAGTAGAACTGATTGATTGATACTCTAAAAATTTAGTGTTTTTGTTTGCTAGTTTTTTTTTTCCCTTAAGTGTTGAATTCAGAAGGCCTGGAGTTGAATCTGCCTGATACACTAGCTAGTTGATATATACCAATCTTTTCACCTCTTCAAGACTCAGTTTTATCATTTGTAATATGGGAGTGATATTTGCACTCCCTACCTCACATGGTTTTTGTGAATTTTTGTCTTGTGAATTTTGTGAAATCTTGTGAAATTTTGTCTTGTGAATCTGACTGCTGTTTAAATGAAGTTATATTCACTTTTCCCCCCTCCTTTTTCTGTCAGGTTCTCTAATTTTAAGTCCGTGTACGTTGATGGGATCAAGGTGATCAGTGGCAGACAACTATTTGAAGCCTGGAGTTTCAAATGAAGATATAAGTGAGCGTTTCAAAAGTCTAGCTTGCAGCTGACACTTAGATCGGTTAGAAATTTAGACGCCCAATCACTTTTCTCCTCCCAATCCCCAGGCCCCTGGAAACTTGGAGGAGGAGGCGGAAAAGTCTCACCTTCTTTTGAAACTACTTGCAGATGTGAGCACAATTTCGAAGTTGCTCACAACGGGGGTTTTGAGACTTCCTTGGCTATTCCCCCCCAATTTCCCCAACGTATGGTTGTCTTTAGGCTGATCCGCTGAATTGTGTGTGGTTCTTACCACTCTGATCTTTTGCCGCTCGGTTTAATTCGTTCACCTCTGTCCTGCACACTCAAATTGATATCCTTCCTGCTTCCAAATAATCCCGCGTGGGGTCTGCCAATATTAGAGAAACTTTGCTTCTAAGGCAAACCCAGAAATGCCTTTTTTCTTTCACCCACGTGAGAAATGAGGAAAGCCAACTGCATGATCTTGATATTTCCTCCCGCTGCTGCAATCTGAAGTATGATTTTCATTTTTTTCTTTTTTTTACTTTCAGTTTTGAGGTTCGTAAATTTTTTTTTAATAGCAAATTGGAAGATCAATGGACTCTTTCCTTAAATAAACCGCTGAGACTAGAATATTTTCTCTTCTCCCTCTCCGCGCCCCCCCCCCCCCCAACCCCGGGTGCTAACATTAACCAGCAGCGTAGGAAAAGAAACACATTGCCTGTTTATTTGGGGGGAGGGGAGCGTGCGATTTGTAGCTAAGTTATTACGCTTCTCTTTCCCCCGCCCCTCAGGTCTTTGGCACTCTAGACTGTTACATACCTAATCTTTGCACTGGTGAGCACAGACTTCAGTCATCTTTAATCTCGACTAAAATATAAATGGAGATAAATGTCACTGTGGGAGTGTGTGGATCTGTGTGTTTGCCCAAGTCTATCAAAGGAGCCAGATCGGAGGCTGGAGCCCGGATCCTGACCCTGATTGTATGAATAAGTAAGCAGGATGCTAGTGATTGGGTTAGATGCTTTTAAGATTTTTTTTTTTTTTTTTTTGGTTAGGAAGAGGGGAAAATAACTTAAGGAAAAGACAGCCACCTCTACTTCACGTCCTTCCCTCCCCCCCCCACTCCCTAGTTTCTCAGCAGAATTGCTCCTCTGTGCTGCAGGACTTTTAGGTCTCCTTGGCGTAGAAATTACTCTCCCTTCTCTTTTTGTCTCCCCTTTCAGTTTAGATGTGCTGATGTGCAGACCGGATTCATCTTCCAGGAGCAGAAGTAGCAGCAGGAGCAAGAGGGGGCGGCTGCAGCAGCTCCTGGTAGAAGGGATCAGCCCCGGAGCCTTGGCAGGAGGATCTACGAGTAGGAGTCGGAGCAGCACCGAGCCCCCGGGGGCATCGCCTTCCTCTAGGAGAGGCGGGAGGAGGAGGAGAAGCGGCCGCGCGAAGTTTGGCTGAGGGTTAACCCGGCTGGGAGACGTTCTGACAGGCTGCAATCGCGGGGCGCTGCGAGGACCTGAGTTGGACTAGGACCGCCTCCTCTCCTCCTCTCCCAGCCAGTTCTTCCCGTACCTCCCCATCCCTCCCTACCTGCCTGGCCACCCACACACGAGCTCCTTCCCAACTTCTTTTCAAAAGCGGGGTGGGGGGCGCACACAGATATCCCTTCTCCGTCCCCTAATGTTTTCACTGTCTCCGTATGTCTCCGGACACCTAGCAGTCACAGTCACGCCGAGGAGCCTCTAGGTGGAGAGGAGAAATTGTCCTCCCCGCCCCTTTCAATCAACGTGGAGAGTAGGCGGCTGATCGCCTGAGTCCCTCTCCTCTTCCCCCCCCCCCTCCCCGTGAGGAGGATGGGGATGGAAATGCTATCCCAGAAGATGGTCTTGTGGCTGATGGCCTCGGGATTGATCTTCAGTGGGGAGATGTGGATCTCTTCTGGCTTCGATTATGATTACACTTACGCTTTTCACGAAGAGGATAAAACCGAGACGCTAGATTATAAGGATCCTTGTAAAGCTGGTAAGTGACTTGTCGCGTCCAAGTAGTTGTCCACCTGACCTTCGTATCGCATTTATTGCTTATTATTATTATTTTGGAGAAGGGGAATTCACCTGTTTCTTCCTCCACCCTTCCCTGGTTAACATTCTCAAGCGGAGTGGACTTGACTTTATTTAACAGGTTCAGGTATTCTTTCCAAGTTCTAGGATTGCATCCCACTCCCTCCCTACCTCGCATTCCGTAGTTTTTGTTTACTCCAGACAGCTCCGGATTCGAGACCTAGAGTTAGGATTATAAATGACTCTCCCTTATCTTTCTCCCTTGCAATCCTCCTCCTCCTCCAAGTGATGAAACAACACGGATTGCAAAACATTTTAAAAACCAGCACTTTAGGTCTCTAGTTTCAGAATCTTTTGGGGAAACCTTTGTTTAAATAAATCTCTAGTTGTAGCTGGGATGCGGAAGCGGGGCACTCCTGATCGTAGCTGGATTGGATGGAGATGGAATGGATGGAGCACTGCAGGGGGAAAAAAAGTTACTGCCTATACTGGGACACCTCTTCCTCTAGGCTCCCTCCTGGCTGTAACTTCACTATTACAGTTGTGGAGATTGCATCTGCTTAGGAGCATTCAAGGAGATGTGTTCCCAGTACATTCCCTCCTTCCTTTTAAGATATAACCCTGCAAAGGGAAAGAGAGAGGGAGAATCTCTGCAATTGTTCCTTTGGAACACCTCGGGGGACCAGTTTTCATAGCAATTGCCGGAAACCCTCACTTTCCTCCCCTGGCCCCGGTTACTCTCGCTCGGCGAGCGCCTCCAGTTCCTTCCGCTCCCTAGAGCCCCAAGTTTCTCGTTGCTGGTCCTCATTTGAGCGCACGGCGGCGCTTCCCTCCTGCCACCTTCTCAGACACAGGAGCAGCACGTGCAGTGGGCAGGGACCACGTGAGAGAAGTTCCCAGGGGTTCATTCTCTTCCACTAGTACCTCTTCCCCGATTCCCTTCCCCGCCCCTAGGAGTTTTGGGTTGGAAGCAGCTGTTTGCGGCAGGGATGCGCTCTGACGCGCGCCCCATACGGGAGGGGGGCAATAGGGTTGACTAGGGACGGTGGTTTGCGAGGGTCTGCTTCTTGGGATGACTCTGGCGTTTGGAAGCTAGAAAAATAGGGATGTGTCATCTCCCAAGAAGGGCGTGCTCTCTTCCCTGGCCTGTGAGATTTCAATAATAATAAAGGGCTGTGTAGTGGGCAGCATGTATGTGCCGGATTGCTTTGCCAAATCGTGCTCACAGCATCCCAGGGTAAAGCTGGGTGCGTGCGCTCACTGAGTCCTCTCTGACCTGCTCCCTCAGTCACACACTTGTCTGGCGTAGACCATTGGGGCGGATGAATGAAAGGAGAGACCAGTAGACAGGGCTGGAAATTCCCTCAGTTAGCTTTTCTTTTTGATGTTGAGATGTTTGGTCTGATAGCTCTAGCGAGAATTAAAACAACAACAACAACAACAACAAAAAACAAAACAAAACAAAAAAAAAACACCCATCTCTTTCCTTACTTACCAAAGACGAGATAAGTGCTAGTTTTAATTTTTTTTTCTTGAAAGAGTTATGCAAGGATGTGCCCATGGAGACCAAAAAACCTCAAGCCCCTCTTTGTGTTGTCACTTCCAGTTAGATTGATATTGCCTCTAGTCATCAGGTGTGCAACTATTTTAGCAAAAGATGGTTAAACTACTTCCTCCAAACGAAGTTTTTGTAGCTTTTTTTTTTTTCCTTTTCTTCTACCTCACTGGTTAGGGAAATGGATATACACTATATCCAAAGAAAGATGCAGAGTGATTCTCTGGGGAGGGGAGCATCAGATGAATTTGGAAACCCATTATCTGACTTCAACGTAATTTTGTGGGATTTTTAATGAATTCAAGTAAAAGTTTCAGAAAATTGAACATGTTGCACTTTGTTAGATGCTTGGTAGAACTAATTACTAACTATATTAGGAACTAATGATTGTCTAGGAAAATTAAAAATGCTGTTGTCCTTTTCTTGTGATGGGCTTAACTATATCAATACCAGAGGCTGAATTTTTTTTAGGAGAAAATATGGCATTATTTTTGGCATTGGAAAATACAATATTTTTCTTAATATTAGTCAAGGAAAGTGGAAGTGTCACAGCAGAAATGTCAAAAGAGTGACAAGTGTATCTCAGGGAGTTCTTATCTTTGAAATCATCATTCATGGTTTTATTGAGAAAGGAGGCTATCTTGTTTGAATCAGTACTTTTTTTTTTTTTTTTTTTTCTATTTCAGGGCATCCGTAGTTTTTGCAGCCTAATTTTTGGATTTTGTGTGGTTTTCAAAAAAGAAAAGTTGGCTATAATTGTTTTCCTGTAAATGGTCAGCTGGGAAAGGAGAGAAGAAAACTAAATGAAACAGCTGGAAGAATGCTTATATTTGTTTTTCCTTGATACCATTTTACTTTTGGAAAGATAATAATTGAGTTATAACTGCTGTTGGTGCTTAAAGTAAATACATTTGTGAATAGATATTTTATTCAGAAGGATAACTCTTCCTCATCTTTATCTGAAGATTTTGTTTATTAGCTTTCTTTTTTGTTTATTTGTTTTTGAGTGCTACTGCTGTTCTTTTGGAGTTTGTTGTAGCAGAGAAAGGAGTTGGTCACCCTTTGGACTTCCCTCTTCTGTCCCTGCCATGACACCTTTGAAGCAATAATGGAATGAGATTTCTAGTCTAAAACTTAAATTGGAAATCAATGACACTCCCCAGGACCTCTGTAAAACAAGTGAAGAATTAAAAAAAAAAAACTTTGGAAAAATAACAAACACATAAGAAAACAAAATTCAGCACAAATATTAGCAAAAAATGGTATAGATTAGATTGTCATTTTCAGAACCTTTATGTTTATAAATTAATAAAACATGGCAAAAGGGACTGGGACTCTAGGAGACTGTGACAAACTAAAATTTAAAACTGGCAAGAAAGATCCTTTCCAAAATTTAACTGTTAGAAATTCTTCTGGACCCATCCCCTGTCTTAGAACTCACAAGAGGTCTAACAGTTTGTCTTTATTGAAGCACAAGACCTATGGGATGGATATGCTCTTAGAACTCTTGGAGCAATAGACTAGTGTTTCTAGAAACTGCACCGAACCCTGACATCGACTCTACTATATACTGACCATAAGTTCCTGAACATGTACATCTCCTCATCTACAAAAGGGAAGAGTTTGAATTAGATGATCAGGAAAATCCCAGCCTAATTTCTGGAGGTATGAGTAAGAGTCCTTTTCATAGATGTAATCAGGGGATTCCCAAACTCAGTGTTGGTCCATATTCTCAGGACTTCAAGTTCTAAAAATTAATTGGTAATTTTTCACCTGGTACTAAAAAACTGTCAGATAGATAGTTCTACCTTTGTCTAGGAGCCAGTGTAATGTCTTTGAGGGCAGCATCTGAATCTGTTACATAACAAGTATAGTAATGTCAATTGTTTAATTGTACTATATGTATTTGTATACTGTCTAATCATTTGACCCCCTAACTCTGATCAAAATTAAAATAAAATAAAAAAATCAATAACATGATTTTTTAAAAATGTTCATGAAAGACTATGAGAATGTTCCAGATCAGGATTTTCAAACTCCAATTAGAAATGTATCCTTGTCTGCTGTAGATTGATTTAGAAGGTCACAAATTAACATTATGTATGTTGCATTTTTATTTTGTTAAACATTTCTCAGTTATATTTTAATCTGTTTTTTGCTGCTCAGAGTCTTTTAGATCAATGAAGCCTTTGCTCTATGACGATGATTGCTATATGAAAATGGCCCTATATTCTCAAAGCATATGTGGTGTTGGACCTTATTTATTTAATTATTCAACAAATATTTGTTAAGCACTGCTGTGCAGGGATAAACCACCATCACCACCGTCACTAATAAAAGACCATCTGTCTTCAGGTTTATATGTTCTCTGCTGAAATGTAATACATGGAAAATTGAGGAGGGATAGAATACTTAACAACTGGGGCATCAGGATAGGTTCCCAGAGTAGGTGGTGCCTGAACTAAACTTTGAAAGAGGACTAGAATTCTGAAAAGTAGAAAGGAGACGGAAAAACATTCTTTATATCAAGGGGATGATATGTGTAAACAGCTAGTAGTTCAATTTTGCTGGAACAGAATTCTCATAGAGATGTAATATGAAATGAAGTCAGAAAGATAAATAAGAAAGAATAACAGGCAGAGGGAAGCAATTGAAGATTTGATCAGAAGAGTCACGTGGGCAAGCATGTGTCTAAGGAAGATTGTTTTGATAGCTGTGAGGAAAACAGTTTGGAGAGTTACTTTAGAGGCAGAGACCAAGAGGTAGATTACTAGTAGATTTGGGACAAGAAAGAGGTGATGAAGGTCTAAAATGGGAAAGTGGCTATGTCATCCTACTCCTTATTAAAAGTATAGACACTGATAATGAAGAGACTTTAAATATCTATATATTATTTTTGTTCAGTCGTGACTCCATTTGGGGTTTTCTTGGCAAAGATACTGGCGTGCTATTTCCATTTCCAGCACATTTTACAGATAAGGAAACTGAGACAAACAGGAATAAGTGTCTTGCCCAGAATCACACAGTTATTGAGTGTTGAGGCTGGATTTGATTTCAGGTTTTGCTGACAGCAGGGCTGGTACTCTTATCCACTGAGTCACTGTAGCTGCCCAGAAAATATCTATATGTTAAATCATATATTTGTATGCTTAGAAAACCCAATAGAGTGAATTAAAAAATTAATGGAAATAAAAAATACTTTAGTAAAACAATGGTATATAAGATAAATCCACAAAATCATCTATATTTTAAAAATAATTACCAAAGATTAAGGAAATAATTTTTGAAATTATGGCAAAATGCATTAAATATTTGGATAATAACTTATCAAGAAGTACAAGAGACTTGTAGAAAAACAATCTTAAAATGATTTTTAGAGGAATTAAGGAGCAAAGGGAGAAAGATTCTCTTCTCTCTCCCCTTTTTTAGTTTAGTTAAACTAATATAACAAAAATGGCAAAACTATTCAAATTAGGTTATAGTTAATGGAAAGATTTCAAGTATTTACACAGAGGTGATGGAGTTTCTTTGTCTTGAGTGCTGGTCTTGCTAAGTTTGTCCCATTACCAGAAAGTTGACCACCAGTTGGTAATTTGTTTTTGGCCACAGTAGATCATGAAGAATTGGGGTGGAAGGAGGTCAGGTTCCAATTTGCATTAGTGGAAGAAGTGCCAGCACCAAAGAAATGACTGTTTCTTAAAACACAGAAATAAGTTTTTCAGCAAGACTGACTTAATGAACGTGATGTCAAAGATAAATAATAAGCTAAGGAAATTAAGTGATAGAATGTTAAACATGTAGTTCAAGCTGAATATTATTGATGACATGGAAAATCTTTCTTGAATTTATACAATTATAGAACTGAAAAAGACCCATGGAATCATTTAATTGACTCTCTTGGCCGCATGACAAAAGCTTTATAAGAAGCAATAGCGCCTACATGGATGTAGTTAAATTTCTGGCTGCAAAGTTAGAGACCATGGACCTGTGAATGATATCCTGTTTTCCCATTTGGGTCAGAGGCCTACCTGAAAGGCTGTAATCTCTCTACTTATCTAGGGTCTGAGAGTTCAAGCAAATGTTTTGGACTCTTTATCGGATGCATTTACTTTTCCTTTCACATTATTATGAAATCTGATTCTTCTAAAGTCTAGAGTGGTTAGGTCCTTAAATTTAATAATAGTAAATCACATTTCCATAGTGCAAGACTTTAAGGTGCTTGTATTGTTTTCCTGTGAACAATCCTTTGGAGGTAGGTAGTCTAAGCACTGTAATTTATGTAGACCAGGAGAAGTCCCAAGAATAAGGCTTGGCGCTGGACCTAGTAAGTGGGACTTTTTCCACTATGCTACCCAGTTTATTGCTGTGTGGGCTGATAGTTTTGGATTATATTACTGAAGAGAAGTAAAGAAAGGTTCCTTGTAACACTGTATATGTCTCTAAGAGTTCTGTCCTCCTGACTATCAGTCTATGGGAGGGGGCTGGAGGGAGTGAGAATACTAATTAGTCTATCAGTGATTCTTAAATATTAAATACTTTAAATAAGCAGAAACTAGATAAGCAAAATAGTTCTATGATATCCAGTTCTTCAGGTTTCTTTTTATAACTGGAATTCATTGCATTGTCAATTGTTACTGAATGATAAGATACATTTTAAATGTATACACCTCTTTAATAAAGAAGGAGAATGACAACTTTTTTTAAAAATCAAGATCCCTTTCTGTATGTTTTGAATGCTATTAATATTGGTGGTACAAAAAGTCCTTTTTTATTTTCCTGAGGCAGTTGGGGTTTGGAGTTAAGTGACTTGCCCAGGATCACATAGCTAGCAAGTGTTAAAGGTCTGAGGCCAAATTTGAACTCAGGTCTTCCTGATTCCAGGGATAGTGCTCTATCCACTTTACCAGCTAGTTGCCCCCCTTTTCTTTTAAAATTATGAATAGGACCTCTTCTATGTTATAAGAAAAAAAAAGTCCTCTCTCCTGCCTCCTTACACAAGGTCTCCTGAGTAAGCTGTTTGCTATTCCTTCAGGACATATGTATAAGCCCAATTTCAAAATTGTTGTCTTATGATATTGAATTTTCCATTTGAAAAATCTTTTTAAGTTAAACTAGTACAACTAGTAAGTATCTGGGGTCAAATTTGAACTCAGATCTTTTCCAGCTCTAGCACTCTAACATTAGTTGCCTGATAAGAGAGGAAAAGATAAGACTATGAATACTGAGCAGCAGTATATTGTGGTTGAAACATAGAAGTTTTCAAATACCAGAGAAAGGAAAAAGAATTTACTAAGTATCTACTATGTGTCAAAACTGGAAAGATAGGTTAGAGATATGTTGTGAGATCATTGAATGTCAGCCAGATTAAGGAGGTCATAATTTATGATATAGTAATGGAAGAGTTGATAAGTCAAAAATCTTGATCAAAATAGTACAATAGGAAGATTACTTAGGTTAATATGAAAGATGCTTTGGGGAGAGAAAAGACTTATGGCAACCAGGTCAGTTGGAAGGATATTACAACAGGATTGGAGAAGGGTGAAAGAATATCTAAATTAGAATAATGATAGTGGCTGTGGAAAGAAGGAGACAAACATGAGACTTTTTATACAGATAGAATTGATAGGAAGTGGCAATTGATTGGATTTGGCAGTGAAGAAAGAAAAAGGTACTTGAGTTTCAGTCTCTTGCCCTTAAGCCACACCATGGGTCTGCTATCCACTAATTTTGCAAGACTTTCTTCAACCTGTTTATATTTTCAGCCTTTTGTGGTAATAAATCACATACCACTTCAGTATAATGTAGCAGAACACTTCCTTGTTTAGATCCTCTATGTCTTTTTTTTTTTTTTTTAGGTTCAAAGGATGTTTATTTTTAGTTTCCTAGAAGTATGGCTTAGACAATGAGCTTTTGCATTAGAAAGATCTGAATTCAAATTATGACTATGATATGGTAGTTGTGTGAATATATGCATTACTTTTCTTTCTTTTTTAAAATTTAATAAATTTTATTGACAGAACCCATGCGAGAGTAATTTTTTACAGCATTATCCCTTGCACTCACTTCTGTTCCGATTTTTCCCCTCCCTCTCTCCACCCCCTCCCCCAGATGGCAAGCAGTCCTATACATGTTAAATAGGTTACAGTACATCTTAGATACAATATATGTGGGCAGAACTGAACAGTTCTCTTGTTGCACAGGGAGAATTGGATTCAGAAGGTATAAATAACCCGGGAAGAAGAACAAAAATGCAAACAGTTTACATTCAATTCCCAGTGTTCTTTCTTTGGGTGTAGCTGCTTCTGTCCATCCTTGATCAATTGAAACTGAGTTAGATCTTCTCTTTGTTGAAGAAATCCACTTCCATCAGAATACATCCTCATACAGTATCATTGTTGAAGTATTTAATGATCTCCTGGTTCTGCTCATTTCACTCAGCATCAGTTCATGTAAGTTTTGCTAATCCTCTCTGTATTCATCCTGTTGGTCATTTCTTACAGAACAATAATCTTCCATAACATTCACATACCACAATTTACTCAACCATTCTCCAATTGATGGGCATCCATTCATTTTCCAGCTTCTAGCCACTACAAACAGGACTGCCACAAATATTTTCCCTTCTTTAGTATCTCTTTGGGGTATAACCCCAGTAGAAACACTGCTGGATCAAAGGGTATGCACAGTTTGATAACTTTTTGAGGATAGGTCCAAATTGCTCTCCAGAATGGCTGGATGTGTTCACAATTCCACCAACAATGTATCAGTGTCCCTGTTTTCCCACATCCATATTATCTTTCCCTGTCATTCTAGCCAATCTGACAGGTGTGTAGTGGTATCTCAGAGTTGTCTTAATTTGCATTTCTCTGATTAATAATAATTTGGAGCATATTTTTATATGGCTAAAAATAGTTTCAATTTATTTGTCTGAGAATTGTCTGTTCATATCCTTTGACCATTTATCAATTGGAGAATGGCTTGATTTCTTATAAATTAGAGTCAATTCTATATATATTTTGGAAATGAGGCCTTTATCAGAACCTTTGACTGTAAAAATGTTTTCCCAGTTTATTGTTTTCCTTCTAATCTTGTCTGCATTAGTTTTGTTTGTACAAAAACTTTTCAATTTGATATAATCACAGTTTTCTATTTTGTGATCAATACTGATCTCTAGTTCTTCTTTGGTCATAAATTCCTTCCTCTTCCACAGATCTGAGAGGTATCCTGTGCTCTTCCAATTTATTTATAATCTCATTCTTTATGCCTAGGTCATGAACCCATTTTGACCTTATCTTGGTGTACGGTGTTAAGTGTGAGTCAATGCCTAGTTTCTGCCATACCAATTTCCAATTTTCCCAGCAATTTTTGTCAAATAATGTGTTCTTATCCCAAAAACTGGGGTCTTTGGGTTTGTCAAACACTAGATTATTAAAGTTATTGGCTGTTTTGTCCTTTGAACCTAACCTGTTCCATTGATCAACTAGTCTATTTCTTAGCCAATACCAGATGGTTTTGGTAACTGCGCTTTATAATATAATTTTAGGTCTGGTACAGCTAGGCCACCTTTATTTAATTTTTTTTTTCATTAATTCCCTTGAAATTCTTGACCTTTTGTTTTTCCATATGAAATTTGTTATTATTTTTTCTAGGTCATTAAAATAGTTTTTTGGGAGTCTGATTGGTATAGCGCTAAATAAATAGATTAGTTTAGGTAGTATTGTCATCTTTATTATATTTGCTCGCCCAATCCAAGAGCATTTAATATTTTTCCAGTTGTTTAGATCAGACTTAATTTGTGTGGAAAGTGTTTTGTAGTTTTGTTCATAAAGTTTCTGATTTTTCCCTTGTGTATTACTTTTCTTAAACTCTCAGTGTCCTATTCCACCCTCTAAGCTTGAAAGTAAGAGATGAGATGAGTTGCTGATCTAAAAAGTTCATTGATGAAATCACAGGCCTGGTTCCCAAAACGTTTAGGATTTCATGAATAAAATGTGCTCTCATGCTAATTGTTCTGGTTTTGTATCATTTAGTCTTGCTCTTCTTAGCTTTTACCCTCCAGACTGAAGATTTCCTTCAGTTCTTTGAACTGTTTTTTTTTTTTTTGGCCACCCAACCCCGTTTTTTCTTTATTCAATGCACTAAATATTTATTAAGTGCTTTTCATTTGCAAGACACTGCCTCAGATTCTGATAAAAAATCAAATCATACCCCAAGGGAACACTGATAAGTACAATGCTAGGTGGGACATGATTGGCACAAAAGAATGTTCCAGGAAAATTGTTCTAGAAAAGCTTAAGAAGGGAGAAAACAGTTGGGGGGGGGGGGGGGGGGGAGAGTGAGAATGGAGTGGGTGGTTGGAAAAGGCTTCACACACAGAGAAGGTGACACCTGCAGCCTTCAGCAGCAGAGATGAGAAGGGAGTGCATTCTGTGTGAATACATAGACAGCATGTTATGTTCAAAAAACAGCTATTCTCATTTGGTGAAAGCATAGAACATGTGAAGAGGAATTTTGTGAAATAAGGCTAAAAAGGTTTGTTGGCCCCAAAGCGTATAAAGGCCTTAAATACCAAACCAAGCAGTTAGAATTCTCTCTCAGAAGTTTATCCTGGTCCAGCTGCATCAGCTGGTGAACTTTTCTTGCACTGATTGTGTTTTTGCTATTTTCGTACCTGAAAGAGATTGAGTTTACCACAAATTTGGAGGCTTAATTGTGTACCCTCCCTCCCTCCCTCTCCACCTCCCTCTCCCTTCCTTCCTTCCTTCCTTCCTTCCTTCCTTCCTTCCTTCCTTCCTTCCTTCCTTCCTTCCTTCCTTCCTTCCTTCCTTCCTTCCTTCCTTCCTTCCTTCCTTCTTTCCTTTCTTCCGCCTGTATGTTTGTCTGCCTGCCGGTCTATCTAGGAACAGTATTTATAAATAGACTGATATTTTTGAATGCTTAAATATATACAATACTATTTTCTTCTTCTCTTATGTGTCTCATAAGTTGAGTAATTTCTCTACAGAAAAAATAATCTCTTACAATCAATTTTTTCCTTTACATAGATGCTAATTATGAAATGAATGGATACTTAACCTATATGTAAATATTCTTAAATTTTTTTGATAGTATTCACTTTTTACAGAGGAGAATCATAATGAAATTTGCCAGTTCTTTGACATAGTGGCTTATTAAGGATTTATGAAGGTTTTGGGGTTTCACCTGCATCTCTGAGCAATTCAGAAGTTATATACTCCAGATGATTTATTGATATTTATTTTTTAGGTAAGTGTTTTTATGATGCCCATAATACTCTAGGTACTGTACTAAACACTTTACAAATGTCATCTTCATTATTTAATCTTCATGACAAGCTATTGAGGTAGGTGCTATTATTATCACCATTTTGCAGTTCAGAAAACTGAAGCAAACAGTTAAGTGGCTTGCTTAGAGTCACACAGCTAATGGTTTTCTGAGGCCAGATTTGAACTAATCTTCCTAAGACTGGGCCTAGTGCTCTATCCACTGGGAAACCTCACTTCTTACATAGTATGTAAACATACTTACATGTGCTGTTTAGTAATCATAGAATTTAGGAACATACATTTAGATTTAGAAGGGACTTTAAAGTTTACCTAATTACCCTCCTAATTTTCTAGATGAGGATGAACCAGAAATCTTGTGTGTCCAAAGTTATACAATAGTAATAGAAGTAACAGGATTCAATTAAAGCCCCTTTACTCTAAATCCTATACTCTTTTTACTTTGTCATGCTGTGATGCATCAAAAGATAATTCCAGAAGTGGGAATCACATTAGCATCTTCAGTTTTTAAAAAAAGAACATAATTAATCTATAATCCGGATGTAATCAATCATTGAGGACCCTGCTGGGATCAGCTAATGCTTTCATTTACAGAGCTCAGAATTCCCCTGTTCCTTAGAGTTGTTGGGATTCTCTTTGCAGCACCCTTAATTAGGTGTGAATAATGAAGAATACGTGACTTTTATCCCTATGGAGTGGAGGTGTAGTGAGATGGAGGACTGATGCTATAGTTGGTGAGTTTGAGAGCATTCTTGGCTTTCAAAGATGCAAAGTAAGTTTTGCCTGGGAGCTTGAGGACTCCTGTTTCTCTTTCTATCTTCTTTGTCTTCACTGCTACCATAAAAAAACAGTATTTAGAGATAGAAAATCATATGTTTAGAGCTGGAAAGGAATTTAGAAGCCATCTGCTACAATCCCCTCATTTTATAAAAGAAGACTTTGAAAGAATCATAGAGGTTTAACAACTTGTTCAGAATTAGTAAATCACTGGTAGAATTGATTTTTAAATTCTGGACTTGTATTGAACCATACTGCCTTTTTTTCCTTTTCTCAACTGTTTTCTCTAATGATCAATTGTTTTGAAGTCAGGAAGACTCATTTTCCTGAGTTTGAATCTGGTCTCAGACACTAGTTGTAAAATCCCAGATAAAGTCACTTAATCCTTTTTGCCTCAATTGTACAATGAGCTGGAGAAGGAAATGGCAAGTCAGTCCCCAAAATGGGATCATGAACAGTAGACACAACTGAATAGTTTTTTTTTATTAAAGCTTTTTATTTTCAAAACATATGCATGGATAATTTTTCAACATTAACCATGGTAAAACCTTGTGTTTCAAATTTTCTTCCCTTTCCCCCCATTCCCTCCCCTAGATGGCAAGTAATCCAATATATGTTAAACATGGGAAAAATATGTTAAATCCAATATATGCATACATATTTATACAATTTTCTTGCTGCACAAGAAAAATAAAATTAAAAAGGAAAAAAAATGAGAAAGAAAATAAAATGCAAGCAAACAACAAAAAGAGTGAAAATGCTATGTTGCGATCTATAATATTGTTTTCTAAAATATAATGTTCTCTGGAAGCAGGTTTCTTGGGGGGCTTCTGGAGGCAGCCTTAGTTTCAGTTCAAAGTAATAAGCACCTCAAATGCAGCCAGGAGTTAAAGTCCAAATCCTTTATTGTTTCCTTTTAATTCTTGTCTCCTTCCTGGGGCCCAGTTAGCTTTCTTAGAGGCCTATCTCTCTCCTTGGTTCTGAGAGCTCCTGCCGCTAGTTCTTTACCTCTGCCAGCTTCAGCCTCCAGCCAGCACAAAAGTGGAAGATGGAATGAATCTGTGTCCTCCTCTGAAAGCTTCTAGTGGGCTTCTGTCCTTTGGCCCTGACAGTTCCTCCTTATATATGCTCTCTTAAAGGTATGAATCTTGTAGAATTATAGTAAGTACTAAGTACATATAAATTAGAGAATCATTATCTCATCAATTCCACTGAGTTGGTACCTTGTAAGAATCCCAACAGTGATCCACCCTCAGTCCCACACAGTCTTCTCTTTGGATGTAAATTGCTCTCTTCATCACATGATCATTAGAACTGGTCTGAATCATCTCAATGTTGAAAAGAGTCACGCCCATCAGAATTGATCATTGTATAATCTTTCTGAACAACAATTTTAAAAAAAGTTTTGTACCTTTCCTTAGATTCCAGATATCATAAAGAACAGAGGCCCTGATAAAATGGAGCATAGAATAATTTCATTACCAGAAAGCTAAAACGATTCCTTATACTTGATTAATTCTTACTATTATTAGCTTTGGGAATAGAAGATTGACAGTTAGATTTGAAGACATTATAGCCTGCTAATTGGATGTTTGCCTGGCCTCGTCCCTCAACTAAACCAT
Source organism: Sarcophilus harrisii (assembly GCF_902635505.1). NCBI lineage: Eukaryota > Metazoa > Chordata > Mammalia > Dasyuromorphia > Dasyuridae > Sarcophilus > Sarcophilus harrisii. The sequence goes on from NC_045431.1 coordinate 94,068,863, forward strand.
TCTAAAGAACCCACCCCATACATTTATGTGATGTAGTGCATCCTGGGCCATTCTGGTACTATCCTAATGTATATCTTGTCACTATTTCAGATGTTTTTGGAGGAGGAAGTAAAACTGGTGACTGTGCACAGCTCTTCACTTAAATCCAATTCATTCTAAGTCATCTCCTTTCTGTTGATACTGAAAGATAAACAACAAACAATGGCAGTACAGATTGAGTATTTGAAAGCCAAAAGGTAGCTAAGACTGTATTTGCCTTGCTAACGTGTACTTAGGTGATGTTAATATATATATATATATATATATATATATATATATATATATATGTATAAAACAAATAATAATGAAAACATATGTATTGAAAAGCTGTACCACAAAGGAAAAAAATAGTTTAAGCACGCTTAAGAATAAATTAACTTTTCTACATTAAAATCTAATTATATGTCAGTTAACACATTCCTTCAAGTTATACCTTATAATCAGGCTATCAACCCCACCCACCACTTTTCTATAGTACTAATCATCTGCTCTATGCTAAATTCAACTGCTTTTTCTCAGTCCTCCTCAAAACCCTCCTTTCAGCTTTTGTCAAATTAGCCTTGCCCTCCAACACTCAATTCAGTGCTGGTCTTCCTCCAGTCTGTTTGCTCTGTTGATGTTTCCTTTGTTGTTTCATTATGGATCTCAGCCCCCTAAGTCAGTGGTGTCCCTAAAAGTTCTGTCCTAAGACCTCTTTCACCCCTTTCTCCATCCCCCTATACTCTTGGCTTTGATGATTTTATCAGTCCTCATATTCTTCATTATATGTCAAATCCAAATCATATTCTTGAAATTTAATCCCTCATTGCTAGAAACCAGTAGGTATCTCCATCTGGATATCCTATCAGAATCTCAAACTTAGCATATCTCAAGTGCAACTCACTGTCTTTCCTCCTAAATTGGTACCTTCTCTTAATTTCCTATTTATTTTATCAAGTCCACTCATCATCTTTGATGTTTATGTTTCACTAAGTACTCCCTCCTCCTTCCCTAATCCTAGACCTCATTATCCAATCAGTTGCTAAGTTAACATTTCCCCCTCAAAACTTCTTTTAAATCTAACCTCTTTTCTCTGCTCATATTCCATCCCCCTCAATGCAGAGCTTCCTTACCTCTCAAACATGCTGTTATAAGTGTCTTCTGATTTTACTCTTCTCTAATCATGACTGCCAATATTATTTTCCTAAGGCATTATTTTGACTGTTTTTTTCCTTTCTAAAAAAAAAAATCTCCTGTGCTCCCTATTGTTATTACTTTATTTTTATTGTTTAATGATCGAGATCAGATAATTTATTTCTTTTTTTCTTGGTGAGGCAATTGGGGTTAAGTGATTTTCCTAGGATCACACAAGTATTAAGTGTTGAGTGTCTAAGACTGGATTTGAATTCAAGTTTTCCTGCCTTCAGGGCTGGTGCTATCCACTGGGCCATCCAGCTGCCCTTGCCTATTGTCTATAATATAAAATATATACTCCATCAGCCTGGCATTTAAGACTACTCACCATCTGGCTCCACCCTCCTTCACTAGTTTTATTCACCTTCATGTACTTCATGCTGCCAGAGCTGTTCCCTGAACTGGACATTCCATTTTCCATCTTAGATACAGTCTCATTTCCTTATAGGAAACATCCTGGAAACAAAGAATGTTTCCATCCAGGAAACAAATAATATTTACTTCCTTCAAGTCTCAGTTAAATGTTAATCTTTCCTTGATTTTTCCCCTCTTTCTTCTGATTGTTTTTTTTTTAATTTAATTTTATTTAATAGCCTTTTATTTACAGGTTATATGCATGGGTAACTTTACAGTATTAACAATTGCCAAACCTCTTGTTCCAATTTTTCACCTCTTACCCCCCACCCCCTCCCCCAGATGGCAGGATGACCAGTAGATGTTAAATATATTAAAATATAAATTAGATACACAATAAGTATACATGACCAAACCATTATTTTGCTATACAAAAAGAATCAGACTCTGAAATATTGTATAATTAGCTTGTGATTTCTTCTGATTGTTAATCAGAATTAATTGCTACTTAAATTACCTTTATTTTTATAGCTATATAAATGTTGTAGTCCTTCAGTAGAATGAAAGCTCCTTGAGGAAGCAGACTGAGTTTGTCTTTGAAATTTTAGTGCCTAGTACATAATAAGCACTTACTATTTCTATTGAATTGAAAGAGTATTTAGTTGGATGGTTGAATTAAGAATTTTCTGTAGACTTTACTTACTATGCCATTAAAATTTTTTGTTAAAGAACTTAAGACTATCTTGTTTATTAGCATTTTTAAAAATTAGCTTTTTTGGGGGAACTTTGAAGTTAATACTTTGACATGTATTTCCTTTTCCTTCCCCTATTCCTTATCAAGCTGTGGTATGGGTGTTAACATTTGCTTTTTGAGGTTCATGACTCAGATGCAACCTTTAGAGCTTTTTTCTCCTTTGGGGAGTTTTATGATTTATCATTACCTTAAGTTGAATTGATAATCACAACTCAGATGGAGCAGAGCTGTGCTGGTAAATGTTTAACAATAGATTTTCTGACTTAAAAAAAAGCTTAATCTTTATTATTAGCATTTTCCCCATTACTTTAAATCCAAATAATCAAAAACAAAAAAAATCAAGCCATCTTCAGAAAAGTGTTCATAACTGACAATTTAACAGTCAATCATTTATTTCCTCAGCGGCAGAGCTAACTTCAAGATATCCCTGGGTATAGGAGTAGTTTTTGGAAACCCACTGGAGTCCTGCTATTAGACCAACTCAAGAGAAGTCCCTTAAGGCATAAAATCAGTTATCTTTCCTTTGCCACCCAGCAGAGATCTGTCTATAAATGCCTAGAATGATAGGCAGTAATTAAGAATTTTAAAAGTTTGTATTTGGTACTTCAGACTAATGTATATTTCTAGATAATCAGACTGCCTTTACTGCATGAAGTCAAAACTTTGAAAACATTTTTGTTTGTTTAGAACACATGAACAATTGTGGAAAATACCTATATGGGAAATACCTCTTGGGAAACTGAAATCTTAGACCTAAGAAATGTTTGTTCTCTTGATCCTGTTATGTATTTTGCTTTAATATTTAATCCTCCCATGTTAGATCTTAGGAACCCACTCCATGAATGATCTGTTCTGCCCCTGTCATGCAACTGTAGTGAGACTGGTAATTAGGTTGGTGGTTTCTATGATATTGGCATCTGTCCCAAAAGAATTTCTTTAGCAAGCAGATTCTTTGTTTGATATATTAAACATTATCAGACTGTCAAGCAGTTTATTCAATAACATTATTATGCAAACTGCTTTATTGATGCTGTATTTAGAGCCTTAAATAGACAATTTTGTGCCCATGATTAGAATACAAAATCACTTCCTTCCCCCATCTTAATGTAAGGCATAATTGAAATAGTAGATGCATAGTATATATTTGTATATATACATATTTCCTATGTACTTTAACTTTCATGACTTGCATTATTTTGGCTTTACTTAAATAGGCTCTTGAGATGTTTAAAACCTAAATATGGATGAATATCCATGGCCCTCATGTAACATATCTGAAACAAATGGAAGTTTATGAAACTAGTATGTTTATATAAAGATAGTTTTGTGGACATAAGAAAATACATATTACCTGCCATTTTCACCTCGGATTAAATTTTTATTTATATGTTTATTATCATCACCCATCACAGCTGTGATTTATTGCCATTGGTGGCAAATAAGCAGGAGGAGTCTGTGGAAGAGCAGTGTTCTCAAACCACTGGTTCTGCTTTCCACCCAGTCCCCACTGCCACTATGCAAGGGATCAACCCATGTGAAGAAGGAGTCAGCCTTCCTCAACATCTGGTGACCTACTGACATTCATAGGTAGTCAAGGTGATCTTGTTGAAGTCCTGAGGCATCCATTCTAAGGAAGACAGATGTACTTGGGGGTATGGAATTTGATTTCCATCATCGGCTAAATGAATCAAACCATTATGACCACTACCACCATCACTACCACTTCTCCTCAGACATAATGGAGACATCCCAGGCCCTTGAGACAAAAGCTCTGAGAACAGCAGGGTTCTCCAGAACACCAGTCCATCTAGCATTTTAGGAAATAACCTCTGGAAAGCTGTGGTCTGGCTACTACTTCTATGGTTACTGAAGTCTAGAAAAGAAAGTTTTTGGCACCCAAATATTTTATATTGTCAAATAATTCAACATCAGAATTAGATTTTTTATCATATAAAATCATGCATAAATATATTTAATATATATAAACATATTTCATTAATATATTTCAATATATCATATAAAATTATATAAAATAATTTTATATACAATATAAATATACACAGATATAATGAAAATCAATTTAAAAAATAAATATAAATGTATAAAATAATTTCACATATAATGTAAATATATAAAAATACAAAATATGCAATTATATAAATATATATCATATAAAAGTATAAATAATACTGTTATCATCTGCTTTTTTCTCTGAAACTTAAGGACCATAGGGCTTATTCTAGCTTACTTGGAGTTAAAACCTCCCCTATGTGTTGTCTCTCTCCTTAAGAATGCCAGTATAGTTCTTTGAACATTGTAAGTGCTCATTCATTCATTTATCTATAGCACACAGACTTGAAAAGTAGCTAAGTAGAACTTAAATTCTATTACTCTCTTAGTAGCTGAGATTTTTGTGTGATCTAGATACAATTTTACTCATAATTTATTATGTGAGATTGCCTTGACTTTATAATTATTTGCTCTGAGTGAAAATGTATGAAGAATTTTTATGTGAGTTTAAATTATTGTATATGTATGCTGTATTTATTATGCCTATTTATTTTGTTGTATTTACTGGTAAGAGGCTGATTGGCCTAGAATAATTTTAACAGACAACCACACTTAGAATTCAAAAGATCTGGGTTCAAAACCTGTCTGTGATTTATCATAGTTTTGTGATTCTGTGCTCCTGGGCAACTCAAATTCTACAATTGCAGATAGTTGCAGATTTATCTTGGTAAAAGCAGTTTCTTCTCTAGGAATTGTATTCACACTCTCTCCCCCGAAAAAAGGAAAATGATAGTATATTTGAGATGAAATGACTAATCCAGTACCACTAATTTATAGAAGCACTTGTAGACACCAGATTATTTGGCCTTGTGTATTCTTTGATCAAAAGTTAGCAATGATTGATTCACCAATTGTATAGATGAGCAAACTATTATACATAAACATGGGGGCTTATTGTTATTTTTCTAAATATCTTATCTTTATTTTACTGGTGGCATTCCCTCTTCAGCCTACTCCACGTCCTTCTGACTTCTCATTTTTTCAATTAATTTAAATGCACAGCACAACTTTGCAGGTCATTATTTTGCCCATATCAGCTTTCAGTGAGCATTGTGAAGATAGTTTTTCTTCTGTTCACTTATGAGGGAACCTTATTCAGTCAGTGAATAAACACATGCTCTGTTGGCTGGCACATCCTCCCCCTTGCCTGCCACTTGAGTTTTTGAAAAGCAAATATGATGTATTCTTTTTCTCTCTAAAGAATTTTCTCTTGGTTGGTTAACTGCAATGACTGCCATAGCTGTTAGCAGCAGGTCTTCCTTGAAAGTTGAAAGGCGGGGTGTGTGGGTTAAACATTGTTTTTCTCTTACTCTTTCCAAGCCTATGGAGGCTCTGTCACTAGCTTGCAGCTGCACCAGTCCCCAGAGCCCCTTCCTCTCACTCTAACAGCATCATTGAATGCAATTTGTATGATCTTCCCAACTGTACTTAGTTCCCCCAATCCCCATTTATCATGGAAAATTATTTATTAAAATGGGAGAGGGTATTCAAATACACAAAGCATAAGTATACATAGCTATTAAGAGACCTTCATATTTGGGTATTTATGGGGGGGTGTGGAAAACTGTCAAGCACATTGGTCTTAGAATCACTTGTTGCAAATGTTGGAAAAATTTTGTGGAAAAGATGAGCTTTGAGTTGAAATTTGAAGGAAGGGTGGAGCATTGCATGGCTTCAGTGGATGGGAAGGGGCAATTTTTTTTTTTTCCAAGTGTGTGGGCCAAAGCTAGGAGAGGAAAACCATGAGAAAGTTTGTCTGGCTTAATTCTACTAATATTTTTGGACACTAATTTTTTTTAATAATATGAATTAATTGCTGAGTTAAATAGGTACTTGAATTACTTTCATACATTTTTAAAAATTATCTTCACACAGACACCCAAGTGTCACAAAACTGGGTATTGCTAATATTTCCTTAAGCATCAGGCCCAAGAATATTTTTGCTGATCAGGATTTTCCACTTAAACTGTCAAAAGGGTATTATTTTTTCTTATATGTTAAGTACTTAATACATATGAGAGTTCATTCAACAAAGAGGATTTCTCAAATCCCCAACCAAATCACTGCCAAAAAAGAAACTTTGGGGGTTTAAATCAACCTTAATGTGGAAAAAAAGCAACATACCTACATCAAGCACTGTAGGGCTCCAGCAGTCTGATTCATTCATCTTTCCCTCTGGCAGAAATCTGTCTTCTTGGGAGGAAGAGGAAGTTTGCTATTCTTACTCCTCCTCACATTCTTTACAGCTGCTCTGATTCTCCTAGGTGGCAACCCTGTCTATGGGGGCTGTTTGTCACTGTTGCTTTTGTGTGCCCCTTGCTATAGTTGAGGATTGACACAATTCTACTTTCCCATCTCTTTTCGCAAGAGGAAAAGCTATTTATTTGCACTTTAGTATGGTATTCAAGTTTTCAATAATATCAGGTAATTAAAATGGTTACACTAACATTTGTGGTGGTTGTCCAGTTGCTTCAGTTTATTTCAACACTGTGATTCCATTTGGAGTTTTCTTGGCAAAGACACTGGAGTGGTTCGATATTTCCTTCTCTGGGTCATTTTACAGATAGGAAGCTGAGACAGTTAAGTGACTTGCCCAGGGTCACACAGCTAGGATGTGACTGAGGCCAGATTTGAAATCAGGAAGATTAGTCTCCTTGATTCAATGTCCAACACTTGTTTCCACTGTGCCATCTAGCTCCTCAAAACTAGATTTAAGATAAAACAACTTAATAACAATATAAATAAATTAGTGCTATGGGGCTTCTTTTTATTGTAGTAAGTTTATTTTTAATACACATTGCTTTATGAATCATGTTGGGAGTGAAAAATCAGAGCAAAAGGGAAAAACTGTGGGAGAGATAAAAAACAAAACAACAGAAAAAAGAAGTAAACATAGCATGTGCTGATTTACACTAAGTCTCCTTAGATATTTTTTCTGGATTCAGATGGCTTTTTCTGTCCAAAGTCTACTGGGATTGCTTTGGATCACTGAATCACTGAGAACAATCAACCCTTTCATAGTTGATTATTGCACAATCTTGCTGTAATTGTGTACAATGTATTTTTGGTTCTGCTTGTTTTGCTTAGCATTAGTTCATGTAAATCTTTCCAGGATTTTCTATAATTAGCCTGTTCATTTTTTATAGAATAATAATATTCCATTACTTTCATGTAATATAGCTTGTTCAGCCATTCCCCAGTTGATGGGTATTCATTCCTTTTCCAATTCTTTGCTACAAAAAAAAAAAGCTTTGCTACAAACATTTTTGTACATGTAGATCTTTTTCCTTCCTGTATGATTTCCTTGGGATATAGACCTACTAATGACACTGCTGGGTCAAAGGGTATGCATAGTTTGATAACTTTTTGGGCATAGTTCCAGGTTGCTCTCCAGAATGGTTAGATCAATTCACAAATCCACCAGTAATGCATTAATATTCCAGTTTTCCCACATTCCTTCCAGCATTTATCATTTTCCCATCATTTTGCCAATCTGAGAGATGTGATGTGGTACCTTAGAGTTGTTTTAATTTGCATTTCTCTAATCAATAGTGATTTAGAGCATTTTTCCATATAACTATAAATGGCTTTAATTTCATCATCTGAAATTGTCTGTTCATGTCCTTTGACCATTTATCAATTGAGGAATGACTTGTATTATTAAAAATTTGACACAGTTCTTTATATATTTTAGAAATGAGATCTTTATCAGAAATACTGTTTGTAAAGACTTTTTCCCAGATTTGTATTTAGATTTTAATCTTGTTTCTCTTGGTTTTGTTTGTGCAAAATCTTTTTAATTTAATGTAATCAAAGTTGTCCATTTTGCCTTTCATATAATGTTCTCTAGTTCTTCTTTGGTCATAAATTCCTCCCTTCTCCAAAGATATGATAGGTAAATTATCCCTTGTCTTCCTAATTTGTTTATCGTATCATCCTTTATGTGGGGCTTCATTTTAAAATGCTTCAGCATTTTAAATTTATTCATGAAAAAACAAAATAAAACATTAGTTAGGGACCTGTGTGCAATTTATTGTTCTAGATATGAGAGACATACAAAAATAAACATGGAACTAACAGATACTAGGATCTTACACTTTACAAATGATGATCAAAAAGGATGGCTGATACTATATAGTACTTTAAGTCTTGCAAAAAAAAAACACCCTTTAACATTTATTATCTGATTTGGTGTTTACTCATTGAGACAGGTAACCAAAGGATCAATTATCTGCTTCTTTTCCCTCTCTCCCTCCCTCCCTCTCTCCCTCCTTTCTCTCCCTTCCTTCCTTTCCTCCATTCATTCTCTCCATTCCTTCTCTCCCTCCCTCTCTCTCCTTCCTTCCCTTCCTCCCTTCTTCCCTTCTCTCCCTTCCTTCCCTCCATACATTGCTTCTCTTCCTTTCTTCCTTCCTCCCTCCCTCCCTCCCTCTTGCTTTCATTCCTTCTCCTTTTTGTCTTACGGAAGTTAGAGATTTGTCCACTGTTACTCTTGTTACAGATACATTCTATGCCAATTAGAATGTGGTCAATGGAAAAAAAAGTATAAAGTTCTGCCAAATCAAATAAGGACAGAGTTACTGTACAAAATGAAAATTCACTTTCATAAATACTCCATCATGCAACTTTTAAAGCTAAGTATGAGGAATATATTTGGTAGCATGAAGAGGAAAGTTTAAGACTTTTTTGAATTTCTGTGGGAGTTTTGAATATTGATTATTGATATTTGTGATATCCTACTATGAGGGACCGGGACCCAGAGGCGTATATCTGCCTCCCTAATTTTGGCGAGATGGAGGTACAGCAGACCACCTCTATCCATTAACTCCAAGTTTTTAGGTTCTTTACTGGTCTAATCTTATGAAGGATAATTTAGAAAAATGAAAGAAAACCACTTTATTGATTTGAATCACCAGTTGGTGTAAGTTGCCATAATATATTAAAAAGATGCATGAATTTGGTTCTTAAATTGTGAATTTGGGTATTTAAATAAACATGAATGGCATCCTATTCTAAATGGAAATAAATGGGAACTCATTAACTCAAATGCATTGTAAAATCATGAAGTTTAAGAACCCAAATAGAAAAAAATATAAAATGAAATGAGTTGAAAAGAATATTTATATTAAGTTTATATCAAACACAAAAGGCTTTTTGTAACAGAAGTAATTAAAGTGAGTCTGATTGAGTAGAGCTTTATATGGACTTCTGATTTCTATTGTGAGGGAGAATTCCTTCATCCAAGGCAACTCCCATAGGCCATAATTGTTTCATAAGTTGAATTAAGGAACTTGACTAGATGACCTCTAAGGTCCTTTCCAATCCTAAAAAAAGAAAGGAAGGAAAAAAGAGAAAGAAAAGGAAACTCTGAACCCTCCCTAACTCAGTAGAAACCCAGAGAAATTGAATAAATAATCTAAGATCACATAGTTCATTAATGTCATAGGACTGGATTCAAATCATTGGTTTCTTCCCAATATCTAAATATTATTTTAATATAATCATCAGTGATCAGTGTTATATTTCTGAGGCATTTACATTCATCTTATAAAACTATTTTAAATAATAGCTGCCATTTGTGTGATATATACAGATTGGCAAAGTACTTTATATACTTGAACTATTTGATCCTTACATCTGCTTTTGTTTCCATTTTTTCATATTTTGAATTCAAATTATTTTTGTTAATAGTTAAACATTTCAAAATAGTTTAATATTTATGTGCTAGGAAGAAACCAGTTGACCTTTGCAGTGGAGCACAAAATTCCTGTGCTCTTTAAGATGGTAAAACAACATTGCTCTTATAAGCCAATCACCTTTTATTAAATGCCTACTGTTGGCAACAGAATATGCTATGTACGGTATGCAGAAAAATAAAATGAAAAGGAATAGCTGTCTTCAAGGAGTTTACATTAATATCTTGGTAGGTACAATTGATAAGATTTGACGATTGAATTATGGGAAATGAGGAGCAGGGAAGAATTGAGCATTATGTCAAGATGTCAACTTATGTGGCAGATTTCTTGACAGAAATAGAGAAGTTTAAAGGAGGGTGTGAGTTTTTGCTAGCCTAGAAATGAAGCCTGTTTTGGTCATATTGAGTTTGAGATGTCTGTGAGATGGATAATAATACCCAGTGAAGAGTTGGTAATGTGAAGAATGGAGCATTGAATAAAATCCAAGGAAGATTGGGTCATCCCAAAGTGGAAGGAGAGGGTTCATGAAAGTGCCTTGAGGAATACTCATTGTTAAAGGTCAGAGCAAGGATTTAGCAGAAGAAATTGAAAGACAATAGCCATTAATAGCTAGGTAGGAAAGATTTTACAGGAGGTGTGTCCAGTTGAATCAAAATCTATAGCTAAGAAGAGAGTTTTGAAGGAAAGGAGTAGTATGAAAACTCATGTATTCAGAAATAATGTATGGTGTCATAAGTTGGAGTGAGGTCCAGAAGGATAAGGACTTGAAAATGCCATCAGAGTTGACAGTTAATCAGTTTCTAAATTTGGAAAGAGTAATTGCACTTGAGTGCTGAAATTGAAAACTAGATTTCAGGGTATTGAGAAGTGAGTAGGAAAATGGATGTAATAACTGTAGAATATTTATTTGTCTTGTGTTTTGACTCTCTATTGGTCATTTTTGTTCTATTCATTCCAAGTAGTAATAATAAACTTTTGTATACGTGTGTATGTCTGTTTCATACATACACACACACACACACACATATAAAATCATGATGGTTTAAATTTATTTCTGACATTAGTTAACTGTGTGACTTTGGTTAAGTCACTTACATTTCTGAACATAAGATTTCTCATCAATAAAATAGGAATTGCCTGGGGTTGTTGGGAGAGTCAAATGAGTGTTTATACATATAGTGTTTTTTTAAACTTTAGCTATATAAATGTGAGCCACTACTATTATTATCGTTCTTATTATGGAATCTTAAACTGATTAAGATAATTTGTAATTCTTTAATCTTAATGTTTTAAATATTGTCAAGTAAAAATAAAACTATGTCAGACTTTTGACTTGGTTATCTTGGACCCTAATAAAGAGCTAACTAGTTTCATTTGTTTTTGTTAACTTTTCAGGATATTCGTTTTAGGGATAGGTATGCACAGGAACTCCAAAAGTTTCCTGAATTATTTGGAAAGACATGCTTGTGAATGTAAACCTTTCTATGTCCTTCCTGGACATGAAAGGATTCCATTCAAAGGCTGTAGGGAAAGAGCATCCAAATATAACTCAAACTAAAATGGATTTGCTAGTGAAAATACATCGTTAGAATGAAATGATCAGACCAGAGGGCTGGAAGCTAACCTGGTCTAATCCACTGCCTCCAGGCAGGATTACACATTTACTTTCTTAAGAGCTTTCTGGATTCAGTTTCTTAAATATCATCTGTAAAACATAGATTCTACGAATTCTGTAGGTTATGGGTTGAAATTCCTCGACCCCATTTTCTTGTGTCTCTGAATTCCTCTTGCTGTAATTTAAACAGAGAGAGAGAGAGAGAGAGAGGAGAGAGAGAGAGAGAGAGAATTCATTATCACCCCCTTATAGCAGCCTTCTATAAGCTTGAAAATACCTAGTAAAGTACTCAATAGTCTTTACTCTAAGCTTATATAGAAAGCTTAAGTTTTTAAACTATTTTCCCCTCTCAAGATCTGCTTCTTAAATCCGAAATCACATTTTTTATTTTAATGTAAATTTTCTTTTTCCTTCCTTCCTTCCTTCCTTCCTTCCTTCCTTCCTTCCTTCCTTCCTTCCTTCCTTCCTTCCTTCCTTCCTTCCTTCCTTCCTTCCTTCCTCCTCTCTTCTTCTCTCTCTCTCTCTCTCTCTCTCTCTCTCTCTCTCTGTCTCTCTCTCTGTCTCTGTCTCGCTTTCTCTCTCTCTCTCTCTCTGTCTCTTTCTCTTTCTTTGGGATATAAGCCCAGTAGTAACACTGCTGGATCAAAGGGTATGTACAGTTTGATAATTTTTGAGCATAGTCCCAAATTGCTCTCCAGAATGGCTGGATGTATTCACAATTCCACCAACAATGTATCAGTGTCCCAGTTTTCCCACATCCTCTCCAACATTCACCATTGTCTTTCCCTGTCATTCTAGCCAATCTGAGAGATGTGTAGTGGTATCTCAATGTACATTTCTCTGATCAATAGTGACTGAGAACACCTTTTTATATGACTAGAAATAGTTTCAATTTCTTCATCTGAAAATTGTCTGTTCATATCCATTGACCATTTATCAATTGGAGAATGGCTTGATTTCTTATAAATTAGAGCCAGTTCTCTATGTGGAAAAATTTACATGATCTGATATACAGGAATGCTATTAGAACATAGTAATAATATCCCATTACATCTATATAAAATCATTTGCTTGACCATTTCCTGATTGATAGGTATCCATTTTATTTCCAATTCTTTGCTACCACAAAAAATGCTATTATAAATATTTTGGTGTTGGTTGTTGTCCTTCATTTTGAAAGAGAACTAAAATGATATCACTGTATTGTGGGCAAACCATGCTGGATGGAGTGTCTCCTATGTCTGACAATCAATTCCAAAGTTCTTCAGAGAAATCTCGAGAATGCTCTTATATTTCTTTTTCTGACCTTCATGGGAGTTCTCTGTAAAATAGTCTTTTAGGCAATCAAACTTTTGGCAGTAGAAAAGTGTGGCTTGTCCCTCTGAGTTGGGCTTTCTGTAAATTGAATGCTTAGTAGTTCAGTTTACGAAGTTACCTTGGTGCCCACAATCTATATGGAAGCAATTCTCTTTCCTCATACAGAAAATCTCACTCAGTTTCCCCCCATCTATTAGTTTTTCATGAGGGTTCTTCCACATAAAGTCTCTCAGTCACATCCAAAATTTGTTTCATAATTTTGTCAGGTTCACTCTTAAACCTTTTCTATATTTTATGCATCCTTGCAGCAGTGTGTAACAGTAAAAATTTATTTCAAAAATTGCCTTTAACACAAATACATAAACCAAAACAGACCCAGAATATTATGGTAGCTTGCTTGCTTGTCTTGAAACTATTCCTATTTGAATTTAGAACCTATTTATAGTCTATTGGATTTCAAAAAATGATATAGACTTTCATTTGAAACAGTGACTATTCATTTTCATGAAAATCAGAGTGAAGTTCGAAGGAATTTTTGTGTTCAGTTCTTCAAGTAGGATCATGCTTTAGGGATATGATGTCACAGCTTTATTTAGTCTGTTACTGTTTCTAAAATCATAACCTTGTGGAGCCCACTGGATAGCTAAAGAAATCAAGACCTATCTTTTTGGTGAGGTCTAGTTAATATTATATGCTTACTATATGTACCATGTAGGTAACTTCTTCCTTCCCTTTTAGTACAACTTGTTTAATTTTGGCTGAGAAACATCCTTATTCACAGTTAACATCAATCAACAAAGATTAGTCATTAATATGAGGGAATTTAAAGGAGTATAAAATACAGCTCCTATTCTAAGGAAAATTTTAGTATAGTTAGGCAAAACAAATTTGTCATCTGTGAAGACAAAAGCTAAAAAAACTCTAGAGAAACTAGATCATAAGTGAGAAATCAAGTATGAGGGGAAATATTTAAATATGGATATCCAACAGGTGTGTGTGTGTGTGTGTTTGTAGGGAGAAGCACAGGAAGTAAAAGGAAGAGGTTTTTGGAAGCAGAGAGAAGAATTACACTAACCATCCAGAATAATAGAAATGCCACAAGACAATGAATCATATAATATCAGTTAATATCTTTGTAGTATGGTAGTTAAAAGGAAGAAGAGATTATTTAAGACTTGGGTATTCTGGGACTGGTTGATGGAGAAAGAGAAATGTAAGAAGTCCCTTTGAGGACTGGGTAGGATTCAACTAAACCAGAGAATAGGGTGGAAGCATTGTAAGATTAAGCTGTGAACAAAAGTGTCCAAGGGGAAAAGCATAAGTAATGTTTAGGAGAAAGTGATTTTGCCTTTGTGGCTGGAACAGAGAAAAAGTGAATAGCCATTAGGAATATATTAGGAATATATAATAAATTAGAAAAATATTAAAGCTTTTGAAAGCTTTTGAAGGATTTGGAAAAGTCAGATTAAGGGATTTCAGTTTTATCCTGTGACAATAGTCATTGAAAGTTTTTTTTTCTTTTTTTGGAGGGGGGCAGGGGAAAAATCCATGATTCAGATCGTGTAACCTTAGACATTTACTAGCTGCATGACCCTATTAAGCAAGTCACTTAACCCCGTTTGCCTTCATTCATTGGAGAAGGAAATGGCAAACCACTCCAGTATTTTGCCAAGAAAACCTTACAGATAACATTGGTATGCTATGCTTCATAGGGTTACAAGTAGTCAAATATGGCTGAACAGTTGAATAACTGAGGAGCATGTGGTTGCATAATCAGTGATATTTTTAATTAATAATTCTAATTGGCAGGTGAATGACACTGTTAACAGAGCATTAGACATCTGCATTTCTTTCTGTCCTCAGTTACAAGCTCTATGAGTCTGGGTAAGAGAGATCGAATTATCTGCCTCAGTTTTCTCATTTTCTCAAGGAAGGATAAGAGGAATACCTTCCAGGGTTGGTATGAGAGTAAAATGAGATGATAATTGTAGAACACTTTGCAGTCCTTAAGGTGCTATATAAACATTAGATACTATGAATGACTAATTGGGCAACATTATATAGAATGATTCAGGTAGTATCTTATTTTAAATTCAAGTATTGGATTCCCTAGGGTGTTAGAGAAAATGGAAAATAAAGCATATATGTGAAAGATTTTTTTCTTTTTCTTTCTTTTTCACTTTTTTTATTAATTTTTTTTATTTTCAAAATAAGTGCATAGTTAATTTTCAACATTCCCCCTTGCAAAACCTTGTATTCCAATTTTTCTCTCCCTTCACCCTACTCCCTCCCCTAGATGACAAGTAATCCAATATATATTAAACATGTGTAATACTTCTATACATATTTCCATAATTATCATGCTGCACAAGAAAAATCAGATCAAAAAGGAAAAAAATGAGAAAGAAAACAAAAGGCAAGTGAACAACCACAAAAAGAATGAAAATACTATATTGTGACCATACTCGGTTCCCACAGTCCTCTGTGTGGATGCAAATGGCTGTCTTCATCCCAAGACCATTAGAACTAGTCTGAATCATCTCATTCTTGATGAGAGCCATGTCCATCAGAAGTGATCATCATGTAATCTTGTTGTTGCTGTGTACAATGAATTCCTGGTTCTGCTCATTTCACTTAGCATCAGTGCATGTAAGACTCTATAGGCCTCTCTGAAACCATTCTGCTGATCAATGAAAGACTTTTCTAAAGAAAAATTTACTTAATGTATTGAAAAAGGGAAAAGAAAAAGTCAAAACTTGACTTTAAAATTTCAGACTTGAGTGTCTGGGTGGATGTTACATCATTAACAGAAAAATAACAGCTTAATAGAGAAGAGAAGGTAGTTTAAGGGAGAATATCAGTTTGGTGTGGGGCATTCAAAAGGAAATACTAATTCAAACAGTTAAAACCTGAGCTTGGGGGAAGATAACAAGGATTATCATGATAAAGATGATGATGATAAAACTAGCAACTAACATTTATATAATGCTTACTATGTACCAGACATTGTGCTATAAGTGCTTTACAAATATTTTCTCATTTGAGCCTTGAAATAACCCTGAAAAGTTGATGTTATTATTCCCATTTTTCATTTGAGAAAACTGAGGAAAACAGTGACTAAGTAACTTGCCCAGGTAGCTAAAAAATGTCTGTAGTAGTATTTGAACTCAAGTGTTTCTCACTCCAGGTTCAGGGCTCTGTCCATTGCACCATCTAAGCTACCCATAGAAGGGAATGTATAGTCAGAAAATATATAGAGAAAAGTCAGGTACTGAGTCAGAGATGTGAGAACAGAGCCAGGATTGTGTAGCACCAAAGAAACCAAAGGAAAAGAATGCTTCAAAAAGGATGAGTTTGTCAGAAAAATGACAAAAAGTCAATAGGTTTCACTATTATATAGTCTTTGCGCAGTTTGAAGAGCCCATTTTCCTGAGAGTTAAGAGGTCTGCAAGCTAAATTTCAAAGGATTAATGAGAAAGTGGGTAGTGAGGAAGCAGAAGCAGCCACAGGACCATTTCTTGTTTGTTAGAGGAAAGAGTGAAATCAGATGGCAACCAGATGGGACTGTAGGGTCAAGTGAAGCTTTGTTTATGATAGGAAGGAAGCAAAATCCCAGAAAATGGAACCAATCATTCAAAAGCATGCCGGCCAAAAGTAAATTAGTAAATAATGTGTCCCTGTGGCCCATTTAAGGAATAGTAGAGTTAAAGAAACTGAATGTAGGTGAAATATTCCCTAGAACCTGATTAGATTTATCCTCTGGGAAATACATTTACTTTCACTTAATGCTCTTTCCATTTGTAATTCCAGGATTGGGATTGTTCAATAGAGGAATTCACCTTCTTTACTGTCTTTTGCTTTTATGGGGGTAGTTCATGAGAAATATTGTATTTCTAGATAGTCATCCCTAGAAATGTATAGCCTTTTGCATTTGTCTTTTGTAATACCATGAAGAATCTTATATGGGATAGTGTTCCTTGTGTACCTCATTCTTCTAGCACAGAAAATTTTAGGCTATGAATTTTTAAAATATTTTGATAACTTTCAATATAATTGTTTACCATTATATTCCTATGTATTTTATTTTGATCATTTGAAAACATTATAGTGAATAGGAGTGGGCACATAGGTTATATTAAATTGCCAAAGGGGACCATGATACAACAAAGGTTCAAAAATTTTATTCTAGCAGTGTTCGGGGGGTGTTCTTTCCTTTGTTCTAATAGACCACATGGGAGAGTTTCTTTACTTTGGTGTCAGAATACCCCAATGTGATGAAAAATACAATATTTTTTTCTTCATTAATCTCAACATGATTATTTTAACACGATACTTATCCTATGACAGATGGATTAGTGGGGAGGAATTAGTAGGGTAAAACTGGTTCAGATATAGTGAATTTAATGTTATACATATACAAGGCAGGGTATTTAAACACAATGAGGCTGTGAAAGTAAAACTGGTTCAGATATAGTGAATTCAAAACTATACATATATAAGGTAGGATATTTAAACACAATGAGGCTGTGAAAGATTGAGAAGGAAAAAAAAAGTTCTAATGAAACATATGAATCCTAACAAAAAGATTTCTTGGTCAAGTCAATTTAGATAGTATCATGTAGCTACTACAATTTTAAAGTTTTCTAAGGAATTGTTGGCAATATAAATGTATGTATCTCGTACTTTCTTTCATGGAGCTTATTATACAGTTTTTCAGGGAGACAAGGTTTATATATATTAAAATGAATTTTTTGTTTTGTTTTTCTATATGTGGATATCACTTGATTTGATTGGGAAATTCCTTTCACCAAAGCAGATAGATAAATCTTCTGTTTCTTATAGTTCTTGGGATAATTAGAGTTGTCAGAGATATAATCAGTGTTAGAGGCCAGAAGTAAACCCAAATCTTACTGATTCTGTATATAGACAAGCCTTGGAGATTTTGTAGGTTCAGTTCCAGACCACTGCGGTAAAATGAGTCACACACAATGTTTTTTGGTTTCCCAGCATATATAAAAGTCACTATACTGTAATTTATTAAGTATGCTGTAATATTATGAGTGAAAAACAATATACAAACCTAAATTAAAAAAAAATAGTTTCTTGCTAAAAAGTGCTCACTGTCTTGTGAGTCTTTAGCAAGTAGTAATCTTTTGCTAGTAGAGGGTCTTGTCTCAAAGTTGATAACTGTTGACTGATGAGGATTGTAATTGCTGAAGGTTGTGGTGGCAGTGGCAATTGAATAAAATAAGATAACAATGATGTTTTCCACATCAATTTATTATTCCATTCACTTGAATATTTAGAGGCCATTCCAGGGTTATTAACTGGCCTAATTTAAATATTATTGTGTCTAATGAAGAAGGGAGACTCCAGGAGAAGGACAGAGACATGGAATGATAGTTGGGTGGATCAGTCAGAGCATATATTTAATAAGTTCACTCTTTTCTTTGGGTGTAGTTCATGGTGATCCCTAAACAATTACAATAGCATTAGCTGATAGATTTGCTTGACTTGACACAGAGTAGCCACAAAGTCTCAATTTGTTTAAAAAAAAAAACAACAACAACATGGAATATCTTTGAAGATCTGTGAAACAAGGTATGCCTCTATCAGTTTTAATGCTGACACTATGAAGCATAATATAATAAAATTATTTGAAACTCTGTCACAACATTTCCCCTCTTAAATTTGTTTTTTCTCTTCATTATTTCTGTCAGGAATAACACGCTAGTGCTCTAATCTCACACATTTAAAATCTGGATATTATCTTTGACTTCCTTCTTGCTTACTTCTCATATTGAATTAATTGTCATGTTCTGTTACCCACTATCTTCTTAATCCATCCCCTCTTTTTCCTTGTTGCCATAATCCTAGTTTAGGTCTCCATGGCAACCTAACTGGACTATTTCAGATGCCTCTGAATAGGCCTTACTAGTACTACTTTTCTCTGCTTTAGTCCACCCCTTCAGACTAGATTAACCTTTTTTGATTAACCTTCCTTATATACAGATTTGATATTTATTTGTTGGCCCAAAATTCTTTACTAATTTCCATTGCTTACTAGTTCTTATTTTAGTTACTTCATAATTTGGAGCTGTCTTCTTTTTCCAGCCATAGTTCATATCTTCTTGATATACTATGTGTCCCAGGCAAACTAAAATATTTCATTTCTACTAAACATACCCTGCTCTTTCCCTCCTCTATCTCATGTAGGTATGCCTGGAATGGCCAACCTTTCCATCTTTGACTACTGGATTTAAAACCTAAATTGAGTGCTATTGTTTCCATGAAAACCCACTATAAAGTCACTATTAACAATGATGTATTTTGTCTCTCTCTTTGATGGATTTAACCAATATTGTTTTGTGCTCTGATTGTCTGTATTTTTATCTTAGCCTGTTCTTAGGAAAAAGACTTCATAAAAGATAGAATAACTTTTGAATTTCTTTCAGGGATTTGCATAGTATTTTGTACCCAGGTACTTAATAAAAGGTTTTAAATTGAATTGATAATGAAATAGTTTGGGTCATTAGACAATAAGTGCTAATAAATATATGCAGATTAATGAGGAATGAAAATAATTAAAAGTCACAATTTTATTTTTATCATAAAAAGGGTCTAATTTTCAGTCACAATCAGTCATGTTTATCTGTCTTGTTCATCCATCATCTCTCTCTCTTTTTTTCTTTCTCTCTCTCTCTCTCTCTCTCTCGTTGGAATCCTAGTGTCAACTCATCTTGAAACAAGGTGAAAACTCAAGGGAAATGTCAGAATCCTAGTGTTAACTCAATAGAATTTATACAATGCTTGTTGGTTCACACCTTAGAGCGAATCCTTACAAGATGATAAGTTGCTAATACTGATAGAAAATAATGCTTGTGTTCACACTTTTAGAGAGCTCTTATAAGCAAGAAGGATTTAAGTACTCGTTGGAGTTCACATGTTTGGGAGATTTCAGGGTTTAGTATGAGATATCTGAATTCACACCTCTCTTAGGGCCAGAGAGCACTCTGGGAGATAACCCAGAATCCCTCTCTCTCAGAGGAGGAGTTAACCTTTGGGAGATCATATATATAGAGGAAGCTCTTAGAGCTACAAGAGAGTTACTTGGGAACATTCCCAGGGGTCAGAGAGGAGTACTCTGGGAGGAAGCCTACAAGCCCTCTCTCGAAGGCAAGAGAGATTCATTAATCTTCCACCTTGGTGCTGGCTGGAGTCTGAAGGACAAACCTTTGGATTTGGAGACATTTGGAGGGAGCTCTTGGAACCAAGCAGAAAGATAGGCCTCTAAGAAAACTAACTGGGCTATATTGGAGACAATAAAAGATCTGAACTTTTAGCACCTGGATGTATTTGAAGTGATTAACTGAAACTAAGGCTGCCTCCAGAAAACCTCCCCAAGAAACCTGCTCTCCCAGAGAGAACTCTTATATTATAAAGAAGAAAAACACCACATTCTGGCACCCAACGTGGGGAATTATTGGATTCCTGGCACATGAACTAATGGACAATGGATTCCTTTGGGACTATTTTTAGGATTTATGGACATGTATAATTCTGTATGTTGATTCATGTTATGAAAAATTGTTTACTTCAAAGCTTACAGGAATTATTGGATTCCTGGCACATGAACTAATGGACAATGGGTTCCTTTTGGATTATTTTTAGGACTTATGGACATGTGTAAATTCTTCATGTTGATTCATTATTTGTTACGTTGCTACTAGCCTGTGTTATATTGCTATGTAATCTATGTAATTATATGTAATGCCCACCATATTGATGGATTTATGTACACCTTTCATACTTGTTTCAAGTGAGACCCTTTAGAAATCCGCTAATCTGATTTGATTTTCTATTTCCTTTGGTGTTTTCATCTCCCTTCCTGAGATGTCAGGGAGGGTGTGACCATCTTCTTTTTATGGTGTTTTCATTCCTTTTTTGAGCAGTCAGGGAAGGTGTGATCACCTTTTTGGGGTTCTCACCTCCTTGAGAAGTCAGGGAGGTCATGACCACCTATGTTCTAAATCAAAAGTAAAGGGGAGATGTTGGAATCTTTACAAACTGGTAAGTTATTAGAGTTGATAGAGACAATAATTATCTAATTTAGCATGGTTCATTATGATTAATCTGATCCTATGAGGAGATGTTATGGGTCAGAACTTGAAACAAGGTACTAAGTACAACTGATAGAACAATAATGCTTGTGTTCACACTTTAGAGAGCTCTTATAAGCAAGAAGTATTTAAGTACTCATTGGAGTTCACACGTGGGGAGATTTCAGGGTTTAGTATGAGATATCTGAATTCACACCTCCTTTGAAGCTCTTAGGGCCAGAGAGCATGCTGGGAGATATCCCACAATCCCATTCTCGGAGAAGCAGCATAAATAGAGCTTCAGTGAGCCACTTGAGAGTTTTTACTTGGGAACATTCCCACGGGTTGGAGATTCAGCACTCTGGGAGATTGAGAGCCCGAAACCCTCTCTCTGAGGCAAGAGAGATTCATGCCATCTGGAGGCTGAAGAAAGCAGAGGCAAAGGACAAAGTTGCAAGAACTCTTAAAACCAAGGAGAGAGAGCAGAGGTAGAAACAAGGGACAATCTGCAAGAGCTCTTGGAACCAAGCAGAGAGATAGGCCTCTGAGCTAACTGGGCCCAAGGAAAGAGACAAGACTTGGAAGGAGAAAATAAATGTTTGCATTTTATCAGCTGGATGCATTTTGGGTAATTACTTACTTGTAACTGAAACCAAGGCTGCCTCCAGAAAACCTCCCCGAGAAACCTCTCTCCCAGAGAGAGAACCATTATATATTATTTTAAAGAAGAAAAAACACCAGCACTCTCTAATCTATCTGTCTGTCTGTCTATATCTATATACATACACACACACATATAGAGATACACAAATATGGAGAGATAAACACATACATGGAGATATACACATAGAGATGCACACATATATAGATGTATACATATATAGAAATACACACACATAAAGAAATGCAAATTCCTATATACATAAACTTACATTTAGAGAGATGCACAGACACATATATACACTCACATATAGAGTTGCACATACTTATATTCTATACACACACATACACACACATATACAGAGAGATGCACATATAAAGCGTTGCACAGCATATAGAAAGATGCAATGGATATATATCTATATATGTGTGTGCATATGGATATAGGTCTGTATGTGTATATGCATGAGTGTGTGTGTGTGTGTGTGTGTGTGTTTGTGTGTATGTGTATGATCTCTCTCAAAACCTTTTTTAATAGGATACTAGATTCAAAACTGGAAGGGACCTCAGAGACCCATCTAGTCTAACTCTTTCAATTTGTATATGAAGACAATTTTGCGCATGCACACACACACACACACACACACACACACACTATTGGTTTCCTATCCTCACACTCATTTAATCAGACATTAGCCATGGTAAAGTCCCTGGAAGTGGTCTTAATCCAAACCCCTGTTTTATGTCCGAGAAGCCCAGGAAGTCAAAAGCACACAATGTACAATGAATGACAAAGCCACAGTTTGGACCAAGTACTCAGACTCTACCTTATCATATGATGTTTATACTGCTTTATATCAGATTATTTTCTGGGGGCTGAAAAGAGCTATCCATTAAATCACAATTGCTAAAATATAGGAAATGTGGTATAGTAGATTGAGAGGGAGCCTCAGAGACAGGAAGATCTGTGTTCTAGTTCTGTTTTTGACACACACTGACTCCACATGAACAAATTACATGACAAGTCATGTGACTTTTGAGAAATAATACTAGTAGTAATGCTTCTCCTGCTAGCTAACATTTATATAGATAGAGCCTGTTAGGTGCTAGGCAATGTGTTAAGTGTTGTGCAAATATCTCATTTGATCCTCACAAAAACCTGGGAAGTAGATACTATCATTATTCCCATTTTACAGTAGAGGAAACAGGGGTAAACAGAAATGAAATAGCATGTCCAGGGTTATGCAAAATGAATAAGGTCATATTTGAATTCAGTTCTCCTTATTCTAGGCTAAGTGATTTCTATATTGTATTACTTAACACCCAGTTGGGGTAAATATGTTTTGTGAGTAGTGTAGTTGTGTGTGTGTGTGTGTGTGTATGTGTCTCTGTGTGTTTATCTAATCTGTGTAATGTGTATGTGTATCCCTATGTATATGTGTGTTTATGTGTGTATATATGTTTATATGTATGTATAAGTGTGCATGTGTATATATGTGTATATGCCTGTGTGTACTTGTGTGTTTATATTTGCAAATGTGTGAAGATTTAGGTATAGTGCGATATGTATATATGTGTTTGCATATGTGTATTGGGTACATGTATGTATGTGCGTGCATGTATATTCACTGTGTGTGTGTGCATGCATCGGGTTCTGTGTGTATATGTGTGCATATATGCATGTGTGTATTTGTGTATATGTTTGTGTATGTATCTGTGTGTCTCCGTCTCTCTGTGTATATATGTGTGCATGTACATGCTCCTGTATGCATAAATGTTTTTGTGTGTTTGTGTGTATATATATGTGTGTGTATGTTTGTGTTTGGATGTGTATGTGTATATATGTATGTGCCAGTGTGTATGTTTGCATGCATTTCTCTGTGTATATGTGCTTATACATGTGTATACACATGTGTGTATTTGTATGCATGTATATTGTATATATGCATATGTGTGTATGCATATGTATGCATACATTGCATATGCATATAACAATAAGTAGGTATATATGTGTATGTGTCTGCATGCATGTGTGCATACATGCACGTAAATGTTGGTGTATTCATGCATGCACACAGGTACATCTAAGAGTGCACATGTAAATGTGTGTGTATGTGCATGCATGTAAAATATGTGCCTTGTATATGTGTGTACATACACAATGCATGTGCATGTATATGAATTGCATATGTATATAAGTGCATATGTATTTATGCATGTCTATGTATGTGCGCATATAGTTTGTGTATGTATCTGCATGTGTGCATGTATGTGCATTTGTGCATGAGTACACACATGCGTGTATGTATGTGCATGTATAGATACATACATGCATGCATTCCACGTATTGTATATTGCATATGTGTTTATATATGTGTATGTGTTTCTTTGTATGTATATGTTTGTGTGTATATATGTACACATTTTTGTGTTTATTTGTATGCATTTTTGTTGTGTTTACATATGTGAATGTGTGAATATGTGTATCATGCATGTGTGTTTGTGTGTATGCTTGTGTGTATATATGCATGTATATGTGTGTATACATTGCATGTGTATATATGTGCATTGTATGTATCTCTCTCTCTGTGTGTATGTATGTATATATATATATATATATATGTATATGTATATATATAATATTCACGTGTGTATGTATGTATCTACATGTGAATGCATGCTTGCATGCCTTTCTCTGTGTGTATACATACATGTAATTATACATGTGCACCTGCATACATACGCATATGTGTATATATTACGTGCATGTGTGTATTTGTGTGTATATATTGCATGTCTGTGTATATGAATTTTTGTGCATGTGTGTACATATAAACAATTCACACACGTGTGTACATTTGTATGCATTTCTTTGTGTGTATATATGTGTGATTGCATATATGTGCATGTGTGAATACATGCATCTATATGTATATTTATGTGCACGCACATATATGTATGCATTGTCTCTGTGTATATATGTTTATGTATATTCATTTTATGTCTTTCTGTATGTACATGTGTATGTGAATGTGTGTATATACATGTGAGTGTATATGTATGCATTTCTCTGTTTATATGTGTGTATGTATACAGTGTATATACAATGTATATACATGTATGTGTGAATAGATGTGCATGTGTATATGTATTATGTGCATGTGTCTTGTGTATATATAAATATGTGCGCATATATGTTTCTGTGTTTATGTGCATGTGTGTGAATGCATGTATATATACATGTGGGCGTATATGTTTGTATGCATTTCTGTGTGTATATATGTGTGTATGTACACAGTGCATATGTATATACATGCATTGTGTATTATATACATGTGTATATATATGTGTGTCTTGTGTATATAAATATGTGTGCATACACACATATACACACATTGTAAGTATGTCTGTGTGTATATGTTTGTATGCATTTCTTCATGTGTATATTTGTGTGCTTATGGGTAACTATATATGTGTGTATTTATAATGTGTACATGTGTGAATACATATGTATGCATGCATATATTTATGGTCAGGTATGTGTATATGATGTATGCATATGGGTACATATGTGTATATAAATGTGTGTATATAAATGTGTGTGTATGTGTGTGTATATAAGTATATGTATTTAGCCATATACATATATCTCTTATATGTTGATATCTCTATATACAGCTGACTCTGTGTATGTGTGTGTGTGTGTGTGTGTGTGTGACTTTAGTGTACATCATTCACATTTTTTCCATCATTTCAGTGTAGACAATCCACAAACCAGATCCAGTATTGATTCATGACATTTTCCCATTTCTAAAATATAAATGCTCCTGCTGAAAATTAAGCAATTAACTTGACAGCTGGTTTGAGTTGGCTCCAGTTTAGTCCTCCATAAATCCCAAATGAAAATGCTTTCTTCTTTTTTAGATATTCCCAGAACTTGTATGCCTCTTTCATTTGCTTACATTGTTCCACATATTGTGTTATATCTACATGTGTATGTATTGAATTCCTTGTATTATAAATATGATCATACAGGGCAGATATGCATTTTGTTGGTAACATAGTATCTATAGTTTTATGTATATGTATATATACACATATATATGTATATATATGTATGTATGTACATTCATATGTATGTACACACACAAATTTTATTAAGTACCTACTGTAGGTGTGTGTATATAGATAACAAAACGGGACTGGCTGGCCACAAACCCAGCATGGACTCAAAAATACATATCTCCAATACTTTCCCACTAAAAGTTAGGTGGAATACATAAAAAGAGCAGAGATCACAAGTCATCCTTGGATGGGGAGTTGTCTAAGACCTCTCCACTTATAGAGTCTCTCCTCATGGGATTACAGTTAGTAAGAAAAAGGATCAGACTAATACTCTGTTTTTTTTTTTTTAATTTCAGCCAACCTTTATTAAGTACCTTTTGTGTATAAAACACTATGTAATACAATTTTTTTTTTGTCCAGATATGTCCCTTGTCCTCATGGAGAATCCATTCCTTGGAAGACATTAAATAACAGGGAGGAAAAGCCCATTTATCTAGAAATATTTATTGCACTTTTTTGTGATGGCAAAAAAAAAAAAAGGAAAAGAAAAGTAGGATGGATAACCATAAGTCATAGCATGACTGGCCAAATTATGGTATTTGAATGTAATGGAATACAACTTAGTTGTAAGAAATGATGAGAGAAACCTGGGAATACTTATAAGAATTGATGTAGAATGGTAAGGAGAATCAAGAAAATAATTTATATGATCACAATAACATTGTAGAAGCAAACCATTTTGGAAAACTTGAAAATAATGATAAATATAATGATTAATCATGATTCCAGAAGTAACATGATAAAACATACCTTAGACCTTTTGCCAGAAACAATTTGGTATGTTATATATATGTAATCATGTAAAACATTCTCACATTAGTCTTTCTGTGAAAGAAATATAGACCCAAAAAAAAAATCCAAGAAAAATGAAATAAATTTTAAAAAATATACTTCATTTCACATTCAGAGTCTATCAATTCTTCCTCTGGCAGTAAACAACATTTTTCATCATATGTCCTTGGGAGTTGTCTTTGAATCATTATATTGCTCAGAATAGCTAAATCATTCACAGTTCATCATCATGCCAAATTTTTACTGAGCACAATGTTCTGCACACTTCACTTTGCATCAGTTAATATATGCATTCCCAGGTTTTTCTGAAACCATCTTACCATCTTGCTCATTTCTTATAGCACATTCTTTTTTTTTTTTTTTTTTTTTTTTTTTTGGAACTTTTTATTGACAGAATCCATGCCAAGGTAATTTTTTTACATTATTCCTTGCACTCACTTCTGTTCCGATTTTTCCCTCCCACCCTCCACCCCCTCCCCTAGGTGGCAAGCAGAGACTAATACTCTGTTGAACCAATGCCTTTTGAATACACACCTATTTCAGCTTTTTTTTTTTCCAGTCAAAAAACATCCCTTATCCCATTCATCTCATGATCATAGACCACAACTGGCTGCCCATGCTCAATTGTCTATATGTTGCATCAATCAGACATTCTGTACATGTTAATTAGAATTGTGCTCCTTCTCTGATCCCCTGATACACTAGCTTCTGACTTCAAGATTTGTCTTGACTTCTAGCCTCAGACACACTCTAGAAAAGGTTCATTCCTCTTTCTTTCTAATTTTTCCTGTTTGAAGTTCTAATCTACTTAATTTTTATAAGCAGTCCTTGCAATTATGGAATACTTATTCTCTCTGTTTGCCCAGGAGCAGATATTGTTCTTACCCTGGTTTCTTCACTCTGCTCTGAAACATCATTCAAGTTGTCTTTTGGTTCTAATAATACCTTATGTACAAAGAAGCAAATCAAATAGCATTCGATTTCTCTACCTAAGAATAAGAGAGGTTAAGTGCTGATTCTGCACAGATCTGGTCCTGTAGCCCCAAAAACATCAAGACTATTCTATTCTAAAAGGAATACCAGACTATTAAGGCATCCCTCCTATTAAAATAGAGCTTTCTTCCAATTAGTAATTTTTTCAATAGTTTTTGTTTAATAATTTAAATCAACTATGGTATATTAAAAGCTTATCCTGTTTTACAGTATATGTCAGGTAATAGGTTTTTATTAAACATCTATGAGCAAGGAAATAGTGCATTAAGTATTGAAGATACTAAGAAAGATACACCCACACACATATATCTCACTCAAACAGCAACAAAATTGTCTGATCTTGAGGCAGTCACAGTCTAATTGGGGAAATAATATACAAACAAATATGTTGTTCTAAAATTACATCTGACTCTTCATGATCTCATTTGGGGTTTTCTTGGCAAAGGTACCTGAGCAGTTTGCCATTTCCTTCTATAGCTCCTTTTACAGATGAAGAAACTGAGACAAACAGAATTAAATGATTTGCTGCGGCAATCAATACAGGGAAGGCACTAGTATTAAGATTTTTGGGAAAAGCTTCTTATAGAAAGTGGGATCTTAGCTGGGATTTAAAGGAAGCTAGGAAATAAAAATGAGGAGGGGGAGAATTCCAGGCATGATGGACCACCAGCGAGAGCACATTGAGTTGGGAGATGGAGTGTCTTGCTTGAGAAACAATGGCCTGGATTATAGAGCCTATAGAGGTGAGTAAAGTGTAAAAGTATTGAAAAGGAAGGAGAGGGCCAGCTTATGAAAGACATTAAAAGTTAAATAAAGACATAAAAAGTTAAAAAAGTTAAATAAAAAAGTAAAAAAAAAGATTCTAAATTTAGTCCTGGAAAAGATAGAGAGTAACTGAAATATATTGAATGTGAAGGGAATATGACACAAAGAACATTATTTCATGGTAGATGATATTGTCAAACTGTTTTCCATTATTCTTTATAATATTTGGTTTATTTATAACAATGCCATGAAATAGTATGTAAAACAGAGTTTCCATATATATAATGCTTTACATTTGGTGAAAATCTTTCTGTTTTTTTGACCCTCCCTCTAAAACAGATCCAATTCTTAATGACTCCATTTGAGATTTTCTTAGCCAAGAAACCAGAGTGCTTTGCCATTGCCTTCTCTAGACACAACAGGTTGCTAATTCTTGAATGTATTTATTATATATAGTATTTTTTTAGTTATATGAATTTTTTTCTCCTCTATTAGATTGCAGACTCTGTGAGGGTACTTTTTAAATTGACTTCATATACTCTAATGCATAGTACAATACTCTGCTTAGTTCCCTTTAAGGCCTTCTCACCTTTGCAAAGATAACTTATATAGTTTTCCAGTCATTTCATTATTATTAAGTTAATGTGACACAGAAATAGCAATAGATAAAGGACAATTAAAAGTCCATATACTCCAACATTTTTTAATAGGTTTAACTTACTTTCTCCTAAATATTTATTGAAGCTAATAGTAAAGGGTGAAACTGATTTTCTTGAGTTCAAAATGGAAATTTTTTGTTTTTAAAGTTCTCTTGAGGACAATTGAACTTTTCTCTCTTTTTTTTTTTGTGCCAACGTTTGGCTAAAGTTTTGATGTAATACCCACAACAAAAGTGGTGAGAAAGAAACCTAGAAATGCCTAATCAGTCCTATTGAGAGATTATAGTGCCCTGAACAATTATGCCTGGAATGATTGGGAATCAACTATATTTTATCTGTTATAATGATTATAGATGCCTTTGAACTGGCAAAGTATGAAAAACTAATTTAAAATAGTAATCACAGATGTAATTTTCATCTTAAAAAATATTCCTAAAATTTGTAAGGACCCAAACATGAGCTATCCATAGAGCATGCTAAGTATTCTGAAAATGGAAATAGAAATAAGAAGGGAAAGCATATCAGTACTTAAGGAGGTCTCAAGCTAGAGATCAAACTCAAGTGATTTTGGATGATCTGAGTCATCACAGCAATGATAAGAACTTTGAAGAGTCTGTAATTAGTTCTTTGGAGAGTCATCTTTGACAACTGTTTACTCACTCTTTTTCTTATAAGTGGAAATCTCAAATTCTCACAGACTGATTTATATTTGTAAGGCAACTTAATGGTAACCAGTCCATTCTCATTGTTTGGCAGAGGAGGAAACTTAAATTTGGATCAAAAATTTGCCAAAGTTGACTCAGTTTGTGATTAGTAGAGTCAATACTGGAATGAAGATGTCCTGGACTTCCTCTTCAGGGAGAAAAGTTTTACAGATTGTCTACTGACAAGTGAATAGATTTATAGTAAGCATTACCCAAAAGAATGCTGTTTTGGGCCTCGATCCATATGAGGCAACTCTTGTTCCTTCTTCTGTATTTAGTCCTGTCTAATATTGATAGGTATGGTCATTCAAAACCACCTGAAATGTGAACACACTTGGAAAGAAGTGAAAAATGAAATACAAAGGGGAAATAGCATGTACTTGGAAAAAACACAATAAAATAAAATCTATTAGAATATAATGGTGATTCAGTTGGGTTTTGAGAACTTGGTTTTCTGCATTAGAAAGGAATTGTCACATTTGGACTAGAGCAGGCACTTAGTTGTACATAGTGATTTTGATTCCTAATATTTGGGGAGAAACAGATGTGACATATGTGTTGCATGCACCACATACACTGTTATTTCCTTATATTAAATAATTATTGTTATTGTTTGTCCTTTGTTCTTGAAGACAATGATGATATTTGTAAGGAGATGCTGTAACTTGCAAGTGAATTGAATTTAAGGTAGGGAGGGCTATACAAAGTCACCAGCCTACCCTCTTCTTCTGAACCATGTGGTCCCACAGGGAGATATAGATCAGGACTACCAGAGATGGCTGTGGATGAATTGGAAGACCTTGGCTTTTTTGAGCTAAGGTCTTTCCAAGGTCTCAGTTTGTCTTAAGTCAGTGCCCATTCAGGGATTAAAACTGGGTAAGAAATGAGGCAAAGAATGTCCTCTTTTACCTACTCAAAAATATCTGGGGAAGAACCTTAGTGTTTCTGGCCAAAATGGAAATAATTACTTCTTACCCTTAGTCTGAGTCATCAGATCCAAACAATGACCAAGGAAACTTGGGCAAGACCCACTGTTGATCAATCAATGAGAGCCAGAGTCATTTGAGTTTAAGGCAAGATCCATAAAAAACCCATAAACCCCAAAATATCTGGAGAGGTTTTGGAGATCAAAATTTATATTCTTAAGGGCAGAGCACCTGCAAGTAAGGTTATGACTCCCTATGTGGACTGAAGGAGAGGAGGGAAGGAATGAAGGCAGCAAAGAAGAAAGGAAGAAAGGAAGGAAGAAGGAAGGGATAAAGGAAGAAAAAGAAGGAAGAAAAGGAAAGAAGGAAGAATAGATGGAAGGAAAGAAGGAAGGAAGGAAGGAAGGAAGCCCCCAATTGCAGCTGGCCATTTGGGTCTCTGTGGGTTAACTACTCCTCCTCACAAATTGTTATTTGCTTTTTTGTCCTTGAAGAGGACCATGATATCAGGAAAGAGATGTCATAATTTGCAAGTGAATTGCATTTAAATGAGAAAGGATGGTGCAAAGTCATCAGCTTTTCTGGAGCCATCATTTTGTTCCAATGGCAAGATATAGATCAAGACAACTGGAGATGGCCTCAGATGCATGACTGATTATATAACATGAATAATGATATAACAAGTTTAAAAAGAAAGTCTGTTACTGCCATCTTAACATTTAAGATTTGCAAAATGATATGCATAATGACTCTTTGAGGCAAGTGTTATTATTATCATATCCCCATTTTGCAGATGAAGAAGCTGAAGCCTGAGAATAGTTATGTGGCTTGTGTTGAGTCAAGCAACCAGGATTTGAAGCAGAATTGGAACTCAATTCTCTCTGATTCCCAAGACTTGCGTGCTACTCACTAGACCTTATAATTTATATTTGATATTTGATTATCTTCTCCTTTCTCTCCCCAGGAGACTCTAGGTTCCTTTAGGGAAGATACTGTTTTATCTTTGCTTTGCATCATCTACCATAGTAGGTGCTTATTTAGTGCTTATTTGAATTGAATTGAAGCAAATGTACATTTCCCCTCCCCCAAAAAACCCAAATTAATTCATGAAAACGACAAATATCAGAATAAAAAAGGTTATGATATCAAATAGTTACCTCTTCAATGAAGTACTAATATAATTATTATGATTACATATTATATTTGATAATAGATTATAATTATTATTTTGGACTGTTATTATTAAAATATTATTTTGAAAAATGTAAATACTTCTTGTGATTCCTATGATTGTATTAAAGCTTCTTTTGAGTTTATACAACTTCTTAATCTACTTTTTGAATTGGATCATGGTCCACTGTAAGTCAGTGCACCTAGTGACTTTTGCTCAATGTCATCTTAGTTATCCTCCAAAAATGAAGGCGTATCTATTGTATCAGTCTATAAGGTACACCCATATCGAAAATAGGGTTTACGACCTCGATGTTGGATCAGGACATCCAAATGGTGCAACCGCTATTAAAGGTTCGTTTGTTCAACGATTAAAGTCCTATGTGATCTGAGTTCAGACCGGAGAAATCCAGGTTGGTTTCTATCTGTAAATTCATTTCTCCCAGTACGAAAGGACAAGAGAAATAGGGCCAACATTCATAATAAGCCCTAGAATCAATATATGAATTTATCTAAATATACTAAACCAACTTATATGCCCCCAAGAACAGGGTTATTAAGATGGCCAGTTCTGCCATCTGTACATCACTTCTGTATTTCTTGAACTTAGAAAATGGCATTTATGAATATTGACCGGCAAACATTTGTTTTCAGTTATTTCTGACTTGTGATGCCATTTGGGCTTTTCTTGGCAGAAATACTTGAATGTTTGCCATTTCCTTCTCTATCTCATTTTACAGATGAGGAACTGAGGCAAACAGGGTTAAATGAGTTGCTTAGGGTTATAGTAAGTATTTGAGGTTGGATTTGAACTCATGAATATGCATCTTTCTGATTTCAAGCCTAGTATTCTAGCCACCGCACCACCTAGCTGCTCTTTGGCAAATGTAACAGTCAAGTATTCGGTGGTCTGTGGACCCTTTCTATCTTTATTTTGGTTAAACAATTCTACTGCCTGGTAAACACTAATCTTTGCTATTATATTACTCATTTACTTTCCTCATGCTCTTTAATTATTTTCAGTTATTTTAATGAGGGACTCGGCTCCTGTGCATTTGTGAGATTTCACTTCTTGATTCTCTTTTTACATAAATCATGCATATTGGGAATATTGAAAATTATTTGTAAGTACAAGTCACCAGATGACATTAAGACCTACCCATTCTCTTAATCCATTTTTTGTTAAATAAGTTTTTTTCTCTCATTCTTTTTTTAAATGTCTTTTTCAGAGATAGGATGGAATTGATTAAAACATTTAAAGTTTCTCAATAATTATTCCAAGATTCTGCAAAACAAAATAAGGAAATTGAAAAATAGTATTGTTTATTGATGTAGAATTTCTTCAAAGTTGGAATATAATATTTGGTCATAGTTTTCTTCTGCAAAGGATAGCGGATAGCAAAAGAAGATAATTGTGCAATTAGAACAAACAACTATAGAGCAATATAAATTTTATGAAGAAGATGGATCTTAATTCCTGTTCTCTCCATTAATAATGCAATAGTTTAAAAATGAAGGTCAGACCTGTGGTTTACTTAAAAAGTCCTCCTCTTTTTTTGTCTTCCTTTGTTTAGTGTGCAATATTTTACTCTTCTATGGTGTCTGAGTACATTTGAGGATATGGCTGTATAATTCTTTTTTTCCAAGTAATTTTTTTCAATTAAAACAATCTATTTTCATTTCTTCCTTTCTCCAAATAGGGAAAAGAATAGTAATAATAAAAAAAAGACTTTGTAATAAATATGCATAGTCAAGCAAAGCAAATTCCTACATTGGTCATGCTTTCAAAATATATGTCTCAATCTGTACCCTAAGTTCACTACTTCTCTATTAGGTTGTGCTACTTCATCATTGATTCCATACTTCATCATCAATCTTTTGAAATTGTGGTTGGTTATTGCATTGAAAATAGTGTTTAAGTTTTTCATGGTAAGTTGTGTTTACATTGTTGTATAAATTTTTCTCTTCATCCTGCTTTCTTCACTTGATCAAAGTAAACTGATCAGATTCATACAATTCTTCCCAGATTTCTCTGAAAACATTCCCTTAAATCATTTCTTGCCTTACTATTACATTCTATTAAATTCATATATCATGATTTGTTCAACCAATCCTCAATAGATGCATGTTCCTTTAATTCCTGTTCCTTTTCACTCCAGGAAATGTGATAAATTAGACACACACACACACACACACACACTCTTTTGCCTTCTTTTTGATATCTTTGGTTTTTAAGGCTTTTAGTTGTAACACTGGATCAAAGAGTTTTATATAATTTAGTTACTTTCTGGGCATAATTCCACATTATTTTCTAGCATGGCTGGACCCGTATTCAACTCAGTAGATTATTAAAAGATCTATTTTTCATATTATTTATCATTTTCCATTTTTTGTCAACTTTTCTAATCAGATAAAAATGAAATTTCAGAATTGCTTTATTAGAATTTCTCTAATTATTAATAATTTGGACTTTTTCATATGGCTAGTGATAGCTTGGATTTCTTCTTATTATATCCTTTCACTATTGAAATTACTTATTGTATCCTTTTACCTATCATCAATTTGGGATGGCCCTTATTTTTATATATTTGAATCAATTTCCTATATACATTGCCAATGAGACTTTTATCAAAGAAATTTTCTGTAAAGATTTTTCTCCTGGTTACTCCCTTTCCTTCTAATTTTAGTTGCATTGGTTTTATTTGTACAAAGTCTTTTTAATTTCATACCAACAAAATTGCCCGTTTTGTGTTTATTGATGCTCTCTTTCGTTTTGTAATTAACTCTTCTGTCCACAGATTTTAAAGGTAATATCATTCATGTTTCTCTAATTTTCTTATCCTTTTATGTTATAGAGTTTGTCTTGGTTAGTGTGAGAAGTTGTTTTATGTGTACTTTTTGCCAAACTATTGTACAACTTTCCCAGCAATTTTTATCAATTAGGGAGTTAATATTGCAGTAGGTGGGGGTCTTTGAGTTTATCAAACACTAGGCTCCTATATTCTTTTGCTTCTGTATGTTATGTACCTAATCCATTGATTAACCTCTCTCTATATTTTTAACTAGTACGAAATAATTTTAGTGATCACTGCTTTGTAGCAGAATTTGAAGTCTGGTATGGTTAGATTCCCTCTCTTCTCATTTATTTTTTTTAGAGATTCTTAACTTTTTCTTCTTGATGAATTTCGTTACTATTTTTTCTAAGTCTCTAAAGTAATAATTTTGGTGGCTTGATAGGGCAACGAGTAAATAATTTAGGTAGTTAGCATCAAAATTAATGAAAAAAATATTTCCTCAATTAATTGTGCTCTAGAGTTTTCCTTTATTTTCCTTTTATGTGTTTTATAGTTCTATACATATGGTTCCAGTTTATGTCTGGTTAGGAAGATTATGCATTCTGTACTTATTTTAAATGAAATTTCTCTTTCTGTCTCTTCCTGTTGAGTTTTATTGATAATATTTAGAAATGTTGGTGAACTTATTTTACATCCTAACAACTTTCTTGAAGTTATTGCTTCAAAAAATTTTAGTTGATTCTCTTAGAGTTCTGGTATACTTATTCTTGGGATTTCAAAAATTGAAAAGAACTTAGACATAGTTCATTCAGGATGACCCTGTAGAATATAAGTCCTGGAGAATCAAGTTACTTACCTAACGTCTCAAAACTAGCTAATAGCAGAGCTAGAACTATAAACATAAATTAAATTCAATTCCCTAATGCCCAGTTGTTATATCTATCATTCTATGTTGTCTTTAGCTGTGAAGACCGCGTATTTTAAAATCATTTTTAAATTTTTAAAATCAGCAGGAGTCAGGAGTTCAGGTTAGGAGAAAATCGTCAGTCTTTATTCTCAGTGAAGAAGGATTGGAGGTGGAAGAGAATCGGCGATAGCAATGTGTGCAGCTGAGTCAAGAAGCTAGCTAGACCCGCAGCCACACGACCAGCAGCCAGGAGAATGGAACCCAGGCCCAATCTCTCCCAGCTTCTCTTCCTGTTCCTCTCTCTGCCTCCACCCACCAAAATCGTCATTTCCTGTACAACACATCAGGACTTGCACAGAGAGTGGGCAGGGACCATTCTTTATCCAATCATGTATATTAATAGAGTATAGTCCAATTACTATTTAGGACCTCAGTGCATCAACTCAAACCTCAGCCCATTACATCTCCCGCTTTCTTTTATTTTAGAACACAGGTGGTCATGCCATCCCTGACTCCTCAGGGAGGTCAGAGCCCCCAAGGGAGGTGATCACAGCCTCCCTAACTTCTCAGGGAAGGAGGTGAAAGCACCGAAAGGTGGTAGATCACAGCCTCCCTGACTTCTCAGGAAAGGCGTGAAAGCACTAAAAGGAGATGATCACGCCTCCTGACATCTCAGGAAGGGAGATGAAAAGCACCAAAGGGAAATGGGGGTTGCAGTGGGTTTCTGGGCTGAAGGGTCTTATTATGCACAAACCCATCAGCATGGGAGGTATTACAAAGCACATAGCAATAACGCAGAGGCTATTAGGATGACCTCCCACAATCAGTGCAGGCTCGATGTGGTGTAACAAACATGAATTGTACATGCAAGTAGGGGCATAGCAAACAATATAAATCAACATGGTGTTGGAAAAGATCACCAGAAGTCCTAGAAGGAGGGTATGTAAACAACAGTCACACATACACCTTCTTCAGCAGCCAAGAGATAGTCCAAAACCAATCTATTGTCCATTGTTTCACATGTCAGGGAATCCAATGATCCCCGAGTTTTTGAAGTCCTGCAAAAGTCTTTTTATGTGTTAGGGAATCCAATGATTCCAGCAGATTTTGAAGTCCTGTAACAGTCTTATCATTTCTCAGAGAATCCAATGATTCCTGAGAGTTTTCAAGTCCCATGTCTCAGAGAATCCAATGATTCCTGAGGGTTTTCGAGTCCTATGTCTCAGAGAATCCAATGATTCCTGAGGGTTTTCGAGTCCTATGTCTCAGAGAATCCAATGATTCCTGAGGGTTTTGAAGTCTAACAATCTTTGATGTCCATGAGTCAAACGCCATAACTGCCACGCTCTTTCAATGGTGAACACAATCAGCAACAGAACCACCCAATATTTCTGGTCTTCTCTTTGTTTCAAGGGTCTGCTCTGTCTTCTGGATGGACAATGCGAATATGGCTCGTTGGGACCCATCTGATTCTTCTCACCTGTAGAGATACAAGCAAACCTCTCTCAAAGCAGTTAGCCTATCTGGTCCTTTTCCATTCACCACTTTCTGAGTCTCTCCACATCACCTAAGCGATTATCTAAAGATAGTGGAGCTGCTCTGCACTGGACACTGACCTTCTGGTGGGTTATAAACCTGTCTGCTGGAGCCAGTGCATCTTTGTCAAAAATCAAGTTAATAGTATAAAGAGCTAGATTTAGAAGTTCTCTAGGGTTACCTGTGGCTCCTTTCTTTTGTTTTTGGAGGAGCGTCTTAATATCTCTGTTTCTCCTCTCTACTATTGCCTGTCCTTGGAGGATTGAAAGGTATGCCTGGTGTGTAAAATCTTATACTGTGCACAAAAGTGTGCAAAATGTTTTGAAGTATAAGCAGGACCATTGTCTGGTTTTTATTGCTTGTGGACACCCATAATGGCAAATGCTTGTATGAGGAATTAGTGACCACTCGGCTGTCTCTTTTGCTGCTTATAGCAAAAGTGAATCCTTAAAAGGTGTCTACTACAACGTGGATGAAAGACAGACTACAAAAGATTTGTAATGGGTCACATCCATTTGCAGATTTCATTGGGTCTCAAACCATGAGGGTTCTTCCCTGGAGGCAGTGTAGGAGCGTGAAAGGAAGGCAAGTCGCATAGGCTTTTACTATGCTCCTAGCTTCCTCTCTGTTATTCCAAATTGTAAACGAAAGCTTCGAGCAGCCTGATGATATTTAGAATGAGATGCCTGGGCTTCTTGGAACAAAGGGGTATTGACCAACATAGTTAGAAGGCTATCTGCCTTTGAATTGCCATCAAATATGGGACCTGGAAGTCCACTATGAGAATGGACATGTAATATATAGATCTTACCTGGATGCTTTCTCACTTGCTCTTGAAGTTTCTTAAAGAGCTGATATATATTAGAGGCTGCAAATTTTATTTGGGCTGTGGCAATTTTTGTACCACACCTACTGAATAGGCCGAATCAGATATTATATTTATGTCTCCTGGATAATAAGTAAGAGCTAGAATGATCGCGTAAATTCATTCTGCTGAGTGGACTGAAAAGGAGTTCTGACTACTCTCTTTATAGTTAGATCATGAGAGTACACAGCGCAAATATTATGTTTAGATGGATCCATGATAGTTGATAGTTGGTCCTTTAAGAGGAACTTTAGAAACTTTTTCTTCAAGAGTCCATCGCCAATTATGTAATAGTCTAGTTATCTTTAATGGAGACCCATGTAAAAAATTTGGAGCCATGGCTAATAAAATTTGCCACTCTGGGATGGTCTCACAACACACATTAATTTGTGTATTGGTATAAAAGGTGTATATCTTGTCAAGTCTTGTCCCAGATAATTGTACTGCTCACTTAGTGGCCTTTAATAAAATTCTAGCCACAAGCACTGGGTAGGGTGTAAGGCTTTGTTCTGGTTGTGCTGGGAGGTTCACCCACTCTATCACACTATCTCCTTGATGAAGGACTGCTGTGGGTGCCTCTTGTGTGGCAAAACTGATATCTCCAAGGGTTTTTGAGTGACTCTTTCAACCACATTGGATAAAGCCAGTTCAACTTCTCTCAAAGCCTCTTGAGCTTCTTTTGTAAGCTGGCGTGGTGAATTTAAAGCACTGTCTCCCCTTAAAATGTCATATGACGGTTGTATAGACCGTTATATGAGAGTAGCAGCAACATACATTTGACACATAGTAGGGCTGTTTTTCATTCCCTGTGGCAAAACTGTCCATTCATATCTTTTATAAGGCTCAGCTAAGTTAATGCTGGGCACTGAAAAGGCAAATCTTTTCATATCCTCCTTATCCAGAGGGATAGAATAGAAACAATCCTTAATATCTATGACCCAAAGAGGCCATTCTCTAGGCAACTGAGTAGGAGATGGAAGTCCAGGCTGAAGAGTTCCCATAGTTTCCATCTGTTCATTCACTTTTCTTAAATCCGTTAACATCCTCCATTTTCCAGATTTCTTTTTCACAACAAACACTGGGGAATTCCAAGGACTTAGAGAAGGTTTTAAGTGTCCTTGGTCAAGCTGTTCCTGTACTATATCTAATAAAGCCTGAATTTTATCGTTACTTAAGGGCCACTGCTCTATCCACACTGGTGTATCAGTTTTCCATTGGATAGGAACAGGTGAAAGTGTTGGCAGGCCTTCAACAGCAGCTCTGCTTAAAAAAACCAAAGTACTCATTTTTAACCCTAATTGCTGTAAAACGTCTCTTCCCCACAGATTGATGGGGATTTTTTCTACTATAAAAGGAGTAAAAACTCTGGTTTTGCCTTCAAAAGTCCATCTCATAGGGGCAGCACTAGCTTCAGCTGCTATTGATCCTCCTACACCAGACATGTAGGTGTCGGCTTTAATCTTTGGCCAGTGACTGGGCCAATTGGCACGTTTAATGACCGTCCGATCTGCACCAGTGTCTACCAGTCCTTCCAATGGAAGGCCATTTATAGATCGTGAGCATAGGTTGGTCAGTTGTTACAGCTGCTGTCCAATATTTTGCTGGATTTTGTGATGTGCTGGATTCTGAAATCGGAATCTGGGTGACTATCACCAAGCTACTTATTAGGATTCTGTATGAGTAAACCTGATGCTACTATTTCTCCTGAGTGATAAGTCACACATTGTCTGCCTGTATTGGTGACTGGGATATTATCTACACATTCCCCAGTTTCCCACATCAGTGTGTGGTGGACACTGTTTTGCATACATACCTCAGGAGGTAAATGGTCAAGCATACTGTGCCTGGAGGCAAGGATCCATAGGCTGGAGAGGAAACAGATTTCACCTCTCCAGGGGGTATCTCAGTTGTCTCAGCTGCATACAACTCTATTCTCCCTAATTGTAATCCCTTTCTCCCATCAAGTTGCTTCCTCGCTGATTGATTGTGTAATCCCTTTCTCCCATCATATGGCTTCCTGGCTGATTGGTCATATTGGGGTATTGGCCGTTTAGGCACTCTCTGGGTGCACCATTGGCTGCCATCATGCCCCAAATGTTTTTTGCCTGGGGCCCGCTGGGCCCTCATCCTGCTTTCCCTGAACCTGTCTACATTCTGAGGCCCAGTGGAAGCCTCTGTTGCATTTTGGACATGGGGTGCTGGGTCTTGTTCTCCCACCCTGTTTTCTCACTCTGCCTCTATACCAACATTGAGCTTTCAGATGCCCTACTTTACCACACTGAAAGTATTGACGTGTCTCTCTAGAAGTCCCTTGCCGGAAGGGACCCTGTCTACCCATGTTGGGATCTTGGGAAGTCTGCATCATAGTCTGGCTATAAAAGGTATTTGTGCCACTGTGGCACAGCATCTTATGAACTCTCTAAAGGAGCATCCTTATGCAGTCCTAGTATAATCCTTCTGCACACCTCATTAGCATTTTCCTTAGCAAGTTGCCTTATTAAAACATCTGTTGATGAATTTTCCCATTAGTTCTTGTGATAGCAGTCTGCAAATGTCCCACAAAGTCAAAGGGTTCATCTGGCCTTGTGTTATTTTTGTGAAGGCCTCACCTTTTTCATTTTTATTGTGAATCAAGTCCACGCTTTTGATAGCATTAACAGCAATTTGCTCATGTGCTACTGGATAATTAATCTGTGCTGTGACGCCTGCATATGGACTCATACCTGTTAGTAGGTCATAGGTGATCGTAGCATGAACAGCATTTTGACTATTTTGTTGGGCTTTGTATCTCTAAGAGCTCACTATTTTCAGAAAGCCACATGTAATTTTGTCCAGGTTCTAGGCATACTCTTGCCATAGATTTCCAGTCATTAGGAGTCAAGATTTCAACAGCCAAATTCTGTAATAGCATCTTAACATAAGCTGATGTAGCCCCATAAAGAGTGTAAGCCTTTTTCAGGTCTTTAATGATTTCTATGTTAAAAGGGAGCGATTCTTCGACTTTGTTGACGGAGGCATTAAACTGGGAAATTACAGGAAATATATGTGGCTGGAGCTCCTGACGCCCACGCCTCTTTCTTTGGCCTTCATTAAGCCCTCTTGTAATCTACTCATAATTGGATACTGGGGATGCTGGGGGGGAGGTGCTGGTGCTGTCACTGTCCCCCCCCTACTACCCTTCCTCCCTCCATCCTGGAGGGTGGAGTTGATGGAGGAGATTCAATCACTTGCTCCTGAGGTGGGGCTGAAGCTGCCTCCTGAGGTGGAAAGTCACCACACCCTTGCTCACTTAAGTCTCCATGCCCTGTGGGGATATGGTCATTAATCTCTTCATTGCTTTCCTCCTTAATATCAGAACTCCCTCTTTGGCTACTCTGAGCGGGAGCAATGGGTTTTTTCCTTCTTCTAGGAATAGGGTTTCTTAATGCTAACTGAATTATATTGTATAAATAAAATACCTCGATGGAAATTGAATGAGGACCGTTTTCATTGTAATATGCAGACATCTGTCGTCCAACCAGGGACCAGATCTCTTGAGAGATCTGCTCCTGCTCTATGAACCAAGGGGAGATGCGGTTTAATGTACCTAGAAGTCTAGCTACCTGTTCCCAAGTTATAAGTAGCCCTTGTCCTTCTATTAGCTTAAGCATGCTTTCTATAGCACCACTTGTGGGTGGGGCTGAAGGGGTTGAAGGGGTTGAAGGGGTTGAGGGCGGGGATAGAGAGTTTTTAGCTAGCATTTGTCCCATTTTAGCCAAAAAAAGATTACTGGTTTAGTTTTTAAGAACAATACTCACCCAAGTTCCTGGTCACCGGAGACTTCTTCAGTCCTTGGTTCCCACCGTTGGGCGCCAAATGTGAAGATCGCGTATTTTAAAATCAGCAGGAGTCAGGAGTTCAGGTTAGGGAAAATCGTCAGTCTTTATTCTCAGTGAAGAAGGATCAGAGGTGGAAGAGAATCGGCGATAGCAATGTGTGCAGCTGAGTCAAGGAGCTAGCTAGACCCGCAGCCACACGACCAGCAGCCAGGAGAATGGAACCCAGGCCCAATCTCTCCCAGCTTCTCTTCCTGTTCCTCTCTCTGCCTCCACCCACCAAAATCATCATTTCCTGTACAACACATCAGGACTTGCACAGAGAGTGGGCAGGGACCATTCTTTATCCAATCATGTATATTAATAAAGTATAGTCCAATTACTATTTAGCCTCATGTACTTGGGACCTCAGTGCATCAACTCAAACCTCAGCCCATTACATTTAGCCATGATTTTTTTTAATGAGTTTGAATAGGATTTTCATTTTTGGGGGCTCTGCTAGTCTTGAGTTTTAAGATGTTATTTCTTTTAGAAAAATTCTTTTTATTGTTTCAGAACATTTTTGTTTTAAAATATAGGGTATCCCAAAAGTTAGTTCAGTTTCAAAATCTAAAAGCTTAAAACTGCAGTATGAACTTCTATGGTTTTGAGGTGATCTTCAGTCCTTAAAGATTGTTTTTGGAGAAAACAAGCTGTTTTTTTTTTCTCTGCCAAGCTGGAAAGATTTTGAGTATGGGTTGGTAACATTGTATACCAGAAGCCTTGCAACCAACCTAACTTAGTGTAGAGAGACTTATCCCTTGATTTGTTGAAGGTTTTTTTGTTGTTGTTGTTTTTTGTCCCCAACAACTTGTAAATTTTAAAGGGACAAGGGAGGATTTGTGATCCTTATCAGAGAAGAAATTGGCTATAATCATAATATCAGAAATCCTCAGAGTATGGAAGCTGTTTTCTAATCAATATTATGTTAGGATGCTTCAATTTTATTCAAAAATACTTTTTATTATTTTGAACACTAGAAATATATCTAAAAGTGTTAATGATTTTGATTATTAGTATTGTTTTAGTGGGATCTTAGAAAAATAATTTTAAGATTTAAAATTTTAAAAAAGGTTTTTAATGATTGAATAATGCTTTCTATATGCCAGAGGAACTACCTATAGCGGAGATGTCAAATATATAGCCTCTGGGTCAAAATGATCCACAATAGCAGTACTAGAGAAACTAGATTAAATGAAATTAGAATTACTTAACAAAAATAATAATAGGGTATTGTTAATGTGAATATATAGTTTTCTAAAGTTTATATGCTGCCTGAAGCTATTTTAAGTATGGTTTAGTATACTATCCCCTCCTTCTCTCTATTTGAGTTTGACACTTTGGTCTATAGTATACAGTATGAGTAGTGAAAGAAATGCATTTTTCTTTTAGAAAAACCTTTACTTTTTCATATTTGTCTGGCATATAAACTGAAAGGTTTTTTTTTAAATTATGTATGTATATGTAATATTTAGTAAGCTAAAATCATAAAGATTTAGAGCACTGGATATTAGAGCAGGAAGTGACCACAGAGATCATTTAATTTAAAATTTCAAAACCTAAAATTTTGAAATTTCTGAGATTACACATGATGAAAATAATGCTTTCATAGATTTCACATATTGGTGCTTCTTAAACTTTTTCTACTAATGGTTTTCTCCCCCCTTCCCTCCCTAAGAAATTTTACATGCCCTGGGATCATAGGTATACAAATGTGTGGGAAAAGGTGAAGAATTTACGGATTAAGCATATATGGATCAGAAGCTGTTAGCTAATGTAGATCAAGCCTATAGGCCGCAGTTTCAGCTTCTCCAGAATCCAGAATTTTAGATAAGGCCTGGACTATGTGGCCAAAGAAGCTGTTATCACCTTATCTACTGCATTCTGCTGACCAAATTGGGGAATACAGACTTATGTGACCAATCACAACATATAGAGAGTGGGATTTTGGAGGTTCTTTGTCTGAAATGTATAAAAACTGTGAGCATTTTCAAGGGAGTGGCTCTCTCTTGCTGTGAAATTTGGCTCACAGACTAGGATGGAGTCCGCTTCTTGAGATTCTAATAAATAATTCTGATTTCTATGAATGATCTCTGTACTGATCAATTTGGGTAGGTCTTTTTGTCCCAAACACAAATCAAACATTTACTGATAATAAATCATAATTTTGCAACTCTCATATTGAGTTACATGATCCTATATGGTGTTATGAGCCCCATATTGCGCTCAATAAGTTTTAAGAAGCTTTGATATAGATCACATTTCTGGTTACTGATAATGGCAGGGCTTTAATTGAGATCTTTTAGTTCTAAGTCTGTTCTTTTTTCAATTAATATATAGCAGTGGAAAAATCCTTTTGTGTACATTTTGATAGTAGAAATAAAAGCAAACACATTTAATTTTAAATGAGTTTTTTTTCTTGGAAAAGAGGTGAAAACTAGTTGAAATATTCTTGTATTTGACCTAGCATTGCTAACAAGAGTGCCATGGAACCAGATGTCATTGATTGAGGGCAACAAGTCAATAAAACAAACCTATTCTTTGTCATAAACTTGTCTGGGACACAGTGACAAAACCAGGACAGCCCCTGACCATAGGGAACTTGAATTCTAGTGGGGTTGGAATTTTTTATATTTATCTAACTTGGAAGATAAAGAAAATATA
This sequence comes from Sarcophilus harrisii, assembly GCF_902635505.1. Classification (NCBI taxonomy): domain Eukaryota; kingdom Metazoa; phylum Chordata; class Mammalia; order Dasyuromorphia; family Dasyuridae; genus Sarcophilus; species Sarcophilus harrisii. The sequence goes on from NC_045431.1 coordinate 94,113,395, forward strand.
AACGCATAATTAAAGAATTCACAAAATAATTCTGTGAGGCACTGAGTTCTAAAAAATAATAAGATTACAGGATCAGGAAAAGGTAATGGGTGAGAGATAGGTGTTATTGTTGGTATTATTTAATGTATTCAGAAGAAAAAAGCAAATGATTAAAAGAGGGAACAGAGAAAATACTCTATGTATATACATTGCTCTTCCAGTTTTAGTATTAATCCAGAGGATTTGGGTTTTATTTATTTATTTTTTTTGCTGAGGCAATTGGGGTTAAGTGACTTGCCAGGGTCACACAGCTAGGAAGTGTTAATTGTCTGAGATCAAATTTGAACTAAGGTCCTCCTGACTTCAGAGCTAGTGCTCTATCTACTGCGCCACCTACCTGCCCCTGGATTTTATTTTCAATAAATATTCTAAGTCCTTTTCATTCCTATCCAACCTTGTCTATTTTTTTCAAAATTTAAATTGGATAAAAATGTGAAAAGCTCAATTTTCACATAAGAAGAAACATAAAACTTTGTGTGTGAAAATCTTATTTTCATTATATATTAGAGGATCCTAATGTATATAGATGAGGGGCAATCAGACATACTAGTGAGAGGGCCATCATTGGAGTCAAAAGAATGTAGGTTGAAAGATTATCTTTGATATATACTAGCTTGTTTGACTAAAGAATTTCTGTTCTTTAAATTCCCTGTGTCTGAGTTAGATCTCAAATAATGTTAAGGTACAGGGGAGTTACCAATCTTGGTAACTTGATGGTGGAAATATTCATACACTGATGAAAACGCAGCTTCAGACAAAAATAATTGTAATGCAAAACATTCATGAATGTTTCACTGTCCTTTTTACTGTCACTTAAAGGCAAAAATCTTCCCTCCGTTTTGATATCTCAGAAAGGAATTCAAATAAATCATGTCACCTTATACTTTAATGTTTAATATATTTTTCCTTCCCTAATGGGAAGATTGCATATATCATCACATGAGATAATGGATATATATTGCTTTGCAAACATTAATGTACTGTTTAAATGTGAACTACTTTTTAACATTCATCAGTTGAGTTAGATTCCATTTAAATATCATATCATATTCTGAGATATTGGCTGACAAAGATAATTTATAGAAGGAATGGGTGTTATTTATATCCTGGAATTCATCAGAAAATCTTTCCCTTAATGGGTAATCCAACTCAAGATAGTGATTGAAGCATACGCCTCACCTGCCAGTACCCTGTTAAAACTTGAGAAGGTATAGCAGCTGGAAAATGTCCAGAAGAAGATAACCAATCTGGCAACATTCTTGACATCATGAGGACCGGTTGAAGAAATTGAGAATGTTTATCCTAGAGAAGACTTGGGAGAGGAGTATTGAGCATGATAGCTGCCTTTAAATATTTGAAAGCCCATCACTCAGAAGGGAGATTTGATATCATATTTGACCCTAGAGAACAAATTTAGAACAATGGTTCTAAGTTGCAGAAAAGTTTATATTGATTTGAGGAAAAACTCTTAAGAGCTAAGTAAAAGTAGATTAGGAATGAATACCTGGGTGGTAATGAATTCCCCTTCATTCAATATTTTCCTATGAAGCTTGGTTTGGAGGATTATTGTAAGGAAACTCTTGATCAAGTAAGAATATTATTAGATGGGTTGTGAGAATTCTTCTGATTCTATGAGCATGGGAGTATTTTAAAGAATTAGTCAATCAGTTGTCCATATTATTTAAATGGAAATTTTGATTTATTTTCTTTTTTTTGAGGGGGAGAGGAGATTGTGGCAACAGGATTGATAGATGTGGGCTTTTTGATTTCTTTATTTGAATCTTTATTCATTATAGCCCTTATTTTTTCTCCATTGAATGATCCAGGCTTAATTGGATTCACTGGTATGTAATTTTTTTGGAATAATATGCACACACAGTACACACATATATGTCTTTCTGTACACATACACATGTATTTACATATATGTATACATATGTTTTCCATATTGGGAGAAATTATTCATATGCATATATATGTATAATCTCCTCCAATAAGGCATTTCAATGAAGATATAATATTTTAAATTCCTTCACCAGAATAACAATAGTTGCCTTAACCCTCTAGTGAGTGAGAAAAGAGGAATATTGTAAAGTAGTTTTGACAGGTATGTTCTGTTGCCCTCACTGGAGACTGTGTTATAATTCAAACTGCTTTAGATTTCTAAACTCCTGTATTACAGGTCACAATATAAAAAATCTTACTTTATTTTTTTTTTCACTTTATATACAATTTTAGAGGGACCCAACTCAGAGAAAAGGGGCTCACTGTTAAGAGTCAATCACTTTATAGACAATGTAAAGAAAAAACACAATAGAAATAAGTGAAAGGAAAACTAAACCATAAAGAAGAAAGAGGAGCCAACGGGAAACTTTGAGGCTGGACATGAGAGGGAGGAGGGAGTGTGGGGGCTCCAGGCAGCAAGACAAAGAAAAATCATTCTGCCAGGAGTACTGCATCTTGTCATGAGAGCCTTCAGAAGAGTTGATTCAAGCGCTGGAACAGACAATAACATACAGCACGACCCAAGTCTGGAAAAGAGTATGGGAATTAAAAAAAAGAGAGACAAAAGAAAAGAAAGAAAAGTAAGAAAATGGATACAAAAGAGAAGGAACTCATTCATTTTGGTGTTTATAATTTAAAATATCTAAAGTTAATTGCATCTGCTTGAAACTGTTTAAAATTTTTAGGATCAAATGATTGGTATGGCTTTTTTGTTTGTTTTTTTAATTGGCAGCTGTAGAGGATGGCTCAGATAGTTCAATATTTGAATGAATGTCATCTTTATTTTTACTTATTTCACTTATAATTTAATCAGCCACAAGACTTGATGAGGATTTCTCTCTCTACTCCCTATACTTTTTTCCTTTTTTTATTATAATTTCCTTTTTTTTTCCTTTTCCCACCCTCTTCTTCTCTCTATTCTCTTTTCATTTTCTTTATTTCTTTATCACCCTTTCCCCATTCTGTATAGGAATGATTAAAATTATTCTTTAGGACCCCCCTCTTTCAGGAGCAGTGCTTGGCCACTGTAACATTTGATCTTTTCCCTTTCACACATACTACACACGATAAATTGGTTAAATATTGTAGATAGTGGTTCGCCAGCCTTGATCATGAATAGAGGAAAAATAGTGGTACTGAAATAATGAAATAGTAAATTCACCGTCATCCAAAATTTACATGATTTGTACTAAGAATCTTGTTGCCTAAAAAAAAAAAAATCAAAATTGCTTATTTATTTCCAATTTTGTAATTCTACAAAAGATGATTGAGATGTTCCAAGAATCCCTTAGGAAATGCAAAAGTGATTGAAAGGTCACAATAGTAACCTAGGTTATTTCACTTTGCTCTCTAAGCAGAGAGGTAAATTGCTGTTTCAAAGCCTAATCTTTTTGAGAATGGAAATAATTTGTTTTTCTCTTTTTGTTGAAATTATATTGTCTTAAGAATCCAGAATATCTCTTTAAAAGAAGAGTGTTTCCAAAATGTTTAGAAGTATTGCACATGTATAATGTATAATCTCTATCAGATTGCTTGCTGTCTTTGGGGAGGAGGGATGTAAGGGAGGGAGAGAGAAAAATTTTGGTAGATAAAATTTTGCTGAAATGAATGTTAAAACTATCTTTACATGTTTTGTAAATATAAAATACTATTAAAAAAGAAAGTTGAGTCTTGCTTTTTTTTCTTTTCTTTTTTCTGGCCTTTGTATTAGTGTCTCTGGCTCAGAGTTCTTTTCATATAAGTTGACTGATTATATTTTTATCTGTCAAGTTGGAGGAAATGTTTAACATTTGAATTAAAATGTTAGTTACACAGTCAAGAAAGAATTATTATCTATAGAACACTGGGATAGGCCATTAATGTTGTAGGGAGTGTTGATTTTTAGAAAATTCCACCTAAAATGTTAACATTGAGCATATTAAAGGTATTTTTATTGATGATGAAACAGAAATTCTCAGAAGTCTAGGGTACAATTAAGAGAGGACTTTCAAAATTTCTGGTGGTATTGCAAAGTGATTTTCATGGCTACTGCCCCAGCAAATCAATTTTCCATATATCTTTGAATCTCTAGGGTTGTGATTGTTGTTATTTGTCCTTCATTCTCAAAGAGACCAATGATATCAGGAGACTAATGAGTTGATTTATCAGTGAATTGGATTTAGGTGAGACAGGATGGTGCAAAGTCATCAATCTCACTCCCTTCTCCAAAGTCATTTGGAGTCCAATTGCAAGACAGATCAGGACAATTGGCAATAGCCCCCAGGGCAATATTGTGGTGATGACAGAATGAATATTAACCTGAAGTACATATTGTCCCTTTCTGCCCCTCAAATGCAGCATGATCAGCAACAATAGGGAATGAAAACTGAAACTCATTAAAAGATAATTTTTACAGAAAGACCAGTTCAGCAGCCTGTCAGTCATACCATTCCCTGTTTTTTAGATTGGGACAATGCAGTTTTCCTCCTGGAAAATGTGGTTTTAGGTAAAGTTAATACCTTAGCAATGCCCCAAGAGGGACTGTGAATTTGGCCATCTAAAAAACTTCAGAGAAAAAAATGAGATGGCTATGGTAGAGGGTGGAGAATGGAGTTTGAGGTTCTGGAGGAAGTACTATGCTCATTGTACCTTTCTAATCTTCCATAGGAGGGAGATAGAAGGAAATAAGGAAAACAGAAAGTAGAAAGAGATCCAATTGCAAAGGCTTCTCTGAATTTCCCTCAAAAGGTCAGTCTTCTCCAAATATCTTTTTGATTAGTCTGTCAAGATCGGTTTAAAAACTGAAGACTGTCCCAGAATAGAGAGTAGAATCCAGAAGAGAGCTACTGGGAAAAGTACATTATACCCCAACTTGGAAGTTTTTCAGTGGGTCATCTTCTCACCCTTTTTAAGTCTTCAGATCTTGACAAATGCTTGTGGTCGAGAGAATAGAAAACCATACTTAAAGGCTACAGTTGAAGCACAGAAGCATCTTCCTGGGGAAGACAAAATAGAATAGATAACAGTAATTGTGATAAGTACCTTTACAATATGGACATTTTTATAAGAAAAATCATTCAGTTGACAGACCAGGAAGAACTAGCTGCAAAGAAGAAACAACATTTGAAGGAAAGAGATGTCTTGATGAACAAGTACTTAATATAAAAGGAAATTGAATACAAATTCTCTGATGAAGGTATTGCAAATGACAATTCCACAAGGTTCATTAAAACAGTAAAGGAACAGGAGCAACTAGCATCAGAGGAGTTTAGAAGAATAGTCAGAGAATAAAATGAAAACATAAAATAAATAGAGATGGACATTTATACTCCTTATGAAAAATCAAGAGTAAAGAATTTAGAATAAAATATATTAGATTGTTTGAAAAAAAGAATGAAAAATACAGAAACAGGAAATTATTGAACAAAATTTTAAAAAGCCCTAATTTCAAAGAACAGAGAGAATTCTGAAAATAGCAACAATACCAACTGTAATCACTTAATTTGAAAGTAGGAGTAAAGAAATAATCTAAGGATTTCAGGGAGAGGAAATGAGGGGAGGAGAAAGGTACATTCCAAGAAGCATTTAAGAAAATTATCTGGAAATATTAGAAGCAAATAACAGAGTACAGATTGAGAGAATTCATAGAAGACCCATGAAAAGAAACTCAGATTTAATTTGCCAAGAAACCTTATAGTCAAACTTCAGAATAACAACATGAAGAATAAATTTTACAGATAGCAAGGCTATAGAGTTGGGAGATGGGATGGGAAAATAAAATCTTACATATTCCAAATAGCATGAATTAGAATAGCTCAAGATTATTTCTATCTTAATGATGAGACAATATAACAGAATTATTGTGTATATCACAACATCACAATAACAGGGCTATTGTGAAGCAAAGGCAATATGTATAAATATATTAAAAATGAAGCATATCTGAAAAAACACTATCAAATTCCAGATCAAGATGAACAGCACCTTTTTTTCCAGCCCGTCTTATAAGTAAAATACCAGCACAAAAATTGATAAATAAAATCCTCTCTTTGTTCATAAGGACTTTAAAATATTTTAGGAAAACAAGACATGTATAAAGATGCATGTATAATACAATATAAAAAGGGCTTTAGTGATTGTGAAGCACACACTGGTAGAGTTTAATGGAAAGACATGCTTGGGGGATTCATAGACCTTGGGTGAGTAGAAATACTATAGAATAATATTTTATACTTAATTCAAGGAAGATAAGCCTAAAAAAACCATTCAGTAGTATTGATTCAAGTAAAAAAAAATTTACTGTTGAGTTGTGAAATTAACATATAACTTAGTAATATTGAAATTTTAGGACATCTTTATAAAGTTCAATTTAATAAAAACTAATCAAGCAGGCTGTTGAAAATGTTGTTTAACTATTTCAAAGTCCGATTCTTTTTGTGCAGCTAAATAACTGCATGGATATGTATACATATATTGTATTTAACATATATTTTAATATATTTAACGTGTATTGGTCTGCTGTCTGGGGGAGGGGGTGGGGAGGAGGGGAAAAATTGGAACAAAAGATTTTGCAATTATCAATGCTGAAAAATTACCCATGCATATATCTTGTAAATAAAAAGCTATAATAAAAAAAGAAAATATTGTTTAAAGTTTTTTCACCTATGAAGTAGGTCAAGACTTCTTGAAAAATAAAGTATTTTTGAATGAAATTAGTTCATTTAGAGTTTTAATTTTAACATCTTCTGAACTTGTTTCTTTATAAGATTATTGAATTGGCTCTTTTGTTTAGGGGTGGTAAAATAAGTGAGTTTATACTATCAGCTAAAGAAAGCTTATGGAGATTATCTTCAGAAAGTATTGTTTTTTTATTCTCCTCCCTGTAAAAAAAACAGATTTTTAACAAGCTGATTTTTGTTTGTTGCAGCTTAGCTCAGCCTTGTCTTAAAAGGGCAGAAAAACCTCTAAGTGACAACATTATTGTTTTTAATAAAATGGTTTAATAAATATATAAGAGGATTAAGTATTTTAGGTTCTGGCTTCTATACTTAATATGGGTATATTGGGTTAGAGCCAGCATACCTTACATGCTAATTTGTTTGAACTTTGCTCTCAGTAACATACGATATTGTCTCTAATTCATTTAAGTTGTTGCCACCTATGGCCATACTGTTTGGATTCTTTCTTTTCCTTTTTTTTTCTGATTCTCTCTTGTTCCTTTTCTTTATAGTTTTTTTCTTTACAATTTCTTCTTTTTTTGACTTTGGATTGGGTTTTATTTTATTATTTTTTTAATAATAGCTTTTCATTTCCAAAATATATGCAGACAGTTTTCAACATTCACTCCTGCAAAACCTTGTGTTCCAGATTTTTTTTCTCTTCTTCCCCTCATCCTCTTTAACTCAATATATATGTTAAATATTTGCAATTCTTCTCTACAAATTTCCAAATTATCATATTGTACAAGAAAAATCAAATCAAAAAAGAAATAAATGAGAAAGAAAACAACAAACAAGTAAAAAAGTGAAAATACTATGTTGTGATCCACATTTAGTCCCCACAGTCCTCCCTTTGGATGCTGATGGCATTCTCCATCACAAATCCACTGGAATTGGTCTGAGTTACTTCATTGTTGAATCCATCAGAATTTTTGATAATTTCTTTATATTTTAAAGTAATTATTTAGAACTTCTTTAGCAAAGATGTTCATCATTCATTTTCTTTAATTAAAAGTTCTAGGGTGTGTGTGTGTGTGTGGGCGCGTGCCTACGTGTGTGCGTGCATTTTGGATCCCGTGAAGTTAACTGACTATGCAATTTACCCAAGGATATTTATATTTTTAGAAAGAGGCTTTGGTAACAAGTTCCTTTCTTAAGACCTTGAAAAAATCTCAAGCTAATACCCCTGAACTCTTGCTTTACAACTTAAAGTGCTTTCTTTTGTTTTTCATACTACTTATTCCTTTAAAAGGTGAGACCTTGGTAGTCTGAAGATTCCTTAGCACAGAGCCTGACATAGCAAGCACTTAATAAATGATTTATTTAATCCTTCACCTCATTTCCCAATTTCTTCTCTTGTCTTAACTTGTACCTAATATGCTGCTTCATACAAACTCTGATTTTGTTGTGTAGAAGGATCAGCCCTAACAAATTAACTGATTTTCAAAAAAGAGATACTTTGCTCTCAAATACAACTTTGATGATACTTTTCTTCTGGAGTTTGTTGGCATTAGTTCCCCTCCCCCATCTAATAATTCCAGACATTCACCTCCAGGCACAATATTTGAGCAGCCTAATTGCTGATTAACTTTACAAACCCAGGTAAACCAACACAAACCCATCTGGTTTCACCCTTGCAAAAGATTTTGAAAACATGTTGATAGATAACTAGTGCCAATTATGCCAATTGCTCCTGGCTAAGACCTAGAAGAAGCGGCCAAGTTTTGACTTAAGAGAGATCTGATGTTCCTCAGTACTGCTGAACAAGTGTTTCTCAGCACTAAGTCAAGGGTTGCACTCAATTATCCTTTCTAGCTATGAATTTCAGTGTTTTTTTCCAGTTGTGTTGGAAACAATAGAAGGTTATAAAGGGAATTCAAATGTCTAGTTTCCAAGAGAAGCATTGCAATAACTTGTATTATAGAAAGGACTTATAGACTTGAGTAGGAAACATGAATTAATCATCAGTTTTTAGATCATACCTGGGTTTAGAGGTGGAAAGGAGGTCAGAGATGATAAAATCCAAGTCTCTTGTTTAATAAAAAGAGATACTGAGTCTGAGAAAGAGCAAATGATTTGTTCAAGACCAGGAAGAAAGTATAGGGTAGTAGAGAGATTGCTAAATTTGGAATTTGAAGACCTGTGTGATTGAAAATCATAACTACCATTGGTCTCTGACTTCTTATCTTGAAAATGAGGGGGGTTGGATTCAATGGCTTTTGAGGTTTTTTTCTGAATCTAAATCTGGTGAATTCTAAATGTACAGAAAGTAAGCAGCATCTGGTGATTTTAGATTTTAAGCAATGAGAGTGAGAGCCATAGCAATACAGTAGGATATAAGAATACAAGGATATTGCTTATACCAACACATTCAAAAACATACAGACCACTTAGCTGGTCATATAAGAGGGTCCTCTCTTATATGGCTCAGGGTTCCCTTGATCAGTTCTTTTTTCATGCTGCTTTTCAAGGTCAGGACAACAGAGGCCAGTGGCCTCTCTGACTTAGTGGCTGAGGTGTTGTGGATCTCTATGTTCTTGTAACCTTCTGGAGCACAGAATCAAAGTGTATTCCAACGTGCAGAAAAAGAAGTAAGGGAGACCACTGTTCTCTACTTAGCTCTTGACATAGTTAATGCTGTAACTATGGAAAAGCCTTATTAGGTCAATCATTCCAGTGGTGCTAGAACCAGTTTAATCCAGGAGGAAAATGTCTGGATGATATTCCTCCTCTGGCCAAAGTACATACTTAAATGTTAAAAGCACAGTAGCAATAGAATACGTATGCTAACTATTGGGTATCACAAGCATATTTATCTATCCCAGATACCTTAATTATAAATCTAGTATTCTTTGAACCATACAGTACCAGCTGTGAACAAGGGATTTCAGCTGGAGTTTCCTCATCTGTCCAAAGGAATTGCAGGGTCTATTGGGCCTCCATGCTGTTCTAAGGAAAACAGTTTATAAACCTGTAGGAATGAGAATTGTTATTAAGAGCATGATATCCATTTCTTCATGAAAATCCTCCCATAAAAAGCAGGAAATTATGAGGATTTAAAAGAAGTATGTTTTTTTCAGCTTCTGGATAAGAAATATTCTTTAGGTAATAACACTGACTTTTCAAGGAAAGGGAAATATATACCACAAAATATTTATAATGCTCTTTTATTAAAAAAAACTTTTATAAATATAGTTTTCATTTGTCGGTATTGATATTCGTATTTTTTCTTATTTATGTTTATAGTTAATGGTTTGTTGGAGCTGCAAAAAAGATGATACATTAAACACTAAACAGTATTTTAAGTATACTTATTTTTCTCTATGTCTACTTTTCATCATCAAATGCAGATTCCAGCCTCTCTATGACTTATTAAATTTTGGGGGAGTTACTACAACTGAAAAAATCATTATTCAGAAGTTAATATCTGTTAAGACCGTATTGACTATATTGACAATATCAAGTCTGACTATCTGTAAATGTAGATAAGCTCATCCTTAGTCTATGGCTATTCAGTCTCTTACCAGTCCCATATTTAAAGTCTTTCTAGGCCAAGAGAATGGATTAGAAATTTCATCCCATAGGTGTTGTTTTTGAAACCTCATCATGATTTTCATGATAAGATTAAATATCAGAGTAGAGATTTTGCAGATTATTGTGTGATAATGAATGTTAAATGTCTAAGGGGAAGTCTCACTTCATTTACTTCTTCCATCAAAAAGGTCAAAGCTGTCTATTAGTGTGGACACAAGTGCTAATTCTGCAACTCTTTCACTGTAGAAGAAATTTGTAAACTACAACAGGTCTTCTGTCATATTACTTTGGTAAAATCCAGATACAAAAGAAATTTAATATGGGCTGCCCCATTTCCTAGGAGCCAATTGGGATCTGTATTCTATTTCCAGTCTTCACACTGACTTTGTGTGACATTTTGAACTAGGCAGCTCACTTGTTGTCTGGGTCACGCCATCTGTGAAATAAAGCTAATAATACCTGCTGTCTATGTCCCAAGGCTGATGAAGTCATGTCTGTAGAGTATTTGAGAAGAAAGGGTTTCTATAACACAAAGAGGGATTTATTTCCATGCTTGAGATTATGAGCTTACTTCCAATTCCAATGATTCAGGTTGGCCAGAGGTTTGACATTTACCAATCCCTTTTTTTTCCTGCCAAAAAAAAAGGAAAATTTAAGATTAACTACAGTATTCAGTATGAATTTGTTACAACTTCACTTGGCCCAAGTCAACTTTCAGAAAAGGGAAAATGTGGCTATACCTTGTTTAGTGGAGCTAATTTAGCTACTCCACTAAGCAAATACTTAAAAAGTACTGCATTGGGATTAAGAAAGGCAGTTCACTTAAGGAAGAGATAGAAGTATCTTCTTTTAGAAGTCACCTGAACATGTGTGGTCATTAGTAAAGAAAGAACAAATGTACAAAACTGCTCTGTTCTTGCATATTGGCACTAAGAGGAATGTGATCAATGTAGGAAACTATTATTTAAGAATAACATCAAATGAAGTCAGTGGGTAAGACATTTCTTTCTATGAAAAAAAGTTTTATATAGGATAAAGAAGATTATAGAAAGATTTTTATGATTTCATTGGATTATATGATGAGGACTAAGCTTTTGAGACTGCTTGCTGGTTTCTGCTTTCTAAAATGTGTTCAATGAAGAGAATATTGTGGCTTTAAAACATACCTTCTAATATATATTTATATAATTTTATAATGATGAAATAATAATATAATAAACAATTATAATATACTTTTATTGTATTTATGATTATGATACTTATATGATTTTATAGTATAAGTATCATAATCATATAAATACAATAAAAGTATAATATACTTACACAGAATGCAATTGAATATATATATTATATATATGTAATTTTAATAATCTAAAAAACTTTTTTGCAACTTAGTTTTTATGTAGATTTTTACCTATATTATATATATACATATTCCTTTATAAAACTTTATGAAAAATTTAGGAACTACTAACATTTTCTTTCACATTATTAACTCACCAGTGGTTGAATAACAATTTTAAAGTGCAAATTTGTAGTATCTGGGTTAAGCACTACAACTGGGCAAATTTTCTTTTCATTACCTGAATATTAAAAGTGATTCAAGATTTTCTAGCTAAGATTTGCTAAGCACTTTTCACATATAAGTTTCTTGAGGTGGTTAGTACAAGTGTCCTATTTTCTAGATGAAGAAATTGAAGTTTTGAAAGGTTAAGCAGTTTGCTCCTGGTCTCATAGGCAGAAAGTGTCTGAGGACAGGATTTAAATCCATATTATCTGAATCTGTTACCAAAACATTATTCAAAATGCCATTCTTTAAAGATATATATTTTATGGTAACGTTCCACAAGGTATTTTCCAGAGCTAGTCAGGTTGTAGAGCAGGTTCCAATATGCCTTGATATAAGAGGTTATTACTGTAGTGTGAGTTCTCTTTACCAATGAAGTCACTGGTCTGACCTCCTTACTGCTATCTCCACAGCCCTGTATCTAAAATAAGTGAATATGGAATTATATTAAATTATAGAGAGGAAAGATTTCATACTGTTATATGAACAGAGTCAAGGGAGTTGAGTTCAAATGTTGACTCTTTGACTTAATGGACCCTATGGTTCCTAAGTAAGTTGTTAAACCTCTAGGAGAATTATTTGTAAATTAATGATGATAGTAATTTCCTAGACTAAAGAGTGGGAAAAAGATGTATGAACTCACACTTAAATAGGAGCCCTTTCTAGAACTGACAGGAACTGTCAACCAACATATACTTGTAGAGCTGTAGGGAAAAAGGACTTGGGGCTTTCTGAAGCCAGGTGACTAATCAATGGCCAGGTCTGATTATTTTTTACTTCCATATCATCTGGGGGAATGCTGGCAAATGTTTAACAACAGGAATTTTGATCAAAAAATAAATGTATCTTTCATATCATTCCCTTTCTTTTCACTCATAGGGCTATTGCTCTAAAATATTATATACAATAGCTTTCTGATAAATCCCTCTTCATTTTCCTTGCATTTTCCATTTTTTCTCTTAAAATTCCTCTCCCTTCTCCTCTGCACCCCTCCCCTCCAATCTTAAATCATATTGTTTTATGTTTTTGTGTGCCATTATTGTTTTACATTCTCCTTGGGTCGGAATAACAACACCAAAACAACCCTATCTCTACAGTGTATTTAGAAATACTAACTGCATAGCAAATTACAACATGCAAACAGGCTATGGATTTAGTGTTAGAACTCGTTCTTGGTCCTTGGTTTAAATCCTAATATTTAAAAAAAAATTTATTATTATAATAACTTTTTATTGACAGAACCCATGCTAGGGTGGTTTTTTTTACAACATTATCCCTTGCATTCACTTCTGTTCCAATTTTTCCCCTCTCTCCCTCCATCCCCTCCCCTAGATGGCAGGCAGTCCTGTATATGTTGAATATGTCCTAGATACGATATATGTGTGCAGAACCAAACAGTTCTCTTGTTGCACAGGGAGAATTGGATTCAGAAGGTAAAAATAACCTGGGAAGAAAAACAAAAATGCAAACATTACATTCATTTCCCAGTGTTCTTTCTTTGTGTGTGGCTGCTTCTGTCCTTCACTGATCAATTGAAACTGAGTTAGATCTTCTCTTTGTCAAAGAAATCCACTTCCATCAGAATACATTCTCATACAGTATCGTTGTTGAAGTATATAATGATCTCCTGGTTCTGCTCATTTCACTTAGCATCAGTTCATGTAAGTCTCTCCAAGCCTCTCTGTATTCATCCTGCTGGTCATTTCTTACAGAACAATAATATTCCATAACATTAATATACCACAATTTACCCAACCATCTTCCAATTGATGGGCATCCATTCATTTTCCAGTTTCTGGGCACTACAAACAGGGCTGGCACAAACATTTTGGCACACACAGGTCCCTTTCCCTTCTTTAGTATCTCGTTGGGGTATAAGCCCAGTAATAGCACTGCTGGGTCAAAGGGTATGCATAGTTTGATAACTTTTGGGGCATAATTCCAGATTGCTCTCCAGAATGGTTGAAATCCTAATATTTTTAAAAGTTGTGTGACCTTTGGCAAGCAACTAACCTTTCTGAGGTTCAGTTTACTCATCAAATGAGCCTAATAGTTGAATTCTACTCTTCACAGGGTTTTCCTGAAGATTAATTTAAATTGTTAGAACACGCCTGGCCCAAACACAAATGTAATTCATGCTGTCCTGAGTTTAAAATTTTGAATTTCTCTTTATACTAAAGACTAGAGGCAGTAATCTTGTAATCCTTGCAGTTATTTAAAGAGGCTTAGGATTTTGAGTGTCAGCTAGCTACATTTAAACAGTTTTAAATCAGCTATACTTCTTTGTCTCTGTGAAAACATTTACTGGGTGGATTTCAGTTTTGATAACTTACATTTTCATGTAAAGCATTAAGCATTGCTGTAAAATGGGATAGGCCAGTATAAGTAGTATCCCTGATGCACAGTGGGTCACAACCTGTTAACAAAGGGTATTTGTATTATGCAAAAGTTACTTAAAGGCTTCTAATGCTTCTTGCTAGCATGAGGTAGCCCCGGCATCTCAAAAGATACACCAGCCAGATATGAGACATAGCAATTCCTTCCAGGCTGGAAAGAAATTGGATAAATTGTTAGTTTATTTGTCATTCTAGAATTAGCCTAGGTAAAAATTCAGAGAGACTTCAAGACTAGGTTAATTTCAGATTGTCTTCAGTGGTCTTCTTGGTTAAAGCAGTCTATTAGTCATTTCACTAAACCCTTAATATGTGCCCTTAGCCCTTGGCTAAGCCAAATAATAATCCCTACTTTCAAGATCATGATCTAATGAAGCAACTTCTAAAAAAACTATGTACAAAGTTGTAGAAGGTTTGGGCTGCTAGAGCATATTGCTATATTTTGGATCATTCTGTACTTATTCTTTGTGGAATAAGCCATCTTTGCTACTTGGAAATGTTACTTTCTGCTTTTAACAAGCCCTGCTTGGTTACACATGGATGCAGTGAAATATTATTGTGCCATGAAAAATAATGAAAGAGATGATTTTAGAAAACCTTGAGAAGTATGAACTGTTGAAGAGCAGAATGAGAACTGGGAGAAGCATTTATACAATGCCATTGGCATTGGGTAGAGAAAAAACAATTTTGAAATAGTTAAGAATCCTGATCAAAATACTGGCTAACCATGTATCTAAAGAATCTAACACTGGCTAATCATATATCAACAGAATCTACCTCCAGATAGAAAAGTGATCTACTTGAGGTTCAGAAAGACATACATTTTTAGACATGGCTACTGTATTTATTTTGATTGACTATTTATTTGTTATATTATTTGTCCTAATTATTTTTTAATTGGGGTATCTGAGTGAGTATAAGAAGCTTGGCAAAGTAACACCAAAAAAAATTTAGGCCATGAAAATTTTATTTTTTAGTGTATAAGAGAGAGGAGAAAGAAGCTCAGGAGGAATCCCAAAAAAGCAAAACAGTTTTGACAGTATTATTATTTTTAAACAAACAAACAAACAAACAAACAATGGTATGAATTGGAGCAAGCCCCTTACCTTTGATGGCCTTCGTTGGCTCTTCTAATAATGTAATGCTTTCTCAGCAACTTACTCCTTCATTGATCTCCCTTTCTTCCTTCTCCACCCAGTAGTTAGCAATTTTAAACTCCACAAATGTTGATCTCTGAAATGCTATATTTTATTGCCTCTCTTCTTTCGCCAAACCTCAGACTTGTGTTACTCTAAGCATTTGCTTCATTTACTTCTACTTACAACACCTTTTAGCCTCCCTGAGAATATTTCACAACCATATTGACTGAGTATATCACAGATTCAATTGGGCCATAATTGTAATAAGGCAGTCCCGTTATTCTTTCTTAAATGGTTCTCTGTTTCACTTTTTCACAGAAGCTGTCCCAAATATTTTCCTCTAGGTCATATGACCAACAAGATGATAGACTAGCGATTTCCCCCCAGTCCTGTCTTTATTTTCAAAAAGAAAAGAAGATGGAGAAAGAGAAGAAGGAGGGAGGAAGAGGAGGAGAGAAAGACAAGGAGAAGAAGAAAAAGGAGAAAGAGAAGAAGGAGGAGGAGGAGGAGAAAGAAGAGAAGAAAGAGAAGGAGAAGGAATAGGAGGAGAAAGAAGGAGGAGTGGAAGAAAAAGGAGGATGAGGAAGAGATAAAGGAAGAAGAGGAGGAGAAGGAAGAAGAGAAGGAGGAGAAAGAAAATAAAGGAGGAGAAAAAGAAGAGCTATTATAGTTGAATACAAAGAATGAGGAAAGCAGAAGATTAAAATTAATTTTTTTCTGGAGAATAAGCAGATAATTTAGCACAGAAGAGCTTCAAGTCTCTCTCCACTCCAGTTTATTATAATGTTGAAGTAATTTTTCTTATATAGAGATGTAACCACATGGTTCTCTTACTCAGCTAACCTTTTAACCTATTTCTTCTAGGGTAAAATATAAAGTCTTCCATTTAACTTTCAATACCCCATATAATCCTATGTCAAGCTATCTTTTTGGTATCATTGTATGTTTTTGTCCTTCTTGCACTATCTGATCCAGTCTTTTCTGTTCCTCCTATGAGATACTGCATTTCCTGTTTGCTTTTGTACTAATTTTCTCCCTATATTCCCTTCTTACTTTGCCCTCACAGTCCCTCTTTGCCTTTAAGCCACAACCTAAGTATCAAATTTTTCATGAAAGAAACCTTTTCTTTATCCCTCTACTGTTAATACTTTCTTTCTCAAGTTACTTGTTTACATTTGTGTTTATTACATTGATAACATTTCTTTATATATTGTTACCACATAGCAGGACCTTCTATATTATAGAAGTTCTTTGTAACTAGGGATTGTTTAATCTTTCATATTTCTGTATTTATTGCCTAGCACAAAAGTAGTGATTAATAAATACTTGTTGATCAGTTGCTTGATTCTGGATTTTAAATGTATGAACCTATTTAATTTATCCCTAGTTCAGTATAGAGGGGAAAGTATTTCATTAGGAATCAATGAATCTGCGTTGGAAACCCAAGCTTTCTGCTTACTCTCTAAGTCATAAGTTATTTAACTTCTTTGTGTCAAAATACTTTCTACAAGTAGTAGAGAATGATCTCTGCAGCCCATTTTTGGTCTAAATTAGATAATAAACTTTTTTATACCTTTTAGACAAGCCTCCAAATAAAATCCAGTAGTCTTACATTTGCTACTTCTTTCTCATCTCTTATGAATTCCTTAGTTCCTTGAAATGCTCTTTATCCTTTTCCACTCACTTCAATTGCTTACTTTGAGATGGCCAATCTCTCTTTTTAAATTTAATGAAACTATATTTTACTTTTGTCTTTGTCACACATTTCCTAATATACCCCCCTTCCTATTTTTGAATCCTTCCTAGTACCAAAGAAAAACAATTAAGCTTAGACAATCAATAGTCACTAAAACCTACACAGTGAATGTGACATTCCATCCTTTTTGTCTCCTCTTTTGAATAAAAGAGTGTTTATTTCATTAGCTATTTTCTAGGTTAAAGTTATTATGATGACTCCGAGTTTTTCTTCTTTTTAATATTCTTTCCTTTTCCAATATTGTATTGGCACTTAAATGGCTCTGTGGATAGAGTTCTAGGCCCTTGAACCAGGAAGACCTAAATCCATTCTTAGACCTTGTGTGACTCTAGGCAAGTCAATTAATCTCTGTTTGCCTTCATCCGCTGGATCAGGAAATGGCAAACTACTACAGTATCTTTTGCCAAGAAAATCCTTTGACAATATGGTCCACAGGGTCATAAAGAATCAGATATTACCGAAGTACTGAACATTATAATCCTGTATATCAATTCATTATTTTTTTTTATTCAGCAATAGTTCATTCAAATCTTCATTTCTATCAATTCTTTATATTTGTTATTTCTTATTGTATTAAGTTTGTTTATTTTAAATACATATTACTTTATGAATCATGTTGGGAAAGAAAAATCAGATCAAAAGGGAAAAAAACCTTGGGAGAGAGAAAAAAAAAACAGAAAAAAGAAATGAACAAAACATTATTGATTTACATTCAGTATCCATAGTTCTTTTTCCGGATGCAGATGGTATTTTCTGTCCATAGTCTATTGGGATAACTTTGGATCACTGAACTACTGAAAAAAGAACCAAGCATTTTATAGTTGATCATTATACATTTATACATTATATATATTATACTGTTATTGTGTACAACGTATTCCTGGTTTTACTTGTTTTGTTCAGCATCAGTTCACGTAAATATTTCCAGGCTTTGTTTTCAGCTTCTTTGTTTCATCTTGTTCACCATTTTTAAAAGAACAATAATATTCCAATATTTTCATGTACCACAACTTATTAAGCCATTCCCCAGTTGATGGGCATCCATTTCTTTTCCAATTCTTTGCTATCACAAAAAGAGCTACTATAAACATTTTTGCACATGTGGGTCCTTTTCCCTCCTTTATGATTTCCTTGGGATACAGGAATAGCACTGCTAGGTCAAAGGGTATGTACAGTTTTATAACCCTTTGGGCATAGTTCCAGATTTCTTTCCAGAATGATTGGATCATTTTATAACTCCACCAACAATGCATTAGTGTCCCAGTTTTCTCACATGCCCTCTGACATCTTTTCTTGTCACCTTAGCCAATCTGAGAGGTATGAGATGGTACCTCAGAGTGTTTAAATTTGCATTTCTCTAATCAATAATAATTGAGAGCATTTTTTCATATAACTATAAATAGCTTTAATCTTGTCATTTGAAAAATTTTCATATCCTTTGACCATTTATCAATTGGGGAATGACTCGTATTCTTATAAATTTGACACAGTTCTTTATATATTTTAAAAATGAGACCTTTATCAGGAATACTGGCTGTAAATATTTTCCCCAGCTTTGTACTTCTCTTTTAATCTTGTTTCTGTTGGTTTTGTTTGTGCAAATCCTGTTTAATTTAATGTAATCAAAGTCATTCATTTTGCCTTTCATAATGTTCTCTAGTTCTTTGGTCATACATTCCTCCCTTCTTGAAAGTTCTTATAGGTAAATTATCCTTTGTTCTCCTAATTTGTTTATGGTGTCCTCCTTTATGCCCAAATCATGTATCCATTTTGACTTTATTTTGGTATGAAGTGTGAGATTTTGATTTATGCTGGGTTTCTGACATATTATTTTCCAGTTTTTCCAAAAATCTTTGTCAAATAGTGAGTTCTTATTCCAAAAGCTAGAGTTTGGGGGTTTATCAAATATTACATTGGTATAGGCCTTGATTATTATTGTATATATTTGTTATTTCTTAATATTCTTTTACATTCATATATAATCTTTGAATGACCATTTTGTTTTTAATTTTTCCCTACTGTAAAATAGATCTACTAAGAATACTTTTTTTTTTTTGTAAATGGGACTTTTTTTCTGTCTTTGATCTTCTTGGTATAAATGATTATTATTATTATCCAGTTATCTCCCAAATCAGCACATGTCTTTATTTTATTCTTTTATTTTTTATATTTTTGCTGAGGCAGTTGGGGTTAAGTGACTTGCCCAGGGTCACACAGCTAAGAAGTGTTTCATGTTTGAGACCAGATTTGAACTCAGATCTTCCTGACTTCAGGGCTAGTGTTCTATCCACTGCACCATCTAGCTGCCCCTTAAATGTCTTTATTTTAAATAATTTTTCTTGATCTCTGTGTAGCATTTCTCACAGCAGCGAAAGTTCCTCTTTTTGGAAACTTTTCCTTTTTCTTCATTGTATGATTCTATGAATCCATAATGCCTATAACCCTCCATTTTCATAGTTCTTCTCTTACCATACTTTTTCTGGTTTGTTTTCCTTTCTACTATGAATTAAGATTATGTCTTTAGACTTTCTTTTTCTCCAACATTCTTGTATGCTTTCTGTGCTTTGATATACTTCTAAGGGTGAATTACAGATCCTGGTTTAAGGTCCATTCCTTTTCATTAAGCTGATCTTCAAATTTTCATTTTATATCAAACAGCAAAACATCTCCCTGGATGCCACGAACACCTTCAATTCAACTTATCTAAAATTGAAAATGCTATTTCTTTTTCTCACCAAACCTGGTTTTCTTCCTCATTCATTTTTTTATCAGTGGGTCTACCATTGCTTTAGGAACCTACACTCAAAATCTTGGAATCATTTTTGATTATTCCTTTAGTATATCTCCTGAATCTATCCTTTAATCTTCTTCCCCATTGCTGCCCTCTTGGTTCTGGTCCTTACATTGTTAATATATCCACATCAGATGCATCATATAGACCTTTGTAATTATGGGTAACAAAAACACATAATAATATTCTTAAATATTATTAAACATCAGTTTCAAGTCCATTAAGAAGGGAAGTTGTTGGGTTAGGGAGATGTTAGATATGGAGATTTATCAAGGTCAGGTGTTCAAAACTTTTAGAAAATTGAGAGGTTTGTAGAAAGAAGAGTCTTTTGTTGTTGCTATTATTGAGTTGTTTCAGTTACATACTATACTTTGTGACCATTTATGGGGTTTTTTTTGGTCAAGATACTGGAGTGATTTGCTGTTTCCTTCTTTAGCTTATTTTACAGATGAGGAAACTGAGGGAAACAGGGTTACATGATTTGCCCAGGATCACACAGCTAGTAAATGTCGGAGGCTGGATTTGAACTTACAAAGGCAAGTCTTCCTGATTCCAGGTTTGAGATTCTATGCACCCTGTGCCATCTACCTCTCCTTAAGAGGGACTTATTATCTCTCAAATGAGTTATATTGATTTAGAAGATATTAAATGCTATTTTAACCCCTCTTTGAAATCCACAGTTGATAAATATTTTTCAATATTTAAATTTTTAGATAAAGCATTAACAAATCATGCGTGAATATTCAACTATCTGGTCAAGAAAAGGAGATATTCCCATTCAAAACAGTTTTTTGAAGATTATTATTCAAATAGTGAGAAAAGGACACTAAGGACTTTAAGATTAAAGCATTTGGTAAATGAATGATGATTGAATCGCTTTTGTCAAAGGAGAGATTGTGTTGTCCTTATTGAAAAAAAAAAGTTTTAGTGAACAGAAACTCTCATTAGTGTATAAATGCTCAAAGTAGAATTTGATCCAAGCAAAATAATGTGAAATGTCAGTGCTGCCAGGTATTCCTGTCTCTGTTATTGTTAGGAAGACATGATGTGGATATTTGGCTGTTTGCTTATCTGATATCATCTCTCCTATTAAAGAGCAGAACACACATGGCCAACCTTTTGTTATCTAATTTCCCGGCTGCAGTACAGTATTGGGCTCTGCCAGACTTGCTTACATTTTGCAAGTGTTCACCATTGACTTGGTTATCTCTTCCTGGTGGTCTGTATCCTGCCACTTAGCTGGAAATGTCACATACTTGCTCATTCATGCCTCTGACAATTAGTTGTTCTTATTCATCTTGTATAGAAGGATACAGGAAAAAAATGGCCACAAATATGAAAAATTTTAGCATTACTAATTATATTTTCACATAGTAAAATTTTTGGAGTTGAGAACAAGAATATGAAGTATTAACTTTTTATCAAATGCCATGTCAATGAAAATTTAATGACATTTTTTCAACCTATGGTCTTTCTTTTGGCATCACCTCTAAAAAAATATAGGCTTATAAATCTAGTAGCCAAATGGAAATATACCTAACTGTTTATATTGTTACATACAATTATTTTAATCAATAAATTGAATATAATTGCAAACTAAAATTAAAGAAAATTATTAATTAAAAATATATTGGAACTGTTTTACATTTGGCACAAAGAAATGATGGATAGAAAATAATCATGTTATTGAATTTTGTCCTTGAAGCACATAAAACAAATAACTGGTTTCTGTTCTTTCTGGAAGCTTATTTTCTATTTGCTAATAGGTAAAGATATAAAACATCTTCCTCAGAGTAAGTTTTTTTCCCCAGGGAGGACACAATTTTCTTTATTTCCTTCAAAAAATTTCAATTATTACATTTTGATTGACAGGAGAATACATAAAAAAAATTATTTCTTCCCAAAGACTTCTTTCCCACTTCCTCAGTCTCTCTAGAAAATAAGTGATCCTGCTTAGGGATGTACTGTTTTTTTTTTTTTTTTTTTTAAGGTAACATTAAATGTTTTGTGGCAATAACATAACATAACACAATACAATACAACATAATATAATACAATATAACATATACATATATGTGCATATATACATATATGGGTATGTATGTGTGTACATATATTTTTTCCTCAGAAACTAAGAAATTTAGTCTTTTGTTGCCTCTATTGTTTCACAAAGTTCAAATGCCTCCCTGAACGCCACACAGTTGTAGTGCCAGAAAATGATTTAGTTGGGTCGTAGGTTACCATTAGGAAGATAATTGAGTTGATATTTATTCTGTTCTCAAACACTCCAAGACACATCATTGAAACACTTGGTTTTCTAGCCTTTTAGTAATCATGATTAGCATAAGCAAAAAAAAAAAATGAGGTTTTATGAATCAGTATCTGTTTTCAAGGATGAAGAGATAAATACATTTTATGAAGTTCCTCCAAGTTAAACTGTCATATAACTTATGGTATTGTCAATGCAAAACCAAGTATTAGAGACAGAAAGCAAAAAATACATTAGAAACTGTGCTTTAGGACTAATAAACAAGTGACCAAAATTTTGTACATT
The DNA here is from genome assembly GCF_902635505.1 of Sarcophilus harrisii. Classification (NCBI taxonomy): domain Eukaryota; kingdom Metazoa; phylum Chordata; class Mammalia; order Dasyuromorphia; family Dasyuridae; genus Sarcophilus; species Sarcophilus harrisii. The sequence goes on from NC_045431.1 coordinate 94,135,869, forward strand.
ATTTGGAAACTTCCTACCTTTAAGGCATGAAATTTTCTTCAAGAAGAGAGATGGAAAGCACTGGATATAACAAACTTGGGAACAACATTTTAAAATATGCTATTTTTATATACAAATGTATACAATTATATACATATGTATATATACACAGTACACACATATACACACATGCATACACACATATATGCATATATATATGCATATGTATTTATGTGTATTAGTTCAGATCTCCAATTTCATCAGTTTTGGGAATGTAGTAAGGTGGATTGATAACTCATTTGTTAGTATATGGTATGAGTACTAGTAATGATAGCTTACATTTCTGTAATGCTTTAGTATGTGTCAGCTACTATGCTAACCTCTTTATAGTTATCTCTTCTGATCCTTTGAATTACCATGGGATGAAGATACTACTATTGTCTCGGTCAAAAGGAGGTTAATTGACTTGTCCAAAGTCACAAAGCTAGGATGTATCTGAGATCACATTTGAACTAAAAACTTTCTGATATTGCCAGCAACAATGAGAGGTTAAATGATTTGTCCCTGGTCAGCAGTTGGTATATATTAGAAACAACTTGAATTACTGGTTTTCTGTTTCTACTTTTGGCCTTCTTTTCCACAAAGACTTTAGTCTTTGTGGTGTATATCTCTTTATAATTATCTCCTTTAGATCTTAATGAACAAGAAAGGACTGGTTACCTATGAAGGAATTATCTCAGTATTAGTCCTGAATGTGTAATTAGATGAATAACTTGTTAGAATTAACCTTGGATTAGATGATCAATGAATTGATTTGTCTTTTTTTTATTTTCAGCATTTAGTACAGTGTCTGGAACATAGTAGATGCTTAATAAATATTTATTGATTGCTGGATTAGAAAAATGATAAAATTATAATAAATTATGGTATGCAATGATAATAGCCCCAAATTGACTTATTTTAACAAATTTTCAAATGAATTCAGCAAACATTTGTTAAGTGCCATTATGAGTAAGACCATATTTTATAGTGCAGTGCTCTAGAGTTGGGCACTTATTTCCATGTGTTTAAGCAAATTATAAATAAAGCTATATCAATACATATATGTGTATATATATATATATGTACACCTATATATACATATATATTCTCCCCTTCAACAAAGTGCTTTCCATGCATATAAGTCTTGAAAAATTAATGTGGGTTACATTAAAAAAATAAATCTAATTATCAATATGAAACAAGACACAAAAAATAGATGTTCAGTGTGGAATACAAATCAGAGAAGAATTCCCTATAAATGATGAGGTCATTTTGATATCTTGCTTTTTAAAGTTGATGGTGATTTGACTGAATGCATGTTAAGATTGTGGAACTTCCTTAACTAAATACAAAACCAGTCAAAACAGTTGGACCTAATTCTTTGTAGAAAAATAATTAAATGGTGATAGTTACTGTCATCCAAGATTACAACTTATATTATTAATATTATTACTCCATCAACATGTTTTATCCAAAGCAAGAATCATGGGAAACTTGTAATTTTCAATGATATGAAGTTGTTTTTGATCATAGAGTAAGGTAAAACATTTAACATGTCTTTTTTTTTTTAAACATATATCCAATGATGTCATGTTGCTATATATCATGGAACATCACAAGCTCAAAAAAATAAAAAATTACTGGCAAATCAAACAGTGAGCTTGTTGGATGTAGCACACTTGCTTTGATGACACATATAAGAGATGCATAAAAATATGATCTAGAAAAAGAGATGGGTTGATTATTTAGTGAGAGCAAGGATCACAAGGAACCCAAATGTTAGAAAGCACATTTTTAAGGAAAATCTTCAGCCAATTGTGTGACTCCTGTCTGAAGAATGAATGGGAAAATGTGAATGAGAGTTATAAAGGTTTAGAAGAAAATATTGGGATGCAATTTATACTTTGATGAATATTTTCATAAATAAACTAATTGAAATATTGAAGTATTTGGTAAAAAATATAGATACAAATTTTATGCCAGAAAATGTTAAACAAACTATGAGTCAGAGTTTTCTAACTTTTATTAATTCACTATTGTTTTTAGTACTCTTCTTTGGCCAATAAATCCCTTTGGAAAAAAAAATGAGGTTACACATATGTTACTAATATCATCTTTTAAAATCATGGTAAAGCAGAGTAATAAAAAAGTACAAATCTGTTAAAGTAGACTTGAAGGAGTTTTTGCTTTCCAACTTTCTATAATGTTTTTAAACTGGACTTTTAAGATAAAAATGTTGTATTTTTTATGAAGTCAGTAAACTCTTTTATTAGTAAATTTTACTTGTGTTATAAGCCATACTGTGCACTGTCATAAATCCCAATGACATCTTAACCTTGAGATCTGCTTAAAGCCATGAAAAGATCTTTTAGAACAGAAGTTCATCCCCATTTTGGGGAGGAGTATGTCATGGACAACTTTGGCAGTCTGGTGAAGCCTTTGGACTCTTCTCAGACAAATCGTTTTCAATGTTTGAAGCAAAATAGAGGATTACAAAGGAAACTAATTAATCTGGAGTAAAGATACTTTCCCCCTCCTCATCCATGTTCATAGGCACTTAACATTTAATGATTAATAAAAGGAATGTTTTTCTTATTGGTAATTATAAGAAATGATTTGTATTTTGAAAATGAGAGGGAAATTTACAAATGATGTCATTTTAGAAGCAGGGTACAATACTTCAAAGAATAGTAGACAAGACATCAGCAAGATTAACTTCAATTAGTTCTTTAGTGATCTTGAAAATTTTATTTACCATTATGGATCTTAATTTGATCATCTATAAAATTAGAAGTTTGAATTACATAATTTTTAGAATCATTTCCAATTGTAGTATAAAGAACACTGGATTTGGTAGAAGACCAGGATTGGGTTCTGGCTCCATTTAACTAGATCAGAGGCTGTTAACTTTGCTAAATTTCACTTTTTTATTGGATTAAGGGAAAGGATAAGTCACTTAGCTAACTTTGTTGTGAGGATCAAATGAGAAAACATCTATAATGCTTTGTAAGTCTAATACTTTCAATGTGAATGCATAATAAGGAAGTTGTTATTATTTCTGTGGGCCTCTGAGAACTCTTCCATGAGGTCTAAGATCAAAACTCTTTTGTCAATAATAGTAACATTATTTGACTATTAAAATACTCTTCCATCTTATAACTATGTATTTGTATAAAGCCAGATTTTCTTCATATAATTTAACAAAGATATATAATAATATATTGAATTTAGAAGCATATGTGAAAATCTATATATTAAACCCTGGAAACTAATAAAAGAAAAAATACGCCAAACTTCTCAAAATTATTTCTGTTATGGAAAATAATCATTTCTCTAAAATATTAACAAAATGTTTAAATAAGCATATCTTATGTATGAAACTGAGGACTAACAACAAACCTAAGACCTCTTTTTCTTAAATTTTATTTTTACTTTCATTTCCAAATTTTCTTCTCTCCCTTTACTCCTTTCTCTACACAGTGAAAATAAATATAATACTCACTGTACATTATCAAATCATACAAAGCCTATATTTCTACATTAGTCATGATCTGATAACAAGACAATACAAAACAAAACAAGGAAAATAAAAAAAAAAACGGAAAATAGCTTCAGTATTCATTTTGATTCCATTCATTCTCTACACAGAAGTGGTTAACACTTTACATCATGAATTCTTGGAGTTGTGGTAGATCATTTTATTGATCACAATTATAAAATTTTTCACAGCATTTTTCACAATTTTTCACATTGCTGTTACTATGTAGATTGTTCTCCTAGTTCTGATCACTACTTTGCTTCAGCTAATATAAGTCTTCCCAGGTTCTTTTGAAGCTATCTTCTTCCTCATTTCTTACAGCACAACAGTATTCCATCACATTCTTTTTTGCCATAATTTGTTCAGACCTTCCCCAATTGATAATTATTTTTTCAATTTCCAATTTTTTTTGCCATCAAAACAAAAAAGAGAAATGCTATCAGTATCTATGGTAATGTGAGTCATTTTCTTTTTTGTTTGATCTCTTTGGATTATAAATGGAGTGGAGATTTTGCTGGCTCAAAGATTACACAGCTTTGTTGTTCTTGAGGCAGAATTCCAAATTGTTCTTCAGAATGGTTAGACTAGGCCACAGTTCTGCCAGTAGTGCATTAGTGTACCTATTTACCCCTCATTCCCTCAACATATGTCATTTTTCTTTTCTATAATTTTAGCCAATCTGATGATTGTGAGGTGGCATTTCAGAATTGTTTTAATTTGCATTTCTTTAATTCTTAGTGGTTTAAAGCATTTTTTCATATGATTATTGATAATGTTGATGTCCATTTTGAAAACAGCCTGTTCATATCTTTTGACCATTTAGCAACTGAGGAAAGGCAATTATTTATTTATTAGTATGTCTTGCAAACTTTGTTCAGTTCCATATATATTTGAGAAATGAGATATTTGTCAGAAAAACTTGATGTAATCCTCCCCCACTCACCCTAATTTCCTGTATTCATTATAATTTTGTCTGCATTGTTTTTGTTTTTGAAAACAATAACTTTTTTATGTATCAGAATGATCTACTCTCAGCCTGTCCCTCTCATGCCCCCTACCCTGTCCTGAGAACCTCTCTATCCCTTGTTTGTGTGGTCATGAATTCTTTACATAATCCATAGATATGGCCAATTTTCCCACCCCACTCTAATTAGCTTATGTAATCATCTGTTGTTTGTCCTTTAGTTTTGAAGAGGATCTATGACATCAAGAGAGTGATGTCTTGACTTGAATTTGAGTGAGAATTCTACAAAGTCATCAGCCTTACACTCTCCTCCAGTGGCAAGACAAAGGTCAAGATGACTGGCAATGAGCCAGGATGCATTGGGTGACCTTTGTTTTTCTAAATTAAAATCTTTCACTTTATGATTAAATTATGTACCCATTTCAAACTTATCTTGATATATGATAGAATATAGTAATGTATTGATCTATGCCAGACTACTTTTCAGTTTTCTCAGCAATATTTGTCAAATAGTGAGTTCTTCTTCCTTTATCTGGGAAGCTATTGTGCTCATTGGCTCCTGTTTATTGTGTATTTATATTTTCATCGATCAATCACTCACTTCTTTTCCATTTAAGTTGTTCTGATGCTTACTTCTTTGTAATATAGTTTCAGATATAATCTTGCTAGATTCCATTTCTCCACATTTTCTTTCACTGATTCTCTTGATAGTTCTGACCTTTTTTTCCCCCACCACATGAATTTCATTATTACTTTTTTTTTTTTAGCTTATCATTTCTCTTTATTTGCTTTCTTTTATGTGCATGTGTTTACATATTCTTCATGGGCATTTTGCCATACAATCTTTTGTTATAAACAAAATATAATTTTTGTACACTTCATCTCACAATTTACAGTATACATGGGTTTCGTGTGGTTTCAAGTGGGGAAAAAAAGGGAACAAAAGTGTTCACCTTTTTTATTCCAACATTCATGACACTGTCAATTGGAGTGTATAAATCTCAGACTTCAATTTCTTGATTCCCTAAAACACAGGAGTTGCATTACATGATTTGTGAGGTCTCTTCTATTTCTAAATCTTTTTTTTTTTTATTATAGCTTTTTATTGACAAAACATATGCATGGATAATTTTTAAACATTGACCCTTGCAAAAACTTCTGTTCCTTCTTTTCCATCTCCTTCCCTCCATCCCTTCCCCTAGATGGCAGATAGTGCCATAAATGTTAAACATATTAAAGTATATGTTAAATACAATATATGTATACATATTTATACAGTTATGTTGTTGCACAAGAAAAATTAGATTTAAAAAGAAGGTAAAAATAACCTGGGAAGAAAAACAAAAATGCAAGCAAAGAGCAATAGAAAGAGTGCAAATGCTATGTTATGGGTGTAGCTGGTTCTGTTTATCACTGATCAATTGGAATTGATTTGGATCCTCTCATTGCTGAAGATAGCCTCTTCCATCAGAATTGATCTCATATAGAATTGTTGTTGAAATGTATAATGATCTCCCGGTTCTGCTCATTTCACTTAGCATCAGTTCATGTAAGTCTCTCCAAGCCTCTCTGTATTCTTCCTGCTGGTCTATCCCAATTTACTCAGCCATTCTCCCATTAATGGGCAACCATTCAATTTCCAGTTTCTAGCCACTATGAAAAGGGCTGCCACAAACATTTTTGCACATACAGGTCCCTTTTCCTTCTTTAATATCTCTTTGGGATATAAACCCAGTAGTAACACTGCTGAGACAAAGGGTATGCACGGTTTGATAACTTTTTGAATATAGTTCCAGAATGCTTGGATTCATTCACAACTCCACCAACAGTGCATCAGTGTCCCAGTTTTTTCACATCCCCTCCAACATTCATCATTATCTTTTCCTGTCATCTTAGTCTCATTGTTACTTTTTTTTAGCGCTACACTTCAATTCTTTGATATTTTCATTTGTATGGCAGTAAAGAAATTAACTTACATAATGTTATTTTTATTTATTGGCTTGATCTACATATGAGTAATTAATATTCTACAATTATTTAGAATTTTCTTTGTGTGAAGAATGTTTTGTAATTGTTCTTGTTAGTATCTTCATGAATAGATTTCCAAGTATTTTATACTGTCTGCAGTAATATTAAATGGATTTTTTCTGTTACTGTAAGTTTTATTGTTAATATATAGAAATTGTTAATATATAAAAATAATTTGAGTGGGTTTATTGTTAATGCTGCAATTTTGCTAAAGGTGTTAATTGTTTCAACTAGTGTTTTCAGATGAATCTATAGGTTTCTGTGGATATACCATAATATCAGCAAAAATATGAAATTCTTCACAAATCTGCATGTTTTCATTGAATAGGAACCTTGCTATTTTCCTCTGTATTGTTTCAATGTTATCATATGCGCTCTTTAAGTGAACTCTGCTCTGTTTCTTCTGAAAAATTGGCACAGCAAAATTCATTTAGTGTCTGCATGAGCCTGGCCAAATATTTATCTTCTCTCACCTTAGTTTCTTCCCTCATAAGTAGAAGTAATAATATTTATATTCTGTCTTGTACTATAGTGCTAGTCTAGTGAGGAAAGTGCTTTATAAATATTAATACTTTTTGCAAGTATATTATTATTGCATGTTAAACTTTACTATTAAATTGGTGTTAATGAAGAGCAAGCAATGGATGTATAGGTCTTCTGTAGAGACGTTTTTACTAATCAGAAATGACTCACTCTATTAACAAAAATTAAAACTAAAAAGCCAAAGACAAATTCTCATAATAACAGCATGGTAAAATGCCACCAAAATTAAAAGCTTTATGAAAGAAATTTCATGGAGATTGCATCTTTTTTTACTAATTCATTTAACTAAAGATTACAGATCACTTTTCTGTTTTGTCAAAATAGGAATTGCAACATAGTTCACCAATACACAAATAAATTGGGCAATTATGGAACTTATTAGTCATTTAGTACATTAACAGATAGTTACTAATAATCTTACAAGGCCAAACTTATCTTGCAGAAATTTAAAAATTCTCCATGATTTGGTAATTCTTGAACAATTAGAAGTTCTGATTTTTGGAATTGAAGGCAATTTGTCTTTTCTCCCTCTCCCCCTTTTAAAGCTTTTAGTTAAATGAATCAAAAAGATCTTTGTTGTTGGTGTTACTATATGATAGAACCTTGACAAAAATTATCCTCTGAGACTTCATTGTGACACAGAGATGGCTATAGGTTGTCCCAACCTATGCCAGCAGATCATAAATGCTAGCAGACTCTTCCAAAGTTTTGAATACAGGTTTAGAGATGGATTGTGTGTATATAGGAGCATGCTAAAGTTTAAAGGGGTTCTTTGCTAAAACATTAAACATTCAGACCATTTCTACCACTCTGGCTGTGCTGTTAAGAAAAATGGTAATGGAAGAGGAGATTGCAATTTCAGAACAACTATTGGGAAATATTTTTAGATTTGTTTTCGTGGGTAACTGGAGTTTGTCTATTTTATCATCATTTGACCACATTTTTGCCAGAGTATAAATTACATTCTACTTTTAAAAACTGATAGCACTGGTAATGACTAGTATTCATGTCTTTAGACACTTCCACTGTTAATCTGTTTTATATATAACTAGGACAACTCTCTCTCTCATCTACTACTGTTATCACATTGGGCCTGCCTTCAAGAATTTGAAATTACTCCTCATTGCTAAAAATGATAAACTTTAAACTCCTTAGTCTGTATTCAATGTTTTCTGCAACATAGGTGTTACACATCTTTTTAGACTTGTGTATAACCGTTTTCTAACATGGAGCCTTTGAAATAGTCAAACTGGGCTTCCTACTATCCTTAGAATATATCTTATCATTTGCTGCCTCTTCCCTTTGTTTAATTCCTTTCCCTTATCTGAATAAAACAATTCTTTATGATTAATGTACATTTGTTCATGCCCAACATGCTCTTTGTTTTCTAAAGTCAATTGCTAATTTAACTGTCCATACCTTTCCACATTTTTCCAAATCCACTGACCTCATCATTTCTTACAACATAGAAATATTCAACCTTATACTGCTGTTTATTTTAAATAGTCTAAAACAATATTGATTAATAGGGCTGGCATATAGTTCTTGCTAGTGTAACCACTTCTTGTCCTGGGAGAAGGGAGATGGTATGTCTGGCTTCAGGACTTCCTCTCAGTTCTCCCCTTTGGCTTGAAACCCTGAAATCAAGAACTCTGTCCTATAAATTCTCATAGCCAGCAGCAATTGTGCCCCATTGCTTTGCACTCATTGATCATGTGCTGGTTCCTTCTTGCCCAGGACAGTATCTTGGCAGGGTTAGTTGGGCCTAGTGCTCCTTATTAAATAGGCAGAGGTGACCAATTTTTCCTGACCCAGGCACTGGACTCCCCGCATTGTCAGCCAGACTTTCATCCTGCCTGGGAGGTTGAAAACTCCTGTGGCTGGAGCTGAGGTTACCTCCCAACACAGCCAGCTCAAGTCTTGTGACTATTTCAGTGGAACTATCCTGGAGGTGTTTACACTTCTCTGGGTTAAACTTCAGTCCTGGTGTCTTTCTAAATTTTCTTCAATTGTTCCAGGAGAATCTCTAGTCTGCCCCAACTCTTACTTGTTTTTAAGTATCCTATGGTTGTCCTGAGGTGCAACTTTGTCTAGTTTGTGGGAGAAAATTGGATAGCTTGGAATTTTCTGACTTACTTTGACATCTTCCCAGAATCCTTTCCATGCTCAGTTTTCTTACCTGGACCTTTGGCCTTTCTTTAGGCAAGCTGATTATTAGCAAAACAAAAATGACTCAATGTGGATCCCCACAAAGTTTAACCCACTCACTATAAATCAGATCCAAAGAGAATCCAACCTCAAGATATGTATCAGCCCCAGCTTATTCTTAGCAGACATTACAGACAGATGCTACCACAACCAGCTAAAATGATTTATTATGTAAACTGATTCAAATTGTGACTCCTGGGAAGTCACTTTAAATCTTGGTGCCCCAGGCAACTTCTTAAGACCAGAAGTTGCCAAGTAATGGCTGTTGTGCATTGTTAAGAGCAGTTTCCTCATTTGGAAAACCCTATGCTGATTAATTTACAAGTCCAGATCTTCCTTCTCCACACTGCTACCCTGTCCCCCTCCCAAAAACCCCCCACCAAATACTCAAACCCAATACCCAGAAATATTAGTATTAAATAATACTTAAATAATTAAGGTAATAAATTAAAAATGAATAATTTTACATTAGTTAAATTAATTAAAATTAATATTAAATATATAAAAATAAAAATTATTTCTTAAATTAGGAAAAATTCTCACCTTCCTACCCCCTCTACCATCATAAAAACAAAAAAGGAAAATAAAGCTTTTCTTATAAACATAAAAATTCTCACGTTGGTCATGTCCAAAAAAATCCCAATCTGTACTCTGAACCTATCACTTCTCTATCATAAAGTAAATACTTTCATCATGAATCCTTTCAAATGGTGAGTTCCTCAATATGTCAAAGTTGCTTGTTTTTATGATATAGCTGTCACAATTATTCTGATTCTGATTATGTCATTTGGATTCAGTTTCTTCAAATCTGCTTGTTTTTTTTTTTCTGAAACTACTCCCTTCTTAATTTCTTAATCACATTTAAATACCAAAACTTGTACATTCATTTTCTTATGGATAAATACTCTCCAAGTTTTCATTTCTTTGCCATCACAAATAGTAGCTCTAAATATCATGTATATATATATAATATGTATCTCTATATATTTAAAGAAAACAATGTTATTTTTTCTTTTAATAGTATTTTATTTTTCCAATTACATGTAAAGATAGTTTTCTACATTTATTGTTTATATGACTTTGAATTTCAAATTTTTCTCCCTCCCTCCTTCCCTTTTTCCTCCACAAGATGGCAGGCAATCTGATATAGGTTATACATGTACAATCATATTAAACATATTTCCATATTAGTCATGTTATGAAAGAAGAAACAATGAAAGAGAAAAAATCAATGAAAGAAATAAAACCAAAAAAAATTGGAAAATTTTATGCTTTATCTACATTCAGACTCAATAGTTCTTTTCCTGGATGTGGATAACATTTTTGATCATGAGGTTTCTGGAATTGTCTTGGATCATTATATTTTCAAGAGAAGGCTATATCATATCTGATCATTGCACAATGTTGCTGTTACTATGTGCAATGTTTTCCTGTTCTGCTCACTTAACTCAGCATAAGTTCATATAAGTCATTCTAGGTTTTCTGAAATATGTCTGCTCATCATTTCTTATAGCACAAAAATAGATTTCTATTACATTCATATACAACCACTTGTTCAGCAGGAAAACATAAACCCTAAGAACCATCAAATTATGAATGAGAAAATAATGATCTTCAATCAATCCTGGTTCATTTAGGGTTCTTGAAACAGTCATTCTTGGTAACCCCTTTCAAATGCCCCTTTAATCAGCTTATTTCGCCTTGAATCTTGGTTGTTCCTTATAGCCATCCAACATTTGAAAATAGTTTCACTTGGAAATTCTGAAAGAGACTTCACTTTCAACACTGTTCTGGCAGAGTGATCTTCCCAGTAGATGCACTTCCCTGGTTCCAAATCACTCACAGAGGTTCCCTAGTTAATGATTTTATATACATATCTATCTATCTACTATTTATCTTCTATCTATCTATCTCAATCTGCACACACATATACACACATACATACACACACACATACACACACACACATATATATCTTTAGAATTTGTTTTGCTTAAGGGCATTCATTTTTTGATCTATTTTATCTTTTTATTCATTCCTATACCTTTTACCTTTTCTTGCCTGTTCCCTGTTGAGTGAAATGTTTTTTCTATACTTAGCTTTCTTTGACAAGTTCAGATGAGAAGGATGTGCAACTATTTGTTCCTTCCCTAACATACCCAGATAATAAATATAATGATAAATAAGAATATGACAAATTCTTAAGAGAGGTAGCTAGGCTGAAGTTAAATAAGAGTTTATACTGAAGTGGAGAGGGATTATAAAAGAGATAGCATTTGAAATAGAATTTTTATGAATGAGTTATCGGATAGAACTGTATGAAAAGGAGAGAGGAGAAAAGAGTAGAATATTCCAGGCATATAGTTCAGAATGAGAAAGTATTGATGAGAATGATAAAGTACATTCTAATTTAAAACTGGTGGTAGGTGTGTTATGTAGAGGAGCTCCAGTGAATAATGCATTTGATGAGAATGTGAAAGACCTTTGTTTAAGTATGTCTCTTTTTGAATATTTAGACAGATAATATATATATATATATATATATATATATATATTTAATGATAGCTTTTTAATTACAAGATATATGCATGGGTAATTTTTCAGCATTGGTCAATGCGAAACCTTTTGTTCCAATTTCCCCCTTTTTCCCCCCCACCCCCTCTCCCAGATGGCAGGTTGACCAATACATGTAAAATATGTTGAAGTATAAGTTAAATACTATATATGTATACATACCCACACAGTTATTTTGCTGTACAAAAAGAATCAGACTTTGAAATAGTGTTCAATTAACCTGTGAAGGAAATAAAAAATGCAGGTGGGCAAAATAGAAGGATTGGGAATTCTCTATGTAGTGGTTTATAGTCATCTCCCAGAGTTATTTCGCAGGATGTAGCTGGTTCAATTCATTACTGCTCTATTGGAACTGATTTGGTTCATCACATTGTTGAAGAGGACCACGCCCATCAGAATTAATCATCGTTAGAATTTTTGTTGAAGTATATGATGATCTCCTGGTCCTGCTCATTTCACTCAGCATCAGTTCATACAAGTCTTTCCAGGTCTTTCTGAAATCATTCTGCTAGTCATTTCTTACAGAACAATAATATTCTACAGCATTCATATACTACAATTTATTCAGCCATTCTCCAATTGATGGGCATTCACTCAGTTTCCAGTTTCTGGCCACTACAAAGAGGGCTGCCACAAACATTCTTGCACATACAGGTCCTTTCCTTTCTTTAAGATCTCTTTGGGATATAAGCCCAGTAGTAACACTGCTGGATTAAAGTGTATGCACAGTTTGAGAACTTTTTGAGTATAGTTCCAAATTGCTCTCCAGAGTGGTTGGATCCATTCACAGTTCCACCAACAATGCATCAGTGTCCCAGTTTTCCCACATCTCCTCCAACATTCATCATTATCTTTTTCTGTCATCTGAACCTGACACATACTGGTTTATGATCCGCCAATCTATTAACTACACAATGTTCTCTGTCCTGGTTAAGAAATTCTCACCCTGGAACCTATGAAATCACAGGCCTGGTATTATTTATATTTTATTTAATAACATATGTAATGTATATGTCATATTCATATATTTATAAATTGTTTGATATAATAAAAAAACTAAAGTAGGTAAAGCAATTGCTATATAAAATAAGAAAAACTAAAAACCCAGAATGTTTTTATAACAGTACAGATTGCAAATGTAGAGGTGAAGTCTGAAACCAAATCTAACTGAGGTAGTAGTACATATGAAAATGATTTGATGTGAAGAGCACAATGGTTTATATGAATATTAGATAATTAATTTTAAGTTTCAAGAAGGCAAGATTCACATTCATATGTTATTTATATTTGTAGCTCCATAAGTACCTAGCACAGTTCTTTATTACATAGTAAAAGCTTATTATTCTCTGCTGGGGAAGGAAAAAGCAAACCTCTCTAGTACTTTTGCCAAGAAAACCCCACATACAGTATGATCCAAGAAGTCTTACATGACAGGGTGTCTGAGTAACAACCAAAAATCTTATTATATCCTTATAGAATAGATGATTGTCCATTGCTAGTTTCAATGACTAAATGAGCAAATACTAGTTGAGTACAACTCTTTTCAAACTGCCTTAGTTTGTGTGTTTTTTTGAATATTAATAGTATCAGGACATTGTAGAATGGAGATTGTAGTAAAATTGTTCCTTCCCTAAAATTAGCTATGTTTAGTCAGTCTCCATTCATTTTTCTAGGGAGAAAAAATCCCAGTACTTGCAACAAAGGTAACAATAATAATATCTAGAAGAAAAAAAATCATTCTTAATGACAATGGAGAGGCAAAGAAAAAAACAAATTAGTATTAAAAAAAAAAGATGGGGAATTATTGTGTTGTATATACAGAGTTATTTGCATGTTTCTTCTCCATTAGAATATGAGCTCCTTGAGGGCCGAGACCACATTTTGGCATTTCTGTCCTCAGAGCTTTGCACAGTGCCTAGAACATTAATAAATACTTAATAAATGGTGCTGACTGACAATTTCTTAACTAAACATTTTGTTTTACAATGATCATAAATATTTTATTGGTCATATTTAATGATGTTTAGTGTTTTTGCTGCTGACATATGTGATCCTAATTGTTTTTGTGAAAACCCTTCCAAAATTGATATAGAAGCTTTTCTAGAATCATTCAATTGTAGAACATTATAGGAGGACTTGTTAAGACAGATCATTTCATCTGACCTTTCCCTGCTGTGGATGTGGAAATTGAGACCAAACAATACTATATTTTCTTTATTAGACTACCATTCTAACATGAACTTAGAACAAGATTTTGTTTTAGTGAGCAAAGTGAATTTGTGTTTTGGGAAGAATTATTGTTATTATCAGATTTGGCAGAATAATGATTGTATTTGAGTTTGCATTCTAAGCAAAAGGCAGCTTCAAAAATTTGAGGAAAAACAAAAACAAAATAGAGTTGCAGAAAAGGAATCAAATGGTGGAAGCTGTTGGACCAGAACTTCTAGCTTTTGTCCTTTGTAATGTGTTCCATTATTATCTAGGGTCATCATTTGTATATAGCCAACCAGAAATCTGCAGTGACTATGAAACCCTGCCAGATGGACAGCCTGCTCTCTCAAGTACATTGGCTCCCCCATGCTTTTCTCCTCCATCTGGAGTCTGGTTTGCTGTGCCAACACTGCAGCGATAGGGAGAATTGCTACCTGATTTCTCACTTCTGGACCAGCTCATCTTATCATCTATTTATATTTCACCTCCTGCCATAGCCCTCACATGGTTTGGTATTAGTTCTTTACCATTGGCAGAACACTTGACAACATTGGTCTTTACTTTAGGCAGTAGAGGAGTAGAATACTACTATAACCTTTCTTTTTTGATCTTCATTTTTCAAATGAAGAAATTGAGGTACAGCCATTTTTGGGGAGGGTTCATACTCTGCTTCTTGTATTGTGTTCAGTTAGGTTAAATGACCCTTAAAATTTCCTTTGGTGGCATTTGTTAGGGGAAAAAAGCTTGCTGAGACTCCCTAATATGTGTTCTGGCAAACCACTGTTGTTGAGTGATACACACTAGAGAATTCTGAGCTTTAGAGCCAAGGGAATGACCATGAAGGAAACTTGGCATTTCAGAGTAGATTCTCTCATCTCTTGAATTACATTCTTTTGTTTTTACTTGAAATGACTTTTATTATCAGTTGTCAATTGGTCCCCCTACAACCTCATCCCTGCCCCCATTAACTTTTGAGGGCAGTCTATTTTTGTAAGCAGTTTCCTTCATTTACATTTTATTTTATAATTTGTCTATTTTAATTCAAAATATTATTACTTATTTTCTCTTACATCTGTACCTTTATTTTTCTCTTTTGTATTTTTGTTTATTGATATTTCTATATTCCTGTCATTCCCCTTTCCTCCATTCCCACCCCTCTGTTTCATACACTTTTCTAATTAGTAGTACCCAGGATCACAGAACCACATAAACTGTGTACTTTTACATTATAACAAAGGGTGCTTAGCATAGTATAAAGTTGTGAAGGAATAATATTCGGAGCTACATAGTATTTAAAAAGGAGGGCGATGAAACTTGGAAGGCCTTATATATGAAGTGAAAGTTGAGTTGAGTTGTGAAGGAACTAGAGATTTCTCAAAGAAAGAAGGAGGAAATGCATTCCAGACATAGGGGCCAAGCCAGTTGTAACAGCACCAAGATGTGGCAGAGAATGTCTAGATCATTGCCTGTCACAGAAAGCAAAATGCAAGGTAAAGCATAAGATGATTAGAAAGATAGGAATGAAGTTTGGTTGGGAAGAGATTCAACTGTCAAACAAAAGTTTTCAGATTTGATCCTTAGGACAATAGGGAACCACTGAAGTTCATTGGCAGAGATATGACATGATTAAACCTGTGTCTTAAGAGAATGTCTTTGGCAGCTTTCTTGAAGATGGATTAGAGTGGGGAAAACCAAATAGGAGGTCACAGAAATGGTACTGTCAAGAGATAGAATTTCTTAAGTAGATAATAATTGAGAAAAATAGAAATGACAATTATTTTTAGGGGGTAGATTTCAGGAAGGAACACTTTTTTTTAAAAAGAGTATAGAAAGAAAATATTAAGAAAAAATAATTTGGTCATTTAAGATTGAATAATAACACTGAAATTAAAATAAAATTAGGGAAATTATTAGAATTGTTATAGATAAAAAGAAGGGATGATAGACATAAGAAAGACTCTGTATAAGAAAGACTTCAGGTGAGTAATGAAAATATATATTTTTTAATCTCAGGAAAATTTTAAGTAGATGATATATTCTTGAAGGTAAGTCCGAAGACTTACCCAAAGTATTGGAGATCTTTCTCTGAGTCATTATTTCATGAATAATAGTTTGGCTCTGTTATCCCTCACTCTCCTTTGTGATGATCAGCTTACTTCCTTTTCTGGTCTTAAATATTCCTTAAATCATATGTGAATAACTATAAAAAAGTATGAAAGAACATGATGACTTATAAGAACTTTTTCAAATAACTTGAGCTAATACATCCAAAGAATACTGTCCACTTTGGGTAGTTATCCTCATCCCTGTGGTGATCTCATTGTTCAGATTATTTTGGAACAACAAAAAAAAGTCTTTTTCCTTTGATTTTTAGAAAAAAGCCACAAATCATGTGGAACTATTTCTGTTGAACAGAATCATAATCAGGATAGAAAATATCATAAAAAATATCATGAAGATAAAGTAATGATTTTCTTATGTGGTTTACAAATTGGCAATTCTATAAGAGGTGTTTGACAAGTATTTTGATCACTGGTTGTAATGTAAGTGTATAGATAGTCTTTCCAGGGTGTTCAGGTCTAGTTCAGTTCAAAGGTTCAGACAGGGTTTTGGAATGATTTGAAATACCCATAGACAAACACAATTTAAAAAATATTAGGTTGACTACTACATAGAAAGGATATGAGCAAGGATACAGCACTAGCTCAAGTATATAAACCTTTGCCTTTTTTCTCTTTTCCCTCCCATTCAGATCTCTCATTTCTCTAAGGAAATTTATCTAATCAGCTGTGGGCTGATGAGCCAGAGGGGTTGCTGATTCACCCTACACTGGGATATTTTGTATGAGGAACCCTGAAGCCTCATGAGCTAGTCTTTTTGTGCCCCGGGGGGGATTTTTGAGCAATTGTTTCTTAAGCCAAACAAATATCAGGGACAGTTTCCATGCCTATTGGAGAAAAATAAGTCTAGCTGATTAGTAGGGATTGTAATGTATATTCCTCCTGTATTTCTACTTTGAAGAAAAATATTGTTTTAAACATATGTGTTTTTTGTTTATGTTTATTAAATTAACTTCTTGCTTTATAATCAAACCTTGAATTTAAACTCTGTTTTCTTTATTTTACATAGAATGTTAACTTGTACTTGATCTGATTGCAGTAGATGTATTAAGCAACTTAAGACCAACTTGCATTTATATAATGCTTTATCGTTTAATTATTTTATCTCATTTGATTTCCATATTATTTTTATTAATGTAGTAGTATTCCCATTTTAATGATGAAAAAATAGTTTTTTTGAAGTATTTATGTAAATTTAGGCTGTTATTTCAAATTTTAGCTATATTCCTTGTATTAAATCTTTTTGAAAAAAAATTTGCATGCATTGAAAATTAATTATGCTAAATGATCACAGTAATATTTACTCACTGTGACTTTCTAGAGATGTTTATACTCTTAGAGTATTGAATCAATGACCTGTGCTTAGAGCAGAAATGTGTGTATCTTTTATAGAATCTCTTAATGAATAAGGTTATCTTATGGTAGAGTTCAAAGAACTCTCATCTCATCAAAGAAGTTCTTATATTTGAAAGTATAATTAGTATTCTTGCGGCATAATTATAATTCTTTCACCTTTTTAGAGAACCTCATTTATTTTGAAGTTCTCCACATGGCACCAATAGCAAGATAATCACTCCATATTTGTATATAAAGACATGCAGAGTTGGGATGAGAGAAAATGACAAAGGAACCTTCCATTTAGGTTGTAAATCTAGAGATTAGGGTGTTAAAATTGGTGGTGACAAGATAGTTTTTGAGCAATAAGATGCCTAAAAGCTTATTTAAGTCAGGATTAGTTATGTTGTTTGTCCCCAAATTACAAATATATGGAAATATACTCTTTGGACACTTACCCTTAAAAAAGCACTTGATGGTCCCTTTTGTTTCCTGTATTATTAATCCATTATTTTCCCTCTCTTGTAGAGAAGCATATATTCTCTCAACATTTCCTTTAAATCCTTTTGACCATTTATATATATAACAAATTGGTAGGTAAAATGTAGGCAATGAAATATAGTAGAAATTGGCCTGGATTTGGAGGCCAAATATCTAAGTTTAAATCTTGGCTCTCCCAATTTACTAATGGGCAAATGAAGGAATATCACTCTAAGTCTCAGTTAACTCATCATAGGGAAGGATATTGAACTAAGTGATTTCTAATGTCTGTTGCAAATCTAAATGTATGAACTTATGACATTAGAATTTAGTTAAATTCAAATAAGCAATATTTTTGGTATATAAAAAATGCCAAAGCAAACTCTTTGGAAAACATGGCAGTAGAAATGTGTATGTGCTGATTTAATATGGTTAATTTTGGTTGAGCTAAAATATTTATTTTTTAAAGATCAAATTATATTCCAAAATAGAGGGAAACATACTGTGGCGAAAAGAACATTGCCTGTGGACTGAGGAGGTCTTGGTTCTAATATTGACTAACCTTTGTGATGTTGGAAAATTCATTTAATTTTTCTGAGCCCTAATTTCCTTATTTATAAAATGAGTTGTTAGATGAAATTATTCTTATGGTCTTTTGTCTCTAACTCTCAGATTCATGAAATAATATAAATGCTAACATGGAGCTACTCCAAATAAGTTTTTAAACAATATTATATATACCACAATATTAAATCACCCAGCTTTGGGACCAATGTGGAATCATGGAAATGTCTTAGTTTATTAGCTATGTCATATAAAAATGTTACTTAAGACTTGTGGGTTTTATGTTAAACATCCTTCAACCTTTCACAGTCTTAGGACTCAGGACTTAAGATCACAAATCCTCTTTCAGAATATCATATTAATGCCCTGTTTATCCTGAATTTGAAATTGTAAAACCCCCAAAATTCTGAATAACAAATATATACCAGGAAGTGAAAAATATCTTTGGTTCTTATTTAGCTCAGATCTTAATATAATTTTTAAGAAGTCTGATTATATCTTATGCGCTAATTCCTAGTAGATTGGAATCAATAAAGGAGAAAGATTAGAGTCAGAGACAAGTTCTGTGAGAGCAGAACAATACTAGGGGCTAGGTGCTATATTGTTTGATGAAATGCATTGATAGTCAATTTCTTTTAAAAATGTGCATAGTAATAGAAAAATAGTATAGGAAAATGTTTTCAGAGCGTGTTAAAAAATCAATATTGAGGAAAATTTCAAGAAATAGGTTTTTGTTTATTTGTTTGTTTTGCTGAGGCAAATGGGGTTAAATGACTTGCCCAGGGTCACACAACCAGGAAGGTGTTAAGTGTCTGAGGTCAAATTTGAACTCAGGTCCTTCTGACTTCTGGGCTGGTGCTCTATCTACTACACCAATTACCTGCCCCTAATTTCAAGAAATTGTAATGGCATTTTAAAATACTATTAGAGACAACAGAGTTTATTAAATATAATAAGATTAAATCAAGATACAATAGTATTTTAGAAATATTATTAAATAAATCATAACTTTTTACATAATATCAAAGTTACATATTCACACACATATTTATATGTGTGCTTATAAAAAAATGCATTTGTAGTGGCACATAAAGTGGATAGAAAGGTGGTCTTATAGTATCATTGTTAGTTTGAGGATATTTTTGAGGAATTTTACATCCTGATAGTTGCTCCTATTTCTTGGGAGATAGTCTGTGTTATTTATAATGGTTTTTCTTATTGTGACCTTGAAGTGTTTTCTACCATTACTAAGATTGCTAACTTCTGGACTGTCTTTTGTTTAAAATTTTTCTCCACTTGAATATGAAAGATGAGAATCCAACTGCCTGGCTTTCAGGGTGTTCAGTTTCAATTCATTCCTCATGTAAGAAAATTCCATAACACAAAAAATGGACTCAAAAGTTGCCACATTTGGCTACCATTCCATTCATTTGGTGAATGCTAAGGGGAAAATTGGTTGCTTCAAATCCAA
This sequence comes from Sarcophilus harrisii, assembly GCF_902635505.1. Taxonomy (NCBI): domain Eukaryota; kingdom Metazoa; phylum Chordata; class Mammalia; order Dasyuromorphia; family Dasyuridae; genus Sarcophilus; species Sarcophilus harrisii. The sequence goes on from NC_045431.1 coordinate 94,155,926, forward strand.
TCTCTGGTCATATGATCTCTGTATCAGAAGAGAAAATCTTGGCAAAGCCTCAACAAAGAAAAATTAAAGTAGGAAGAAATAGTTTCAATTGATATTTCCCAGGGGGAGTTGAAGACAACTTTAGATGTACCAGGGATTTAAAAGGGATGTCCTTGTCTTGTCAACCATTATGTAGCAGAAGGATTCATTTCATATCATCTTAGAAGTGCTCTCTGGCATTTTTCATGGGGGTGTAATTACAGGCAGTTAATGTTTTAATTTAACAGTTGGAACACCTCATTTAGGGTAGTGGGAATTATGTTTATAACAATTGAGGTGAAACATAAAGAAAAAAAATGCGTGATTTTAATTTTAAAGTATTTAAAATCTAAAAACTTTAGTAGTTTAAATTTTTTTCTTAAATGCTTTTTATGTGGAAAAATGGGGAATGGGGTGTGTGAGGGGAGATAAAAGTATAAAGGGAGAATAGGAAGGGAAAAGGGTAAGAACATAGAGAAGGCAAGTACAGAGAGGAAGAAAAGGATGGGGAAAGGGAGGAAAGCACAGAGTCAGAGAAAAGAAGGAGGCAGAGGAGGGGAGGGGGACAAAAACAGAGAGAGAGAAAAAAAGAGAGAGAGATAGAGACAGAGAGACATACACAGAGACAGAGAGACAGAGGGAGAGAGACACACACAGAGACAGACAGAGAGAGAGAGAGATATGGAGGGAGATAGAGAGATAGAGACAGAATAATTCAGGTGTTTTGTGTTCAGTAAATACTAAAATACATTTTGTAAATTTCTTTGCAACTTAACTATATATGCTTCATGTAGTAATTTTTAATGTTTCAAACTAATTTAAAGGTCATTTATGAAAGTTATATTTTATGAGAATCACCGATAATGGACCCTTTTTATTTACACCTTTCTAATACTTAATTTACACATTTATTTAGAAAGACTTGATTTCGGTTTTAAGCTTATTAACTCTTGTAAGCTTGGTGAAATGACCAGTTTTCTTCATAGTTTGTGGACATTTTTGTTATAAGGATTATTTAAAGAATCACATCTTTCAATAAATCATTTCCTTTTTAGTGGTATTTCAGAAGGTATTTCTTTGGAAAGAACTCATGGCCCTTGAACATCAAGACCTTAAGGGCTTAGTATGAGTACAAGTCAGAGTGTCTAAAAATTAGTAGCATAGGCTTTATAAATATATACGTAAGTATGCATAATATAGCACATGTACAGAACTCACAAATTCAAATAATCCTGTCTGTAAATAAAAAATTTTTAGGAAACCTAAAGAATTTTTCCTTTCTTGTTTCTCAAATAAGTGTATTTCATGATAGCAGAGACAGCAGTAAATTAGTTGTTATTTTTTCATTTGTTTGATGATGAACTAGCACAAATCACTCAAGAGTCTCCTTTCCTTTCCCTTTTATGTATTGTGTGGCATTCTTGGTCTTATGAAAATAAACAACTCAATGTTATTCCAGTTTTAGTTATCACAGAACCAGTTCTATTTAAAGTGTTGAACAAATATCCTTTTAAGATAAGTCTTTTAAGATCTGGATTTTAAATGTGCTTTCTTCACTAGGTCATATTCTTACCTTACATCAGCATCTATTTGTCTTTCGCTTTCTCTCTCTATCTATGGAATCCCTGAATTCCTGTGAGAAATAAACTCTATTTAATTTTATGGGAATTTACAATTGCATAGGAGCCAGGGTGTTCTATGTGGTAGAGCTAACGGACTGATTCTATTTGTTATTTACATTGGATAAAATATAGAGAATGATGATCTCTGTATTAGAATTAAGATGTTAATTCTAGGCTTCTTCTTATGTCCATTCTTTCCTATGATTGAATGCACATATTTTGATATAGAATAGTTACTAATATATATATGCAAAACACAAATTAGCTGCTTTATGTGTGCCAATTATTGTACTAGACTTAGGGGAATTTAAAGATACTGGTTCCTAACCAAAAAGATCTTCTTTTAAAAAACAGTTTTCTTGATGTTCCTTATACAACTCTTAGTTCCCTGTGGCACTCTTCCTTACCACTCCCCAAGTAGACTCCTCCCTTCTAACATAAATTTATTTAAATAAAGCACATCTCCACATTGATCATATCTAACTATGTGTGTCTCACTGCACATCTATCTTTTTTTTTAAATCTCTTCTTAAATGAGAAGTGCATGTCATAATATTTCATTGTTGATCATTGCAACACTTAAAGTGTTGAAATATTTCAGTTATTTTTCCTAAGAATATTTTCCAGGATCTTATAATTGTAAATGATATTGATACATTAATATACATCCATACATGTACATGAAAAATGTACAAAATATTAAATCTTGTTACATATATGATGATACTGTTATATATTCTAATTCCATTTTGATGTAGAAATGCATGGGGATAATTTCTCATAAAAACCATGGAAGCTATTTGTTGGAGAATATTACTTTTCCATTTTTATATCTATATAGGATAAAGTTCAATTATGTCCTGCCTAACAGAAATTGTGGGAGAGGGGTTTAAATTTCATTTCTTTATAAGAGGCATAATTCCTGTTTAATATATCTAAGTTTTCTTTTACCCACATAAAAGTTGACTCTAAGAATGTCTGCCTTTTCACTTATTTTGAGCTTCCTAGTAATTTACTTACCACACCATTTTTGGGACTGTGGTCATCCTATTGTGAAGAAATAAGGAAAATTATAATCTGCAAACGGTTGATCCAATATATGGTATAAATAACAGGAAATGAAATATATTACAGTTCTTTTTTGTGTTTAACTTGAAAACTTAACTTTATATCTTAGATGCAATCATGCAACTTTAAAAGTACCAGCAAAATCTTTGGCCACTAATACAAACAGATTAAATATTGGAAACCACTGCAATAGTCATCACTTCTATTTTATCTATTCCTTCTGTCATTTCATGTGATGCATAGGAGGTGAATTGTTCTCAGTTTTCTTTGCTATTCTCTACTTTTACTTTTCAACTCTCCATTACATTAAACTTTCTTTTCTGGCATAATTTTCTCATTCCTCTCATAGCCTTCCCTGTTTAATTGCATCTTTAAAAAAATCTTATTTATTTAAAAAAGTCAGCCACTTCTTTCTTTCCTACTTTCTCCCATTTAAGAATGGAAGAAATAAAACTTCAGTTACAATCATGTATAGTGAAGAAAAACAGATTTCCTCATTGTCTATATTTAAAAGAAAAAATATTCTACATATGCATATAATTCATACACATACATATGTGTAATACAAAAATATATGTGTGTATTTCTCCTTCACTGTAAGTCTTTCATCTCTCTGTAAGGAGCTGGGCAGCACATTTTGTCATTGATTTTGTATTTAATTCTCAGGAATTTTTGTCTGGAAGTTTTGTCATCAATTCTCTGGAATCATGATTGATCATTATGTGGATTAAAGTTCCTAAGTTTTTCAGAGTTGTTAGTATTTACAGTATTATCATTGAATACTAAATTCTCTTAGTTGTTTTTACTTCTCTCTACATTAATTCATTTAATTCTACCCAGATTTCTTTGAAATTGTTTTCTTTATCATTTCTGAACATTTCTGAATCATTACTGAACAATGGTGTTCTGTTACTTTATATATCTCATGTATTGTGATATCAGTCATTCACTATTTAATAGGCACCTTCTTAGATTCTAATTCTTTGCCACCTCAAAAAAAGTCTGTGTCCTTACAGTTTGTTTTGACTAATTCCTCCTTTTATTTTCCCCCTCTCTAATTTACTTTTCTCCCTGCTCTTTTCCATTTCTCTGTTGAGTGGAATGTATAGATCTATCCTACTCTATGTGCATAAATTCTTTAATCCTTTGATCAATTTAAATGGGAAATTCAAGTGTCAGTTGCTCCCCCTGTTTCTTTCTTCCTTCTGTATAGACTTATGCATATTCACATTGGTATGTGAGATAATTTTTCTTAAGCCTTCTTTCCTTCCCCCAGCCCATGAATTCCTTTTCTTGTCCCTTTCCATTCTTCTACTTTTTAAATATTATCAGGATATGAAAGAACCATTCCCAGGTTTCTTCCATTTGTTTCCCAGGTCATTTGTTTTTGCTATAAGATACCTCACCGTCTTCTGCAAAACTATTTCTACCTTTACTTAAATTCTTACTTCTTACCACAATGGATAACACACAGTAAAAAATTAATTAATGATTAATAGCAGACTGCTTTTTAGTTGGAATAATCTAGTTTGAATCCTCACCTTGTCATTTTCTATCTTTGTAGTAAATCACTAAAATTTTCTGTACCTCAGTTTTCTTTTTATTAAAATAAATTTTCACCTCAAAACTTATGATCCTATGAGTATAATAGAAGTAAGTTAAAAAATGTCCAGGAACAATAAAAATTGTCACTGCTTTAAAGGGTATTATCATATTCCCAGACTTTTAGCATGTCCTGGAAAGCTTCCATGGTCCTAAGAGTGTTCAGGTTAGCTTTCTAGAGGTCCTCCAGAAGGGCCTTGATCTCAGCAAGTTAGACAGCATGAGAATGGACTAGTATAGAGTCCAAAATCTTTATTGTCTCTTACACAGTCTGTGTCTCTCATAATCTGACCCAGTCTCATCCAGCAGTCTTACAGTCTGCCTGTCTCAACCAGTCTCCACCTGAGTCTGACTTTGTCCCCAGTTTAAATACCCTATTATAATTACATCATTAGAGTTTACTGAATATGTGTGAACTAGAGAACCATTACATCATCATGCTAAGTACTAAGTATATGTATACTAGAGAACCATCATCTCATCAATTCCATTGAATGAACACCTTGTTTCAAGTATACTTCTCCAGAGTTCTCACTCTCCACACTAAGGATTAGTGTGACATCTATCTCCACAAACAGAATTATCCAATTTTCTCTTTTAATCTATTTGAGATATAGAAAATGTTTTTTAAAGAGTAGTAACTGATAAAACCTTACTTTGTCATTCATTCTTTAAAATAAGCATTTGTTAAAGGACTGTTATTTTACAGAAATTCAAAAAAGAAAATGAAATGGTCCCTGAGATCAAGTAGCTTTTTTTAAGTAGGAAGATCTGAATTTGAGTCCTACTTAAGACATGCCATAATTGTCTGATCCTAGATGAGTCACTTAACCTGCCTGTGCCTGTTTCCTTATCCTCCTCCTTGCTGGAAGGGATTGGTCTCCATGGCATCAAAGTTTCCTTCCAAGTAGTTTGCACAATTAGTCCCTGTAAAGGAACTTTATGGCTAAAACATTCTCTGTATTCTTACTAAGAAACTGTTACAACTTTTCTTCCCCTAAATTTTGTCATGTTTTTTTTGAAAATAATATGATGCAGAAGGATTCTGGAAGGTGTTAGAGTAGGTTAGAAAATTCCAAGTTTTCCAGATTTCCCCAAAATAAAACAAATTTGTGTCTCAGGGTGAATATATGTACATATATATGTATGTATATACATGTCTGTGAAAAACAAGTAATACTGGGACAGAATAAGGATCCTCCCGGGACAAACTTGAGAAGACTCTAAGACTAAGATTTAATTAGTATGAAGTGTAAACACCTCGAGGCTCAGTCCCCAGAAACAGCAAGTTGGGTTTAGAGCTAGTCTCAGTCACAATCAGAGGAACTTTCACCTGTTGGACAGTGTGGGGAGTCCAGCAAGACTGAGGTAATGTCTTTTGATTATGAATGCCAGGCCTTACTGTGCTGCAGAGATAGGGCTCTTGGATGGAAGGAACCAACACACTAGATCAGTGCAGTAGCAGTGGGGGAGGACATTGCTGGCTATGGGTACTTGTGGGAAGGGGGAACTTTTTTGGGTGGGTTTCTGGTTAGAGGAGAGACCTGAAGTGAAGCTAGAAGCACCCTCCCCCAAAACCAGGATGAGAGGTGTTTACACTAATAATTGTTATTAAAAAAAAAATGAATAGGCAAAGAAGAAAGAAATGAGCATTTAACCTTCTATGGGAATAGGGAAAACTATGGTTCATCTTCAGAGCAAGACAATGAAGTAAAAACAACTTCTTCTCCAAGAGTATTTAAGTGATTACCTTCCTAGAAAGAATTTAAAGAACTAAAAAAAAAAGACTTCAAAAATAAAATATGAGAAATTGAGGAAAAACTAAAAAAAAAAAAAAAAAAAGAATCATCAAAGAAAAACAAGAAGATTATGAAAAAAAAACTTAACCAACTAGAAAAAGGAAACGCAGAAATTAAAAAAGAAAAGAATTCTTTGAAAATTAGAATTTGGTAAAGGAAAGCCAGTGAAGCTGTAAGAGATCAAGAAATAGCAAAACAAAGTATAAAGAATGGAAAAAGATAGTGTGAAACACCTTATAAGAAAAACAATAGATCTAGAGAACAGATCAAGAAGAGAAAATATAAAAGTAATTGGACTACCAAAAGCCATGGTCAAAAAAAAGGACCTTTACACAATAATGCAAAATATAATCAAAGAATATTGTCTTGGAATGAGAGTATGAGGGGAAAGTAGAAATAGAAAAAAAATTCACTGATCACCACCTCAAAGAGATCGTATATGGAAAACTTATATGAATATTATTATAAAATTTTGAAACCCCCAGATCAAAGAGAAAATTCTGTAAGAAACAATCAAAGAAACAAAAATTCAAATATGCGGAGCTACAGTTAAAATTGTACAGGGTTTATCAGCAACTATAATAAAAGACAGTAGGTCTTTGAATAAAACATATTGGCAATCAAAAGAACTAGGCCTGTGGCCAAAAATATCACATCCAGGAAAACTAACCATTATGTTGAATGGGGAAAAAAAAAGGGATTTTTCAATGAACTTGCAGATTTTTAGGACTTTGTCTCAACCAAACCTGAAGTCAGGAGATAATTTAACATATAAGTGTCAACATCAAAGATTAATTTCAAGGGACTCCACAAGGACAAATTGTTTATTTTTTTTCATAGAAATTTAAACATGTGTTAAAGATTAGTAATTGGTGGTTCAAAAGAAAGATTGGGGTAGAACTGAGTATGATCTGTCTCTAAAAACAAAATTGTCTAGAAAAAGGTAAAAATGGTAATTATGTTATAAAAATGAAGTTTAATGGAAGAGCCAAAATAGAAGCATTTTGAGGGAGGGGAGGAAAGCTGATAGTTTTGAAAACTTACATTGGGAATGGGTTAAGTAGAGAACAATACATATATGTACCATGAAATGTATAACACCCTACCAAATCTCTAGAGAAATAATGGAAGTGGGAATAGGATAAGGTGAGGGTGTATAGATTTATGGCAGCGGGACAAAGTGTGTAGTAATGGGAAATGGATAAGATGGAGGAAAAGGGTGGCATAGTATAAACTGGGGCAGAGAAGTGTGTTTGGATTAGTGGGAATGGGTAAAGGTATGTAGATTATTGGGAATAGGATAAAGAGGGAGGGAAAAAGTGGGGGAAGAAGATAATTGAGGGATTAATGGGTGGGAGGAGTTTAAGTAATAGCTAGGCAAGTTAAGGAGTAGAATAAAAGTAGAGTTAGCTGGAAGAGGAAATAAGATATGTAGACAAACACTATAACAAGGATCAGGAGTAGAATTCATTAGGGAAAAAAATCAATAGGAATAGTAATCATTGATCTCAGAGTCAAATTTAAAGATTTAAACAAGAGAGATATCTACATTATATATCAGCCATATTAATATTGTATTAGATGTATGTCTATGAATGTGTAAATGAATGTGTATTTGTGTATATATCTATGTTTATGTATATACATATATCTCCACCTATACACACATATACATACATACATACATACATATATCCCTTGTTATATATTTTGAATCCTCTTTGATGTTCTGGGCATATGACAATGTTTTTGGGTTTGTTTGTTTGTTTGTTTCCATTTTTTTTCTTTTTTGTATTTAGTTTTGAATAAATAATAATAAAAAAGAAAATATGATAACATTTTTGGTAATGACATTTATTATGCCTCTGTAATTTTGAATAGAAAATTATTCTAAAAACTTGTATTCAATATGGCCCTTTTTTGAACCAAGTAAAGACCAAATGGAGCTTTAAAAAAGTCCTTCGACCTTTGTCCAGTCAGTGGCTGATTTAAAATTATGTGCAGAGTATTGTGACTGCAATTCTGCAGGAGGCAAAAGCAGATGGAGTTCCTTCCTTCTGGGGGTGAGGCAGATGTCACAGCTGCCTACCAACCATCAGTACTTGGACATCAGTGTACATATTACAAGTTCCTCCAACTCAATTTTGAGTTAATATTGAAAAATTAATATTTCCCAATTTCTGCTGAAGTTGATGTATGTCCTATTTTGAAAAACATTGGCGCAGGGGATAGAGCAGCAGCCCTGAATTCAGGAGGACCTGAGTTCAAATTTGGTCTCAGACACTTAACACTTCTTAGCTATGTGACCTTGGACAAGTCACTTAATCCCAATTGCTTTAGCAAAAAAAAAAAAATGAATAAAAAAAATTAAAAAAAGAAGAAAAAAAGAAAAACGAAAAACACTGAAATTTGATATTCTCCAATAAGATTTGTTTATTATTGCATGCTTTTGGGTGCTTATCATATTCATTGGAACTTCAGAAGCTCAGGGAGTTTGAGATTGATAGATATTTAAGAGCTGAAGCAAAGAAAATTAGAAAGAAACTTTAAGAATCCCAGAAGATAACAGACATTTATGGGATTGGTTATGGAAGGTTATAATCACTAAATGTATGTTATTTGTTAGGTGTTACTTGAATAAATGATTGAAAAAAATGTAGTTAGTATTTACTATGTGTATGTGACAAGCACTGTGCGAAAGCCTGGTTATGGAAATACAAAAATGAAGACAGTTTCTGTCCGTAGAGAGCTTACACACTTAATTTATTTTTCATATTAACATCTGGCTGATTTTAAGTGAGAAGAATTGAGTTCAAATCCTCAATCTGAGATTTTCTACTTCTGGAGTAAGTCACTCAACTCTCTCTGCATTCACTTTTTTCTTTAAGACAAAAGGGTTGGAGTTGTTCTATGTCAAAATTTATGATCCTTTGAATATAATAAAATACGTGTTGGATATTTCATTACTGTTTCACGTGGATCTCCAAAATTATGTAACACAAATAGCAAAATAAAGGAATAATATGTAATAGACATAAATACTCATTTTTCATGTTATTGTATATAATTTGCTACATGTAAATTGTAATGGGCTGAAGTTTGAGTTGATGTACTGAGGTCCCAAGTACATGAGGCTAAATAGTAATTGGACTATACTGTATACATGATTGGATAAAGAATGGTCCCTGCCCACTCTCTGTGCAAGTCCTGATGTGTTGTACAGGAAATGATGATTTTGGTGGGTGGAAGCAGGAAGAGAAGCTGGGAGAGATGGGGCTTGGGTCTATTCTCCTGGCTGCTGGTCGTGTGGCTGGTGATCTAGCTAGCTTCTTGACTCAGCTGCACACATTGCTATCGCCGATTCTCTTCCACCTCCGATCCTTCTTCACTGAGAATAAAGACTGACGATTTTCCCCTAACCTGAACTCCGGACTCCTGCTGATTTTAAAATACGCGATCTTCGCAGTAAATTATGTTGCTTTTATTAATAACTGCAACAGCATGATATAGTTAGGGCACTGACTCTATTAATGTCCAATATAAAGAAAGACATCAACCAAAAGATAGCGTAGAGCCTTAATAACTATGACCCCATCTGTACAAACCACCTGATCTCTCTGTGTCTTATTGTCTTCATCTTTATGAATTAATGGTTGTATTTGATAGCCTTGAAATCTTTTCCCACTCTAAATCTGTGATGCTATGAAACTAAAACTCTATTATCTCATTTGGTGCTCTTGTTAACCAATGGTATAAACAGATAAGAAAAATGAGGGACATTTCTATGCATAAAGCTATTGAGAAATTTTGTTGTTTCAGTCATATCCCATTATTCTTGACTACTTGTGGTGTTTTCTTTTCAAAGAAATTAGGCAACAGGATTAAGTATTCCTGTTAAATTTGTTTTGGGGAAAAATAAAATACATTTTGTTCCCAAATTCTTTATAAAAGTCATCATGCACAACTTTAATATTACACTTCATAATAAATAATAAAAAATGATTTTGTTATATTTAATAATGAATAACAAATAAAATAATAATAAAATTTTTTTCAAATTGTTCTGGTCCTGAGTTTAATAGCTTCTGGCAAATATTGTTTCTAAAACTACATTGTAAGATCAACCACTATAGCAGATCTCACATGAAAGAGGATTGGAGGCAGTCAAGTGGTAATTCCTTTTTTTTCCTACTAAGGGTAATCTGGCTCAGAGGACCCAAAATTTTTTCTGAGACTTGGTTTTCCTATTTTGCCCTAGAAGAAACTGCAGAAACTCCTTATAGTTCTGACTTGCTTTATTTAAAGACCTAAGTTAGTTTCCCTTTCCTTAGATAATCTGTTTGCTCCATAATTTCAAAACTGTGTATGTGGTAGAGTAAAGGTTTAACATGTTAATTTTGCACTTAGGTCAGACACCTGACTGACCTAACCCAAACCAAATGCAAACTATCCACCAGCTACAGTATTCCTGGTACCAGGAAGTACAAGGATATGCTACCATGTTTGGTTAAAGCAATAACAACAAAAATAATTTCAACAAAATTTTTTTTTCCTTTCTAATCTCATGAATTTATTTCATGCCTTTAAAAGCATAATTCCAAGAAGGGCTCCATATGGCAAAGAACTTCAGCAAGCTGCTAACTAAGAAAAATAACGGACCTGGAATAAGAAGAGTCATGAATTTCTGCTTTGGGATATTTTCTCAATGAATGATTGTAGTTATTGTTTTTTTTTTTTTAAAGTAAAAATGACTTCTGTGCCAATTTTCTTGGTGTTGCATTATCCTACAGTGAATATAATTTTCATTCTCTGAAAGTGATCTCTCGTCATAAAAATATACAAAATAATTTCTTTGATAGAGTTTTCTGGTTCATACACTTCAGAGGAAAAACAGTTTACCTCCAATCCAATAATTTTTAATGGCTTAACTAGCTTTGAATCTATATGAATAATTTAAAATAATATCAGTATTATTACAAAGAGATTCAGTTATCATTTAACCTGAATTTACAACTTAAGAATTCTTTTCTCCTACTTTTTAATTCATAACATTTTAACAATTAAAGTAAAAAAAAACAAGCAAAATATTTCATAGTGTTTAAATATTTAAACTATTTTGAAAACATTAAATATGCATATATCTGATATATTTCTACTTCTAGAATAGAAATTCTATTTCTTACTATAATCTCATTCAGGGCTCACAATTTTTAATTATGACATACTCAGTGGGTTAGTAGAAATAAAAACCCAGGTCTTCCTGAATTCAATTTCATTTCACTGTCCATGAGGAATCTCAGATGATGTCAAATGATGAATGTCAGACTCAAGACCAAATGAATCCAAGGACAGGAAAGATTTTCTTAGAAAATTCTTCCACATCAAGCCAAAGATATTTCTCAAATCTCTGCATAGGCTAAAAAGCATAGGCTGTGTGGGATATGGAATTGAAAAGAGACCAATGTGCAAATAAAGTCTGGAACTGATCCAACTCTGAGTGGGTTTCTTTTACTATAAGGCAGGGATACAACTTTTCCTTGCTTATCTAAGCATTGTTTGGGAACATCAAATATAATGTATATAAGAATGTAATGAATAAAAGCTACACAATATTTCTAAAAGCTACTAAAACCTTTTAGAACATCTAAATTGTGACCTTAAGATAAGATCATTAACAAACCATTCAATACATGACTTTAAAAAAAACAAAAGGAACTGCTCAGTTGTTTCCTATTGCCTATGGGAAAAAACACAAATTATGTATCTTAGCCTAAAAATCTGATCCCAGTCTATTTTTCATACTATTAATCTCTTGACACTTTAATTACTAGTTATTCCCCAAACTTGTCTTTATCTTTGTTACTACTGTGTTCATGCGGTGATCCTTCCTTTTTTCCATCCTGGTTCTATGCAAGAAACATATTCCCTTCTCTTATTTCTTTTCTAAAAGCCTTTTTTTCAGGGTATTGTAGGTGCTGCCTTCTCCATAAAGCTTTTTTTTTTTTTTTTCATTTTCTTGGTACCCTTTATATGTATTTTTTCTTTCTCTTCAAAATTTCCCAGAGTACCTCTGTATTTTTTTTTTTGACTCATCACTCTCTATCTTGAATTTTAATTACTTATACAATACATGTTTTGTCTCTCAGCAGAATGTAAGTTTTTTTTTTTTGAGAATTAGCCACTGTATTACTTTTGGTTTTTTGCCTTCAGATTTTTGTCTGTTTATCTATACAGAAAAAACTAAGTGGATGATGAATGTGTATAGCCTAGCTTATTATTTGCAGTTAGATTGACGGTCTATAAAGCTTATCTTATCTTAGTTTTTGGAAATTGATAATGAGTTGGGAATAGAATGCAAGATCTCTTATAATGACCTCAGTTTAATTTTGAAATAAAAGCTAATTTTTATACTCAATATTCTCCTGGTGGCATGAAAGGATGTAAGTGTAAGACATTACCATCGCTGATGAATTAAAGTTGGGAATTTCTCAAAAGACAATTGAAGTTTGCATGTGTGTATATACATACATACTATACACATATACAAATACATATGTACACACATACATATATAGAGTTTGAACAGACTTTGATACACTAAAAACAATTATGCAGGTGAAGAAGCAGTATGAGAGGCATCATAAAAATATAATATCAGAGAGTACTTAGCAAGAATGAGGGATAGCAGATATATAGTTTGTATGATCACTTGGCATCTTGCTAAGAGACACTCAAGGAAAGCCTCCAGCATGTTTAGCAGATTGATTGTGGGAAAGCATGGATGAAAATTTCTTGGGATTGTGACTTTTGAATGGGTTGCTATCTATAAGCAAAGAATTTCCCACTTTCATATGATCATAGATCTACCTAAATATTTATATATTTTTAGTACTTAGCACTGTGTCTTGCTCATACTTGAATTGATTGAAAACAATTATGTTGATGGGATGGCGGTTATAAGATTTCAATAAGAAGCAATAAGAAATTACATATTTACATGAGAAAATTTTGTTGTAGTAGCTCTGAAAATGCATTTTTTTTGTATGGTCCAGTTAAGGAAACAGCCATGTGTGTTCACATACACACACATCAAAAACAAACAAAACACAGGTCTCTGAACAGTGCCCAAAAGGAAACTGTTTGCAAAACTAAACAATAATACTGAGGAAAGTTGGAATGCAAGTTTTTTTCCCCCATTGACCTGTCTTTAAAAGCAGACTAAATAAAAGTGGGGAAAAATGACTTTCATTACTATAGAGAAGATTATCAGTAATAAAAGAATAGCCTAACTATAGAAAGTAAGCAGAGGCAACTTCCCTTGCACGAATGGAATGAGAATTGCACTAGGAACCAATGATAATATTTAGAAAATAAATAAATCTAAAACAAATATATAAAAAGTAGCATAGCTGACACTAAAATATGATAAAAATGTCAAAAATCAAATGCATGAAGTAAAAAAAAAGTTTATCCTGTAGAATAGAAGACACTGAAAAATATAACAAGCAAATCTTATGAGTGATTTTCTATATTAATTACCAAAAAATCCTTCAGATTCTAATTCTAAAATGCACAACAGAATTTTAAAAATATATACTGTATCCTATTAATTTAGGAGCTTATCTTATTGAGACAAGGAATAAATTTAATTCTGGATCATGGTTAAATAACTTTCCTTTCTAGATAGGCATTCTTCTCTCTTTATATGTATCATAAAAGTCTTTCTACATTGGTCTATATTCCTCATGCTTGCAAAGTCTTAATTGCATTTTAGTATTCTGATCCATTAATGTATTGCTCTTTGTAAGCCATTTCCTATAATTAGACATTTCCATTACTTTTATTTCTGACAGTAACAATTAATGTTGTGCTTTGAGTCTTCAAATCTCTCATTTACTCTCTTTGGTTTGTTTTTTAGTAACGCTTCCATGTTGTATTTGAAAAATAGAATTATTGTGTTGTAGAATTATATATTTAGAGATAAAAAGAGACATTAGATATACATTTTATTATTTCAAGAGGAATAGGAATTTAGTTGGGAATGCATAATTGTGATTTGTTTATTTATTTTCAAAATATATGCATATAATAGTTTTCAACATCCACTCTTGCAAAACCTTGTGTTCCAATTTTTTTTCTCCCTCTCTTCCCCCTAATAGCAAGTAATCCAATATATGTTAAATGTGTGCAATTTTTCTATATATATTTCCACAATTATCATGCTATACAAGAAAAATCAGATCAAAAAAGAAAAAAAATTGAGAAAGAAAACAAAAAGCAGACAAACAGCAGTAACAAAAAAATGAAGGATACTATGTTGTGATCTACATTCATTCCCTACAGTCCCCTGAGTGCAGATAGCTCTCTCCATCACTAGTCCATTGGAACTGGCCTGAATCATCTGCATCATTATCTGAAAAAAATGCATTTACTATTTATGCCTTTCTGCATTTGATTTTGAGATTTTTATCCCCTAATACATGGGGTGTAGGTTCCATGTGCCCCCAAGAAAAAAGTATATTTCTTTCTGTTCCCTTTCAGTTTTCTCCAAAGGTCTATCATACTTAAATTTTCTAAAATTCTATTCAGTTCCTTAACTTCTTATTTATTTTGTGGCTCAATTTATCTAGTTCTGATAAAGCAAGGTTAAGATCCCCCCTCTAGTATAATTTTGCTATTTCTTCTTGCAGTTCTCTTAACTTCTTTAGGAATTTGGATAACACTTGGTGCATATGTAGTTTTCTTTCTTATCTCTTTTAAATTAGATCCGTTTTTGCTTTTGCTTGATCTGAGAATCAAGATCACTACCCCTGTTTTTTTTTTTTTTAACTTAACCTAAAACATAATAGATACTGTTCCAGCCTTTTACCTTTACTCTGTATGTGTCACCCTGCTTTAAATGTATTTCTTGTAAACAACATACTGTCAGATTCTGGTTTTTAATCTAGTCTGCTATCTGCTTCCATTTTATGGGAGAATTCATATCATTTACATTCACAATATAACTACATTTCATTCACAGCTAACTCTGTATTTCATGCCGTCTTGTTTTCCCCAAGTTATACTTCTCTCTTTTCTTTCCCCCTTTCTGGCCTCCCCATTATTTTACTTCTGATCATCACCTCCCTCAAACAGCCCTCCCCTTCTACAGCCCCTCCACCCTTCCTTATCCTTTTCCCCTTCTACTTCTCTTCTCCCTTTTATTAGTCTCCCCTTTCCTTTCCTACTTCCTTATAGGTGGAGACATGTTTCTCAAACTAAATATATCTGATATTCTCTCTTTGAGCCAAATCTGTTGAGATTAAGTTTCACATAATGCTCATCACCCTCCCTTCTTTCTCTCAATTGTAATAGGTCTTTTTTTTTTTTTTTTGCCTCTTCATGTGATGTAATTTAATTGCATCATTATAAAAGAAAATCCCTATTTTACATCCCCTTTCCTCTTCTTCCAGTATAATCCCTTTTCTACCTCTAGTTTCTTTTTTTATATCATCACAATGAAGTCAAATTATATCTATGCCTCTAAGCATTTCCCTAACAAAGATACAGTTCTTAAGGGTTAAATATATCATCTTTTCATATAGGGATGTAAACTTTTTAACTTAAAAAAAAGTTTTTTTCCGTTCTTTTTTACCTTTTTAAGCTTCTCTTGAGTTTTTTATTTGAAAATGAGATTTTCTGTTTAGCTCTGGTCTTTTCATCAAAATTAAATAGAATTCACCTATTTAATTGAATATCCATTGTTTTCCTGAAAAATAATGCTTAATTTTTCTGGAGAGTTGATTCTTGCCTGCAGTTCAAGCTCCTTTGCTCTTTCAGAATATCATATTCCAAGCCCTTTAATCCTTTAAAGTGGAAATTGCTTGGTCCTAGGTAATCCTGATTGTGGCTTCTCGATATTTGAATTTTTTTTCTGGTTGCTTTCAGTATTTTCTCCTTCATCTGATAATTCTGAAATTTAGCTACAATATTTCTTGGAGTTTTTATTTTGGGGTCTCTTCAGGAAGTGATGGATGGATAATATAATATTTCTAGCACATCAGGACAGTTTTCCTTAATGATTTCTTGAAAGATGTTGTCTTTGCTCGTTTTTTTCATCATGGGTTTCAGTACCCTGATAATTCTTAAATTATCTTGCCTGGATCTATTTTTCAGGTGAGTTGTTTTTTTTGATGAGGTATTAACATTTTCTTCCATTTTTTTCATTTTTTTTGTTTTTGTTTGACAGATTCTTGATGTCTCATTGAGTCATACACTTCGATTTGTTCAATTATAATTTTTAGTGCATTATTTTCTTCTATTAGCTTTTTAAATCTCCTTTTGCATTTAGTCAATTTAACTTTTAAATGAGTTGTTTTGTTCATTGGATTATTTTCATTTCACAAATTCTATTTTTCAAGGAATTGTTTTCTTTTTCCATTTTACCAAAGTTATTTTTTAAGAGTGATTTTCTTCAGACAATTTCTGTTTCTTTTTCCATAGCTCTCATTTCCTTTCCCCATTTTTCTTCAAATTCTCTTTTAAGATCCTTTATAATTTCTTTCAAGAGAGCCTTGTGAGATGGAGATCAACTGGTATCACTCTTTGAAGTTTCAATTGGAGATGTGTTACCTTTATTTTCCTCAATTTTTGAGGTCTGTTCTTCTCTGTCTCCATAAAAGCTATCTATGATCACAGCTCTTTTTGTTTTTTTGTTCATTTCTAAAGGTTGAGGTCTGCTTTTAGGTCAAAGAGATTGTCTCAAGCTTCCTCTACAATCTCTGCACTGTGCTTGCACTAGGCTATCTTCTCCCTTGTTCCCTCCCTTCTGTGCCTGATTGAGACAGACTTTTCCTGAAATTATTCCAAAATATCTTTTGCTGAAAACGTGTTACACTTCAAATATTTATGGGTTCTGTCACTCCAAAACTGGTTGAGAGGCTTGATATTATTATAATTTATTTGTGGGGTTCCATTTCTACTTTCAGATTATATAGTGTGTGTATTGCCTAATTAAGGAAGTATTTGAAGGCATAACATATGTGTGTGTGTGTGTGTGTGTGTGTGTACACACACACATACACACGTCCCAAATATATATTTGTTTAACATATATATATACATATAACATACCTATACACATTAATATATAACATCTAATATGTATTATGTATTTTTAATGTTATCTAATCAAACCAGTACCTAGTTTTGTTTACTTTTTTCCTCCTGTGCAGTAAATATTCTCTAACTTCATTCCATTGAGCTGTCCTTGGTTGCTGAAATAGTTCTGTTATCAATGCTAAAAGGTAACTTAGATGTTTGTATTATTGAATTGGTAATATGGAAAAGCCTTGGTTTAGCTTTGGTTAGCATCACTGTTTTTACATTTATTTTTATACCTAGTAGTTAGTATAGTGCCTGACACTCAATCACTTAATAAATGTGTTGATTGACTTGTTACCCTTTTTACTCCTCAGTTCAATAGATGTTATTTGACTGATATAGTCAAATACAGATAAATTCAGATCATATAATTACACTAAACATCATTGTTCAGATGTTTCTGTCCATGTGTAACTTGTAGGATATCCAAATAGTTAAATCCACAAATAATTTATGTCCTTAGAGATGTAATTGTAAAATTTCATATATAAAATGTATGTATTTGGTCCCGTCCTATTTTTTTTAAAAAAATATTTCTAATTCTCTCTTCAAAGTAAGTTTCTTTTTTTTAATTTTGTAACAGGCTTTTTAATTTCAGAAGATTACTTCTCAGACATTTAAGTAAATATTAAGTTTCATACCACTAGTTTCAGAAAAATATTACTGTACTTGTCTGAAATGCCACCAGACAATTATTTCCTCCTTTAAGTCTAAATAGCATCATCTCCAAAGGATAGATTCCAAAACTTTTGCCAATTATTACATTTCCTTGGCAATTTTCTTAGTAGTTGTCAATCACATGAAAACAGACATTTGACTTTTGAGCTTTTTACCCTTTGGCAGTGCCCTCATCTGAGGAAATCTTTATTATGCCTTTGCCCTCATCCAGAGCAGCCAAAGCAGTTTTCCGGATGGATCTTCACATGAGATCATTCCTCATTCCCTAACCCTAAATCAACAAAGAATTGGAGTTTATTCTTTATAGGGTAAAAAGTGTTCATAGCACAAGTTCTCAGCCATTGTTGCAGTTTAATGATGTCACTCCAGATTACATAAATCTCAAAATAACTTATATGGTAGCTCAATTATTCAGGGTCTGCAGTGATTTGAGTGGTTTGTGGAGGGAAAGTGACAAACTTTCCCACGATTAAATTAAATGGAGATTCTCTATAACTACAGTCTACTGTTGAGTTTTTTTATCCAGATTCCTAATGTCTAGTTTATTTTGCATATGGATGGTTTTAATACATACCTATTGAATTGAATTAAAAGAGTAAAGTCACTTTTGTGCACATCTTAACCTATTATTTAAAACCCTATTATTTGATTCTAGTCAAACTTTTAAGCCATAGGACATGTTCCTCCCTTTTAAACATTCTGTGCTTCAACCAAGTTGGAATTTTGTTTATTCCTAGGTCTCATATTACTCTTTCCTTTTAAACTGTCTCATTCCTGGAGTGTAGTTCTATCATACCACCTTTTGAAAACCTTCACTATCTTTTCAAGTTTCATTTCCTCCAAAAGGCTTTCCTTAACTGAAATTGATTTCTCTCTTCTTTTTTCTTAGAGTATTTATCCTGTTTTCCCCCTTTATTCGTATAGTACATTTTGTAGCATGCTTACTTGTGGACATATCGTAGACACTCACTAGATACATGACCTAGACACTCACTAGATACATGACCATGGGTAAAGTTAAGCTTCTGTTCGCTTTAATTTCCTCATCTGTAAAATAGGGAAAATAATAACATCTACTTCCTGGCTCCATTGGAGAATCAAATGAAATCTTATTTGAAAGTTTTTTGAAAAGTGCCTGGTACATAGTTAGCACTCTATAAATGCTAGCTATTATCATTATTATTATTATTATTATCATTACTTATTGCCATACGTTTTACTTTGTTGTATGCTCCTAAACCTAGAAAATGGGAGATATAGTACAGTAGAAAAAAATTACTTGATTCCTAACTGAGTTATTAACTATATGTTAGCACTTCATCTTTGAGGGCCTCATTAAGTTATCTAATGCATCTCTAATTGATCATTTAGTCAGCAAGAATTTATTAAGCATGTATTATGTGCCCCAGAGACAAAAATAAAACAATCCCTGTTGTTGGGGTGCTTTTGGTGGTGTTCCAGGAGAAAACTTTGAATCTGGCTTTAGGAAGACCTGAGTTCAAATCCTATCTCAAAATTAACTATGTGACTCTGGGTAATTCACTTGATTTCTTTTTTTTTTTTTTTTTTTTTTTTTAATAACTTTTTATTGACAGAAGCCATGCCAGGGTAATTTTTTACAACATTATCCCTTGCACTCACTTCTGTTCCGATTTTTCCCCTCCCTCCCTCCACCCCCTCCCCCAGATGGCAAGCAGTCCTATACATGTTAAATAGATTACAGTAGATCTTGGATGCAATATATGTGTGCAGAACTGAACAGTTCTCTTGTTGCTCAGGGAGAATTGGATTTAGAAGATATAAATAATCCGGGAAGAAGAACAAAAATGCAAGCAGTTTACATTCATTTTCTAGTGTTCTTTCTTTGGGTGTAGCTGCTTCTGTCCATCCTTGATCAATTGATACTAAGTTAGATCTTCTCTTTGTCCAAGAAATTCACTTCCATCAGAATACATCCTCATACAGTATCGCTGTTGAGGTATATAATGATTTCCTGGTTCTGCTCATTTCGCTCAGCATCAGTTCATGCAAGTCTCGCCAATCCTCTCTGTATGCATCCTGCTGGTCGTTTCTTACAGAACAATAATATTCCATAACATTCATATACCACAATTTACTCAATTATTCTCCAATTGATGGGCATCCATTCATTTTCCAGCTTGTAGCCACTACAAACAGGGCTGCCACAAACATTTTGGCACATACAGGTCCCTTTACCTTCTTTAGTATCTCTTTGGGGTATAAGCCCAGTAGAAACACTGCTGGATCAAAGGGTATGCACAGTTTGATAACTTTTTGAGCATAGTTCCAAATTGCTCTCCAGAATGGCTGGATGTGTTCACAATTCCACCAACAATGTATCAGGGTCCCTGTTTTCCCATATCCCCTCCAACATTCCGCGTTATCTTTCCCTGTCATTCTAGCCAACTGACAGGTGTGTTGTGGTATCTCAGAGTTGTCTTAATTTGCATTTCTCTGATCAATAGTGATTGGAACACTCTTTCATCTGAGTGGTAATAGTTTCAATTTCATAATCTGAAAATTGTTCATATCCTTTGACAATTTATTAATTGGAGAATGGCTTGATTTCTTATAAATTAGAGTCAATTCTATATATATTTTGGAAATGAGGCCTTTATCAGAACCTTTGACTGTAAAAATGTTTCCCCAGTTTATTGTTTCCCTTCTAATCTTGCCTGCATTAGTTTTGTTTGTACAAAAACTTTTCAATTTGATATAATCAAAATTTTCTATTTTGTAGTCAATAGTGATCTCTGTTTCTTCTTTGCTCATAAATTCCTTCCTTTTCCACAAGTCTGAGAGGTAAACTCTCCTATGCTCTTCCAATTTATTTATAATCTCATTCTTTATGCTTAGATCATGAACCCATTTTGACCTTATCTTGGCGTATGGTATTAAGTGTGGGTCAATGCCTAGTTTCTGCCATACTAATTGCCAATTTTCCCAGCAATTTTTGTTAAATAGTGAGTTCTTATCCCAAAAACTGGGGTCTTTGGGTTTGTCAAACACTAGATAATTAAAGTTATTGGCTGTTTTGTCCTTTGAACCTAACCTATTCCATTGATCAACTAGTCTATTTCTTAGCCAATACCAGATGGTTTTAGTAACCACTGCTTTATAATATAATTTTAGATCTGGTACAGATCTAGGCCACCTTCATTTGATTTTTTTTCATTAATTCCCTTGAAATTCTTGACCTTTTGTTTTTCCATATGAACTTTGTTGTTATTTATTCTATGTCATCAAAATAGTTTTTGGGAAGTCTGATTGGTATAGCGCTAAATAAATAGATTAGTTTAGGTAGTATTGCCATCTTTATTATATTTGCTCACCCAATCCAAGAGCATTTAATATTTTTCCAGTTGGTTAGATCAGACTTAATTTGTGTGGAAAGTGTTTTGTAGTTTTGCTCATAAAGTTTCTGATTTTCCCTTGGCAGATAGATTCCTAAATATTTTATACTATCAGTAGTTACTTTAAATGGAATTTCTCTTTGTAACTCTGACATTTGATTTCTTTTAATCTCAGTTGTTTCTACTCTAAGAATGAGAATTAAAATAGCTTCTATCTCATTGACTTGTTGTAAGGATCATAAGAGATAAGTATCTATTATAGTTTACAAACCTAAAAGCATTATATAATCATATCCATTAGCTGTTATAATCCATTTTTTCCCCTCATCTTCTATTTTGTTTTTGGTTATACTGGTCACCAGGGAATGCATGAGGTGGTTTACCTATATCTTTATTCTCTTTACGTATGTACTTGTTTCTTTTGTTAGAATGTAAGGTGTTTGAGAGTAGGGTTTTTTTTTTAATTCTTGTTCCTTGTTTCTTGAACTGTGCCTAGTGCATAATAAGTTCTCAATAAAAGTTTGTTAAATTAATTGGTTAAACCAGGGCCACTGGATTATTTTTCTATGTCTTCTTCACTAACTTTAAGCAGTTTCAGGTCTTTCTTTCAGGTGCTATCACCTTCCATATCAATAGCAAACCCTGGGATACAGAAAGGGATATTACACCATTATTTAGCATTAAATGTTTACATATGAATTACTTAATCATCAATCTTCTTTATTTCACAGATTTCTCTTTTATTATGGAGTGAAAGGCTTTGTCCTAGGTTTAAGGAATTTCAGGCATCAGAGCTGTGGGGGTAGTTGTTTTTTAATTTTGCTTTTTAGCTTCTCAGAAACATGGAAATCATCTGGAAAGATTGCTGACAAAAAGATCTGCTCCTAATTTTGTTTATGTAGAGAAGATTGGTCCAGGGAGTTAAGTAAATATTGCTTCTAACCATGTTTTTCTATGTATGGTGTTGTTATTTCTTCTTTTATGATGACAATTCTTTTATAACATTTAATGAGACATACATATTTGTATACACACAAATATAAAATATTTCTGTAATAGAATAAAGGATATCTAGCCTTCATAAAAGGAAAAAAAACAATTACCTTTTAGCATAGTTGTTGGTTCTAGATATCCAGAGCATCTTAAAACCTAGAACAATTTCTTTTTGTGAGTTTTGACTGTCTCCAACTCTTTTCTTTCTTTTTTCTTTCTTTCTTCCTTTTAAAAAAATAATAGTTTTTTATTTTTCAAAATATATGTAAAGATACTTTTCAACATAAACCTTTGCAAAATCTTGTGTTCCAAATTTTTCTCCCTCCTTTACCACCTCCCTTCTCACCTAGACAGCAAGTAATCCAGTATATGTTAAACATAAGCAATCCTTCTGTACATACTTCCACATTTATAATGCTGCACAAGAAAAATCAGATCAAAAAGGAAAAATTAATGGAAAAGAAAATAAAGCAAGCAAACAACAACAACAAAGGTGAAAATATTATGTTGGCTTCATTTCAGGCCCCATAGTCCTCTCCTGGGTGCAGTCATCACAAGTCTGTTGGAATTTTCCTGAATCACCTCACTTACTTCACTTCACTTAGCAGCAGTTCATCTGGTTCCTCTCCAAGTCTTTCTGAAATCATCCTGCTGATCATATTTTATAGAATAATAATATTCCATTACATTCATGTACTACAACTTAGTCAGCTATTCCTTCCCAAATAATGGGTATCCACTCAGTTTCCATTTCCTTGCCACTACAAAACGGGCTGATTCAAACAGTTTTATATGGGTTCTTTTTCCCTATTTGTGATCTTTTTGGGATACAGAATCACCAACTCTTTTCTTGAAGCTTGAAATCCTCACTAGAAATTTTGCGGAATATTAGGCATCATTTCAATTATGTTTGGATATTTTTCTTCAAGCCATTATCTGCCACTGATTTCCCATATTTCATTCAATTTCATATCTTCATACCCACAGATCATTACATTGATTGGCCAGGAAATTATAACCCTTTTCTCTTTGCCTTTTTGCTCTGATGTATGGGAAACTGAGAAGACTGAAAAGGAGATATGTTTAAAAAAAGTTCAGATAACTGAGAAAGTTGTTTATGTTTTTCAAACATAAATAACACTATGCATTTGTTTGTGGCCAGAATGATAAGTCCTGGTTAATAAATTGTGGCTAAACTACAATTTGCCACTAACAGTTTTTATGTGAGACTGGTTTTGTAGGCTCAAATGTTTGAGCTGTGTGTCCAAACTGTAAACTGAGTTAAGGAAACTTTCAAAATATATGAAGTGTGAAGGACACATGAATTTATTTTAGGTGATATACTTGAACAAAGCCAAATATATTAAATGATTTTTCCATTAATGATGGAGAAATTATTTTAAATTAATCATGTAGCCTAGGTTATATCAAACATACACAGTTGAATTAGTTTATTCACACATGGGTATTTTGCTTCATGGAGTTGTTTGTTTTCCTGCAAAGCTGGCAAGATAGGACTTGTGCTAGACTTACTATTTTTGAGTTAAGAAGTGTAAATAAAAGTGCTTTATGACACCAGGGACATTTTATCTATTTGATAGTATTGTTCAGAATAGTAATTCTCTCCCTAAGCAATTTTTATTTTTTACATGTAGAAAACATTTACTTCCAGATGCGGTTTTGTGCTTTGCAAAGCTCCTGTTTCTATTCCAAAAAGGGTCTTTCAAGAATATAGAAGACTTTTTAATGTAACTGCATGAATATTTGATTGTCACTGGTATACTTTTGAAAGAAGATGTATTAATGAATGAATATATTTTATGATGTGCTTCAGTTGGGTTCTCCAAGAAACTATATTTACAGGATGACAAAACAAACAACAAAATCAGTGAGTTCAATTGAATAATAAATAGATCCATGCAGTATTAGAAAATAAGAATCTATTAAGCCAGAGAGGGATGGCTTCTTGAGGACAAGGAATGTCTTTTCTAAAAATAGGAAAGGCCTGAATATATGTATATTTGAGGAAGCAGTGTGGCTTAGAGTGGTCTAAAGCCTATTTTCTGAAATTGTGGTTTCATGTAAATGTAAATATCATTTTAAAATCTCTCAGGTGAAAAGGGGTCATGAGTGGAAAAAGTTTAAGAAGCCCTGTCTAAAGAACATGGAATATGGATTCAGAAAATTTGTAGATGAATTTCATTGCCCTGCCACTGATTGATGTCTTTTGTCCTTTTACATTTATGGTTTTAGATCTGAAAAATAGCATAGAATGAATCTAGTAAACCTCTCTCATTTTATAGATAAGGAAACTGACATCCTCCACAGGTTAAATGACTTGAAAAAGCAATATATGTAGTAGAGAAGACTATAATTCAGGATGACCTGGATTCGAATCCTCCTTCATACATTTACTCTCTATATGACTGATACAGTTATATAGTTTCACTGACCCTCAGTTTCTATAACTGTAAAATGGAGGTAATAGTCTTATGTACAAAGAGTAATTATGATAATTAAATGAAATACAAGTATTCTGAAAACTTTAAATGTGAATGCTTATGACTTATTTTATTATTTGAATTTATATTCAGTGGAATTGAGAAAGAACAGTCCCAAGACAAATTGTTCTTTTTATATTTAATATTCAATATGCTATTGTCCAGATGGATTAAAATGTATTTTATAGTGGAATAAAAAGTACGGTATTTAAGCTTATATCTTAGCACAATGAAAGCATCTTCATGACAACTCCATTGGGAATGATATGTAACAAGTATTGTTCCAAATGAATTTGGTTTTATTTATTAGTTCTTTATATTTTGAAAATTATTCATTCCAAGTAGTTTGGAGTTTCTCAATATTTGACATGGTGACATCTATTAAATTTTGTTTTCTTCCTGAGTTTAAATTTGGTGTTTCATATATACTGATTAGATGTGTGGTCCTAGGGAAGTCATTTAACCCCATTTGCCTGTTTCTCATCTATCCACTGAGGTAGAGAAGTAAATAGCAAACCATTTTGCTATCTTTGTTTAAAAAATAGCAAAATGGGGTTATAGAGAGTCAGACATGACTGAAAAACTACTGAACATCACCATTTGAATTTTTATGGATTAATTTTATGTTCAGGCCATTGTACTCAATAGTTCTCTATATATTAATATTCAAGCTGCAACACTTTTTCTTTATTAAATTGTCAAGAATACTCTGAGGGCTGTACTTGTTGACAAAATTTCTGTTGATTTCATGTGGATGTTGTTCAGCGAGTGTCTTTTGATTATTTAACCTGTTTGTTATAAGTTCCAGGAATCAATCTTTAATTTAGTATTATTACTATGATTTTTACATCATCTTAGTTCCATCATTTTCCCCTTATGTAATCCCCATAATTTATTGCTCTGGCATAGGGAAAGACTGAAAACTATTTCCCTTACAAGAGTTACTAAGTTAAATTGAATCAAGTGAGTGAATTATGGCATGATATAAACCAAATGATACACACAAACATGTATGTGTATATATGTGTATATATCTATATATGTATGTATAAAATGAAAATTTCAATTTCAGCTAGAATCTGAGTTAGAATTTAGTTCAGACTCAGCTCTCAAATGTTTGCATCCCTTTTTTTTTTTCTGGATGTTTATGTCAAGGAAAGATGGTCTTCACAGGACACCCATTCTAATAATACTGTTTGGTAGGAAGCTATTCCCATAGGTTGTTGCTGCCTAGTTGTTCTTCATCTGTAAAGTTAACATCTGCAAAGTTCTAAGGTTCTAGCCTGATATCGAATTTTCTCATCTCTTTTATGATCTTCCTGGGTCATGAGAGCTTATTTTCACCCTTCATTTTCTCCATATTGATCATAAATCTTAGCCTTTTAGCCTTGGGTATTTTCCTCAACTAATTTCATTCACTCTCATTTAGTAAGAACTAAGTGCACATTTTTGCAGACTTTATGCTAAATGCTGGAGATATCAAAACACCCCCTTCCTTTGAAGATGTTTCATCTTGTAAAGGAGAACCAACATATAAACTGAAGAGTAAATCTGTATTAAATCTTGTGGAACTGCCCTGTGCCCATAGGAAATACAGTGTTAAATAGACAATTCTTCACCAAAGAGTCTTCTTTGGGCTCAGGCATTTTGGCTTCCCGTCTTCAGTTAACACTCATCTTAGCATCCTGGGACAACTTTATTAAAATTTTGCTATAGGGATCACATCTGGGAGATAGGGAAGAAAGTTTATGAAAGGAATAAAGAAGTGGCCACAATCTAGTTAAAAACCATATTATAAGGTCAGTATTTTAAATGTTGGAGGGCAGATTTTTGCTCTTGTTTTTAATAATAATAATAATTATTTTTGTTATTATTATTTGTTGTTATTTTACCAAAGACTTTTTTTTTTACAGCTATATCCCATGATAGTCTTATTTAATTTTATCTTTAAATAGATAAAAAATTCACAATTAGTCACTAAATTAAAAGCTTCTGTTAACCTTATAAGGAAAAAAGAAATTCTTGCATCTTGGTTTTTTCTTCTAATACATTGTTTTTTAGTGTTTTATTTTATTACTTGTAGTTTTACATAAAGTCAAATGATTGGGAGTTTCAACAGAAAAAAGAAAATATTCACTAATCAGTCTGTGATAATTGAGTATGGATTGAAAACTATCATCTCTTTGGAGTGGATAAAGTATTATTGAATTGAATTGTTAATGGAAATGTAGCTACATGCTAAAAGAACCTGGGTAGATTGTGATACTGAAGATACTGATACCGAAGATGAAGTTGGATTTAATCACTGCTCTCCCTGAATTACCATTGTATTCTCTTAGTTCCTCCCCCACCACAATGACTCCTTAAATGTATTCTCCAGAAAATACTAGGATGTTCAGAGTTCATGACAGCTGAACCCCTTCCTCTTCTCCATAATTTTAAGTAGAGAGCACATAATTAAAGTTTGACTCAAGAAGAACATTTATCTTCTCCCCACACTTATCATCAATCAGAGGTTCCCAGAGTCCACCAACAGGAAAGTACTCTAGCTTTAGTATAATACTTAATTAGAACATTTTCCATTAATTTACTCCTGACCTCTAATTACTTTTATACTTAACAGAAAGCATCCTTACTAATATATTTTTAAGCAATGCTGTATTTCCTCATTATCATTAAATTGCTTTTTTCTCAATTAAAAATACATTTTAATTGAAAAATGTGTATTTTTTCTTATTTCAAGCTGTCTTTTGGGGAGATATTGCTTTAGACGATGAAGACTTAAGAAACTTTCCAATTGATAGGACAATTGACCTCACTCAGAACTCATTTGAAAAGCTTGGACATATCACAGGTATGATGTTTATAGCACATACTTCTTCATGTGGATTATTTTCTTTTCTTTTAAATAATATTTAACATCAAATGGTTTAAAACTATCCTATGGAACATTAATTTTAAAATCATTTCCTCTTCATTTTAGCTCAAGACAAACAAACTGTGAAGTACATCTTTTATTCCTAATGTTCACTCTAGATATGGATTTGCAAGTGTAAATTACAGTAACTGCAATTACATTGACTTTTGCTAAGGGATAAAAAGAGAGTGTAAATATGATTTTCCAGGCAGTTCTACTTTTTAAAAAAAAGATATTGTTTTTGCTAGAACTTTGCTATTACATACAGTGAACATAAATTTAAGATGATAAAATCAATTTATCTCCTTAGAACATAAATTTCACATAATTTAATCAACTTTGATATATTTCTGCTCCCAGGTGATTTTTTTTTTGTTTCTGTTTTTGTTTTTGTTTTGTTGTTTGCTTTAGTGAGTGGTGCAATAAAATTTAAAATTAGGAAGAGAAATGTGATCTATTTTAAAGTACGAGCAGCTACCAAGATTTCCTTGGCTTGCCCACTTCCTCTTTTGCTCATTATATTCCCTAACCTTCTTTTTTTGATTCTGTAATTATTCCTTAGTGACTTGTCAAACAAGAATACTCTAGATTTGTGAAGTTTCTACACCTGCATTGAAGTTTCTCTTTGTTTAATTGATTTTGAATACAGGAAAGAATGAATTTTTGAGCTGCTTTTATAACATGGATGGTTGTTTTTAAAAGGTCATGAAATGTAAAACATAGAAAAGTATAATTGTCTACATATAGATAGCTATCTATATATCCTCATAGACAAGGACAGATTTTTTTTAAAACCTATGTTATCTAACCATGAAGGGGTTAGTGGAGTAGTGCTATATTGAAGATTTAATGCATTAAATTCAATTAAAAATAAAATCTTCAGCTTTTCCTGAAATATTGGTAGAACTTCCCACTGGGTAGTGTTTCTTATATTTACTTACTAGTACCATAGAGTTATTGTGTCTTCAGTTATTTGCCATGAAGACGAGTAAAACACAATGTATTTGTATTCTAAGTGTTGCCTTTAATTTTGAGCTTTTTTTTTTTTTTTGTCGTATTCTTTTAAATGACTAAAGGCCATTGCTATTTGTATTTTTTGCATATTGTATATTTTTGTTAGTTTTATATTTGTATGTGTAGATTTTCTTTGTAATCTCATTTGTAATTAGACTATGAGATAGTAATAATTCTAAGAACAAGGGTATTTGCTCTTTTGAAAAATCAGTAGAGTGTGAATAACTAAAGCTATTCTGCTTAGGTTTAAATCATTAAAATTAAAGTATATTCATATTTGTTTCTTTTACAGATTTTTTTTCCTTGCTTGAATTTCAGATATTTAAAAGAATTTGATATTTAAACTGTTTGATATCTGTCTTTTAAAAAAAAATTCTCTCTTCCTGATTTTTTTCTCCACTATTTGTTTATAAAAATACACTTCCTTATTTGCCAAAAGTTCACTTAATTTATTTTCTTTAGTTTGTTGGCTTGTCTCTACCTAGATTAATGGACATTAATAATTTAAATTATTTTTAATCTATGAAAAATTTTGATATATTATGAACTAGGAGGTTTAGCTCCAGGGCTATGATAATTGCTTAACAATTTTCTAACATTTGACCTGAAAATCACAATCATCTCTAATATTTTTTAAAATTCTTGATATATTTCAGTTGTAGTTGCTGAAATATTAGATTTTAATTATGTTTTTGTTCATTAACTATGATTTGTTCATTAATTATTTAATTATCTTTTTGTTCATCTTACTGATTATAGTCATATTTATTTTCCCCTCATTTTTATATTCTTAATTTATGATGGATATGATTTCACAGTAACATGACATTAATATTGGTTGAAGCTTATGTTAATGAATGGCTGTATAATGAATAGCACATTGAAACAATTCCCTTCCCCTTACTTCCCCCCATCTGCCTGGGAATGAACATATTTCAGTATTACCTCATTCTTCTAAAATGTGAAATGCTAAAAATTTCAAAAATTTTTCTCTAGAGGTACAACAACTATATCCAAATGTAATCCAAATAATTAACCACATAATTGTTCACTGAGCAAGCCCTCTAAATTACTTGCCTTATAAGGTTCTACTTTACCATCCCTCTAAGTTAGGGAAGCAATAGATGTTTATGACAAAAGTCGATTCAAAAAAAGAAAAGAAAAGAAAAAGAAAACTGATTGAAATATGTCAGAGGAAAAACAAAATAACAAGAAAATAAAACATATCTCCTTGTACCATTTTACAATCAATACTCTTTAATTGCTTTGACCAGAGCAGACACATCTCATAGATAGTATTTACCATAAAAATTATTTGTAATTAATCTATGATCCTTAGTGATTTGAAAAAAGAAATGTTACTGTTATGATTATTGGCGTATAAGAAAAAGAAAGAGTCAAGAGCCGTAGAACTTGGGTTCAAGTTTTCAGTCTGTCATTTAATTCCTTTGTGACTTTGTGCAAGTCAGTTACTCAGTAAATATTTTTGAAATATCTACTATGTGGTGGACAGTATGCTAAACACTGGGGATATTAAAAGAAGTAAAAGAAATCCCTGTCTTCAAGGATCTGACCATTCTAATTCACTCCTGATCCAAAATTACTAAACTTCACGTGACTTTCATTATGCTCTAGTTCTAGTCCTATGATCCTGAACTGTGCCCATGTTATGAAAGGCAATGTAGTGTAGGAGCTACAGTGCTAGACCTCATGTCAGGAAGTCCAAGATTCAAATTCTTTCTTTGCTTTTGCTTCTCTGGAATGAAGAGAGCAAGTCATTTAATCTTGATGAGCCTCTGGTAACTCAAAAGTAAAAATTATAGGTCAGTGGCTTGCAATACTAACTTATGGAGATTTATTTATATTAATATATTTCTGTCCCAAATTTATGGTTTAAAAACAAATTTAGAGAATGGGAAAAAAGTAGGAATTTTTTTTAGAATTAAAAAAAAAAAGCCAAGATAGAGTGTGGCTCCAGGAGATCTGGCACAATCTAAGCCTTCTATATGCCAGGATACATGACATTCTTTAAGTCATTCAGTCTTACTGAACTGAAGTTCACTCATTAGTGAGATATAGACTGAATTTCATTGTCTCTTAATTTTTTCCAATTCTATGAATTTGATTGATCTTATTATATGTGCATTATCTTAAAGCATAATCATATTTCCCTTTATTATCAGAGTTTCATGGGGATGCTTTAATGTCAAATTTTAAAATATTGGGTAGATTAATATTTTAAAATAAGACAACCTATGGTTTTAAGAGGTTTCAAAAGAAAAATCTATTAATGGAGCTTCTGAAGCTTTGTAGTAAAGATAAGCAAATCATTTCCCTCCCCTCTTTTAATATCTTGAATTATACTTGATTCTTTATAGTATGAAAAGGTATATACTACATTTAGGATAGTGGAGCATGTCATCTGTCAGTCCTTATTAGTACCAGATGTCAAAGTGAAGAAAAATATTTCAAATAATAATGAGATGATATAATTGTCACAACTTGTTCAAATAACAAAGTCACTTGCTTTTCTTCCAAAAGTTTCTTAGATACATACATACACACACACACACACACACACACACACACACACACATATATATATATATATATATATATATATGTATATGTATACATATCTATATTACTAGTCATGTAATTTTGTAATTAAGATTCTAATGAGACTTTTTTTTAAATAAATAATAATGTAAATCAAATCTAACTCGAATAATTCTCTATCTTATTTTTAAGGTGGCCTGGGAAACCATGGTGTGTCAAAGAAAAGAGGGGTTCTCTATCAACTCATAGACAGGATAAGAAGATTTGGCTCTGGTATTTTCAGTGTTTAAAGTATCAGACTGCTCTACATGGTGTACAATCAACCTTGTAACTATAACAGTCTTGCTATGAAACAGTTTATTAATATGCTGTGATATTTTTGAAGGAGAGTGACATTGTGTTTATTTTTATTATCAGGTATATCTTGTGATGTAGAAACAGTAAAATTTATATTAGCTAAAATTTGGTTTAGTTTATTTTCAGCATCCCACCATTAAAAATGTAACAGGTGTTCATTATGATATTGCTCATCATTATTAATTTATTTGATATCAACTTAGAGTACTTTCATTAAACATGGAGATATGTCCAGTTTTATACTGTAGGTGAATGTAAATAATGATTAATTTTGAAAGTGGGATGATATTGTCTCATATATTATGGCACCTTTATGAAGCAAATACTAGGGAAAAGCTGTAAATCACCATTTCAAAGAAATTTAACAGATTAATCATTTGTGATAATTTTCATCATTTCAGGATGTACAGAAATACAAAAAACTATTGAAAAGTAGCAACTTTAAATGACTCTAGTTAAAGTCTCTGACAATGATACCACTTGAATATTGAATTGCATTGACATTTCCAAGAAGAAATGGATGGTTTGTGTTATAAAATATCCACCTACTTTTCAGGGATTGCCAAATAATGTCCTTTTATTATTATTATTTTTAGTATACCACAAATTGATTATTTACATCAATATGTGATGCTATATTGTGGGATGATTATATTTCAGGATTCTGAAATGGATATTGGATCAACTAATGGGGTTTACCCCACTGATGTGGTTTAGAGCAAGACATGGATGGTATACTCATACTGAGAAATTCCAATAAATTTTACTTTAACTTAAAAAAATCCATGTATTGATCCACAATTTGTTCATCTTCTCTTTGTATATGACTGGATATTAGATAATATAATAGGAACACAGAAGGCCCATAACCTTTTGTCAACAAACTAGGAAAATTAAAGACATAGTACACTTGGTGCTCAGTTAGTGTTTGCTGATCTTTATCCTTTATGCTGATTGGATTGAATGAGATATGGTGGATATATAAAATACTTTATAAACATTAAAGTACTGTAGAAATATATTAAAATTTATTAAGATAGATTAGATTGAAAAAAAGAAAAAAATTTCGCTAAACTACAGCTTTAAGTATAAAAAGAATTTTGATAATTGCCTAGAAAAAGACCAGCCAATCTATACATAGTTTTTTTTAAAGCATTTACTTTAAGGAGCTTCTGTTTTAATGGGAAGAGACAAGATGTAAACGCTTATGTGTACAGGATAATTTGGAAGAAATTAGCAGAGGGAAGACATTCAGATTTAGAGAAAATGGTAATAGATAATTTTAAAAACATTTCCTACATACTAGGTACTGTGCTAAGCACTATGAATACAATAAAAGGTAAAAACCAAACCAAACCAAACCAACAAAAAATTGTGTTCTTAAGGAGCTCATATTAATGGAGAGACAACATGCAATTATGTATACATGATAAATTGGAAGAAATTACCAAAAGGAAGGCACTCAAATTAAGAAGAAATGGTATGGAAAGTAAGGTTTTTTTGGGACTTGAAAGGAAGCCAAGAGGCAGAAAGAAGTGAAGAACATTCCAGGCATAGGAGAGAGCCAGGTAAAAATGCCTGAAATATGTTGTTCAATTAACAGCTGAAGCCACTTAGGCCATATTTGAGATAAATGCCAGCTACCTTCCTTCTACAAATCTGTATCCCTGGATATGATCGAATCATTGATCCCAATGTTAAAGATGTTATTTTTAGCTTTGTTTTTGAAGTATACAGCTCAGTATTAAAACAAATATTATTGTATATTCCTTAAACCAATGATCATATCAGCAAATAATGTGACTTTTATTCTAATCTGATGTTTTCCATGGTCGGAATCTATTTTCTATTTTCACTTCTATTAAGTTTGAGAAGCATTTATCTAGTGCCTTCTCTAAGTGTCTCTGTTCTAGGTACTGTTATAGATTCTGGAGATACCATGGGACTATGGAAACAGACTTTGCTCTTAAGACGAGCAATTTTGAACATAGCAATCTGACTTTGTTGAATAGTCATAATTAGCTTAATCATTAGCTGTTCTTAATTATTAAGGCCAGCTTAATTATCTGGTGCTGAATTTTTAGTAATTTAGAGAAGGAAACAATGGACTTATTGTATGATAGCATGAGGAAGCTAAGTGGACCAGGGGATAGAGTGATAGACTAGAAGTCCTAAGGTCAGATCTAGCTTACTTCCATGTGACAATGAATAAATCATTTAGCTTGTTTGTTCTTTAGTTTCTCCATCTGTAAAACAGGGATAATAGTAGCATCTATTTGTGAAGATAAAATGAGATAATACTTATAAATTAATTTGCATATCTTAAAACATTATGCAAATATTATGATGATTGTTATTTTGTATTTATTATTCATGCCTAATACTGCTTTTAAATATGTAGAATAGTTAAAAGATAGTTTTCCTTTGAAAAAATAGATTCAGGGGCAGTTAGGGGGCACAGTGGATAGAGCACCAGCCTGAAGTCAGGAGATTCCGAGTTCAAATCTGGTCTCAGACACTTAACATTTCTTAGGTGTATGACCCTGGGCAAATCACTTAACCACCATTGCCTCAGGAGAAAAAAAAAGAAAGAAAGAAAAAAAAATAGATTCATAATAACACCTTGTATAGTATTGAAGTTATATATATATATGTGTGTGTGTGTGTGTGTATGTGTGTGTTTGGTATGTTTTAACCAGCATATTTATAAAAGTATGAAACTAAGACATTCAGACCTTTGTCCTTTAAGAGACTAAAAGAATCCCTGATGAAGTACTTCTGTTTCATAGCATATTTTAAATGTCACTACAGGCTTAGAACAAAACAACACAGCCAAGGCAAGAGCATCTGTGAAATTCTCAGGACAAAATGAAAAAAATAGGGTTCCCAGGGCTGCTACATCAAGAACTGAAAGAATATGGCCTGGGGGTGTCATTCCATACCTGATAGGAGGCAATTTCACTGGTAAGAATCTTTCTGTTTGTGTATTTGGGTGAAAGGAAGAGAAATAATAAAATAATACCTTGCTGATTAGATGGGCAAATATATTTGTGTAATTATAATAATAATGTGAGATGAATAAGGAAAAGAAAAGAATATGTACCAAAAAAAAAAAAAAAAAAGATTACCCTGTTTTACTAGGCTAGAATGAGCTTACATTTAAAAAATATTTTTAATTGTCTAATGTTCTTCTCATTTTTAAATCTGTGCTTCCCATATGTCACTAAATCTGTCTACTGACAGATGATTTCTGATAACCTACTAGAATAAGTTATACATCAGTTATAGCATCTTTTACACACAAACTGGTAAAGATAGTAAGTTTTATTATTTGGGATATAAGGTAGAAATGTTCATACTTCAGTACTTACATGGCTTCTTCTAATTTTGTATTTGGAACTCATTCATGTTCCCTTATTCAGTCTTCCATAGAGATCCTCTATCCAATGTTCTGGAGATTTTCTTTTGTTTCTTTGAATTGCACCATAAAAATCAATATCTTTCTTTACCTGAAGCAGTTCAAACATTTTTATACCTTTTGCTAGCTTAGAAACTGATGAAAGATTTCTTTATCCTTGAAGATTCATAATAATAATCCATTCATGATTGAGAGAGGTAACATTGCTCTAAAGACATACATTGTTTTTATGAAAATCAGTATCACTTAACAGCCTAGTCTTGGTCTAGAGAAACCCAAATGATTGTAACACATTTTTTTTGGTCTTTGGAATATGTCTTGTTTATTGATGCCATGCCATTCTTTCAGGCAGCCAGCGAGCCATGTTCAAGCAGGCAATGAGGCACTGGGAGAAGCACACATGTGTAACTTTCATTGAAAGAAGTGATGAAGAAAGTTATATCGTATTTACATATAGACCTTGTGGGTGAGTTGAAACACAAGATGGTTTACTTAATCTTAGCTATAAAAGAAATTTTAACTTTGAACCTTTTTAATAAAAAATGCAGTTCCTTAAGCTTTTTTCATATAGTGTTTGATGTTTTTGTTACCTTTATTTGTATATTTTACTCTTAATTTTGGAAATCTTAATTTTTTGTAGAAGAAAGAAGTATAGAACCTTGGACTCTAATGATAAGGGAAAATATCAACTATATACTATACTCTTTTCATTTTACACAAGAGAAAGTGGATGTGATTCCCTCAGAATTACCTTTTGAATTAGTGGCAGAAATAGGACTTTCTCCATCTCCTGGCTCCTAGGACAGTGTGCTGCTTCCATATTCTAGATGTCAACCATAACAAGTATTTAAGTGATGACTGTTCCAATCTTTAGGCTATACAAGGTGCTGAAGATACAAATATACAAATACGAAGAATGCATTTCTGCTTTAAAGTTCCTTTTTCTAACAGTGAAGGCAACAAGTAGGTGTATAAGTATATGCCAAAATATATACAAAGAGAACACATCCAAATAAATTCAAAGTAATTAAATAAGTTTATACTGAATAGATAATAAAGAGA
Organism: Sarcophilus harrisii; assembly: GCF_902635505.1. NCBI lineage: Eukaryota > Metazoa > Chordata > Mammalia > Dasyuromorphia > Dasyuridae > Sarcophilus > Sarcophilus harrisii. Next base: position 94,192,050 of record NC_045431.1, read on the forward strand.
ATGAATACAATTAAATGCTAAGTAAATTATGGATTTGTTTGAAGAAAGAAGACTAGCAATTGAGAAATTATCCTAGCAGTGTTAATCCTACACATATTTCTTTTCTTTTCTTCCTGGAGAAATATGACTAATATACATATAGTAAGTTTATATTACTATGCTTAAAAATATTAGTTTTAAACAAAATATTGGAAGTTATACAGTTATTTGTTTTTAAAAATAGTTTAATTTTTTCTAATTACATGTAAAGACAATTTTTAACATCCATTTTTATAAGATTTTGAATTTCCAAATTTTTTTCCCTTCTTACTTCCCTTCTCTTTTCCCTAACATGGTAAGCAATTTGATATAGGTTATATATGTGTATTCATGTAAAACATTTTCATGTTAGTAATGTTGTAAATGAAGAAATAGCTCAAAAGGGAAAAAAAAAAACTAAGAAAAAAAAAGGAAAATAGATGCTTCGACCTACATTCAAATTCCACCAATTGTTTCTCTGGATATATTCTCTGGATGTATATAGCATCTCATGAGTCTTTTAGAATAATCTTGGATCATTGTTTTACTGAGAAGAGCTAAATCAATTAAAGTTGATCACTGAACAATCTTGCTGTTACTGTGTAAGAAGTTATACATTTATATCAATATTAATCTCTTTAAGATAGTCATTAAATAGACATAATCATTGAACAGACATTTATGCCCACAATTATATCACTAATTGAATTATGGATAGATCTCATTGGGAATCATAAGATAGCAGTTTATTTAAGAGACTTCTGAACTCTGGTCCTTTGATATCTAATCCTAGCTGTTGCCATGCATTGAGTGTTAGGCTTGAGTTCAAATTTGGTTTCAAAAACATACTGTATGACCATGGGGAAAACACATAATTTCTGTCTGCCTCAGTTTCTTCATTTGTAAAATGAGGATATTAGCAATACTTTTCTTGCAGGGTTATTATGTCTCAAATGAGATAATATTTGTAAAGTGCTTAACACAATGCTCTAAAAACTTAATTTCTTCCTTTCTTCCTGTTCCATTCTTCTACATCCAATCCTCTTTTTACTTTACCATATTGCCTTTCATATTGTTGAAGATATTATTAGAAAAGGATGGACTAGATGATCTCTAAATTGCCTTTCCCCTCTAAGATTCTGTAATTCCTCCTTTGGAATTGCCCATTCTGTCTGCAACACATTGCTTTTGCATACCATCTGGGTTTACAGACTTTGCTTTTAGAGGGGGCATTTGGTTTTCCAAATAACCAGAAGTCCTTTGGATTTCCATATTGGGAAATAACTATTTCTAGTCCCAAACAGTGCCTAATAATAAGTCATTATAAGTTTCTCCCCTACTGAGTGGTTCATAAAATGACGCTAAATAATTCCAAGGGAAGAGCTGTGTCCAAGAATACTTTGAACAAAGGGAGAACCATTAGAATTAGTTTTAACCTGACAATGTGACTACTTTGAAGGGGACAGTATTCAATGAATTCAATGAAAATTATTTTATTGGCAAAAAATGAAATTAGCCATACTATATGAATAACTGTTGAAATACAGGATTTTATAAGTAGAAAAAATTGAAATATTATCAAACCTAGTTCCCTTCTATTCTGAATGAAGAAACTGACATTGAGTTTTCATTGTTCACTGTTTCACTTGTATCTGACTCTTTACAACCTGATTTGATAGTGTTTTTTGGGGAGGAGGGCAAAGATAATAGAGGGATTTTCCATTTCCTTCTCTAGGTTCATTTTACAGATTAGGAAGCTGAGGCAAACAGAGTTAAGCGACTTGCCCAGAGGCATATAGCTAATAAGTATATGAATTTTTTTCATATTTTTTTACTTAGATTTTTACTTAGGAAGATGATTCTTTCAGACTTTAAGTCTGGCACTCTATCTACTGTGTCTCCTGACTACCTCCAAATCCAGATAATTCATGACAAAATTAGAACATGGAACTCAAATGACATAGTAACCAGGATGCTACTCCTCTTGGAATAAGGAAAATCTGGGTATCACTTCCTTCTTGGACATTTATTGGTTATGTGATGCTTGGAAATTCACTTAACTACTTTAGGCTTTAGCTTCCTGATATGTAAAACTTTCTCTGCAATATTACTGTAAAGATCAAATGAAATAATATACATAAAACTATATGGTCAGTGGCCCTGATCCAAAGGATCAGAAAGGAACAGAAGGAGCCTACTTTATAATATGAGAGAGACCTGTTAACCAGTGTGTGTTAGAAATGTGTCAGTCTGAGGCTTTCCCTGCTGTGACTAAACAGTAACAGGATTGAAGCCAGACTAAAGAATATTTTCTAGCAAGGCAAAAAGGCAGGAGGCAGAAGCAGTTTTCAAACAATAAATATGATGCCCATATAGGAAAATGTTCTAAAACTCTACACCATATAATATGGAGAAAGCTATGCTATTGTAATTTTAAGTGGAAAGTTTTTTGTCACTTTTCCTACTTCTTGAACCAATTTATTGATTTGTCTATTTATTGATTTACTATTTTTGAAGCATAATCAAGCTGAGAGAAGCATTTTAGTAGAGTCATGGGTCTCACAGGGTGTGCTATATCACACTATCCCAGGTGGGTTGTGAAAATTTTGATATTATGTTATTACATAAAAAAAGAAAATTTAAAATCATTTTAACATAAGGTTTACTTATCCCGCATATATAGCATAGTAATTATAGAATTCATAAAATAAACAGAATTGACAATTATACCTTCATAGTAACCATAAAACACATTAATTCCCCCCCAAACTCAACAAAATGCCTATCTATTGAAGGGAAACTATGTGGAATACTCTTGATTCATGTTTTGCCAACTTATACATTCATTGTGTTATAATTCTTCAAGATAAAATTGACATGAGCAAAAAACAAAAAAAAGTTAAAAACAGATGAAAACTGTTGAGATATAGAGCCTATTACAGATCAGGAAAATCTGGTTGTAAATATCTTCTGGGAGCCTTGGGATACTGGACATGTCATTTAACTGTTTAATGTAACCTCTTTTTTAAGAATGTCAATGACAGAATGCTTGTCAATCTCTATTAGTTTAAGGAGTTTCCTTATTTGAATTTATCTACACAGACAAAAATAGAAGTCAAGTTTGGGGGAACATTACAATTATCATAACAAAACTGAGTTTCTGATAAGGCCAGGAAATATATTGGTGATAGAAACTATCATTTTTCTTCTATATTAACAAATGTAATTAATGCTTTATTGTCAGGATAATAAAATATTTCTCATTTTTATGAAATACTCCATCTGCTGTTTCACTTGAAAGTATATAAAACAGTTATGATTTTTCCCAAACCCATGACGGATATTGTTTCATTGCTTAATTTCCTTTTTGCAAATTATAATTCAATGTATATGATGTATGGACTTGAAAAATGTAATCTTAGCGAATTTGTGCCACTTTGTTTTTTAATTTTAGAGTAAGTATCTATTACAGCTGCAAGACAGCTGATGTGCTGGAGCCAGTTCAAACTGGCTTATGAGAACTCATCATTAAATTTTTAGAGTGAAAAATTTACACCTCAGAAATCAAAAAACACTGCAAATGAGAGTAAAGAGAAAGACAGAGAAAGGTGTGTGTCTGTGTGTCTATGTGCGTGTGTGTGTGTGTGTGTGTGCGTGTGTGTATGTGTGTGAGAGAGAGAGAGAGAGAGAGAGAGAGAGGATGGATTATTTTAACACTCACAAATACAATCTATGTACAAAATGCAAATTTTGAATACATTAACATACATTTATTGTAAACTTTATTATATTGGAAATTTGGAATTAAAAAAGACTTTGAAAGACTAATATCTATTCATAAAGAATTTAAAATATAGGTGGGCTGTAAATAAATATTCACAAGAAACAATTTGAGATGAAGTTACAGAGATACTTGCTATTTATTATGGTAATTGATCAAGAGTATAGTACACTTTCCAAGAAGATAAAAAGAGTAAAATAAATGTTGAAATTGTTCTGGAAGCTTAGCATACAACGTTTAACATTTAACCTGGGTTGTGACAACTACTGTGTAACTGAGTTGGGAATTAAATTGGAATGCCTGGGAGAAAACAGCATTATTTTAGGCTACTTAACCCAAATAGTTATGTTTTGTCATTTTGGGTCTGTTAGATAATGTAATCTTTTTATGATTCTCCTGTAAATAATGAAATGAATTTTTGAACTTTATAATGTGTTTCTGAGGAAATGATCCTTTTAACAGACAACAAGGTGATATAATGGATAGAGTGTTAAATCTGAAGTCAGCAAGATCTGAGTTGAAATCAGGCTTCAGACCCTGGGTAAATCAGTTAATTTCTGACTAACTTAGTTTCCTCAATTATAAAATGGGGATAATAGCAACATCTACTTTCCAGGGTTGTTGTGAGAATCGAAGGTTATATTTGTAAAGCACTTAGCACAGTATCTGGCATGTAACCGATATTTAGTAAATGTTTGTTTCTTACCTTCCTCTTTTTTTCCCTTCTTCCCTCCCTTTTTTTATTCCTTTTTTTCCTCCTTCCATCTATCTCTGTTGTTGTAGCATTCTGAAAGATAGAGATTATTTTTGAACAACTTGCATTAATTTATTCTGGAGTACTTTGTGATGTATAAGATTGGAAAGTTCATAAAAATGCCCCACATTTTATAAGCTAAGGATTGTTTTACTCTTTATGAACAAGGACATTTAATTGGCATTAAATTATTCACAAATAGACTACTCCTCATATAGTTTATCCATTATTTTCTTTTCATTTTTCATTCTATTCCAGATGCTGTTCTTATGTGGGTCGGAGAGGCAATGGACCTCAGGCTATCTCTATTGGCAAGAATTGTGATAAATTTGGAATTGTTGTCCATGAATTGGGCCATGTGATAGGTTTCTGGCATGAACATACACGACCAGATCGAGATAAGCATGTAACCATCATCAGAGAGAACATCCAGCCAGGTGAGATGTTAAACATGCCACATTTTAAGGTATCTTGAGCATTTTTACATTGCATTTTTGTTCCTTCATTTTATCCTCTTTTGCCCCCTTTGGATATTTGATATCCAAATATCAGAGTATATATATATATATATATATATATATATATATATATATATATACACACTCTGATCTGATATTTGGATATGTGTTAATGTAATATTTCAAGTAATATTTGGTTTATTCATTTTCTTGATTTTGAAAGAAAGATTCGAATCGTACTTTCTTTGATTTTCCACTGTGCCTCATAAAATGATTGGCATGTGGTAAATGCTTAGATGGTGTTTTTGACAGACTGTCTTTGTGTTGTTGTAGTCAGTGGGAAAGCCTTTCTGATATGCTGCTTTGGCTTTGAAACTTGTTAGTTGAGTCTAGAAGATGTTATTTGCCTCACATGAAAATAAAGATTGTCTTTTGGTGAATAATTTTGAATTTTGTTTATTTTCTGAAGAGATAACATTTCTCTTTTAAGCACTGTTTATTGTCAATTTTCAACCCTGAATGCAACTTTTTAAAAGTCTATATTTGTTAAGGTAACATTACAGCCTGGAGTCAGCCTATTCCCTCCACCCAATCCTCTTGCCAACACAAAAGGTTATTCGAATAGAAATGAGTCAGTAATGCAAACATGAATTTTCTTAAGATATTTGGGCTTTGTTCTTTCTGAATATACTTGTATGTTTTGGAAGTATTAGGTGGAGAATATCATGTCCTGGGTTTCAGGGTAGCTTTGGGTCTTAGGCTCATAGGACTATAGATTAGAACTAGAAGATATTAAAGGTCATCATTTTTAGAAAAGGAAACAATCCAAGAGAGTTAAGGAATGATTGAAGCCCAGATCCCTTGAGTCCAAATTCAGCATCTTTTGCCTGAGCTGTAATCAGCCTATACCTCTTGTTTTCTTCATATTTGAAGTACAATCCAGGGCAGTTTTTCATCAAGGAAGAACTCTGAAGATATGGATCAAGCCAGATATATTTCATCGACTTTCTTAGAGGTGTTGACTTAGCATGATCTACATTCATGCCCAATAGGTTTGGTTTCAGTGTTCCATTTAGTTTTGTAATGAAATTCCATCAGGGGAAATTTAAGTTTTATTTATAGAGTAATTTCTTTAGAAGCATCTTGTAAAAGAATGAGTTTAGAGCTAAAAGAACTGAATTCTAACACTTGAATGATGAAACTTGGCAAGTCACTGTTTTAAACTGTAAGCCTCAGTTTCTTCATTTTTAAAATGAGGGTAACATTTCTTGCACTGATAACAATTATTAATAATCTCATCTGATAAAGCTTTAAGATTTGCAAATCACTTTATAGATATTATCACAGGACCTTGTTAGAATTCTTACAAGGTGCTAAGTCACTGGAATTGATAGAGACAATGCTTATGTACTTAGTACTTATTAGAGTTCATACCTTTAAGAGAGCATATATAAGGAGAAGTCCACAAGCCCACTCTCTTGGAGACGGAGTCAGATTCATTCCATCTTCCACCTTTGTGCTGGCTGGAGACATTCAGAGGGAGCTAGGGACTGAAGCTCAAGACTTTGAAGGACGCAATAAAGAATTTGGACTTTAACTCCTGGCCTCATTTGAGGTGATTATTACTGTGAACTGAAACTAAGGTTGTTCCCAGAAGCCCCCCAAGAAATCTAAACTCAGAGAACATTATAATTTAGAGAAGAATATTACAGGGCCTGCCTGCCCTGTGAAGTATGTACTGTTATTATCCTTATATTACAGTTAGAGAAACTGAGGTTCAAGATCACATAGTTATTAAATATCTTAGATTGAATTTTAATCTAGGTCTCCTTGGCTCACAAATCCAGTGATTTATCTGCTGTGCCATTTTGTTTACCTGCCTCACAGGGCTCTTATGAGGAAAACACCATGGTATACTCACAAAAACAATTATAGATGGGAAATGTTTTAATGATAGCTAAGTCACACTGTGCTTTATAATGAGAATTTTTAAAAAATTATGCTATTTCACTTAATTTTTATAACCAACTTCTGAGGCAAGAATTCTGAGTATTACTTTTTAATTTTCATTGAAAAGAAAATAGACTTCAAAGGTAGGAGACTTGTCCAAAGTCACATAGTGGTTTAGTATTTGTATTGCTTCCACTCTATCATGTATTACATATTATCTCTCTATTACACATTATGTGTGTGTGTGTGTGTATAGAGTGTATATATATATATATATATATATATATATATATATATATTTATTTATTTTAAAAGTGTAGCAGAACTGTATTCAAGAGAGACTTAAGTTCAAGACTGTATAAGGTACTTTAAAATGGTACAGAAATATTTCACATCTTTCCACCTTCATTTCTTCATCTGTAAAAATATACATTGGATTAAATGATCTCTAAGGTCCTCTTCTACTTTTAAGTCCTATGATCCTAACAGTGAAAGATCTGTTAGTCATTCGATCAATAAATATTTATTGAGCATCAACTCTTTTAGGTACTGTCACTATGCTAGGTTCCTTAGGATAGAAAAATAGAAAAATAAACAGACCATGTTCTCAATGAAACTTGATTCTATCATGGGAGACATGTACATACATTTGATATAAAAATTGATATGAGGTGATTTTGACAAGAGGCTCTATCAGATTGTAAGGAGAATAAGAAAAGATCTCATGTAGAAGGAAAATATGTATACTGAGAAGTGAAAGTAAATATGGAATGTTATTCAGGCAGTGGAAAAGACTCTGTAAAGGCACAAAAATATGTGTTAAGAACGAGAAGGGCATTTTGATTAAATTGTACAATGCATAGAGAATAGTTCTGTGTAAGTCTGGAGTAGAAGACTGGAACCAGATTGTGAATGGTTTTAAATGCCAAATGCATAAGTTTGTATTTAAGCCTAGAGCTAAAGTAAGACACTGGAGTTCATTATGCAGAGGAGTGACATGTCAAGGCCTATGTTTTAGGAATATAACTTTGACAGCTTGTAGAAGATAGTGCGATGAAGGGAGAGACTTGAGCAAAGAAGCCCATCAGAAAGACTATTTCTGTTCTACAGGCAAGAAGTGCAAGGGAACCAACAAAGTTAGAGCCAATGAGCATAGAAAGAATGGGATAAATATGAATTATAGTGCAGGTAAAATACACAAAATCTGGAATATGATTAGATATGTAGGGTAGAGAAGTAAGAAATTAATCCTGTAGGGGGGGACCAGGGTGAGCAGAAGAATGCTTTTCTAGAAATAGGAAAATTCAGAGGAAGGATGAGTTTGAGAATATTCATCCTGTGCTTAGCATTTTATTTTATTTCTGCTGACTGATTTAATTTAGATGTGACATAATAACAAATATATACTGCTTCAATAAAAAGGTTTGAAATAATTGGAACATATTTAAAAATTAAATCCTAATTTTCTTTGATAGTTGATGTACTAGCCTTCTTTTTAGTTGAAATTTCTACATATGTCTTTACTTTTCATTGTACTCATGCAGACCTGCACATTAAAACTTCCACACAAATCCCTTCTTGATAGATACTCTTGATGGGTGATTTGCATTTTAAGTATGAATAATCTCAGGTTTGGTATAGGGAGTTTTATTTCTTTACGTATGGCCAGTGTGGACACATAGATATTTTTGGAGATATTTTTGGTCCCTTTAGAATGAATAATTCCCTGCTTTGAAAAGCATTGAAAAGTACTAAATTCAAATAAGCACAGACGAATATGATACAGCAGGTAATAGAGCATTCATTTAGTTGGGGCCAAAGCTGATTTTTTCATATCCTCAGGAGAGGAAAGTTTGCTGAAAAATAATTAAAATATATTTCTTTCCATTGGTTTGAAAAATAAAATGAAGTTAGCTCACAAAAAAGAGTTATTAAACATGAAGTATGGGCAAACTCTTTGCATGGTATTTTAGTAAATTATAAAAGAAGTAACTCTCAAAAATATTCTTGTTCATATGAATGGTGAAGTCTAGATAAACAGATATGCATAAAATAAGTGTGAAAGAGGTAAGCTCTTGTGTATAGATATAACTACGGCATGAGGATTAGGAAAATTTCTTCATGGCAGAGATAGGCTTTCTTTTTATGAATCTTCTTCCAGACCCAGTTTTGGACAGTGGTGAATATTCAATAATGATTAAAAAACAGAAATGGAGTGTGGGTTGTTGAAGTACTTGGAGCCAGCAAGATCAGTTGGGCCTAGGTAGGAAAGAATTTTTGAAGGACAAGAAGTTCATAATGAACTTTACTCAGAACTGGGGCTTGAGGTCATTCTCTTCCATAGAATGTTAGAATAAGTTTCAAGCTGCTCTCTCCAATCCATCCTTCATGTCATTGCTAAAATGATTTGAAAACACTTCGGGCAAGGAACAAAAATGGAGGCTATTCCCATGTGTTCCATGGGAGAGGTGATGAGGGGTAGAACTTGATTATGACAATGTGTATAGAAAATCTCACCCTTCACTCCCTTCACACATTTGATAATACATAGATTTGAATTCATCCTTTAGGATGTGTCACTGCTTAAAAACTTTGAGTAACTTTCCATTGTCTGTAGGATAAAACAAAAACTTCTTAGCTAGGAAATTGAAGTCCTGTATGTGTTGGTGCCTAACAACCTTTGCAATTTCCATCTATATTGGACTCTATCTGTATTGGCCAATCTACTGTTCTTTATTTACGAAATTTCTCCTTTACAATACTTTCAAAACTTTCCTCTCTGGCTTCCTTCCTTTTTTCTTCCCTCTCTCCCTTCCCTCCTTCCCTCCCTTCCTCCTTCCCTCCTTCCCTTCCTCTTTCCCTCCTTCCTTCCTTCTTTCCTTCCTTCCTTCCTTCTTCCTCCCTCTCTCCTTTCCTCACTAATATTTTGTTTAAAGTCCCATTTCCCTCCCTCTCCCTGTTTTTAACCTGCATAGACATTTTTTTTAAGTTACCATCTAAAGTACTGTGCATGTAGCAGGAATTTAATAAATATTTGTTGAATGAATGGTTCACATACTCAAATTTAAAAATTAAAAAGCATTTTAACTTGAGTGTATTACCAATTCTATTTGAATACCTTATAATGCTTTGGCCTTGATCCATATTTGTCATATAGTCCTTATCCAGGTAAAACAGCTTGTTTTAAAGAGAAGTTTCATTTCTCTTTTAGAATCAAATAGATTAGAGTGTTTCTGCAGTAAAGGGCGGCAGTCTATATGACAGACATGCCCGAAAGATGTGGTTATAGGAGCCTCAGGAGTTACTTGACCAGAATTCACAGAGGTCATACTGTAGTCATTAAGCTAGAACTCTTTAGTCTGAGCATGTTATACCACAGTTTCCAGTGGTCTCTTCTCATCCCCAACCTCCTTCCCACATCATTCCCACTAATTGATGTCCTTTCTGAGTGGCCTGGGGTTTCCTTGGAACATGTAGGAAAGGAGAGATGTTTCTCCTTCCCACACTAACCTCAAGCCTGATGTTGACTTTGGACAAAGGTAGTATTCCAACTTTCAGAAATATTTTTCTTTGATTGGCAAGAATAAGTACTACTTATTCTGTCTTTTGCCTTCTGGTAAGGGATCTGTCATGTTCTCATGTAAAACCAATGTTTTGATTTCTGAATCTTAATATTTCACCTGAGGATTTTGATAATTGGAAGTATTTTTACTTGGCACAAATGCCTGGCATGGAGTGTGCCATTAATAAGTACTCATGGGGACTTCCGGCCAAGATGGCGGCGAGGAGGCACACAGCTGTGTAAGCTCCGCGTTTTCTCTCATAATCCAGCTCATTAAAAGCCTCTGAATTAATGCCTGACTGAAAAAAACCCCCACAAACAGTTACCAAGAGAAGACATCCTTGAGATTCACTCAGATAAGGTCTGTTTTGTTCAAGCTGAGCGGTTTTAGATCAGGCACTGGCTGAGGGCACTGCAGCAGACTGCTCGCAGGCAGCTCCACATCGAGCAGACTGGAGGGATTGGGGTGTATCTCGGCCGTCTCTGTGGGGAGAGCTCTCACCACAGGATTGGATAGCTATTGTTCTGGGAGCAAGTCAGTAGCCACAGAGAAGCTAAAACACTTGGGGTGAAGAATACAACCCTAATACAGCTGGAATTCAGTTGGGACCGCCACCCTCCCAACAGCCATCTTCAGCACACTCTCAGAGTCTCTAGAGGCAGGCACAGCAAGTCCTGCTAGTGCCTCGCTGCTGCCGCCCAGTCTGTAGAGGAAGCCTGTACGCACCCAGGCCCTCCCCCAAAAAGCAGGATTCCATTTGTGTTTTTTCCTTTTTTCTTGCTAGTTTGCCTTGATTCTCTTGACAAATGAGCAAAAAGTTAAAAAGGACTTTAACGATTGACAAGCTTTTATACAGACAGAGAACAGACTCTAAACCCTGAGGAGACTAAAACAGATTATCTTCAGGTGAATCCTCACAGGAGGGAGATCTATGTTCCTCAGCCTAGATGAACTTCACTCGAAGAAATTAAAAGGGTCTGACAAGAGAGCTACAAGAAAAATGGGAAAAGGAGAGGAGGCTTGGCAAGAGTCTGAGAAGTCATCCCACCCACTTAAAGACAGAATGGATAAAGAAATAAAATCCTTGAAAAATAGGATTAAGGAACTGGAAACAGAAAATCAGCTCACTAAAAGAATAAAATGGGCTTAAATGGAAAAAACATTCCATAGAACAAATTGGACAATTAGAAAAAGATATAAAAAGTGAGTGAAGAAACACTTCACTTGAAAATAAGAATAGAACAAATGGAATTGAATGACCTGAGGAGACAAGAAGAATAGTCACAAGACCAAAAACTCAAAACAATGGAGAAAATGGAAATACCTTCGGGAAATAATCAGACCTGGAAAACAGGTCTAGGAGAGACAACTGAGAATCTTGACCCAGAAAAATACGATGAAAAAAGAGCCTGGAGCATTTTCCAGGACATTATCAAAGAGAACTGCCCAGAAGTCATAGAAACAGAGGTAAAATAGACATTGAAAAGGATTCACTGATCACCCACTGAAAGGGATCCAAAATCAAAACACCAAGAAATATAGTGGCCAAATGCCAGAACCCTCAAACAAAGGAAAAAAAATACTCCAAGTGGCTAGAAAACCAATTCAAAATAGAGGAGCCACAATAAGGATCACCTCGAAGATCTAGCAACATCCACATTAAAAGATCAAGGGCCTGAATATGATATTCTGGAAGGTAACAACTGTATGCAACCTAAAATAATCTATCAGCCAGAATGAGCATCTTTTCCAGGGAAGAAGATGTCATTCAACGAATAAGTGAATTTCACACTATTTTTGGTGAAAAAACCAGAACTTAACAAGAGTTTGATCTGAGATATGAACTCAAGAAAACCTAAAAAGGTAAAAGAAATCTGGGAACTATATTTATGCTGTAAAGATGTATAGAAAAATATATGTGATACCTTGTTCTAGAAATCAGAGGTGAAAGGACACTTGTATCAGAAAAAGGGCTAAAGTGGAGGTACTATATCTCACAAAGAGGCAAAGAAACCTATTATATCTGAGGAAAGAATGGAGGGGAATGAATATAGTGGTATTTTGACAGTAAAGAATTGACTTTAAGAGAAAAAAATATTGAACATATTCAATATATGGTGAAAACTTCTCCCATCTCATTGAAAAAAGTGAGAAGGGAAAAGTGAAAAGGGAAGGAATAAGCTAAGCAGAAGGAATAAGAAACTGAGAGGGAAAGGAGTAAGATAGGGGAGGAACTCTAAGGTGGGAGGAGGATTACTAAAAGGGAGGGCTGTGAGAAGCAAGTGGTGGACTCCAAGTTTAATACTGGAAGAGGGTAGAGGGGGAAAATAAGGGAGAAAAGCATAAATAGGGGTTAACAAGATGGCAAGTAATACAGAATTGGTCATTTTAACCATAAATGTGAATGGGGTAAACTCCCCCATAAAGAGGAAGCGATTAGCAGAATGGATTAAAAGCCAGAATCCTACAATATGTTGCTTACAGGAAACACACCGGAAGCAAGGAGATACATGCAGAATAAAGATAAAAGGATGGAGCAAAATCTACTATGCTTCAGGTGAAGTCAAAGAGGGTAGCCATCCTGATCTCAGATCAAGCAAAACAAAAATTGATCTAATTAAAAGAGATAAGGAAGGGCACTATATCTTGCTAAAGGGTAGCATAAATAATGAAGCAATATCAATATTAAACATATATGCACCAAGTGGTGTAGCATCTAAATTCTTAAAAGAGAAATTAAGAGAGCTGCAGGAAGAAATAGATAGCAAAACAATAATAGTGGGAGATCTCAACCTTGCACTCTCAGAATTAGATAAATCAAATCACAAAATAAATAAGAAAGAAGTCAAAGAGGTAAATAGAATACTAGAAAAGTTAGATATGATAGACCTCTGGAGAAAACTAAATGGAGACAGAAAGGAGTACACTTTCTTTTCAGCAGTTCATGGAACCTATACAAAAATAGACTATATATTAGGACATAAAAACCTCAAACTCAAATGCAGTAAGGCAGAAATAGTGAATGCATCCTTTTCAGACCACTACTAATAAAAATTACACTACAACAAAAAGCCAGGGGAAAGTAGACCAAAAAATAATTGGAAACTAAATAATCTCATACTAAAGAATGATTGGGTGAAACAGCAAATCATAGACATAATTAATAACTTCACCCAAGAAAATGACAATAAGGTATCAAAATGTGTGGGATGCAGCCAAAGCGGTAATAAGGGGAAATTTCATATCTCTAGAGGCTTATTTGCATAAAGCAGAGAAAGAGAAGGTCAACGAATTGGGCTTACAACTAAAAATGCTAGAAAAGGAACAAATTAAAAACCCCCAGTCAAACACTAAACTTGAAATTCTAAAAATAAAAGGAGAGATCAATAAAATTGAAAGTAAAAAACTATTGAATTAATTAATAAAACTAAGAGTTGGTTCTATGAAAAAACCAACAAAATAGACAAACCCTTAGTAAATCTGATTAAAAAAAGGAAAGAGGAAAATCAAATTGTTAGTCTTAAAATGAAAAGGGAGAACTCGCCACTAATGAAGAGGAAATTAGAGCAATAATTAGGAATTACTTTTCCCAACTTTATGGCAATAAATTCGACAACTTAAATGAAATGGAAGAATACCTTCAAAAATATAGCTTGCCCAGATTAACAGAGGAAGAAGTAAATATCCTAAACAGTCCCATCTTAGAAAAAGAAATAGAACAAGCTATTAACCAACTCCCTAAGAAAAAATCCCCAGGACCAGATGGATTTACATGTGAATTCTACCAAACATTTAAAGAACAATTAACCCCAATGCTATATAAACTATTTGAAAAATAGGGACTGAAGGAGTCCTACCAAACTCCTTTTACGACACAGACATGGTATTGATACCTAAACCAGGTAGGCTGAAAACAGAGAAAGAAAATTATAGACCAATCTCTCTAATGAACATCGATGCTAAAATCTTAAATAAAATATTAGCAAAAGATTACAGAAAATCATCCATAGGATAATACTACTATGATCAAGTAGGATTTATACCAGGAAAATGCAGGGCTGGTTCAATATTAGAAAACATTAGCATAATTCGACATATCTAATAAGCAAACTAACTAAAACCATATGATCATCTTAATAGATGCAGAAAAAGCATTTGATAAAATCCAACATCCATTCCTAATTAAAAATCACTTGAGAGATAGGCATAAATGGACTTTTTCATAAAATAGTCAGGAGCATATATTTAAAACCATCAGTAAGGAATCATATGCAATGAGAAAAATTGAATCTTTCCCAGTAAGATCTGGAGGAAGCAAGGTTGCCCACTGTCACCATTACTATTACAATATTGTATAGAAACTCTAGCCTCCGCATTAAGAGTCAGAACAGATTAAAGGAACAGAATAGGCAGGAGGGAACTAAACTCATCACTCTTGCAGATGATAATGATGGTATACTTAGAACTCCTAGAATTCTACAAAAAAGCTATTAGAAATAATCCATAACTTTAGCTGAAAGTTGCAGGTTGAGTAAAATAAAATCCATAAATCCCTCAGCATTTTTTATACATCACCAACAAAAATCCAACAGAAAGAATACAAAGAAATTCCATTAGAATAACTGTTGACAGATAAAATATTTGGGAATCTATCTACCAAAGGAAAGTCAGGAATTTACTGAGCTAAATTACAAAAACTTTCCACAAAAATAAAGTCAGACTTAAAACAATGGAAATATCAAGTGCTCCTGATAGTTTCGATAAATATAATAAAGATGAAATACTCTAAACTAATCTATTTATTTAGTGCTATACCAATCAGACTTCCAAGAAAATATTTAATGATCTAGAAAAAATAAACAACAAAATTCATATGGAATAATAAAAGGTCAGAATCTCAAAAAGAATTTAATGAAAAAAATCAAATGAAGAGTGGCCTAGGTGTACCTTGACCTAAAACTATATTATAAATGATAGTCAAATTCAAAACCATTTGGTAATGGCTAAGAAATAGATTAGTTGATCAGTGGAACAGTAATTAGGGTTCAAAGACATGAAATAGTCAACTATAGCAATTTATGTTTGACAAAACCAAAGATCCTCACTTATGGGATAAGAATTCATTATTTGACAAAAACTGTGGGATAACTGGAAATTAGTATGCAGAAATTAGGATGGACCAATCAACTTAACAACCTCAGATACCAAGATAAGATCAAAATGGGTGATGATTTAGACTATAAAGAGCGTAGATTATAAACAAATTGGAGGAACATAGGATAGTTTATCTTCAGACTTGTGGAAGACGGAAGAAATTTATGACTAAAGATGAACTAGAGACCATTATTGATCACAAAATAGAAAATTTTGATTACATCAAATTAAAAAGCTCTGTACAAAACAAAACTAATGTAAATAAGATTAGAAGGAAGAAATACAAACTGGGAAAACATCTTCAGTTAAAGGTTCTGATAAAGGCCTCATTTCCAAAATATATAAGAGAGATGACTCTAATTTATAAAAACC
Organism: Sarcophilus harrisii; assembly: GCF_902635505.1. Classification (NCBI taxonomy): domain Eukaryota; kingdom Metazoa; phylum Chordata; class Mammalia; order Dasyuromorphia; family Dasyuridae; genus Sarcophilus; species Sarcophilus harrisii. The sequence goes on from NC_045431.1 coordinate 94,208,100, forward strand.
AAGCCATTCTCCAATTGATAAATGTAAGGATATGAAACAGACAATTTTCAGATGATGAAATTAAAAATCATTAACACTCATATGAAAGAGTGTTCCTAAATCATTATTAATCAGAGAATGCAAATTAAGACAACTCTGGATACTGCACTACACACCTGTCAGATTGGCTAAGATGACAGGAAAAAATAATGATGTAGTATTGGAGGGGATGCGGGAAAACTGGGACACTGATACATTGTTGGTGGAGCTGTAAACAAATCCAACCATTCTGAGAGAATTCTGAAATTATGCCCAAAAAGTTATCAAACGTCATACCCTTGACCCAGCAGTGTTTCTACTGGGCTTTACCCAGCAGATACTAAAGAAGGAAAGGGACCTGTATAGCCTAAAATGTTTGTGGCAGCCATTGTTTGTAGTGGCTAGAAGTTGGAAACTGAGTGGCTGCCCATCAATTGAGAATGGTTGGGTAAATTGTGTATATGAATGTTATGGAATATTATTGTTCTGTAAGAAATGACCAGCAAGATGAATACAGAAAGCTTGAGAGAATTACATGAACATGCTAGTGAAATGAGCAGAACCAAGAGATCATTATATAGGTCAACAACATGACATTGTATGAAGATGTAATTTGATGAAGCGGATTTCTTTTGACAAAGAGACCTAATGTAGTTTCAATTGATCAATGATGGACAGAAGAGTTACACCAAAGGTTAAAAAAAACACTGTGAAATGAATGAAACTGTTTGCATTTTGTTTTTCTTCCTAAGTTATATTACTACTTCTGAATCCAATTCTCCTGTGCAACAAGAAAACTGTTTGGATCTGACACATACATTGTATCTAGGATATACTAAAGACATATTCAATATATATAGGACTGTTTGCCATCTAGGGAGGGTGGAGGGTGGAGGGAAAAATCGGAACAGAAGTGAGTTCAAGGGATAATGTTGTAAAAAAAAATTACCCAAGCATGGATTCTGTCAATAAAAAGTTACTATAATTAAAAAAAAAAAAACAAGTACTCATGGATTAATTGACTGACGCTGTGCGTGACTTCTTGTGGTTTCTGAATTTAGATAAAGGAAGGTATGAATAGCCTAAACATGAAATCTAACCAAGAATCTCCATCTCCCTCCAGCTAGAATTTGTACTTGTGTGTATTTATGTATGTATTGGCTGCGTAGTGAGCATAGCTTAGATTTGATCAATGTTATTTCTTTGACTTTGAAGAAGTAGCAGAATTAGGATGCACACGTACACATATGTGAAAATGATATAGCAACCAGAGGTATCAGGTACAAATACATGGTATGGTATAATAATGATTGAGATCTAAACTGAAAGCTGCTATTGTTCAGTTGTGTCCAACTTTTTATGACTGCATTTGGGGTTTTCTTGGCAGAGATAATGGAGTGGTTTGCCTTTTCCTTCTCTAGCTCATTTTACAGTTGAGGAAATTAAGGTAATCAGGTTTAAATGATTGCTAACTGCTTTGAAGGGTAGCAAAATTGTGTGTGTGTGCTTAGGTACAGTGTAGCTTAAATGTTAATAAAAAATAGAATAGCAATTTATCCCAAGAGTCTTTCTGTGGATGATGGCAACTGTGGAGTAGATATACAAATAAGTATATATCTAAATTGAAAATGTAGTTTAAATATGTAAAGCAGATTAATATGAGAGTAGACCTTTGTTTTTAAAAATTTCACGTCAGAATTTTAGATATAGAACCAGATGGGATCTCTTGTGAGATTGTGAGATTATTTTGTGAAACTCTTTCATTTTATAGATGAGAAAACTGAGGTCAAGAGAGATTAATGACTTGTCTAAGATCACATAGGTCATGTCGGAGATAGGGTTTGAACTTGTTTCCTCTGATACCATAGCCATAGCTGTTTCTACTATGACATTCTGTCTCTCTAATTAGAAATGTTAGGAAAAATATTTATGTGGGCCCAACCAGAACATGTATTTTAGAAAAATTTTTTTTTAGTAAGCAATAATTTATTAACAAAATTCATTTAGATCTGGCCTAAATTGAGGACATGGTCTCATGTACTGCATGTATTTTGTTGTTTAGGTTCTTTTTTTTTCCAGTTATGTTTGATTTTTCATGATTTTATTTGGGATTGTCTTGACAAAGATAATAGAACGGTTTGCCATTTCTTTCTTCATCTTATTTTCCAAATGAAGAAACTGAAGGAAACAGGGTTGAATGATTTGCTCAAGGTCCTAGACTTGAATTCAGGAAGATGAGTTTTCCTGCCTTGAGGCCTGCTACCCAATGCTGGCACTTTATTTGCATTGTGTTCAGCTGGAAATATGTCCCTGCATTTCCCCATAATAGTCAGTAATTTTGTAAAAGCTAAGCATGGATCCTGAAAGGGAACCAAAGCTTTTCATTATTATTATTATTTTTTTTCTGGAAAGGATCTATTGAGAGAAACTCTAAGTCTGTGCTTATCAATGACTTGTAGGTCAAGAGTACAACTTCCTGAAGATGGAGCCTGGAGAAGTGAACTCCCTTGGTGAATCATATGATTTTGACAGTATTATGCACTATGCCAGGAACACCTTCTCAAGGTTGGAGTCTCAGGTTATAACTTTTGAATTTTAATTCTATTCCCCTGTGTGATTGCTTCAGAATCTTTGTTTTGATGTTAGGAAATAAAAGAACATCCTTCAAATGCTACTGCCTTGTAGGAGAAAATATTTTTTAATTAATACTGTTTTAATTAAATGAAAATTTTCCAGGTTTTTCTTTAAAGATTTTCAAAATCATCTTTTTACTGAGTTGATTCATGTCAAATAATTTACTTTGATTTATTATTATGACAGACTTAATTGTATAAACTTTTATAAATCAAGGAGTAAATTAAAAACAAAACAAAACCTTCCAAGTTAGCATTAGAGTAAAATCAATTAAAATATGGGTACTGCATTTGAAATGTTCATTCTCTTTCTCAAACTGATTTGTGTCTTGTATTATTTGTTGTTTTCTATTGCTCACATTTCCTATATTACACTATACTATTGATAAATTTGAATAGTCAGATGACAGAAAACTGATGGAAGCTTTAAAAGTAAATTATATGCAACTATATGTATTTTTTCATTTTCTGTCAGGAGGCAGTGGATAGGTAGTCTCAGAATCAAGAAAACCTGAATTCAGATTCTGTTTCTGACATATGATATTGCTCTGGGTGAATACTTAATGTCTCATTATACCAGTTGGCTCTCTAAGATCATATATTGCCGAATAATTGAAGATGTACATTGGTTGAGAAAATTTTCCCAACACGAGTTCCCTGTAGTGACGAAATTACAAGTCTAACTCCCCCAAATAAACAAGCCAAAAAACTAATTCTAACATTTAAGTTTTTTACTGCTCCATTAAGGATCATAGGTTCATAAGTTATACCTAGATGAATCTTTAGAAATCATCAATTCAACTCCTTTTATACTTGGGGAAACTGAGGCCTAGAAGGATTAAATAACTTGCCCCAAAACAGATAGTAAGTCATAAATATGTAATCTGAACTCAATTCCTCTGATTCTAAATCCAACTTCTCTTTCTACTTCTATTGCAAGAAACTAGCATTGGTTTTCTTTCTCTTTTTTTATAGCTTTTTATTTATAAAACAAATGCATAGATAATTTTCAGCAATGACCCTTGCAAAATCTTCTGTTTCAACTTGGCAGGTAGTCCAATATATGTTAAATATGTTAAATCCAATATATGTATACATATTTATACAGCTATCTTCCTGCACAAGAAAAATCGGATAGAAAGGAAAAAACCTAATAAGGAAAACATAAATGCAAGCAAACAATAACAGAAAGAATGAAAATAGCATTGGTTTTCAAGACCATGTTTAACTTGGTATTAGTTTTTCAAACTTCAGGTTAAGTCCACAACTGAATATTAAGGATTGGCTTCCCATGTGTGTTTTTCCATGCCCAAAGCTTGCTTTTATTCTGTCTGCCCACATTTTAGACATGTGTTTATTAATATATCCACCAAAGGTCAGAGGTAGAGAGAGAAGAAAGAGTACTTGTATGAATCAATTTTTCTTTTGCTAAATCTAGTGAAAGGTTTTATGGAGGCGATTTGGGGTCTGTCCTTTTACAAACGGTTATTGGATTCTCAGGCTAGTCAAGAAAGGCTTTTTTAAAATAATCACACTTGTAGAAAAAATTGAATTCTGTTTTCTAGAATTAGAAGGCTATTGGATTGAAAAGGAAAAAAATAAATTCTTCCTTTTCTAGGAAATGAAGAATCAAAACAGATCTTTTAGCCATTGTGATAATTTTTCTTCTAAGTTAGTGCAGTCACAATGAGTACAACTTCAGCATTTAATTTCAGACATTGTGCTCCATTAGAAATATACAAAAAGACAGCATTCTCAAATTTAGCATTCATTTTCAGGATGAGAAGATGTCAGATTTTTTTTTTTTTTTGAGACTATCAGTTCTTTTTTTTTTGTATATAAAAATGAGAAGTGAGAAGGGTGTTTTTCAGTAGCTTACAGACATACTAAAACCCCATCAATCCTGATTCCACTAATGGAAAATGTGAGATGATTGATTTAGCTTCCTGGTTAATGAATTAGGATTGATTACAAGAGTGCAGTATATTTCAACTCGTCTTTTTTCATTTTTACAACACATCTTGAGCTATGACACTTGACATATGTGTACATTGACACAATAACCCTTACCTATTTTTCTACATCTATCACATTTACTCCAAATTAACTTGCCTTGAGACCCCCATTCCTTTCCTTCTCTTACTGCCAGAATAATTTGGACTCTTAATTCAATTCCTCAGTGTGTCCTATTCCCCTCTCTGTGGAGCAGACTATAAGTGGACTCCATCTGGGAGTGGGAGCTACTACTCCTTCTTTTTTGCCTTGATCATATTGAAATCATCTCTCCAAGACAAACAAAAAGATTTTTGCTAGACTTTCCAGAGCCTGAACCTTGATCTCTACACTGAACAAACTACTGTGTAACAGGAGCCAACTATGAGAGAAATAACATGAAATCTCCAGTCAGTCATCCATGAATCACAGCGTAGCTGAGATTGCTTAAAAAAACTGGTTAAAAAAAAATACAATTTTCTATACTTCAGGCCTTTTAATGAATTTGAAAAATGAATGTCCTGTCATTAGTCTGAACTCATGAAGTCTGATTGGCTTTTATAGTGTCAAGTATCCTTTATGTAGCTCAATATTTAACTTTGATCTGTTTGTAAAAGTTATTTTTTCCGCAAACCATTTCTTTTGGTGCATGTCATTTCCTAATTCATTGCTACTTTCATGGTTATAAATGTTTAGCATGGAATATGAAATAAAGCTGGTATTATTAGTGTATTGTTTCAGGTCATGAAAAAAATGGATAGAGAAAATAATAGTAATTGAAAGTAGATTTTACAAGTCTATCGAGAATAACAAACCCTTGGAATAATACTATAAGACTGGATGACAGTATGGGTTTATAGGAAGAAATGACACCCACTTAAATATTAAAGATATTTACCTAGCAACTCTAAAGTTGTTATCCCTTCTGGAGGTAATATAAGCTCTAGAACAGTTTATCTGATATTAGTCAACAAGCAGACACATTTGGTTTGAAGAACCTTTATATATGTAATTTGTCAAAGGATATTGTTCAGTTTTTTAAATTAAGTTTCATAATAAAAGACCTTTCATGTGAAAGGATAGTTTAAGTTAAATTGTTTAAAAGGAAAAAAACATCATTAGTTAAATGTACTGTTCAACTAATCCATACCACAATTATTCCTTATTTTACCATGTATTTAAAAAAAATAAACTTTTTTTTTGGTAAAATCTGAGTTTATTAAAAAAAAATAAACTTTTAAGAGAACAATAATATCTATTATTTATATAATATTTTAGAAAATTCTATCCTTACAGTAACTTTGTGAGCTATTTGGACTAATTTTTAAGTTTATTTAGGTAATTTCAAGTGGGGAAATGACTTAGAATTTTATGAAGGAAACCATACTTTATTAGGAAAGTTTGTGTCATTCTTAAGTTTTCCTAGGGTTCTCCTGCCTGTTTGACATTTCAGGGAAAAAGGAATGATTTACACCATTTATTTTAAATTTCAAAAGAAAATTTAAGTACCACAGTTGAATTTACAAAAAAAGAGAAATGTCAAGAGGTATTTTACATTAGTCCATGAAAAACTTTTTCTTTCTTTCTTTTCTCCTCCTTCTTTGTGTCCTCCTTCTTTTTCTCCATGTCCTCCTCCTCCTCCTTCTCCTTCTCCTTCCCCTTCTTTTCTTTCTTCTCTTTCCCCTTCCCCTTCCCCTTCCCTTTTCCCTTTCTTTTCTCCTTCCCTTTCCCCTTCCCCTTCCCCTTCTCTTTCCCCTTCCTTTTCTCCTTCCCTTTCCTCTTCCCCTTTCCCTTCCCTTTCCCCTTCCTTAATGGAAATATATTTTGTATAACTATGTATTTACGTATTTCAAACTTTGAACTATACTGACTTATACAATGGAAGGAATGTTTTATGTACCTCAAGAAAGAGATCTTTGATAGGTTTAACAAAATTCCTTTATGAGATCATGGTAAATGGGTTACATGTAATTCAACTTTATGCCAGAGGACGATTAGGTATCTGCTCAGAAAACAAAACAAAATACATTATTTCCTTGTAATTATTAGATTTTGGTCCCATTTCTCTTCCCCTTCCCTTTCCCCTTCCCCTTCCCCTTCCTTAATGGAACTATATCTTGTATAATTGTTTATTTACATATTGCAAACTTTGAACTATACTGATTTACATAATGCAAGGAATGTTTTATGTACCTCAAAAAAGAGATCTTTGATGGGTTTGACAAAATTCCTTTATGAGTTCATGGGGAATGGATTACATGTAATACAACTTTATGCAAGAGGAAGATTTTGTATCTGCTTAGAAAACAAAACAAAATATATTATTTCCTTGTACTAATTAGGTTTTGGTCTCCTTCCCCTTCCCCTTCCCTTTCCTGTCATCCTTCTCATTTTTCTTCCTCTTCCCTTTTCCCTTTCCCTTCCCCTTCTCCTTCCTCTTCCCCTTTCTCTTTCCCTTTGCCTTCTTCTTCCTCTTCCTTTTCCCTTCCCCTTCTCTTTTCTATTCCCTTTTCCCCTTCCCCTTCCTCCTCCTCCTCCTCCTCCTCCTCCTCCTCCTTCTTCTTCTTCTTCTTCCTTTTCTTTTCTTCTCCTTTCTTCTTCTTCTTCTTCTTCTTCTTCTTCCTTTTCTTTTCTTCTCCTTTCTTCTTCTTCTTCTGCTTCTTCTTCTGCTTCTTCTTCTTCTTCTTCTTCCTCTTCTTTTCTTCTTCTTTCTTCTTTTTTTTCTTCTTCTTCTATACAGCATTGTTAACAATTTTGTTCAACCCTGGGAACTTCTCTCTTCATTCATTCAGTATTGTAAAACATAGCTATGTTGTTTGTAAAGACTGAAAGCCAAAGATAAGAAGCTTATTCTGATGACTAAAAACTGATGATAGAATTATATGGCTCTTTCTGTTTTTTTTTTTTCAGGGGGATGTTTCTAGATACTATTCTTCCTTCTCGTGATGACAATGGTATACGTCCTGCAATTGGTCAACGTACACGTTTGAGCAAAGGAGATATTGCACAGGCAAGAAAGCTGTATAGATGTCCAGGTATTACATCATATAAACACACCAGCAAGATTGTGCTTGCCTGTGATATTCCACAATAATAGCAAATCAATTACTACTTCTTTACAACTTGGAAAGTGACCTGCACATATGAACTCATCTATACATAGACATACAGAGTTCAAAGTCTATAGTCATAAAATAAGGGAGGAGAGAATTCTAGAATACATATAATTTAAAGGAAAGCCAAAGGTTAAAAATCAAATTTCAAATACAACCAAGTTTGGGCTTCCTTTTGTTTAAAGATGTGAGGAAGAATATGAGCATGTTCTGTTTTTCCTTCTTTTTTAATGAAACTGTGTCTTCTATAATGTATATTTGCGTATTTTTCAAACTTTAAACTATACTGACTTCCACAATGCAAGAAATGTTTTATGTACCTCAAAAAAGAGATCTTTGATGGTTTGACAAAGTTCCTCTATGAGGTCATGCTGAATGATTACATTTAATTCAACTTTATGCAAGAGGAAGATTATGTATCTGCTCAGAAAACAAAACAAAATACATTATTCCCTTGTACTTATTAGATTATGGTCTACTTTGTTGCTATTGGACATTCTGAAAGACTGAAAATGTATCTTAAATAGAAATAAGTAGGGATTATAAACAGGGATTTAATTGTGGACAGAATCCTTCTAATAATGAAAGTAATATGAATATGAATTTTAAATAAGACACATAAGGGTAAATAAATAATTAAATGTTAAAGTTGTTTGTGGCTAATTATCTTAAAACTTGCTTTATATCTAACACATAGCTCCCAAATGCCTACACTCTCAATAGGTTTATATTCACTTCTAGAACACGTCAAGTGAACTTTCTTAATTATGTTACATTAAATGGCACTTTGAATTTTTAATATTTTCTGTCAATGCACGAATCTTGAAGAAAAAAAATCATGGTTCTTTTTAAAATATTCTCTTTGCTTCCCTGTCATATTGCAGAAATTGATAAGCAAATAATTGATTTTTTTCCCATGGGAAAAATATGATAAACTGGCTGACATGTGGCCTAAATACTGTGCTTAGCAAGACAAGTTTAGCTAGGATAATATATTGTAGGTCTGATTTGGTACAGGGGATTTTTGAGAAATGTACAATCCATTAAGTAACAAAACAAGCTCATTTGGGACCTAATGGAAATTGTGATAAATTTAATGACTATAGAAAGGGCTAAAAAATTAAGAAAAAAATGGGTCTTTTCATTATTGCAGTAGTTCTTGTTTATAAATTAGAATGTTTTTAAATAGCAAAATGTTTTGATGGACTTTTCTCGGAAATGTACTTAAATACTATTGATAAATACAGGAACAGCACAAACAAATTCTATATGACAGGAATAAAAATGCATTCATTTAAGAATCTTTTTGTTCTTAAAATTATATTCATACAAAAAATAAAAATATTGATTCTTTTACCTAATTTCAATCAGTATTTGTTCAATTTATCCTATTTCAAATAAATGAAATATAATATAAAATCACATGCTAATGCAGTATACATATATTTTATTACGCTTATACATAATTTAATTCAACTTATTGAAAGTGATATATTAAAATTAGTTAAGCATTTAGATGATGTACAGAGATAGTTTAACTGTGTAATATCTCTTGGAATCTTTCATGATTTTATGCCTGAATGAACTCAAGCTATAGAGCATTTAAGAAAACCAACTACATGGGTAAGTGTAATTAAGAAAATGGGTATCGCACATGACAACTGGTTTTTATCTATTGAAGGTCCTATTTTATGCACATGAAAAGGGGCCAGTTGATATATTTGCACATTGATTTGACAGATACTTATTAAACTCAGCAGGAATCAATTATGGCACCATAAGCAGACTTAAGGCACTATGATTTTCTTTGCAGTGCAAAAAAGCACTGAAAGATTATAGAGTCATGATTTCTGGTACATAAGTAGTTAGTGCTTTTCCCACTTTAATTTATACCTGGTATATTTTTTGTAAGATAAAAAAATTGGGAAAATTTATTCTAGATATCAAATGATGACAATTTGTTGTCAAAGATTATGGCAAAAATTGTATTACTATTTGAGTGAAATACAAAAATCAAGGAACAAATATTTATTAATGGTCTACTTTGTGCAAGTGAAACAAATTATTTTCAATCACTTTATAAAATGTCACTTTTATACAAACAATTGATATTGAATTTAAGTCATTCTGTATCCTGTATGTAGGATAAAGATATTAAGCCTATTTTGAGAAGATGGTTAGCTGTTTTTCTCATATATGTATATATGTAATATTTATACATATATATGCAGTACACATTCATACTGTCTATACAGATACACATGTATTTAGATGTATATGTACTTATCTGTGTGTATGTATATGTAACTATCTATGTATATACATATATACATACATATATGTATTTCCCTCGATATGTATATGTATATATGTAATATATAAAAATGTATTTATAATGCAATTATCCAAAATATTCTATGAGTCAAAGTTTTCACCATTTCATACTAGTCATTTCAGACTTTTAATTATTTAAACTTATTGCAAATAATCAACTCTTTCTGCCATAGCACCCTCAGTTTTACTTTGCAAATATGGATTTTTTTAAAAGATTGAATTGAATCTTAAGTCTATATTCTTTTGAAATAGCAGTAGTTAAAAACGAACTCTAAGTGTGCTTTTGGGGGAAGCTAGGTAGCACTGTGGATAGAGGGCTGGACCAGGAGACAGGAAGGCCTTAGTTAAAAACCAGCCTCAGATGCTTACTAGCTTTGTGAGCCTGGACAAGTCATTTGATCCTGTTTGCCTCAGATTCCCCATTTGTAAAATGAGCTGGAAGAGGAAATAACAAACCATTCTTGTATTTTTGGCAAGAAAACCCCAAATGGGAAATGACTGAACAATAAAAAAGAGTGCAATCTTTATTATTATTAAAATATTTTGTATATTTTAGGGAGATTGCATTTCATTTTTAGTGTAAATATGAATCATAAATTTTGAAATCAGAGGCTCAAAATACACTGACTCAGATAATCATTGTTATACTCTATACATATTGGTCAGAAAATGTGTAATTGATATTATCTAGAAATATATGTCAGGTCTCTAAAGTTTTATGACAGTCACATTTGGATCTAGAAGTCTACCAAGTGAATGTAAATGCCTGTGTCCTTTTAATCCTTGACTCTTGATAAGAGCATGTGGTCAATTTTCCTGAAAATGGATGATGAAACACTTTTTTTTTAATTAAAGCTTTTTATTTACAAAGCATATGCATGGGTAATTTTTCCAACATTGACCCTTGCATAACCTTTTGTTGCAAATTTTCCCCTTCTTCCCCCACCCCTTTCCCTAGCTGGCAAGTACTCCAATACATGTTAAATATGTTGAAATACATGTTAGATCCAACATATGTATGCATTTTTATACAATTATCTTGTCACAAAAGAAAAATCAAATCAATAAGGAAGAAAAAGAAAAACTGAGAAAGAAAACAAAATGCAAGCAAATAACAACAGAAAGAGTGAGAACGTCATGTTGTGTTCCACACTCTGTTCCCATGGTTCTCTCTCTGGGTGTAGGTGGCTCTCTTTGTTACTGCACAAGTAGAATTGGTTTTAATCATCTCAATATTGAAGAGAGCTGCTTCCATCAGAATTGATCGTTGTATAATCATGTTGTTGCTGTGTATAATGATCTCCTGGTTCTGCTCATTTCACTTAGCATCAGTTTATGTGGGTCTCTCTAAGCCTCTCTAAAATCATCCTGCTGGTTATTTCTTACAGAACAATAGCATTTCATAGCATTCATATACTATAATTTATCCAGGCATTCTCCAATTGATGGGCATCCACTCAGTTTCCAGTTTCTTGCCACTACAAAGAGGGCTGCCACAAATATTCTTGCACATGTGGGGCCTTTTCCCTTCTTTAAGATCTCTCTCTCTCTCTCTCTCTCTCTCTCTCTCTCTCTCTCTCTCTCTCTTTCTCTTTCTTTGGGATATAAGCCCAGTAGTAACACTGCTGGATCAAAGGGTATGCAGTTTGATAATTTTTTGAGCGTAGTTCCAAATCACTCTCCAAAATGGCTGGATGTATTTACAATTCCACCAACAATATATTAATGCCCCAGTTTTCCCACATCCCCTCCAACATTCAGCATTATCGTTTCCTGTCATTTTAGCCAATCAGATAGGTATGTAGTGGTATCTCAGAGTTGTCTTAATTTGCATGATGAAACATTTTTATATTGTGGGACACCAAATTACCTGAAAAAAAAATACATCATAGGCCACAATAAAGAAAATGTGACATCCAAGATCAGGTGTAAGATTAGAAAAGTAGTAGCCATATATTGTCCTATTATAGAGTCTACCAACTATTCACCTGCATAACTATTCACCTTAAAAGACTGAACTTACTTTGTGTTACTAAAATAAACTTTAATGTGTACTGACATAATCTCTATTTTTAGAAACATTTACAATTGCACTCTGATGTTTATCATACACCTACTATTTATGGAAATCTTTGCTAGGTGCTGAAGTGAAACAAAGATTAATAAGACATAGTTTCTGCTTCCATGAAATTTACAGACTGGTAGTGGGAATTACACATAAAGAAATAACTATAGAGCTATTTCTAATGCCAAATAGAACAGTAGAAACTTGCAGAAAGAGGGAAATGCCCTTCTACATAAGGAAGGAAATAACATATCCCACTGGGTCCTGTGTCATGAGATATTAATTGAATTTTGATCAGCTTTAAAGGGCAAAAATAGCTGTGGGCTAAAGCCGGGGCCCAGAGTTACACCTTCACCTATAGGTTTCTCTACCAAACACTGCATATCAGTGGGGAAATATAAAAGAAATATCTGAGAACATAAAAATCAAGATATCTGCCTGTAAGAGAATTACCTAGTTAGATGAATGACAAGATTAATGCCAGTTTTATTTTGTTATTAAATGGAGGGTTTGAGTGAACTATTATGTAAGAAAATAAAACCAATTCTCTAAGAATTTGTTGCTTTTCTCTGTAATTTTTAAGAGTTGATGACTCAGGTATGTGAAAGATTATTTTCTACTCCTTTCTTCAATCTTTGTTTTGTATAATCTTGTAGTCTGGACCCCACGTCATTTACTCTTTTCATAGCAACATGCATCAACATTTTAATCTTCTAAGTATGTGCTTATCTCGTTTATACTTTGATAGTAATAGGTTGTGTTATTTATGACTTATGATAAATAAAGTCTTGAGTCCAAAAGGGCAGATCTAGAATGAAGCCAGTAATAAATTAAAAAGAACAAGCATTAGTCTTCTTCTCACAATTTAAATGGACAACATGTGTCCATAATCAGTTCAACAAATATTTATGATCAAATTGTGAAGGCATCACAAATCTTAAACCTTTCCATTGAATCTCCTTCAATGAGTCAAATTGCTATGGAACAGAAATGTAAAAAAGAAAAATAAAAAAAAAAGTGAGTCTGAAATCAGGAAAACCTGAAATCAAATCCAATGTTAGTTGCTTGCCAGTGTGTGACCCCAAGACACTGTCTATCTTACATTTATTTAATCCACTGTAAAATGGAGGTAATAATAGCACCTACTGTACAGAGCTGTAGTGAGGATCAAATGAAATCATATTTATAAAGCACTTACCACAGTGCCTGGTACCTAGTAAGCACCTAATAAATCCTTCCTCCCTCCCTTCCTTCCCTCTCTACCTCTCTCCCTCCCTTCCTCTTCCTTCCTTCCTTCCAACATCTTCCTTTTTCTCTCTCCTTTCCTCTCTTCCTTCCCTCTTTCCCTCCTTCCTTCCCTTCTTTCCTTCTTCCCTGCCTTCCTTCCTTCATTCCTTCTAGATGTCATTCAGGGTTTCCAGAGGATTAAGCTGCTGCAACATAATGGTTGTTGTAACCAACAAGGAAATCCTGTGCTCATTTTCAGTGCTGAAAGTTCTTCTGTTGTTCTGTTTTGGACTTGAAAGGCATCAATTACTACTCTTTTTTCCATTTTCATTTTCCATTTTATTAGTCTAATTCTGTTTTGCTAAGACACATTTTAAACCTATTAAGCATTTAATAAATGCTGTTCACTCATTCACTTTTCTATTTACTTTCTTTTTGCATTTTGCATTCATAGTTTTAATTGCCATTACATAATACTAGTTACTGGGTTGTTGAACAGGACCTATTCTTTCTTTTTTAATCACTTAATTTTCATTCCCATTATATTCCAATTGGGCAACTAGGAAGATTTAATGAGACATTTCTTTTTAGAGTAGTCTTTCTTGAGTTAGGAACAAAGTAAAGTGGTACGTATTTTATTTTGGGGACTGTTTGGGAATTACTTGAAATATTACAAAAACAAATTGAAAGAATTGACATGAGCATTAGGAAGTAAAAGATAGTGGTTTATCTTTTCTCTATTCCTAAAGGATATATACATACACATATATATATATATATATATATATATATATATTCACTTGTGAATGAATAGAGATAATGTCTTCCTAAATTTCATTCTTATTATTCTTTGTAGTAATGCTGCATTTTTCTTAAATCTTTCTTAAGTTATTTCTTTCATTTTTATTCTTACCTTTACTTCTTTTCATTTGTAATTTTAAAAATTTTCTTCTTATTTTTATCTAGTTGCTTTCAAGCCTTCCTTTCTGTTTCTTTATTTCTACAGTTTTTGTCTACAATTAGCTTCTTCAATTCTTTCTTTTTGTTTACCTGATTTTTATTCCCATTCTATTCCAACTGGGAAGCTAGGAAGGTTTAATCAGACTTTTTTAGGCTATTCTTTCTTGAATTAGGAGAAGATCAAAGTAAATATAGATTTCTGTTAAATGTTTTATTTAGGGGAATGTTTGAGAACCATTTGAAATATTACAAATACAAATTGAAAAACAATATTAATATAAATGTAATTTATTGAAGGAAATATGATTTTAATCCCTAGAGAAATTTCCTGCAATGATGTGGCTCTTAATTTATCCAATCTCACCTTTCCTGGGTGAATCTATAGATCCATTAAATATTCATTCATTCATTCAACAATCATTTGTAAGTCACCTTTTATATGTGAGGCGCTGTATTAGATGCTAAACATATAGACAGAAATGAAATGGTTGTTGTCTTCATAGTAGTGGTTGGAGAAAAGGAGTAAGATAAAATTTATATACTAACTTTTAGAACTAGGTGGTACAATTCATGGAGTATTAAGCTTGGAGTCATGCAGACTCTTCTTCCTGAGTTCAAACCTGGCCTCAGACACTAGCTATGTGATGGTGGACAAATCATTTAAGCCCATTTGTCTCAGTTTCCTCATCTGTAAAATGAGCTGGAGAAGGAAACTAACTCCAGTACTTTTTCCAAGAAAATCCCAAATGGATTCATAAAAAATCAAACACAACTGAAAAAGACTGAACGAAAAATTTGCAAAGCACTTTTAAATATATTTATTCATTTGTTCCTTACAACAACTCCATGACACAAATACTATCATTGCCCTCATTTTACTGAGGAAAATGGATGTTTTAAGTGGTTTGTTCAGGGTCGATCAGCTAGTGACTGAGGCAAGGTTTGAATTAATGTTTCCTTATTCTAAGTTTTGTGCTCTATCCACTGTACTATCCAGTTGCACCCCAAAAAGCTGACATTAGACTGGGGTTGGATGTAATAGGGATACAATTTGAGAATCGATAAAAATATGAAAATATATAGTAAAGTAAGTACAAAATAATTTCATAAGAGAGAATGTTTAGCAAGTATGGACTGTAAGTGTAGATTTTAGATAAGGAGAAGAGTTGAGGCTTTGAATCCTAAGAGATAGATGCAAAGAAAGCAAAAAAGTATTCTAGTCCTGGGGAACAACTGGAACAACCAATGGCAAAGCCATAAAGAAAGGTGGGATTTCCTCTCTGAGAAACAAGTATTTGCTTGAACCTAAAACTGGTGGAAAGGAATAATTACATTGGAGAAGAGAGACTAATGTGTAATTGTGAGAAACTTTACGCAGCAGAGGAATATGTATTTTATTATTTTAAATGCTCACTCTAATCTCTCACTCAAGCATGTGAAATGATGTAATGAAACCTGTTCTTTAGAAATATCAATTGACAGTTTTGTGGGAAATGGATTCAAGAGGGGACAGATGAAGTTCTTAGATCAATTAGGAGTATTTTGAAATTGTCCAGGAAAGGTTAACAATGGCCTGAATTAGAGGAATAGCTGTTTAAATAGAGAGAATAAGTTACATGTGAAAGGTGTTGTGGGGATAGAATCAGGGACACTTGGACACACATATATATATATGGTAGCAAAGAGAGAATAAAGGTCAGTTCTCATGACTCAAAGCATAATTATGGCCATCAAATAAATAGGAAAGATACACAGAATACATCCCTTTGTTTTATTGCATATTGGCTACAAAAATGCCTTTGATTTAGTAAAGCCAAGCCAAGCCTTGGTAGTTGTCTTACAAGTTATTACATCAAAATATCTTCTATGCATATATCATATTTATATAAGATTCCTTGAAAGACATAGCAAGAGAGGCAACTCTGGGCCTAACTCTCTATGGTTGGTCTTACCATACCAAACCATACCATACCAAACAAAGCATATAAGGAGATTTGTTTTCACAGAGATATATACTGCTGTCCAGGGAGTCATCACACATAACATAAAAATCATAGAGGAATTCTCTAAAAATTGTCAGATCTTCAAGGGAACCCTTAATTGCAAATAACATTATATTGATGGTATCAAGTCCTAGAATATTTCAGAGTATTTAAATAAGATCATTGAAAATATTAAAAAAGACTATGACCCAATTCCTCAGAAAAAACAAACAAACAAACAAAAAGAATGCATACATTTTTTTCTAGATTATATTATGCATTTGGTTAGATAACCAATCTGTCAGTATACATAGGTACATATATGCATATACACTTATAGCTAAATAGCTAGTTACAGATAGTTGTGCTGACAATGGAAATTAAAATAAAGCCAAACTATCTAGAACCAGAATTAAGTGAGAAGATAACAATCTGGAATGCTTTTGAGAAAATTACAATTTGAAGATTATTTTTTTAGAACGTTCTAAATTGTTCCTGAAATAGAGGCCTAAATATATATTTAAAAGACCGGTATTAGTCTAGTGTTATTTAGCAATGAGTCATGAAACATACAATGTCCAAAGAATTTAAGTTGAAGATCACCCAAAGGGCAATAGAAAGATTATGATGAACAGCTTATGTCAGGCTAAGTCACATTCTTGAAAGAGCTTGGGAAGAATAGGAGGAGCAAGGAGATGGAGAAGAACAGTTGTGACTTGTTTGAAGTTATTTAGCCAGTGTTTGACTGAACCTAAATATATAATCTAGAAATATTTGCAAATAGTTTGTTTTCTTAAGTAGGTAAATAGTTCTGGTAGAACAGTCCTTAGAGTTTTCAGTTGCCCACCAGACATTTTTATATGCATAGTTAGAAAATTAACAGAACATCAACTTCAGTCCAGTTTATATGAGAACCTTATTAAGTTGAACTTGTAAGATCTGAATTAATTAGCTTTTGCCATCCATTTGAAATTTCAAGAAACAATTTCAATGAGAGTTTCTTTATTTCTTGCTGTGACAATCTTGCATCAACCAACCATTTTCTTACATGTACATTTTTATATGGTTGATTTAAATAGAACACATCTCTTACTTTAAATGGATTATTTGAAATATCAGTCCTCTGAAGTATAAAGAAAACAGACCAATGTCATGCATGTCATAACAATAATGTAGTTTTCATGATTTACTTATCTTCATGAAATTGAAACGGGATAATATTTCAAATCAGGAGATAGAGAAAATGGCAGCTGTGTTAATATTTAATAAGGGAGTGAAAGATACTTGCAAAAATAGCTTTTTTAAAACCATAGATAAATATTATTATATTTGCCTATAAAATTTAATGAAAGGGATTCTTAATGTCACTAAGTTGCTGTAAATATATTTCCTGGTAGATATATTTCTAGGTAAACTTTACAACCTAGTTTATGGCAAAGCATTCCAAACTCTAATCATGAATAACTTGGTTATTGCTGAACACAAAAGATATCCTATGCATTCTCTTGGGCAGACGTTTAAACTTGGAACTATTAAACCACAAAAGTGAACACCCATGTTTCTTTTTGAATTTAAAAAATCTTCATTCCTATTTTAACAAGCAGGGAGTGTAACTGTTTTTTTTTTTTTTTTTTATATTTATGTAGTCTTTGTGTATATGTGTATGCATGTGTGTATGCATATATGTATGTGTTATTGCCTAAGATAATTCTAGACTTTCCTAGCCTTTCCTTAAGGGATTTTTTTTTAAATCACCAAAAATATATATAACAACTATACTTGTTGCCAGTCTCCTTGAGGCAAGAATTACAAAATGACAGAGCTCTGAAAACTAGACCTCAGAGATTTTCTAGTCTGGTTCAATCAACATGGAAAAAAGAAACAGTTCTATAACATACAACCTTCTGAAAGAGGAAACCTATTACCTCCTGAGACAGTACATAAAACTTTTGGATGTTACTGAGTGTCAGGAAATTGTGCTTAAAATCAAGCATTAATTTCCCTCTAACTTCAACCTTCTCTTCCAAGTTCTGCCCTATGAGAACCAGAGTGCCTAGAGTTAGCAGAACAAATTTAATTCTTTGACATGAAGATTCTTAAGGTAGTTTGACTGTTATTATGCCCCTCATCTGTCTTCCTTTCTATAAGCTAACATTTTGCAGTTCCTTAAACTAATTATTATCTGGCAGGATTTTGAAGCACTTTATCAGATTCATTGGATCTCCTTTTGGATGACTAGCACCTAATCAATGTCTTTTCTAAATTGTGTCTCCTAGAAGTAAGCATAATACTAAATCTGACTATAAAAGTGTAACAGGATTATTATCTACCTAGAACTGTACATTTTGCATATATTAGTTTCACCTAAAATTATTTTTACGTGTTTATTGCTATTATCACACTATTGTTTATATTGATCGTTCAATCTACTAAAATCTTTATCTGACAAATTGCTTTTAACCATACCTCCTCCATTATATATTTATGAAGTTTGTCTAAAAAAATCTAAATATTAAAAAAAAAATCAAACCAATTTTAATTATATTCAATCCTGATTAGATTTTATTTAATGTTCTAATCTATAAGAATTATCTGAAATGTTAGCTATCCTTTCCAGCTTTGTGTCATATTTAAATTTAATGATCAAGTTATTTTTTCCTTTCATCTTTGTAATTTATAAACATATTTAATTTTTGGGGTCCAAGCACAAAACCTTGAAAGGCTTCACAGGAGACCGCCTTCCTTTCAATTAAGCTAGTAATTACTCTTTGAGTTTGATCATTCATCCAGTTCCAGACAGAACTCATGGTAGGCTTAATCATCTTATATCTCTTCATTTTCCCCTCAAAAATAATATAATATACTTTGTCAAATCTTTTTGCTAAAATTCTAAGTAAATTATATATAGTTTGCTTTCATTTTACAAATTGAAGTTTACACCAATTTATTTTATCTATTAGTTTAATAACTTGATCAAAAAAAGTAAATGGTCTTGTATGACTTATTCAATCCACACTGACTCTGATTACCTTGGCGTTTCAACGTGTTTGCTAATGTATGCATAACATTATGTTAAGATTATTCTTTGAATAACAGTCAAATTCTCTGGCACATTGTTTAGAGTCTGTTTGCTTCTCTTTTTTTGAAATTTCTAATATTTATTTTCTTTATTCTCTAGTAACTGTTATTTTTCATGAGCTTTCAAAGATTATTGAAATGGATGTGGAATCATCCAAGCGTCATTTTAGCAATTTTGGATTTAATTTATCTTGACATAATGATTTAAACTCATTGAAAAACAAGATTTTTCTCTCATTTATTTATTTTGTATTTTCAAGTCCAAATATTATTCTTCCTGCTAGATATAGTAAAGGGAAAATAAGAACTGAGTAATTCTTTCTTTAATTCCTCTTAAATGATTATAGTCTGATCTACCCTGACTTTCTGATCTATCCATTCTTTTACCTTTCTCTTTTTTCCAATGTAATCTTGGGATTAAATTTATCTCTTTTCATAATGTTCTCTAGTTCACCTAGCTTTATCCATCCATATTGTGGATTTGTGATTGAACATATATAGCCATGGACTTTGGTACTACCTCCTTTCTTGGATTTCTATTTCCAATGAATTTCTCAAATAGTCTACTAATATTTTTTATCTTAAATTTTAGCTATTTTGTGTGACATCCAATGGTAATCCAGAGCCAATTCTCCCTTTCTTTTCCTTAATAAAGCATCAAAAATGATAATTTTTTTTCATATAAAAACCTTGTAAAATAAAATTATTTTGTCATTGCCAATGAATGCATGATAATACCACTGGTGTGTCCATTGCCTAAGAAAGACCACTAGGAAACATTGTACAAACTATGGATAGTCCTTTGTTGACTGAACGTAGATGTATTTAAATTAATTCTAAATTTGAAATTTGTTCTATTTATATATTTTGTTTTACATATTCATTTCCAAATATATCTCCCAAATTTGCCATTACTTAAAACATAGTCCAAAAAAATAAAAAAAATATGTTGGCAGTACTAATCAATTCATCATCCTTGAAAGCATGCACAATATTCCACTTCTGTAGGCCCTCAACATCACAATGAAAAGAGAGGAGGACATTTTCTTACCTCTTGTAAAGAACTTGTTTTGGTTATTATTTTTCCACAGCATTCAGTTTTTTTTCTTTTTTTTTGGTTCTATTCATTATTTGTTTTGTAAATTGTCCTGTTGCTTCTTAATCCCTGACATTGTATTAGTTCATATCTTTTTATGATGCTTCTCTGATACTTTCATATTTCTCATTTATTATGGGTAGTAATATTACATTATATTAATATACCAAAATTTGTTTGTCCATTCCACACTCAATGAGTACTTAATTTGTTTACAGTTCTTTGTAACTAAGTAAAAGAGTTATGATGTTTATTTTGTTATATTTAAGAACTTTTCTTTCTTTGATCTTTTTGCTTAATTATGCTGTTTTGGAGTGATTCAGTGAACTCAGAAGAAAGAGTCTTGAAACTTTGTGAAAGAGGAATGGTCTAGGAAAGAAGGAATGGTTAACAGTCAACACTTGTAGAGGAATAAAGAAAAAAGGGGAGGAGAAAGAAAGAGGTGAAATGAAGATAGCATTGTACAGAGAAAAGATCCCTAATTCTGTAATAAGATAATTTAGATTCTTATCACTACTGTGATGTTTACCTGCTAGTTTTGTACAAATCATTTTACCTGAGATCCCTTCTACCCTTAGCTTTCTTAATGTGATTTACTCTATAAAATACTAGTTTTGGAGTTAGAGCATGTCCTGGATTTGTCACTTAGTATCTCTTTGATTTAACTATTTCTGTATCTCTAAAATGGGAAAGTTAGAGTAGTTAGTGGATTGTTGATAATCTTTGAAAGAAGTTCCAGTTGAATGGAAAGATAAGTAGTCATATTGCAAAGAGTTACAGAGTGAGTTACAAAGTGATGAAGAAATGGATCCAGGTATAGGATAGCTAATTTTTAAAAAGGAGATTTTCAGAGAAAAAAAAGAATTATGGAAATGATGTTATTGGGTCAAGTGAATGATGAGATCTAGGAATGTATTTAGATGGTTAGGAAGGAGATGCTAGACAGAGAAATTGAAGATTATACTGAGAGAAGAACTGAACAGTGATTTATCAAACAAAATTGGGAAGAGGTATTGGGAAAAAGGACAAAAGGCAAAAAGACTATTTATACTCTATTTCAAGACTCAAAAATAGGAGAGAATGAAGACTGATGAGGCATGAAATGAGTTGGGACTCTTGAATAATGGTCTTAATTTTCCAGATGGAATATGAAGTAAGGTGTTAAGTTTAAAGAGAGGTGGGGAAAATAGTACCAAGTGGTACCTTTCAGAGGGAAGAATATGTCTATTATAGTCCTTATCAGTATTCTAAATAAGCTGCTGATCCTGGCATTCAGGGCTCATCACTTTTGGCTCAAACCTCATCTTCTGTCAGTATTACTCACTATCTCTGCTTCTTGTGTTCTAGATTCCAAACAAAATGGCCTTCCCTAGTCTCCCTATTCTTCCCATGCTCTTCTTTCTCTTTCTCTTTTCTGATATTATCAGTCATCTTTGGCATGGATTTTCCACTTCCCCTCTTCTCATTCATACTCTATTTCAGGTATGTACTAAGACCATTTTGATAAAGCTTTCAAGAATCACTTGTTAAATTAATTGTATCAACATTTATATCTCTGAAATTGGCAAATATTACAAATCAGGGCTTGATTTATTGCTTTGTTGATTATTTGTATATGAGAAAGATGGAGAAAATGTAAGTGAAGCAAATTAAACATGAAGACAATTTTTCCTGAAGAGCCAATCATTAAATATTTATCATCATACCATTATCCTATTTTTATCTTTGAAAAATCTCTCCCTTCATTTAAGCCTTGAGTTTGGCATCTTTCATGAAGTCTTGGGAGGGAGCATGGTACTTTGGAAAGAATGTTGGATTTGGATAATTTAAAATAATATCACTGCTACTTAAGTCAATATATGACCATGGGCAAATTCTTTGACCTTGCTAGGTTTTATCTGTTAAAGCAGGAGAATGGATTAGTTAGCCTTTGATGTTCTTTTTAGCCCTCAATCTTATGACCCTTCTCTGACTATGTAGCTTATATGTAGGTCTTTCCCCCTAAAGTTTTCATAGGATTTTTCCTGATATATTCTTTATACTTTATTTTATAGAAACTTGTGAATATGTACTTCTATACTATATTAGGATAGCATCTTGAGGTCAAGGTCTTTTTTACATTTATTTTTATGTTTTCAATCCCTGACATATTAACTTGCACATTGCAATATTATACCCATTGAATTGAATGTCAGAAATTTCAGGGGCACTTTGGGGAACTTAAAAATTAAGTGAAAATAATGAGACAATTCATTCAAATTACTCTTCAGCAGTGTCTCTGTTCTTTGCCAAGAACTGTCTGGTATTTGAGCCCTAATGACTTGGTTCCTTCCTTTGCAGTTTTATTTCAGTTTACTCTGTTCTGTGCATTCAGTGATATGGCAACTCTGGTATTCTTGATGCTCTTAAATCTCATGACTGTGTCTTTGCTATATAGGGCTGTCCTGCAGGCCCAGAATTTACTCCCTCCTTGCCTTTGACTCTTTGCTTCTCTGGATTTCTTTAAGACATTTCAGATTCCATCTTCTACAGGAGACCTTTGCTCCTTCCCTTCCACCTACCTCAAGCCTTTTCTTATGAAATTTCTTGGTATATATGTTATATTTATTTATATGTATATATAACATATAATATATGTTTATGCATTTATATGTATGGGCAATATGTTTATATGTAATATATGTTTATATGTATTACTATGCCTCTTGAAATAATATAGACCAACAAAAGATAATATAATGTATGTGCAGTTATTTGCATGTTATCTTCTCCATTAGAATATGATCTTCTTGAAGGCAGGGACTGTGCTTTTACATTAAATATAAAGTATTTGGCACTTAGTGACCACTTAATAAATAATGATTGTTGACTAATAAAACCATCTATTACTGAGTCCAGAAGTGTGAGGCTTTGTTATTAAGTCTATATGTGTTCTTTGTTACTAAAAAATATAATAGAGAAGGAATTTTAAAAAGTGGATTTGGAATTTAATGTAGTATGGATATTGACATTTTTCTGCGGAATATTTCCACAGTATAAAGAAGTATTTCTAGTAAAGAAGAAAAATTGTAATTTAACATATAGGTAAGACTATGTATTTGAGAATTTCAGGTAATCTGTATTTAAATCTTTCTTATACATGTGTCATTAATATAGTTTTCTTACAACCTTGGGAAACCAATGAATCCTTTACCATGTGTGTGTGTGTGTGTATATATATATATATATATATATATATATATATATATATACACATATATATGTACAATTATGGAGATGAAGATTATTTAATTTGAAGAATGCCCATTTTTTCTAGCAGACTAGTTCAGGAGTCTTGGAGAGAAGGAATGAGTAGGGAGAAATCCAGTTCTCCTTGGCAATATGGAGGGAAAAAGTCTGATTGTAAGGCACCTTTGAAATTTGTGAGCAACATTAATAATTTTTTGATTTGTTTATTAAAATTATCTCTGAGTCTTTGCTTTTCATCATATGCTATGTGTTTTTAATTACAAAAAATTCATTCAATAATGTATTTTTCTTTTTCTCCATGACAAAATATTTAAACATGTGGAGTGAGTTGAAGGCACCTCCCCATATGTTTCCCTAAAACCCTCTTGCTTCAACTGTGTGTTCCAAAGAAATATCTTTGTATTAGGTTTGTATTTAATATGTTAGATTATTTTAGGAAATCTCTAATATGCAAAAGAAACATTACATCATATAGCAGAATTATTGATTTTATGAATCTCATGAATATAATCACACAAGGGCACTGGGGTCTGCTTTTTAACTTTTCTTTATCACCATGTATCTTTATCCAATTCTCCCTTCTTAATTCCCTTGCTTAGATTTCATTTTTTTTCTAACTTTCTGAAACTTTATGAAAAAAAATGAGTGGGGAAAGTACTTGTGAAGGAAACATTTGTTAAAAATGAACAACTATCAACTCCCCATTTTCCTTGCTTTGGAGTTGGACCACAGCATGAATGGTCCCCCAAAGCAGAGAATTGACTTATTTGTTTAATAAACATTGAATTAGAACTGGAAAGTGTCAAAGAGAAGATCTAAGCTAATGTCATTTGATTTCATTTTTTTCCCTTGAAAATATTAAAAAAAAGTTTATTGCTACAAAAAGACAGTA
The DNA here is from genome assembly GCF_902635505.1 of Sarcophilus harrisii. Classification (NCBI taxonomy): domain Eukaryota; kingdom Metazoa; phylum Chordata; class Mammalia; order Dasyuromorphia; family Dasyuridae; genus Sarcophilus; species Sarcophilus harrisii. The sequence goes on from NC_045431.1 coordinate 94,232,739, forward strand.
AAAATTAGTAACTACTTACATATATGTTGATTTCCCTACCTATAGATCTTTGAAGGAGCATATTAAAAACTGGTCTTGAAGCCAGGAAAATGAGGGTTCAAAAGGTGGCTCTAACAAATGTTGAGCAAAGTCACTTAACTGCTTAATATAATCAATTTTCTAAATTATGACTCCTTCTGATGTTCCTTCTAATTTCTTTCTGCTGTGTATTTTTGGAAATGTTTCCTTGACTGTCTCCTCCTTTCTCTCTCACTTTCTGCTGTTCTATCTTTCTTTTTCTCCCATCCTTCCTTTCTTTCCCTGTCTTTCTTCCTTCCCCCTTCCTTTCTGCCTCCTCCCCTCTCTTTATCTCTCTCCCTGTCTCTCTGTCCCCTTTTTTCTGTCTCTATCTCTCTATGTCTCTTTTTCTGCCCCTATCTCTGTCACTTTCTCTCTGTCTTTTTCCCCATTTCCTCCTTTCTAACCCCCAAACCTTCCATTGCTACAAATACAGTCCTCAAGATAAACAAATAAATTCATGGGCTGAGCTGGAAAATGTATATATTTTTTAAATAGCCTTTTATGTAAAGGTTATATGTATGGATAACTTTACAGCATTGACAATTGACAAACCTCTTGTTCCAATTTTTCCCCTCCTTCCCTCTTCCCCCTCCCCCAGATGGCAGGATGACCAGTAGATATTAAATATATTAAAATATAAATTAGATACACAATAAGTATACATGACCAAACTGTTACTTTGTTGTACAAAAAGAATCGGACTCTGAAATATTGTACAATTAGCCTGTGAAGAAAATCAAAAATGCAGGTGGGTAAAAATATAGGGATTGGGAATTCAATGTAATGGTTTTTAGTCATCTCCCAGAGTTCTTTCACTGGGCATAGCTGGTTCAGTTCATTACTGCTCCATTGGAACTGATTTGGTTCATCTCATTGCTGAGGATGGCCAGGTCCATCAAAATTGGTCATCATATAATATTGTTGTTGAAGTATATAATGATCTCTTGGCCCTGCTCGTTTCACTCAGCATCAGTTCATGTAAGTCTCTCCAGGCCTTTCTGAAATCATCCTGTTGGTCATTTCTTACAGAACAACAATATAGAAAATATATTTCTCATTCTGTCCCTCTCTTTCGGGAGCTGAGAAGCCTGCTATTCATCTGTCTAATAAAATCATTACGAGTCAGTAAATTCATTAAACTTCTCAAGTTTTTCACTGTTTTATTTCATATTATTGTTTTCACCAACCACTTCATTTCAATGATTGAGAAAGGGAAGGCTAGAGAGCTTAAGTGACTTGTTCATACTTAAACTGTTAAGTGAGAAAGTTACAATTTGAATCAAGGTTCTATGACTCCACATATGTCAATCTTCCTACTTCACCTGTTCTGTTGGGGTAGAATCATATAGTTATCATTACAACAGTATTAGCATGCTAATTCTGTTTTTATCAGGCTAATGTATTTCCAAGGCCGGGATGGTCATTGTGGCCTGGGAATATTTTAAGATTTAGAGAAAACTAGCTAAGGATTAAAAATGTGTGAATTAAATTACCCACAAAATAAACAAGGAGTGATGATTTTTGCCTTTGGAAACATATTTACCATGTGTCGACATATATAGTCATAGTAAGTTTACCATAAGAATTGTTTTTCTTAGTTCCTTATTAAAATTAGTTTGTATTCCCATGGTACTTGTTAATAAAGGAGCCTTAAAAAGCATTAGATGTCAGCAGCCTGAACAAGGGATTTAAAAGTTTTCTAGGAATAATTTATCTATATGCATATATATAATATGTGTATATATATATATATATATATATATAATGTATACTCATGACTTTCTATGTACATGCATACTAATAAATATAATCAGGTTTTTTAAATGCATTTTTAAAAATTACTGTTTCTACAAAGTTTATTTAAAGTTTTTTTTTTTTTTTTTTCCTAATCAGTATTGCTTTTTTTCTTCTGAGACCAAGAGACCAATTTGCCTTAATTTCAAAGAATTCAACTTTGGGGAAATCCAGTCCATTCTCTGTAGTTTGATGGAAGTTCTTGATCATTACATAGTTTATTTTTAGACTACTGTTAATTATAGCTAGAGTGTTTTTACTGATCCACACTCATCTCTAAATTGTTATTTAGCATTGAAAGTAGAGGCCATAAGAGAAGACATATTTCCTGTTTAGAAGCACATTGTTTTCATAAATAAGACTTTAACCATTCCCAATTCTCCAGGAATTACTGTTGTTTAATATTTACCAAATATCTTCAGAGTTTTAAAGGCTTTTTGGGAATTTGATGAGCCTCAGAATTGTGTTAATATGACCTTAAGTATCTCCTATCTAATTCTGCAAATGTTCTGCTAATCAGAATCAATATTTTTTCTTCCCATGTTATAGTTAATATTTTATGTAGTTAATAGTTTTCATCCAGTTATGATTATATTAGGCACAATAAAGGTAGGATTTCTACCTTTACCCCTGTTCTTTATATTTTCAATGTCATCTCCTCCTTTTTTCTTTGTAACTCAAAATTTTTGAGATCATTTATAATTCATTGAGGTTTTGGTGAGACAAGGAGGATTCACCTGCTGGGAGCTGTAGCTATGTAATTTGAAAACATTGCAGCTTTGATTACATTATCAGGGAAGCAGTCTTATATTTTCCTTTTCAAAATAACACTTGCAAAATCAGCAAATTAAAAAAAACACACAACAATGAAGGTCAAAAAGATGATTTAGTGACAAGTGGAGGTCCCACTTGATGATGATGATAAGAAGTGATACTCAAGAGAGTTTAGGGGTCAGCAATCCAATTAAGCCATGCTCAGACCATACATCTTGCTTAAACTAGTCAGTCAGGATTTGTGTATTGAGGATTTTTTACAAAGTCTTGGAGTAATCCATCACTCAAACCAGACAACCATGGAGATGCAGTCTACTGAAATTACAGGAAAACATTGTTCTCTAACCACAATGCTGACAAAAAACTGGACAGCTTTAGAGAGGAAGGAATTATTAGTCATTCCTCAATCAGTTATATGATGGACAGGAAATTTCTGAAAAATAGAAATATTTAATATGCAGACTTTTGAAGTATCTATATTTGTGAGTCTTAAAATATTCTTAGTTGTTTTGTGATTTTTTGAATCTTATTTGTGTCAAGAGTAGGGATTTCATGTTTGGTGATATTTTGATATATTTTTCTTAAATACATATTAAATTTTGGTTCATTTGTTGTTATATACAAAGTCACAGACTTTTTATAATTGACAAGAACTTTAAAAATATTGTTCATTACCCCATTCCTTTTCAGTGAATGGATGAAAAAGCTTCTAAATGCTTAGTATGTCCCAAACTAAGACTAGGGATACAAATACAAAAATATACGTCCCTATCATCAGGGAGCTTTGTGTTCTAATGAGAGAGACAATATCCAAAGGAGCGCTCTAGCCTGCAAAGGATACTTTGTTCCAGAAAGTTACAGTGATGCAAGAACAGAAGCATAGCTGATTAAGTCTTACGATTCCAGAACTAGAGGGAAGAGTGATGGAGAAGAAAGAATGAGGGAGGGAAAGATAGCCAGAGAGTTAGGAATGAAGTGAAACATAACTGGGCTTTTGCTGAAAATTAAGTGACTCCCAAAGACCCCTTTCTTTGGCAACCAGATTCTCTGTTTGGTTTGTAGGAGCAGGAACTGTCTTTTTTTATTCCAGATACTTAGCATGGTGTCTAACATATACTTAATAGATGTTTATCAGCTATTGACAAGGAATCCGTCAATCAGGATCACAGAAGGAACTTAAAGAATAAAGAAAAAGGGGGTTGTAGAGGAGATACAGATGATAATTTAATATATATGAATCCCTATGGGCCATACATTGACTAAGAGAAGTACATATCAGTGTTATGTATATTTAAGTGTATTTTAATTCATTTAGTTAAACATTCCCTAAATACATTTTAATCAGGTTCCTTCACACTTAGGAGTGTTGTAAGCTCTATGTATTATACTTTTGCTTTAAGAGTTTATTTATTCCAAATTCTTCATTTTACAAATGAAGAAACTGAGGTTCAGAAGGGATAAGTAATTTCATTCTGGGCCATTTCCATTCATACTGATCTATATCTTGCCATTGTACCCAGATGGCTCTGGCGAGAAAAGTAAGGCAGGTAACCTTGCACAGCCCTCGTTCACTTAAATGCAATTCACCTGCATGTCATAGCAGCACCTCCCTGTCATTGTCCTCTTCAAAAACTGTTCTGAGCCTTAGCTTCCTCATTTGTAAAAACTGAAACATTAAAACTGAGAGACACTGAAGGAGGGGGACCATGTCCCAGAAAAAGCATTTTCATGATGTATATATAATCTTGTTGACAGCACTAGAAGGAAATTTTTATGTTTTCAGTTATTTTCTTTCTCCCCCTGCTCCACACAGACAGCTATGTTTTAACTTCTGTATCTTCTACCTGGTCACATTTTGAGAGCAATGAAAACAATTTACTGTTATTCCAGGGGTTGGGACAGACTTCCTGAATAATTCAGATTTTAGGGGAGATAATATGATGATTACCTGAGATTTTGATCATTATCTAGATATGTCTATTCACTGTGTATAACTCATGCATTCCAATCCAAAATGAAAAGAAAGAAAGTAAAATCTTAATCACAGTCACTTCCCTATAGTAGAAAGCCTGCCATTATGAGATACCTTTTGTAGTCAGGGGGTGTTTAGGGATTTGGGGCAGAATGTTCCTAATGATATCTGCATAGCTGATTTGACTAAGGGATAATTTTAGTTATTGTTGCCCTGAGGGGGCAACTGCCAGGATAAGAAGGGATGGGGTTGGCAGATTGCCCAGTGACTAAAAGGACAGAGTTTTGAAGGATGCTGTGGTTGCCATATCACACACTTGGCTATCACAGTAAAGGTAGTCTGACTATCTACCAGTGACTACAGTGACTATCTATCAGTGACTACCATTCACTGATTGGTTGAATACACATTATACAGCTCTTGCATCAGACCGTGTTTTTTACTTTTACTTAAGACAATTTCTTTATAGCTTGCCTGTGTATTTTCCAAATATGAGCATAGTATATATTACAAATGGGTAGATCAAAGTAGATTAAACCATCAGGCATCAAGATGCTGTGCCTAAAATTTCACCAGCTTTTTGAGACTGACATATCTCATTATTAATATAATGGAGTGTGACCACAGGGTGACATAACTATGTAGTAACTGAGAACACTGAGCCAGTGCATGTGTTAATGGGAGAGCCCAAGGTCCCGGAGTTAGTTTTCCACTCAAGGAAAAATAGGGTAGTGCAGCTTGGCAAATAGGGATGATTAAAGTCTACAGAGAAGAATACTTCTGACTCTCAGTTCAGCTGGAACAATTAAATACTTCCTTGGTCTTAACTGTTGAGTGCACATTGTCAGTTACTGAAGTCAGTGATGACAAAGTTCTGTCAGGTAGTATATATTCTTTATCCTCCAAATAGTTTCTTTAATCACAGGGAAAGAGATTAATTGGGCTGAGGAGGGGAGAGAGTATAAATGGATGAATAATACTTTTTCACAAAGTTGTTAATACAAATAAAATAATTGATGTGAAAATACATAGTAAATTTATTCTTTAAAAATTCATACTTGTGATTTCATCAGGGTTTGAATAGTAGATCTCTGGTTTCTAATGAATAGTGCAGCATATGTATAAAGTGAAGCTATTACTTTGATCCTATAGTCCACGGGCATAATAATAAGTACAGGAGAGTAGATAGATCCATGGACTAAATTTGAAAAATGTTGATCCTATTTGAACAATTTGTGGAATGCTTTTTAAAGTGTTTTCATGAACGAAACCTTTATGAAAATAAAATTTTTAATGCTATAGTCCTGCTTTATGGTTTTCACCTGTACAGCATTAAAATTTTGATACTTCAATGAATCCAGATTCCCTCATTTGGATGATTCTTTCCACCAAAGCACATTATAATCCTTCCATGCCTTAGCCTTTATTGAACCACTTCTCACACTTTGATATTGCCATTGTAGAATGACAAAAGTAACAGTTGGGCCTCGGAACCATTTTGAATTTTTGTCAAATCATGAATTGCCCCTAAATTTCATCCTCGTGGAGCCAACATTCAAATGATACACTTCTTTGAGTTGACCGAAATTAGTTCTTGAAAAACAAATAATAAATTACTGAGCCTATATTTGCAACCTTATAGCCTTTCTTGATAGCACTGTTGCAGATTTGGTTCCATTGGCATACCCAGTAGACCTTCCTAGAGGTATCTCTGTATCAAGTGTACCAAAATGAAGCATTAGAATTAGAGAAGAACTTTAACAATTACTCAGCACATTTATGTATGGAAATTGTAGTAATTGGAAATATAAAATATAAATGAAAGTGATTTTACAAAGGAAATGATTTTTATTTTTTAAAATTCTTATTTATTTCTTAAAATTCTCAATACCAAAGAATGTGTCTATAATGATGTTGAATTGAATTAAAAATCTGACAGAATAACAGAAAGAAGGCACTTCTGCTCTCCTCCTGCGACATATGGAATAGTCTTCATTTACCTCATCTTATTTCTTTCAGCATGTGGAGAAACACTTCAGGAGTCTACTGGCAACTTTTCTTCTCCGGGATTTCCAAATGGCTATCCTTCCTATACTCACTGTATATGGAGAATTTCTGTGACTCCAGGGGAAAAGGTATTTTTGCAAAAACCCAAATATTTTATTTCAGTTGCTTATAATGAGGTAACATCCATGTTTTTTTAAACAGTGAATTAGTTTTAGTTGAGTTTTTTTTAAAACCCTACAGAAGTAAGAAGCTGAAGGCCTCTAGAAAATCATACATTATGCATTAAGACACTATTACTAAGGTATTATTTTGTAGTAAATACAATATATAATCCCACAATGCCTGGTATTCACTTATTTATTCATTCAGTTACTATTTAAAATACCTATTATGTCTAAGACTAAGAAAAAAATAAAGAACAAAATTATATTGTTTCCTTAATAGGCTGGAAAAAATTAGAGAGAACCATTATCTCTGTGCTGTATTTTAATTGATTTTTGTGGACATCAATCAGTGGTTGTTTTCTTTTCCTTTTTTAAATTTAAAAATTACTTATTTAAACTTAAAAACAAAATAGAAAAAGAAAAAAAAAGAAAATAAGAGATAAAGAGAAAAAAGAACAGAAAAAATTGCCACGTATGCAGCAGAACATAGGAGAGGATTCAAAATATGAAAAAATAAATTTCCATTTCAAGAAAGCCTATATAAAAATAACATACCTTGTTTTTAAAGCTACTCATTTTTTTTATTTTGTTGTAGATTTTCTTTTGTCCTCTGCTGTGTAGTGTTTGCTTTATTCTTTTCCCCTTCCCTGCTATCCATCTCTCCCAAGAAGGCTTCATGCATACTTCATTATTTCATTTGTATTCTTATAGATGAGATTGCTGCTTACCATAGGCAGTGTCAGACCAAGGCACAGCTTCTCATCGTATGTGTTTTTGTTTTATGCCTTTATAAATTCCCTTTAGAGCTACCCAATATAGTAGCAGCCTTTCCCTTATTTCAAAAATTATTTCCCCGGTATCATCATACAAATACATAAGCACATAGTGGTTTTCTATTAGGATGAGTTTTGATTGAAAATAAGGGTGATGTGTAGCTAAAAACACTGTTAAGGATATAGATTATTTCATTTTTGCTTTTCAATCTCTATAGTCTAGCACAGTTCCTAGGGGACAATAGGTGTTTAATAAATACTTGATAATTATTTATTTAGAATGAGTCATTTGGAAAATTATAAAGTTTGTAAAGAGATTTTAAAAATAGAAGCAAAAATTATACTGTATTTTAGATGATTTAAATAGCCAGCAGTCTTTCTGAAGTCCAAAGCTATCTTAAGTATTACTTTTGAGTATTATTCTTTAAATTCATGAATGAAAAAGAATTGTTTGATATCCCAGAAGTTCATTTTCATGAAGTATAATCTTGTTGACAGATGTTTGTAAGAATCAAAGAAAGAGCACAAACACAACATTTTCATGTTTTGACTTAGTTTCTTCTGCTACACCATTACATTTTAACTTCTCTTTCTTCTACCCAGTGATATTTTGGGAGCAGTGAAAATACTTCATTATTATTCTACTAGTTGTTTCAGAATTCCTGAATGGATTGCCTCAGTCTCCATGCTTACTTTCAGACACTTAGAAAGGGTTACTCCCATTTCTTTAGTCTAAGAAAATGCCCACTACAAGATAATATAAGATACTTTTACTTGTGATATTGTTATCATTCAGTTATTATTTGGAAATGCGTATTTTAATTATGGAGGTGTTGAACTGCATCAACTCAATATTTATTGAATTTTTTCAGTATTTGAATATTCAATATTTAATATAATACTTTCTGAGAGACCAGAGAAAAGGACGGACACTGAATTTAACTTTTGGAGCTACTTTCTTCACTGCTTTGCTCAATATGACTTCCAGTCCGAATCTCTAGTCTAAGTCTTTCACTTTGGTGACACAAATGGCTTTCTAATTATGGTTATCACATTTAGTGATTCACGCTGAGATGTTTCATATGAAAATATGAAGAAATTCAATAGGATATATAGGGAAGAAATGAAATATTGTCTATTGAACATGATTTCCACAGAATTGGTCTTGGTGGGACACCAAAAATCATCTGGTACAGCTTGTACTTGAATAAGAATCCCTTCTTAAGACTCCTTCCTTAGCTTTGGAGACTTCTACTGATTGGAAGACCTACTAGTTTTCAGGTGATCCACTCTGTTTTTAGATACCTCTGATTTTTAGGCTACCAGGGTTGTTTCTGAGAAAAATTGCATAAAATTGCATAATTTAATTTATTATTAATTGCATAAAATTACATAGGATTACAAAAGAATCTTTGTAGGTACAGTTTTTATTTTTTTCCTCATCTAACTTCACAGATCTCTTGAAATCTATCTACAAATACCTTTGTGGTAGCTAGTCCCCTCATTAGGAAGTCTGGCTCTAAAAGGATGACAAGAGATGAGTACAGTGTGATCTTAATTTCTTTTATAGTCAATTAATTTTCAAAGCTTTATAATACCAAACATTTTTAAATAAGCTTGTCAATATAAAACCAATACATTTTTTAAAAAGTTTTTTGTTTATTCAAGGCTGCTTGTCAAATCTTTTTTTTAAGAGTAAAATAATGGGGTTTTAGCCTATGGCCTTACTTCTTATACTTGATCTTTTAAATGGGACAAATTAAATACAGGGATTTGGATAGCAAATCCAAAGGAGAACCAAGGTGAGTTGAATGATTCAGGAGTCTAATGGCAGTGATGAAGGAGGATGTCATCAAATGGGGAAAATTATAGGGCATCCCCTAATGAAGAAATAAGCCAGAAAACAGACCCACTTACAGAGGATTTATTCCATAGGTAGCACAGTGTAGTCGGGCAAGCATCAGTCAGGGAGTTAGAAGAGAGCTACGTTTTTATTCTTATAATTGCTGCTGACCAATCTTGTGATGTAGGCAAGTCACTTTATTTTAGATTTTTGGTGTTATGGACTGGAATGAATCTTTGACTTTTCTTGTTCTGAGGACAAGATTCATTGTATAATGAGCAGGTTGAATTAAATGATCTAAAATGTCTTAACTTATTCTAAAATTCTATAATCTTATTGGAGCATTTATGAACACAATCACTTAGAAATCACCATTCTATCTGCTAATAATTCCTGAGGAAACCTGGACTTTATTGGAATAGAAGTGATAGGACTTTAGGATCATTTAAAAAAATTATTTGTTTAATTTGGAGAGAAAGGTACAGTTATTGGAATTTATTCTAGTTAGGTTTGTGCTTACCCAACAAAGTTGTTAGGGGGAATAATAAAAACAGTTCATATTTGGTTTAGAAAATGAATTTTCTAATTTTGGGAGAATGGAAAAGAATAGCAATAAATTTGTCTTTTTTGTATTTAAAATTATTTTGTATCCCTAGAGCATCCATAGTTTGTCCTACAGTATCCTGGTAGGAGCAGAAAGCCATATTAGCATTTATTATTGCTACCAATAGTCACAGAGGAAATAATTTAAAATTCATCATAAATCCTAAAGGGAATTTAAGATTCATTAAAATATTTGGTTTTATTCTGAGTGTTCTAAAGTTCTAAAGAAATTATATGAAATTGATATTATTGGAATAAAAGTTGAGAAAATAGTGAGTAGGTATTTGTTGAGTATTATTGTTATTACAAAATATAATTGGGGAAAAGGAATATGATGTGGTATGACAATTTTTTGATATATAATTTTAGCATTGACATATTCTCTCCAGTGGTCCAGCTGGCAACCCATCCATGCCTTACTCCTGAAACTCTGTCCATATGTTTCCACACAGTTTACATTGGAGAACTCTTTCCATCTGTTTGGGAGAAATTTCCTTCCTAAGAAATCTTACTTAGATATCAGTGGACCATGTTGCATGTCCACATCCATAAATTTTCTCCTCATTTTGTAGAATAGAATAATAAAACTCTGTGTTATCTCTGCTGACCCAATTTCACTAATTCTAGATCTGTGATCTTTTCTAGAAGATCACATAATGCCATGGAAAGAGCACTGGAATTAGAGCTAGGAAACATCACTTTTAATTCTATAATTTTTTCTTGTGACTTTTAGATCTCTTTGAGTCTTATGAGATCTCCAGTTATAAATGGCAATGATAATAACTTTTCTCCCATCCTCCCTTCCCCCTTCTCTCTCTCTCTTTTTTTTTTTTTTCCTTCTCTCTCCTTCCCTTCTTTCCATCTTGACTGTTAGAATCAAATGTGATCAGGGATATGAAAGTGACTTTGAAACTAGTTTGGAAGATGAAGTGTCAACCATTGTTAAAACTGTTTTATTATGAAGGGCATTAAGCATTAAATAGTGAGCATTTATAAAATACCTACTCTATGTCAGGGAATGTGCTAAGCAATAGGTGTCCAAAGACAAGAATGAAGCAGACCCTTTCCACAAATAAATTTGCCTTTGATTAGCAAAGACTATGTGTACTCACATAAGGCTATCTAAAAGATACTCAAAATACATCCAAGAATGTTTTAAGAAAGAGGAAAAATTAGCAGCCAGGTGGATCAGCAAAGGCTTCAAATATAATGTAGAATTTGAGCTTATTCTAAGAGGCTGAGATCAGAAAAAATGGACATGAGATAGAGCCTGGGCAAAGTCATGAAGATGGAGAAGAGAATGTTTTCTGGAAGGAAAAGCAAATAGCAAAAGCTATTTTGACTGTATTGTAGAGGGTGTGAAGGAAATAATGTATAACCTGCCTGGGTTGATGTCAGGTTGTCAGGGGCCTTAAATACTGGACAATGGACTTCTTATTTGATCCTGAAATTAATAGCTGGAGGATTTTGGCAATAGCGTGAGCAGATCTAAGCTTTTGGAGAAAAATGTAGATCCCAGTAAAATCTGGAAGCACATCCCCAAAGGGTATAGAAAGAAGGTTTCAGAGATTAGATGTCTTGAAAATCGCTCAAATTGTTAGTTACAAGAAATAAACTTAGGAAATACACGTAGTAAAATTGATCAAATGACATCAACCCAAAGCAAGAAAACATCTGGCGGGGAGAAGGCATATCTTTTTAGTTGCAAAACCTTGCTATTTCAACATTGCTTATTAACCCTCAAGCTTTTGAAAAAGCAAAATGTGATTCATTTCCTGCTTCCCTCCTCTCTGTACTAAAACAGCTCCTAAGATCTTTTAAACAAGCAGAAAACCAAGTAATCTCATGCTCTCCATTCTTCAGTTCTTATATGGTTATTAATCATCGTAACTGATGATGAATATAGTGGAAGTGAGGCAATGAGAGTGACAAATGAGCTTCAGTGATTCACAGTTTCTACTTTATGGTTTGTTACTCTTAAAGGACCTTAAATCAGAAAGATTCATTGGATGATAGCTTGAGGTTTATAGTCAGTTATTTGTCTCTTGGCATTAAAAAGGCCTACAATAATGCTATTTTACTTGAGATACAAATGAAAAGTAAGTCCTTTGGTTTTAGAACTTTATAGATTATTGTTCCATATTTTTCCCTCTTTTAAAGTATTAGTCCATCTGGCTTTCTTTGATATACTCATGAAATTCTCTCTTTTTTGCTATGCCCCTCTTCATTTGGTCTGCTTTCTGTATTAGGTATTGCAGTTTCTCTCATTTTAAGTAATATCTACTTTGTATTTTTTATTTCTACACTTCTCTTTTGTTTTGAAAAGTATCTTTCCATAAATTCTCTCTCTCTCTCTCTCTCTCTCTCTCTCTCTCTCTCTCTCTCTCTCTCTCTCTCTTTCTCTCTCTCTCTCTTTCTCTCTTTTTCTCTTTCTCACTTTATCCCACCCCTTCTCTCCATCTTCCTCTCTTTACCTATCTCTTTCTTAACTTGGAATCCATTTATTTTTTTCTTCTGATACTATTTTTACCTAAAGATTCAGGATTAAACACCTGTATTATAATCTTCACCAACTAAAAATATTGCTAATGAGTTATTTTCTTATTATAATTTTTCACAGGAATTTTTTTCTTCAAATAAAGTATTAAAAGATGGACTTTGTCTGCTTTATCATTTTGTATTTGCTTGGCTCATCCAGGATAAGGGAGGCATAACACATAGTTGCTCAGATGCAAGGCCAGTTCTCAACATGGACAAATGCTTTGTACCTGGACAAATAGTGTCACTGTTGAAAGCCCAGAAATAAAGCTTATCCTTATCTTTATGTAGAGTCATCTCAGGAGGACTGACATAGGTCTTCCCTACTTCCGTTGCTCTTCTCTAGATCTTTACATTTTCAGAATTCTTCTTTTCTTTACTTTTGATATACAGATTGAACCCATTACTCCAGGACATGTGATCTGACCAGGACAGAATATTACAGTTCTTGTTCTTCCCTTTTGCTGGAAGCTGTGCTTCTCCAAATAAAGTGCAGGGTTTCATTAGCTTTTCTTTTCTTTTTTTTTTTTTTTTTCTTTTGATTGCCATGTTTAGACTCTTCACTCATACTGAGTCTGCAGTTTATTAACATTACCAAATAATTTTCTGACAAATTCCCTTTCTGAATGGACTTCTTACATCTAGAGGCTAACTATTATCTTGTACTTATATTGTTGGGTGTTTTGAACTTGTGGGATTGGATTTATTTTAGAAGTGTGAATTCTTTTTAATTTGGGAATTACTTAAAATGTAATTCTATGTTTCCAAATTGTAATTAAAGTTCCTATCTTTCCTTTTTTTTTTCCTTTAACTTAAAATTTATCTTGAGGCCTCAATACTACCCGAATGATTATATATTTTTATATGTGTCTCTTTGTTTTTATCTGGTTTCATCTGTGTTGCAAAATCATATTGAGGAAACTCCTGGCAATTTTGGACATTACAATCCTAAGAAAGTTGCCTGGGGGCGGGATATGTACAAAATGGATAGAAACAGTAATAATACCTTATGTTGGATGTTTTCATACTACTCTTATATAGATTATTTAATTTGATTCATGTTTTATAATTTACAATTTCTGTGAAGTAGAAAGAAAACTCTTTTGTTGTTTTTCATTGACAGATAGGGAAAACAAGGCTTACAGAAGTTAGGTGATTTGAGCTTGGTCTCATATCTCTTAAGCAATAGATCAGAATTCAGATTTTCAAATATATAGACAAGCACTTTTAACTGTCTAATTATTGCTTGTAATAATAGAGACACAGCTTTACATTTTTGAAATCATAGAATTTTAGAAGCAATGGGATTTTCATGATTACCCGCTACAAAGCCTTAATTTTATTGATAAAGAAACTTAAGCTGGGAAATGTTAAATGACTTTCCAGACACTCTTATCTAATTAGAGATAAAGATAGGAAAAAAAAAATGTTCCCTGAATCTTGAGCTCACATTGTTTTCCTTTTATCCTGCTCCCTTTTATTAAAATAATTTTAATGTAAAGTCAATACTAATTTTGTATGTGTGTGTTTGTGGATATGTGTATTTGTAAAGTGTGTCTTTTGTGTCTCATAACTCTTAATTGCCCTTGTGGTAGCACTGTTGAAATTTGCTTGAGTTAGCAATAATTTCTTAATTGTGCTGACAGAAGGCGATTGATTATTTTTCCTCTGGAGATCTGCAGCCATCCTGTCCCCTTGGTTTACCTTGTCTCTAGGATTTTTTAGTTCTGCAGAGTTGCAAAATGGGGTCTTAAATATGCATAGTAATGCCTGGGTATCCTTGGGTCCTTTTAACCCTGTTTTACAGCAACTAAGTGTCCTGATATGCTGATTTTGAAAATTCCTGTGCATTGCAAGAAATAACTATATTGCATTTCATTGCAGATGAAAATTTCAGCCAAGTTTCACATAAAGTGTAATTGACTTTTAAGCTGATGCATAGACTATTAGATGAAACTTCAAAAGTAACAAATGATATTATTTGATGCTTTTTATTTTTTCCTTATCTTTTTATTTTTGGAGAGAAAATGTACTTTAATAAACTACTCTTTGTATACAATATGCTGAATTATTAGCATAACTAATATGTTTCCAGTAGTTTTGGTTTGTAATTCAAGTATAAATTTAGCTAGCATCATTAGTGAAACAAGAAGTTTAATTTTTTTTTGAAACTAATGTATTGTTTTGACTTAAGAAGGTTTATATAATTTTAAAAATAATTTTATTGTATTAAAATCAGGCCAATTTTGTTTGTTCATGCAGGCATGACATGTAAAATAGAAAGAAAAAAAAAAAACAAGATGGAAACCTTTTCTCATTAGGATTAAATTCACTCCCGCCCTCCCCCTTTTATTTGGGCTTTAAAGAAATTAAGTTTAAATTATTTCCTTGTCCCATTATGTAATTTTCATGTCTGATGAATGCCAAAGACAAAAATGAGTGATGCTTACCTGATTTTAGTCTATATGATAGAGAAGAGATAGGAGAGAATTCACATTTTACTTCTTTTGAGAAAGAAAAACAAGAATTTCAGTCCACAAAAATGGTGTCCCAGGAAGAGAATTTGGAATTAATGCTTCTTTCAACATTCTGGCTTAGTTTTGATAAAGTCTTACAGCTGGTATTATAGTGACTAGTCAGAGATATAGTTGCAGTGTGAAATTTAAGTTACTGCACAGAAGCAATGCTCTTCCCTTTCAACATATTTTAATCCATGTAAATCAAGCAAAACACACCAGAAATAGTTCTCAGTTTAAAGCCCATGAATAATTTGATAATGCATTGCATTCATAGAGTCCCCAGGGATATGTAGCAAAGTGCCTACAATGGGGAAAGAAATTTAGGAACCACTCTTTTCTTATGAGTATTTCTAAATTGAGATTTCATGAAAGATGAATTGTTAGGCATCCTGGATTAGAAAAATAACAAGTTTTGTTGAAATAAAGACAAGAAACCCTTGTGGATACTTTCCCACTGAATGTTTTGTAAAATGCTTAGTTCAAAATCAGATTCATGGTCCAGAAGGGTAAAGTGGGGGAAAATTCATATAAACAAGAAACTGAAAAAGATAAGTAATTAAATTTTCTAAGATAGTACCTTACAAAAATCTGTCACTTAAAAAATTTGATCTGTAAATAAATTTTGTAAATTTTGTAAAATACCAACTGTCCTCATGTTTTTATCCCTGATAGGTCATCTTAATACTGTCTTAGAAACAGAGAGGGGCTGAATTTAGTATTCCTTCACTTTTCCTTTTAAACAGCCTACTGTTTTGTAGACTTTTCTTTCTTAATTTCTATGCCATCCTTAGTGAAGAAATTAATTTATTAAAAACATCGCTAATGTTGCAGCATAGAGATGACAACAAGCAAAGAAAGGAGGAAACAGGCATTTATTAAGGACCTATGATGTGCTAGTCACTTTGCTAAATGCTTTACTGTAATGCAGGAGAAACTGAGCAAGATAGGGATTAGAGTGTATTTAATAGTTTATTAAATGGAGAAATATACTGGGTTCAAAGGGATCCATGGTGTGGTCCCAGGACTGAATGAGATTATCGTCTCCAAGAATCCAGCAAACAGTGAGAGTTCTCAAAGACATATATACCCGTGGCTCAGAAGCAGGGGGTAGACTGAGGCAGGGGCAGAGTCAGGGTACTGAGAGCAGAATGGAATTCTGACAGGGTGGGGGTGAGCCTCTGGAGAGGGGGATGACATAATTAGGGGGAGGCACCCCAGACATGGGGAGAGGCATCTTGATAAGATAGTATCTGATAGTCTTAATAGCTTGGGATAGGGAGAGGCATTCTGATATTTTAACACATAAGATCTTTCTTTTATCCTTATCAAGTATTCTGATAAAGAGGGAGGGGAGGTTTTGCAGACCTGAGAAGCAGGGAAACCCTGAGTCAGGATAATTAGGGAAAGTGAGTCAGGACAATAAAAGAGAACTGTGGCATAACATTACAATTATTATCTCATTTAATTTGCAGTAATTCTAGGAGGTAGATCCTATCCCCATTTCACAGTTGAGTAAACTGAGGGAAGTAGAAGTTAAGTGGTCTGCCCTTGGTCATGAATTTAAACCTAACTCCAGTTCTTCCTAACTCCAGTTCACTGAACAATCTAGATAAATGGGTAGCAATAAGAGGCTCATACTATCAATAACAAAGTCCATGTGATCAGTCAGTACTCAGGAATGACTTTTTGTCATGGGGTCTGCTGGTTATTGAGCTTTGTGTAAATCATAAAGTTTCAGAGTTGGAAGGGAACTGAGCAGGGAACCCTGCAAAATGGTCGTTGAAACATATCAGATGAACAGTCATCCAGACTGTACTTGGAGACTTCCACTGAGGAGAAATCTACTCCCTCTCTAATTTGCTTTTGCAGCAGCCAAATAGAACATATATAATTCATCATTCAATACTATCAATTAAAAATTCACAAAATACTTTATAGAATTCATCTTATTTGATTTTAAGAACTCTTGGGAGTTAAGAACTATTATTATCCACATTTTACAGATGAGGATACTGAAGTAGATAGAAATTAAATTGATGTGGGTAAACTGTTAAAAAAAAAACTTTCCCCTTTTGATCTGTAAAATTATCACTCTGAAATTCTGTCCCTTTTTGATCTGTAAAAGAAGGGAGATTCCTGGTCTCCCAGGCTCCATAGAGTCTATGAGAGAACATATTTCTTAGACTGGGCCTTTTTAAGGCAAATCACCTCCCCACCCCTGTCCCATTGATAGCTGGATCCCCATTCAAATTCTATTGGGAGATCTGGACCTGACATTGAGGGACTGAAACTCCAAGATGTGTATCTAGACCTGGGGGAGGGGACGATTGGCTTTCTTTTCAACCTGAAACCCAAGCCTCAAATTACTATAAAGGATATTTCTAAACTCCTGATTCTTTCAGATGAACCGAGTAAGGCATAGCTGCCTGTCATGACTCCTATCTGTGTGTGAAGACATTCTCTTCTCAGTGAAAAATCTTTTTTTTTTTTTTGAATTTCTCTGCCACTGAGGAAATCAGTCTCCTAGCAAATCTGACTTCTCATCCTACAATAAACGAACCTTTTTGCCACTTAAGCCTTTCGGGTTTGTGAATTCTTTCATGAAGGACCTGTGCCAACCAGAAGGGGAGTCCCACAACTCTCTGCCCTGTCACTAGAACTTCATCAAAGTTGTTGAGGTTTGGAACCGAATGTTGAGGTATAGACCACATGTTGAGGTCTACATTTGGGGTACCTAAATGAAATTAGGGTTTAGTTAGGTCTAGTGGCAGGTTTGGGGTACAGGGAGTCAAACAGAGTTCCCCTGCAACCCCCTTAGATTCGGCGCAAGGATATGGCGGTATATGAGGTCTAGAAGCGGTGCGGATTCCCAATAAAAGCATTTATTAGCCCAGAGAGCTAGATTAATAAAAGAGGTTTATTATTGAGTTTAGAAGTAGGAGATAGGTGAAGGTAGAGATAAGGAGGGCACTGGACAGAGGGTCCAGTGGACAGAGGGTCCTCACATGGCGACCATGTTTGGAATCTCTGCAAAGAGGGGTTCCCAGTGTGGTCCTTTTAAGTCGGAGACTTAGCTCAAGGGGCTTTGGGGTGTAGCCCCAAAGTTGGCTCAGATCCGGGTGGGGCTGGGATAGGTCCGGACCTTCTATTGGAATTCAAAGGGACCAGGATTTGTGAGTCAAAGGGTAATTTACATTAGCTAGGGGGGTTGGGAATCAAAGATTGGAATCTTTCCCGCATCAAAGTGACTTGCTCAGCAGGGTCACACAGCTACAAAGTGTCTGAGGCACAATTTGAACTCAAGTTTTTTAGCACTCCATCCACTGCAACATTATTCCACACTCTTCCATATGACAGTCCTTCTAATCCTTAAAAATCAATGAACATTTCTATGTTCCACTTTCTTCTTACTCACCTAATGTATTGTCTTTTGCCCCTCCTGACAATCCTTTTCTCCAGTTCCTTCAAATAATCTTCATTGGACATTGACTTGAGGCCTTTCACCATTTTGTTTGTCCTCCTTCAAACTCCAGACTTGATGTACAAAATGTGATCTGAACATGATGGAATAGAGTGAGGTCATCTCCTTATTTCTAAAACCTTTGCTTCTTAATTCACCACGTAGGCTTTTTGACTCAAATTAGCCAAACTCATATTATTCATTCATATTGAACATTTATTTTTCAACAGATGATTTTCTGATTATGTTCAACTCCATTTTGTACCTAGCAAAGTTGCCTTTAAAAAAAAAATCTAAATGTACAACTTTTTATTTGAGGATAGAGACTAGATCTCTGTTTTTATTAGTATTGGGACTTTCAAGGTAAAGAAACTCCTATCATTTCAGGTCAACACATTCTCTGCAACCTAGGGAATTAATTAGAGTTTTGAAGATTAAATGATTTATTTAATCATTAATCTTTGATTAATGGTAAACATAGTATGTGTCAGATTTCGAATTTGAACATAAGATGCTAAGAATTCAAGGTCATGACTGATTCTTTAAGTTTGCTTGGAATTTTTCTCAACCTCCCCTAACTCCATCTATTTCTTTTTTTTTTATTTTTTTTTTTATTCTTTTGGTTTTCTTTCTATACTTTCCATACTGTATTCCTGGAATAAAGTAATTTCTTTTCTCTTCCTGTTGTTTTTAATTCAAATATTTTCTCATATTTCCTCTCTTTAATTCTTGAATTTCATTATATGACTTTATTGTCTTAGTTTCTACTGCTTCCTATTCCTATTTTTAGTTGTCATAGTTTTTTTAAATACAATGTATTCATTGAGAACCATGTTCTTTTCATTGATGCTTTCCCACTAGTCTTAGTGATACTTATGAATTAAAATTTATCACTTTTAGGGAAGACCTCTAGCTCCTCTTGCTAATTACTTGAATTTTGCTGCCTTTACCATATTCTTTACCATATTCTGTGCTTCATTCAGAAAGAGTACAACAATTCAGATATTCTCATCAATGAATCATGTATAATTTTAAAAGACTATAGCACCATAGATTATAGATAGCAAAACTAAGTATGTGGATATTTCAATTGAAAATTTTATGGAAGGAAAAGTTTTTGATAGTGCTGAGTAGAAAATGCTTTTATGATATGGTGATTAAAGTTCTTTCTTCATATTGACAAATTTTAAGTCCTTGGAAAGGGCCTTGCTATTTATCATTTCTAGCAAATAAAAAGAATTTCCTTTTGAATATTGTAAATTATTGTAAAAAGTTTGATTTTCAGCATTTTCTTGCTTTGGTTAAATATCCTTGTAAGGCATCTAGCAGAAAGAATTAAGAACAGTTCAATAATTGAAAAAAAATTATAAAATTTCACATTGAATGATTTGAATGCCTCTAATTATGAAAATATATACTATTTCAAAAAATGACTTAATAAAATTAACCATGACCAGTCTATAATATCATGACTTAATTATAGCAACTCAAACGGTTTAAAAACTAACTTTGGAGTGAGTCAATGCAAAAAATAAATGAGTCTGAAAGTTAAGCCTGTGTCTGTTGGGACAGCAAATAAGTATCTTCTTTATACTGGTTGTTGAGTTAATGGTACCTTGTGAATTTAATGCTAGGGTTATAGATGTAAAGGATGCAGTCGAATCTGAATCAGAGGGTATGTCTATAACCTGAAAGGACTTTTGCCACAGATAGTGCACAAATACTATTACACAACTTTTCATCTTGATTTCAGAGTGGTATTTCTTGATAGTAGAGTTCTAGAAATTCAGATTTTACTCTTGCTTCTGAATGACTCTTTAGGCATTTACTTAGCCATTTCTTAAAATAAAAGCTTTGAGAGGGAGTTCAGGTACATCCAAAACTAATTCATTTGAAATTAGCATTTCATTTTACTATCAGAAGGAGGGCAAAAGGTCCTACCTTAAAAAACAAAGGGTATAATGTTTGTCAAGCATCATTATTAATGTTACCAACATGCTAACATCATCAAAAAGCATTCTTGATGAATCTCTTTTAGC
Organism: Sarcophilus harrisii; assembly: GCF_902635505.1. Taxonomy (NCBI): domain Eukaryota; kingdom Metazoa; phylum Chordata; class Mammalia; order Dasyuromorphia; family Dasyuridae; genus Sarcophilus; species Sarcophilus harrisii. Next base: position 94,253,285 of record NC_045431.1, read on the forward strand.
CAGATTCATCAGTTACTTAAGGCAAAGAGGTTCTTTTCATTTAAATATTCAACCAAGGAATGACTACAGTTCCATTTCATTTTGCAGATTGTCTTAAACTTTACTACAATGGATCTATACAAGAGTAGTTTGTGCTGGTATGATTACATTGAAGTCAGAGATGGATATTGGAGAAAATCACCTCTGCTAGGTAAGAGATTCTCTCTTAATTGAGTTGGCTACCATTAGTTCCTGTCCTGACTAAAGTGAACTGATAATATCTCATTTTAAGAAATGAAATTTATATTTTGGGTCAATAGCCCCTTGTTCTTTCTATTAAATACAAATGCTCAGGAAATACATTTAAACAGATTTTTCTGTTAGAGGAGGAACACATTATAAATCAGAAGCTTGTGTCAAGTGACAAGAGCTCCACAACTCTTGTAGTTAACAGTAACTATTTCTTGAAAAGGTTCTGTATGTATGTGCATGTATGTATGTGTATTTTATCATAGTTTTGATGAGAGAATTAAGATAGTTTCTTTAACAGTTGAGTAATGTGAGTCAGCACAAGTTTCATTAGTGAATTTACTGGGTTAAATTCATTATCTCCAATATTAACATTTTCAGTTCAGTATTTCCCTGTGTTATTGGAGATTGGGATCAAACATTTACAAACTGTGCCACATATTGTTTTCTAGCTTGGCCCAAATGAAAGCCTGTTTGTTGCCAGCTTTTAGGCCACAGACCACACTATTGACTTGCATGAAATATGCTGTCTTACAGTTGTCTCCTGTTCAATTTAGGGGTGAGAGCAATAGTGAGTTTGTTTGCTGCTACTGTGTGGAAAGAATTTTAAGAGTTCTTGCTTTACTTTTTTTAATGAAAGAAACTTTGCTTAATTGCCCATGCCCAAATTTATTTTATTTTTATTTTGGGGGAGGAGATCTAGACTTGTGATTTACATTGGCTTAGGAACTTAGCTTGACCAATGCAAATCAGCACCTGCTCTGCAATTTAGATGGTCAGACAGATAGTATGTGATAAATCATATTTGAACACACATCTGCCTGACTTTGAGGTTAGCAGTCTATCCACTATATTTCCCAGCTGCTTTTAATTCATTTATTTTCTGTGTGACTGAGTTTTAATATTGCCATGTGAAAGTGACACCACCTTTGGAGAAAACAACAGATATAAAAAATTAATATGACTATTAAAAAACTTTAATAAAATAAAGAACAGAACTTAATATTGAATTATAAGGTAAATCAGAATAAGGAAAACCTCATACTGAGAGTAAAATGATTACCAGCAGAAATAAGCTACTTTTCCCAAAGAGGTTATTACATCATTAGGGAACCTAGCAATTACCTATCCAGAGAAGTAATTTGCTAGTCTTCTCTCTCCCTTTCCTCCCTGCTCATTTCCCATATATTCCAGTAATAAGATATTTTTCATGACTTTTCTTGGTAAAATCTGATTCAGGTCTTTAGAGGAAAATGAAATTCTAAAAAAAGTGATTTTAAGTTGTTAAATTTTTGACTTATGGTAAGAAAATATATCTAGGACCTTGAGTGACATTAAAAATGATTTGCCTATATAATATATAGAATTCTTTTTTATTTTAACTATCAGAATATAGACATGATTAGAGACATGTTTAGAAAGTGAATCAGTTTAGAGAGTAAAGTATGATGAAAAAAAGTTGAACTCTCTTAGAGCAGAAGATAACATTCAAAAATCCCCATTGACTTTTGTTTCTTTTAGGCAGGTTCTGTGGTGACAAATTGCCTGAAGTCCTAACATCTACTGACAGCAGGATGTGGATTGAGTTTCGAAGCAGCAGTAATTGGGTAGGAAAAGGTTTTGCAGCTGTTTATGAAGGCAAGTCATACTGAGTTTTAGAGATGACTTCATCCTCTGCATGAACCTGCTAACAAGAAATATATTTCTGCGTGTGTGTGTGTGTGTGTGTGTGTGTGTTGGTCCATTGTGTGAGCAGAGCATCCATTCCTATCATTTGAAATCAAAAAGTTTCCCACAACCAGATTAGTATAAAAGAATAACTATAGAAAAGATTCAAAAATCTTAAATAATGAGAATGAGAAAATGTGGGGATGACTATTTCTAATATCACTGACCTTATAAATGAATATGAAATAATCTGGAAAATTTTTTCCAAATGACATAGCACTTTTGAAATGGCATTTATTTTAATTCTCACACATTAGAATTCCTTTGCAGTGTTAGCAAAATATAAGGAAATTGCTATTTTCTTTCAGTCTCATTTGAGCCTATTTGCCGATTTCTTTAGTGAGGACCTTCTATCTCTTGTAGGAAATACGGGGGGTGTGGGTGGGGGGAAGGATCCTGGACATGTCTTGATGCTTTGTTTAAATAATGGAGAGTTTATGAAATGCTTTGTTCTATACTTTTTTGAAACAATAAACTGGTACTACATTTCCTGGCTTTGAAACAGAGTCTTTCTCTTGCCAAGGGAAGAATAAATACCTTCCTTTTCTATTTAAAATGAATCTGGTTTTGCTTTTGCTAGCACAGTAGTTTAGGTAATTCATAAGAGAGTTAGCAGATTTCTTTTTTTCTCTTAAAACTTTTATGTAAGCAGAGGCTTTTGTTTTAAAGATTAGCTGTTGAGGAGTGAATTACTTGGTTATAGTCTACAGATGTTTATCAAATGACCATAAGTTTCTTGCCAGACTCAGTGTTTGCTATAAAGATTACATCTGTCCTGTTTCTGGGGTCAGTACAGGATGAAGCAGAGTTCACAGATTACCAAAAAGTATTCTTGGATAATAAATTTATAAAATATTCTTTTACCCCCTCTTCCTCCCAAGTCACAAATATATTTTTAAAATGTTTAAGAGAAGGATAGCTAGAGAGACATTGTAGTATCAATCATACTAGAAGCACAGCTGGTCTTAAGATCTGGAGGTTTGGGTTTAAATCCTGCTTTTCATTATTGTGTCACTGGGGCAGTTCTCTCAACTTATCAGTGCCTTGGGGAAGTCTGTAATACTATAAATTGCTGAAGAATTGTTGATTTTCATTGGTTTAAGGACCTTCCTTTTTGAATTCTCTACACCAATGGTATGAAATTCAATAGAAATAGATCCCTTGCTGGCTGCATATTAACTTTCAAAAACAAAAATTAACATTATTTTTGTTGCACAGTATTTTTGTTTATTCTGTTAAATCTCAATTACAGATTGATCTCATTTCTATCTATCCTGGGAGATTTGTGAACTGTTCATAGCTTATCAAGGGAGGAGTTTTAACACCTTTGGATCTATACCAATGAAATTATGTGACTGGGAATATAAACATATATTTGAAATAATGCTTGTCTTCAAGGAACATGCATTCTATTGAGAGAAAATGCATGAACACATATAAGTATATAAAAATGTATATCTGTACACATGCTAACATATATATGTATGTATGTATCTTGTGTGTATATATATTCACATATTTATGTCTGTGTGCATATTATATATATGTGTGTGTGTGTGTGTGTATATATATATATATATATATATATATGCCTGTGTATATGTGTGTATATATAGGTATATATGTGTGTATGTTTGTGTATATATGTGTATATGTGTATATACATACATACACACACACACACACACATATATATATATAAATATATATATATATATATAAAATCTTTCCACATACACATCTATAATTCATCCAAGATTATTTTTTGGGTGTGTATATATATGTGTGTGTATGTTTATATATGTTTATATAATTTATTATTTGTATATTATTTATATTTATATAACAATTATATATATATATATATATATATATATATATATATTTATATGTAATCTTCTCACACAGTCCATAACTCACCCAAAGTTTTTTTTTTAGGTAGAAGCAATAGCAGCTGAGGGATCAAGAAATGATTCATATATCAGGTAGAGCTTTAGCTTAACTTTGAAGAAAGCTAGTGATTCTAGAAGGAGAGGAGGAAAGAATGCATTTCCAGCATTTGGAGCAGGCTATACAAAAACATAGAGAGGAGAAATAATAGGCCATGTCTGAAGAATAGCAAGAAGACCAAATCTGGCCAAACTGGAGAGTGCACAAAAGCAAGTAGTGGTTAATAAACCTGGAAGGATAGATTGGACCATTTAGGAAGGGCTAAATATTAAAGAATTATTAATATCTACTTATTATTATTATTATTATTAGATATTTGCTTATCCCCAGGAACTTTTCCAAAATATCACTTTGTATACATAAGTGAAAATGATTTTTCAGCAGTTAACATTACTAAGATTGAATTCTTTGCTTTTATCAGCAATCTGTGGTGGTGAGATCCATAAAAATGAAGGCCAGATCCAGTCTCCTAATTATCCTGATGACTACAGACCCATGAAAGAATGTGTGTGGAAAATAATAGCTTCAGAGAACTACAACGTTGGGTTAACCTTTCAGGCATTTGAGGTAAGGTCTTTCAGCCGACTTTAGCAATCCGCTTACTCAGAACACAAACTGTGGCATTTAAGAGCACCCTTATTAAATCAGGGAAGAAGTACAAGTGCTTATCCATTAAATCAGTGGTAAAGAATTGTCTATAAAATGTTAATACTGAAAGTTGAAAACTGTTTCTTTTCTCTTCCTGTTGCAGAATTCTTCAAGAAGATTAAAGCGAGTTTATTTTATCTGTGCTGCTTGAATAGGAATGTTTTAAGAATTGACAATGGTTTCCCTTCATAAATACGTAATCCTGTTCCACAAGGCTGCTTGAGGACACTATTAAATAATTATTCTTTTTCCCCTCAGAACCTGCTATTAGAATGAGGAAACTATCTTCTGTTAATTTTTTAAAATTTCTTTATTCTTTGTAATTAAACAAAAATTTCTTAAAGTAGAAAATACGTATTTTGCTGGCTCAGCATTCACTACCACCAAAGCATCATTATCATAAAAATGTCTTGTCAGGAAATAATTGACAATAGTCATGCAAATCACAAAAAACCAATACCAAAAGAGATCTGAACATAAGTTCAATGCAGTGCCAGAAAACCAATGAATGAGCATTTTTTTTAAGTGAGGAAGAAATAAGCCAAATATCTATTAGTTAGGAGGTCAAAGTGATATCTGGGGACTTGAGGAATGCAGAATAGCTTTTGTCAAGTGAATCAAGACTGTAAATCAAGCTAGTCAGCCAGTGAATAAGTACTTATTAAATGTTTACTATATGTTAGGCACTTTAATGGAAATTCAAATTCAAAGAAAGACAATCTTTGCCCTCAAAAAGCTTGCATTCTAATGGGAGAAAATAATAATAATAAATATATTATATATATATAAAATCTATGTCTGTTTCTCAATTTCAATTCCAAATAAAATGCTAGGGTGTATCTAAAAAATACCTAGTGTTTTATTTGTCTTTGTTAAACTATTATGGAATTGAGAACCCAACATGTAAGAAATCTCCAAAAATAGATCCTAAGAAACACTTTCTGCTTAGGGCAGCAGCCATGGATTAGGTATATAAATGAGCTATCTTCTATGTACCACATTAGCCAAGTCAGCTTTCTCCATGGTGAGCTGCCCCAGCTCTCTCCTCCCTTTTGTTAACTTCAGGCAGCCCCTCTTGTAGAGATCTGAAAAGTTGGGTGGGAGTGGTGAAGATACCCAGTTCTGGAATGGTGGGAAAGAGAAAGTCTTTTGAAATGAACTTTGGGTCGACCTGGGTCTCTACCTAAAATTGGAAGTCCTAGGAAGAACCAGCCTCAGAGGGAAATGCCACAGGGGCAGAAGATAGAATATTTTAAGAAGTAGTTTGGGATGGAGTGAGCTTCTAGGGTAGAGGTTTATATGGCATTTTAGACAAAGTCCTGGACATGAGTCATCAATGAAGCTTGAAGAGGAATGAAGCCCATTAAGAAACATGAAGTAATCAGAGTTTCTTAAATTTTTCCTATTCACGATCCCTTTTTGCTCAACAAAGTTTTACATGATCCCATCTGGGATCTGAGCTGAGATGTTTCTGGCAGTACTCGTGCATGAATAGTGCAAAGGGTGCATGGTGTGTGTTCAGAACCAAGGCTGCAGTGAAATTGTGCAATGCGACATGGGCAAGCACTGCCAGAAATACCTCAGATTCATCAAACACCTCAGTGTTTGATTTTGAATTAATTTGGGGGCACACAAAATCTTTAACTGTTAACCAATTTTGTGACCCCTACCTTCAGTTACAAAACCCCATATGGAATTGTGACCCACAGTTTAAGAAGTTTTGGATTAAATGAATATTATTTGCCTGACACCACAAGACAGTAGAGATAATAGTAAATAAAACACAGAATGAAACAATCCCTATTCACAATGAGCTGTAATTGTAATAGAGTAGACATAGACAAGTATATGCAGTACAAGTATATATATATATATATATGATATACATATCAAACTATGTAAGGTAATTAGAAAGTTAATATCACTTCTTAGCTTCTTTTAAGTCCTGAAATCCTTTTTTTTTTTTTAAACTGGAACTCTTCCCCAAACATTTTTAATTTTAGTGTCTTCTTTCTCTTAATTAGTTTCTATTTCTCTTGTAAATATTTGTATATCTGCTTGCATATTATCTTCCCCACTACATTGTAAGATCATTAATGTCTTTTACTTCTTTTTGTACCCCTAATGCTTAGCATAGTGTCTGGTACATAGGAGATCCTTAATATGTATTGATTGATTATGTATAATTTATTTATGTATGTTTAATAAATACTACACACAAAGTAGTTAAATATGATGGAGTTTTTGGGGAGGGGTGAAAAGATAAGGACTGAGTTACACCATAGAGAAGAGGGACTCCATTAATCAGAAGCAGAGAAATATCTCAGGAATAGAGGATAAAAAGGAGAAAGGCATGAAGATGGGAGATGTCTTATTATGTGTGAGGAACACAGAGAAGGCCAATTTAGCAAAGTTGGAATCAAAAGAAAAATAGAAAGAAAATTTTGGGTCAAAGCAGAAATTAGGAAGTTTATAGTCTGTAATTATATGTAGATTATATAATATTTATATATATTATATATAGATAAGATAGATAGATAGATAGATATAGATCAAAGTTCCAGAAACTGGGAAGTCAAGGCAAAAGTGAAAGAAAACAAGAGCAATCTAATTCATTATTCTTTTATTAAATAGCTTTTGTGTGTAAGGTTAAAGGAAAGTTAAAATGAAAAGCCATCCCCTGTCCACAAGGAGCTTATACTTTGGGGCAGAAGCATAAGGAGGGCATGTATTACTTCCCTACCTCAGCCTCATGTGTTCTTCTTGTGTAATGTAATTCAGTCACTATCTTCTGCTCAAAGATTATTCTTATTGCCCTCATTGCTAAGGCCCTCCCTGGAAAAAACAAAAACAAAAACAAGTAAGTAGCTACTTTGTGTATAGGAGGGAGGAGAAAAAGAAAAAGAGAGAACAGAATATTTGAAAAAATTTTATGTGTAAAAGAGGTTAAGCTTATTTTTTCTGGGTCTCAGAAGGCAAAGCTAATAGTGATAGAGAGAAGTTGCAAAGCAGATTTCAGCTTTATGAAAAGAAAAACTCCCCAACAATTAGAAAGAGACAAAAGTCTATAATAATCATAAGGTAGGAAGTGCTCAAGGAATGACTGGATAACAATTTCAAGAATATTTTAGGGAGAATTTTTATTTGGACTGGTTAAAATAGATTATATCTTCCACCTCTTGGCATCAAAGATTCTATAGGTGATGTTTGGGAATAATAAACATGTACAGACAGGTGAAAGAATCTTTTGGTTATTCGCCAAACTGCAAAAGCTTTGTGGAGTTGATATTTTGTGGAATTCATCTTTAATAGTAGGGACTACAAGGCTTAGAATAGGAAGAAGACATTAAAAAGAAAACAAAACTGACATTTTAACATTTATCAAGCAGAGAATTTTGTTTCAATTGTTCAGTCATTTTCAGTTGTGTCTCCCTTCATGATTCTATTTGAGGTTTTCTTGGCAAAGGTACTTCCATTTCTTCCAATTCATTTTGTAGACAAAGAAACTAAGGCAAATAACATTAAGTGACTTGCCCAGGGTCACACAGCTAGTAAGTACATGAGGCTGGATTTGAACCCACGAAAATGAGATTTCCTGGCTCCAGATTCGACACTTTATTCATTACATCAACTAGCTGTTTCTGCCAATAATAGTCAATCATAATATAGATTGATGGCTATTGACAAGTTAATAATTTTTCCTAAAATTGAGATAGTACAAACATTTGACAAATATAAAACATTTAATTGTGGAATGAAAGCCTTTATGACCTATAGAACGGATTTCAGATGTTGGTGAGTAGAGAAATTAATTTTTTGGATACTTGGGAGGTCTTCACATAGGGCAAGGGATTTCTGCTTTTGGCCATGATTCTATGCATAATTGCTTATTTTAGCATATAAAAGTATGTATACATTTTTCACTTGCAGAGTTATTAGCATAACCTTTTAAAAAAGTGAATTTGTGATTATTGTTAAAAAATGTTGTAGATAGATATTAAAAAAAAAACAACCTCCTAATTTGAAAAAAATGCTGAGAGGTGACAGGACACTGCAAAAATTAGCTAGCTAGAGCTCAGAGTTGGAAAGCTCTGGGTTCAAGTGCTGACTATGACATATCCTTGCATTATCCCAGTTGATTCTATTAGGTCGATAACTATTTTCAATTTTTATTGCATAGGGAGCTCCACACCAGAACTTCTCTTCACTATCAGCAGTTTTAGTCTAAATAAAACAAAAAGAAGAAAAAAATAAATTAAAAAAAATGTGTCACCATTTATTTGAAAAAAAAAAACACAACTTTCAGGACTTAAAGCAGAAGGGAAAGCTTTGGAGACAGGAAATGTTTATAGCAGTAACTTCAAAGAAATGTAAATAAAGCAAAAAAGTGAAATAAACACAGGGATTACATATGTTTGAATTGGAATTTCTTCTCTTTATACACATGTTAATTCAAGTGTATTTAAGTCTGTTCTACTTTTTAACATTCCTATGCATTCTCCTTTTTGGAATGTTCTGCTTATAATTATGAGGCATCTGATAGCCTTAATTGTCTTTACTGTGGTAAAGCATCCTAGACCTGGGCACAGACTTTTATCCTGGAATGCTTAAGCTATTGCCTAATTAAAAGCAGTTTTTTTAAGTCCTTTAAACATTTCCTGTTAACTTAAGAATAGTCTTTGTGAAGAATTCACATGTGTGAATGTATATATACATACACACACACACACACACACATATATACATACACTATATATATTATCTATAATTCATTCTGTCATCATTTTATGAATGAAGTGCCAGAGAGAAAAATGATCGCAGGGTGAATGAATTATGGTTTTGTTTACACTGCTATTGTGGAAGGTTAATATTTTTTTTAATCTAACAGACATCTTATGCCTTAATATTGTTTTATTAATGCGAAAATGTTGTCTGAGCCCAGGTCCTTTGTATGGAATAGATTGTCCTACTGTGTCTATTTACTAATTTGTTTCCCTACATGAAGTCTTCCCTGATCTCTTCCCATTTCTTATCTTTCCTTGCTTTTTCCTACTTTTATAGGTAGCCTTTTCTCCTTAAATCTTTCATTTCATAGCATATACTATCTGTTCTCTGAATTTAATCATTTCATAATATTATAGTTATTTACTTTCATCACTTCCTGTTACTTGATAATATGCTCTTTGAAAGCAAGAACTGTTGATTTCATTTTGTTTGTTCATTCATTTTCTAACACCTAGTGCAATGTTTGGCTCACAGTAAATATTTAGTAACTAACTAATATTTTATATTATAATACATATTAATATATATATATATATATATAAAATTTGGTAACCAACACAAATAATGTATTTATGTATTGAATAGAAACTACTGGGCAATTTAAAGTCAGTGATAGCCGAAATTTGAGATAAAATTTATTGCAGCTTTTTCAAATATCAGTTGAAGTTCTACAGTAAACTTTCATGAAAATAACTCAACTCTTAAAGGAGAGATTCATATGCTTACACATATGCATAGATATAACATCTAGCTTGGTTTGCTTCCTAGATATCATCCTACTTCTACTAGTGAGTGTGTGTGTTGTATGTATGTGTGTGTGTGAGCTCATTTGTGCACCACTCATATTTCTGCTAACTAATACTATTTCATCTTCTAGCTGGAATATTGTTTCAGGAGACTCTTGATTCTTCTTTTTAATATATATCCACACATATCCATAATGTATACAATTAAGATAAGGTCTATAAATAGTACTAAGAATCACTTGATGTTGTCTGTAATTTGTTATAAAATAGCTATCTTGCAGATGACAGATGAAATAGGGTTTGATTGAAAGTATAGAATTAAGTGGTAGAAAGCACAATGGACTAAAAATTATGACATAAGGATATGAATCTGAATTTATTTGCTAACTCTTTGTTCAGAATTGGAAAGGTTTTCTGAAGGTATTTCTTCCAGGATTATACTGTGTGTTGGATTAATTTGACAGGATTGCTGATTTACTGATCTTTAACTACTTGAGAGACTGAGTCTCAGGGGTATGGAAGGAAGGATTTAAATGTCAAGATCTAAGAGCCACTGAAAATGAAAATCAATCAGATTAAAGAAACTCGGAATTTATATATATATATATATATATATATATATATATATATATATATGAATGGGATGATTCTATAAAGTGACATATACCTGTAAAATTAATTAACAACCAAAGAGAAGGAAATGTTAGCTGTTGTTCAGACTGTTATTTTTATTCTTGCTTTTGCCTGGTCTGGGTATATATAATCTTTTGGTTTTGTTTACTGATTCATTCATTCAGGCCATTTAAGAAATGTATTTCAAGTACTTTCTTATGTGAAAACTCATGAACTTTCCAGTGAAATGTAGGCTTCAGTTTCTCTCCCTAGCATTTATATGCAATGCCTTAGGAAAGTAAAAGACTGAATAACTCATAAGTTATTTTTTCAGAAACAGCTAATTTCTGAGGCCAGATTTGAACTCAGAGAGATGAGTCTTCCTGACTCCAGTTCCAGCATCCTTTCCATTGTGTTACCTATTTGCCCCCTTACATTACTAAATGAAGAAATTTTGAGCCCTAAGGAAAAATGTGTTGTGCCTTTTTCTAAATAATGAAATGATCTTTCTTAAAATTCATATCCTTTTAAAATTCATATCACTCATTAAGTGAGTATATAGTTAAGGTATAATATTTGACATATAACATAACTAAGACATTGTAACTTAACAATTTAATAACAGGATATATAAAATATTATATAGCAAAGATGATTAACATTTTCTTATGCTACATTGACAGCTGGTGATACAGTGGAAAATCTGAGTTAATATCCATTCTTAGAATCTTACTAGCTATATGATCCTGTAAAGTTATTCAGCTTGTTTCAGTTTTCTGTAAAATGAGGAGACTAGTAGCATGTACCTTGAGGAATTGTTATAAATATAAGATAATATTTTTAAAAAGGGCTTAGTACAGTGCTGGCAGATAGTGGGCCCTATATAAATGTTTATTCCCTTCCCTACCTACTCATGTTTTGGGATCAGTGAAATGCCTAATAATTTCCCAATTTAGTTTTATAAAAAATGTTAACTGTTGAAATTATTAAACTAGTGGTATACTCTTTCTGTTTCTATAGGGGAAAGATTCAGTAGAGTCCTTTTAAAAGTCCAGTCTTTAAAGGCAAACAGTAATTCCCAATTCAAATTTTTTTTGTCATTGAGTATAATCAAAATTTGTCACCAAGAGAATGAATAAGGAGCGAAGATATAAGGCTATTTAAGAAAATACACAGAGCTTATAAAGTTCCACAAAACTTCATGGGTTAAGAATCTGACTTGATATTTTCATTTTTTTTCTATAAAAATAATCTGTCAAGTTTCCCTGACCTATAAGAAAATAAAATAAAATTAATATAAATTGAAGCCTTGTTAACCATAGTCATTGAAAGGTCAGTGGTGGTCATATAATACAATAGTTCAATTTTAACCAAGCCAATTAGTAGTCAAGTGTTTCATACTCTCAAGAGGGGTATAATTCCATATTATCACACTTTCTTTCCAGAGGCAGGTAGATTGCATAAAATACTGCTGGTTAAGGAATTTATTTCCAACATTTTCTTGAATAGAAATAAACCTATCATTACAGCACTATTTTATAGCCAATTATAATATTTTAAATAAGTTATTTCGGCTCTTCACAAGTTTTAAAGCAAATTTAAAATGATGACTATCATCATTTCTAGTTCATATCAAGTAAAAAAAAAAAGAAAAGAAAACTATTCAGTTTCATATAACAATCTATCTTGTTTTTTTGTTTGTTTTTTTTTTTTGGGGGGGGATAGACCGTTGAGACCTACTCATCTCTTAAATTTGTCCATCTATCGAAGAGCAGTAGATAAGAGGTCATTTTTCTGTTTGCAAAATGGAAAGGAATTCTGAATACCCATAAATTTTTCAGTCATGTTTGCAACTTATCAATACTGTAAAAAGAGTGAAATAATAATATGTATACATATCCACATATATGGATATACATAATCTTTCATACTCATATATGTGTCCATGTGCATGAACTGTGCCTATGTTACTGTGACATTGAAAGTTATTCTTCATCATCTTCATAGAAATTCTATTCTCTAGGAAAGGTCCATACACTTAGTAAAAAAGACAGCATCAACTTTCCCTGTTGCAGATTGAAAGACATGACAGCTGTGCTTATGATTACCTGGAAATTCGAGATGGCTCCAGTGAAAATAGTCCTTTGATTGGCCATTTTTGTGGTTATGATAAACCAGAAGATATTAGGTCGACTTCTAATACATTGTGGATGAAGTTTGTTTCAGACGGAACTGTTAACAAAGCTGGATTTGCTGCTAACTTTTTTAAAGGTACACATCAAAATTATTTTTAATTGGGAATAATTTATTTTTGTTTTCATTTTTTTCTTCTCTCCCTCCCTCCCTTCCTCTAGCCCTTCTTTCTTCCAGCCCTTCCTTTCTCCATCCCTTCCTTTCTTCCTTCCTCCCCTTTCCTTCCTTCCTTTCTTCCTTCTTCCTTCTCTTCTTAACTCTTTTCCTTCTTTCCTCCCTCCCTTCTTCTCTCTCTCCCTAACTCTCTCCTTCCCTCCCTCCCTTTCTCCCTCCATCCTTTCCCCTCTTTCCCTTCCTTCCTCCATCCTTTCCTCTTTTCATCCCTTCCTTCCTCCCTCCCTCTCTCCCTCCCTTTCTTCTTCCCTTCTTCCCTTCCTTTCTGCCTCCCTTCCTCTCTTGTTTTCAGGAATGGTGATTTGATACTTCATATTGAGTTAAGGAGCAGTTACTGAATGGGCAGTATTTCTGCATATTCAAAATGGTTGTGATGGAATACAGCATTAGCAAAATAGTGGCGTTTATGTTTTTATAATGGGCATATAATGCCTGTTAAATTCTTTCTCTTTTTTACACAGAGAAATCTTAATAAATTTAAGAAATGGGGATAGTCTACTACACCCCTAGTCACTCCCTGGTTTTCCAAGTCTTATCTTAAACCACTTCAGAGAGATGTGTCTTAGGAACTTAGTATTTAATGCACAAATCCTTTTAGGAGAACATTTTAGCATATAAAAGCCCTTTTATTTGTGGAAAATTTCTCTCGAGAATTTATTTTTATCTTTAATAGCTAAATGTTAGTTTAGCTCCTTTCTGATTTTTGTGCTTTGAAATGTTTTATTATTTTTATACTGGATGAATCAATGACATATTTTCTTTATTATAAGTTCAAGTGCACATTTATTTTTTGAATATTCTACATTTATTTTCTTTTAAAAACTTATTCCCCCCATAGTAAAGTAAACTAACATTTGTACCCCAAAGCTGAAATGGAAGTTTTATTTGGTAATTTTGATCTTAAATGTAGATTGGTTTTTTTAGACTAGAGCATTTTTATTAGTGTTTCTTTAATAGTTCATAATTAAACATGTGCATTTAGAATAAGGAAAAATTTGATTCATTTTTTTCACTTCACAAATATATTGATAGATATTTGAAAAACTTGTCTTTTCCAAAGGATGATGTTTAAAATTTCCTTATTTATCGTTTTCATTACTGTATTTTCATTTACATGTAGATTGTTATATATGCTTTCGTATGGAAGTTCCTCTGGTAAATACAACTTTAGGAGAAAAATGGAAATGTTGCCATTGTTTTCTGGAATATATTTCATGTTCAACTGTTATAGAGAGATTAAATATGAATTTTAAAAAGAGAAATTAGATCTGTTTGAATGTATTCTATTTATCCTTCCTACTAATAATTTAAAAAAATGTTACAACAAATATTCTGAATATGCAACTAACATTCAGAAATACTATAGTCTGTAAGGTTTTTGCTAGTGCTTGTTGTTCTTTTTTGTATCAATTAAATCAAAACCTAGGATTTGAGTGATTCAACTAATCTGTTTTTGAGTATGAATTCAGAACAACATAGATTCATTCTCTGTGTATCACAGATAAAGTGCCCTTGAAGTGACCCTGTTATGGATTCCCATTCATTCTCTTTGTACTTATGCAACATTTTTTCCTGACACCTAAATTCCTATGGGCCATCCCCAAAGAGATTTTAAAGCAAGGCTGCAGCTGTCAGTTGTTTTGGATGAAAGAGTTGATTTCCTAAATTCTAGTTTTAAATGGATACATTTAATTCTATGGAATATATTTTAATATTATAATGATATATATGTACATACATATGAAAATACATGTTTACATATGTATGTTTATATACATTTGGATATATTTGTATATATAAACACATTTTTATAAAACATTTTTAAGACAAGCTCATCAGAAATGAAAGGGATTTATAATGGCTTATTTTATTATTCTCCCTATTGTCCATAGAGGAAGATGAATGTGCAAAACCTGACAATGGAGGGTGTGAACAGCGATGTGTTAATACTTTGGGAAGTTATCAGTGTGCTTGTGAACCTGGCTATGAGCTTGGACCTGATAAAAGGAGTTGCGAAGGTATGTGCTCATTTCCAAAACAAATAAGTCCCACTGGACCAAAATCACATTTTGTATAATTTGCTAGATGTGGGACAGCAGGGAATGAACTATCCAAATCTGCTTGACTTCAGGAGTACTTATAAATTAGCCCTGACTGTTTTACAATGCAGTTCTTTTGGTAGGAGGACCTTTCCTTTTTATCACAGGATTTAAGATAGAACCATTTTGTTCCACACTGTTGTGGACCAGCATACTGTGGAACCAGGGAGTCATGTGTTAATCCCCATATTACCACAGTACCACCCAGGTACTCTCTTTATTTTTATTTATTTATTTTTTTTGACAGTTGCAAATCCTTTTATTCCAACCTTTTCCCTCCTTCCCCCGACCCCATCCCCCAGATGGCAGGTTGACCAATACATGTTAAATATGTTAAAGTATAAGTTAAATACAATATATATACATGTCCAAACAGTTATTTTGTTGTACAAAAAGAGTCAGACTTTGAAATAGTGTACAAGTGCCTGTGAAAGAAATCAAAAATGCAGGCGGACAAAAATAGAGGGATTGGGAATTCTATGTAGTGGTTCATAATCATCTCCCAGAGGTCTTTCCCTGCGTGTAGCTGGTTCAGTTCATTACTGCTCTATTGGAACTGATTTGGTTCATCTCATTGTTGAAGAGAGCCGCACAGGACACTCTTCAAGCACAATAGCTCTGATGCACATATGGGACAAATTGGATTAACTATACCCTCAGGTGGATTAATGTGAGATCCAACCATGGGTCCTTTGATCAAGAAAAATAGGCAGAGAATATGGACTTTCATTATCTAGAATTAAAAATCAACAGAAGCATTAAGCATTGTTAAATGCTTACTTTATGCTTTATACTAGGCTATGTTTTGGACATACAAAAATGAAATTGTCCCATCTCAAAAAGTTTACATTTTAATTAGGAAAACACTGCCACCATATATAAAAGGCACATAATATAAGAAAAATGAATGCAAGATAATTCCTCATCTGGCTCTTACTTTGACTCTATTGACACAAATACTGCCAGTCATTGGGAGGTAGGGTATCTATTGTCGGTGAGGGTATGTAATCAGTATGTTAGATGAAAGCTTTTATAGTAGGTTTCCAAGAATATTTAGGAAAAGAAAAATCTTTCTTTCTTTTTTTTTTTCTTCTGCTTCAGCTGCTTGTGGAGGACTTCTGACAAAGCTCAATGGCACCATAACTACCCCAGGCTGGCCCAAAGAATACCCACCCAATAAAAACTGCATTTGGCAGGTGGTGGCTCCAACACAGTACCGAATTTCTATGAAATTTGAATTTTTTGAACTAGAGGGCAATGAAGTAAGTAAAGATTCTGTGACGATTTCCCCATCTCATTCAGTGGATTTCTGAAGATAGTTTGAAAAAGGAAAATTGAGTCAGAGATCTGAGATAGAAATGGTGGCTTTGCGGTTTACTGCTCTATGGTATTGGACTGATCATTTAACTTGTCAGGGTCTCAATTTTCTCAATTGCAAAATGAGACTATTGAGTTCTGAAGTTATTTCTAGCCTAGATCGATGATCTTTGGAAACACCAAAATTATTTGTGTTTAAAATAACAGAAATGACTAGAGCCTGCTGCTCTGTAGACTATTTCTGTCATTGTTTATGGATTTTATTAACATTGGCTCAATGGTTTTTAAACTGTTTCTGGGCATTTTCATTTACCCAGAGGCAGCATTTTTCTTAAAATGCTTAAGTTACAGGTTTTTTGTTTATTAAATAACTATGAAATATATGGGCTTAGATTCACTACATTAGTATTTTTCTATGAAAAAAATAACAAAATGGCATTGGTTTGCTCAGAATGAAAACACGCATTTAGGGAAATTGTTATATTTTTATTGGGTAGATGTATGATTCTTTTAAGCAAGAAATGTGTCACATTGGTGTTGTACAGTCCATGATTAAGATGTGAAGGTAAAGTTAGTGCCTTTTTGTGTGAGTTAACACTTGTGTTTCGTTGAAGATAACAGTTATTCTTGAATCACCTATTTCCCAATAGGAAACATTCACTGTTCTAATACTAGTTCTAATACTAGAAAGAATTACTTTCTATTTACTCTGAACATGTTCTGTATATACCTAGTTATTTACATATTGGGATCTTCCGGATAAGAACATAAGCTCCTTGAAACAGCTTTTTTCCCCCTTTGTTTTTGTGTGCTTAGTATTTCACACAATGTGTTGGCACTGAACAAATGCTTTTTGACTGACTTTTAGGCAATGAAAAAATTATTCTTTTTGAAAATGATTATTATGCATGGGAGTGAAACAGCAAAAAAATATTTAAAAGCGTGCAAACCTTCTGTAGCCCTAGAGATCTCATAGAAATGTCCTAGAAATGAAAACATTGAAACACATACAGATTAATTTTCAACTTGCTCTGAGCATTGAAACAAAAAAAGGCCAGAGTGCAGAAAAAGAAATATGTGCATTATTTAAAAAAAAAATGTTTTCTTCATTTCTTTCTCTATTCTATTTTATTTTGATTCCTTTCTATTCCATTTATTCTAAAATAATAGTCTTATCCAAGCATTTCAATATAGGATAGTAGTTGCCACCAAATGACAACTAAAACAATTATGGTTGTTAGTATCTTATAACTTATGATTCTGGATTTTTCCTTTTCTCTCTTTCTTTATTTGCCTACTATTCATTGCTTTTTTCCCCTTTTACTTTTTTTTCTTCTTCAATCTACTTTGCATGTGCCTTAGCATCTTGACTTTCTGCTGCTGATTTATTAAATTATATCATAGTATGGAATTTTTTGCTTTATTCCATAAATTAAAAATTAAATACATTTGAAAAGGAAAAAAATAACAGATTGACACATGCTTTTTCCTTAGGGTTGTTTAAATACTGGTCTCTGATAAATTTGTAGAATAACAATGTGAAACATTTTGCTATGATTAATGTTTTCACAGGAACAATATCTCAGAGTATTTAACTCTTGAAGAATTAATTGTTCTCTTCAATATGCTGATGGGTTATCAATGAAGATCTCAACATACCTAAGCCCTCAGGTTCTGTGCAATTCTTGTCCATATTCTCTCTGATAATAGGATCAGAGATCTAGAAATAAAAGTGATGGGGCTTTTTTAATCTAACCATTCCATTTACAATGCAGGAACCCAGAAAGGCCAACTTACAGTTTTCTAAGTTGTAAGTGAAATAACTGAGATTCAAACCTGTGACCTCAAACCTCAAATCCAGAATTCTTTGTAAAAATTCATGTTGTCTTTCTCCACAAATTTTGTGAGAACTCACTGAAATGAAAAATGAAATGAAATGGAAAAGTATACTAATTGCAATAAAACCATTCATATGCTCAGAATTTTGATTACTTTAAAAGTTGTGTTTTCCCAACCAATACTGTAATTTGATGAAATCTTCACCCTGAATGACAATTTTTTAATGAATTCTATTTATACTAAGTGACTGACATTTTTATTTTGTCAGTGATACATGAATCAAAGGAACTTAGAAGTTTCACAGGAAGGAGCAGTGATGGCAAACAAAATGTTTAATACAGAAATGAGGTTAGATACTAAAAAGTATTATGTTATTAGGAGGAGGAGTTTTTTCATAAAAAAGGTGCTTTGCTAGACTTGTAACATATCCCAGAATTCCTTAAATTATAATGGGGTTACTGTGTAGAAAGTTGTAACTGAATAGTGTGTATTTTTAGAGTTTCATAACTTGGCTATAAATTAAATCTGTCCTAGGCAAAACTTGGCTTGTATAATTTCAGATGAAAGTTAAAACTTCATCATTTTTATTTTTCATTTTCTTTACCAAAAAGAGGACCCAGTACTAAATGATTGCTGCAGATCATTTTTAAGATGAAACAAGCTGATTTTGGTTTTAGCAAGGTGTGCTTTCTTATATGTATACCTTTGCTTGATCTTGCATTCCCCTTCCCTCTTTGTTAAAAAATAAATGCAGTGATATCAAATAGAAAAAATACTTTTTCTCTAAGGACATTTTTCTTATTAATCACTATATTAGCATCACTTCAGGGGTTAGTTATGTGCGTTGGTCAGGTGTGTTATTCATACTCAGTGTGGAATTCAAAACATAACAGTAAGTAGAGTAACTTTGGTAATGGATCAGATTCATTTGTATAAACTTAATTAAAAAAAAAGGATAACTTACATTCACTTAACTTCTTCCATGTAAATTTAGAGCACTACATATAAAGCAAAAATTGGTAGTCTGAATAGAAATCTCCCCCTACTTCTCTGAAATACAGTCCGTCTTTTTTGAAGTGTTGCTAAATGTACAGTTAACAGAGGACGATAAGATATTCCACCAATTAATTCAGAGGATAAGAATTTAATGTAAATTTCAAGTTAAAAGTATTGGATTTTTTTAAAGGATATGATTATAAGAATTGGATTTGAATTATTTGAGGAAAAGTATCTTATTTTTACTCTTTTCCATGCTTGCTACTTTTAAATTGAAAACTACTTAAGATATTCATTCTGCTGTAATTCCTTTAAACATGTATAGCTCTTTAGAATATCTATTTTCTCCCTTTCTTTTTCTGTCTTTTATTTTTTACCACTTAGCACTTATTTAGCTGGCATTTATATAGTGCTTTGAGATGTGCAATTTACTCTTCACCCAGACATGTGTGTGTACACACAAATACATACACACAACATGTACATGCACGTAAATATATGCACACATATAGTATAACATGCACGTGTACGTACACACAATAACATGTATGTACACACATGCACATGTAACATTTACATGCACATGCAAATATACATACACAATACACACATAATATGAATATATATATATATATATATATATACTGTAGATATATAAACAAATGCATGTCTTTATATGCACACTCATATGCATAATAGATACTATATGTGAGGGTTTATGCATGTGTGAAATAAACGAATACACATGCACACAAGGGCATGCATATCTATGTATGCATCTGTTATATGTGTATATACACAAAATATACATGCACACATAATGTATATGTACTTATATAGACATGTGTGCATGCACATAATATGGTCATATGCATGTATGCATATGTAACAAATATGCATGTATACAACTACAAATATATACATATGCACACATGTAATACGCAATATATATGTACATAATAAACATACATACATATCCTCAAGCATTTACATACACACACAACATATACATGTATATATATAAAATACACACACACACACTCATTTGATCCCCACAACAACTGTGAGATAGGTGATATTATTTCTTCTGTTTTAGATGAAGGAATACGTGAGAGAAATTTAAATGACCTAATGACTTTCTCATAGTCAGGCAACCAGTATGTAGCTGAAGAACAATTTGAACTCAGGTCTTCTTGACTCCAATCTGCATTTTATACAACAGCAAGTCATACATTCTCTGGTCCTTGGTTTCCTTAATTACAAAATGAGAGGGGTAGAATAGATGACATCCAAGGTTAATCTATTCTATCCACGATCCCATACTCATATGATTTCTTCCTTTAGCTGTCAGCCTTCAACTTTTTATGACAAAGATAGGCAGAAAACACTATAGATTGATTAAGTTATAAATGTCAATCCCATTGGATTAAAA
The DNA here is from genome assembly GCF_902635505.1 of Sarcophilus harrisii. NCBI lineage: Eukaryota > Metazoa > Chordata > Mammalia > Dasyuromorphia > Dasyuridae > Sarcophilus > Sarcophilus harrisii. The sequence continues at coordinate 94,274,032 of NC_045431.1, forward strand.
GATAAAAGTATTTATTAAGCAATTGCCATGAAGTAGGATTTAGCAGTGGGATAATACTGGGATAAACAAGATCCTGGAAATAGACAAAAACCCCAAAGTCCCTAAGCTGAAGAGTCTTATATTCCTATGTTCTGAAATGCTTTGAAATTGATTGAAATGAAGATTTTTTTGCCCCGCCACAGGTTTGTAAATACGATTTTGTGGAGATCCGAAGTGGATTGTCCTCAGACTCAAAACTGCATGGCAAATTTTGTGGGACAGAAGTACCAGAGGTGATCACTTCCCAATTCAACAATATGAGGATTGAATTCAAATCTGACAACACCGTTTCTAAGAAGGGCTTCAAAGCTCATTTTTTCTCAGGTATGGAAAATGAGATGATGTTGGGGTATATGTAGAACCTCTGATTAGATCAAGCCAGCTGTCTAATTGTGTTTCTTCTCATCCATTTAATTTTGTGTATTTAATACTTATGTTGATTAAAGACTTGCAATTTTGATATATCATTTAAAATTTTTGTATTGAAAACTAATTGCTCCTATGCACATGTACATTACAAAATATCTATAGCATTCTAAATGGAGTTTTATTTTTTAAAGGTTATATATTTATCAAGTAGCATATTTTCAAAAACTTTTATACTTCATTTTAAATTAGTTTTCTTTCCATCTCTTTTTTCTTTTCTACCTCCTCCCTCCCTTTTTCTCTCTATGCAAACATGGACACACACATATTAACAGCTATGTTAATATGTTAATATAATATTAATAATATTGATATCTATTATACATAAAACACTTTAAGATTTGCAAAGCGCTTTGCAAATATTCATTTTATCTTCACGCCGACATGGGAGATTGGTGTTATTTTTGTCTCACTTTTACAAATGAGGAAACTCGGGTAGATATCAGTTAAGCAATTTGCCCAGGTTTACATAGGAGTAACTATGGGAAGCCAGATTTATAGTCTTCCTTACTTTAGTTCCATTGCTTTATTTATAGTGCCACATAGCATAATACATAATTAGTTGTCAGATTATACTTTATTTTTCTTAAGGCAATATGAAAATATATTTCATATATGTGCCTCCCCTGATCTCACAAAAATTTGCAATGTCTAGGACAAGTTTTGGGTATAAAATTTAGTTGATAAAATGTGGTAGTGGATAGAGGACTAAGGCTGTAGCCAAGAATAACTTCAGGAAGATTTCATTTCAAGTCTCTCTGAAACACTTATGTGATATTGGGCAAATCACTGAACATTTCAGAGCTCAAGGCAACTCTCTGAAACTTTTAGTTGCAGAAACTTTTAGTTCCTGGGATCATTCAGCAAAAGTAATTTTCTCATCAGGAGTTCCCTGTGCTATTGAAATCTTAGATTCCCACCAATATTAAAAAAAAAATCAAGTTCGATATGCTCCACTGAGATACACTTCATTATCTAAAGTATACTCACTATACATTTTCTAACTTTTCCTCCTTTCTTCCTTATTCTACCCATTAACAAACTTTAGTCTCATTTTTTCCCCCCTCTCTCTTAGGTATTCATTGGCTATTTTTCAAGTAGATTCTTAGTTCAATGAGAAGTAAGATTTTTCATAAATATGGATTATAATATATTTATACAGTATTTTTTATATAATGAACAAGCCACTTAAAGAGACAGTCTAGTTTTACATTTTCTGAAAGCATTAGTTCATGCTATCTAAATTGTAAAATATAATTTTTCATATTTTGACATTAATATTTACTATACCATATTTTGAAACTTGTTAAATTGGGTTAAACTTTAAAAACTTCATTTCTACTCCTCAGTTCTGCACCTTCTTATACTGGAACATTAAAACAAATAATTTATATTTTCTTCTGATAGTACATAAAAAGAAAACACATGCAGATATATTGTTCCCCACTATAGCTGTGGAGAGCTATTAATCTTGTCATTAATTTGCTCTTTTCGCATAATTAAGTAACTGCCTTGATCAGAACTTGTGATTGTACTTGGCAGTTACGTATAAACTATATTCATTTATGTTCATTATTTGGAAAACATTCTTCTTTTCTGTTTAATTTTCTTCTTTTTTAATTTTAGTTTTAATAATTATTTCATCTATTACACATTCTTATGGTAAGACAAATTGGTACATATCAAAATCTATCCTAGATAATAAGGTCAGTACATAAACATTTATTAACCACTCTAAATTTTATGCCCTTTCGCTAGTTGCATATGGTAATTCATCTGTTGTTGCCCTTAGCATATTCATAACCCAGAAACAATTTTATTACTATATTGTTGGTTTGTCCAATCTGAGATGGTTATCATTAGTGTTTTATTATTAATGTTCTTTATGTGAAGTATAAAACTATTTGACAATGTTGTTTAGATTACAGTTTCTGAAAAGACAACTGGTGATGGCTAATTAGTTGAATTCCTTTCCCATTAAATTTTCTGGAGGATTTAGGAGGTTTGTTTCAGAAATGAAATGGGAAAAAGGCATATATTATTTTCAGTGAACATTATAATACTAAAGACAGGTTCACATTAAAGTTAGGACTCAATTAAATGTTCCATTGAGCCTACTAGCTATATCTACAATCTAGAAATTTGTACTCATCATTCTAAAAGTTCTATGAAATGTGAATAATAAAATCTTAATTTGAAGACTAGGAAGAATGGTGAACATCTTAGGAATATATAAATCAAATGTGGGAATATGCTTTGCAAATCTTTGCTCATTTGATATAGAGGTCTATATTTCATTTCAATGTGTAGCGAAGGTGAGAAGGAAAAATACGAATGATTGAAAATTTAAAAAAAGAAAATAATAAAATTATTGTTATAGTTAAAGGTTTTTCCAATATCCAAAATGAATGCATTTCAAGAATTCACTTTATGAAAAAAATTCCCTGCTTTTTGTAGATTTTTCTTCAAATTCTAAATTTTTGGACCTTTATGATAAATTATATATATATATTTTAATTCTGGAAAGGAATATTAAATAAGGGAACATAATTTAGGTCTAGATGATTGTAAGCAATGAATTTTTGTGAGATGGTCACATTCAAATTTTCATTACATATTTCTATTGGGCTTGGACAGATTGTCATTGTTTACATAAATACAGTATTAAATAATGCTAATTTAAGGACAAAAGACCTGTTTCACAGGCTACATTATTCACACTAACTGTAATTCCTTATTTTTACTAATTGGCACCTAAAAATATTATGTCACACATATATATTTAATATTTCAATAGATCTATGAATTCCCCAATGTGGGTGCCTTTTCTAGGGGTACATATCAAAAATGAGTTAACAGCATTAATTGACAGTGATATGCTCCTATTAGTCCTCCATATATGATTTATCCAGTGAAAGAAGGCTTTCAACTAGATCCTTTTCCATTCTGTAGGTATCAATGTGACATTGAGGGTGTTCAACTGGTCCAAGATTTTCAAATCATACTTTTCCTAGATAATAGATTGTTTCATCTTGTAACCTGCTGCAAACACCCATCATAAATCTCTGCATTTGTCCTTGGGGTCATCTGTAATTTTTATTCATAATGAGATCAGATCTGTTTGACTGCTATGAGAACCTGTGATCATCCAATGCCTTCTATGGAGATGCAACTTCCTTGTCTGCAGGTTTCCTTGTGCTAGGATATTTATATTGATATGCTTCATTCCTTTAGCTCTCTGGATAAGGATATCATAATTGAAACATCAACAGTTAAATTGGTATTTATAGTTGATCTAAACTCATTTTTGTTACTTTGTTACCATGTTACCAGTACTGATAAAATTAATTGAGGTCTGAAGACAGTATTGTATTTTTCTTTGTTTTATAGATTTTCATGTCCTCAAATTAATTACCCAGTTCTATATAAAAATATGTATAAAGCAAAAGTCTGTTTCATGAGGATTCATTTAATTTTTCTTCAGCCATTTTTAGTGCTCTCAATATAGAGAAAACTAAGCAGACACAGCTATGGCCTTACCCTAAAACATGAGAATTATATTATCAACTATATACTTTATATTGATGCTACATAACTAGCTGTAAATGTAGCTTTATTTAGGATTGAAAATACCTTGAATTTAAGTAATGGTACTTGAATGAAGTTTGAAATTGAGCGATTCAGGAAATGCTATAAGAGAAATCTATATTTTAGAAATAAAATATTTACGAGAGTGATCTCTATTAATAATGTGGACATAAAAGGGCAGGCAGGATTTTATATATGATTCTCTGCAACAAATCCCATCTGCACTTATACATATTTGAGGGATATAATGAATATAAAATCCTATCATGGTTCCTTTTTGTTTGCTAAAGCAATTGATTTAGTAGCAATAATGCAGTCTTGCTTGAAGGCATACCCCTATTAAATTACTTTCTACCTAGTTATTGAAATGATAAATTTGAGCATAGAGATAGTTGTATTCCATGTTCCATTCTGCATTAGTATAAAGCAGATTACAAAGGATGGAGGCATCTTCACCAAAGATGTCTGGGGCAATAGCCTGTCCAAAGGCCAAGAGCATTCCCTGTCACAGGCATATTTTTTAGTTATTCCTTACAGATATAATCCTTATTGATTATATCAAGCTGTAAAACAAAACAGCATTCTTTAATGAGATCCTCAAGCACTCAAAAGAGATCAGCCTAGTTATCCATCTTGGAAAAACAAAGTGGATGAAAGATATATATTGCCCTAATGATGATACATAATTCAGTGGGCCACTCATTGAATTAACCCAACAATACATACACCTTAAAAATGTTCTTTAAAAAGGTGAAGTGTGCCTAGAATTTAATATTCAGAGAAAACAGGCTTGCCTTTTACAAAAACATAATTGGAAATTGTAGTTGTGAAATTATGAACCCTGCAGAGATTCTGACCTTTGATGCCTTCAGTCATACAGCTTTTTTTTTTTAACAGTATTTTCTTGATAAGAAAACAAGCTCAGAAGACACTATTATCGCAGAAAAAAATTGAAAATTATATGTAATTTAAAGGGTCATAATTAATATGACATATAAATTATAATGCAAATACTTATTAATAGTATCTACTCGAATTTTAATTGGTAAGAATCTAAATAAGTGACAACTTTATCTTGCAGATCTATAACATGCATGACTAGAATACTAGGGATGTTCATGTAGAGAAAAGTAGGGATGGCAGAAGAGTGGGTTGAGTATTACAGCAGAAGAAATGAAGTATTAAAACTACCTGGAGAAGGTTTCCAGGACCTTCTAGACCCTGTATGGAGATTTGCTGGAAAGACATGGATAAGATTCTTCTAGGATGAGAATGTGCATGTATGGTTTGTCCTCCTCCATACCAGTGGAGGAAGGGAATCACCCACAACAATAAGTTCTTAAATCCATCACAATTTCAGAGTCAAAATTCTAATATAAAGGAGTAAAGTTAATTCACATTTCTTTAATATCAAAACATTTTTGGGAAAGAATTAGTCAGAAATTAGGTACTAAGAAAAAAAGAAAAAGCGTGTGTGTGTGTGTGTGTGTGTGTGTGTGTGTGTTGTGTGTGTATCTAAAAAAAAGGTAGGCTTGGTTGTTACAAGTACTTTGGAAAATTCAATGATAGCACATTTAAAAAAAATTTCACTAGTTTTTTATTTTTTCCAAATATATGAAAAGATAGTTTTTAAATTCATTTTTGTAAAATTTTGTGTGCTAAGTTTTTCTTCTTCCCTTCTCTCCTATCCCCAAGATACCAAACAATCTGATATAGATTAAATATGTACAATCCTTAAAAACATTTTTCCATATTTGTCATGTATGGCACATATTTCTTGAAAAAATTTTGCAAATTATGTACAGAAAATAGAATCCAATCATCATAAAGAAAATAGAATCCAATCATCCTACTCAGATAATATTTCCTTCATAAACAGGGTTGGTAATGTTATGTAAATGATTGTTTATAATTATTTAATGATGATATTCTACATGAATGAAAATGAATATATTTTCAAGTAATAATCTGCCATAGTTTTTCCAACTATATAAATGAGACAATTGATATTTTGTTTTCCTTTCATAATAAAGTTAATATAGGCTACTACAATGAATAGATGTGGGTATCATGGGGGTCCTTGAGACTTTCTCAACATGTTTGTGAAGTCAAAACTATTTTCATTACAATACTAGGAAATTTTAATTTGTAATACAACAAACAATTTGCACATACACATATAAACACAGATATATAAATACTCATACATAAAAATTCTTGTAAGAGGGATGCTCAATAATTTTTAAGAATATAAAAGGCTGAGACCAAAAGTTTGAGAACCATGATACTAGAGGAAAAAATAGTTGATAGAGCGTTATGAGATTTGTGTAAATTTGAGCAAATCACTATATGTTTCTGAGTGTAAACTTCCTTATCTGAAAATGAGGGAGTTTTTAAGGCACTTCTACTCTTTCGATTTTGTGATCCTAATCCAGGCTTCTTAACTTTTATGTTTCATGATAAATTCAGCCAGTGGAGCTCTTCTAAGAATCAAAATATTAAATGCAAAAAACAAAATACTCAGTATTAGAGTGGAAATCAATTTATTGCGTTAGTTATCAAACTATTTAAAACCAAATTAACAGACCCTTCCAAATTAATGTTCTTGTTTGTACACTTCTTTCATTATAAATTGATATTTGCAATAATCCTCTAATTTCATTACGTCTAGTATATTTATTTAGATATGTGATTCTGGTGATTATTTAGAACCCAGTTTAGAATGATGTGTTCCAGATACTGGATTCTCACTCCAAATCTAGCTCACGTTCCAATAAATATTTCTAGTTAATGGAGTTGAAGTAGGAGACTTTTTGTTGGTGGTGTGGTTGGGAGATGTTTTACTAAATGCTTTCAAGTTGACAACTATTAGATTTTTTTTTTTTAACCCTGAGCTTTTAGTATTTGAGTACATACTCACCTCTGCTTCCATCCTGGCACATGTCTTTTTTCCCTACAGACAAGAAAGCTACCTGCAAAGAGAAAATTTTTATTTTTGAATCTTGCAAGAATTTGCCAGGTCGTGTACGTATCTTTCACAGACTGATGGCTTCTGAAACTTTCAGAGGTATGATGATAAACCTCTGATTGGTATAAAAGCCACTTTGCCCCCACCCCAATAATGGATCTTTTATTGTTAGAAAAATAGAGGGAAAATATTCATTCAAAACTAAGAGGCTGATTTTTGCTCTTTAAAATTAACAAATGTTTTTATTACTTAGCAAAACATTTGTTTCTGCAACTAACATAGAGCTCCCTTAATTTTGAATGCACAATATATAAATGCTGGGAAAATTCAAACAATGAAAATATCAGCTATGGTTTAAAGCCGCATTTACTCAGGAACTGATGATCTAATTCTTGTGTAAAGTATTCAGACTTTCTCCTTTGTTCCACCACCCTCTCTCCTTTCCTTTATTTTGTACAGTCTACTTCTTGTTACTGACACTGCCATGAGAAGGATAAAGAGAAGGTAAAACTACCATCAGACATTTTGTGAACTCAGAAAATTGTTTAACCTTTGGATCTACCCTGAAAAATTCTTAATGCTTTGGCTTGTAGGACAGATGCCATTCTGCAATGGGAAATGAAGTTACATGTCAGGGATTCCCTACACTGAGAAAATTAGAGATTAAAAAATGAAATATTTATTTTTTAAAAATTAAAAATTAAAAAAAATTTAAAATGAGATTTTCGATTTGCTAAAAACAAGTTTGTCTTTTTCTGGCATTAAGCCTGTTTTTTGTTTGTTTTGTTTTGTTTGTTTTTGGCTTAACATTTCAATCAATAGCAATTCTTGAATTATATAAATTGTTAAAACATTGCTTCCTAATTTTCTAGCTTTCATTTTAAGTTATTTTGACTATGTTTAATAAAAACAAGGGACATACTTTTGTTCAGTTAAATGATTTTAAATAGATTACTTAAAATTTAGGAATTATTTAAGAATTTGGAATTACTTAAGAATTTAAGATATATTAAAATTTTAAAAATCCAGCATAAAAGAAAGTGTAAATAACAGAGAAAGAGCCATTATTATGTTTTATCAGTTTTATTTTTTCAATTATCTTCTCTCTTTCTCCATGCCACAAGGAAGATTATGTTATTACCAGGTTTGTTGCTTTTTTTTGTTTATTATTGTTGATTTTAGGGAGAAGGGAAAGAAATTTGGCCTTGAAATAAAATAGATCTAAGTCAATCACTTGAGATTTCCTCTTTAATTTATATAAATAATTTTGGAGATCTACTGTAATTTTTAGTAATTTCAATATAAAATCCTTAAAAATTCAAAAGCTTAGCTATGTAATCTGCATTTATATTTTTGCCCCAATATCTGTCCATGCTCATATGTACAGCAATTTCCCAAGCAGACCAGTGTAAATGCACTTCAAGTGCAACATAAAAGTCAATACAAACAATTTCCAACTTATAAATAAATTGTGTTTGATATATATCCACTTTAAATTGATAATTTGGAAAAATATGGTTATTATTTTATAACAGGCAGTTTGAGTAAGTCAAAAGCATCTAAAAATCACCTTAAGCAGCAAACATTGACCTGCTTCTGTTATAAAGAGATATAGCAGCACAGGGCAACACCAGTTTAGAATATACCAATCTTAAGAAGATTCTAGGGAAAATCAGAGCATCTCCACTCATCAGAACAACAAGAACTAGTGGAAAGAAGTGGGGAGTAGATGTGTTTCAGTAAGGGAGTCAACAAAGCCAAGTCATTCCAGAAGTATTTAAGGATGAACTTAAAAGGAAGATGATAACAATGATGATAAATACTAGTTAAGATTATATTAATAAAATCTATTTTACCATCAAGGATAGTGGACTCACCACATTTATACTCTAATAGATCAGTCCTACACTGTTATTCTAATAAAGGAAGAAGAAAATGAAGTGAAGTAAACAAAGATGGGAAGAGGAGCTGTTCTAACTCAAGTATATAGCAAGGAGGTCTGTGCTGGAGTTAACATGATTATTAGAACATGAAAAGATTGATTCTCAAGTTATTGGGGGGAGGTGAAATTTTTTAATGTGTTTAGTGAAGATTCCTACACATTATTAATATGAACATGCAATCAAGATTACAATAATAATTTCAACCCACAATCCTATATTCCCTTCTAATCTACATATGCATAAAAGTCAGCCTTAATGAGTGAATTAAAAGGCAATGAATGAGTCTTTTCAAATTACATTTTACAGTTTCATCACACAATCATTTTTCAGATATTTAAAAAATAGATAATCCTATGCTTGTTGTTTATTGACTATAACAAAAAAAGTATTTAATTTTGCGAAACTAAGATTTTTAAAGCTTCCACACTATTTCTTCACTTTAAAAGATGGAACTGTGGAGATAATCTCATTCAAATACCTTCTGATTATTAATATAAAAAAATAAAACATGGAGATTGGTATATACTCATAAATGTATTTGCCTCTTATTGGAAGAGACCTAGCATAGAATTCAATCAGAGATTCTCTTAGAATGTTGAGATGCTCCAGATGTTCCTGTTTTGAGATTTGGATTATAGCAAACACAAAACATTGTACTTTCTCATAAATGAGATCCATAGTCATTCAAAAGAGCTTGTCCTATCTATATAGACAAGAAAAAATAAAGTGGATGGAAAATTGTCTATGGTTCCCATTATAATACACAATTGGTTACACAACTTATAGGGCTTATCTATTATTTTATCTACATCTAAGTGTATCATTTTTATATCATATACATTTGAAATTAAGTTATATATGTATACATATATATGGACAATGGGCTAAGCTCAGAATTGAATAGGTGAGGAAAAGAGGGCTTATTGTCTTTGAGAAATTGCAATGTTTATTTTAAATGACTCCAAACTTTCTCCCTAAAACAGAGAGCCCTCTTTTTGAACACTAACTTTTTTTGCTGATGTTGCATAGCTCTATGTCATGGACACAGAATATTTGAAATCAAAGACACTTCTAAAAGATAATAGATTGGCACATGTTAACTGAATGAAAAATTATAAAGCACTTATAATACACCAAGCTTGTGCTAAGTGCTAGGGATACAAATATAAGTAAATAATAAAGTCTTTGCCTTCGAGGATCCTTCCATTTAGATGAGAAAAGACAGTGGATAAAGGGAAACTTTAAAGATATTTGGATAAACAAGTCAAGACATGGTTTTGAGAAGTGATACAAAGGTCTGGTTCTGAATGAGGTAAGGTACAAATTGTTCTATAGTGTGGCTATAGAGTAGGTAGTATTTTGAAAATGGCTGAGAAGTGATGAGAAAGCCTAGTTCTAGCTAAAATAGAGTAAAGATTTCATGATGGGTTTAAACAGACTAAAACATGTTACAAAAGAGAAATTATATATAAATGATGTAAGTAATGTCTCCAATGAATTAAAGATATTATCAAAAAAGAAAAATGGGTTTCTTAAATTATGAGAGGAATAATTTATTGCTGGCTTATGTATTCTACTAGTAAACTTGTCCTTTTGAGAGATTGTAAGCTTCTTGAGAGCAGGGCAAACTTTTTGAGGTAATTTTTTGGATTAGATCATGATACACAGTAGACATTTAATAAATGTTTAGATAGATATAAAGAAAGGAAGACTCTCAGGATGTCAGCTAGGGCTCTATGGCTAATATATTAGAAATATGCAGACAAAGGTTGCTCAGGATTGACAGAGACATAAATGGATGCTAATCTTCATTCTTTGAAAGAATAGTCACATTGATGTAACAAGAGATCTATTAGGGATTAGAGACTTGATGATGGAATGAACCTTAAAGGTCACTTTGTCCAATACCTTCATGGCAAAGTTAGGATTCATATCCCGATTTCTAATCCCCAATACAGTGCTCCTATTCTTTTTTCTTCTTCTCTCTATCTCTTTCCTTCTCCCTCTCTCTCTTGTACCTTCCTTCCTTTCTCCCTCTCGTCACCTTCCCACGCTTCCTAGAATACTTTTCAATAGCCTTTAGATGTGTCAAAAACCAGCTTGTTTAATCTTTAGACTATACCATAGTACAATAATAATATCCATGACAATATTTCATCTATAGATAACATCATTTCAATGAAAAAATTCATTCAATGTTTTAGCTTGGGATTTCAAAAAATTGGGATTTCACTTCTGTGAGAAGACATAAATATATACAAGATAGAGGATAGATTGGCCATAGCTAAGTAAACAGCCCAAGTCTTGATTAGCTGATGAACCCTTTACATTTCACAATAAAAGGCACCTATATATATATATATATATATATACATATATATATAATTGTTAATTTGCTTTAGAAAATAATTTGTTTCTGAGCATTTATTTGCTTTGTTTTATTTCCATAGTGAGCTTAAAAATCAGGAAAAGTGATAATTTATGTAGAAATGTTTTGCAAATGTTTGGAGATTTTGTTAGGTCACCTAATTTTTTGTCTCCATCATAGACTGTAATTTTTTTATATTGACAATAAAATAGTTCAGAGACAAGTAATTTTATGAGAGTAATGTTATGTAATATAAATTTAGCATGTCAGTGGTAGCAGAGTATACGGCTACTAGCTACTTAATAGTTCTTGCTTAGAAATATCATAAAAATATTTCATAGATTGAATTCTGAATCTTATTTTTGGATATATTTGTATATTAAACAAGATCTCCTTAAAAGAGATGTTAGCTTCTACTTCTGAGTTATTCTAACTTCTTATAAGGTTATAATCTTTATTCTTTTTTCTGAGCGTGGAAGTGACAGAAGCCTGTGTGATGTGGTCTTGAATATGTATATCAAAAACAGTCTGCTAGTTCTGATTTTAATGGACCAGTCCTACTTGAATTGACAGCTGAATGACATCGAATGGTGACAGCTGATGCCTCTCCCTGGAATGACTGCCTGCTAATCTAGTTTGGCTTTTTTCCCTGCAGTGAATTTGTTAGCTATTTAATGCAGCTCCCATTTCCTATCCTAACCTCTACTTTACTTTTAGTACACTAAAAGCTCCTTTTAGAGGATTACTTGTTAATAAACAAGACTGCCAGCAACATGGTAGATTTGTTTAAAATACATAAAAATGGTTTCTTCCTTATGTTAGTCTAACAATGCCTTTTCATGTCGTGGCATGTTTTGAAATGTCCAGATTCATTAAATACTAAGCATATTTATGAAACTGTTGGGGAGAAAAAATCAACTACAGTAGGTTTATTTATTTTTTATTTTTGCTGAATGATTTTAACAAAATGAATCTACATGAAACCTGGAACCTTGTTTAGCATAAATGATTTTGTATAACCATGGTTTTGTTTTTGGAACTTTTGTTCATTTTTCTGTATATAGTGATTATTTACTCTACTGAAACTGTTTCTAAGGCATTTTTCCTCAGATACTTAAAAAAAGTTAATTGAATAAAAGTTTGGGAAAAAATAGAATTCTTAAGTCAATGCCAACCCTCAACAAAAAATTTTTCTCTTTCTACTCCAATCCTACCTTTATCCCAATCCTCTCCATTGAGAAATAGATATAAGTAATTTTGCTAGTATAAATTATCTGAGTGGAAAATGACTGACTATTCCATGGTGCAAGGTTACAGGCTGAATAATGAATGGGTAAAACTAAGGTACAATAAAAAGATATTGAGAATACTGAAGTTACTACCTTAGTTTGCCTTTTTCTGGACTAAAAGAACCACTAACTGATTATTTTTGCCTCTGACAATCATCATGCTTGTTCTTCTATATAATATTGTATTATTCATCTCTTTGTTAGACAAAGATGAATGCTCTAAGGATAATGGTGGATGTCAACACGAATGCATCAACACTGTGGGAAGCTATGTGTGTCAGTGCCGAAATGGATTTGTGCTTCATGAGAACAAACATGACTGTAAGGAAGGTAAGTGGAAGCTCCCTTGGTTAGTAAGAAAACAATAGCATTATAAAGAATCCCCTGCTATATTCCTTGGTAACTTCAAAATCTAAAACAATAATCCAATCTTTTCCATTCTGCAAATGCTTCAAATGCTTCAACATCTGTCTGATCTATAAGTTCCTTCCAGTATATTAACACTTTAGACCTCACCATTACTCAAATCATCCAACTCTAAAATTCTCTTCTCTGACAACAATATCCTGTCCTAACTTTTTGCCTCTTATTTTCCTCATATATAATTTTTGTCCTTAACTTCATTCCCTTGTATTTTCTCAAGTATTTCTGTCTATGTTCATCCACCCTTGATTCCAAATTTGTTCCATTCCCAGCATGAGTAGTTTTACCACCTTGCTGGTTTGAAAGATCTCACAGGATCATATATTTAGAACTTCAAAGAGTCTTGAAGTTCATCTGGTACAAAAATCTTCATTTTATAGATCATATTAATTCAGGTACTGACAGGAGAATTTGCCCAAGGTCATTAACTTACAGAAGTTGGATTTGAAAACAGGTCCTTTCATCCCAAATCCATTTTTCTTTGAGGTAGCACACTGCTTCTTCCTAAGCAGCTAAATTTGCTTCCATGGATGTTTTTGTTTTTGCTTTTGATCAGTTATTTCCATGGAGATAATGAGAATACATTTCTCTAGCTAGAAGAAATTCAAGGAAACATATAGGGATGGGCTAATCTCACTGCCCACTCCACAGGTATAAAGATAATGTGATCACAGATTGTAAGCACTGCAAGTTGGGAGAACTCTGTATTAAAAAGAAAACCTTATTGTATACTTCATAATTACTGGAGTTAACCTTGGATAGTTGTCATAACTATTATAATTCTGTTTTTGACCTTGATTTTGTTTTAGAAATTGCTTAACTACTCTGTCAGATTGCCTCTAGATTAAGTTCTATATTGTTGCCTATCACTATAATTCAAAATAATGGAAGCTTTACAGCTACAACCAGTACTGCCTCTGATTTCAACTCTAACTTTCTTGTTTTCCTCATCTGTCCTCTCTGTATTCCCTCTGGTTTCAGAGGAAGAGCTGGCTTTCCTCCTCTCCAAGGCCAACCTCCCACTAATAACATTAATTCTATTTCCTCCCACCTCCCTCTTAACCTTGCTCAATCAATCATTCTTTGTACATCTTCACTTTCTTCTTTATGAGTTCTTCCCCTCAGCCTACAATAAACTCAGCTCTCCCTTATTCCCCCAATTCTCTTGATCCCACTGCTCTCTAAAGTAATTACCCTTCGTTCCCCCCCCCCTTTTTTTTTTTTTAATAATCCCTTCCCTTTCACTGCAAAACTTGTAACCAGGGTACAGGGTGATATTTGCTGATTCCACTTTTTTAGCACTAACTTAATCTTCAACATTTTCAACTCTATCTACTAATGATTGGTTTCCATCTCTATCACCCTCCCTTTAGCTTCACTGACGTCATTGTTGATAAATCTCATGACCTTTGTTCCATCCTCATTCTACTTAACTTTTTGGTAGCATTTGATACTATTGACCTTTCCTCCTTCTCTATTCATTTTCCTTCTTTAGCTTCCATTATACTAGATACTTATTTTTCTCCATCTATCTCTGAGGTTATCCTTTCTCTATAACCTTTTATTGTTTCATCTTCTTTTCCCACTCCACTTAAACATGGATATAATCCGAGTGTCTTTCTTCTCCTTATTTACCTTGGTAGATTCAGGCATCACCTGTATGTATATTACTTACTCACACATTCACTCATTCTCTCTCTCTCTCTCTCTAATGTGTGTGTGTGTATATATATATATATATATATATATATATATATATACATATATATTTGTATATATATATATATATTTACACACACACACACACACACACACACACACACATATATATATATATATATATATATATATATATATATATATATATATATATATATCTTTACAAATACAATCTTTTCCTGGAGATTTCTTCACCCATAATTATAACTTCTATTTAGAAATCTCCCCTTGAACTCAGAACATGTACAATAAAACTCATCTTCCTCACAAGTTCTGCCTCTTTCCTTAATTTCCTGTTTCTTGTTATGGAACTACCATTCTTCCACACATCCATATCTGTTGCCTTGGAACTTTCTTTGATATGTCCTCCCTCCCTCATGCCTTTTAAATAATGAAATCCTGTTTTATATATATCTTTGTTAAAAAACCTGGAGATATGATAATCAAGAAAGAACCTTCATTTCTTGAATACATTTGTTAGTTTGTGTGTGTGTGTGTGTGTGTGTGTATGTGCAGTAGTTGAGACAAAATCATCTGACCCAATTCACCTTTGTATCCTTTAGAATCTTTTCTCATTTTTTAATTTCATTTGCTTTTTAATGACATCTTATGAAGATATCATCCCTGACTTAATTACTTACTAGACAGATATTTAGCTCTCAGAAATTCTTTAAACAGCATTCAAATCTGGATATCAGTGATTCACTTATGAGAATACCTGACTATGTTTGCAGTCAGTCTCCTTTTCTGCACCCAAATAACCGAGTTCTTTCACACTTGGGAACATATGTCCAACATACATAATCGAGATGGTTTTTATATATGTGTATTAAGCAGTAGAAGACATTTTCTCTGTCTTCAATTGTGCTTACAAAGGATTTTCTTCATGAGTTTGGCAAAAATATATCCCCTAAAATGGGTTTAAGAATTAGTTTCATTACTTCTCAAAGAAGGAAAATAAGTCAGAGGTGAATGGACTTGTACAAAGTTATGAACAGTAGCATAACCAGGACCAAAATTTAGCTCTCTTAATTGCCTATGTTATGCAAGTATTTCATATTCATTGAATCATATAAAGGATATTTCCAAGGTCATACATTATGATTATTTCTCAAAGAATGAGTTTCATTCAAGTAATCATCTAATCTTTACTTGAAGCCCTCACTATTTGAAGGAATTCTCTGCCTCATAAGATATCCATATTATGTTTGGACTATTCTCATATTTAAGAAATTTTTTTCTCATGCTAGTCAAAAATATGTTAAATTGTGATGTTTATCTCTTGGGCTTACTATTTTCCATTGGAACAAAATAAACTAGTTCATTAATCTTTCTTCCTCTAAGAGTACTTTGAGATATTTAAAAAGAATTATCCTTCCTCCACACTTTCACCTCACCAGAAGGAGTATAGAGAGATCTGAGAGTAGATCTTAGATTTATTTTTTTAACTTAAAAAATTTTGAATTCCAAATTATCTTCCTCAAGCTTCTCCATCCCTGTCCACTGAGTAGGAAAACTATATTATACACTTTATACATGTAAAATCATGGGAAATATATTTCCATATTAGGAATATCTCGAAAAAAGCAAGAAAAATAAACAAAATGAGATTATTATACTTTAATATTTTTCATAAGTCTTTCTGAATTGTCTTAACCATTGTATTGATCAGAGTAGCTAACTTTTTCAGAGTTGGTCATGACTATAATATTTATTTTTCTCTGTAAATTTTTTCCTGATTCATTTTTCATGAGTTTATATAAATCTTCCAGACTTTTCTAAAACCATTCCTGTCATCATTTCTTATAGTCCAGTAGTGTTCCATTACTGTCATATACCACAATTTATTCAGCCATTCCCCAATTAGTAGTAAACCCTTCCATTATGACCACAAAAAGAGCTATTGTAAATATTTTTGTATATATGGATTCTTTCCTTTTCTTTTAACTTTTTGGGATACAGACTTAATAGTGATATTTCTGGGTCAAATGATAAGTAGTTGTTTTTTTTTTATCATAGTTCCAAATTATTCTCCAGTTTAGTTGGACTAGTTTGAAACTCCCTCAAAAGCTCATTAGTTTCCTAAATTTCCCACATCTGCTCCAACATTGTCATTTCTGATAGTGAGGTGGTACTTCAAAATTGTTTTAATTTGGATTTCTCTAATCAATAGAGATTCAGAACATTTTTACATGATTATAAATAAACATTATATGTTCCTCTGAAAACTGTCTGTTCGTTGCCCTTTATTATTTATCAACTGTAGAAGAGCTCATATTTTGAAACATTTGATTCTCTTTCCTATATTCTTTTTTCCCATATGAGAAATATGGCTTTTATCTAAGAAACTAGCTGTAAAGTATTTGATATTACTTCATTGTCTATACTTCTATTATCTATATGCATTTTAGAAAAATGTAGTTTCTTTTATTATCTGTTTTAATTGGGTCTGTTTTTCCTTTTGCTTTGTCTGAGATCATGATTGCTTCTCTTGCCTTTTTTGTTAGCTGGATTCTCCTAATGGATTCTGTTTCAGCCTCTTCTTTTACCTCTGCATAATGAGTCTTTTTGTCTCAAGTGGGTCCCTTGTAAACAACATCTTGTTGGATTCTTGTTTCCAATCCATTCTGCTATCCACTTCCATTTTATGGGTGAGTTCCTCCCATTCACTTTCACAGTTATAGTTAATAGTTATATATTTCTCTCCATTTTAATTCCTTCTGTTTATCTATGTGTCTTCCTTTTTATCCAGTTTCTCTTCTAAAGTCTGTTTTGCTTCTGACCTTTGCCTCTTAATCTACTCTCTCTTCCATTAACATTCCTTTTTCTTATCTCTTTCCCTATTTGGTAAAATACATGTATGTAAGTATGTGTTTATATGCAAACATATGCATGTTGCACAAACATGTATATACACATATGTATACATAAACATATGTATACAAACATACACGTAGTCTTCCTTTTTTGAACCAATTCTGGTGAGAATGAAGTTGAAGGATTGCTTACTACTCATATCCCATTTCTTCCTTTATTGTAAAAGCTTTTTTCTTTCATGACTCTTTTTTTGTGAGATGTTTTCCTCATTCTTTCTCTTCCTACTTCTCTTGCTAAATCCTTCTTTCTTACTCCTTGATTTTATATTTTATTTAGAAATCATTTCAATATAATAGACTTATACCCATTTCCTTTATTTATATAGACTTCTTCTAACTGTCCTAATAATTATAAAGTTCTTAGAAGTTACATATATCATCTTTCTATATAGGAATGTAAATAGTTTGTACTGATCTCCTTATGATTACCCTCTCATATTTATCTTTCTATTCTTCACTTGAGTCTTGTGTTTGAATGTCATATTTTCTATTTAGCTTTGGTCTTTTCCTCAGGAATTCTTGAAATTCTCATATCATTAAATATCATTTTCCCTGAAAAATTACATGCAGTTTTTCTGGATAGTTTTTTTTTTTTTTTTTTTTTTTTTTTTTTTTTTTTTTTTTTTTGTTAATCCAAGTTCCTGTACCTTTTGGAAAATCATATTTCAAGACCTCTGCTTCTTTAACATGGTAGACGCTAAATCTTGTGTCATCCTGACTAGATATTTGCTATTTGATTTGCACTTAACTGCTTTTAAGACTTTCCCCAAGAATTTAAAGTTATTAGATTTGGTTATAATATTCCAGAGAGTTTTCATTTGGGGAAGATTCTTTCAATTTCTCTCATCCTCTTGACATAAGATATTGGAAAAAGTTTTCCCTTCAAATTACTTGAAATATGAGGTATCATTTTCTTCAATGAGCTTTTTGTCTTCATTTTTCATTTGGTCAGTTCTACTTTTTTTAAAGGAACTCTTTCCTTCAGTGATTTTTTTGTGTCTTTTTCACATTATGTCAATTATTTTTTTTAAATAAATATATGATTTTTCTTTAGTGCCCATTTTACCATTTATATTTTCAAAATTTTTTGACATCTCTTTCATTTTTTCCCTAATTTTTCCACCATCATTTTTATCTTTTTCTCTAACTTTTCCAGGAAACCTTGATTTGTGTCCAATTAGCACCTTTCTTTTAATACTTTGCTAATAACTGTTTTTCACATTGTTTTCTTTTTCTGAGTTTATATTTTGATCTTCCCTGCCACTGTACTTGTTTTTTTTTTTTTTTTTTTTTTTAATGGTAAAGATCATGTTGGTGTTGCTCTGGTTATTTGCTCATTTTTTTCCAGCACATTTCTTGACTTTGAACTTTATGTTAAAGTTGAGCTCTGCTAACTTAAGCACTGTCTCAAGCTTGGGACTTTTCCACTCTGCCTTTTTCAATACTTTCAAGGTAGTGTGATCTGGGGTCTATGCCCTACTCTTTACTTATGAAGGTTTCCTGTTCCCTTGCAGCAGCAAGGGCCAGTAATTCTCTTTGGTCCTAGAACGGTGGCCAGGTTCCCTGTATAAGTGGCTTTACTCTTTACTCTTCTTTGTCCTGGAACTGTGACCCAAAACTGCATATGGGCAATAGAGTTGTTAAACACTGCCAAGTCTGGTAGCCAACAAGGATCCTCTGTACTCTCCTTATACCCAATTGTCTGACCTTCTATCATTTCTAGTTCTAAGGGCTTCCAAAACTGCTGCTACCACCATTGTTACAGCAACCCCCTTGGCCCCAGGCTCCAGACCACTGCCTGATGATATTCTAAGTATTTTTTTAATTAGACAATGTATAGTCCTGACTTTTTGTTCGTTGTGCTGCTCCAGAATTTTATTTAAGACATTATTAAACTTAGATAGAAATTTTGGTATATTTCACCCAAATTGCTGACTCTACTTAGCCATTTTGCCTCCATCCCCACCTTAGAAAAGCTCTTAACATCTCAGCATTCCCACAGGCAATTTTATAATACTATAAGTTTCAGAAAAGGTGATATTGTTCAATATTAAGAGGAAATTCCTTACTTAGGACACCTTCCACCAATGAAATGAGAGATTTTGTTTTAAAAATCAAAGAAAAACAAACTATCCCTCCCCCTACAAAGTTTTCTCTTTTTTAACTAAATATTTTCAGAACCTTCAAATGAGTTTCATATTGATTAACTTTTATTTTTACTAACATTTATGACACGTCAGCCAAAAAAGTTAATATGATTTTAAATTTCACTAATATACATAATGACAAGGCATAATAATAATTTTGATGCACTTTGTTCTGGTCAGAGATCGTTTGCAGTGTTGAATTTTGCTTCAGGTGCCATCTTTTAGGATGGATATTGAGCAATTAGAGTGGGTTGAGAGGACTTCTATTAAAGATGATGTCATATGAGAATTGGTATAAGGATTTGAGATGAATAGCCTAGGGAAGAGAAAACTTTGGGTGAACATGATGAGTCATCAAGTATATGAAGAATTATTATATTATATGCTATTTGATATCAAAAGTCAGGGAAATGAGTAGAGTTCAGAGAAGGACATATTGACTTGATATATGCTACAATTTCATAACTTTTAGAGCTATCCAAAAGTGGGATAGGCTATTGCAGGTGGTTTATAAAGACATTATAAATTCATCCTAAATTGATTTCATGAGATATAATACAGGCAATTTCTTTTCAGACATGAGTTAGACATGTGTGTGTATGCTACCATCCTTCACACATATGCACATATAGTATGTACTGTGCCTGGAAATACAAAATTTTTTTTAAAAGGGTGGGAGGGAAAATCCTTGCTTTTATTAAGTTAATAATCTAATATAGAGGGTATTATAAATAGATAAGTAATCTTGATAGAAAATATGCAAATATTCAGTAATTGTATGTCCATAGGATGGTCACTAAGCCTCCTTGTGACTCAATTCCCTTCTCTGTAAAATGAGGATAACACAGTTCTGTAATCCATCGTACTAGCTATTTATTTTTCCTTTTTGAGATGTTGAGCTAACATATGTAAGGTATTTTTTCAGTTGTAAAAAGAAATTGTCATTAAACAACTAGCAGTCCAGTTTGGATAAGTATAGGAATATATAATGTATGACAGGGATTAATGTAAAATAAAACTGAAGGTTAGATTGTAACCATTTTAAAGATGTAATGTAACTATTGTAGAGATGAAGGAGATCATTAAAGTTTCTGAGCCCAGAGAGACATAGTCAGACTAAGCAGTATTTCTGGACCCGTTAAAAAAAATAAATGAATAAATAATAAATGAATAAATCTCGTCACTATCCATCTTTAAATGGAATATAATATTCTAGATTTGGTATAAAAAACACAAAATAGTAGAATTAATGTTTTTTCTGTATCTTTTTACCATAGTACTTATTGATCAAAACTAAAATAGACCAAGGTTTTTCTCCAGTTGTATTTTATAATATTTCTGTAAAAATAAAACACTTAGATCTTTAACACAAACTACTTTCTAGTACCATCTCCTTTATCTATTTTTTGGTAGTTTATTGAACTTAAGTGTAGATGTTCACATTTATCCCTATTAAATGATTTTATTTATACTGCTAAACTTTAACTAGCTTGTTAATCAGAATTCTATCATTTATTGTACTAGCTATCTCTCTCAGCTTTCTGTCACCTATACATTTGATAAACATGCTATTTATTCCTTCATCAAAAGGATTATTATCCTTTGATAAAAAATGTTGAGGAGGGAAAGCTATGCAAGAAAGAGCTCGCTGGCATTTTTTTGAACATTTTTCTCCATTGTTCCATTGGTCAAAACTCCTGGAGTCTTGTTAACCAACAAATTCAAAATTCTATAGGGTGTAGTATCATTGATCTACAGCTATTCTTTTCTACTAGGAAATTGTGAGAAACAGGGTAATATTTTATATCATATCTGAAAATTTACTTTTATTTTTCAACATAACTAGCATTCCTATCAAAAAATCAAATGAGGACAAGCCCAGAATAACTTATTCTTTTTTTTTTTTAATTTTTTAATAGCCTTTTATTTACAGGTTATATGTATGGGTAACTTTACAGCATTGACAATTGCCAAACCTCTTGTTCCAATTTTTCCCCTCCTTCACCTCACCCCCTCCCCCAGATGGCAGGATGACCAGTAGATGTTAAATATATTAAAATATAAATTAGATACACAATAAGTATACATTACCAAACCGTTTTTTTTTTTTTTTGATTATACAAAAAGAATCGGACTCTGAAATATTGTACAATTAGCCTGTGAAGGAAATAAAAAATGCATGTGGGCAAAAATATAGGGATTGGGAATTCAATGTAATGGTTTTTAGTCATCTCCCAGAATTCTTTTGCTGGGCCTAGGTGGTTCAGTTCATTATTGCTCCATTGGAACTGATTTGGTTCATCTCATTGCTGAGGATGGCCAGGTCCATCATAATTGATCATCATATAGTATTGTTGTTGAAGTATATAATGATCTCTTGGCCCTGCTTGTTTCACTCAGCATCAGTTCGTGTAAGTCTCTCCAGATCTTTCTGAAATCATCCTGTTGGTCATTTCTTACAGAACAATAATATTCCATAATATTCATATACCAATCTCATCTTAAAGAATGATTGGGTGAAACAGCAAATTATAGATACAATTAATAATTTCACTCAAGATAATGACAATGATGAGACATCATACCAAAATTTGTGGGATGCAGCCAAAGTGGTAATAAGAGGAAATTTTATATCCTTAGAGGCTTACTTGAATAAAACAGAGAAAGAGAAGATCAATGAATTGGGCTTGCAACTAAAAAAACTAAAAAAAGATCAAATTAAAAACCCCCAATCAAATACTAAATTTGAAATTCTAAAATTAAAAGGAGAAATTAATAATATTGAAAGTAAAAAAACTATTGAACTAATTAATAAAACTAAGAGTTAGTTTTATGAGAAAGCCAATAAAATAGATAAGCCTTTGGTAAATCTGATTAGAAAAAGGAGGGAGGAAAATGAAATTAGTAGTCTTAAAAAATGAAAAAGGAGAACTTTCCACCAATGAAGAGGAAATTAGAGAAATAATGAGTTATTTTGCCCAACTTTATGCCAATAAATTTGATAACCTAAGTGAAATGAATGACTACCTCCAAAAATATAGACTTCCCAGATTAACAGAGGAGCAAGTAAATTGCTTGAATTTCAGAAAAAAGAAATAGAACAAGCTATTTATTAATCAACTCCCTAAGAAAAAATCCCCAGGAGTAGATGGATTTACATGTGAATTCTACCAAACATTTAAAAAATAATTGGCCCCAATGCTATATAAATTATTTGATAAAATAGGGAATGAAGGAGTCCTACCAAATTTCTTTTATGACACAGACATGGTACTGATGATACCTAAACCAGGTAGGTTGAAAACAGAGAAAGAAAATTATAGACCAATCTCCCTAATGAATATTGATGCAGAATAGCTTACTCTTAATGAACACATGTTCAATTATAGTTAAAATGTGTTACTTCTCTTAATATTCATAAGTAAATTTTTAAATAAATAATACATTCTTGAATTTTATTGAGGACAGTAGAAATATCTTCCTAATTTTTTGAAGGGAGAAGATTTTACATTAGTTTTGTATTTTTACAGGCAGTTTTCTTTTGGAAAAAGGAGTGAAATATTTTGAAATGCATATTTTTCTAATTAAAATATTGGATATAAATATTCAAAAGTCAGCTTCATCTCTCAACATTGAAATAATTCTGACAGACCAAGTTTGAGAAGTAGCAAGGTATAATAGATAGATGCAGGAAGATCTGAGCACAATCCTTCTCCTGACAATTATTAGCATTGTGACCAGGAGCAAATCACTTACCATTACATATCCTCAATTTCTTCTGCAAATGAGGATAATAATTACTTGACAATATTTTAGTAAGGCTCAAATGAGATGAAGTCTGCAAGGTGCTTTGCCAAGTTTTATATTTTTACAGGCAGTTTTCTTTTGGATAAAGGAGTGAAATATTTTGAAATACATATTTTTCTAATTAAAAAATTGGATATAAATATTCAAAAGTCAGCTTCATGAATGACCTCAAAAGGGTTTACTCATTTTTTCTTTGTAGAATTGCTTTACATATCTTATATACGTCATATATTGACTTTCTTGTTTGTTCTATATTTTACTCTCCTAAGAGTTTTACTTAAGATATTGCAATTTTAAGTAGGCAGTTACTTCTTGTCCTTTTAGGAATTTATCTAACTTTTGGTCAACATTGTTAATTTGATGTAAACAAGAACATAAATGTTAACTAATCACTTTCTCAATGAATCTGCAAAATTAGTGCCTGCAATAATAGACTGAAGAGATGATTACTTTCCTGAAAGCCATTTCCATTATACAAGACATAAAAAAAAAAAAAAAAAAAAAAAAAAAAAAAAAAAAATTCTGCTTTTTTTCTGACTTTACATTAGCATAGATTCCCAGACTAACTGATATTGTCATTATTGGTACAGCGGAGTGTGAGCAGAGGATTCACAGTCCAAGTGGGGTCATTACCAGTCCCAACTGGCCTGACAAGTATCCAAGTAGGAAAGAATGCACATGGGAAATCAGTGCTACTCCTGGACACCGAGTTAAACTAGTAAGTAACTTCAACCCACTCCCTCTTTCTAAGTAGATCATATGTATATTCCTTTCACACTTAACACAAGAAAATGAATTCTGGTGGATGGGGGAAACATTTTTCTCATAATGACCTGTGTTCATAAAATTGTCACTGAGGTCTTGAATTAAGATGTCTTTTTCTAGAAATGTTTTATTCCCTTTAAAAAATCTATCGAGAATGCAAAATTATGTTTTACAGTAACAATAATAGGAACAATGTATAGGAACAGTAGTCTTATTCAGAAATTTAAAGAGGGAAAATAATTGGTATTTAGAGGTTAAAATAATCTTCTTAATGGTAATACTATGAATGCAATAGACCTAGAAACAGAATACTTATGCTATTAGTTTAAGGAATAGTGAGTAAATTATATTTGCCATATTTTTCTGTGTATAAAGAAGGCCTATAGAAAGTTTACCCTGGCACTGATATTTCTCTATGACTTTGAGTAGATCAATTAAGCGCTCTGAATCTTAGTTTCCATATGTATATATATTTTTCCATGCATATATGTGTATGCAAATAATATACTTATACATACATGTACATTCCAATGCTTGCACACATATGGGTGATCTTGAAATTCCATTCCATTATTCCAATGGTTCCATGAACCTATAATATATGTATACATACATATGTGTACATACATGAATGTACATGCATTATGTGTGTGTTTATATTTATTTACATCGTATATGATGTGTGTGTATGTATCTTGGAGGAGTAAGAACGAGTGATCTATAAGTTCAAGTTCTCTTCCACTGCTAGATCTGTGATACAATGGTTCCATGAATTTATGAGTAAAGACTAACCCTAGAGGTGTGAAAGACTTGCTGTTCTAGTCAGGCCACATCTGACATGTAAAATTGAGAGATATTTGAATTGCAGAAGAGAAGATCTGATAGAAACATGAGAGTTGCTTTTAAATATTTGCTAGGCTATATTAAGGATGAACAATTTGACGTGTTCTTCTGGATGATTTTTAAAACTTGAAGTAATGTGTAGGAATTCTAAAGAAGTCAATTTAGTGTGATTCAAGGAAAACTTTCCTTTCAAGCAAGTTTCCAGAAGTAGAAAGAGCCATAGTAAGGTATGTTTCCTACTCACTAGAAATCTTCCACAAAGGCTGGATAACCACTTTTGGGGAATATAGTGTAGACTGTATTCTTATTATGGAATTCAGTGGATTGGTTGGTCATTGAGCTCTCTTTCAACTGTGAAACTTGGGATATAACTACTCAGACCGGAAAACAGGAAGAAAAGGATTAAGGAGCTAATGCATTTCATGAAGGAAATGCTAATCAAAAGTCTAAATGAGTTTCTAACATGTGGAAGGATACTTATCTTCCCATTATATTTTCCACTGGTCAGGCCCTTTTTTAGAGCTTTTCAGAATATTGTAAAGATCTTAAATAATGTTCAGAAGCATCAAAAGGTGACTTTATTATAAGACTTAGGAAGGAATACTAAAGGAAATGAAATTGTTTATACTGAATAACAAAAGGCTAAGGGAGGAGTTCACTAAGAGTATTTAAGGGTTTTATTTTTCTTCTCTGTAGAAGGAGGAGGTGGAAGAGAGTAAAAATGAATGCTTGTTAATTAGAATACAATATAATTAAAAATTAAAGAAAAACAAGAACATGAAATCGTATTAAATAATGGATTTTTCATTAGTGATTTGTCTTTTGGTATGTAGGTATTAATAAGAAGACTATTTCTTTAATTTAGTTCTTTCTTTTCTCTATATTTATATAATGGTTATTGCAACATTTGAACATCCTTTCATAAGTATTTCCTAGCCCTGTGATCCTGAGCAAATTATTCCACATCTCTCTTCCTTAGTATTCTCTTCTGTAAAATAAGACTCATAATTCCATCTACCTCACAGGGTTGTTGTGAGGATCAAATTAGGAAATCATGGTAATACAATTTGCAAACTTTCAGACATTATTTAGATATTACTATGAATAATATTAATAATACTCTTCATTCCTGTTTTACTTTGCCCTGGGCCCATTGGAGATGGTCAAACAGATGGCCTGAGTTAACCAAGTCCCTGAGTGTAGATAGTGGGGTAATGGTAGAAATATGGTAGACCTTTCCACTCTCTTATTATTATTTCTCATTATATTCAGTGCAGTCCAACTAGGAGGAGTCATAGGACAATTCACTATCCTAATATTGTTTTCATAGGTTAAAAGTTAGTTGGACTATTACCAAGTTTTGGTAAAGTGATTACCCCCACTTTATAGATAACTTTTTATCTATAAAGCTGTGAAGGATGTAGAACAACTCCAAAAGTAAACTTCTTCATACTGAAGCCTATTGGAGACTGCAGTATACTACTATAGAGGAAAGTGAAATTACTAGAATATTTTAAAAAAGAGAAACATCCTGATATAATGGATAGCTTCAAAATCTGAATTTTTTTTTTAAAGTAAAACAAATGTGCTTTAATCTATATTTAGAAACCATCAATTTTTTCTCTGGATATGGATAGCAATTTTCATCATAAGTCCTTTAGACTTTAGAGTTGTCTTGACTCATTGTGTTGCTGAGATTAGTCATGTTTTTCATACTGATTGTCTTATAATATTGTTGTTACTTTGTCCACAGTGCATTTCACTTTGTAAAGATTTTCCAGATTTTTCTGAGAGCATTCTGCTTATTTTTCACAGCACAATAGTATTCTATCATAATCACATACTCCAATTTATTCATTCATTCCCAAATTGATGAGCATCCTCTCAATGTCTAATTCTTTGCCCTGAGAAAAAAGCTGTCATAAAGATTTTTTCTTTATATCTTTTGGGATAGAGACCTAATAGTGATATTGTTAAGTCACAAAAGGTTTGTATTGCTTTATAACCTTTTGGGAATAGTTCCAAATTGGAATTATTGGAAGTTCTCTATTTCATCAAATATCTGTTTTTGTTCAATTTTGCTAGTAGACCAGTCTTGGTTTTAATCCTAGTTCCTTTGCTCTTTGGAATATCATATTCCAAGCACTCCAGCCCTTTAATGTAGAAGCTGCTAATTCTTATGTTGTCCTGACTATGGCTCCATGATATTTTCTCTTTTTTCTATCTGCCTTAATTATTTCCCCCTTTACCTAGGAGCTCTGGAATTTGGCTGTAATATTCCTGTGAGTTTTCATTTTGGGATCTCTTTCAGGAAGTTTAAAGTGGATTCCTTTAACTTCTATTTTACCCCCTGGTTCTAGAATAAGCATGCACTTTTTCTTGACAGTTCCTTGAAAGATGATTTCTAGGTTCTTTCTTTGAAGATGGGCTTTCAGGTAGTCCAATAATTTTTAAATTATTTTTTCTGACCCTATTTTCTAGGTCAGTTTTTTTTTTTCCAATGAGATATTTTACATTGCTTTCTATTTTATAATTCTTTTGGTTTTGTTTTATTGCTTCTTGATTTCTTAATAAGTAATTACCTTTCATGTGTTCAATTTTAATTTTGAAGGAATTATTTTCTTCAGTGAGCTTTTGTGCCTCCCTTTTCATTTTTTCCAATTCTACTTTTAAAGAGTTTTTTTTTTTTTTTTTTTTTTTTTTTTTTTTTGAGGGGGATGGAATTTTTTCCATTTGGCAATTCTACTTTGAAAGGAATTTTTTTCTTCAGGAAATTTTTATACCTCTCTTTCCATTTACTTAACTCTGTTTTTAAAGGCAAATTTTCCTCATTGCCTTTTTGTGCTTCTTTTCCATTTAGCATAATCTGTTTTTTTAATATTTTCTGCAGTATTCTCCTTTACCAAACTGTTGACTTGTTTTTCCTGATTTTCTTGCATTATTCTCATTTCTCTTCCTAATATTTCCTCTTCTTCTCTTACTTGATTTTCAAAATTCTTTTTGAGCTCTTCCATGGCCTGAGATAAATTCGTATTTTTCTTGGAGACTTTGGATGTAGGAGCTTTGACTTTGTTATCTTCTGAATGTGCATTTTGCTCTTCTTTATCATCATTGTAACTTTATAATGTTAGAATCTTTTTCTGTTGTTTGCTCATTTTCCTGACCTATTACTTTACTTTTAAATCTTTATTAAAGTAGGGCTCTGCTTCCAGGGTGGAGAATACACTGTCCTAGGCTTCAGGATTTTTGTGCAACTGTTTTCAGAGATACTTTTAAGGGCCTGTAAGTTTTCACACCTTCCAGGATGGTATGATATAAGGAGAGATGTGTTTACTGCTCTGATGTCCTGTACTCTAGCCTTTGAGTGACCACAAGCTCTCTTTTCTGACCTTCAATTGTGAGACTACCTTCTCCACTGTGACTACAAGCTCTGATATGGCAGAGCTTCTCCTTTCCCTGGAACTGCCACTTAGGATTGTGACCTGGATTTCACTATGGGAAAAGCAACAGAGTCTGGCCTCAATGCTAGCAAAGAGAACCCAATAATCTCCTTGTGACCAGTTGTTCAATTTCCCTTGTCATTTATGGGCTGAGAGCTCCAGAAGCCATTGCTGTTATCTTGGCTTGAAAAATTGTTTCACTCTTTTTTGTGAGTTCTGCCTCTCTTGAATTTGTATAGGGTCATTATTTAAATGTACTCAGAGGGATTTTGGGGAGAGTTCAAGGAGTGCCTGACTTTACTCCCCCATCTTGTCTCCACTAATGTTTTCAATAAAGTCATATTTTATGTCTAACAATAATATCATTAGACTTATATTTAAGGTATGTACAACACTTTCTATTTCATGAAGTATATTTTATACATGTGTGCAAATAATATCGACATGGAACAACATGCTTGATGGCAGAGAAATAAAATAAATTATAATACAGTTAAAAGAAATTATTCTTTGGCTATTAAGCAAAGCCTAGGACCTAAGTTTTATAAATTCCAGGGATTGATTTGACTGGTTGATGTCCTGCAATACTTTATGGAGATATTACTGATTTTTCCAGAAAATCAAAGACTAGGTTTTAAAAAGGATAGTATTTCATCTGATCATCTTCTGCCTCATAAGATAATGCTTAATTTCATTTTTTAAACATAGATAGAACCTTTTAATTAACTAGATACATAGGAAGGAATACAAGATCAATGACAGCTAAACAGGAGACCCAGTCAGTGGCTCCCTCTGCTGTCATCTTTTTGTAGATTAGCTACAAAATTGTATCAATTTTAATATTTCTTTTATTGTATAGAGACTATTTCAACCTAGATTAGAAAATCTAAATATTTAGCATAAGAAATTTCCCTGAAGACATAAGTTTTTGCACAAGGTGTTTATTTGAAAATTGCTAATTGTACTTACATAAGAACCAACAGCATGGTCATATCATTGTCAGTTGTCTGGTCATATGATAGTAACATGGCCATAAAGATCATGAATCCTTGTTTCTATTATGCCCGCACTTAAGTAGTTAACTTCTTAATTTTTTTGAGGGGAAAGATTATTTTCAAATCACAAAGCATTGATAATCACTTAATATCTAATTTAATTTACAATTCCATAGGCTTTGTGGTCAGTGCAATCTCAGAGTATAAGCATTTTTAAATGTGTAATGTAAATACAAAAAGTTTAGGCACTAGATGAGTTTTCTGAAATAATATAGAAATGGAAAATCTTTAACATTTTACAAATTTCCACATGGTATTACTGTATAGAATGACAAACCTGGGGCTAAGAAAACTTGAGTTCAATCCTGGCTATAATATTAAGTAGCCAGGGGATAAGTCACTCACCCTATAAAAGCCTCATTTCCCTGTCCATAGAGATGGGAAAAACAATATCTGTGATGTCTGTCACAGAGTTTCTGTGAGGCTCAAATGAAATTGTACATATATAAAAACATGTATATGTGTAGCATGCCATCTATGTAAAATATGTATATATATATATATATATATATATATATATATATATATATATATAGAAAGAGATATTTATACATTTATATACCACTTTGAAAACTTTGAAGCACTGTATAGGTGTCAATTATTGTGCTTATCATTCTTATCATCATTCTTATTATATCCTAAAAGAGATTAAATATCTAGAATTTTTTGAGTAATTTATTTTCCCTTTATATACATTTAGAAGTATGTATATTTTCACAACAGTACAGTTGTACTAATAAAGTTAGTAAAATGCTTTTCTAATAAATCAATTATTTTAAAACCAATGGAGTTTTGCCAAAATACAGTTGTGACTAATGACAAAATTAATTTTATGGTTAAAATCCAGCATCTGGTAATGGAAAAAAAAAGCCTTTTAAATATTGCTTTGACACATATTGTATTGTTACTTTACAATAAAATACCAATTTGGCATTCTGTATGTTCTTATCAAAAACATTCCTATTTTGCTAATTTTTATTTCCATTATATTTTCAAAGCTCAAAAGAATGGCCATGAGAATTGAATAGTGAGTACAAATCTTGTGTAGATTTTTCCTAGTTTGCCTTGTTCATAGAATCCTGGAATTGAAAAGGGCCTGTTAAATAATCTAGAATTTGAGTTTGTGTGGACATTGCATGTATGGAAATTTCTTCTATCAATACATTTTTTTTCTTTTTTTCTTTAATTATTTGTTTGTTTATTTGATTATGCTCACTTATTTATTTAACTAAAACATTAGTTTAAGATGCTGTAGTTGTAGTTTACTTACTCTCTGAATAGATCTCTCCAAATATTGAGACAAAGGAACCAAATAATCATTTCATCATAGGAGGTGATGTCATGACATGCAAGTACACCTTAAGACTTATTCACTTGTGTGTACTTAAAATGTTGCTTTAATTTACATCATGTTCCTTTAATCATCATGCTAAGAATATCACTTTTATATGACTTCAATGATATAGTATCATAGCCAACCATCTTCTAGAAGTCTTTTCTGCTCCCTCTCCTCTATTTGTCTCCTCTATTGAAGGAACTAGAACCTTCAATCTTAACCCCTTAGGCTTTTATGTAATGTGTGTGTGTGTGTGTGTGTGTGTGTGTGTGTGTGTGTGTATGGTAAATTTTAAAATTTTATTTTAAACTTAAATACAAAATGAGAAAAGAAAATAAATTGCCATCTATACAGCAGAGCATGAGAGAATTCAACATAAAATAATAAATTTCCATTTCATGAAAATCTATATAATAAAGATTACACATTATTTGCAAAACTGTCCTATTTTTTCTTGCTTCCTTACTAATATTTTTGTCCTCTGTTGTGCACTTTTTATTTTATTATCCTCCTTCCTCCTCCTCCCCTAAAGAAGGATTCAATTAAACATATTAAGCACACATACATACACACATATATGTAAAGATACATATGTAATATACATATACAGAGTTATTTATAAACATGTATATCTATACACATTTACAATATATAAGTAAGACGATATTATACTTATTTCAAGTTGTCATCTGTTTCTCTGAAACTGGGCAGCATCTTCCAAATCCAAATCTTTCGATGTTTTCAAAATCAGCCAGTTCATCATTTCCTACAGCACAACAATATATTCCAACCCAATCACATCCTATCTTAGAGAGTGTCTATGAAAAATCCCTGTGGGTTCCCCCCTCCTCTCAATTTTCTGCAATTTTCTATTCTTGGCTGCATGAGTTTTATTTATACAAAAATTCAATTTAAATTAATTGAAATTATCTATTTTACACTTCAACAATGTTCTCACTTTTTAATATAGTTTAAGGTCTGATACTGCTGAATCTACTTTACATATTTTCTCCCTGGTTTCTTTGAAGTTCATGTTCTTCTGTTCTTTCAAATGAATTTTTTATTATTTTTCTAACCTAGTAAAATGTGTTTTTAGTAATTTAATTGGGATGACTTTAAATAAATAGATTAGTTAGGTAAAATTTTCACTTAAAAATTATATTGGCTCTACCTACCCATGAACAACAAATATTCATTTATTTATATCTGAGTTTATTTGTATACAAAGTGTTTTATGTTTATGTTCATATGGTTCATCTTTGTGTTTAAGCAGGTATATGCTCAGGTAGTTTATGTTGTTTAGTTATTTTTAATGACTTAAAACTATAGTATATAATATAGCTTGTGCTTCCCTGTGGCCATAACCTTTGCTCTGCTTGTGATCCTTCTTTCACTGCAACCCATATCCAAGTATAGGCAATGCAACAGAGTCCCTCTAGTGTCAGCAAAGGGCTCTCTGTAAATCTCCTTCTGTCTAATCCTTTTATCATCCGTAGATTGTGAGGTGTGGAAACTGCCACTGCTGCCACTGATTGACTGAATTTCTGATTTCTGAAGCCAGCTGCTGTTTTGCTGGAGCCTAATCTGTGCTGACAAGACCTGCATTGAATTGTGCTTGGCTCTCACTTTTAGTTCAACAAACCTTTCCTGCCAACTTTCCAAGTTGTCTTGGGCTGGAAAATTATTTTGCTCCTTCTTTTGTATGTGTTCTGTGTATGTGTGCTCTTTAGAAGTTGTTTTGAGTCATAATTTAAAGGTATTTGGAGGATTTGGGAAAGAGCTCAGGTGATTCCCTGCTTGATTCTGTCTCACATTATTATGTTTTTAGTAGCTTTTAGTGTAATCAAATTCTAGTCCTGAGGTATGGGGAATAATGCCCAATCTCGAATCGTTTTTACTTTTATTTTCTGTGGTTGATCTCAAGGTCCAAACTTGGGCTTTCCTTTCCACTCCTAAGCCATATCTAGGGCTCCTAACCATACTGTTCTGCAAAGGATTTTGTTCCCTGCAGTCCTTCCCATGGCTTCAAACTACAACTGTCCCTTGAACTGAAGCCTGAGACTGCTCTTCTGCAAATGTCTACAGCCAACAAGATCCTTGCCCTTTGCTACTGCCCTTCATTATTTGTTTACTAGCTCCTTCTCCCCCATGGCTGCAGCCTTGTAGGTGTCCTATATATAGCTATCCTTGACATCCCTCAATACTCTAAGATCCTTCAATCTTCTCTTTCTCAGCCATCAGAACCCCACAATTTTGAGAGGTGACAGTTATTAAAGCTGAGGGTGCCTCTCAATCCAACTGTCCCAAGGACTTATTGTTTCTTAAATCTATGGGTATGCTGAATCTCTGCCTCTGGAGGTCTGGCCTTTTGTGGGGTCTTCTCAAATTATCTTAGAAAGACAAGTGCTTTGCCCTAAGTTATTTCTGCAGCATTAAGACATTGCTTTTTTGAGGAAATTTGAAGAGCCACAAGTTTCCTGAACCACTCATCTATCATCCTAGAATCCTCTCTCTCTTGTATATATCTTGTATGTACTTTTTTATTCACAAGTTGACACACCCATTAGAATAATTTTTTTTAATTTGTAATCCTTATCCTATGTTTAGGGCATGGTAACTTTTTGTTAAATGTATATTTGATTGATAGTGTGAAACCATCTCTGAGCAAGTACACTGATGAATATCTGTCACCTTCACTATAGTTTAACTTTATTTTCTTATACATGTGTGACATTCACAAATATAAAAAGCAAACTCATCCATTATATACTTTCCTGTACACCACACTTCAAACTCTTACAATTTGGGGGAAACATCTAAACTACATGAATTCTTATAGGGAATATGAAGCAGAGACAGAGGGACTAGAACTTGAGAACTGGAGAATGTTGTCCAGCTATTTATGGGACTGGGATTGGGTTGTATCAGCCACTTTATCTTTAATCCAAATGCAACAAATTTCCACATCTAGTACTATCATTTTACTCAGGCCTTTTGTGAATAAAAATAGTTACTTTTTGTAATGTTTCCCATTAGCCTAAATGTCAGTATTTTAGGTAGAGGCATTTCTTCAAGGACAGCTGTTAATATAAAGTACTGTCCCATTGAAGCTTGGCTGGCTGCCATCAAGAATCAGATTAGCCTTGCTTGGGTGTTCCAGACAGCAGCAAACAGTTATTATTTCCTCAGTCTGTGACTGAAGTTTAGTGTTATTTCTTTTGAGTTTAGCTTCTTAATCTTTTAGCCTGCCTTGTGGGAAATGTGTAAGGATTTCTGGCTATAGCCGAGGGCTATTATCTTCAGAGATTTTTCTTGGTCTTGCTAAAACATAGTTCAGTAATCCTAATATTTCACAAATAAAATCACTAGAATGAACGAACTTTTAGTTTCAGAAAACTGAAATGCCTCTAAAAATCTAACAAGAGAAACCCCTTCTTTTTTTGACTTAAAAGTGCCATTAGAGATAATAAGAATTCAGCTAAAACCTGAAGTTAGGCATTTAGAGATTGAAGGGAAAAAGTTGTAGGGTTTAGTCGAAATGAATTGAATTCAGCGAACATATTTCAGTATTTTCTAGAGACTGTATGAGGTATTAGAAATACAAACACTGAGTTGTAGCAATTATTGACTTGAAGGAGCTTATATTCTACAATGGAAAATCAATATGTACAAAATAGATACAAAATAATTTCCTGGTTAAGGAAACACTAACATCTAGGATCATTGGGGAAATCCTTATTTAGGAGGTGACTTTTGTTTTGAACCTTGATAGGATCAAGGATTTTACAGAGGCTGAAGTGAAGAGGGAGAGAATGCCAGATATGGGGGATAGCTTGCTTTAAGATAACATGATGGGTTTCTACTGCCTGGTGAATATGGCAATGATTGGATTATGTTCAAATCATAATTATTTATACCACCCCTATTTTTCTTATGTTGATAACTGCAACATCCAATAATATTTGGTGAGGGTAGCAGTTCGATTAGGCTACCGCCACTGAAATCCAATGACTTTTCTATCATTTGGATGAAGGGATTCTTGGACCAAGTTATGGCTTGTAATAAAGTCATATATTGTTATTTTATTTCATGGAAGAACACCCTACGGATTAGCCTGGCAAGGATTTCCATTAAATTCCTTCACCTGTCTTGAACCCTAGCAGGATTCCCTTGTGGGTTCTTTTAGGCTCATGGTTTCTGGCAAGTTTATAATAATCCAGTCCATGGATGATTTGGCTTTTGTTACTCTTATTTGCTCATCTGTGCCCTGGAAGGGATTCCTTTTGGACAGAATGAAATTGGACCTTTTCATTGAGTATTGTAGCACTTTGCTCTTCATTTCCTCTCTTTCTTTGCCTTCAACACATTGGTATATGGCAATGGATAACATTCTAAGAGTAACACTGTCTTTATGGCACATGGGTAAGGCTTTTGCATGTGTGTGGTACAACTGTAGGTGAGGCTAGTTAGAGGGTGGGGGCAGCTACTAATTTTGGTTTCACAACTAAAAAAGCCTTTTCTTCTAGAAGAAAAATCCACTGGTGCCTATGGGAAAATGAGTTATTCATATACCTTGAAATCAGTTTGTTAAAGGAATCTCATCTGATTTAGCTCTTTTAAATTTGGTCCAATTCCATTAGTAATTTGATAAAAAAGCTTGGGCCAGTTGGATCTAGACCAAATATCTGCCTGCCACCTCACTTGCCAGCTTGACCTACACTGTTATGCTGTGTTGCTATGCACTGTTAAACAGATGTTATGATTCATTCCAGAGATCCTGCATTTCATTAGGAGAGAGAAATGGCCCTTTATATCATTCTTTTGGAGTTAAGTGGGCTAATCAACAGGCTACAAATGCGGGGCCTATGAGTTCTCATCTCAATTCCAACATTTACTCATTGAAAGTGCTTTGCAAAATCAGTGAGCTTTCCCCACCCCCATTCTTCTATGAATTAGGGGATTACAATTTCTCCTTAATCAGAAAGAAGAAATGAGATTTAGCAGATCAATGGGTCAGAATGGCTGGCCATCTATAATCAACCATGACAGTGAATCATGTTTATCCTGTGCAGACTTGACAAACTCCTCCAGTATTGAATCATTCTCATAGGGAAGAAATTCAGCCCTATATGTGGCCAAATGTGCTTGATATAATTTAATACAGATATTATGAATGGCAATAAAACTCATTTTCAAATTCACTCTCAATTGTTAGCTATTTGGCTAATTCAGCAGGCAAGTTATTTAATTTCTCCGTGCCCCAGTTGCTTCATTTGTAAAGTGAGAGAGTTCAACTTACATACTTCTAAGATATTTTCCTGTTATGAAATTATGTTCCTATGATCTTTTCTTAATCTCTCTCTGGAGACTGATATATAGTCAAGTGTCACAGATACCTGTTCATACACAATGATAATAGAACCAGACCAATGAAAAGATCTGATTGTTATGACCAATAAGCAGAAATTAACATGCCTCTAAGGATATAAATAATTATGGGAAAACCATAAATTTTTTTACCACTTATATAGCATAATATTGTAAATCATAACCACCAGATCTTTCAGGTGGTTCAGTTTTAGCCTCTGCTTCAGGTAGGCTATTAAACATCTACTTGTAGGACATATTTCTAGTACCAGCAGTTATTGTTTGCTCCACTATACCAAATTTCCCTATATCCCTTATAAAATATGACAACCAATTAGAAAATAAAAGTTACTTGTGATGCTAATATGTCATTATCCCTTTATTTTTTTGATCCTGAAAGTTACCAGAATTGGGGAATGGGGTGGGGAGGCCACAGGGGAAGGCAAAAGAACAAAGATGGGAGGTAGAATCCACATGTGAAGAGCAACAAGAAGGCAAAAAAGGAGAATAATATATAACAAGGATGGAAAGACAGGTCTGGGCCAGGTTATGAAGGACTTTTAAAACCAAACAGGTGTAGATCATCTTGTCAGTTGTTGTAGCTTAACATTTCATTAATCTGGGGGGCAACCTAGTGAGGAACCTCATTAAGGGGTCTTCAAACTTTTTAAATAGGGGGCTAGTTCACTGTCCCTCAGACTGTTGGAGGGCCGAACTATAGTAAAAACAAAAACTTTGTTTTGTGGGCCTTTAAATAAAGAAACTTCATAGCTCTGGGTGAGGTGGATAATCGTCCTCAGCTGCCGTATCTGGCCTGGGGGCCATAGTTTGAGGACCGTATAATGAAGGAGGTGTTCATAAGACAAACGTATAGTCTACCTATATACTTTTACTTTTCAAAGTTAGTAGGATCTTCTAGAATTTGCCCTCTAAATCATCCGTGGTTAAGCATTATACTGGAATATCAGTGTAGGGTAATATTACAAAAAGGTATTAATTCACAGCAACCGCCTTTCTTTTAAATGTGATATTTCCTTTTTTGTTTTGAAGAAATTATGTACTTTTTGATTCTTGCTATAATTTAGAGGATTTTTTTCTTTTTCTTTTTTTCTTTTTTTTTTTGACAGGCTTTCAGTGAGTTTGAGATTGAACAGCATCAGGAATGTGCTTATGATCACTTAGAAGTGTTTGATGGAGAAACAGAAAAATCACCAATTCTGGGTCGTCTGTGTGGCAATAAGATGCCAGATCCCCTGATTGCAACTGGAAATAAGATGTTCCTGCGCTTTGTTTCTGATGCATCAGTTCAAAGAAAAGGCTTCCAAGCCCGGCATTCTACAGGTCAGCAAACTAAACTATCCTGGGTGGAGATAAATGGGCTCTTCTTCTATGGTACATAGATCTCTTTGATTGAAATAAAAAAAATGATTCTTAAAAGATAGCAAATACATCTCAATTTAGGAGACAGTAAACCATGTTCTGAACTCTGCAAGAGTTCTGTCAGTTGTCCAAATTTTTAACAGCTGTAACTAAATATTTAGAAACTATTTTAGCATAGAATGCACTAAGATAATGGTCATAGAACAGTGTACCTTAAAGCATTTCAAGTTTATTGGTTTGATCAGATTTGTCTTTATACAGATGATTTGAGAAAAAATACCTATAGAATAAATGTTTATTAAATAATTTTGATGTAATGTTGTAACTTTGTGGAATGATTAAGAAAACCTATGTTTGAATACCAACTTTTGAGGTTGCTAGCTACTTGGGCTAAGGCAAATAACTTAGGGCCTTCCTTTCCTCATGTATAAAATAGTGGACTTGATTTCCCAGACCCTTCCTTCTAAGTTGGTGATTCTGTGAATCAACATAAAACCTTACATTATCTCACTTCGATTCTTGGAATTTTAATAGTTTCAATGTCACATCTTCAGTTATCTTTTTGATTAGTAGGAACAGACTTTTATTTCTGTTTCTCTACCTTAAAGAATTAAAATTATTATGATATAGCATCTGTTTTTAA
Organism: Sarcophilus harrisii; assembly: GCF_902635505.1. Classification (NCBI taxonomy): domain Eukaryota; kingdom Metazoa; phylum Chordata; class Mammalia; order Dasyuromorphia; family Dasyuridae; genus Sarcophilus; species Sarcophilus harrisii. The sequence goes on from NC_045431.1 coordinate 94,312,454, forward strand.
ATGTCTTATAAGCTACATAAAATTTACTTTTATTCTCTTTAAGAACATTGAAGGGAATGTTAGCTTTTTGCTAAAGTCACTTAGTGACCTCTAGTGGTCCAATACTTTAAACAATTTTAACATTTATTCAATATTAAACTTTTTGTCCTGAAGGAGAAAAAAATAAGACAAAACCCTAAATTATTTAGGATAATCATGCTGTGGTAGAAAGACCAATCGAGATAATTAATCAGGAAGTCCTAGGTTAGAGTCCCTCTTTTGACAGTCTACTAGCTATGTGATAGAGGCAGGCAAGTCATTTCATTTCTTTTGAACCCAAGGAAGGAAGGAAGGAAGGAAGGAAGGAAGGAAGGAAGGAAGGAGGGAAGGAGGCAGGGAAGGAAGGAAGGAAGGAAGGAAGGAAGGAAGGAAGGAAGGAAGGAAGGAAGGAAGGAAGGAAGGAAGGAAGGAAGGAAGGAAAGAGGGAAGGAAGGAGAGAAGGAGGGAAGGTGTCATCAGGCATTTATTACAGTTTACTATGTCCCAAGAACTGTTCCAAGAGTTGAGTATACAGAGAAACGTTAAAGGTTTACTTTCAAGGAGCCCACAGTTTGATGGGGAGACAGCATACAAAAAACTATGTACAAATAGTTCAGTAAAAGGATATATTTGTAATATCTGATGATAACTATATATCTCATATTTCTTCTGAATTTCTCATATTCATTATTTCTCATGGTGCATTTGAATGGAGCTGAAATTACACCTAAATTGACATTTTATTAAATATGGTTTCCTCTACAGCATCTAAGTTATATAGTAAATAGAACACTAAATTGAGGCAAGAAGACCTGAGTTTAAATCTGATCCCAGTCATGTTTTGGCTATGTAAATCTTGGCAAATCACTTAATTTCTGCCTACCTCAGTTTCCTCATCTCTAAAATGAGGATAATAATACTTACCTTTCAATATTGTTGTAAGGACAGAATAAGATATACTTTTTCTTTAATTCTTTATTTATTTAAACTTAAATACAAAATAGGAAAAGAAAAAAAATTACCACATGCACAGCAGAATCACGAGAGGATTTAAAACATAAAACAATAAATTCAATTTCCAGAAAGCCTATATAATAAATACTACATATTATGTTCAAAACTGTCCATATTATCTTTGCTTATTGTAGGTTTTCTTTTGTTTTCTGCTGTGTCCTTTTTTATTCTATTCTTTTTTTTACCCCCTTTCTATTCCTCCTCCCACAAGAAGACTTCTGTTAAGCATGTGTGTGCATATCCATACCTCTGCACATACATATATACACACATCTACATCCATATAGACACAAAATACATGCATAAATACACATAAGCATATATGTACGTACAAGCACATATAGGACAAATATGCATGTGTATAAATAGACATCTATAATCATGCATATATATACTCATATACATGTTTGCAAGGCCTTTTTTTCTTTTTTTTTCCCTGAAAGTGGACCATTTTTCTTAGGTCTAAGTCTTTCCATATTTTTCAATTTTCCAATCTCATATTGTCTAGTTATTTTAAATAGTCCAAAGCAACATTGAATAATATGACTGACAAATAGTATAGTTTCCCTATTTTTTCTTTAGATTAAATCTATTTTATTTTTAACTTTGTCTGAGATGATGATTATTACCCCTGTTTTTATACGTGAATAATTTTATTACTGATCTTTATTTTATATTTGTGTATCTCTTATTTCCTATCAAAATGAGATATTTGTAAAGCATTATAGAAAAGCTGGCTCCTAGTAGCAGCAGCAGTAACAGTAATGATAGTAGAAGTGTATTGTAGTAGTAGTACTAGTACTAGTAGTAATTTAAAGATTGAAAGTATTATTATTGTTAGTAATGGGTTATATAAACACCTACAACTTTCCATCTTCAAAAACAAGCACATTTACTTATTAAGGCAAACAAACAAAATGTTAAAAACATCATAGATACTCTTTAAATCAAGTACTTAAATAATAAAGTATATCACAATTCACATATTAACCTGAATCACAATCTTCCAATGAATTTAGCATCTTTGGGAATACATTTAATAGGAACATTGCAAGATAACATATAAAGCAGAAAAATGGATTTACTTAGGGTAATACATAACTGAACTTTAGGGTTTCATATCATTGGTCCATTTATCTGTATTTCCACTTACTGCTTGTCTGTTGGACCTCATTATTCTTTAACCAGTAAAATATTCCTCTCCTATATTTACAAGCATTTACAAGTTTTTTTAAAAAAAATATTCTCTCTCCAAAAAGAGTGTTTAGGAAATCCTTCTTCATGTTTATAGAAGTTTCTTTTGAATCAGAGAAATGTGAAAATCATTAGAGAGACTATCTCTAGACCATACAGACCAGACTAGCCAGTTGTTCACTCATCTTGATGTAGCATTACCCACTCAGAATGGAGATTACAGAACTTAGACTGACACTTTAAGAAAGATAAATAAACCTAGCCAACTCACCAGGATAAAAAGCAGTTGTAAAGTCCATATTACAATCTTAGCTTTTTCTTCTCAATCAAACCAGAGACAACATCAGACAGCAAAAGGCACTTACAAAAAGCTTCTCTTTCCAATATTAGGTGATGCCAAAAGACAGTGAAAATCTTGGCCAGTGAAATCAGTTGCCACTCTCCAGAAAAAAAAGAACCTCTTAGTTGAAGCCTTCTGTCAGCTGACGCTTTGGCTCATATAAAGTAGCTTTTAATCCTTCTTTAATTTTTCTCAGATTTTTTTCCTTTCAGTGGCTTAAATAAGAGTATCTTGACTCTCATGTACTAAACTTTCATTTGAAAGATGTGTCCCAATTTTTATTTTGAAAAAAAATCCTTTCAAAATCATAGCTTCATATATAGATATATATAATTTCTCGTTTTTAAAATTTTACTCTCTTTAGTTAAAAGACAATTGCATATACATGAAATGATTGACTATAATCTTCAAAATATCCTTTTTGTGTTTGTGCATCTCTGATACTATGCTTCTTTATATTTCCTTCTTTCCAATTTCCAGTAAATAAGCTATTTATTTACCTCTTTAAAACTGTTCGCATATAGTTTTGTAAAATAATTTAATTATATATAGTTTATCAAATAATTTAATTATATATTTTGTAAAAGAATTTAATTATATATATATTTATTTATTTATACACACACATCTATATCTATATCTATATATATTCTATACCTTCTCTGAAAAACTGAAAATTATTGGGTCTGGCTACGATACTTAATACTTAGTGACTCACAGATTAACAGCAAAATACTTTCCTAGCTTCTTGTCACACATGAGCCTAATACTACATATATATTTTGCTGAGCCACTTGGGGTTTAAGTTATTAAGTGACTTGCCCAGGGTCAAACAGCTAAGAAGTGTTAAGTGCCTGAAATCAGATTTGAACTCAGGTCCTTATGATTTCAGGGCTGGTATGCGATCCACTGGGCCACCTAGCTACCCCTAATCCTATCTATCTTAAAACAAGGTGCCATGTGCCTCTTAGAAAGGGAAGTGAACATTGGCAACTCCTGATATAGGTCAATTAACATGTTACATATTATTTATAAGCCATTACAGCTTATATATCACCTAAAATATTTATAAACACTAACAACAAAAAAAGTTGTCTTTAGAGCAAAAAAAGTAGGTGTCTAAAAGTCCTAAGGATTAAAAGCTAACTATTTATCTCTTTGCTAATTATACAATCTGGCCAAAATTACAATGACATTTATCCTGCTTTTGACTCAGTTGTGAAATTCTGGCTAATTCATGTACTGTGAATAAATAAACTAAATCCCAACAAGGAGAGAGCTCTACATGATTAGATATCTATATGGAAAGTTGCTTTCTATTTCAAAACACACCAATAATAAAATAATGCCAAAAATAATTTATCTAAAATATGACATTTTTAGTGATTCATTTAAGTTCTTTATTTTTCTGCCGAGTCTTAAATTCATCATTAAGAGAATTCTTCTAACTTCCAAATTGCAAGGAAAGTCAAAGCAAAACATCCTATTAATTACTTGATGTAGTTGGATGTCATCAAGCACTATGGTTCTACCAAGAAAACAATGTAAATAATAGAATCTTTCCATCTTCATTTCATGGAATTTTTCTCAAATGATATCCTAATACACTTAAATTATATAAGTGCGAAATTCTTATTATAAAGAAAAATGAAGACTGAAGGATTCTAATTTGAATCAAGAGATCAGATTGAGCTCATGGATGAGGTAACAAATATCTTGATTAACTCTAGGCAAGACACAACATGAATGTAGCTATCTAAGAGTAACTCAGTATGTTGAAACTTGGGGAAATCTTGAAATAAAAACTCAAAGAGAAGAACACATTCAAAACAACTCCTATTCAATACCAATTAATATGAACTTTTGAAATTATAAAACAGACCATTATGAATTTGTCAAGTATCCTAACTAAAATCCATACAGTATTAATGAAGCAAAGCCTACAATCCATTTAAGCCTGTATCCTAAGCATTTTCAAATAGTATTTTAAAATATTTGGTATTATTATGCTAAGGCAGTGACTGAAAGATTAAGGCTTCCTCAATAATAAAGAGTGAGAGAATCGATGGACATTATGAGAATGATGACTGAACAGATCAGAAACCTACAAAAAATTTGTCAGAAACCTACAAAAATAATTTTTACCTCATGGAGCATTAGTTGAAGCTGAAAGTAGAAATATATTATTGGTTCTAATGTAAATAAAAGTGATTTATCTCTGAATGGATAGCTATGACAAGTGTGGTACAGAAAGGAATAATATCTGCATTATCTAAGCAAACAACGTGTCAAAAAAGAGGTATCAAATATATATTTGAGTTAATTGAATTTGCTTATAGAAACATAGGGGTTCATGGTAGCAATTTAGAGTAGATCAATACCATGAGAAATTATAGAAGGATTGTTCATTGCAAATTATGTAAGGAAATAGTGGAATGAATAAAGAAAATAATGAAATCATTGCAACATAAAAACAAAACAAACAAAAATTTTGCAGTACAAACTGAAAAAGGAAATTAGGCTATTTCAGAAACCTTGAAAAACAGTCTGGTTTCCAGGATTTTCCTTTAGAAGTTTTCTATTTTTATGGACTGATAGATGATAATACTCCTTGAGAACTCTATTGCTACACTGTTTTAGAATTGTAGCATACTCACAGACTGCTGTTGCCTAAACTGCCCCAAATATAATGCTGATCCATACAAAAACATAAGGACAACCTCTTAAACAGATGTCACCATAACAAATACACATAATCTCTAAGCCTCATAGAATAAAAACCTTTTAAAATTCAGAGACTACAAAAAAAAATTAACTGGGAAAAGAAAGACAATACCCCTGTCATCGCATCTGCTACTGAACTTGGATAGAGGGTGCTTTCAATGAACAAGGAGAATATGCTCTTATACCATAATACTTTTATTTAACTATAGAAGCACTAATTTTGTCCACTTGTACAATGTTACACAGGATATTAAATGTAACAATAGGATAGTGTTATCCTAGGATAATTTCTATCAACATTATCAAGCAAAATGAGAAGAATGAAAATATTAACAACAAAACATGACTTGATGAATAGAATTATTATGGCTAACAGAAGCTGATTATCTTTCATAAACTAAAGAATGATAAATTCTCACATTTTCAGCATGGAACTCAAAGTATTCATCAGACTCTAATCAACAAACTATTATAGAATCATATTGTCACATACAGAATTGTTTCCTATATCTACCCAAAGATTAGACTATTTATTTATGTAAATTTGTTCATAAAATTTAAGGGCATTTTAATAATTCCATGCTAAATAAACATTAATGTTCTCAGGGCTAGATGGGTAAAAATATTTCAAAAGATAGTGATCTAGTAGGCAAAATAAAAATCAAGTAAGAGTATAAGGTATAAATTATCTCTGTCATCTTCCTCAACTTCTTCTGAAGTTGTACTCGACTTTTACTGAAAATGCTATTGGTAAATTTATAGAAAATGAAATTACATCCCAATACTTTCAGTTGATCATAAATGTAGTTATCCACTTAGACAATATTCTTCAGAATGTTAAATAAAAAAAGTTTAGTATCAGAATAATAACATTTCAGGACCAACCATTTCTGAACTTCATTGAAAAAGATGAGAATCTTAAATCTCTTCCAGATATCTACTTGTGTATTTCATCCACTGTGCCATTTACTTTTCCTACTTTGTAAATCTTCGAAATCAGATTAAGAAAAGTATTCTATCCAATTTATACTATCATTTTTTTTCTTATAAAAGATGGTGGCTAGGTAAACAGTATTCTTTATTACAATTTTTCCCTCTCTGATAACTATTCCAGCTTCCTAATCCAAATTTGCATTTAAAATAATGTTGTTTCAGTTTCTAAAAGCAGAAAAAAACATGAATAAGATTGTAAGGGATTTAATTAAAAGACCAGGAAACCTTTTTAAGAAAAAAAAAATCATTATAGAATTCTATACAACTGAGGAGAGTGAGCACCTATTAGCAGGGGAAGAGAAAAAAATTCTCAAAAAAGTTTTAAGCATTGAGGTATATTTTGCATAAAACTGTGCTTTATTATATTTCTTTTTAAAATTAAATACTACTTTGAAGATTTTTTTTAAAGAATGAATCCTTTTTTAAAACTTTTCTTAGTCCTAGTTAGGATGCTTCACTAAAAGCTTTTGAAGGCCAATTTATAACATTTATTCAGCAAATTATTATTATGCAAGAAAATTAACAAGCATATCCTTTCCCAATTAAAATCAAGATTACCCCTGGTCTTTATTCTTGTCATGTTACTAGTTCCATTCATCTTCATTTTCCATTTCATTGTATTTTCCAAAAGGCCTTCTGGCAACTCATAAAATTCTGGAAATAATTGATTTAGAAACATTACTGTTTACATATTATATCATAGTTTATGTATTTTCCTTTTTTTCTTCATGACTGGAAACTTGTACAATATTTTCATTCATGTTTTTAAGATATGCTTATAACTATATTTTGAAGGACATTTTATTCTGGCACATAGCCACTGAAGATCTCAAAGAAATATTTTATGTATTTTAATTATAACCACTAGCAGGTACTGGCATGAATCTATTCCATTATGATAACCAGGCTATGGTAACCCTGGTAGACTACCTAGCACTAGAGAAGGACTATAAAGCACTATAGGGAAACACTAAGCTGTCTAGAGATTGGGCTGATTTTGTCTCCTAAATATGTCTTTTTTGGACAATCTTCTCAGTTGTTCGAGGCTTGCTTTAGCTCAAGATGTTCAGTGATTCACCTTTTAGTTAAGGAAAATAACAAATCATGAATTGACCATATAATTCAGAAGGAAAATAAAATTAAGAGCAATAGGAATGAAAAACATTTAACTTACTAAAAACAGACACTAATCCCTTCTATTTTTTCATTCATTGGGGAAACCACGCTGGATCAGAAGGGAGTTGACCAAGGCAGTGAAGTACTCTGTCAAACCTCAAGATCATTAGCTCCTTGTAGTTCGGGCTCTTTGTTTCAGAAAACAGGAGAACTTTTCCAATGGTTCAAGCCTTAGGCTTCTGAATGAGCCAAATATTGAAGAAAAACTATTTGCTCTTATAAAATGATACCAACCTAAATTTTGCCAAATTGATATTGTTCCTACAAGATTATTATAATAATATGATCTGTGTTTGGATTTAGTCAAATAATTTCTTGAGTTAGCCCCTATCTATTAGAAAATTATGCTCTCCTCTCACCCTTATTGTATAGTAGTGAATTCCAGTAACTTAAATTTATCTTAATGGAAGCTGTCACATAAGCATAGCTTCAATGTAGGAGTGCTGTGATCATTACCACATAAGCCAAAGTAATACAAAAATGAAATATATTAATGCAATTACTTCAGAGGCTGTACCAATTGCAATTATTCCCAAACCATTCATCTCTGAATAGACTATAGGCATATCTGGAATTCAGGATTTCCAGGAGCACAGTTCAGGTACTTAGACTCAGATCACCCCCAATAAATTGCTCATATTAGTAGCAAGCAAATGCCTATTAGCAAGCACTGCCATTACTCTTCTCTCACTCTCAGAAGATTAATGGCCAGTCATCGGAAGGAACTCAAAATCCAGGACACTAATTCTTTCTATAGCCATTTTTCCTCAATTACCACTCTGTGCCTGGCTGGGACATTGTGCTCTGATGGCTCATCATTTGGACTTTTTGGGTCATTGATTGCTCTTCCTCATTTCTTTATTGCTATTGGAGAAGTGACCCACAATTCCATTCCATAATAATTCAAAGCAATATCTGCTCTGCTGCATCCGATGTTATTTCTGTCCATTTGTCATACTTGGTAACTCAGCAACTAAAAACTATTTTTTTTTCTTTCCCATATCATGTTTGCTTCTTCCTTCTACTGCTATTTCTTCCTCCTCTTTTTTTAAATACTGGTTATCAATGTTTATATACTTTTGAAATTTAATATCTCACAAATATGTTAAATATGTTATCTAACCTCACCTGAGACCTTATGGACTTATATGGTTTGTTGACTCCATAGTAAATTCTCTATTTCCCCAAAGCTACTGCTCTCAGAACTCCAACACTTTTCCTTTATTCCTTTTTTAAAAAAATTTTCAATAGTATTTTATTTTCCAAATACATGTAAATATAGTTTTCAACATTTCTGTAAGACTTTGTACTCTAAAGTTTTCTTCCTCCTTCTTTTACATCCCTTGCTCCTGATACAGCAAGCAATGTGATATAGGTAAATATTTGCAATTGTTTTAATCGTATTTCCATATCATATTGTGTCAGAAAAATCACACCAAAAGGGAACAAAATACAAGAAAGAAAACAAACAAACAAACAAAGATGAAAATACAGTGCTTCAATCCGCATTCAGCCTCCATAGTTTCTTTTTGGATGTGAATGGCATTTTTCATCTCAAGTTTATTATAATTGTCTTGAATCTCCACACTGTTGAGAGGAGCCAAATCTGTCACAATTAATCATTACATAATCTTGTTGTTACTGTGTACAATGTTTTCCTGGTTCTGGTCACTCCACTTAGCATCAGTTCATGTTTTTCTAGGCTTTTCTGAAATCATCCTGCTGATTGTTTCTTTAACTGATTGGCATCCACTCAGTTTCCAGTCCTTGACATTACAAAAAGGGCTGCCACAAACATTTTTGCACATGTAGGTCATTTTCTTTTCTATTCTTCTTCTTGATTGCCAGCCCTGGTTAGACTCTGCTTCTTTGTCATGGCAAAAAGGAGGGTTCTATATCATCTGGATACATCTGAAAATTCTGAGAATTAACAACGATAAACTAAATGATTAATTCTTGTGGTAAATGTCTGACTCAAAGAAAGCTCTAGGAAGCTCTCCATGCTTCTCAATCTCTTTATTTCTTTATGTCTTCTTTGTTTCCTATTTCATGCTGGATATTGCCAAGGTATCCAGGCATGCATGATGCAAACAGATGCATGTGCTTATAATGAGATCTTCTGGATGTATTTCTGTGGTTATTTTCTGAGTTTTGTGGTTAATAAGTAGTTAAAATGTGTAGTCACTCAAAACATGATAGATTCTAAGTAGACAGATTATGGTAATTAAGACAATTTATAATTGGAACAAGAATCAAGGATATTGACACCCATCACACTGGGGGAAAATGGCATATTTTAACAGAGGATTGAGATTGGAAAGAGACACAGAATCCTTACTTTATTCCCCACCCCTCTTACACAAAGTGTCAAGAATGCTAGTAAGAAAAATTTTAAGGATTTGTAGACCAATTAGGTACAGAAGATATATGAAATTATTCATATTAGGTCAATTAAAAACTATAGACCAAGACAGTTTATATGTCAGTGTAACAAAGGAATCTGCTGATATAATTTGAGTCCTGCTATTTAGAAACATAGGGGTACCAGATGTTCCTGATTTAAAAAGCAAAGCAAGTAGATTAGAGAAAATATGAACCAATAATCTTGGCTTTAATAACTGACAAAATTCTCAAACAAATCACTATATTATATGTGTTCATTTTTAAATATATAATAACCAGTAAGAAGTAAATTAGATTAATTAGGAACAATTCATGCTAAAGTGACTACATATTTTAATTTACAAGGTGTCTAGGTTGATAAATCAAGGCAATATTACAGCTATATTGTATATTGATTTCAGCAAAACATTTAAAAAAGTTTCCCAAGGCAGTATTTTGAAAAAGGTGATATAATATGGAACCTGAGAGGAGGGGCTATTTTATTTTGGTCTTCAGAATCCCATGACTAGCAATATTTCTTGAATATTTTATTTTTTGTTGTAATTGAGTTGCATTTGACTCTTTGTGATCCACTTTGGGTTTTTCTCAGCAAAAATATTGGGGTAGTTTTGGCAGTTTCTTCTCAAACTCATTTTATATAGATGAGGAAACTGAGGCATTTTACATTTACAACTCATTTTACAGATGAGGAAACTAATTTACTCAAAGTCACACAGCTGACTAAGGCCAGATTTAAACTCAAGAAGACAAATGTTTCTGACTCCAAGCCTACAACTTACCTAACTGTCCTAGGATTTAATAATTTTATCTAATTGAATTGAATTAATTATAGTGATGCAAGAGAGCTTCATGAAGTAGTATACCAATCCACCCCAAATAATGTTGCTTAGTGGTTCTATATTTTGCAGGAAACTTTGTAGTAGAATGTGACAGGTAGAATGTGTTACCTCATTCAATTTCTTTATTACTCATTTGAATGAAGACAAAGAAGGATTTTGGATAGCTAATAGAATAAATGAAAGAATAAGATTTCAAATAATTTTATCAACTACTTCAGGTATTGTTCAAGGAATATCTGACATGGTAGAAATGCATGGTAAGGACATTTTGGTGATTTTAGATGACCTCGAAAAAAAAATTGACCAGTGGAAAAAGAGATAAAACAAGGGAGATGTGACATGATTAATCAAACAACATTCATTATATGAAAACAAGGATTTAACAAGTTTCAAAGCACAGATGGAACAGTTAACCTTGGAAAGGAAACATAAAAATGCTTACCAAGTATAAAAAGTATACAGAAATAAGACAACATTGGCAGAAATTATAGTCACAGTAATTTTATTATTATTTTAAAAGTTTTACACTTAATTTCAATTGTTAAATAGTTATTTAAATATTAACTTCAATTAATAAGCACGTGAAGATCTGGTACATATTGTTCTTGGAGATATGTAGGATGAGTCTTGTCAATATCCCTAATTAGCCCATTTTCTGAATATCATTACAAGTCCTTAAAATCACCTATGCATACATCCAATATATAGAAGTGACCCAAACAGAACTTGGTTTTTCTTCCTCTTTTCTAAGCACTGTGTCTTAGGAAGGACCTTTTTAAGCCAAAGAATGACAGCCAGTTATTAAAGTTATTAAAGGTATAATATGTGCAAAGATCACTTGAAGAAACTGAAACTACCTCATGGAAGAGAAGAATGCGGGGTGATGGGGTAGTAGAGTTTGATAGCTGTTGTCAACTATTTGAAGGCTTGTCATGCAGAAAATTAGAGGAAAACTAGGAAAATTAATTAGAGGAGAACTAGAAAAATTGAGTTGAAGTTGTAGACAGGCAAGTTAAGACTAAGTGAAAATGAAAAGAAAAAGGAAACTTCTTAATAATTTCAATAATGAATTGGACTGACTCAGAAAATGGACCTTCTACTTATTGAAGCTAGTCAATGACTGGATGACCTGTTGTCAATGATAATGTGGACAGAGATTCTTGTTTAGGGTCAGGGAGAAATATAGGTTTCTTACTTACCTTCCAACTCAGAGATTTATTGATTCTTTTGTCTTGATTACACTAAGAAATTTTTGTGTTGGATCTAAGTAAGCTATCTTAATGTTAGAGTTTTCAAGAAACCATTCTAGAGTCTGACCTCTCTTCTCCAAAATGTCTATATTTTCCCACAAGTCACACACAAAATTTCCTGAATAAATCTGCTTAACCACAATGTTTCATTTTAGTGACTAGTCCATTAGGATTTTTAAAGTTTTATTATAAAGGAAGGGGCTTTTTAATGGGCAGAGCAAAAACTTGATAATGTGTTTCCCAAACATGTTTAATATAGAGGGCTGGAACTCTGGAGAAGTATACTTGAAACAAGGTGTTAACTCAGTGGAATTGATGAGATAATGGCTCTCTAGTTCACATATATACTTAGTACTTAGTATGGGAATGTAGTGGTTCTCTAGTTCACACATAATCAGTATGTTGTAATGATGTAATTATAATAAGGTATATAAGAACTAAGAAGAACATTCTATCTGCATAGACATTCTATCTGGTGGCTCTCCTGCCTCCTGCACTGGGGGGAAGACTGGTTGAGACTGGAAGACTATTGGACTGTTTGAAGAGACTGGGTCAGACTATTACAGATACAGACTGTGTAAGAGGCAATAAAGACTGGACTCTATTCTTATCCATTCTCGTGGTGTCTATTCTGATGAGACCAAGGCCTTTCCAAAGGACCTCCAGAAAGCTAGCCCGAACATTATAGTTTAATTTTGTGGAATTGTATAGAAATCACAAAGCACTACTGTAGTTTATCTGATCATTTACTAAAGCTATTATACATATTATATACCTATATATTTATATACATAATTTTTATATGAAGATAAAAACAGCTATCAATGAGTTTCATGTATATTCAACCTTAGTGCATCATCATTTTGATAATGTTTATGTTTGCCTTGAAGATTTTTATTTATATACCACTTTACCATAGGCTATAATTATAAAGAATTATTTTTAAAAGCAACAATTTGTTTTGACTGTGAATGATCAAATAATCTTGTATTTAGTTTTCCATCATCATTCCTGTGTCTTTGGGGTGCTTTATAGTATTAATTAGTGAAAAAAAAGAAAGCATATGATCAAAGAGGCTTATTCACAATGGCAGTGATTATTAATTTGTAGAGATTACGAGAAATATTTGCTGCATCTTTCCCTCACGATATCAAGAGGAAGTGAATTTTCCTTTCCTGGGGGATCTAAAATATATCTTCCTGTTGTGATACTCATTTGCCTTCCGAACACTTTCCTCAATCCCAGCAATGATGGGAACTATATTCAACCCCATTATTTTTATAGCTCAGTCTGGGACACTGCTATGTAAAAACAGAAATGAGCCTAGTGAATGAAGTAGAGTTGTTTCATCTGGAGAAGAGAAGGATAATTCAAGGTATGATATCTGTAGTCAAGTTTTAAGGGATGTCATGTGATGAAAGGCTCAACTTATTCTTCTTGCCCTCACCAGAAACAGAGGAAGTAAGGTGATAGGGAGGGTTTCCAAGAGGCAAATTTTGCCTTAATGACAGGAAAAACCCCCACAAAAATATAAACAAAAAAACAAAGCTTTTAGAGATGTGGAAAAGGAGGAAATTTAGTTTCAAGAAGATCTTTCACTGGAGGTCTTCAAGCAGAAGCTAGATGATCATTTGTCAAGTATTTCATAGTGGGGATTTTTAATGAGATATAGGTCAGATTAGATGTCTATGAAAGGTCTTTCTAACTCTGAAATTCTGAGATTCTGTGACTCCAGAGTCCAAAGTCATGGAATTTATATCAACCTCATTTCCTTTTGCATATGTTCAAATTATGCTCCTGAATTTTTCAAAATGTGGATTTTTAGACTACTGCCATGAATGAGCTGGGAGGCAAGAATAAGAAGTGTGTGTGTGTGTGTGTGTGTGTGTGTGTGTGTGTAAGTTTAGATGGAAGATAGTACACTAGAATCAATCAACTCCCTTTACACATACATACACACACACATATACACACACGCAAATTGAGACTACTCATTTAGCACTAAAATTTCTCTGATTTGAAAGATTTTCACAAATCCCCCCCCCAAAAAAAAAATCATTAAGAAGTATAACTATAATACAAGATGTACCATTGGTAAGGAGCACCATACATTTTGCTTTCTTTTATCTCTAATGCCTTGCGTTGGGTCAACCTTATCATGATGATTTGTATTATGATGAATTGTAACTAGCATTAGTATAGCTGTTTCATGATTTATTCACAAAGGTAATAACACTAGTTTAATAAAGCTCAGAATTTTCCCATTTCTCTGAATTGACACTTGTGTTTTCTTTAGAGTTAAATTATTCATTACAACTACTGTTGTTTACTCATTTCAGTTGTGTCCAACTTTTTGTCATCCAGTTTGGGGGTTTTCTTGGCAAAGATACTAGAGTGATTTGCTATTTTCTTTTCCAGCTTATTTTATAGATGAGATAACTGAGGCAAACATGGTTATGCAACTTGCCCAGGATCACATAGCTAGTAAGTGTCTGAGGCTGAATTTGAATGCAAGTTTTCCTCACTGCAAGTGAAATGCTTTATCCACTGCACCACCTAGCTATCCTAGCCCTTTTAACTATAAAAATCCCTTGTTCATAATAGAATCAAAGAAGTATTCTTTCAAATATTTTCCCCAATTTCTCACTTTTTGCATATACAAACTCTCATTTGTTGGTAAAGATGAAAGAAATAAGGAAAAGCATGGAGAATAATATTGTTTATCTCTTAGGACATATAGATAGATGTAGACCCAGACATGATACCTTTATCTAAATGGTAATTTCAGCACTGTAAACAGGTAGATGGCATCCTGATGATAGAAATAGTGCTATAAAATATTAGCATTAATTCTTTCATTTTTTCTTCCACTTCGAGGCAGAATGTGGTGGTCGACTGAAAGCTGAATCCAATCCAAGAGATCTTTACTCTCATGCTCAGTTTGGTGATAATAATTATCCTGTCCAAGTCCGTTGTGAATGGCTACTGATATCGGAACGAGGATCTTCAGTTGAATTGAGTTTTCAGACTTTTGAGGTTGAAGAAGAAGCAGACTGTGGCTATGACTATGTTCAGCTTTTTGATGGTCATGATTCAACAGCTCGGAATCTTGGTCGATTCTGTGGCTCAGGTGTAAGTATTGTATAAATGGGATTATTTCAGTGATAGTGGAAACTGTCCACTCACTCTAGCTCCTTATTTTATTTGCTTTGTGTTTTATAAAGAACTGTAAACTTTCTTGACTTATTTATTTCCTGGTCAACTGATTAAATATCCCAATTCAATTGGGATTAACTAAGAAAAAAATCTTAAAAATATCTCCCCAAAACTCATTTTATATTGACTTTTTTTGAATTCTAAGGAATACTGAGAGACCATTTAGTTAATCCAGTGTCCAGACAAGATATAAATTAGAAATAAACTAGTACATGAAATAAAAAAAAAAAAAGCTTAAAGTGAAGCAGACAAAAGACCACTTTTTTAAAATGCTAAGCTTAAATGATATTTGAAAATAAGAAAATGGTAAACTCTATTTGTGTTTATTGCACTTCAATACTGAAGTCTTGCTCTGATGTCTTCAGTTGATATAAGGATGAGCCTACATTCTTTGAAGTTTGTACATTGGTCATAAAGCTATGGCAGGTTTTCCCAAGCTGGGAAGTCTTTAAGGATAGGCCTTTCACAGAGCAAGTGTCTGTTATTTAAAGACCAGCTTAGCTGAGTTCAAAGAGACTTATAAAAATATATGTTGGCCACCATGAGATGCAGTCTTTTGGCTACAGCAGTTCATGTCATCAGTCCCTTTAGAGATGATGATCTTGTAGTCTATATTTGGTGAAGGGAACACTCACATTAATGAAATCTCTGATTAACAAATCAATGAAATGAAGTATGCTATTTAATAATTTTTGGGTTTTTTTGAATATTTTTAAAAACATGTCTAATCATGCTGAATATTTCTATATTGATTTTGATTTAAATGTATCATTTTTGTGTTGGGGTAGTAATTTTAAATGTTATTCAATTTATGATTTTTAAAAGGATTATATACATATAATTATTTGACTTTGAAAGCATTTTTAAAATTTTTATCTAAATCTAAGAAAAAAAGGAGTAGAGAGGAGGAATGAAACCTTTTAGAGAATATAGAGTTGACCCCAAATTCATTTCCACTCACTAATAACATTAGAAAAAAATATCAAGAAGCTTGATTGGTCCTATTTCCCATATTCATTTGGACTCATGAGAAGACTGAACTTTGCTTCTGGTGTCTTTAGAGGGAACTGAAACAGATGAGGAACAAACTGTTTCTTCATGAAGCTCTAAATAAAATTAAAATTTAGTCCATATCTCTTCTCAAAATGTAGTCATCCACATAATTGTAGATGTCTTATAGAAGAAAAGTTTTAATATCCTGAAATAGTAAAAAAAAGTTCAAATAATTCTTCTCTTCTTGGCCTTTTTTAAATCTGAAAAAATGGGGTGAGCCATTTCAAAAGCAATTACAGCCTATACTAGAATCAAGGGTGATGGATATAAATCAGGAAGAACTGTGATTGAAAGTGTGTAACCTTGGGCCAGGCATTTGAGCTTTGTCTATTTTTTCAACTATAAAATGGGGAAACTATCCCAGTGTTATTGCTCACACCAAATGAGAAAACAGATGTAAAACACTTTTCTAACCTTAAACCACTATATATATTATTATTTCCATCATCATTATCACTATCATTGTCATCTTCTTTGTCTCATTACCTATCTGTGATTTTGGGTAATGCATTTTATCCCTATCAATTTCCCCATCTGTTAAGTAAGGAAAATTATCATAGTAATTATTATTATTATTACTCATCCTAATAGTTCATTTTTCTTTAACATTTTAAGATTTGCAAAGTATTTTCCTCACAACAGTTTTGTCAGTTAGGCTTCGTAAATATTAGTACCTCCATTTTGAATAAGAAACAAAGGCTCAGGAATGTTAAAAGTCTTTTCTGAGCTTCCACATAGATATCAAAGTGAGATTTAAATTCAAAGGCTAAAGCTCTTCACCAGTACTTCCTATGGCTCTTTAAGAGTAGTGCAGTGATCTCACCTGGAAAATGAGAACACTGCACTCAAATGATCTCTAAGTGCCCTTCCACATCTAATATGCATGATTCTGCCAGTTAATATCCATTCCCTGTTGCAGTGCCATTTAATACCTCCCTTTGGAATGTACATTTTTTATTCAAAAGACATCCCTATCAATTTTCTAGTGTTTATTAAATTCTGTTAGTAGTAGGATAGAATTAGCTATTTACTGAATATCAATTTGCCCATATGAGAATAAAACTGAAATCCTTGGAGTTTGATTATTTTGAATGAGAAAATACATACATACATACATACATACACATACACACACACACACACACACACATACACTCACACTCACACACAAACTAGTTTAGGAGTCAAAAACCCTGGCTTCTTGCTGTAGATCTGCTACTACTTTTGTAATTTTGGGTAAATGACCAATATTTTGACCTCGGTTTTCTTATCTATAAAATGAAACATTGGAATTTTATGAACTGCGTGTTCCTTTTATAGTTCTTAAAAATAAAGACCATCACTGAATAGAGTTTAAGTGCACATACATGAAGTCTTGTGGATAGAGAGGAGGGAGAATCAGAAAGTCAAAGCCCAAATGCAAAATAAGATAGTATTTGATAGTATTAGGTCTTTGGTATAAGGTATAAAGAAAGAGAAGAGGAAGGGGGAAAGCATTTATTCAGCATCTCTTGTGTTCCATACTGTCTCATTTGATCCTCAGGTAACTGTGAAGCTGGTGCTATGATTTATTTCTATTTTACAAATGAGGCAACAAACAGAGATTATGTGATTGCTCAGTCACAAAGCTATTAAACATCTGGAGCTGGATTTCAATCCAGATGTTCCTGATTCCAGTCTAACTACTGAACCATCTAGTTGCCTTTAATAGGCTACTCTTTAACTAAATAGGCTATTTAGAATGACTTCATACTGTTTGACTCTTGGTGTATGCAGTCAATTTTCAAAAGCATAAGCCTATGTAATGCCCATTGGTTTATGTTGCATTTATGTATGAGAAAATGCACCTAAGGAAAGAACTCTCTTGCGTTGGGTGAAATTACAATTGCAATACAGATAAGGACTTTAAAAAAATACTTAAGCATTGTCATAAAAAACTGTATTGTTTGTTTTTAATTTCCAGCCACCTGAAGAAATCTATTCATCAGGGGATGCTATTTTAATTTATTTCCACACTGACGATACAATCAACAAGAAGGGATTCCATATACGATACAAAAGCAGAAAATATTCAGCTACCACTCATACCAAAAAATAATTCCAAAACCTCCATGTCCAAAAGAAAAGAAGCGAGCTTGATGGGGAGAAGTATTCTTTTTTTTTTCCTTCTAAAGTTATTAGCACAAAAATTTTCTATAATGAGCTTGAATCAACCAACTCCAAAATCAGAATTGTTTCTGTTCCCAACTTGAAGTATTCAGGTAGCCCAGCAGAATAGACATGACGGTGATTGATGGGCTCCATGATTGACAATTTCTGCAAAGTTGTTGGAAGGGCATTGGTGTTTCCAGGAAGACTAGAAGAGCTTTCTCTTGACATTTCTCATGAATGCTTGGCAACTGAATTATTTGCATTCAGGAAAAGTGACCCTGCAGACTTCTTCTAAGAATTGTTTGGTATCAAGGAGAGGAGAAAGCGAGCAAACAAACAAAATAAATCACTGCAGCTCACAAACAACCCCAAAACACTGTTCTTGTATCTTATTCTAATTATTTTGGCTTTGTATTGAGAATACGTGCAAACCTGAAAACCAGAAACATGATATAGTTTGACACAGCAAGATCTAGTAAGGGTGGTCTGTGAGTGGCAAAATTTAAAAATTCATTTCTTCAGTGTTTTGGAACTGGAATGTGTCAGCTTCATTTTTTTTTTCATTTTTATTCCAACTTATGATATTTGAAATATAACCAATCTTTACACCATTTTCACATTTCCCAAAACTTTTATGGTATAATCATTATTGCTAATACTCTACAAGCATGATTACTGTCAGTTCCCCAAAGTGCTCAGTTTATAGGTAAAGTCATTGCTTTATGAAGGTATTTTCTTCTCATCCACCTTAAATCCAAGAAGCCATGTGATGTCTTCGGAACCCAACAGGAAATAATTAAGCCTTGGGAGCAGGATTCTTCATGCTGGCTTCTCTCATATAGCAGCTAGTAAAGATGTCCTCACCACTGCTTGCCTCTTCCTTTGGAACATTTTGTGGAAAATTGCTGTTGACATTGTTGTATTTGGTTTAGCTAAACAGAAATGACACTGAGTGGTAACCAAATGGTAGCTTCTGGACCAATTATAAGATTTTCCCCCCACCCTGGGAGTGAGTAAAGAAATTTTTTGGCGGCAAAAATGATCTGTTGCTGAGAGAATTTCTATGGTGCTATCCCATGAACATTTTTTCTTTTTTGTTTCAAATTATAGACCTTTGAGCCAACAACCTGCAGTTCATGAATGTCTCCCAATGTCTGGCTGGCTTCATTCAGAGACTAAAGACTTGTTAAATGTATCAGTAGGTTCTTATGTTGGCAGCACTGGTCCTGTGGAACAAGGACTTCTAATGGCCTTAGAAATCTTGCACATGATCAAATAGATCTTTCTGTAGATACATCTTTGATTTGATAAATAATTTTGACAAGTTGAACATTTTAATGTTAACACTATGATTTCCAAGCAAAACCATTTCCATGGCTAGAGCATCTGATGTAAATATGAAGGCCTGCTTTTGATATAGAAATGTTATTTTAGATGGAATTCTGTGCTTTGGGCCATATGTGATCTTATTGTATATGCTTATGTGTGGATGTATGTATGAGAGAATGCTGCAAGGGGATGAGAGGTGTGTGTTTGGATAGCTCTACCTTCCATGTCAAGTTATACTGGAAACCCGTTTAGAGGTAGCACCTTTTCATTGGCGGTTTCATGGATAAACAATGGGGACTTTTACTCCCTACAGACTCAGTTACAAGGAAGTGTGCTGTTTTACTTAGAAGAAATGTTATTTTGATACTCTGTGATGTAGGCTGCTACCCAAAGTAGCTTAGTTTCTGTTATTTGTCCAGGAACATTCACTGGCACTAATAAATTGGGTGTTTTTTTCTTTCTTTCTTTTTTTTTTATTCTTTTAATTGTTTTCAAAATTAAAATGTTTGTAGCACTTATAACATGTCATTTTTTTGGGGGGGAAACAACCATTGCTTTACAGATTTGTTTATATAAATTAGTCAGAAAGTATAAGCCCAGTTTTAAAAAAATGGTCTTTTCAGGTATTGGTCAACAAGAATTTATTAACTATCTACTCTGTGTTAGTGATTGAGTTACATGCTTAAGATACTGTTCTCCCACCCTCCACAAAAGACAGAAGAAAATAAACAAGCCCTCCTCTCAAGGAGAGTGCATTCTAAGGAGAGGGGTGGGTGTGATAATATGTAAGTTAATAACAACAAAAAAAGGTTTACAAAAAAACAAGAAGATTAACAGCTGTGGAAATAGGTTAACCTTTCTCTTTATGTTGTTAAATATAATTTCTTCTTCCATTTCTTGTGAATTAGACCAAATATATAAATAGGTAACCAGATATTATAAACATTTGTATATGTATAGCTTTGTGTAAGATTTCTATTTGTATTAGCAAATTGAGATGAACTTAGGAAGATAAATCTCGTATTTCAACAGTTTTTGACATGGCTTCAAAAGTAAAATCTATAAATCTAGATCTATACATTTCATTATCCCAAATGACACTAGAAAGGAAATGGCTGCCCAATAATTTGGTTTTAGTGGCCACTGGATTTTATGCTTCTTTTAATTTAGCATTAGAAAATCAGTAGTATATAGTGGATGGAGACCTAACTGTAGAGTACTTGGTTGAACTTGGTTCACTTTCTGTCTTGACATCTAGTAATTCTGTGACCATGAGTAAGTTAATTACCTAAGCTATTGGAGAACCAAGCTACTCAAATGTCAATCAATCAAGCAACTTTTATTAAACACTTACTATATATCAGGCACTGTGCAAGTTACTAAGAATACAGATAGCAAAAATTAAAAAGTCTCTATACACTATGAGAGTATATTAAAACTATGAAGTTGTGAATTTTCATTGTTAAAGTATTTCCATATGAAGAGTTTCTAACACTAATGAAATCACAGGTTTGGACAATTAATATCAGTGATGAGCATCTGGCATCATTGGGTAAATGTGGTATTCTGATTAATCGTGCCTTTTAATAAATAATTGCCAAATTAACCATGGATTTAGAATATAATTTCTCATCTATAGTAGATAGATAATGTGGTAGTATATTGATAAGGGCTCTGTATGGATAGACCCAGGGCTTGAATCCTTATTCGTCATTTATTTCTTGTGAATCTCTGGATAAATAACTTCTCTGGCTTCAGTTTCTCATTTGTAAGATGAAGGATTTGGACAAGTTGACTTGTGAGGTCATTTCTAGCTCTCACTTTATGGTTTTCTAATATCAAAATCCATTACTACTCTACATACTAGAAATTATGAAAGTCTATAAAATTGTGATAAAGCAAATATAACACTAAAATTGTATTGAAAGCAATTTAATTCTCTGAGAATTTAGAAGGAATCTTAGGATCTTGCCATGTCTCCATATGATGCTTAATTCATATTTTACTATAGATGTTCTGAAGTGCCTATTAATAATTTTAATTTATAGAGTGTGCCATGTAACTGAGGTTGCTACTTAGAAATTGATTTATCATTTATTGAGTCTATTTGCCTTTAATATGCTAACAAGTAAAAATACAAAAACCTTTATATTATTGCTATGTAAAAACAAAGAAAAACCTGTTTGGTACAAAGATTTTAAAGAAAGAAATTTCTCTCACTTAATATGGCTTACTAAAATATATATATATATTAAAAGTATTTAAAACTACCTAATTATCTAGCTAAGAGGAAACCTGATCTAGAATCCAGATAGCAAAATTATAACTTCTTATGATTATATATTTGATTTATATTTCTGTTTCATATACCTATGTACCCAGGATCATGTAAAAATTTCTCAGACAAAAAAAAAAAAAGATTATTAATGGAAAAAGTTTAAGAAGACTTTCTCTACAATCCTACATAATGAATACCCAAATTATCATTCACTGACACATAAATGCCCTTATTCTGACATGTGGTTGGTTTTTTTCCCCTTCCATTTTTCCCATCATCAGCTGCTTTGGTCACCTTATCATCCTCTTACCTATTGATAACAAAAATCACTGTGCCATCTAGTCAGCCAATCAAATTCCTGGCAAATCACCTCATTTGCTCCAGAAAACACTGACTTTTCTTTTGAACTTAACCCACTTTTCTTACCCTCAGCTAATTATGCTATAGCCTTAGTTTCAAGTTCTGTTTGTTGTTGCTATTGTTTTTTAAAATAGTATCAACTTTGTCTTTCTTACCATTTCTTATTAAATTTACTGTTTCATTCCATCTTTTTAATGTAAATATTATTAGATTTCCCACCACAGAATAAATGATTGTAAAAATAATGTATCTATAGTCTTTATATAGTATACATATTACTAGTGAAAAAAATTCCTTTTAAGGAAGCATTAAATAGCATGTTCCTTGGATTTCAGCATCATGTTTATGAGGAATATGCATCACTTATAGCATATACTTATTGTACAAAATAACTTAATTTTTGAATTAGAAACTTTTGTCTTTTGCAGAAGTACCAAGAAAGAAGACTTGTTTTGACAGAAAATTTTTGATATAAGTAAGGAATATGAAAAATAATTATTTGCCAAGAGATTTATAATTGGTATTCTAATAACTCCCTTGATATTGTGAACTCCTTAACATTTAATGCAAATTCATTAAATTTTGTGTTATGTCTTCACTGGTCTATAGGGAAAAAGAAATATTTTATTTCATAATGTGGAGCAGGAGGATAAGAAGTTTTATTTAGTTTGGACTTTCTTATGCTACAATAATGCTATAAACATGATATGTGTTCTCATCACATAGAAAGGCACTATATTATTATAGTAACAAGTATTACAGTAATAAGAACATTGGATTTGTATACAGAAGACCCCTTTTAATCTCAATGGTCACAAAAAGGCCTTGTGGCATTGTGAAAATTAAAACCCTTCTCAGGGTCTTGATTCCTTAATCTGTCATAGAAAGGAAGAATTAGAATTCCTGACTTTGAAGGTACTATTTAGTTCTGTGATTTTGTGTCTTTTGAGAAAAGAAAGCCTGAGAATTAACAAAGTTCCATCTTTCATATATTTTAAACGTGAATTACAATCTCTCATTCTTATTTTTGGAATCTTCAAAATTCTTTGGATCATTATACATCTTGCCCTCCCATTCCATTAACAATATGCACAGACTGCCAAAGGACCCCACCCACACCTATCTCCTCTGACTTCTTATTACTTGTAGAATGTAGTACTTTCTGCAAGATCAGGCATGGAGATGGTGAATCCCTTTTCTTTGTGTGGTTTGATATAAATGAATGTCAGAATAGCAGTTGGACAAAAAATTTTCAAGTCATCAGTCTTGAGTATAAAGAATTGTTAACATTTTATATGTTGAAGTTGATTGAAACATTGGCTTTATATATAAATACTTAAAGTTTTTTGTTTTTTGTTCCCTCCCCCCCAAAAAAAAAAATCAACTGCTTTGGTCACCTTTTGCTGTTCTTGTTTAGTCATTTTCACTGTGTGTGTGTGTGTGTGTGTGTGTGACATTTTGTAATCCCATTTGTAGTTTTTTGGGCAAAGATCCTGGCGTGTCTTGCTATTTCCTTCTCCAATTCCTTTTATCTATGAGATTTAGCAGAGTTAAGTGACTTAACTACTGTCAGACTTCTAGTAATTATCTGAAGCTGAATGGATTTAAATTCAGGTCTTCCTTCCTCCAAGCTTGGCACTTTACCCACTGCGCTACTTAGTTGCTCCAACCTTTTCTCTATTGTGGACCACAGTCACATCTTTGCAACAAATTAGAATTCTAGCATATTTGCCTGATTTTCTATATCCAGAGGAGATCTCTGTAACTATTTTGCTTTCCCCAACTTAACTTCCTTAGAAATGCATGCCTCCTCCCTGTTTTTTAAGAGTGCCCTCTTTTAGTAGAAATGACTCATTTTTGAACAATTGACATGACACATAATTGTAGATTGATGATTCCTGACAAGTAGGTTATTTCCCTAATCCATGTAAAACAAATGATTACAAAAGGAATTTTGATCTGATGTGAAAAGGTTTTGAAATACTTGATATCCTATGCCTTCTATTGGTGAGACTGCGCTTTGCTGGCAGTAATGGATCTCAATTATTAAAAGGTCTCCTGTTATGAGTTTGGTTTCCAGTTATTACTCATGTCTACTGGTAATCAAATAAGGATTCAAGCTTGAGGAAATTAATTGTTAAAGCACCGATTCTATTTTGTTTACAAAAAAAGTTGCAATTATGGTAGGAAAAAATGTGGATTTTCACAGTTACATTTGGTGCACAGAAGACTACTCATTTTTAAACCATCCAGATCTTGGCTCACGGTACTATCACTATATTTCTATAATAGCTACTGCCTGATGAATTCTGGTCTTGAAAACTAAGGAGAACTTGACAAAATTATTGAGCTCCTTTCCTACTGTACTGTATTTAGTAGAAATATGTGGTCACATGGTTTGCCAATTAGTTGTATGCGTATCAGAATGCCAGAAGGATTGCTTTTTTGTGTCTCTTTCCATCATTTTTACATGGGTATTCTTCTTTCTTGAGGATCCTCTCTCTCCATTCCCTATACTCTACCTGAAGTTTCCATATCTGTAAAACTAGTCATTTGGATCCATGAACTTGGCATGTTGTTCTGATGACAGCTTTAGCGTTTTTTTCAATTTTGCTTTGTCCTGATCCTCCACTGCCTGGATACTTAAGTCTTTCCTCCCTGAAATCTCCAAACCTTTCTATTGCTTTCCCATATCACCCACCCCATATAACTGTTAAAATGATCTTTTAGCTTTAAACTTTTTTTTACAAGAAATAATGCATTTGCCATCTGGTCAGTCTTATATTCAAGAGCCAGTATTTTGGGGAAAATTTTTCTTTCTCAACTTTTTTTTTTCTTTTCTGTTTAATTTTTAATGGTGCCATATTATTATTTTCTCATATTTTCATTGAACATTTATTTCATTCAAATTATGTAATGAGTCAAGTTTTAAGTTTCATAATCCTAGGGGAAGATAGTATTTTAGGGAAATAATTTGTGTATTTAGTCTGCTTATTGAATGAATGAAATAGAACAGCACATAGATTATTTTGAATATCTATGAACTACAAGGATATAAGAAGTAAAGCTCAAAGATGAAAGGCATCCAGATCTAGATTCATGTTGTCTTTTGCAGAAGGAGAAGGAATTTTAAAGCAAAGCAGATGCAAAAGAATCTTTTTCTGTTAGCTTGAACAGAGAAAATGTAGGCCCATAATTACATGAAGCAGGCTCAACATTTTTTTTGGTTGTAATAAGGAAGCCTTGCAAATTTAAATATTAGATTGGGAAAAGTTCTAAATTTTTCTGTTCTCCAAAAATATCAGAAAAAGATAATAGACTCTGAAATTTATATGAGAGTTGAAACAATGGTACATATTTGTACAGGTCATGTTTAAAATAACAAAGAAAACCTGATTACTACTGTTTCTATGGAGAAAATATTTTCTAGAGTACAAACAACCAAA